>NC_090437.1:1075750725-1076950725 GCF_031143425.1 Pleurodeles waltl
CACTCACTCTCACACCAAGACCGAAACTGTCACACTTACTCTCACACCTAGACAGACATGCTCACACATAGATTGACACTGAAACACACTCTAACACTCACTGTCACACCCATGCAGACACTCTCATGCTCACTCTCACACTTAGAGAGACACCCTAGGAACCTACTCTCACATCCAGGGAGACAATGTCACACTCCCTCTCACACCCTGCCAGTGAGTCTCATATTCAGTCTCACACTAATATAGAGATTGTGACAGATTGTCTCACACCTAGAGACACACTCTGACACTCACCCTCACATAGAGACATACACTATCAAATTCATTTTCGCAGCAGGAGAGACACTGTCACAGCTAGAGAGATGCTGTACAATCCAGTGTCTAGATTGTGAGTACAAAAGGGTCCTGGGGCCAATATGTGGGCAGTGATGCATATGGATGAGTTAGGGTATGAGTTCTATTACTAAATACATTTACATTCATATGGCACATTGAAAAAAACAATGTACAGGATGATAGGGTGGCGCCACAGGTTTGTATGACTTTAAAAAAAATAAGTATTTAAAAAATATATTTATTTATGTACGGTTAATGTATTGGTTCTGAGAAGAACCTTTCATCATGTGTAGGTGACTGCTACTGATGATAGAGGATACAGTCTCACAAGTTATGCCGGAACACCTTGTTGCCTTTGTCTGTTAGGTGAACTCCATCATTTCTGTTTATACCCTCCATTTCAAATTGTAAGTTGTTGTGATATATAGAGCCCATATTATGGTCCCTGAGGAATGCCGATACAGTTGTATTGACATGTTTCCTGAACTTGTCTATTTGTTGGCAAAATTGAGTTGACCAGTTCCACTTCTGTCTTCAGCAAATGTTTGAAAATACAAAGACACTGTGTGTGAAAAATGTCACTAATTTTCCATAGGTATCCTTCATTAGGATTTCCAAACCAACCCCTGTAGCTGTGCCTAAGTCATTGCCACCAACGTGCACAATCATAAGGTCTGGATGTTGGCAATCCTTAATGGTTTCAACCAAAGGGAGAAAATTATGCCCTTTAAGCATTTTTGGCCCACCTAGGTAATCTCCATATCAGGTAAACCCAGGTCCCTGTAAATACCACTTCTTTTCACACTCTCTCTGGCCTAAACACAAAGCTGTGTCCCACAAACCACTCTGAGCATCTTGAAGGTAATCTGGAAGAGCACACAGGAAAAGGATGCAGCTAAATGAGGCTGGTATTAAGTTAAATGCAGTTAAAATGGAGCGTACAAGGTAGGATCTGAAAGAGCAGATTTAATTGGCCCTTGAAGATATGTTTGTTGGTGGATTTGCTAGTGAGGTTATGTGGATTATAAGTAAATGTTGGATTGTCTTTACAAAAAATAGGAAAACATTACTGACTGTGATATGTTTGTTCTGAAAGCATCAACCACACCTGCTAAAGATAGTTTAAAAGTAAGTCTGTGCTACTCAGAAACTGTTATGAACTTGTGACCTGCTGCAGCAGAATGTTGCAGACTGTGTAACCATGGTAACACAGCTACAGGAGCATGAGGGGGAGAATATAGAAAAAAAGACTAGACTGTGACCTCATTGTTGAAATGTGGAAGCGATAATGATATGCAGTAATCATTTGGTGTTCAGATCTGTTTTTGTGTAAAAACAACTTTTTATATGGATTTGTGTTTTTTTTGTAATGTATTAAAAAAAAAAAAACATTTCCGGACTTTCTTGCGGATCCATCTGCAAATTTACATGGCGGGACTCGCACGCCCCCAAAAAACAGTTTTTTCGTCAAATATTTTTACCTCAGATAATACATTGATATTATCAATGATGTTATCAAAGATGTCATGAGTGCTGTAATTTGTGGAGTAACTAGCAGTGCATGGCAAGGGTGCAAGTTATAGTTACCTTAGGGCATGAGCTATAGTTACTTGAGATAACTCTAACCATAACTGGCAAATTTCCATGGTTTTGTATGTTTACAATGTGAGCCTAACCATAACGTCCCTGTCATCTTTGTTTATTAAGTGAATATATATATGTATAAATATATATATAAAATATATATATATATATATATATATATATATATATATATATATATACATATATGTGTGTGTGCCTGAGTGCTTATTGGTGTATAAGTAGGTATGTGAGTAGCTGTGAGGGTGAGTGAGTGTCTGTGTGAGTGACTATATTGATGAGTGAGTGGGTGTGTCAGTGGCTGTATGAGAGAGTGAGTAGCTTTGTAAGTGATCTATGGGTGGGTTTATGGGTGTGTAATGACAGTATGGGTTAGTAAGGTGGTGTCCGAGTGGCTGTATGACTGAATTACTGGCTGTGTAAGTGGCTGTATAGGTGAGTGAGTGGCTGTATTGTAGAGTAAGTGGCTGTGTGAATGGATGCTCAGAGCATATATGTGAGTGCTTGTATGGATATGTGAATGGGTATAAAAGTGGTTCTGTGTGTGAGTGAGTGTGTTACTGCTTGTATGGGTGAGTGAATGGCTGTGTTGAGTGGCTGTATGGGTGAATGAGTGGGTATGTGTGTGGGTGGCTGTGTAGGTGAGTAAGTGAGTGTGTAAGTAGCTGTATGGGGGAGTGTGTGGTTCTGTGAGTGGCCGTATGAGTAAGTGACTAGTTGTATGAGTAGCTGTATGGGTAAGTCGTTGTGTGAGTGCCTGTGTGAGTGGCTGTATGGATGAGTGAGTGGTTGTTTGATTACTTGTATGCTATGTGAATGTTTGTGTGGGTGCATGAGTGGGAATATGTGAGGTTATTTAGGGGTGTGAGTGGGTGTGTGAGTGCTTCTGTGGATAATGCCACCAGTGATGTCATTTGAGATGTCACTGACTGTTGGACCTGGCTTTTTGACAGGGTCATCCCCAAACTTTTTGCCTCCTTCCTCCTACTTTTTTGTGACCTTTTGTTGTTGGCTTTTGAACTCTGGGCACTTTACCACTGCTAACCAGTGCTAAAGTGCATATGTTCTCTGTGTGAATTGTACTGTTGATTGGTTTATCCATGATTGGCTATTTGATTTACTTGTAAGACCCTAGTAGAGTGCACTATATGTGCCTAGGGCCTGTAGATTAAATGCTACTAGTGGGCCTGCAGCACTGATTGTGCCACCCACTTACGTAGCCCCTTAACCTTGTCTCAGGCCTGCCAATGCAAGGCCTGTGTGTGCAGTTTCACTGCCACTTCGACTTGGCATTTAAAAGTACTTGCCAAGCCTAAAACTCCCCTTTTTCTACATATAAGTCACCCCTAATGTGTGCCCTATGTAACCCCTAGAGCAGGGTGATGTGTGGGTGAAAGGCAGGACATGTACCTGTGTAGTTTATATATCCTGGTAGTGTAAAACCCCTAAATTTGTTTTTACACTACTGTGAGACCTGCTCCCTTCATAGGCTAACATTGGGGCTGCCCTGACACATTGTTGAGTGGTAGCTGCTGATCTGAAAGGAGTAGGAAGGTCATATTTAGTATGGCCAGAATAGTAATACAAAATCCTGCTGACTGGCGAAGTTGGATTTAATATTACTATTTTAGAAATGCCACTTTTAGAAAGTGAGCATTTCTCTGCACTTAAATCTTTCTGTGCCTTTCAATCCACATCTGGCTAGGTTTAGTTGACAGATCCTTGTGCATTCACTCAGACACACCCCAAACACAGGGTACTCAGCCTCACTTGCATACATCTGCATTTTAAATGGGTCTTCCTGGGCTGGGAGGGTGGAGGGCCTGCCCTCACACAAAGGACTGCCACACCCCCTACTGGGACTCTGGCAGACAGGATTGAACTGAAAGGGGACCTGGTGCACTTCTTAGCCACTCTTGGAAGTCTCCCCCACTTCAAAGGCACATTTTAGTATAAAACAGGGCCTCTGCCCTACCACCTCAGACACTTGCTGGAGAAGAAACCTGAACCAGAAGCTGTATCCTGCCAAGAAGAACTGCCTGGCTGCTCAAAGGACTCACCTGACTGCTTTCTACAAAGGACTGCTACCTTGCTGTTGGCCTTCTGCCTGCTGAACTCTTGTCAGGCTGCAAAAGTGCTCTCCAAGGGCTTGGATAGAGCTTGCCTCCTGTTCCCTGAAGTCTCAGGACCAAAAATACTTCTCTTTTTCAACTGGACTCCTTGTGCGCCAAAACTTTCGACGCACAGCTTGCTCCGCGGTGAGAAATTCACTGCATGCCGATCCAGAAAGACGCCGCTCGACGCGACGCCTGCGGTGCGACCGGAACTTCAACGCACGGCCTCGCATGGACAACGCCGCCCGACTTCCAGAGAGGAAATCGACGCGACGCCTGCTGTGAGAAAGAAAATTCCACGCACAGCTCCCCGGAACGACGCGCAGCCAGATAACAAGCCGAGGAATCCACCCACAGACCCTGGGACATCTGGTAATCCCGCGATCCACAGAAGGAGACGGTCTGCATGCCGGAAAACAACGCACGTCTTCCCCGAGTGAAAAATAACGACGCAAGTCCGTGTGTGAAGGGGCGAAACCGACGCACACACCATTCCTCTTCCCGTAGAACGACGCACGTCTCCCCGCGTGAAAAATAACGACGCAAGTCTGTGTGTGAAGGGGCGTAGCCGACGCACACACCATTTTTCCATGCATCTCCTCATCTGCGGCCCTTTGCGGAGATTTTCCACTCCAAACCAGGTACTTTGTGGTTGAAAGAGACTTTGCTTACTTTTCAATGACTTAAGACACTTCATATCACTTCTCAGTGATATCTTTAGAAATTCACATTGCATCTTTGATCGTTTTGACCTGCAAATACCCAGATAAATATTGTATATTTTTCTAAACACTGTGGGGGTCATTCCGACCCCGGCGGGCGGCGGGCGCCGCCCACCGGGCAGAGACCGCCAAAAGACCGTACCGCGGTCAAATGACCGCGGCGGTCATTTTGACTTTCCCGCTGGGCAGGCAGGCGACCGCCAAAAGGCCGCCCGCCCACCCAGCGGGAAAGCCCCAGCAACGATGAAGCCGGCTCCGAATGGAGCCGGCGGAGTTGCTGGTGTGCGACGGGTGCAGTGGCACCCGTCGCGATTTTCAGTGTCTGCTTTTCGACACTGAAAATCTTAATGGGGCCCTGTTAGGGGGCCCCTGCAGTGCCCATGCCAGTGGCATGGGCACTGCAGGGGCCCCCAGGATCCCCACGACACCCATTCCCGCCAGCCTCTTGCTGGCGGTGTAAACCTCTGGGAGGCTGGCGGGAAGGGGGTCGGAACCCCCGTGGAGGATTCCCTGGGGCAGGGGAAAACTGGCGGGAAACCGCCGCTTTCCCTTTTCCGACCGCGGCTTTACCGCCGCTGTCAGAATTGCCCCTGAAGCACCGCCAGCCTGGCGGTCCATGACCTGTGTGGTGTATTTTTGTGGTGCTATATTGTGTTATTGTATGATTTATTGCACAAACGCTTTACACATTTCCTTCTAAGTTAAGCCTGACTGCTCGTGCCAATCTACCAGAGGGTGGGCACAGGATAATTTGGATTGTGTGTGACTTACCCTGACTAGAGTGAGGGTTCTTGCTTGGACAGAGGGTAACCTGACTGCCAACCAAAAACCCCATTTCTAACACTGACAATGTCATGAGTTATGTAATATGTGAGGTCATGAGCAGGGCATTGTGGGGTCATACGTTATAGTTAGCTCAGGTAACCATAATAGCAATATTTCACTATTTTTGTATGAGTTGAATATGAGCCTAACTATATCGTCCCTGTAACCTTTGTTTTTTCAGTGAATTTCTAAGATTATTTTAATGTTGTTTTCTAACTATGACTTCTTTGTAACCTTTGTTTTTTTAAGTGAATTTCTGTGATTTTTTAAAATTGTATGTCCTAACTGTAACCACTAACTTTTGACAGTGAGAGTGAGAGTGAGTGCATAAGTGTCCCAGTAAGTCTGTGAGTGGGTGTGAGTGTCTGAGTGTGCCAGCAGTGGGTGTGTGAATATCTGAGTGGGTGTACGAGTGTCTTAGTGGGTCTGTGAGTAGGTATGTGAGTGTCTGAGTAGGTCTGTGAGTGGGTACATGAGTCTCTGAGTGAATCTGTGAGTGCATGAGCTTCTGAGTGGGTCTGCGCATGAGTGAACGAGTCTCTGAGTGGGTCTATGAGTGGGTGAGTGAGCCTGAGCGGTTCTGTCAATGGATGCATGAATGTCTGAGAGGGTCTATGAGTGGGTGCGTGAATGTCAGAGTGGGTCTGTGAGTGGGAGCATGAGACTCTAAGCAGGTCAGTGAGTAGGTTTGCAAGTGTCTGAGTGTTTCTGTGAGTGGGTATGTGAGTGGGGGACCGCCACAAAGGATTTCAGATTTAGTTTTTGCCAAGCCCAGGAGTTACCATCATTTGTCCTTTTCCAGAAGTGGAGCTTCAAAAGGTCCACCTGCCACATTTATATCTGTAAGAGCTTCCTGGCCCATCCCAGGGCAAAAATAAAAGCTCACACATGAGACCATACTTGCTTTATTTCTATTTTTCAATCACAGTGGGTGCAATTTTTACCATGATTTTAAGAACAAATACTTTTAATCATGGTGTGGGTGCCTGGAAGAGCCCCTCATCAAGGCTAACACTACCCTGCCCCCCTTTTCATTTTTGTTCCTTTTGTGTCTCAAAATGGCTGCCAACACTTCCTGGTTGAAATGTTGGCAGCCAATCAGATCTCTTATTTGCGAAGCATTGACACCTTCATACATACATATTTATTTTTCTTTACTATCTCAAAAACTACTGAACGAATTCACACCCAACAACAAAAAGACATCTTTCTGGACCAAAAACTACCTTTCTGCCAAATTTGGTGTAATTCTGTCCAGTAGTTCAGTTTTGGAGATAGAGAGGGGCAAATATATAGATATCTAGGGACGTGGATCCTCTGCAGATCGAACTGTTCCCGTGCTGACATCTGATTGGCTGCCAAACACTTCAAAAAGGAAGTGTTGGCAGCTATTAGTCCCACAAAAAAAGTAACAAAATAATAAAAAGTGCCAGGGTACTGTCACCCTGACCCCTCAGCTCTGGTTCTGTGGTCCCAGAGGGACAGGGCTAAAAAAACATTTTTTTTTTTAAATTGATGGTGAAATCTGGAAATCCACCCAAAATTTTAAAAAATGAGTATGGTTCCCGCGCTTGATCTATTGAAGCCCAGAGTGGGCTGTCCACCCCCCCAAGCCCTGGGGACTGCCACCTTCCAGGGGCACAATGCTTCAGCAAATACGGGGGGCTGTTCGGCCCTGCTTACAGCCCCACGGACCTCCACCTCCCGGGACAGATTTTTCAAAGAAAGACCACCACCTCCATGGGGCATATCTTCTATTGTGGGGGGCTGTGCAGCCCCCTGCAGTCCTTGGGACTACCACCTCCCAGGGGCACAGCTCCAAATGGAATGTAGGGGGATATTTAGCCGCCCCACAGCCCCGAGGACCACTACCTGCCAGGGACACAATGCTTCATCAAATTCAGGGGGGTTGCTCAACTCCCTAAGGCAGATTTTAGAATTAAATGCATGAGGGCCACTCAGTCCCCCCTAAACCCTGGGGCTATTTACATTGGAGTGGGCTGTGCGGCCCCCCCTTGAGGAGTCACAGATGGCTCTGGGGACCGCAGCCCCCAGAGCCAGCTTCTGCTATGTCCTGGGGTGCCCAAACCCAGGACACAACTGTTTGCTGTGACTTGGCGGGGGCTTTGATAGCTCTTGCCAAGTCAGAGCAAACACTCTGCTCGCAGCAAGGAAGAGCTGTCAAACAGCTCTCCTTCTCTGTGAGTGGAGGTTTATTCTGCTGCAGGCAGAGGGAAAAAGATCAAACATTACTCTCACAGAGAGGTGGTTCTTTGGCAGCTCCCTCTCTGTGACAGCATTGCTGGCTCCCACAGGAGGTGGGGAGCCGGCTGGTCCCACGGGGGACTTAAGGATCCCCCTGCAGTCCCCAACATTGTGACTGGGTGCACTTGGAGGCACTTAGGTCACATTGGCAGGACCCAGGGGATGGTATGCCTGGGGCTGAGACTGGCCTGGGGACAAGAGCCACATGGTCCACCTCCCCTCAAAAATTATTAAATGTTTAAGCAGGCCCCAGAAGATGGGGTCCCTAGGGCCGAGAATGGCCTGGGGAGGGGGCCGCATGGCATCTCTCACCCTGAAAAGTAATTAAATGCTTAGGCAGTGCTTGGAGGATGGGTTCCCCGGGGCAGAGAATGGCCTAGGAAGAGGAGCAGCTGCGAGAAAAGGCCTCTTTTGGCATGGTGGCCCCCCACTTTTTGCCTGGAAAACGATGTGGTTGCAAACTGTAAGTGCCCTGGGCCACTGTTAAACAGGTTCCCAGGGCTAGATCTCTTTCCCTAAAACTGTGCTATGTATTGGCACTTCAGCCTCCCTTGTAAGTCCCTTGTAAAGGGTCCCTTGGTACCTAGGGTAGGGGGACTGAAGAGGGCCCCCCAGAGCTGCAGCACAAATTGAACCACTCTGAGAAACTCAATACCAGTGCCTCATGCAGACTGCCATTGCAAGTGCATTACAAGGTGTATTTAAAAGTGCAAATTCAACATGGCACTCACAAATGGCGCAATGCCCACTAACACTGCATGCAGGATAGGTAAGTCAACCCTCTGACAGGCCTTACAGCTCTAAGGTAGAGGCACTATAATGTATGTAAAGGCATATGTTTACATGAGCAAATATGCCCCTACAGCGTCTTTAAAAAACCTTAAAGCATAGTAAGTTTACAGGGAAGCCATAGCAAATACATGTGCTGGACATTGGTCATTATGAGTTCCCCAGCTACATAATGACCTCTCTGAATACTGGGTTTCAAACAACTCAGAATAATAAACCCACATGGATCACAGTGTTCGATTTATAAAATATGCCCAGAGGGGACCTTAGAGGTGCCCATTCAAAGCCGAACAGCCCTGGCATGGTTGCTGACTGGGTTATACCAGCCTGTCACCACCAGACAGAAGTCTGGACTCCTGGGGTGAAAGCCTCTGCTCTCAGGAGCCAGAACACAAAGCCTTTCATGGGTGGAGGTGTTATACCTTCTCCCTCAGGCAGGCACCCTGCATCAGCAGTCATCTTCAAAGGCTTTACCACATTCTAAATTTGATCTCTGACTCTGATGCTAGCAGTAGATGACGGTCCAAAAGATTTCAGGCAAAGAAACTGTGAAGTCCAGTTCACTGACAGGCCTCTTACAAATGAACTGGACATAACAGCACAACCCAAATCCACTCAGCGGACCAGAGAGACAAAGCTTACTAGTGTGGCAAGTTTAGTGGCACTACAACTTTCAGCACACAAGACGCCCCAATACCTAGGGCACTGGACCCCCAGTATCGGACACCCAGAAGGAAAGTTCACTCTGGACTCCCTGAATACCAGAAGCAAGCACCAATTGAGGGACTAATGGACACACAAGAGCCACCCCCCAGAGTAGCCCTGCTGACCTGCAATCTACCCTCAAATGTAGCTCCACCTGGCTCCAAGGACTTTCTGACGCAGAACCCTTGGGTGACATATCTGCACTTCACCCGGCCTCCCTGGCCCTTGCATCAGAAAACCAGCTGTTCTCTAGGGGTCCTCAACCCCTTGCAACCTCTATACTCCAAGGGGACCCCCAGACTAACTTTTAAGTCCACGTGTGCAGTGTGTTTCCAAGTGGTCTCCTTCTCTGTTCTGCACCAGCTCCAAAGTCTTTCAGCCACAGCTCTTGGATGAACCGGCAACCAAACAAACTTCTCTGGCTGGCTCATAGGACATCTCAAGAGACCTTGACCTAAAAATAGAAGGTGACATTTGTGAGAGCATTCTCTTATTTTATATGCATTTTTAAATGTGTTCCCATTGATTCCTATGGTGCAAAATTACGCAGCAAAAAATATTTATGCTGAATTTTGAAAAATCTTAACTGAAAAAGTAGTTATCCACTCTTCCGAGTGTGTGTTGACATTTATTGATACTGTGAGTACAACAAATGCTTACCACATCTAAGCCTAACTGCTCTCCCATACTACCACAAAAGCATTAAATGGTTTGCTTTTAAAATCTGTATACCAAAGTGGGTTTGCTTAGACCCTGCACAGTGCACGTCACTTCCGTACACTATATAGAGAGACAGCCTCCTACATTTGGTGGTACAGCGGTGGAATACAAGATTTTGCATTTGCTGATACCACTTTGTCACTAAGTGATCACATGAATAACTCAAAACAATTTCTGTAGTTGTATTTTGTAATTGGACTGTTTTTATTCATCTTAAAATTCATTGCTAGGGCCCTGGCTAGGTCCCTAAAACAGTGATTAGTAATTAAGGCCCTCACTATGACATTGGTGATAAATACCGCTTACTGCTGTGGTGATGGCCGCCAACATAATGCCATGGTGGCGAATATCCATTCACCATAATATGACACACACATACACTAATATGACAGAATACAGCCACATACACAAATCCGCCTGCCCAAAGGTCAGTGGAAAAGAGGTGGTCCCAACACCCATACCATTACGCTAACAAAACAACGCCTATCACATTATGACCCACAAATCACCACGGTGGACATTTAACAGCGGTAAACCTGTGGCGGTACATACAGCCGCGCTCAGAATGGACACTCACCTACAAAACAACACGACATTGGCCATTACTAAAAACACACACCTGACACTCATACACACTGCACACCCACAGCACTATAAAACACACACCCCCATTACCCACAACCCTTTACGAATACAAATTAATGCCACCAGGATGACACCAAGACCACTGCGACAACTAGACACACACACCACTTACACACATACATCCTTCATGCACCCCACATCACACACCCCACCACATTACACAACACACTCTAACCAACACACACCACACAACACCCATGTCCCCACAAAGGCACCCCCATTTCACTGATGACAGTTAAGGGTCATGGTGGAAGAAATTGTCAGGGTAGAGCCACAGCTCTTTGGAGCACAGGTCCAGCAGATATCCATTGTAAGTAAGATGGAGCTATGGCTGAGAATCCTGGACAGGGTGAAGGCTGTGGGACAACATCCAAGAACAAGGGACGACATCAGGAAGCGGTGGAACGACCTACGGGGAAAGGTACATTTCATAGCAGCAAGGCACCAGCTCACCATACAGAGGACTGGTGGTGGACCCCCACCTCCTCCCCCAAAGCTCACAGCATGGGAGGAGAAAGTCTTGGCAATACTGCATCCAGATGGACACACTGGAGTAGCCGGAGGACTGGACACTGATAAGTCAATATGTACTACTAATCACCCCCATACCTGCATGCCATCTCACCCCCTCACCTTCACTCCCATCACTCCACCACATCCCACATACTGCACCTATGCATATGATTAACCCCAATGCCATAGCTGCATGCTATACCAATGCATGGACAGCCCTCCCAGCCCTGTATGGACACCCAACACAAGCACAGCATAGAGAAACTAACACTCACACAATACGTCACCATACACAAGCAAAAGGTGGCGGGGCAACACCAACGATAGAGGGGAAGATAGGCATGTACAATATGTCACAGACATGAAGCATAACACATCACTTACATCCCCACAGATGCCCTAGCCAATGTCTGCGGAGAGGAAGTGTCATGACTATCCAGTCCCCCAACAGAAGATGCCCCCAGTGATGACAGTAACTCTGGACTTCAGGATCTGGACCAGCAACCTGGCCCATCATGGGTCACTGGACAGCCGGTCACCCTAGCCCACTCACAGTCCACCACAGAGCCTCCTCCATCAGTGTCCAACACCAAAGCACCCACCCAGCATACCCACACCTCTGTCCCCAGGACACATCAATCAGCAGTGTCCCCACCTGTACAGGAACCCCAGTCCACACTCATACCGAAGACAATCAGGGACCTGGGGGTCAGTGGCAGTGGGCACACCATTCAGGGGACAGAGGCACAGGCCAACAGGGACACTGGGAGGACTGCTGTGTGCCAGTGGGAGGACAGGACCAGGGAACCAACTCTCCAGGATGCACTCTCAGAGATCCTGGGAGCCTACCAGCATTCCCAGATCCTTGACAACATGCAGGAGAACAGGTGGCTGCAGGAGGGATAGTATCAGGGGATCAGGGAGGACTTGCAGGCCATTAACTCCACCCTGATCTCCATAACAGGGGTGCTGGCAGACATGACTAACATCATAAAGGAGACAACTGCACAGCAGCGGGCCCCTACCACTAGCAAGTCCATCGACCAGCCCTCTACTTTCACTGCAGCTAGTGGGCATGAAGCCCCACCACAGGACACACAGGCCACCAACACCCCTCCCCCTGCAGAAGGTGAACCACCCCGCCAACTTTCCCTGCAAACCAGACAGAAACCAGAGACCACCGCCAGGAAATTAGACTTTCCTGATTGTCCCCCTTGTGTACCACACAGTCCCCTTGTCCACTTTGAACTGCCTTTGCTCTCCTTCTTATGGTCATTTTGAAACTGGACCTGTGCTACAAACAGATTGGAACAATACCCTGGTTCATCCATCATCATCCCATTCCATTGCACTTTCCTCTCAATTTCTTAGCACTACAATAAACACCCTTGAACTCAATTAGACTACTAGTATTTTATGTTTTGAAAATGTGCATTTCTGGAAACAGTCACATCTAGTGCAAATGATCTGAACATTGTGAGAGCATAGAAATAAGGACCTGTAGCTGTCTGTAGTCAGCACATCAGTACACAGTTGTTATATCACCAACATCTGTAAAATGACAAGCAATAGGTGATAGTAAGTTGAGATGCAAAGGAAGTTAATGCCATAATGATACAACCACACAGAATACACCAATAGTCATAGCAATGGTCAGTTGTTCTATTTCACCTGTGTGTCATTGGAAGTATTGATGGATAACTGATGTTCTGTTGTCCTCATCCTCATCCTCAGCCTCTTCATCCTCACTGTTCTCAGGGTCTACTGCTGCCAGAGGGGCATCTCCATTCTCCTCCTCTTGCAGAGTAGCACAGGGAGCCACCTGTCAGATGGAGGCACCTGAACCTGGCCTTCAGGAGGCCGAAGGTCCTCTCAATGATCCGTCTGGGTCACCCATTTGCCTCATTATAATGTTCCTCAGCCCCTGTCCTGGCATTCCTCACAGGGGTCAGCAGCCACAATAGTTTTGGGTAGCCAGAGTCACCTGCAAGTATTGAGGGACCACATTTTGCCTTACATAATCCTATGGGGGAATACCTAGAGGCATACACTAACATACAGTGGGTGGGGACCAAGGCTCACCTATTAGTCACACCCTGTGTCTCTGTAGTTGCACCATCACATTTGGGATGCTGCTATTTCTCAGAACAAAGGTATCATGCACCGACCCGGGATACTCAGCATTGACGTGGGAGATGTACTGATCTGCCAGGCACACCGTATGAACATTCAGTGAGTGGAAACTCTTATTATTCCTGAACACCTGTTAATTCGGGGGGGGAGGGGCAAACACAATATGTGCCCATCAATTGCCCCAATAATACTGGGGATAAGTCTCATTGCATAGAATCCGGCCTTCACAGTGGCCAAATCTTCCACCTGGGGGAAAAAAATGTAGCTGCACATGTGTTTCACCAGGGCAGACAAGACTCTTGCCAGCACGATTGAGAACATTGGCTGTGACATTCCTGCTGCCAAGCCCACTGTCACTTGGAAAGAACCAGTTGCCAAGAAATGGATCACTGATAGCACTTACACAAGAGGGGGGATCCCAGTCCAATGACAGATATGTGAGATCAGGTCAGGCTACAATTGGGCACACAGCTCTGTGATTGTGGCCCTGTCCAGTCTAAAGGTGAGGATAATGTGCCTGTCCTTCAGTGTATCCAAGTCCACAAGGGGTCTGTACACGGGGGTATGTCTCCACTTCTTATTCATCCGCAGCGGTAGGTATCTAAGGGACAAAAGAGTGAGTAGGCTGTCACAATTGGAAAAACTGAACCACAGCTTCAGTGTACATGATGCATTTATGTTATGGGACAGTGTTAATGGTGAGGTATGTGCCAATCTAATCTGTGACGCAGTTAATGTTGATATGACCGTTGTCCCTCCCCATGAAATGGCGACTGCCTGTCCTGTATGTAGGGACAGGTAGAAGTGAGGTAATTCCGCCAACGCTGTGCATCGTGGCGGAAGGCGGTCTTGCACCGCCGTGCAATTGCTCATTGGATAATATGGAGCTCTATGGAGCACAGTGGCAAATGGCGATTTGCACATGCGGTGACGGTGTACACCGCTGCGGACGCGACCGCCATTTTGCATCTGATTTCTCATTTGTTTCCTGACCTCAACAGGGGAACACCCACATTGCATGTGCTGCTGTGACCTGTGTCAGGAACCCACCATGGCCTGTGTGACTGGGGAAAGGGCCCCTGTCGTCACTTCGGATGACTTGGAGCGACTGGTGGATGGGGTCCTACTCCAGTACGGACTGCTGTATGGGCCTCCAGGCCAACAGGTGAGTACATATTGGGCACGATGCATGTGGGAAGGATGCATGAAGATGTGTGTGCAATAATCAAGTCATGGGGGGTGGGGGCTTGTTGTGGTGTACATGGTGTGCGTCTGGCGATGTGTGTGCCAATGGTGATGGAAACGGGATTGGCGGGCCATTTGTGTGACATGATGGACTGTTTGTTTAATGGTGTTCTCCTGTCTGTATTGCCTCTGCAGGTCAGCGCCCATTAAAAGAGGGGATTATGGCGTGACATCGCCAAGTACGTGCGAACCCTGGGGGTCTATGGTAGGCGGAGCATCCACGGTCAGTAACAGTGGGAGGACCTGAGATGCTAGGCACGGAAGACCACGGAGGGCCAGCTGGGGATGCCCTGACCCCCCTGATGGCCTGCATACTGGTGGTGGCCTACCACAGAGCTGGATGGGCGCTTGCGGGAATCACAGCAGCCACAAGGTGGTGAGTACAGTGGGTATTATTCTAAAATTTGGCAGGTGGGGTGGGATCCGGGTGCTGGATGTGAGTTAGTGGGTGTCCCTAAGGTCAGGCCAGACATTGCAGAGTGGGTCAACTCTAGGTCAATGGATGTATGGCAAATGCAGGTAACCTAGCTCCTTAGCATTCTGATTCAGGAAGGGATTTTTGGGTACCAGAAGGGGTGCAGTTGGCGGTGTGGTGCCCTCATCTTGCCTTAGCATCTAGCCATATCACCGGCAGTGCAATGCATAGTGCTTAATCCTTATCCCTGTGCGTGACGGTGCTGTGTATGCCAACGGTGGGTTTGGTGCAGTAATTGACCCAGTGCTCCTTTTCTCTCTCCCCCCCTTTTTTCTTCTGTCATCCTGTCCATGTGTGAATTAGCATCATCTGGCGGAGGAGGAGGGGCACCGGCGACAGAGGGAGCTGTATCCCACAGGACCCAGAAGGCAGAGTCTACCGACGCCGAGTGAACTAGTGGGACAGAGGGTTAGGGGAGCACCACGGCGGAGACAGGAGGTGACAACACAGACTCGGATAGCTCCTCCGTTGGGAGCTCCCTGGTGGTGGTGGACACCTCTGTGACCACCCCAGCTGCAGGTATAGCCCTCCATGTAGCCCCTCAGCGAGTTGCCCATGACCGCTCACCCAGGAGGTTGGGCATATCCTTCACCCCAGGCACCTCAGGCCCTGCCCCAGTGAGCCCTGCTGCACTGAGTGAGGAGGCTATTGACCTCCTGAGATCCATCTTTGCTGGGCAATCAACCATTGTGAATGCCATCCAGGGGCTGGCATCCCAGATGCAGCAATGCAATGTATTCCTGGAGGGCATCCACAGAGGATTGGCGGCCCAACAGAGATCGATTCATGCTCTGGACTCCTCTTTGATGGCAGCCATTGCCCCTATTTCTACGGTTCCCCTCCAACTACCACTTCCCAGTCTCTTCAACCCCAACCCATTCCATGCACACATACTGACAAGCATGCACACAAGACAACACACAAGAGTGGCACAGGGAAACACAGGCACCACACTTCATCCCACAAGCACTCACGAAAACACAGGATGCTTGCAAACACACCAACATCCATTGCCTCCACTGTCTCCCCCTCCTTCTCCTCCACATCCCTCATGTCCACACTCACACCTACATGCACTACACCAACATCCACCACCAGCATCACCACACCGAGCAGCACACACACCTCACTAGCAGACACCTCCATAACATCCATGCTTGCGTCCCCTGAGTCCTCTCCCACCCTGTCTGTCCCCCCTCCTAAAGGATACAAATGCAAGGACTCACACCCACAACAGCCATCCACCTCACATCAGCATACTGCCCATGCAACTTCCCCCAAATCCAGCAGAAATACACTTCCTACAACCACTCCCTCAACCTCCACTCCCATCCCTCCACCCTCTTCCCATCCCACCGTCCCTAAGAAGCTTTTTGCTTGCCCAGCTTGACCTCTTCCCTCCCCCTCCCCATGTCCTGCCCGTAAGAGCAGGGTCACAACGACCCAGCCCATCACCTCTGCCAAACAGTCCACATGGACAGTGGTGGCACCACCTAGTCATGGTGGGAAGTCTATGAAGGATCCCACTCCACCAGCCAAGAAGGGGAAGGAGCCTGCACCTCCAGCCAAGAAGGGGAAGGAGCTTGCACCTCCTGCTTTGAAGGGGAAGAAGCCCTCGGATTCCTGCACGGAAGGCTAAGGAACACGTACAACCTGCCATGAAGGGGAAGAAGCCATCAAACCCTGCCAGGAAGGGTAAGGATTCCACGCCGCAAGTCATGGAGAGGACAAAGCCCTCTACTCCAGTGGAGGCTGTCCGGGTGACACCTCCACCACCACCACCACTAGTGGTCACAGGGCCCACACCGCCAGCTGAGGAAGTGCGGCCATTACTACTTGCAGAGACTGCCCAGGAGACCCCTTCATCTGCCACCACCGTTCAGCCATCACCACCTTCAGAGGCTGCCTAGGAGGCACCTCCATCTGCCCCCACAGTGCAGTCATCACCACCTCCATCTCCCACCACAGTGCAGCCATCACCACCTTCAGAGGCTGCCCAGGAGTCACCTCCATCTGCCACCACGGAACAGCCATCACCACCAGCAGAAGCCATGTAGGCCACCCTCTAGGGGCTGCTGAATGAGGGGCCCCCTCCAGAACCAGTGGGCAAGTCACTCACTCCAGAGACTGTGGCCTTGCACTCCCCAGGACAGAGAACTGGGCATGAAGCACCCTCCAGAACCAGTGGGCAAGTCGCCCACTCCAGAGACTGTGGCCTTGCACTCCCCAGGACAGAGAACTGGGCATGGAGCCCCCTCCAGAACCAGTGGGCAAGTCACCCACTTCAGAGACTGTGGCCTTGCACTTCTCAGGACAGAGTACTGGGCATGGAGCCTACTCTAGAACCAGTGGGCTTGTTCCCGACTTCGGCTGAGGTGCCCCCTCCCTCATCCTCCTGAGGTCCCTGTCCACTTGCAAACCGATGTCCCTGCAGAGTTCTATCCGGATTAAGTCAGGATTCGAGTTGGGCCTTGGACTGTGCCCTGTGGCCATGTGGGCCCTTTGAACATTGGACTGGGCAGTGCCCATTTGTGTATATTTGTGCATATCTGTTTCACAGACAATTGCATTATTTATTAGCTGTTGATATCAATACATTAACCTTGGTTGTGTGTATTGTGCATGTGTGTTGGATGTGTGTTGTGCATATGTGTGTCACTCTCGTTTTTCTCCCTCCCTCCCTTGTGTGCTGGGCGACTGTACTCACTGTCGTCATCTTGGTCGCATTGGTGTTCCAGGTGGAGCATAACGTAGAAGATCATCGGAAAAACTTGCAGTTCGGGTTCCATGGCAGCGTTGCTCTTCCCTGTGTCTTCGATGGTGAGCCTTTTTTTTCTGTGATGTGTTTCTGCCAGGCTGTTGATGGTGTTGGTACCGCCCCAGAAAATGTGACAGAATGTAGTTTCTTAATATGGTGGGCGGTACTTTGTCTTCCGCCTGGCTGTTGACGGCTACAGCTGTGGTGAGTGTTGTGTCCACCCTGGCAGTTGGTGAGGTACATTGGCTGCCTATTAGAGTTATCACCGCCATGGGCATAATTTGGCGGTAGTTATCACCAACCTGTTGGCAGTATTACTGCCACTTTATCACTCACCGCCAGGGTCATAATGAGGGCCTAAAAGTCTTTACTATAGTTAGGCCTTAGAAAAAGTTTCTGAAAGTTTGCAAAAGATTTTGAAAGTTTGCAAATGTTTTTCCAAAAGTTAAAAGGTTCCCGACTTTAGTAAATCAAAGTGTCTGATGCAGAGAACCAGGTTAAGGAGCTCAACTTGGCCCTTTGGCTTAGATTGAGATCCCCCCAACTAAGGACTCCCTGCAAAGGTTATCAAATTCACACTGGTGCTCATACTACCATAGAAAATCTTAGGTAGCTTGTGGCAGAATATGAGACTGCACACCCAGTGGATGAGGGGGGATCTTCATGAACAGAAACTCAAGACCACTCAGAAGAAGCTGAGGAGGAAGAGGAGGTAGGATCTTCTGTCTCAGAATTAGGAGCCCCCTCAAAGAAGAATGTGGCTCTGGCTAGGTTGACCACAAGTCTACTTTTAGAAGCTCAACTTTTGGAACCATCTCTGTGGCAGTATTCAAGTACCTAGGGAGAAAGAGAAGTCTTTCAACCTAAAACTCCCAAAAGGAGTTGTCCCACCTTATATAGAGGGTGATGATATCACCAATTGGTATTCTGCCTATCAGAGAGCCTGCATAGACAGGGATATCGATACAATACATTGGGGCTGCATCTTGTGGTAACTGTGCTCTGGCAAGTGTAGGGATAGACTCGATAGACTCCTAACCTTGAATTAGGCAGATGCCAGGTCCTATGACCTCATGAAAGCTACCCTGATTGAGGACTTTGGGCTAACAACTGAAGAATACAAAATTACATTCAGGGAGACTTGAAAAATCCATAGTCATTCCTGGGTAGAATTTGTGGACTATTCAGTAAAAATGCTGGGTGGCTGGTTAGAAGGTAGCAAGGTACAACATTTTTGATGGGCTTCATCATTGAATTATGAAAGAGACTCTTTTGAGTAATTGTCATAGTGAGAAACTACATCAGTTCCTGGTAGACCTAAGTCTACTTTCTTCTCTAGAGTTGGGAAAGAAGCAGACCACTGGGTCAAGACAAGGGTGACCACAACAACCACTGGTGGGGGAGACCAAAAGAAAGAGGCCAAAAATCCCTCAAGGAAGAGTCTTCATCAGGCCCCCAAAAACCTGTTCAAGAGGGTAGGTCCGAGGTTCTTCACAGCTAAAGGGTGGGTACAGAGGTAGAAAATGTGATCCCAACAAGGCTTGGTGCCATGATTGCAAAAACAAAGGGCTCCAAACGGTTATATGACGGAACACCGAATCTTAAACTACTACTAACCTTAGCAAGGAGGTCGGAATACCGACCTCGTCTTTACTACTAATGATTTTACCACGAATGCCTTAACAACGATATTTCGTTGTAAAGGCATTCCTGATAAAATCATTAGCAATAGGCACCATTCACCCTACATCCCTCACCCCACCCCCCAACCCCACCCCAAAACCTAAAACCCCCTGACCCCCCACCCACTCCCCAAAACCAAAAACGCCCCACCCCCCCAACCCCACCCTAAAACCTAAAACCTCCTGAGCCCCCACCCACTCCCCAAAACCAAAAACGCCCCACCCCCCCAACCCCACCCTAAAACCTAAAACTCCCTGACCCCCCACCCACTCCCCAAATCCAAAAACGCCCCACCCCCCCAACCCCACCCTAAAACCTAAAACCCCCAACCCCCCACCCCCTCCCCAAAACCAAAAATGACCCACCCCCCCAACCCCACCCCAAAACCTAAAACCCCCGACCCCCCACCCCCTCCCCAAAACCAAAAACGCCCCACCCCCCAACCCCACCCCAAAACCTAAAACCCCCTGACCCCCCACCCCCTCCCCAAAACCTAAAACCCCCCACTTACCTGAGTCGTCACCTTGTCATCTGCGTCGTCCTCCTCAGCCGACTCCCTTGTTTGTACCTTAACCATGCATGTTCGTTGTTCAGGACATGCGTGGTTAAGGCACAAAATAACGAAGTCGTGGTTAAAGAAAGCGTTGTTCCGCTTTCGTTAACCAGGACTTCGTTATAAAAAATTCGGCATAAAGGATGTTTACCGCTCCAAACTGGAGACCCTTAGCTGTAAAAAGAAGAAAAATGCCTCTAGTCCACCTGCAGTAAATTCAGTTGCCAATCTCCAGATAGGATCACAGTTGTGGCCTGACCATGTCAGTGAACCCACAGAGGCAACATTAGTCACTAACGGAGGGGTAGATCTATCCTGTGTTGCCTGGCCCACTAACATGCAAAAATAAAGGCAGCACCCTTTGATTAATAAGACTAAGGCGGAAGCCTTGAGGGATTCGGGGCAAATGTCACCATGGTGACACAGCATCTGGTCCACTCAGATCAGTACCTGTTAGGGAAAACATATCCTGTCACCAATGCTGACAATGTCAGAAAGGTCCATCCCATGGCAACGGTATCTTTTGACTGGGAAGGAGAAGTTGGACAAAAAGAAGTGGATGTGTACCCATCCATCCCTATAGACTGTCTGCTTGGAAATGACTTTGAGCAATTTCCTTGAACTGAAGTAGAACTTAGGACCAATGCAGCCATGCATGGACTTTCTGAAAGGGGTTGTGTCAAGCAAGGACACAGAGCAAACTCCAGAGTGAACAAGAGGTTTTAAATTCTGGAAAAATTGAGTAACCCTTCAAGAGAAAAGGCTAGATGACTTGGGGACCAGCTGCTGGACAGACCACAAGTCAGGACCAATCTTCCCAAGAAGAGGAGTTGTTAACCCCAGGGGGAACTGGGCCTGCAGAGCTTGGCCTTATCGCCCAGAGTTCTTAGGACCAGGGGGACCCTCCAGGGAGGATCTGTGTCAGGGACAAAAAACCTGTCCCACTCTTGAAAGCCTGAGGCAGCAAGCTGCACAGGAAGCAAAGGGTAGTGTTGGTGGTGCCCACAGGGTTTATTGAGAGGATGGACTCCTGTTTATTGAGGCCAGAGAGCTGAAGCCTGGTGCAACCAGGAGGGTGGAAGTGACACAGCAATACAGAGATATATTTCTCTCTGTAGTACATGACATTCCCCTGGCTGGGAATCTGGACCAAAACAAAACCTGGAGCAGGCTAGTTAATCACTTTTACTGGCCTGGAATGTCCCAGAAGGTGAAGGGCTTTTGTCAGCCCTTTTTCACCTGCCAAGCCAATGGAGAGAGAAGAAGCCTCCTTAAGGCCCACTTAATCCCACTGCTGTGGTTGGGGTGCCCCTAGAAAGGGTAGGCATTGACATTGTCGGCCATCTTGACCCTCAAACAGCTTCAGGAAACAGGCAGGTACATTTTAGTGGTAGTGGATAATGTTACTAGGTACCCTGAAGCCTTTCCACTTAGGACCACCACTGTCCCAGCAGTGTCCAACGCCCTCATGGATATTTTTTATCAGGGTGGGATTTCCTAAGGAGGTAGTATCAGATAGTGGTTTGCACACCACATCTGCATACTTCAAACACATGTGGCAGGAATGTGTAGTGACTTATAAGTTCACTAGCCCATACCATGATTGGAGGACCAGGCACAGTGGTGGTACCTCGCCATGCATGGATAATTACCCTACAAAACACAGTATTCATGACATCTTTGATAGCATCATTGATAATGTCACTGTGACATCTGCAGTAAAAGTATTGATCAGATAACTGTGCATAGTGGGCGCATGAGTTGTAGTTACTTGAAATACCTCAAACTATAACTGGTGAATTTATTTTGTTTTCTACTTTTGAAATGTGAACCTAACTATAACGTCCTTGTAACCTTTGTATTTGCCAGTGAATGTGTATATATACATATATATATATGTTGCCAGTAGGTAGTTATAGTTAGGACAATGTTTCCATAGGAAAAGCATTCTTTAACTTACCTATATCTTTGGCATCATTTGAGGGACCTTTACAAAATTTTCCCAAAAAACAGTGTTGCTGTGATTCTTGCGGCTCATGGAAAGTTTCGGGGTGACCGGTCAAGCGGGGGCTGGGAAAAAGGGCCCAGAACAAATTGCATTTCCCATGTTAATTTCCATAGGATTCTTGAGGCACGACTACAGGCCGAAGCACTGGACTGAATTTTACCAAATTTGGCAGAAAACTAGCTGTCAGTATGCAGATTGCACTATAGCTTATTTAGAGTAAATCAGTTCAGTAGCTTTTGAGATATTTAGGGAAATTCTAATTTGTGTCTTTCTGGATGTGGAGTATGCGCGAACAAGAACAAGCTTGTGCACTGAAATGCATAGCTCTAATTGGCTGCCAACACATCAGACCATGAAGTGTTGATCACGATCGGCTTGAGCAGAGTCCCAGAACAAAAGTACAAATAAAAAAAAGGGCCAGGATAGGGACACTCTGACCCCTTAGCACTGTCCCCAAGAGCAAAAATATATTTTAAATATTTTGTCACAAGTTTGCAAAATTCGCAAATTTGTTGCATAAAAAAAACAAGGGTGGGCTCCAACGTTTGTTTTTTTAATAGCCCCCGGGTGGGCCAAGCCCACAGCTCCTAGGACCATCACCTCCCCAGAGGCTTCAATATCTATATTTGAGAGGACCTGTGGGATCCCCCACACCCTGGGTACCACCCCCCTAGGGCTTCTATGTATCATAATGGAGGGCCAGTGGCCCCCCTGCTGCCCTGGGTACCGCCACCTCCCCAGGGCTGCCTTATTTGTAATACGTGGGAGGACCGGCTGCGTCCCCGCATCCTGGACACCACCACCTCCCAGGGAATTGCTAAAAGTGTAGGGAGGGTGTAGCCCCTACTGCACCCCCGGGACCACCACCACGGGGCTTTTAATTAAATAGCTGTGGGGCCTGTGGTCCCCTGGACCCCAGGGACCACCACCCCCAGGGCAAAGTGTAAAAAAAAGAAAGTGGGTCCCTATGGGATACCCATGTCCCAGGGACCACCCCCATTTGGAGACCCTGATTGCCCTGGAGACCTACAGCCCCCGGGGCCAGCTCCTGGTGTGCCAGCCCCCAGGCCATAGCTGTTTGCTGTGGTTTGGCTGCAGCCAAGCCACAGCAACCACTCTGCTATTTGACAGCAGGACCTTTAAAGCAGGTCCTGCTGTCAAAAAGAAGAGCTTTTATCTCTGTTCCCTGCACCCCTGCAGGGGACAGAGAAGAAATGCTTCAGCAAACAGGGAGCTGTTGTCAAAGCAGGTCCGTGCTTGCTGGATCAATGGCACTGCAAGGGAATCCTCAAGACCTCACCCATATTGGCAGGTAGCCCGCAAAAAATATTTTATTTAATAAAAAATAATAATAATTAAATTAAAAATGTATATAGGGATCACAAGGGGGCCCTTAAGGCTTCCCCCGTGGTGCCAGATAGCCCTTAAATGGCTTTTGATTTATTGTTTTTTTATTTAAAAAAAATATTACGAAAGCCCATAAAGGGCTAGAAATGTTCTTTAAAATAAAATGAAATGCCCCATAGCTCAGGCTGAAGGTCCCAGACCTTCACACTGAGCTATGGGGGTGCAAGTTCAGCTGGACTCATTTCCAATTTTTTTTCAATAAAAAACAATTATTCTATTTGTTAAAAAAAAACAAATACTTTTTTTTAAAATTGGAAACAAGTAGCTTATTCTAAGTATATCAGACATCAAAACCTTTAAAACTCTATCTCTCTCCTTCTCACTTTCATTCTCTCTCTTTGTCTCTCTTTCAATCAGTTATCCCAATCACACACCCACTCACTCAGACACTCACTCACAGACTCACCCAAACACTCACATAGCAACTCTCAAACCCACTCAACCCTCATGCACTTACTCACAGCCCCACTCAAACCCAGTCAGACAGTTACGCGCTCACTCACTCACCCACTGACAGCCTGATGCACCCACTCACAGACCTGTGCACATGCTCATGTACCCACTAAAACACTGATGTACGCAGTCTCACACCCAGACAGAAACTCTGACAACCACTCTTACCCCCAGGTACAGCCTCTCTCACCTATTTTCACACCAGCAGAGGCTGTGGCTAACTTGCACCATGGATGTGCAAAGGGTCGTGCATCGGGTTGGGTGGTTAGGGGATTGGCCGCATGGACTGGCTCAGGACGACCGTTGCGGGCAACCCCTACTGTGCTTGCAAGTTTGGGTGCTTATAGGGGGCTGGATTCAGGACATTGCCTCGGGCCAGGCCCTGTGGCCAACCTCCGCCGCGCTCAGCCGAAGGCCATGCGCAGCAGTGGTTGGTTTCACGTATAGCAATTAAAATGACCATACGTTAAAAAACTATAGAAATTCACTGAAAAAAGCAAAGGTTACTGGGCATTATAGTTAGGTGCTAAATTTACTCATACAAAATCAAAGAAATTCAGCAGTTAGAGTTCTTTCAAGTAACTAAAACTTAAATCCTAAGATAAAGACAAATTGTAACATTGGCCCCAGGGGTGTGGTGGTTATCGGGGATCTAATGGGCAAAAGAGGGGGGTCGACACTGCCCTCTTATATATAGGGCAAAGCCAGAGGAGGTGGCTGTCCCGACTGCCATAAATGGCCTTGGAGGGGAACTGTGCAGCCCCCCTCCAGCACTAATTTTATTGGCCTGTCCTGGGGAGTTGACGTGTTCCCCCTCCTCATAACAGACACTATTTTCTGCCCCCAGGACCTGCCTCACCTGGGGTCCAAGTCTATACAAGTGCAGGAGACCCTGCTTATTTTTTTTAATAAAAATTGACAGGATCCACTGAACCTCTGCAGTTTCACTGCAAAAACAATTTTAAAAAAATGCTTTTTGGACCAGTAGGGGATCCCCCACCAGGCCAATGGGGTCAGGCTATTATTATTTGG
This sequence comes from Pleurodeles waltl, assembly GCF_031143425.1. Lineage (NCBI taxonomy): Eukaryota > Metazoa > Chordata > Amphibia > Caudata > Salamandridae > Pleurodeles > Pleurodeles waltl. Next base: position 1,075,775,709 of record NC_090437.1, read on the forward strand.
CCCCCTTTTCTTTTTTTACTTTATTTTGGGGAACTTGGCTGAGTCCAAGTCCCAAAATTGCTGCCAACACTTACTGGTTGAAGTGTTGACAGTCAATCAAGTTTCAGAATGAGCCCTCTGGAGTCCAGGATGAGCTGGTCTCGCCCTCGGCTACGGTTGCCCAGTGCCAAGGATAGGACCAGCTCGTCCTGCTACGGGCCCTCAGGGGGAGCGCTAGCGCTGACCACAAGGGCCAAGCACCCCCCCGGGCAGGGATGAAAGGGGAATCGCTACCACTTTCAACCACACCACCCCATGGCATCTTATGATGTCAGAGCACGATCGCCCGCTAACCTCATCAGAGGCCTACCACTTCGCACTGGAAGCTCAGCACTTTGCAAAAACCAGCTCTGTTTTCTTTGCGAAAATGTGATGTGTGCACGTTGTGTTTTGGGGCAATTCCTGTTGCGGGCACTAGGTCTACACACGCAAGTGAGGTACCATTTTTTATCGGGAGACTTGGGGGAACGCTGCGTGGAAGGAAATTTGTGGCTCCTCTCAGATTTCAGAACTTTCTGTCACCGAAATGTGAGGAAAAAGTGTTTTTTTGGCCAAATTTTGAGGTTTGCAAAGGATTCTGGGTAACAGAACTTGGCGAGAGCCAAACAAGCCACCTCATCCTGGATTCCCCTAGGTGTCTAGTTTTAAAAAATGTACAGGTTTTGTAGGTTTCCTTAGGTGTCGGCTGAGCTAGAGGCCAAAATCCACAGCTAGGCACATTCCAAACAACATGTCAGTTTTCACTGTAAAAATGTGATGTGTCCATGTTGTGTTTCCTGTTGCAGGCATTAGGCCTAACCATGCAAGTGAGGTACCATTTTTATCAGGAGACTTCGGGGAACACAGAATAGCAACAAGTGTTATTGCCCCTTGTCTTTCTCTAAATTTTTTCCTTCCAAATGTAAGACAGTGTGTAAAAAAGACAAAAATATGAGAAATGCCCTGTTATTCACATGCTAGTATGGGGACCTCGGAATTCAGAGATGTGTAAATAACTACTGCTTCTCAACACCTTATCTTCTTTCCATTTTGGAAATACAAAGGTTTCCTTGATATCTATTTTTCACCCTTTATATTTCAGCAAATTAATTGCTGTGTAGCCGGTATAAAATGAAAACCCATTGCAAGGTGCCTTTCATTTATTGGCTCTGGGTACCTAGGGTTCTTGATGCACCTACATGCACTATATATCTCCACAACCAGAAGAGTCCATCAGACGTAACAGTATATTGCTTTAAAAAATCTGACATTGCAGGAAAAAGTTACAGAGTAAAACGTGGAGAAAAATGGCTGGTTTTTTCAACTCAATTTCAATATTGTTTTATTTTAACTGTTATTTTCCGTAGGAAAACCTTGTAGGATCTACACAATATACCATATGCTGAATTCAAAATTTTGTCTACGTTTCAGAAGTTTTTTGCTTTCCAGGATCCAGCATTGGTTTCACACCCATATCTGTCACTAACTGGAAGGAGGCTAAAAGCACAAAAAATAGTAAAAATGGGGTATGTCCCAGTAAAATGGCAAATTTGTGTTGAAAAATGTGGTTTTCTGATTCACATCTGCCTGTTCCTGTAAGCTGGGAAGATGGTAATTTTAGCACCACAAAGACTTTGTTGATGCCATTTTCGGGGAAAAAACCACAAGCCTTCTTCTGCAGCCCTTTTTTCCTTTTTTTAAAAACAAAACAAAATGTTCGCTGTATTTTGGCTAATTTCTAGGTCTTCTTCAGGGGAATCCACAGACTCGGGGTACCTCTAGAATCCCTAGGATGTTGGGAAAAAGGACGCAAATTTGGCGTGGGTAGCTTATGTGGACAAAAAGTTATGCAGGCTGAAGCGTGAACTGCCCCTAACACTTATAAAAAGGCCTGGAACCTGAGGGGGAAAAGGCCTGGCAGCGAAGGGGTTAATCCCCTAGATATACAATTTATAACAGCCTGCTCCACTACTCGCCTTTTTCTTCCATGGGCCTCATTGAAGCAGACTTCCTCTGGCATAGATGGATTGCATATTGGTGTCAATAACCATGGACTGTTTGGATATGCAGAGTCTCCTGCTTAGGAATCAGACATGTGTGAAACAATTAGTCTCTCTTATCAGAATTGTGGCACCAAACATTGCACATACACACAAACAGGACAGATGTGACTTACCAGCCACCCAGGCCATCTCTGGATCCAGTTGTGACATCAGCTGGAATCATGGGCTGAACCTGGATAATGGACACAGACCTGTAAAATGTAGAGGTCCGCCAAACATCCAACATGTGTGCCATCAATAACACCCAACACATGTGGGAGGCATGCAAAACCATAAAAGTCAGCCTTCACATGAGCTAAATCCTCACGTTGGGGAAACTAGATGTATGTGTCAATGTCTTTCAACATTGTTGAGAGAACATCCCTCAACAACAGACTGAACATGGGACATGCCAGCAGCTAGGGCCACTGTATATTGAAAGAACTCTGTGGCAAGGAAGTGCATTCCTGACATGACTTGTATGATGGGTGTTATGATAGTTGGATAACTAATAGCTGGCATCAGATCTGGCTGCAACTGATGACATAAGGACACTACTGTCTGCCGATCCAGATTATATAAGGATATGACGTGGCGTTCTTCCATGTACTGTGGGCAGTAAATAGGTGGTAGACTCATCCTCCCTCTCCCTGGATACCTATTTATGACAAGAAATGAGTTCTGAAATTAGTCATTGTGTCCCCAGCTACATACATGTTGCATGTCAATGATAACATGTGACAAGACATTTTAGAAGGGATGGACAATGCAAACAGTACACATCACAGCTGTTATTGACACAAGGGTCACATATGACCCCATGGGTTTCCAAACATGTGTACACATCATGTATCTGGCCTTACCACAAAGGTGTGCATCACAAAAGCCCCTCAAAATGTGACTGATATCCTGAGTGCAAAAATGATCTTTGATGGGAGTGATCTGTGCCCCACTGTAAAATGCCACCTGTGCCCTGCAGCATACTACAATTGTGTTTGAGTAGTGGGACCTATATGGCAAGACAGGATTAGCATGTTTGTGAGGTCAAAACAACATTTTCAGAAATGTGACACAGTTTGTGAAGCCCAACACTGCATTTCAGACCTCACAAATGGTGACTGCCTGACCTCCTCCACTGGATATTAAAAACCACCTGTTGTTGCAACTGTAGCAGCGCTACGAGGCCTCCGGGTAGCTGGCGCTATATAAGTCTCAATAACATAACATAACAAAACATATGACTTACTCTGTCCTTCAGGTTGCCACACACACCACGTGCCAAATTGCTGCTGGCTACATGTTGCACTGTCATGCATGGAAGTGACGGGAATGGAGTATCATTTAGGTTCTGTCTGCTCAGCCTGCAGAGACTAAGGTGCGACAAATGTATCTCCCATTATGGGTGCCAGTCTAGCCTGGGATAGAGTCATTCTGGCTATGCATCTGTGGCACTGGGCACACTCCCTGTACCGCAGCAGATCCTGTCATACGGGAAATATGAGGCTCTGGCATAAAATCCTCCTCAAAATTCTTATTTCCTTTGTTTAGATTAGGAATGGGTACAGAGATAATAATTTGGCTAGTCCAAATATGCATGTTGCCTCATTATCAATTGTGTCTTTGACTCATGGCAGGTCCCTTATTCCCACAGCCCTGTTGTCACCTTCCCACAGATCATATGAGTCCTGTACAGGCTTATTGAATAAGTGACATTCCCATCATGTATAAATTGTGCTGATTCCTGTTAGGTCATGATATGTGACTCAAGTAGTCTTGTTGCATAGCAGAACTGTACAACACGTGCCTTTTGTTTGTTGGATATTGTTGGACTTTTTTTTCTTACGCAGGGTCATCCCCACTCTTTTTGCCTCCTTCCTCCTGTTTTTTCTGATCTCTCGCCGTTTGCTCGAGGACTCTGAGCACTCTATCACTGCTGACCAGTGCTAAAGTGCAGGTGCTCTCCCATCTAAAGTTGGTATGATTGGCTTATACCTAATTGGCATATTTAATTTACCTATAAGTCCCTTGTACAGTGGTGTCTCTATACCCAGGGCCTGTAAATTAAATACTACTAGTGGGCCTGCAGCGCTGCTTGCGCCACCCACTGAAGTAGACTTTCAAACCTGTCTCAGGCCTGCTAGCGCATGGCCTGTGTGTGCAGTTTTCTACCTAAGGGACCTGGCATCTAAATTTACTTGCCAGGCCCAGAACTCCCCTTTTACTACATGTAAGTCACCCCTAAGGTACGCCCTAGTTAGCCCTATGGGCATGGTGCCATGTATGTAGAAGCCAGGGCATGTGCCAGGTTGCGTGGCATGTCCTGGTAGTGACAAACAGCCTAACCTGGTGTCTCACTGCTGTGAGTGTTGCCTTCTCATAAGATTGCATTAGAAATGCCCTACCTTATGTGTAAGGGGTATTGTCTGATTTATGAGGGGTAGCGTAGGCATGTTTGGTATGGTTGTGATGGTGATAATAAATGCTGCTTACTGGGGTAGGTGTATTTTTTATTACTATTACAAAAATGCCACTTCTAGAAAGTGCGCATTTATCTGTGCTTAGGACTCTGGTGTTTTGCAGCTTGACTCCAGTCCACATCTGGGTAGACTGACAGTTGGGGCTTTGTGCATACTTTTCAGACAGCCTGAACACAGGGAGGGTGGAGGTGTCACAAAGGTACATCTGCATACTGAATAGTCTTCCTGGGCTGAGAGAAGGGAGAGGTGGGACACACCTACATTTGTAAAGGCTGTGCCCTGGCGTCACACAACAATGGTGTTTACCCCCCACTGAGGTTTGGAGCCTGTGCTGAAGGAGAGAGAGGGCACTCCCAGAACCAGTTGTAACTGGCTGGAACCTCCTCTCCCTACCATTGCAAAACATTGTGAGGACTGAGTATAAGTACAGGGGAATTTTCCCCACAATTTGGAGACTCTTGGAATCATCTTTGAACTGGACACAGAAATGCTGGAAGAACTCACCAGGAACCGCCATGGACTACTGCTGCTGTGCTGAACTGTGACCTGCTTGGGCACTGAAGAGGAATTTCCACTTGCTGCTAACTCCTTGTGCTGGCCTGCTGTTGGGCCCTCCAACTGTGGGTCTTTTCTTGCAACTTGGCTCCCCAGTGGCAGGGTGTGGTGGCCCCTGACCCCTGCATTTCTCCCTGAAGCACGAGGGGCGCTTCACCTTGCTGAAAAGCTAAGCGCTTAGGAAAGCGCTCCTTAAGGCATTTCCTTAGCGCTTGAAAGCGCTTCCCCTTGCTGGTGCTTCGCGCTGTTGACAGCGTTTATTCATTTCTTGCAAAAAGAATTCACCTCCGCAGCCGGGCCCTGTGAATTACTCAAGCACGTTGGAGCGCGCTGTGTTTTAGCCCCAGGGGAATCCAGGAGAAAGAGAGGATCCGGTGCGCTCCTCTCAGTGCCCCCGGGGACCCGACGACTCGAGCTTTGCCCCCGGGGTCCACGCCAGCTCCCCTGTTGCCAAGGGGATCACCGCCGCGACCCGAGAAAGCACAGTATCGGCTTCGGAGAGGAGCTCAGCACATGGGGGAGAGGCGTGGCCTCTCCCTGCTTTCCAGGCAGCCGCACCAGGGAGGAGGGTGGCTGCCTCAACCATCGCAGGACTCGGGGAAGGCGCAGGGAACACCCAAGTTCCCTGGTCTCTGCAGTTGGAGCAGGACGCTCCATCTTTTTTTCTTAAATAAAAAGCGGGCAATTTTGAAATCAAGAAGGGAGACCTCAACAAAGGCCCTCTTCTCCTCGCCGCTGATTATTATTGGGCCTCACGTGGCCCACACCCCGAGGACAGGGTGTGAGGAGGCCGAGGCAGGCCCCCATCCAAATCGCGGGTCCCTGGAGGGGCCTGTTTTCTGCAAGGAGAGGGTGCCTATCACCCCTCTCCCCCAGGAGCACTGTGTGGCCCCCGTGGTCTACGCAGGAGCGCCGGGGGCCCTCTCATGCTCTGCTAGGCACTAGAGGTGCCTTCATCATCAAAACCGGGTATTTCCTAGGGATATAAGATATATTCTAAGTTCTTTCTACAGACTGGAGTACATATATTGCCTACCTGCTTGATGTTGTTTATATATGTATGTAAATGTTCCTATTATGGGCATAACATGCTAATACATTTTTCTAATTTGCCATATGTTTTCTAATGTTCCTACTACGGGCGTTTATGATATTCTTATGACAAGTGCTTTGGTGTAATAACGTGTTTCCTGACTACTGCTTATCTTGCAGAATACTGAGTAACCTGTGTGTTATATGTGACTACTGCTAGTTTGCAGAGTAACTAATGTGTAACGTTCTGGCAACTGCTAAGGTGGCAGGATAGTACTAATATGTGATGTTTGGTCTAATAGTTGCGTTGTGTACAATACAGTATATTTTCATATAATCCGGTGTTGTGTTTGCTTTGTGGTGGGGATTTTTGCATCACATGTGTTGTGTGTGTTGTGCAAACGCTTTACACATTGCCTCTGGGATAGGCCTGACTGCTCGTGCCAAGCTACCAAGGGGGTAAGCAGGGGTTATCTTGCACCATTTCAGTCCCTTCATTGTTACCCCTGTTGGATGTTTGAGTTTGTACTCTTTGTAATCCTCACAGAGTGTGAATGGTTTGTTCAATTAATGCATAAGGAGTTTACCCTTCAAAAGTCACAGAGGTGTGATGTGTCTCCTAGTGGCTCACATCTCAGCCAGGTTGCTAGAGCATGTGTTACATGATGTTAATAAGCTTGGTTAGCCATTGTAGGGCCTGAGCAGGGGGTGGATTGGTCTGCAGATTGGGAGATGTATGTCTGTAGCCATGGCCCGATACTTCTTGGCTTAAATGTGTCACACTTGCATGTGACATATGAGAAAGTTCTAGCTGGCTGCTTCTAAAATGTATGTGAACCATTTGTGATTACATTTGTGAGCATAACCTCTTGATTTGTCTTTTGCATCCATGCAGGTCAACACCCATCATAAGAAGGGGATACGAAGAACCATCACCAAGAAGGTGTGGAACCTGAGGGTCCACAGCCAGTGGATCGCCCATTGCAGAAAAAGGTGGGAGGACCTGAGATGGTGGGCCAAAAAGATTGCGGAAACCCAGCTGGGACTGTCCTCTCACGTGACCAGGATGCCCTTCAGACCGTGACCTCCTAATGGCCTACATTCTGGCAGTGACTTTTCCGGTGCTTGATGGTCATTTGAGGGCAGCACAACAGCCACAAAGGGGTGAGTACAAGGGATATTCTTGCCTGTCCCTTTGCCAAGTAATTGAGGTAGGTTCTGAAACCGCTCCCCCTGACAATTAGGGATGAGTCATGTGTCACACAGAAGATGTAAGTTTGTTTGTGTTGACATGTCATGTGTTGTATACTGATGTGCCTTGCTTATTGGACCAGGGACGTAGGACACAACTGGGTGCAATCTGCAAACCATATGCTCTGCAGGGATGACACATGGCTGTGTACATTGATCAATCATGTACTGTTTGTTGTTGTAGTGGGTGCAATTTATATGCCACAGACCACTGCCCATCAGTGTTCCAGGCTGAAGGTAAGTAGGTGATGGATCATTGTCCTCTACCATGTGTTGGGGTAACTGTATACATTGGCGTCTACTACCCAGAAGCTAGTTTTCTTCTGCATATGATGGGTGCTGGTGTTTCACTGCAGTCTGTAATATGTAGGTGTCCAACATAGATGTGGCAGGGCTTACATTGTTCTATTAATGCAGTTATAGGCTACTACATTTCCTTGGTAAGTGGGGAATGTCCATTGACATGATTTATGTGCCATCACTGTTGCAAACTGTCCTTGTGCCTACTTGTCAGCATGTGTCCCTTTCTCTTTACAAATCATTTGTAAGCTGCGGTTTCATGCATGGTCTACCTATGTTAATGGGATGATGTATGGATTCCCTCACAAATATGTGCATGGCAAACTGTGGAAAAATAAATTTACAATGTGGGTACACTTCACGTTGTACTATAGACAGGAGTGTGTCATCATTGTTTATTGGCTTATACATACCCTCACCCGTGAGGGCTATGCCAGGGAGGCCTGGAGTATACAGTCAAAATGTGAATATCTATGCTCTTGATGTGGCATCAGGTGGAAAAGTGCACTGCACATGTGTAAAGGTTAAGGTTTGTAACCTGACTGGAGGTATGCACCATGGAGTGACTTGTAGTTATTTTGAAATCATATGAGTTTAGGTTCAGGCATTCATCCACAGACAGACATCTGGGTTTGCATGAGCAAAATAGGGACAGTGTTATAGCTTCCCATTGGGCTACATGTTGAGGGCCTTCTACAAGCCCTTGCAAATTTCTGTGTTTCTACTGAAGCACTAAGTATGTCATTGTAAGGGGTGCCAGACATTAATGGTTATAACCCTGATGCTTGCTGATTCATTGTGTTGTGTATTTTTGGGACATCTCTCACTGACATCTTGCGCACAATGTCTACAGTGCTCATTTCCATGCCACGTGTGTGGCCTGAGTAACAGTAATATTGCCTCCTTGACTCGATTGGGACAAATATCACTTGGTAAAGTGTACAATGTTGATATGTTTTCAGTGTGACATGGGTATTTCTATGTCACCTTCTTTAGGATATTGTATTGTTGCCATCAACATGGCATGATTTTGCATCATCAGTCCTCATTGTTGGGTCATCATGTATGTAACAAAGATATGTATTCATGACCTTTATGAAATCTGTGGAAATGCATTTTGTATTGGCCTACTATTGTATGCCAACAGGAGACAGTGGTCTGCTCCATGAGGCAATGGTGTTTCCTGATGGTTGAATGGTCATTGTGATTGCAAGGCTTTAGCCATGCAACTGTAGTTGTGTGAGATCCTGATTTTCCTGTGGGAAACTGTTGGCAGGTCAGATGGCATGCTGCTGCTGGGACCAACTTGACATCATAGTATTGCGTGATAAACAAAGCTGTTGTTCAAGTGTGATCATAGACATTTCTCTTCTTATTTGCAGTATCAGCACCGGTAAGAGTAGGAGATGGGGCAGAGTTGAGTGGGGAAGCAACTGGCCACCGGTCAGGCACCACTGACACAGAGGGACCCAGTAGCTCAGAGGGTGATGGCAGTGTCATGGGGGAGACTGCTATATCATCAGATTCTTCCTCCAGTGGACAATCCCTAATGGTGGAGGACCCATCAGGGCAAACCCCAGTACCTTCTGTGCTGATCTCACCCAAGAGGGTGGGACTCTCCTTTGCTACAGGCACCTCTGCCACAGCTCCTGTTTTGCCTGCTGCCCTCAGTGAGGAGGCTATTGACCTCCTAAGAATGATCTCTGTGTGTCAGTCAGCCATTGTGAATGCCATGCATGGATTGGCCACCCAACTGCAACAAACCAAAGCATTCCTGGGAGGCATTCATGGTGCAATGGCTGGCCTACAAAGACCTTTTCAGGCTCTCACCTTCACACTGATGGCAGCCAGTCACCACCCACCTTCTGCTCTCCTCCACCTCCCCCTTCCCAATTCAAATCCACCTTTTCCTACCTACCCAAAGCACTCAGTCAAATCTGCACGCATCCTCATTAACACACAAGAGGAGCACACATAAACAACCACCACAAAACATACAGCATGATAGCAGCTAGCAAACAACATCCACCCACAGACCCAAGAACAGTCACAACTTTCCCAGGTACCACCACCACCTCCAGCATCCCACACACAACAGCAGAAATACCCACAGTCACAACACCAACAGTCACTGACATACCCACCACATCATCATACCCGCAGACACCATCCCAGCAGACACCCAGACATCCACCACAGGCACCACACCAACAGATACCACAACTACAGACATACAGACATCCACCATATCCAGCCAACCTTCAGTTACCACCACTACAACCACACACACATCCACCACTCCATCCCCAGCACAACCACCTCCTAATCCCCTAAGGCATACAAAAGCACTCACTCACTCACCCACCCAACAGACACAAACCACATACAAGCATACCTTACAGAAGCACAAACCCACGACATTCACAGCAACACAGCATACCGCCACTCCCTCAACCTCCAAATCCCCACCGCCTTATGATAACTGTCCCTGTGTCCCTAAGAAAGTTTTCTTGTTTGACCTGGACCTTTGCCATGTTCCCTCCACCCATGCCCCAAACCGAAGAGGCCTTCACCCAGCTCCCAGCAACTTCCTTCCACCTCCCAGACCTCCCATGTACGCACCTATACCTCTCCCCCCAAGAAGAAGCCCACCCCTTCCAAAAAGAACAGTCCTCCCAAGCCCATACCCCACTCCCAAATCCGACCTCCCTCCACCCTCCCAGATAATCCATAAAGTGCCTGCCTGCCTCATTGATGCCCCTTCCTGTGGAGGTTCCATGGCAGTTGGGAGTCAAATTTGGGCACAACACTGTGCCTTTATTGGACTGCTTGTGGACTCGCCAATGGCCTTTGTATTTCAAATATTTATTGTTTATTAAACCCATCAGTTGCTTTTTTTGGGTATACATTTGTCCTGCATTTCCTTTTCTTCGTTCATGTTGTTCCTTGTGTTGTGTGGCTACAGTTGTATGTGTGTTTGTGCCTGCTTGCTGCTCCAGTTGCTTTTTGCAGTATCTGATTTAGTTGGTAGTGCTGGTGTTCCCCCCAAGAGAAGAGTATATGTTGAGTGTATGGATATATGGGTGTAAATGCAATTGTGCATTATTCCTACTGCCAACACAGGATTCCTTGCACCATAGTGCAAGGGTGCCTGTGTTGCATGGAATTATTGTTTATTTGCAGGATGGGACACCTTCCTGTACATAAACAATAATTAATTAATGACGATTTGCTACTTGCCAGGTCCAGTTATCCCTTATTAGTGTAGAAGAGGTGTTTCTAGCAGCTTAGGCTGATAGAAGGTAGCTATGGCAAAGCAGCTTAGGCTGAACTAGGAGACATTTAAAGCTCCTACTATACCACTGGTGTCATATGCACAATATCATAAGAAAACACAATACACAGAATTACTAAAAAATAAAGGTACTTTATTTCTATGACAATATGCCAAAAGTATATCAGGGAGTACCCTCAGTATGAGGATAAGTTATATACACAAGATATATGTACACAAACCAAAATTAGGTAAGTAATAGCAAGAAATGTAATGCAAACAGTGTAGAATTACAATAGATTGCAATAGGAGCACATAGGTATAGGGGCAACACAAACCATATACTCCAAAAGTGGAATGCGAACCACGAATGGACCCCAAACCTATGTGAGCTTGTAGAGGGTTGCTGGGACTGTAAGAAAACAGTGAGGGTTAGAAAAATAGCCTACCCCAAGACCCTGAAAGGTAGATGTAAAGTGCACGCACCTACTACCCCCAGAGAGCACAGAAGTCGTGATAGGGTGATTCTGCAGGAAGAACAAACACCAGCAATGCAACAACAGTGGATTTCCAGACCTGAGTACCTGTAAGACAAGGGGACCAAGTCCAATAGTCGCGATAGTGTCGAGAGTGGGCAGGAGTCCAGGAAATGCCAGCTGAGGGTGCAAGGAAGCTGCCACCAGTTGGAAGAAGCTTGGAGTTCTGCAAGAAAGAAGAGAGCTAGGGACTTCTCCTTTGGAAGACGGATGCCCCACGTCGCGATGAAGCTTGCAGAGGTGTTCCCAGGCAGAAAGACCGCAAGGCAGCCTTGCTAGCTGCAAGGGTCGCGGTAGAGTGCTGCTGTGGCCCAGGAGGGACCAGGATGTCGCCACTTGGAGGAGGAGACAAAGGAGGCGCCCCGCAACCCAGGGAGCCCTCACAGAAGCAGGCAGCACCCGCAGAAGTACCTGAAAAGGCACTTGGAAGGGAAGTGAACCGGAGTCCACGCAAAGTCACAAAAGGGAGTCCCACGACACCGGAGGACAAATCAGAAGGTTGTGCACTGCAGGATAGAGTGTCGGGGACCCTGGCTTGGCTGTGCATGAAGGAAATCCTAGAAGAGTGCACAGGAGCCGGAGCATCTGCAAATCACGCAGTACCCAGCAATGCAGTCTAGCATGGGGAGGCAAGGACTTACCTCCACCAAACTTGGAATGAAAAGTCATTGGACTGTGGGAGTCACTTGGGCAGAGTTGCTGAGTTCCAGGGACCACGCTCGTCAGGCTGAGAGGGGACCCAGAGGACCAGTGATGCAGTCTTTTGGTGCCTGCGTTAGCAGGGCGAAGATTCCGTCGACCCACGGGAGTTTTCTTCAGAGCTCTTGGTGCAGGGAGGAGGCAGGCTACCCCCAGAGCATGCACCACCTGGAAACAGTCGAGAAAGCCGGCAGGATAAGGCGATACAAGGTTGCTAGTAGCCGTCTTGCTACTTTGTTGCGGTTTTGCAGGCGTCCTGAGCAGTCAGCGGTCGATCCTTTGGCAGAAGGTGAAGAGGGAGATGCAGAGGAACTCTGATGAGCTCTTGCATTCGGTATCTACAGAATTCCCCAAAGCAGAGACCCTAAATAGCCAGAAAAGGAGGTTTGGCTACGAAGGAAGGATGATTGGCTACCAAGAGAGGTAAGAGCCTATGAGAAGGAGCCTCTGACGTCACCTGCTGGCACTAGCCACTCAGAGCAGTCCAGTGTGCCCCCAGCACCTCTAAATCCAAGATGGCAGAGGTCTGGGACACACTGGAGGAGCTCTGGGCAACTCCCCTGGAGGTGCAGGTCAGGGGAGTGGTCACTCCCCTTTCCTTTGTCCAGTTTCGTGCCAGACCAGGGCTGGGGGATCCCTGAACTGGTGTAGACTGGCTGATGCAGAGATGGGCACCATCTGTGCCCATCAAAGCATTTCCAGAGGCTGGGGGAGGCTACTCCTCCCCAGCCCTTCACACCTATTTCCAAAGGGAGAGGGTGTAACACCCTCTCTCAGAGGAAATCCTTTGTTCTGCCTTCCTGGGCCAGGGCTGCCTGGACCCCAGGAGGGCAGAAACCTGTCTGAGGGGTTGGCAGCAGCAGCAGCTGCAGTGGAGACCCCGGAAAGGCAGTTTGGCAGTACCCGGGTACTGTGCTAGAGACCCGTGGGATCATGAATTGGTATATTTAGTCACTAGCCTGTTAGTGAGAAATTTGGAAAGCAGAGAGAGCATAACCACTGAGGTTCTGGTTAGCAGAGCCTCAGTGAGACAGCTAACATCACACAGGGAACACATACAGGGCACATACTTATGAGCACTGGGGCCCTGCCTGGCAGGGTCCCAGTGACACATAGACTAAAACAACACATATACAGTGAAATATGGGGGTAACATGCCAGGCAAGATGGTCCTTTACCACAAGGTCACCTAGAAAGTGATCTTAGGAGTATTTCAATGTGCAGTCTCTGCCTTTTTTAGGGGACCACAAGACCTTGCTTATTTATTAATTGTCTGGTCTACTCTAAACGGTAAATATACATGGTTATACTTAATCATGTGTATATTTACTATGATATGTAGGTTTACCTCTATAGTTTTTTGTTATCCACCATTTCAGAGTTCAGATTTACACCTAGGAGTAGACGTGTATTTTTACAGCCCTTAAATCAGGGGGCTGAGCCTCCTACAACAGTATTTGGTTGTGTATGGTTAAAATTAGTAACTTTCTAAACATAAGTGGAAAATTGAGGTGAGTTGCAGACTCTCAAAAGACTTTCAAAGACCTTCTGGAAGAAGATCCAGAAGTTTGCAGAAGTTTGAAACAACTTCAGGGATAAGCTCCATATGTGGACCCACCCAATGTCGTGAGTCAAGCTGGCTTACATCAACCGCGACCCAGCCTGACTTGCAGGTTTGTCCGGCTGAAAAGCTCTGGAGCCCTAAACTTTCAGAATTTCACCGGGAGCTTGTGGAAAGGCAATCCGACGACATTGACTAGAAATTGGCTTGCTGTGGAGAGTCATCTGATTTCGGAGAGAAAAAGCTCCCAAAAAAGTTTCCAAGTACGAACGTAAAAAGTTGACCAAGGCTTCCCGCACAGTTGATCTGAGGAGGGCTCCAGGGAGGTCAACTCCAATTTCACGGCTGAAGATTTCCATCATGAATAATCGTCTAAGTCTAGGTATAGAATCCTTGACCGAGGCCGCCTGTGACACATATCCGAAGAGGGCTCCAGGGAGGTCTGATTCAACTTGTGAGTTTCTCTGAGTCCAGAAAATCTTCAAGAAAAAGACTAAGGCACTCATTTTGACCCTGGTGGTCTACTGACGGCCCAAGGCGGCCAGCCAAACACACATGCACTCTGAGGGGAGTGCGCCTTGCACTCCCCTCACTGCTCGTGACCCCAATGCCCCCCTTTCGCATGGAAAGGATAATAAACATGGTTTATTATCCTTTCCTTGGGAAAGGAAATGCAGTCCTTGCTGTTGGCAGTGGGGCAACGCTCCTCCGCCCTAGTGGAGGAGCCCCCACTGAAGGCTGCTAAGCTGCTACTATTAAAACCCAAAATGGAGCAAACTGCCCCATATTGTGCAATACCGTGACAAATAAATCAACCATATTTATCCCACCATAGATGTGAGACAATGCAAGTTAATTACGTGCTATATAATTACAATTTAAAAGGATACAAGAATCATTGATAATAAAAAATAAATCATTGAAAAGATAAGATTAGAACTCATGAACTCTTAAGTAGGAAGTATCTGTACTTCACAATCTTACTACACCTGACAAGTCTAACAACCAACCAACTTTTCTGTATTTCAGATTTTGGCAATGGTAGTAAGCATGTATACATCCTATGACAGAAAGCATTGCAGGAAGCAATTCAAAAATTAAAAAAAACACAAAAAGATGACACTGGTTCCAACGGGTACCAACGTTCCAAATTCTGAATTGTAATAATACTTGAATAGTCCTGAAGTCCCACCAAATGCAACTCATCTCTGTCCACTCGAGGGAAAGGACAGCTTTAAAACAGTACTATGAAAAACATGCTCTGCCAAATGCAGGTAGCTCAAACAGCCCAACCTAATCATTACTCTGTACTGAATTTACTGCAAAATATTCACAATCAAAATCATTCATTAATCCAAGCAACTGAATCCAAAGTAAGGCAAGGAACATCTATAGTGGTTACATGTTTGACCCCTCGAAGGACAGTACCATCAATAATCCATCATTAAGTTGTCCTCACTGGAATCCAACTGCACAGGCTTTACCCTGTCAATGAGCAGCACAAGTACATTCCACTAAAAAACATCAGAATCATAGAACATCATCAATGACATCCAAATACCCAGAAATCACCCAGCGCATTAGCTACACAAAGAAACCTCAAACATATGGACATATTGGACATATGTACATTACCACTAGTATAAGGATCGACAAATTGGTTAATGATATGGCACACATCTCTCTTATCGTCATCTTAATATTTGCTCAATATGATTAGCCTCCACTTAAAAAAGGAGGATATGCATAATCATGGAAACTAACTAACTACTCAAAGTCATGTACATTTCAGAGACAACATTCAACACACGTTGTACAGTTAGCAAACAGTGAATCCACCAACTCTCCTTACTTCATACCTTGAGATCTCTATTGCCTCCTCTATGGTTTACTGGAATGTGATTAATACCCATGAGTCATATATACCATAATTGATGCAAATATTGATTATTCTTGAAATGCACTAACAAGGGAGAGTTAGAGTCAGCATGTCTGATCGCTTCCAAATGTAACCTCCATCTAATTTTCAATGCTTGTTTCGTTGAGCCAACATATTAAAGTTTTCACACACTTGTGAACACATAAACACAGTATGTTATATTTCAAATCATAAAATTTCTAATCTGAAAATATCTAGAGCCATCAAAGTTATGAAAAGTTACTATTTTTTTCATTGACATACTGACAACAGACACAGTTCCCACATTTGTAGCTACCCAACAGTTTTGTATTCAACCATGTCTTCTCAGAGTCTGATATATATCTTGTAGTGTCTCTCTGGCTGAGTATCTATCTTAAAGTATCCACCTTTCTGTCAGTGATCAATGAGCACTGAGGCAGTTTACGATTCAAGTCTGGTTCAAGCCTTGAAATGTCCCAATGTTTCATCAAGATTCAATAAAGCTGCCTGTTCTCAGCACAAAAAGTGGTTATAAATTGAATCTCAGAAACAGTCACAAGTCTAGTTCTAGCCTTCCCTATCTCTACCAGGAAGGAAATGTGAAACCTTTTGTGCCCTATCTAGTGCAGAGACAAAAATATTACTGGGGTAACTTCTCACCTGAAACCTCTCCATACAATCTATTGCTTGCAACTCAAACTTCTCAGAGTCACTATGGTGGTGTGTTAGTCTAAGTAGCTCCCCATAGGGGATATTATCCTTCTGTTTGCAAGCGTGCCCAGAACAGTAATGCAATATACTGTTTCTAGCTGTGGGCTTACGAAAGTCAGACTGTGTAAAACACTGTCCTTAACATATAACCCAAGATCAAGAAACATTATAGTGTGTCTATCATATTTTAATGACAGTTCAACATTTAGAGGGTTGTTATTAACGAAAGCGTGGTAATCACGTAATTCTTCAATATACTGATACCATGCCACTATATGATGATGGCCACCATGCTGCCTCTTGTTCCATGCATGTTCCATCTCATACCAACCCATAAATAGGTTGGCATAAGAGGGAGAAAACCTAGCACTCATAGCTGTACCCCACAGCTGGTGAAAGAAATCATTTTGGAACAATAAACAATTATTCTCCAATACAAAATGAGTCATGTCCACAATCATTTGACCATGTTTATAGTGACTTGCACTCTTGAATAAAAATAAATATTATAATGCCTTTACTACATGTGGATGATAAAAAATGGTATAGAGACTTCTGACATCCATGGACATAAAAAAGATATGATTTCTCCCATGGAATGCAGATCATTTGTTCAATAGATCTTTAGTATCTCGAAGATACGAAGGAAGTGCACTGACCAGCGTTTAGATGTGTATTTATTCAGATATTTTCTCAGTTAATGAGCCAATGCCAGAAATGATGGGTCTGCATGGTGGATTGGTACCACCCTTGTGTAATTTTGGTAGAAAGTAGATAATAGGAATAGTAAGATCTCTGACTAATAAGTATCAAAATTCCTCTACATCAAAGAATCTTTCCTTGTACTAACCACTCAATAAAGTGTGACACTGGTGCAGTAATTTATGTTTCACTAGTCAGGAGAGATCTTATTAGTTCTTGAAATATGTTGAATACGATGGTGAATATTCACAGTGCTTTTGGAACTCAGTGAATTGAGATGTATAAAGTTTTGGGTAGGTTTAATTTGCTTTATATTTCACTTTGTCTTTCTGTATGCTTGTACTTGTCCCTCTTGTATGAAGCTTCTATATTTTCTTCTTCCTATTGATGTTTGATCTATTGGAATTAAATCAGACCTTTTTTCCTTCAGTTTGCTCATTATTGTTTGTTCTTACAACGTTTTGGGTCTGAGTTCAATGCACTGTATTAAGAAAGTTTTTCTTTTTTTTCTGCTTTTGATTTCTCATATATTTTCTTTCTGCCTATGCATGTATAGCCCTGCAGAAGCAGTAATTCCATGAAATACGTTTTGTCAACCTCAGCAATTTCAGTGGCTGGGCAACTGTGACAACTCTAGTGGATGGTGATTATGGTATAAAAACTATTGCTGTGTTTCATATTGATCTTAAGTGTTTTACTTTGATATATTGGGAATACTTCTCATGGTTTGATGTTATGAATTGTGATTTGCATTCACAGAATAATACAGAAATATCTTTCAATTAATGATTGCCCATGGTGTACTTTGTATCTTCCCAAGGGTTCATGTACCAAGGTTTTTCTCCCCACACCACTTTGGAAGAGAAGTACTACAGTAGTACCACCTTATGTACTGCAAAAAGTATTTTGTGAATAGGCCCCTTTTGTTTATTGGTATGCATCATTCTCAATCAGTTCTGACAGGACTATCTTTATTTAAACATATTATTCAAGGAAAACACATGCTCACCTTTTCTGAACTCAGAACAGACTTTTTTAGTAGGGCACAATGGCCACATCAAGTAACTTCTGAGGATACTGGTCCAATGAAATAAGAGGTGCAGAGTGTAGGTAAATCCCGAAGGGGAGTTTCCCAATAATGAATTGAACGTTGATCTTCTGAATGGGACATTTAAAAAAGAATGTCAACATTTATTTCCTGAGGGACCGCCTATATCTACTAAGTTACAGGCAGAATGAGTCAATTCCTAGACAGACTTCAATGGGGCTCAGAAAGAGTATGGACCCTTGAGGGCTTCTGCACGAGGCTTTAAGTTAAATTCATGGAATTTGCTCCCGATTCAATGTCTAATGAGGAGCTATGCACCTGTGGAGTAGGACTAAGGGTTCTTAATACTAGTGTTGTAATTTAGTAGCGATTAGATTAAGCATTAGCAGAAGACATCTTGTATTTAGCAACTACTGTGAACATTTTGCGGAATCCATTTGTATTCATGGCAGCCATTTTCTCTGCCACATGCTGCCATGTGCTTGCCATGTGCTCTGTCCTACCTTCCTGTTAACTACTCTTGAAAATCTGTCTAGTGACAAGTTATATTTAGCATCTCCCACTTTGCACATGCCCAGTAAGGTTTGTAGCTGTTAGTAATTAGTAACCGACAGTAATGTGTCTACTAGTCCTTGAAAACTGTTAGCCCCTCCTACCTGTCGACTGTGCATTTCCATATGACCTTATATGTCTATAAGTCTTGCTTCTATAATTGTACCACCTTCTTTTAGCCCCTGCGTGGGTATAAAAGGACCATGCTCTCTTAGTTCAGTGTGCTACTTCAAACATTACCGAAGGGTGCTGTTGGAACTGTGGTACCACCTCATGAGGTTTAATAAACTTTGGCACTCATTACGACATTGGCGGTAAAATTCGCTTACCGCCGTGCAGAAGACCGCCAACACACTGCAACAGCTGCGGAATTCCACCACAGCTATTATGACCCACATTTCGGAATCTGCCAAAATTCAGACACCCACACAAGTCCGCCGCACCAAAGGTTAGTGATAAACTGGCGATAACAAAACCTCCACCGTCACACCAACAGAAATACGCCCACACTATCACGACACACGAATCCACGTGGCGGTCTTTCAACCGCGGTATTCCATTGGCGGTACACACCGCCGCGCTCAAAATACACACACTCTTACAAAAACACAGCCACATTGGACAATTCAAAATACACACACCTGATACACATACACACACCACTCCCACACACTCACTACACTATAAAACACACACCCACATCACCCACAAACTCATACGACCACAAATCACGAACGAAAGCCAGAGAGAGACACCACCATCAACAACACTAGCATCCACAGGCACATAACACCATCATCCACATAACTTCCACGCACCTCACACAGCACCCCACTATATATCAGCACACATATCACCCCACACACCACCCCACACATCACCTACACCACCCCATGGCACGGCAAAGACACCCCAGATTCTCGGAGGAGGAGCTCAGGGTCATGGTGGAGGAAATCATCCGGGTAGAACCACAGCTATTCGGATCACAGGTGCAGCACACCTCCATTGCAAGGAAGATGGAGCTATGGCGAAGAATAGTGGACAGGGTCAACGCAGTGGGACAGCACCCAATAAATCGGGAGGACATCAGGAAGAGGTGGAAAAACCTATGGGGGAAGGTGCATTACGTGGTCTCAAGACACCACCTGGCGGTTCAGCGGACTGGCGGCGGACCCCCACCTCCTCCCCCACAACTAACAACATGGGAGGAGCATTTCTTGGCGGTTCTGCATCCTGAGGGCCTCGCAGGAGTAGGTGGAGGAATGGACTCTAGTAAGTCAAATCTTAACTATTACATCCCCCACCCTACCCCTCACCCCCATCACTCCAACACCTCACAAATGTCCCAACATCAGAAACCACACATCCCAACACCAAGCCCTGCATGCAACACCAAAGCATGGACACCCATCACTAAAGCATGCCCACTTCACATACCCATACACGCCCCTAAACCATAATCACACAAGGTCCTACACAGGAATGCTAGCACTGGGGTACACGGTCACCCACCCATTGCACACCTTGACACACACAGATGCAATTCCCCAGCAGGACCCCTACCCAACGTCACCGGACAGGAGGGTCCACACATGTCCACACCACCAGGAGAAGAGGCCTACAAGGATGACAGCGCCTCTGTCCAACTGGATCTAGATGACCAGCCTGGCCCATCGGGGATCTCAGGACAGTCGGTTCCCCACACCCAGTCACAGGCCACTACAGACCTTTCCCCCTCTGGAAACACCACCACAGCACCCACCCAGCGGGCCCATACCTCCGTCCCCAGGACACGTCAATCAGCAGTGTGTCCACCACTATAGGGAACCCAGGCTAACCCACCACCCCAACAACAACAGGGACCTGGGGGCAGTGGTAGTGGGCACATGCTCCAGGGGACGGAGGCCCAGGAACACAGGGGAACTAGGAGGGCTGCTGTGCGACGGGGCGGACAGGCCCAGGGAACCCACTCTCCACCAGGCCCTCTCCAACATCATGGGAGCCTACCACCACTCCCAGGAGACGATGGCAATGGTACTGGCCAAGTTTCAGGAGACCCAGCGCCTGCAGGAGGAGCAGTATATGGGCTTCAGGGAGGAACTCAGAACCATCAATTCTACCCTGGGCACCATCGTAGGGGTGCTGAAGGAAGTACTCAACACCAGGAGGGACACTGTGGCACTACAAGGGGCCCATGACACTAGCCTGGACGATGAACTGCCCACCACCTCCACCGGCGCTAGTGGACAGGAGGCACCGCCACAGGACCACCACACCAGCACCCACCCCCTGCAGAGGGAGAACCACCAAACAAACGGTCCCTGAGATCCAGAAACAAGACAGAGAACGATGCCAAGACCTCCGCCAAGAAATGAGACCACCCTGATTGTCATTCTACTGCCCCACTTTATCACCCTGTCCATCCTTAAACTGCCCCAGCTCCACTTCCTATGCCCATTTGGGCAACGCACCTGTGAGACTAATAGACTGGACTCTGCCATGGACATTCCTCCGCCATCACCCCTCACCATTTTGCTACCCCCTGCAATTTTGAGCACTAAAATAAACACCCTTAAAGCACAAAACAATCTGGAGTCTGTCTGTGATTTCAGAATACTGTATTAGCAATAACTGTGGCAAAAAGCTCTTTCATCTGTAATGTCAATATGCCTATGTCACACAGCTCTAGTCCATGAGCAATCAAATCAGATTTCACACTGTGGGACCTAGATCTGTGAAATTGTAAGGGAAAGTGACAACTCAGTGACCATACACTGGGTGAAAAAGACAGACAGTAGGGAGGTAGTAGTGTATAAGTACATGTAGTTGGCAGGTTTGTATTCTTACCTGTGTTTCACTGGAAATATTGCTGGATCACTGAGTCCCTGTTGTCCATGTCTTCTTCCTCTGCTTCCTCATCTTCACTGTTCACAGGCTCCACAGCTGCAACAACACCGCCATCTGGACCATCCTCCTGCAGAAAGGGCACCTGTCGTCTCAAAGCCAAGTTGTGAAGCATACAGCAGGCCACGATGATCTGGCACACCTTCTTTGGTGAGTAGAATAGGGATCCACCTGTCATATGGAGGCACCTGAACCTCAGCTTCAGGAGGCCCAATGTGCGTTTGATCACCCTCCTATTTTGCCCATGTGCCTCATTGTAGCGTTCCTCTGCCCTTGTCCTGGGATTCCTCACTGGGGTCAGTAGCCATGACAGGTTGGGGTAACCAGAGTCACCTGCAAATGGCGGGGGACAACTGTTAGACACACACTAACCTAGAGGGATATCCCCAGTCCCAGACAACCATTTCCTGTGGGATGGCGGATAGCTGACATCAGGTGCTCACATAATACCCATAAGGTGCCTCTGGAGTTGACCCATCACATAAGGGATGCTGCTATTCTGCAGGATGTAAGCGTCATGCACTGAGCCAGGGAACATGGCATTCACATGGGAGATGTACTGGTCAGCCAAACATACCATCTGTACATTCATCGAATGATAACTCTTCCGGTTTCTGTACACCTGTTCACTCCTGTGGGGGGGGACCAAAGCCACATGTGTCCCATCAGTGGCCCCTATCATGTTGGGGATATGTCCTAGGGCATAGAAATCACCTTTCACTGTAGGCAAATCCTCCACCTGAGGGAAAACAATGTAGCTCTGCATGTGTTTCAGCAGGGCAGACAACACTCTGGACAACACGTTGGAAAACAAAGGCTGGGACATCCCTGATGCTATGGCCACTGTTGTTTGAAATTACCCACTTGCAAGGAAATGGAGCACTGACAGCACCTGCACTTGAGGGGGGATTCCTGTGGGATGGCGGATAGCTGACATCAGGTCTGGCTTCAGCTGGGTACCCAGTTCCTGGATTATGGCACGGTCAAGCCTGTATGTGATGATCACAAGTCTTTCCTCCATTGTCAACAGGTCCACCAACGGTCAGTACACCGGAGGATGCCGCCATCTCCTCACATGTCCCAGCGGACTGTGCCTAAGAAGGACAACAGCGATCACAGAGTCAAACAACTCAGAGGTATGTACCCGCAGCTTACACTGAACACCATTCATACTCAAAAAGTGGCCTGTATGTGTGTTGAGTCTAGGCCTAGGTATGTGTGACACAGTTCACAGCGAGCTTTTCAGACTCTGGCCTCAGCACTGATGGCAGCCATTGTCCCTGTGTCTAGCCTCCCCCCTCCAACTTCCTCTACCCCGACCCAATCCCCTGTACCTCAGCCTATCCCAAGCACACCTATAGACCAGCATGCACACACCTCAACACACAAGGGAAGCTCAGGCAAACATAAGCACCACACATCCCACAGGCACTCACGCAAGCATCACACACATGCAGACACACCAACATCCACTGCCTCCACTGTGTCCCCCTCCTCCTCGTTTCCCTCCTCCCTCCCTGTCTCGTCTACACTCACACCTGCATGCACTAACTCTACAGCCACTACGTCCCTCTCCAGCACACCCACCACCACACCCCGCTCACGTGCAGTCACCACCCCCACTACAATTCACACGTCCCCTTTGTCCTCTCCCAGTGTGTCTGTGACGCCCCCTCTGAAGATACACAAACACAGGCACACACCCACCCAACAGCAATCCACCTCACGACAGCCTGCAGCGCATGTACCTTCAACCAAAGTCAGCAAACAAACACCTCCTACAACCACAACCTCTTCCTCCACTCCCAAACCCCCTCCAGCTACCCGTCCCAGTGTGTCAAAAAAACTTTTCCTGTCCAACCTTGACCTCTTTCCCACACCTCCCCCACCCCGTCCGTCTCATAGGTCCCAAACTAGCACCTCAGCCACAACATCTCCGGGACCAGTGGTGCCTGTAGTCACCGGAATCTGGAGTGCATCGGCCACCAGGGCAGCCAGTGTGGCACGGAGCCACAGCACAGACAGTCCCCCACCTGTGAAGCATCAGAAGGAGAGGGGGAAGACTCCAGCCACCAAAGCCGCTCCCAGGTGTCCAGTGGGAGTGTGGAGTCAGCTGTGACACCTTCCAAGGTGGGGAAGGGCCACAAGAAACTCGGCAAGTCTGGGAAGAGCAGCACGGCGGAGAAGACCGACATCATCCCTACTGCCCAGGCGGCCACTGCCAGCACAAGCCCAGCTGCCCAGGAGGCCACTGCCAGCACCAGCCCAGCTGCCCAGGAGGCCACCGCCAGCACCAGCCCAGCTGCCCAGGAGGCCACCGCCAGCACAAGCCCCGCTGGGCCATGAAGGACCGCCAGCACAAGCCCCGCTGGGCCATGAAGGACCGCCAGCACAAGCCACGCTGGGCCATGAAGGACCACCAGCAAAAGCCCCGCTGGGCCATGAAGGACTGCCAGCAAAAGGCCCGCTGGGCCACGAAGGACCGCCAGCAAGAGCCCCGCTGGGCCATGAAGGACCGCCAGCAGCTGAATCCCTGCAATGGTGACCGCCGTCTCAAGCACCGCTGACCAGGGCACCGCCGTCTGAAGCACTGCTGACCAAGGCACCGCCGTCTCAAGCACCGCTGACCAGGGCACCGCCGTCTCAAGCACCGCTTAACAGGGCACCGCCGCCTCAAGCACCGCTGAACAGGGCACCGCCGTCTCAAGCACCGCTGAACAGGGCACCGCCGTTTCAAGCACCGCTGAACAGGGCACCGCCACCTCAAGCACCGCTGGCCCATGAGCACCAAGGGCACTGATGCTACTGAGTCCGTCATGGGCAGAATAAAGCACTCTCTGCACCATACCCCCTCCAGAACCAGTGGAGAGATCCATCCACTACCTCTGTCCTTAGCAGGATGAAGCACTCTGGGCACCATGCCCCCTCCAGAACCAGTGGAGAGATCCATCCACTACCTCTGTCCTTAGCAGGATGAAGCACTCTGGGCACAAGGCCCCCTCCAGAACCAGTGGAGACTGTTATCCACTTGAGAGACTGTGGCTTTGCACTCCCCAGGATGGAGCAGTGGGCAACCCACCCACTGTAGAGACTTGAGAGACTGTGGCTTTGCACTCCCCAGGATGGAAAAGTGGGCATGCCACCCACTGTAGAGACTTGAGAGACTGTGGCTTTGCACTCCCCAGAATGGAACAGTGGGCAAGCCACCCACTGTAGAGACTTGAGAGACTGTGGCTTTGCACTCCCCAGGATGGAACAGTGGGGATGTGGCCCCCTCGTGGATTTGGCGTCGTGCACTCAAGCGGCTGAGATGCCCCCCTTTCCCTCCCCCTGAGGTGCCTGTTTAGTTGCTGTCTGATGCCCTGCAGTGTTCTCCCCGTCATGGTCGGGGATCTTGTTTGGGCCTCGCCCATACCATGTGGGCCCAGTGTTCCACTGACTTAATTGGAGCACTACTTGGACTACTATGCTTGGTATATATTTTGTAAATGGTGTATCTATATATATTTGTGCCTACTTGATTTTAATATATTACAATGGTTACACTCATTTTCTATTGTCTTTGCATTCTTCCAGGGGGGTTAGGGGGTGTAACTGTGATGTATTAATATGCATTAGTGTGTGTGTTGTAGTGGGTGGGGGTGGGGGTGTTGCGTGTGTATGTTCCTTTTTTTTCCCTCCCCCCCTCCCCTGTGTCGTAGGTGCAGTACTCACCGTGGTCTTCGCCACCGGCGTTCGTGCTCCTGGTAGAGGAGCAGGAAGACTATCGCAGGTAGAATTTGGAGCTCCGGGTCCATGGTGTCCTTGTGGGGTGTGTAGAGGTGAGCGTTTTCCCTTCAGAATTCCTGTTTCCGCCATGTTTTTATCCGCGGTGAATCCGCCCGGGAAAAGGTGGCGGATTGGCCTGTTGTGATACTGTGGGCGGTACATTGTCTCCCGCCTGTCTGTTGGCGGTGACCGCCATGCTATTTGTTTGTACCGCCATGGCGGTCGGAGTGTTAAAGTGGCTGTCTTTGTTGGCGGTTTCCGCCACGGTCGTAATTGCTAATTTTTTACCGCCTGCCTGTTGGCGGTCTTACCGCCGCTTTAACACCGTCCGCCAGGGTTGTAATGACCACCTTTGTCTTTTATTTCAGTTTCTGTGCCAACTTCTTCCTATATGGTCTGAGGACTTTGTGTGGAGAAGGGTGAACCCCTTGCACTAGTAAGTTGCCTTGCTGAGGCTTACTTCAACAAATTGGCGCCCGAATAGGGACTCATCGGCGACTTGGACGCCCGACGGATTGGTCGCGACGAAGGATTGGGATCTCGCTGCGGACAATTAATGCCTGAGGGGACCCGAGTCTTGGCAACCACAGCGTTTTTCCCTTTTTTTCTGATTTGACCATCCAGGTGGCGCCGGTCTTCGACTGAGATCCTTTTTGTTCATTCGTCATGCAGTGACCATTAGGTTGATTTTAGAACTTGGCAGGTGGAACCTGGACACCCTGTGATTGGTAAGAGCCATTTTACGCACTTGCCTTGGGTTTTGATGCCTTTGTTTCACCACTTACTGTGGCTCTCGTGTTTTGGGTGACTAGTCAATTTGTGTCCTTTGAATTGATATATAAATTGCAATTTATATAGGCAGGTAATGAGGAGAATTTTCTCCAATTTAATTTTGATTTGAACGGCACCTTAAGTGCTACTTTGATTATAATACTGCAAATTCTGCACTATTTTTGGCATGCCTGTTTTTAGCGCACTTCGTAGGATTTGTTGCTTTTGTAATGGTACTAATTTGAGACAGGAAGAATCGCAACCGGCACCCCCAGAGGCGACGCCCAATAGAGATATGTATGTTAAACATGGTCTTTCTTCTATAATGACAAAACAAATAAGTACAGTGTTCCATATATTTAGGGGGACATTACTGTTCAGGAGCAAGAGCCCTCACACATCCAGATGGATGTCATGCTTCATCATCGGGATCCTCCTCGTCAGAAGGAGGCATTTGGCACAGAAGTTATTGAACTATTTCAGAAATATTCTGATGAGTTAGAGCCCGATGATGTAGCAGCTGATCGTAAGCAAATGCGTGATGGTCTTTTTGTTTTCTCCCAGGTGGCTGATGCAATCAGGTGTTTGGTGAAATTATGTGTTGCGGCAGACCGTTTGTGAGAGGAGAAAAGGGCCGTGGACGTAGTTGCACGGACATCTCAGACCGGCGGGGTGCAAGCTTCCACCTTTGGAACAGATAAGACTATGATAGTTCATGCAAAACCAATGTGGGAGGCCGCGCCTTTGTATGTTCCTCCTAAAGGATTGGGTACAAGTGATCATAAAACTTCTGTTCATGCTAAGGCTTATTT
This sequence comes from Pleurodeles waltl, assembly GCF_031143425.1. Classification (NCBI taxonomy): domain Eukaryota; kingdom Metazoa; phylum Chordata; class Amphibia; order Caudata; family Salamandridae; genus Pleurodeles; species Pleurodeles waltl. The sequence continues at coordinate 1,075,802,622 of NC_090437.1, forward strand.
TATTTATAATTGGGTGTATACTCCTTGGAATAAGGCAGATGTAATGGCACTTAAAACAGCATTACCTGACCTGCGGAAAAATCCAGCCGCCTTTTATGAGGAAGTTGAGGGAGCAATTCGTTCTTGTACTATGACTTTGATTTATTTTTCGGATTGATATTACCGCAAGTTTTGTGGAAAACTGTTCGTAAAGTTGATGATCGTGTAGTTTTCGGGGCATCATGGAAAGAATTAGAACAGAAGGATGGGGATAGGGAATCTGCGAAAAAGCTGTATCAGTTGATTCTAGATCTTCCTGCAGCCATATTAGTTAAGTTAAAAACGATTATTCCTCCTAAAAAGATAGATTGGACTGTTTTAGCGTCTTGTAAGCAAAAGGCAGATGAATCGGTCTCTGATTTCTTTACACGCTTTGAAGAAGCATTTCATGATTTTAGCAGCCAGTTATTGTCAGATGATAGGGGCAGACATTTGTTCGTCTATAAATATGTCGCAAATCTGTTACACGGAATAGCTGTCATCTAAAAGCTAGTGAAAGTTCATGGACTACCTCTACTCTGGTTTCTCTTTTGACTATGGCTCAGTATTATGAACATCAGGAATTAGAAGCAAAAGGTAGCGATGATAAAAAGATTAAAGAATTAAAGACGATGGTTATGTTGGCTCAAGCTTATGGTCCGCCTTTTAGAGGTAGTGATAGAGGTGAACATGGATCTTATGGTTCTTCTTACACTTGTTCGAATTTGTCTGTTGATCAGTGTGCGTATTGTAAGAAATTTGGGCATTGGGCTGCCGATTGACCAGCACTACGTGTTTAGCAGTGTTCACGTGGTCGGGGACAAATGAGAAATCACTCAGGATATTCAGAAGAAGCACAAATGATCATGCTAGGGTTGATGCTAATGTACGAGGGCAGGATGGGTTTAACACTTTTGATAGACGGAACCTATACCAGATGTCTAACTATGTGCAGCCTGATTTCCAAGATTCTGCTTATGCATAGGATTGCCTAGGATGGTGTAAGGAATCAGTTGAAGTTCCAGTAGATCAGAGGGGTCTCTATGTTACAGCACATGTTTTGGGTTCTACTGATCAGTTTCTGGTTAATACAGGAGCTACTCGTAGTGCCTTGTCTAAGCAATTGATTCCAAGGGCTCCCCTGTCTGGCTTAACCATTACATCAATAGGTTTCGATGGACCACCTTCCCCTAGCCCATTGTCACAACCACTTGCATTCCATGTTGATAAATTAACTGCTCCATGTCCGTTTTTGCTTTCTCCAAATCCACCAGACAATATTGTGGGTCTTGATATGCTCAAGTATTTCAGGACTACAATACGATGCTCTCCTGAAGGTTGTGCATGTTATTTTGAATGATAATAATCCTGTGATGGAAAGAGTTTGTCTTGTTAAAGAGGATATTGCATTAGCTTCACTCCCTAGTACTTTGTGGGCTACTTCAGATACTGATGTGGGGCAAATGATTATTCCACTGGTACATATTAGTGTCAAGGAGGGAGCTGTATTGCCACGTTTGCCTCAATACAAAATTTCACAGGAGGGCGAAGAAGCACTCACATAAATTGTGCATGATCTTATTGCAGTTGGAGTTGTTGAGGAAGTTCCGTATAATGTTTGTAACAGTCTGATTCTTCCTATTCTGAAAAAGGATACTGATACTAGGATTTACCGATTCATTATTGATTTACGAGAAGTGAATACGATTGTGGTACCACAATATCCTGTGGTATCTGACATCACAATACTTCTTACTTTGGTTCCCCCGACAGCAACTACGTTCTCTGTCATAGATTTGAAGAATGCTTTCTTTTCGATTCCTATTCATCCTGACAGCCGATATTTGTTTGGTTTTACTTTGAATAAACAATCATATAGATTTTGCAGAGTTCCTCAAGGCTATACTGAGAGTCCTAGTATTTATAGTCAAGCGTTAAAACGACAACTTGATTCTTTTGTTTTGCCTGAAGGTGTGGCTCTCATACAATATGTCGATGATATTTTGTTGGCAGCTGATACCCCTGAGCAATGTGAAAAGTGCACTTTGTCCTTACTTTCTTTTCTTGCTTCACACCATCATAAAGTGTCACGAAAGAAATTGCAATATTGTAGATCAAAGGTAACCTATTTAGGTCACCTTTTGTCTAAGGAGGGCTGTGCACTTACATCAGATTGTATTCAAGCAATTTTAGACACACCACTACCCTCTACTCAGAAAGATGTTCGTGCATTCCTTGGTCTTACTTCTTTTTGTAGGCAATGGATATTAGGGTTTTCACACATTGTCAAACCTTTGCTAGCACTTTTGACTAAAGATACTCCAATGCCCCTCCCATGGACAGATGAATGTGAGACTGCTTTCTGGCAGTTACGACAAGCCCTTTGTTCAGAACCAGTGTTAGGTACTCCAGATTACACAAAGCCTTTTGCACTTTACGTACATGAGAAAGATGGATGTGCATTGTCAGTTTTAGTACATACACATGGCGATAAGCAGCGTCCCTGTGCATATTTTTCAGCAGTACTTGATCCTGCTGCTCGAGCGTTGCCTGGGTGTTTTCGTTCAGTTGCGGCAACAGCTGTGTCAATACATCAGAGTGAAGGGAAAGTTTTGTCATATAAGCTGTTGGTGTTAGTACCCCATGCGGTAGATGCTCTTTTAAATCAAACAGAGACGCAACATTTAACTAGCGCTCGCCTGACAGGATATGAATTGACATTGCTGGCTCCTCACATTACACTGAAGAGATGTGCAACACTAAATCCAGCCACTTTGTTGCCATATTCGGTGACTCAGCCTCAGTCACAAGAAACACATGATTGTATATTCCTTACCGAAGAACAGACAAAGGGTCGTATTGATTTGCAAGATACACCCCTTCCAGAAGTAGACGGGGAATTGTGGGTTGATGGGTCTTGTTTGAAGTTGCCAACGGTACAACCTCAGCTGCATATGCAATCACCACAATACACACGGTAGTAGAGACAGCTCGTATACCACAGAAGTCAGCTCAAGCAGCTGAACTAATAGCTTTGACATGAGCATGTGAGCTTAGAACTGACTTATGTGTGAACATTTATACAGACAGCCGCTATGCTTTTGGAGTGGCTCATGATTTTGGTTTGCTTTGGAAGGAGAGTGGCTTTCTCACATCCCACAGGATGCAGATAATGCACGGAGAATTAGTGCATAACCTCTTGGCTGCATTGACATATCCAAAGAAAATAGCTATTGTGAAATGTAGTGCACACAAGAGAGTGACCAATAAGATAGGGCAAGGTAATGCCCTTGCGGACCGTGTAGCACGTGAGACTGCGATGCAGCGAAGTACTACTTCTATGTATGTAGTGAAGTCACAAGCTGAATGTTGGCATAATGCTAGACAAGATGTATTAGTTATACAGAAATCTGCTTCTGTGAAAGAACGTGAGCAATGTTCTGAAGAAGGAGAATTGGATGATGAGGGCTGTTGGCAGAATAAGCAGATGGATAAATGGAAATTGCGTATAGCTTTTGTACAACCTATTGTTCAGATGGCACATGGGCTGGCACATGTTGGAGCTTCAACAATAACGAACTTGCTTTCGCAAGTTTGGGAGCATTCAGAAATTTCCAGTACAGCTAAGAGAGTAGTACAGTCTTGTTTGATCTGTTTACAATACAATCCTGGAAAAGGGACATGAACTCCTGCGGGAGGGTTTGCTACACCAACTGCACCTTTCGAAGTTCTACAAATGAATTATATTCAGCTTGAATGCTGCAACAACTTAAAGTATGTCTTGGTGGTGGTATGTGCCTTCAGTAAATGGATAGATGCGTACCCCACAAAGGATAATACTGCCATTACCACAGAAAAGGTGCTTTCAAAATAATTTTTCCCTAGGTTTGGTGTTTGCAGACTTTTATGGAATGATAACGAACCTCATTTTGTTGGGGAAGTTATTAAGTATGTCCTGAAAGGATTAGGGATCAAACAGAAGTTCCATCCGGTTTTCCACCCACAATCAGCAGGGTTGGTGGAAAGGTAGATTGCTACTTTGAAGCTGAAGTTAGCGAAGATACAGGCTTCCACATCTTTAACTTGGCCGGATGCATTACCGTTGGCATTATTGTCTATTAGGTCAGTGCCACACTCTCGAACAGGCCTTACCCCCTATGAAATAGTATTTGGAAGGCCAATGAATATTTGGGGAGTTCCTAAGCCAAATTCTGCATATGATGTACCTTGTGTCCTGATAAATGATTATTTGGCACAGTTAACCAACAATTTGGTTTCTATTCATCAACAGGTTCGAGAAGCACTTCCTGACAGATCTACAGGTGAAGGCCATGAACTCCGACCTGGTGACCAGTTGATGATTAAGTCCTTTGAAAGATCAAGCAGCTTGGAACCAAGGTGGAGAGGCCCAGAGCAGGTGCTCCTTGCGACAAGGACAGCAGTTCGAGTGATGAACCGAAAGAATTGGGTCCATAGTACTCACTGCAAGAGAGTGCTACCTACCTTGGTGGAACCAGCTGTGCTGACCGATCATCGAGAGATCTTGACTACGGAGAAAGGCCATGCTATATCACCTGACTAATCTGTGGAGTTCTTCCTGGACCATACATTTTCTCGAGTATCGCAATATAATTTGAGACCGAGGAAAGAATATGTAGTGCTGAAAAAAACTGGTTGAGCTACCGCCCTGGGTTAGTGAAACGGAGAGCCAATGTGGCAAGGGGGGGGATCAGTCATGCATTAGAGTAGTGACACCCGTCTTGGCCCGTGGTTAAGAAATCAGCGGCTGCCCAGGGATAAGAGCTCCAACAATTGTTTTTAATTAATTTCTGGAAGGGTCGATTATCACTGTTGCTAAAATGAATAACAAAGTGATCATTAGTACTATGGGGTTTGTTGTTGTTTTGGTAGTTATAGCAATAATCACCTGGTTTGTTGAAAAGAAGGCTCCTGCTTGTGAGTTTTTTGTTGCCACTACTCCAGTACCAGAGGATCACTATTACTTTACGTTTCCCTATCAGGAGCAGAAGCACCGTCAATCGTACTTCAATAATACTTTCATTCAGATGTTGCATCATACTCATAATGCTACAAATACTACTAACTGTTGGGTATGTGGAATGATACCTGCGCATCAAAAGAAAGGAGGAACACCTTTCATTCCTCTTCCTTTTTCACACAATGGTTCTTGTCAAGCTTGGTATACGCTTTTGTTTGCATCTGGAAAACGTACTACTTTTTTGCCTTAATAAATGAAAGCACAACACATGTTAGATAAGGAAGTAGCTGAAATGATGGTAACTTCGGAGATGAACTGAATGGACCATCTCACGCTTAGAAAAACATGCAGTCAGACTCTTGCCAAAATAGGAAGCACGATATTCCAGAGGGGTTGGCCTCAAGGTACCTAGTTGTGGAGTATGTAGCCACTAACAATGCATCATGTGTGACATTTTGGGCCTAGGAGTTACAAATGTCATTTGTTACCCTCTCAAAACTCATGGTAAACACTAGGAATGGGATAGGGGAAATGTATTCTGTCCTCTTACAGTCCCATTGATGACAATTCCGAAGAGAACTGCAAAGAAATTGATACAGAAGAGCAACAAAGAAAATGTAGATGAGTGACTGTGTATTTTGCTGGTTCTTTTTCTCCCAGAAAATTGCACTCCTCTGTTGGTGCATTTTATAGTATCTGTGTATAAATACAATTTACAAGCTGTCAGACAGTGAACCAGAATTAAAGACATTAAGGACAAAGCATCTAAGGACCTGATTTAGATCTTGGTAGTAACAGTCCCATCATTGCTTTTCTGTCTGAAAATGTGTCCTCCACGATGACGGTCCACCTGCCCTATTTAGATGTTAGTGGGAACATAGGCAAAAGACCGGCGATGCCAAGAATCTCCACCCACGGTGGATTGGGATGGACAAAAGGACAAAACTCACCTTTCCATATTTCCTGCTGCCATGAACCCACTCATACCAATCCTGCTGTTGCTCGTGTGCCTGGGCCAAGACGGAAATCAACCCCATTGTTGCTGAAACAAAAGATATGTCAGGGTCATACCTGTTATCATCGGAATTGTTGCTTCACTGGGGCACTGGACTTGTGCATGTGTAATTATTTTTGGAAAACAACACCATAATGATGCCAAATGCTTATGTGTGCAATGTTGTACTTAGAAAATGTATCAGAATAGACCTCGAGATGTAAATAGCACCCACCAATATGGTACAAATTGCCTTCACAGCACTGGATACCTACACAAAAAGTCACAGCAATCACAAAGAGTAATGTGTTTGCATAGGTGTGTGCAATAATTCCCAAATAAAATCAAAAGCATTAACTGAAACAGTATACCCAATAAGAACAAAACATTCCCATGATAATGTAGCAATTGCACTTCAACTTGCTACTAGTGGGTACGCACAGAATGTACTACCAATATTACTTCTAAACTGCAAACATGGCAGAGATATATGAAGGTCACAAGACCCCTTGAGGTGTGCAAAATATCAGAAACTGTAGATGTCACTTAACTCTAAAATGGCGTGTTCTCTGTGTAATGCATTTGTGCATATCATTGACACATCATGTCAAAAGAAACACACATGCATTCTCCAGTCAAAATAAAAGAAAGCAATTACATTTTTGTATTAGTGTTCAGTAACAAGATGAATAATTGTGCCAAAATAAACAAGTCCATCACAAATGCCAAAAAAGGAATTTTACCAACATATAACATGCACATGCAGCACAAACCAATATGTTTTTTTTTTATCTCAGATGATATTAATACACCAATTCATATAAAAATATACAATTTGTAGGGGGGGGTGGTAGGGGTGGGTTGTGTTTGGAAGGGGTTTGTTGGGATTTGGAAGGGGTGGGTTGGGATTTGAAAGAGGTGGAAAGACTTTTGGGGGATGGATTTACATTTGGGAGGCATGGGATGGTATGTGGAAGGGGTGGAATGATGTTTGGCAGGGGTGGTTTGAGTTTTGGAAGGGGTAAGGGCCAGGGCAAAAAGTAGGTCCTCTATTGGAAAATGAGTGAATTGGGTGGCAGGGAGTTCAGGTTAGGAGGTAGAGGAAAAGACTGTGTGTTGTGCATGTTTCTCTTTAAGATAGGGGTGCCTGAGGACCTGATACATGTGCTGCATGTTTTCATTTGTGCTTCTTACCGATTGTCTGTTGGATGGGTGAGTATGGACATTTGTGTTTAGTGTGTGTGTGTGTGTGGATGTGTCTGTTGTGGTGTGTGTGTGTTGTGGTGTCTGTGGGTGTGCTGGTAGTGTGTGTTGGTGTTAATGTAGTGGTGGGTGTGCTGGCTGTGGGTGTGCTGGTGGTCTGTGTGGGTATTGGTGTAGTGGTGGGTGCGCAGACTGTGGGTGTGCTGGTGGTGAAAATGGAGGTCTTTGCTAAAGGTGGGTGTCGTATCTGCAGGTGTGCTGGTGATGGGTGTGTGTGTTTGTGTCATGGAGGTGTGCTGACTGTGGTATGCCTTTGGTGGTTGTGGTGGTAGGGCGTGTGATGTCTGCATGTTTGTGTCTGCATTTTTCGCTATGTCAGTGTGAGGATATGCTGCTTTTTGGACATATACTGGTGGTTACTGACTCTTGACTGTGCCCTGGGTACTGCTAACCAGTCCCAGCGCCAGTGCTCTGTGTAAAGTGGATATGCAAATTAGGCTAAATATAATTGGCAGTATCAATCTACCTACACGGCCCTAGTATATGGTAGTGCATGTAGGTTTAGAGACCCTAGCATAGGGAGTGCGCCCCTAGGTGCACTGATTAGGTGCACAGCATCCTTTCAAAAGCAGGCCTGCCTTGCTGGCTTGCTTTTGAATGAAAATTACCTTCAAAGTAGACTTTGGAATTAAGATTACTTCCAAACTATTAAACTACCTTATTTTTACACGTCACCACTAAGGTGTGCTGCCAGGTGCCCCCACGGTTAAGTGCAGTGTAAGTGGAAGCAGGGACTCTATAAAATATGTTTTATAAGCCCTAGTGAGGGAAAATAGCTGAATTCATATTTACTTCATTATAATGAATAGACTCCATAGGCTAAAATGGGGATACTTTATTTTTAAGGAATAAAGTCTCAAAAAGAGCTAAATATTTCAAGTTTGGTATAAAACTGTTGGAAAGTGGATTATTGCTAAGGGCAGGTAGGTACCTACACTTAGCAACAGGCCAATAACCTCCACTTAGGTCCAATTAGGTCTCAATAAATTAAATCCAGCTCAACCCTTGGTAGCTTGGCAACGGACAACGAGCGACAAGGCTTAGCTGAGGAGACAAGTATGTAAAGCATTTAAAAATCACAAAACAGTGATTTAGTAATTCCTTTATAAAAATAGATTTCATTTTCATCTTTAAAATAACACCAAAAATATTAAAATCGGATGAGGTGAACCGGAGATATTAGTTTTTAAAGAATTAGGGCCTCATCATGACATTGATGGGCGGCGGAGGCCGCCCACCAATGCCATAACGCCACAGACTGCACCGGTGGCCTGAACCCCCACTGGCCCTGTTATGGAGTCTCCGCCGGCCCAGAGGGGAACAGGGCCTTAACATTGCAGCTGGCTCCTAATGGAGCCGGCTGCAATGTGGTGGTGCAGCGGGTGCAGCAGCACCCATCACGCATTCCACTGCCTGTAACTCGGGCAGTGGAATGCGTGATGGAGATGTGCATGGGGGGCCCTGCACTGCCCATGACAAGTGCATGGACAGTTCAGGGGCCCCCATGGGCCCCCTGAGTCCTGCATTCCACCAGTGTTTCCATGGTATTGTTTACCGCTGCTTGCAGTGCTGCCCTGGTGAATTACAACCACCGGCACTGCCAGGCTGCAGGCTGGCAGCAGACTGGCAGTGTCGGCGGTTGGACCATGACGGCTCCTCAACTGTCAAAATTTGGCGGTCGGACTGTCACAACCTCGGCATTCCAACCGCCACCGTGACCCTGGCAGTCTAGTGACCACCAGGGTCATAATGACCCCTTTAATGTTTTCTAGCACATAGAAGCAACTAGCGCTCAAATGGTTGAAAAAAGGTCACACTGGAAAGGACCAAAGCCTAGAGGTCAGGCCACCCATGAGGTAACACTGTCACACTTACTTTCAGAAGTCTTTCTTGATTCAGGAAAGTGGTCCACAGCACCAGCCAAGGGTTCAGAGGCTCTAGTTTGCCTCTCGGGTCTGAGACTACAACTCCCACAATGCTTCTCTTCAACTCATGGAGTTGCTCCTAACGTCTCAAAACGTCTGGATTTTCTTCGTCCTTTTTTGGTCCTTGAAGTGTCCATAACTTGATCCAAGGTCCCAGAAGCTCTGAGTTGCTCCTTGGGAGTTGGGACTACAATTCCCAGAATGCACCTGGCCAGAATCCTCAAAACGACACCGGACATTAGTCAGCTGGGCTCTGCTTGCAGGACTTGATGCAGAGGTCTCTGGGCATCTCCTTTGTACCTGTAGCAAAAGGCTTTCCTTCTTGAACAGTAGAAGACAGGCAAAGTCCTTTTTAGTGGTGAAGCCCAAGTGTGAAACTGGTGCAGTCCTTCAGAGTGCGGTGCCCAGATGCAGGTCAGGGGTCCAGCATGGTGGTCCTTCTTCTTCTTTGTCTTGTTCCTTGTAGGGATCTGAGATGTGGGTGCAGCTGTGCCATATTTATACTTGCTCCTGGGTGGAAAGAAGGGGGGCCCTTCCTGGGAAGTGTGTCAAAAATCAATCCCAGGGAGAAACAATCCTCAAAAATCCAGCATGGCTGAAAGATATTTTTGGAAGTTAGATCTGGCTGAGCCCACTCATTGGTGTGGCTAAAAATCCTAAACACACCCCTCTTTGGCCCTCTCCTAATCTAATCAGTAGGGCACCTAATTGTCTGGGGTTGCAGGATGTGAGGGAGGTCCTAAGCTGCTTCAAATGTCCTTCCCTGCCTTTGAAGACCAGGTTGTCCACTCTCCCCCATCATGCTTCACCATCTGCTGAGGCAGATCTCCTCCCCCAGACACTTCCTTTGTGTTCAGCTAGGCCACTTCACACCTCAGCAAGGCAGCCTGGCCAGGTTGCAAGAGGCTGGTCAATCAGAGAAGGGCACTCCAGAGCTGAAGTTGGCAACGTTTAGGTAGTGTTTTAAAACTCTTTACCTGAACTAGTTATATTAAATCCAGCAATTGGACCCCTGACCTGCACCTGGACACTGCACTCTGAAGGACTGCACCAGCTGTAAACTTCACCTTTACCACAAAAAGGACTCTGCCTGGCTTCACCTGGTTCAAGAAGAGACACACTGTTCCCATGGTGTCACAGTGAGTGTTTGGAGAGCGGGTTTTTACAATCATATTATATTACCCTGATGAAGTTCATTGATGGTGAACAAAATGCGTTGGTTTCCATTTCACACATTGAAGCTAATAAAAGCTCTATTGAAGCAACACACTTGGATGTTCTCACATTTTTTAGAAATTTTGTTGGTGCCCTTCCATTTCTAATATGTAACATTGGACCCACACCGTCGCACCTTTGGAGGAGCAGGTGCTGAGGTTGGGAGCAAAACCTAAAGGTACACAGTGGACAAGGGGGAGATGTGGTTGTCTGTGGCTTGTTGTTTCAGTTCAACTACATTCACAGGTTTCAAACATGTTTCAGATTAGGAATTATGCCACTGTGCACATGTTTCCAGTCCATTTGGAGCAGATGCTCATTATCATTGTGTCATAGCACCAACTTACCAATGTCAAGTCTAATAAAGCAACCGAATCATAAGTGCACAGTTTGCCATGTCAAAAGTAACAGGGTCTACATAACCTACTCAATTTGATGATGGAACATCCCACCTGCCCCAAGCAATAAATGGGGTATGTTCGGTTCAACTGTCCCTCAAGACATATAGAAAATGCAGGTACCCCTTTGTTCACATGCAGCCATTGGCTTGTGATGAGGAATCTAGTGACAACCTTCAGCACAAAGCAATAAACCAGAAATAGCATCAGATACTGTGTGATTAACTTACACCTCCAGAAATCCTCATGTGCATTGGATATGTGCCAACCGTCATGTTGATGCCATACAGCATTGCTGGAAATTAAAAAGAATATCTACAAACAATAGCTTACCCCCTTGATGCAGCTGTTTGGCTCTCAACTGCCCATTCAGCTCCAGGTAGGCCAACGTAAGGATGCAGGCCATTAGGGGGTTCAGTGTGCTGTGCACCCACATGGATCATTGGGAGGGCTGCCCAAGCTGGCCTTCTGCAGACCTTCTGCAGACTTGCACGTCGAGCCTCACAGGTCCTCCAACCTCTTCTGGCAATGCAGACTGTGCTGCTTATGGAACCCCCAGGGTTCGCACCTTCTTGGCAATGGGCTTCCATATTTCCCAATTTTGATGGGCATTGACCAGTATGGATTTTAGAAGAGAAGTTTTGAGAGATTTGTTTTGTTTGTAGTGCTGTGACACAATTTTGTAGCTTGGCTCACATGCATTCACCAAACAGTAACTCCATCTATTCTTAGAACATGTAGAGATTTCTGGAAAATTCTGATTTTCCGTATTCCTTTGAGCACCCTCAACACTGTCTAGCTCCTCATGTTACCAATTCAGGCCCAAATCATCATCTAGGCCATGGCTAAGAAACAGTTCCTGTTGAGAGACACACTCCTGATTACTCACAATCGTTGTGAGCTATTACAGGCTAAACAACCTTTACAAACATTGCACATAACCCCACACACAGCTACGTTGTGTTCAGGCCTAAACCCCTAAGAGTCAGATCCTATGTTTGATTTGTACATAATTAAAAAAATGAAAGAAAATGTAAAAATTTGTTTTGAAGTTTAAAACATTTGACACCAATGTGCTTACATGTGTGTTGGTATTAAACGTATGGTGTGACCATTTAAGCTGATATTTTCTTTTCCATGCATGCAGACCTTTGAACCAAAGCATGGGTAGGTAAAAATGGCCTCAGGTGCTTCAGCCCTTTCCAGACCTTGCCAACATGGGGGAAAGGGATATAACAAAGACATTTGGGTGAAATAAGAAAGCAATGCCAAATTTGTATCATCAGTTGGAGCCTGATATCCTACCTCACAATAGGATTACAACAATAGCACCAATAATTAAATTCATGGCAGCAATTCATTTTATGGCTACTGTTTTTTTCAATATACTGTGGCAGTATATGGGGGCATGTGGTGTGCTACAAAAAGTCCTTGCTTCCTTGATGAGACACATCAACATCCAGTTCCCACATCAACAGGATTTGTCTACCGTGAAGAGAGAATTTTATGCCTTGGGTGGACTGCCGCATGTGATTGGAGCAAAATACGGCATGCATATTTCCTTGATGCCACCACACGGGAGTGAACAGATCTATCACAATCAAACGAAATTCAATTTCATTAATGTGCAAGTTGGCTGCTTACCCGAGTTATACATCTCAAGTGTGTGTGCCCGCTTTCCTGGGTCAATGCATTATTCATTTGTACTACGGAAGAGCACCATTCTCCTGCAGATGTCACAACTTAGACTGGAGAGGGTCTGGCTTGTTGGTATGTACAATAGGACTTGAAAATCTTTTGCCTGAATCCTGGTTTAGGAAGGAAGAGTGGCTTGATATGTTATTAATCTGTTGATGTGTTGCATACATGTAGGATACTCAATGTATCCTAACCAACCATGGTTATTGACAACGCTGAGGAATTGAACAACATCAAAGAAAGTCTGCTTCAATGAGGCCCTTGAAAGAACATAGAGGCCAGTGGAGCAGGCATTTGGGCTCTTGAAGGCCAGGTTTAGATGCCTGAACAATGCCAGTGGAGCCTTTCTTTACTCACCTCATAAGGTGTACCAAATCACTGTTGCCTTCTGCATGCTAAACAACACTGCCCTGCTACAGAACATTCCTATAATCACAGAGGAGGAAGAACAAAAAGAGCCACCTGGTGAGGATGTTACAATGCCAAATGAAGAGGTGAAGAAGAAGCAGTTGACCAACGTCAAGATGTGATTCAGTGTAAGTTTACCTTTACAAATTGTGACCTCCAATGAAAGAACATGTTGTGGCATACGGAACATATCAGTCTGTAATGGCACATGGTAATTTGATAGGAATGGTCAGTGCAGGAAAGTCCAATGCAAATAAATTAGTGGATAAGACCTTCCCTACTTTGAAGGGACATAGCTTAACTTTGCCTGTGCTAAATGTTGTGTCCTAACTTGTCATTTGAGTCAAATTTAATATGTGAAATCATTAATTCTTCTTTGGTATTCTGCTTCAGCGTCCTTCACCATGTCATCTTTATTTGGACATTTCAAAGTTGTGACGTTTTCAGTGATGTGGTGCTGTTGAAAAGTTCAAAGTGAACATGTGTTGATCCTGGGATAGACACTCACATGGGATGGACTCATCGTGTTCAGAAACAACTTGCACTCTGATAGAATGAAAGTTCAGGAGATTGCATCAGGCCAGTTTTCTGTGTGATGCTGCCATCAACGCAATATGTGCCACTTAACTTGCGCAAACCACATGTGTATGTCAAGCCCTAGCAAACTGCTCTTCCTTCACATTGGCTAAATCTTCATTTTGTGTTCACTGGAGGTAACTGTTGATGTGTCTCCTCATAGATGATATTTTTTTAAGTTAGCACACCACTGAATGGTAGTTGTGTCATTGCACAAGATACTGCCACAGTATCCTGTAATGGTCATGTGGACTCAAATCTTGTTACTGCCATGATGTAGACTTTTGGTGTGATTGATCTAGGATTCCTACTGTGAGGGCAGAATATATGGCTCCAACTGAGTTCATGCATCAATGATAGTATGCCAAATGTAATTTGATCCCAAGCAATATACTTTTTGTTCCATGGTGTCAAGGTCATGGAGCGTCCACTCCTGAATGGCAAGGCTATTGTGGTTATGCACGTATGTAAAACTCAGCTCTGATTTCTTCAGGGACTTGTTAGCTATGTATATATGTTCCTAAAGCGTTATGAATTGTGTTTTTGTTCATTTGAACGAAATGGGTATTGCATTACCTCTTTGCCTTTTCTAATTTTTATTTACAAATAAATGTTCAAAAGATTTCATAACATGATGGTGGAACACAGACATCTTAATAAATCCAACAAGAGTTGTGTAGTTTGTGTCCATATCATTTATTTGCATAACACAAAAGAACAGAGTGGTGAATCAAAAAAGGAGAAAATTAACAAAAAAGTCTATATTGGTAGAAACAAGTATGGTAGTAGAGCCAAAACAGTTTGGAGTCCACTGTATAAAATATAACTGTCCTCAAAATAAGTAAATTTGGCCCTGAAATAATCCACAGAGTGAATGGGAGAAACACAATGGAGGAAATTAGGATCTGTGTCTCTTTTGGGTGGTGGTGGTCTTGCCATCCTCTCCTGGCTGTCCGGATGACCGTCTCCTCTGGTGAGGAGGTGGAACAGGTACAGGTACTGGGAGGGCAGGAGCAGCCACCTCATGTAGCAGGGCCTCCCTGTGTGTGGCTGGCAGAGGTGTATGTGGGCCAGATGTAGAGGCAACACAGACAGGGGTAGATGGATTGGGGAAAGCCCTACTCACAGGGTGGTAGATGTCATATAGCAGCCTAGTCAGGGAGCTTTTCATTGTGGTCGTGTATTTCCAACATGAGCTCCCTCTGTACTTCCTTGATTTTCTGGAGCTCAGTCACAACCTAGCCCATCAGGTCTTGGGACTGTTGTACTGCTCCCAAGACTTGGTCAATGGTGGCCTGGTGACCATTGGCTTCACCTTGCTGACCCACATATTCCCTCCCATTACCCCTAGCCCCACTACCATGTATCCTTGAAGCAGAGTGCCCCATCCCACTGGGTTCTGGCATAACTGGAGGCTGTGTTTGCTCAACAGCAACAATGTATAGGGGCACAGGATTCATGTGTATCTCCTCGGTACGCAATGAAGTGGAGGTGTCCTCATGCTGAGATGTTATTGCAGCTGGGGTGGGAAGTGTAGGTGTGGGCTGAATGTGACTCACTGGCGCTGTCTGCCAGACAGACCAGAAGGACCAGCTGGCTCCAGATCAACCAGACTTGCCCCAGTGGAGTCCTCACTGAATGATTGCTCCTGATCGGGAATGGAGGTATCCAGGGTGGCAGCCAGTGGTCCACTGGCCCAGGGAGTTTGACCTGAGAGGGATGCAGAGAATATATAATTAATATATAGTCTGTGCATGTTATGTGTCTTTATCTACAAATGGACCAACCTAAAAAATTAGAAACAGAGTAATAGACTGATTAGGCCATTCTGTGATTTTGATTGTTATACACATGTAGGCTAGATTTACACAGATGCAAACTCCAGTGCTGATGTTGTAGAGATGTCCTGAAATGCAAAAGTATTTTTTCTGAACTGTACATTACACGTAGCAGATATTTACCTCAACACAGTGGTAAGTAGATTAGAGTACTGGACCATTCTAAGACCTAGTAGACTACAAAACATTAGAATAAATGTGGTTCAACTTATGACTGAAACTGTCACCGGTCACCATATGGACAGTGTAAAGTAAATTGTGTGTGGCTACTGCTTCTATTCAGCATGCCACATCACATTGTTAGACATTATGGATTCAGAAGGTTATCAATTATTACATCACTTCAATGTAGCTGTGAAAAGGTGTCAACCTGTGGTACATTTTAATCTATAATATGACCTGGTGACTGTCAAATGAAAAATTAATGATATGTGTGAATATATGGAAGTAAAGGAAGGTGAAGCAACATTACATTGCACTATTGTTTTGCAGTTCCAAAAACAGGCAATGATGGTAGTTGCCTTCCTCTGTTGACACCATAGACAACATGGCCCTCTTAATGACATTGGTGGTAAATCCCACTTGCCAGTACGGTGACGGCCGCCAAATCCGGCGCAGTGGCAAATATCTGTTTGCCACATTATGACACACACACACCAATCTGACAGAATACAGCCACATTCACAAATCCAACAGCCCAAAGGTCAGTGATAAAGTGGCGGTCCCAACACCCATACGGTTACGCCAACAGAACAACGCCCATCACATTATGACCCTCAAATCACCATGGCAGACGTTCAATGGCGGTAAACCATTGGCGGTAAGTCAACAATTGCCAGTTATCACCTCCCATAACTACATGCCATCCCACACCGTCAACCTCGCTCCCAACACTCCACTCCATCCCACATAGTGCACCTATACATATGACTAACCACAATGCCAAGCCTTGCCAGATCTCCCAGCCTTGCATGGACACCCATCACCAAAGCATGCATAGCATAGGGAAGCTAACAATCCCACAATGCATCAGCATACACAAGCAAAAGGTGGCAGGGCAACTCCAACGATAGAGGGGAAGCCAGGGATGTACAATATGTCACACACATGAAGCATAATACTTCACTTACATCTCCACAGGTACCCCAGCCAATGTCAGCGGAGAGGAGGTGCCACGACTATCCAGTCCCCCAACAGAAGATGCCTCCAGTGATGACAGTAGCTCTGGACTTCAGGATCTGGATGACCTACCTGTCCCATCAGGGACCACTGGACAGCTGGTCACCCAAGCCACTCCCAGTCCACCACAGAGCCTCCCCCATCAGTATCCAACACAACAGCACCCACTCAGCATACCCACACCTCAGTCCCCAGGACACGTCAATCAGCAGTGTGCCCACCTGTACAGGGACCCCAGGCCACACATCATACCCAAGACAGTCATGGACCTGGGGTCAATGGCAGTGGGCACACAGTTCAGGGGACAGAGGCACAAGCTAACAGGGACACTGGGAGGCCTGCTGTGCACCAGGAGGAGGGCAGGACTAGAGAACCAACTCTCCAGGAGGCACTCTCTGAGATCCTGGGAGCCTACCAACATTCCCACGACATGATTGGCCAGATCCTTGACAACGTGCATGAGAACAGGCAGCTGCAGGAGGGACAGTATCAGGGGATACGGGCCATTAACACCACATTGATCTCCATAGCAGGGGTGCTGGCAGACATGGCCAACATCATGAGGGAGGCAACAGCACACCAGCGGGCTCCTACCACTAACCAGTCCATTAATTAGCCCTCCACCTACACTGCAGCTAGTGAGCAGGAGGCACCGCCCTGGGACCCACAGGCCACCAGCACCCCTCCCCCTGCAGAAGGTGAGCCACCCCGCAAACATTCCCTTCGAACCATACAGAAGCCAGAGACACTTGCCAAGACCACCGCCAGGAAATGAGACTCTCCTGATTGTCACCCTTGTGTCTCACTCAGTCACCTTGTCCACTTTGAACTGCCTTTGCTCCCCTTCCTATGGCCCCTTGGACACTGCACCTGTGCTATAAACAGACAAGAATAATACCCTGGACTTTCCTCCATCATCACCCCATTCCATTACACTTTCCCCTCAATTTCTTAGCACTACAATAAACACCCTTCAACAGAAGAACACCTTCACTGCATGTGCTGCTTTGACCTGTGTCTGGAACCTACCAAGGCACGTGTGACTGGGAAAAGGGCCCCAGCCTTTACTTTTGGAGGAGTTGGAGCGACTGGTGGATGGGGTCCTACCCCAGTACGGACTGCTGTATGGGCCTCCAGACCAACAGGTGAGTACACATTGGGCAAAATGCATGTGCAAAGGATGCATAGGGATGTGTGTGCAAGCATCGTGGCATCAGGGGTGGGTGGAATGTTTTGTGGTGATGTACAGGGTATGCGCCGGACGAAGCGTGGCCAATGGTGATGGAAACAGGTATGGTGGGCCATTTGTGTGACAGGCTGGACTGTTTGTTTAATGGTGTTCTACTGTCTGTATTGTCTCTGCAGGTCAGCACCCATCAAAAGAAGGGATGATGGCGTGTCATCGCCAAGGACATGCAGACCCTGGGGGTCTATGGCAGGCGGAGCACCGACTGTTGGAAATGGTGGGAGGACCTAAGACGCTGGGCATGGAAGACCCCGGAGGCCCAGCTGGGGATGGCCTCCAAACTAGGAAGGGGTGCCAGTCGGAACCTGACCCCCCTGATGGCCCGCATTCTGGCGGTGGCCTACCTGAGCTGGATGGGCGCTTGAGGGAATCACAGCAGCCACAAGGGGGTGAGTACAGTGGGTATCATTACAAATGTTGGCAGGTGGGGTGGAAATGGGATGGTGGATGTGAGTTAGTGGGAGCCCCTAAGGCTAGGCCAGACATTGCAGCATGGCTCAACTCTAGGGTAATGTGTGTATATCAAATACAGGTAACCTAGCTTGTTAGCAGTCCATTTCAGACAGGGTATCATGGGTCCCCGGAGGGGTGCAGTTGGCGGTTTGTGGCCCTCATCTTGCCTTAGCATCTAGCCATATCAATGGCAGTGCAATTCATAGTACTTAAGCCTGTTCCCTGTTTGTGATGGTGCTGTGTATGCCAACTGTGGTGTTGGTGCAGTAATTGACCCAGTGTTTACTTTGTCTCTCTCCCCCCCTTTTTTGTTCTGTTATCCTGTCCTTGTGTGTATTAGCATCATCTGGCAGAGGAGCAGGGGCACCGGCAACAGAGGGATTAGCATCCCACAGAACCCAGGAGGCAGAGTCCACTGACGCCGAGGGAATCAGTGGGACAGAGGGCGAGGGGAGCACCATGGCAGAGACAGGAGGTGACAACACAGACTAAGATACTTGGGGCCAGATGTAGCAACCCTTTTGCGAGTCGCAAACGGCGAAAATCGCCGTTTGCGACTCGCAAACATGGGTTTGCAATTCACAAATGCATATTGCGAGTCGTTACCGACTCGCAATATGCATTTGCGACTCGCAAATAGGAAGGGGTGTTCCCTTCCTATTTGCGAGTCGGAGTGGTATGCAACTCCATTTGCGACCGCGTGGACCCATGGGACCCCTTCCCCTTTGTGACTGGACCCCATATTATTTTTTCAGGGCAGGGAGTGGTCCAAGGGACCACTCCCTGCCCTGAAAAATCCGAAACTAAAGGTTTCGTTTTTTTTTTTGTAGTGCAGCTCGTTTTCCCTTAGGGAAAACGGGCTACACTTCAAAAAAAAAAAAACTGCTTTATTGAACAGCAGGTCGCTAACATGGAGGCCTGCTGACGTCAGCAGGCCTCCATGTTAGCGAGTGCCTATACTCGCAATGGGGCCGCAATTTGCGACCCACCTCATGAATATTCATGAGGTGGGTCATTGCGACCCCATTGCGAGTTGCATTTTTGCTACATCTGGACCCTACTTCCTTGCCCAACTTGACCTCTTCCCTCCCCCACCCTACCTATAAGAGCAGGGTCCCAAAGACCCAGTGCAGCACCTCAGCCAAACAGTCCACAGGGATAGGGGTGACACCACCTAGTCGTGGTGGGAAGGATCCCATACCTCCAGCCAAGAAGAGGAAGGACCCTACACCTCCAGCTAAGAAGGGGAAGGAGCCTGCACCTCCAGGCAAGAAGGGGAAGGAGCCTGCACCTCCAGCCAAGAAGGGGAAGGAGCCTGCACCTCTTGTTTTGAAGAGGAAGAAGCCCTTGACTCCTCCCCGGAAGGCTAAGGACCACGTACAACCTGCCATAAATGGGAAGAAGCCATCAACCCCTGTCAGGAAGGGTAAGGAATCTACGCCCCATGTCATGGAGAGGACGAAGCCCTCTACTCCAGCGGAGGCTGTCAGGGTGACACCTCCACACCACCAGCAGTCACGGGCCCCCACCGCCAGCTGAGGAAGTGCAGCCATTACCACCTGCAGAGGTTGCCCAGGAGGCACCTCCATCTGCCACCACACTGCAGCCATCACCACCTGCAGTCTTCCAAGGAGGCAACTCCATCTGCCACCACACTGCAACCATCACCCCCAGCCGAGGCTGCCCAGGGGGCACCTCCATCTGCCACCACACTGCAGCCATCACCACCAGCAGAAGCCATTTTGGCCACCTTCCAGGGGCTGCTCTACGAAGGGCTCTCTCCAGAACCAGTGGGAAAGTCACCCACCTGAGGGACTGTGGCCTTGCACTCTCCAGGACAGTGAAATGGGCATGGAGCCACGTCCAGAACCAGTGGGCAAGTCACCCACTCCACAGACTGTGGCCTTGCACTCCCCAGGACAGTGAAATGGGCATGGAGCCCCCTCCAGAACCAGTGGGCAAGTCACCCACTCCAGAGACTGTGGTCTTGCACTCCCCAGGACAGAGAAACTGGCATGAAGCCCACTCCAGAACTAGTGGGCAAGTCACCCACTCCAGAGACTGAGGACTTGCACTCCCCAGGACAGTGAAATGGGCATGGAGTCCCCTCCAGAACCAGTGGG
This sequence comes from Pleurodeles waltl, assembly GCF_031143425.1. NCBI lineage: Eukaryota > Metazoa > Chordata > Amphibia > Caudata > Salamandridae > Pleurodeles > Pleurodeles waltl. Next base: position 1,075,822,955 of record NC_090437.1, read on the forward strand.
CAAGTCACCCACTCCAGAGACTGTGGCCTTGCACCCCCTAGCAGAGAGAAATGGGTATGGAGCCCCCTGCAGAAACAGTGGGCAAGTCACCCATTCCAGAGAATGTGGCCTTGCATTCCCCAGGACAGAGAAATGAGCATGGATCCCCTTCCAGAACCAGTGGGCTTGTTCCTGACTTTGACTGAGGTGCCCCCAGCCCCATGAGATGCCTGCCCACTTGCAAACTGATGCCCCTGCAGAGTTCTATCCACAGGAAGTCAGTATTCGAGTTGGGCCTTGGACTGCTTCCTGTGGCCATGAGGGCCCTTTGAACATTGGACTGGGCAGTGTCTCTTTGTGTACATTTGTACATATCTGTTTCATGGACAATTCGATTTTTTATTAGCTGTTGATATTAATACATTCACCTTTGTGCATTCCTGTTGTCCTTGCATTATTCTGCTGTGTATCGGGTGCAAATTGTTTTTCGTGTGCAGCTGGACGTGTGTATGGTGTGTGTGTGCCGGATGTGTGTTGTGTGTTCTGTGTGTCACTCTCATTTTCCTTCCTCCCTCCCTTGTGTGCTAGGCGGCTGTACTCACCATCGTGGTCTTCGTCGGTGTTGATGTTCCAGGTGGAGCATCATATAGAAGATCATCGGAAAAAAACCTGCAGTTCGGGTTCCATGGCAGAGTTGTTCTTCCCAGTGTCGTCGATGGTGAGTCTTTTCTCTTCAGTGATGTGTTTTCACCAGGCTTTTGACGGCTTTAGTACCACCCCGGAAAATATGGTGGATTGTAGGGTCTTAATATGGTGGGCAGTACTTTGTTGCCTGCCTGTCTGTTGATAGCAACCGCCGGTGTGCGTGGTGTTCCGCCCTGTTAGATGGTGTGGTACATTGGCTGCCTATGGGAGTTATCACCACCATGGTAATAATTTGGCAGTAATTACCGCCAGCCTGTTGGCGGTAGTACCACCACTTTATCACTCACTGCCAGGGTCATAATGAGGGCCTATGTGTTTTAGAAATTAGTTACACATATCTTTTTTCAGTGACTATAGTGGAGGTGACAGTTAAAACATGTACACACATATGTTTATGATGTGAATAGGTGAATATACCTCTTACAAACACTGTACCTTCCTGTGCAAATGGATGGGGTTTTACACCTGTTTTTGGTAGAACAACAACATACATTGATAGAAAGCAAGGGACTGAGCAGATGCAAGGAATGATCAATGGGGAACACCACACAATCTGACTACACATATTGCATATTGTTAAAAAGAGTGATACAACTATGATGTTAGTAATTGGTATGAAACAAGATATTTTGTGTAGTCAAGTTTAGTCATATATGTTTTCGTAAGGGTGTTGAACCATTCTAAAAGTCCACTTTAAGGGCAGGACTCCATTTGAGATTGTTGAGACATTGTTAAAAACAACTTACCAGATTACACTCCTCCAGGGATTCCTGTCAAGCCCTCATGATGTAGAATCTGCAAGACCTTCTCCTCCAAGGGAAAGAGTTGTAATGGGGGAATGTGAGAACCACCACCAGTAATCTGAACCTCCAGGTGACGTTTGAAAACAAGTGAATGGGATCACCTCAGCAGGTCATCCCACCTCTTCTTAACCACATCCTGTGTGCACAGATTGTTTCACAGGTATTCACAACTGTCCAATATATAACAGGTGTGGGCTGCTAGCATCCAACTAATGGCCACTGCCATAGTACTATACTGAACTGGTGATGGACTCCCGCTGTCATGGGCCTCCCACTGAAACACCACCAGCACAACTGTGTGATCTAAATAGGCTCTGCTGGTTCCCACCATCAAGACGGCAATGGAGGGCCTAATTGGCACCATTAGTGTCTGCAGCGGTGGCTGCAGGATTCAGCTTGCACTATGGAGTGAACTCCATCCTGTGAGTCCTTGGCTCAGCAACAATACATCGAAATACTGTGGGTGAAATGCAATCGACTTGATGGTCCTTTCGAGTCCGCAGCTGACATGGCTTGGTGGTGCAACCTCCAAGATCTAAATCAGGCCCTAAGATGTTATATTATAGGTTGATTGAGGCCTCTGTACTGCTTTTGTTCATAATGATGATAATACGAACGATAATAATAATAATATTAATAATAATAATAATAATAATAATAATAGTAATAATAACAATAATAATAATAATAATAATACTAATGATAATAATAATGCGTATTTTGCTTATCAGAATAGGAACAGGCTATTCTCACTACTGCTACTGTATTTGTGGAGGTGTAACAGTTTTGAGCTTGTTGGTTTATAAGAAAGGCATTAGAAAAGGCCAACCGTTTGAAGATCATTATTAGCTTTTACTTGACCCTCCTCTTTGGGGGAGCTTTTGAAGGTCAGTAACATGCTGCTTCACACGAATGGGGGCCTCTGACTACCAGAGTGATGCAGTGACCTCAGACTACCAGAGTGAGGCAGTGGGAAATGCGTTATCTGAATAGTACCTGAATATCATGGCCTAAATCTCTCCTATCAAAAATACTTTGTCCAAAATATTATTTTGAAAGAGAACGCCTTTCAGGGCTCCTAATAGCAAATGTACCCCAAAAAGAGTAATTTAAAAAATATATATATTAGGTCACGAGATTTATGTAGAACATTATTTTTTTTCTAGTTATTCTGACATTTAACTGCATTCTCATGACCCAGTATTTTGACCACAAGGGTTCTGAAATTCCTTTCACATCTTTACAGGTAGTATGTATGCTGCCAGAGGGGTTTGTGTTTCAGTACCTCAAGAGATACATCTGAGGCCAACGGTTTTTGGATGGAGACTTGAAGTGCCATGCCTCAAGTTGTCTGCAGGAGCCAGTTTTATTCAGGTCTGTTGCCTGATATTCATGCATCTGCACTTGATGGTCTTCTCCCCTTCTAAGTCGTCATGTTCTGGTAAAGTTCCGGGTCGTGTTGCTGGAAATAACTCTGGTGAATCTAATGTGTCCTTATTCTCGAATATTTGAGCTCTGTCTATAGATGAGTTAGTCAGTGTTTGCATTTCCAACTATTCATTTGGATTTCCTACATTTGCAATCAAGAGGGACTTAGAACAGCTTATTTTTTATTGTAACTGAGGGTGCTCCATTGACAGATGGATGTTGGGTGGTTGTATTGCATTTTTTACAAATTAGGCACAGTTAAACCAAAATTATAATATTCACCAGTATTTTTCCATTGAGATGACTGATTCCAGAATTATAGGTTACTGGAATAATAATGTGATGTTCCTTGTATCGAGTGCATCTGATAGACAATTTTTTTTTTCATTTTAGAGATCAGCTCTTGGTGGTCTCTCTAGGGCTTGTTCTTCCATTTGTTTAATTTGCAAATCTGTGGCCATATGTACAAAGCTATTTAGTGTCAGCAAACGGCAAAATATGCCATTTGCGACCATTAAATGGCCTTGTACCATGTCCCAACCCTGTTTTGCGAGTCTGTAGCTTGTTATCGACTCGCGATATAGGGTTTGCAACTTGCTGTTAGGATGGGGGTGCTAAGGGCAAGGGGATGTACGATTGTTATGCAACTAGGAAGTGGTCCCAAAACAATCGCAGTTACACCTACTTTACATAGATGCTAACCAATTCGCAAAACGGGAAAGTGTCCCCAAGGGACCCCTTTCCCTTTGTAAATGGGGGCTCCAAAAAATTTTAAGAGCACTCAGTGGTCCCATGGACCCCTGCCTACTCTGAAAAAAAATGAAAAAGAAATTTTTCATTTATTTTTTTAATGCATCCCATTTTCCTGTCAGGAAATCGGGCTGCATTAAAAAAAACTGCTTTATTTCAAAAGCAGTCTGCTAACCCCAGCAGGCCACCATCCCAGTGAGTGCTTGCCTTTCCGAGTGGGTTGCAAAATGTGACCTAAATGATGAATATTTTTGAGGCAGGTCCCTTGCGACACATTTGCGAATCGCAAACAGTGTTTAAGACACTGTTGCACATTAGAGATTGTGACTCGCAATTTGCTAATTGTAAAAATTCACGAAATGTGAGTCACAATCTTTAACGGTCTTACATCCGGCCCCTGTTTCCTAAATCCAAGGAGATGTTTTCCTGAACACATTTCTTTAGTCTACTAACATAAAAATATGTAAAACAACAGTCTGTCCTTTGTACATTTGGGAAAGACTTTGCTTGAACAGGAATATGTTTTTTCAGGGACAACGCATATGTAAAACAGCATTCTGTTTTGTGTACATTTGGGAAAAATTTAGCTTGAACAGGAACACATATTTTCAGGGACACTGAAAGTGCCAGTGAAATATGGTGCTTTCGTGTCAGGCCGGGACTTCCTTGCGTCTGTATTTGTAGGGCTGGCTGCAATTCGTAGGATTAGTTATGGACGTTAAAACTTTAAAAACAGAATATGGTTCCATATAGAATACGTGAATAGTAGGGTGCCAGCATGGGCAGCTCCAATTGCAACTGCAAAAGCATGTGGCCAAGGGTTTGGTATTATTTTGGTAGTTTCCAGTGGAGTTAAAGTTGGTTCTCATGAACCTCCTGGGTTTAGGCACCACTGGCTCGATCTGATTGTTTGCAAATTAATCTGAAACCCACTGAGCAAGGTCTTCCATGAGGAATTTAGCCCTAATCAAAAACAATCCAATACATCCTCATAACAGTCCTTTAATTAATCTGACATCCTTCATCATCTCTTTCCCCTTCCTGATAGGTTATAAATTCAGCACTCGATGAAGCTAAAATATATTATCAGCCCTATTGAATCATTTCTGTGAGTAGGAAGTGTTGTATTGCATAATGGAATCTTGCAAGCGTGGATTGTAGATTTTTGAAGGGACAGTCCTGGCAGTTGTTCGACGGCTCTGCCAGGGTTGGATGCATGTACTTGAGGTCGTATGCTTTTAAGCAATAAAGACAGAAGAAAAGAAAAAGGGAGCTTTGGCATAATTTCAGTGGCGACGAGGATGGCTACAGTTCCAACCCTGGCGATGTTTGAAGGTCGACATTTCTAGAAGAACAGAGGAGTTCATTTCACGCAAACCCGATGTTCAGGAACAAGGACAAATGCACGTACTTCGTTACGAACAAACAGCTAATGGAAGGTGTAAAGAAATGGCTCCCTGTTGCAGTTACCCCCCCACTTTTTGCCTGATACTGATGCTGACTTGACTGAGAAGTGTGCTGGGACCCTGCTAACCAGGCCCCAGCACCAGTGTTCCTTCACGTAAAAAGGAACCATTGTATCCACAATTGGCACACCCTGGCATTCAGATAAGTCCCTTGTAACTGGTACTTCTAGTACCAAGGGCCCTGATGCCAAGAAAGGTCTCTAAGGGCTGCAGCATGTCTTATGCCACCCTAGAGACCCCTCACTCAGCACAGACACACTGCTTACAGGCCTGTGTGTGCTAGTGAGAACAAAATGAGTAAGTCGACATGGCACTCCCCTCAGGGTGCCATGCCAGCCTCTCACTGCCTATGCAGTATAGGTAAGACACCCCTCTAGCAGGCCTTACAGCCCTAAGGCAGGGTGCACTATACCATAGGTGAGGGTACCAGTGCATGAGCATGGTACCCCTACAGTGTCTAAACAAAACCTTAGACATTGTAAGTGCAGGGTAGCCATAAGAGTATATGGTCTGGGAGTCTGTCAAACACGAACTCCACAGCACCATAATGGCTACACTGAAAACTGGGAAGTTTGGTATCAAACTTCTCAGCACAATAAATGCACACTGATGCCAGTGTACATTTTATTGCAAAATACACCCCAGAGGGCACCTTAGAGGTGCCCCCTGAAACTTAACCGACTGTCTGTGTAGGCTGACTAGTTCCAGCAGCCTGCCACACCAGAGACATGTTGCTGGCCCCATGGGGAGAGTGCCTTTGTCACTCTGAGGCCAGTAACAAAGCCTGCACTGGGTGGAGATGCTAACACCTCCCCCAGGCAGGAGCTGTAACACCTGGCGGTGAGCCTCAAAGGCTCACCCCTTTGTCACAGCCCAGCAGGGCACTCCAGCTTAGTGGAGTTGCCCGCCCCCTCCGGCCACAGCCCCCACTTTTGGCGGCAAGGCTGGAGGGAACAAAGAAAGCAACAAGGAGGAGTCACTGGCCAGTCAGGACAGCCCCTAAGGTGTCCTGAGCTGAAGTGACTCTAACTTTTAGAAATCCTCCATCTTGCAGATGGAGGATTCCCCCAATAGGGTTAGGATTGTGACCCCCTCCCCTTGGGAGGAGGCACAAAGAGGGTGTACCCACCCTCAGGGCTAGTAGCCATTGGCTACTAACCCCCCAGACCTAAACACGCCCTTAAATTTAGTATTTAAGGGCTACCCTGAACCCTAGAAAATTAGATTCCTGCAACTACAAGAAGAAGGACTGCCTAGCTGAAAACCCCTGCAGAGGAAGACCAGAAGACGACTACTGCCTTGGCTCCAGAAACTCACCGGCCTGTCTCCTGCCTTCCAAAGATCCTGCTCCAGCGACCTCGACATCGTCTGAGGACTGCCCCTGCTTCGAAAAGACAAGAAACTCCCGAGGACAGCGGACCTGCTCCAAGAAAAGCTGCAACTTTGTTTCCAGCAGCTTTAAAGAACCCTGCAAGCTCCCCGCAAAAGGCGTGAGACTTGCAACACTGCACCCGGCGACCCCGACTCGGCTGGTGGCGATCCAACACCTCAGGAGGGACCCCAGGACTACTCTGATACTGTGAGTACCAAAACCTGTCCCCCCTGAGCCCCCACAGCGCCGCCTGCAGAGGGAATCCCGAGGCTTCCCCTGACCGCGACTCTTTGAATCCTAAGTCCCGACGCCTGGGAGAGACCCTGCACCCGCAGCCCCCAGGACCTGAAGGACCGGACTTTCACTGGAGAAGTGACCCCCAGGAGTCCCTCTCCCTTGCCCAAGTGGAGGTTTCCCCGAGGAACCCCCCCCTTGCCTGCCTGCAGCGCTGAAGAGATCCCGAGATCTCTCATAGACTAACATTGCGAACCCGACGCCTGTTTCTACACTGCACCCGGCCGCCCCCGCGCCGCTGAGGGTGAAATTTCTGTGTGGGCTTGTGTCCCCCCCGGTGCCCTACAAAACCCCCCTGGTCTGCCCTCCGAAGACGCGGGTACTTACCTGCAAGCAGACCGGAACCGGGGCACCCCCTTCTCTCCATTCTAGCCTATGCGTTTTGGGCACCACTTTGAACTCTGCACCTGACCGGCCCTGAGCTGCTGGTGTGGTGACTTTGGGGTTGCTCTGAACCCCCAACGGTGGGCTACCTTGGACCAAGAACTAAGCCCTGTAAGTGTCTTACTTACCTGGTTAACCTAACAAATACTTACCTCCCCTAGGAACTGTGAAAATTGCACTGTGTCCACTTTTAAAACAGCTATTTGTGAATAACTTGAAAAGTATACATGCAATTTTGATGATTTGAAGTTCCTAAAGTACTTACCTGCAATACCTTTCGAATGAGATATTACATGTAGAATTTGAACCTGTGGTTCTTAAAATAAACTAAAGATATTTTTCTATATAAAAACCTATTGGCTGGATTTGTCTCTGAGTGTGTGTACCTCATTTATTGTCTGTGTGTATGTACAACAAATGCTTAACACTACTCCTTGGATAAGCCTACTGCTCGACCACACTACCACAAAATAGAGCATTAGTATTATCTCTTTTTGCCACTATCTTACCTCTAAGGGGAACCCTTGGACTCTGTGCATACTATTCCTCACTTTGAAATAGTGCATACAGAGCCAACTTCCTACATTGGTGGATCAGCGGTGGGGTACAAGACTTTGCATTTGCTGGACTACTCAGCCAATACCTGATCACACGACAAATTCCAAAATTGTCATTAGAAATTGATTTTTGCAATTTGAAATTTTTCTAAATTCTTAAAAGTCCTGCTAGGGCCTTGTGTGTTAAGTCCCTGTTTAGCATTGTCTTTTAGAGTTTAAAAGTTTGTTAAAAGTTTAAAATTAGATTCTAGAAACAGTGTTAGATTCTTTAAAAAGTCTTCCAACTTTTAGCAAAATAATGTCTGATACAGAGATGAATGTGGTGGAACTCGACACCACACCTTACCTCCATCTTAAGATGAGGGAGCTAAGGTCTCTCTGTAATATCAAAAAAATAACCATTGGCTCCAGACCTACCAAAATTCAGCTCCAGGAGCTGTTGGCAGAGTTTGAAAAAGCCAACCCCTCTGATGATGACATCACAGAGGAAGAAATTAGTGACTTGGAGGCCAATGTCCCTCCTCCAGTCCTAAATAGGGAGAACAGGACCCCTCAAGTCCTGTCTCCAACTGTGTTAGTCAGAAATGGTGAGTCCCTCACAGGAGGGTCCCACATTTCTGAAATCACTGAGGATGCTCTCAGTGAAGATGACCCCCTGTTAGCCAGGATGGTCAAAAGATTGGCTTTGGAAAAGCAGCTCCTAGCCATAGAAAGGGAAAGAAAAGAGATGGGCCTAGGTCCCATCGATGGTGGCAGCAACTTAAATAGGGTCAGAGATTCCCCTGACATCCTAAAAATCCCCAAAGGGATTGTAACAAAATATGAAGATGGTGATGACATCACCAAATGGTTCACAGCTTTTGAGAGGGCTTGTGTAACCAGAAAAGTAAACAGATCTCACTGGGGTGCTCTCCTTTGGGAAATGTTCACTGGAAAGTGTAGGGATAGACTCCTCACACTCTCTGGAAAAGATGCAGAATCTTATGACCTCATGAAGGGTACCCTGATTGAGGGCTTTGGATTCTCCACTGAGGAGTATAGAATTAGATTCAGGGGGGCTCAAAAATCCTCGAGCCAGACCTGGGTTGATTTTGTAGACTACTCAGTAAAAACACTAGATGGTTGGTTAACTGGAAATGAAGTGTGTGACTATGTTGGGCTTTATAATTTGTTTATGAAAGAACACATTTTAAGTAACTGCTTCAATGAAAAGTTGCATCAGTATCTGGTAGACCTAGGTCCAATTTCTCCCCAAGAATTGGGAAAGAAGGCAGACCACTGGGTCAAGACTAGGGTAACCAAAACTTCCACTGGGGGTGACCAAAAGAAAGGGGTTACAAAAACTCCCCAGGAGAAAGTGGGTGACACTAGAAACAAAGAAAAAGAGTCCTCTGTAGGCCCCCAAAAACCAGAACAGGTGGGTGGGCCCCAAGACACAACCCAAAACAAAGGTGGGTACCAGGGTAAGAACTGGGATGCCACTAAGGCATGGTGCCACAACTGTAAACAGTCTGGGCACCACACCAAGGACACTTCTTGTCCCAAAAACAAACCCCAGAACAAAATTCCAGGGGTAACCAGTGTAGCCATGGGAGATGACTCCTCAGATGAGGAGGTCTTCATAGCCTTCAACTGGAAACAGGGCCCAACAGGTGAGTTGGAGATTCCAGAGGGAAGTAGACACTTCCACCACCTACTGGTGAATGGAATCCCAACCACTGCCCTGAGAGACACTTGTGCCAGTCACACTATTGTGCATGACAGGCTGGTGCTCTCAAACCAGTACATCCCAGGTGAGACTGCCAGGGTAAGAGTTAGCCTAGACAGGGTCACTAAGAGGCCTGTGGCTTTAGTGCCCATAGAAGTGGGTGGCACTCTTAGCTGGAGAAGGGTAGTAGTCAGTACAGACCTCCCCCTTGATTGTCTCCTTGGAAATGACTACCCAGAGGTTAGTCAGAGCCCAAGAGAGAAACTGGTCCAGTGCCAGTCCTCTCCCAAGGATTCTGGAAGTCCTGCCTCTGCAGTAAATGCAAGCAGGCCCCAGAAGAAGAAGAAAAGAAAACAGAGTAGGAAGGGTGGACAACCTTTAGCCAAGGTTACAGCAAGCCAAGGAGATTCTGCTCCAATAGGGGAGAACTCCAAAAATGGCCCTGATAAAGTCCAACCTGACCCACAAGAAGTCCTGGCTAGTCAGGCAACTGTTAAACCTGAGTGGGTGGCTCCTCAGCTAACAGAAGAAAGAGTGGAAGAAGGGTGTTTACTACAAGATGTGGTAACCCCCCACTCTAATACAGCAGACAGGCAACCTGAACCCAAAGAAGCCTGTAACTTAGCCCCTTCCCTTTTAGGTGAAGAGCTAAAGGTGTGGTTCTGGGCACTGACAGCTGTCAGTGGCCTCTGCTGGGTGTTAGCCTTTATGGCTGCACTATCCTTAGCATGGTGGTCTGACCCCATGCCAAATAGCAAGTTAGGCCCCCTGACCCTGTTGGTCATGGTGGGGTTACTCCAGCTCTGGGTAACCTCTTTGGGTAAGCTAGGGATGACCCTGGCTAAGATAAGATTAGCAGAGGTGGATACCTCTAAACCCAAAATAAAAAGAATGGGTGGAGACATTGAAGAGGCAGACAAGAGGCAATTCAGACTAGGTCCTATCACTGTGGAAGTAGGTCAGTTCCCCAAAGGGAATGACCTGAACAGAAGGATGTAAGGCAGAGTAGGCCCTGCAACTAACCAGCCTATTTCTCCTACTCTTCCTCGCCTGACAGACTAGGAAGACTCTCCCAGCTTGGGCTGAGTCTCCTGGCCTGTGGGCTGGGGGGGGCTTGTGTAAAGAAATGGCTCCCTGTTGCAGTTACCCCCCCACTTTTTGCCTGATACTGATGCTGACTTGACTGAGAAGTGTGCTGGGACCCTGCTAACCAGGCCCCAGCACCAGTGTTCCTTCACCTAAAATGTACCATTGTATCCACAATTGGCACACCCTGGCATTCAGATAAGTCCCTTGTAACTGGTACTTCTAGTACCAAGGGCCCTGATGCCAAGAAAGGTCTCTAAGGGCTGCAGCATGTCTTATGCCACCCTAGAGACCCCTCACTCAGCACAGACACACTGCTTACAGGCCTGTGTGTGCTAGTGAGAACAAAATGAGTAAGTCGACATGGCACTCCCCTCAGGGTGCCATGCCAGCCTCTCACTGCCTATGCAGTATAGGTAAGACACCCCTCTAGCAGGCCTTACAGCCCTAAGGCAGGGTGCACTATACCATAGGTGAGGGTACCAGTGCATGAGCATGGTACCCCTACAGTGTCTAAACAAAACCTTAGACATTGTAAGTGCAGGGTAGCCATAAGAGTATATGGTCTGGGAGTCTGTCAAACACGAACTCCACAGCACCATAATGGCTACACTGAAAACTGGGAAGTTTGGTATCAAACTTCTCAGCACAATAAATGCACACTGATGCCAGTGTACATTTTATTGCAAAATACACCCCAGAGGGCACCTTAGAGGTGCCCCCTGAAACTTAACCGACTGTCTGTGTAGGATGACTAGACATGTTGCTGGCCCCATGGGGAGAGTGCCTTTGTCACTCTGAGGCCAGTAACAAAGCCTGCACTGGGTGGAGATGCTAACACCTCCCCCAGGCAGGAGCTGTAACACCTGGCGGTGAGCCTCAAAGGCTCACCCCTTTGTCACAGCCCAGCAGGGCACTCCAGCTTAGTGGAGTTGCCCGCCCCCTCCGGCCACGGCCCCCACTTTTGGCGGCAAGGCTGGAGGGAACAAAGAAAGCAACAAGGAGGAGTCACTGGCCAGTCAGGACAGCCCCTAAGGTGTCCTGAGCTGAAGTGACTCTAACTTTTAGAAATCCTCCATCTTGCAGATGGAGGATTCCCCCAATAGGGTTAGGATTGTGACCCCCTCCCCTTGGGAGGAGGCACAAAGAGGGTGTACCCACCCTCAGGGCTAGTAGCCATTGGCTACTAACCCCCCAGACCTAAACACGCCCTTAAATTTAGTATTTAAGGGCTACCCTGAACCCTAGAAAATTAGATTCCTGCAACTACAAGAAGAAGGACTGCCTAGCTGAAAACCCCTGCAGAGGAAGACCAGAAGACGACTACTGCCTTGGCTCCAGAAACTCACCGGCCTGTCTCCTGCCTTCCAAAGATCCTGCTCCAGCGACGCCTTCCAAAGGGACCAGCGACCTCGACATCCTCTGAGGACTGCCCCTGCTTCGAAAAGACAAGAAACTCCCGAGGACAGCGGACCTGCTCCAAGAAAAGCTGCAACTTTGTTTCCAGCAGCTTTAAAGAACCCTGCAAGCTCCCCGCAAAAGGCGTGAGACTTGCAACACTGCACCCGGCGACCCCGACTCGGCTGGTGGCGATCCAACACCTCAGGAGGGACCCCAGGACTACTCTGATACTGTGAGTACCAAAACCTGTCCCCCCTGAGCCCCCACAGCGCCGCCTGCAGAGGGAATCCCGAGGCTTCCCCTGACCGCGACTCTTTGAATCCTAAGTCCCGACGCCTGGGAGAGACCCTGCACCCGCAGCCCCCAGGAACTGAAGGACCGGACTTTCACTGGAGAAGTGACCCCCAGGAGTCCCTCTCCCTTGCCCAAGTGGAGGTTTCCCCGAGGAACCCCCCCCTTGCCTGCCTGCAGCGCTGAAGAGATCCCGAGATCTCTCATAGACTAACATTGCGAACCCGACGCCTGTTTCTACACTGCACCCGGCCGCCCCCGCGCCGCTGAGGGTGAAATTTCTGTGTGGGCTTGTGTCCCCCCCGGTGCCCTACAAAACCCCCCTGGTCTGCCCTCCAAAGACGCGGGTACTTACCTGCAAGCAGACCGGAACCGGGGCACCCCCTTCTCTCCATTCTAGCCTATGCGTTTTGGGCACCACTTTGAACTCTGCACCTGACCGGCCCTGAGCTGCTGGTGTGGTGACTTTGGGGTTGCTCTGAACCCCCAACGGTGGGCTACCTTGGACCAAGAACTAAGCCCTGTAAGTGTCTTACTTACCTGGTTAACCTAACAAATACTTACCTCCCCTAGGAACTGTGAAAATTGCACTGTGTCCACTTTTAAAACAGCTATTTGTGAATAACTTGAAAAGTATACATGCAATTTTGATGATTTGAAGTTCCTAAAGTACTTACCTGCAATACCTTTCGAATGAGATATTACATGTAGAATTTGAACCTGTGGTTCTTAAAATAAACTAAGAAAAGATATTTTTCTATATAAAAACCTATTGGCTGGATTTGTCTCTGAGTGTGTGTACCTCATTTATTGTCTGTGTGTATGTACAACAAATGCTTAACACTACTCCTTGGATAAGCCTACTGCTCGACCACACTACCACAAAATAGAGCATTAGTATTATCTCTTTTTGCCACTATCTTACCTCTAAGGGGAACCCTTGGACTCTGTGCATACTATTCCTCACTTTGAAATAGTGCATACAGAGCCAACTTCCTACAGAAGGTAACTTTTAATTAATAAATGTTTACCTCCATTATTTTTTGCTGTTTCGTTATTGCGCACTCGTGTTTTATTTCGTTTTCAACTGCACGAGCTTTTCAAAGCTGAGTTAGTTGCGTCTTCGTGTGAGCGAGCACTGTCGCTGTGCCGTGGTGACGTGCAATATTATTGTTTGGGATGTTGCTTAGCAACATTTCCTGTAACGCACGAGTCTTTACTCGTGCGCGTCATTAAAGAACGTGCTGTATCATGGCTGACGCCTGTTTTTGGAAACGACATGGAGTGGCAAAAAAAAACAAAAAAAAACACTAAGAATTGCCTCGCACTAGCGCCATGCCTCAGGACGTTATTATTAGAAGTTCCTTAGTAGTACTTTCTGAAACGTCTTGCGCATCACTGAAGAACAGTCCAACATTATTTTATTCTTCTCTCTTTTCCAAAACGATGTGGAGTGGCTGAAGAAAGACATTAGCAAGTGCCTACAGGAACCTTGTTTCTAAAAACGACGCAAAACTGTTGAAGGAAAACGTCATTTTGGAATTTATTTTCTATGCTCACCCTGGATAAGTAGTCTGCATCAGTTTTGACTGAATTTTGACATTTCATCACTGGTGTACGAGTATTAGAACTGTACAACAGCATATCTGGATCTGCACTTGGATCGGCGTATGACAACGGTGACTACTTTTTATATTTTAGTTTGTTATTTTCATTGACTTATACAGTGTAGTAGTGTTTTAAAAGAAAAAAAAAGAAGAAAAGATTTTGTGTGGGTACAACATGCAATCAATAGTACCTCCACCGATTCTTTTGGCAATACCTGGGGAACCAAGCATGACATGGGAGGATTGGCATGATGGTTTTGAAACGTACTTGGAAGCATTGGGGGGGAGCTATTTTTACAACAAAAAGGAAATTAGCTCTTTTGAAACATAATCTGGGGGTGGAGGGAAGGAAGGAATTGAAAACTTTACCACAAGTGAATAGTTTAGAAGAAGGAGAAGGTGCTTCAGATGGAGAGAAGGGCTATGGGGGCGTTAGAATCACATTATTGTAAAAGAACTAGTATTGTGGTAGAACGTCATAGGTTCTTTTCGAGAGTGCAAGCTCCTGATGAGTCAATTGATTAGTTTGTATGTGCATTGCGTATTTTAGCGATCACATGCAAATTCAGAGAGTTGCACGAAGAGATTATTAGGGATCAACTGATAAATCATACAAGAATTTAAAAATTCAGGAAAAGCTTTTGAGTCTGAAGGATCCTTCATTGGACGAAACAGTTACAGTTGCACAGCGTGTTGAAGACACTTTCCGCTACATTGAGGAGTTGGGTAAGAAGGACGTGGGAAGTGCGTCTGTGCAGGTGATTGATAATGAGAGAAGCAACCGAGAAATTACAAAAAGAAAACCTTTGAAGAAATGTTATAGATGTGGGAGTACAAAGCATCTAGCATCTTCTACAAATTGTCCAGCCATGGATGCCAAATGTTATAAATGTAATAGGAGAGGACATTTTTCTAGAGTATGCAATCAGAAAGAAACAAAAAGGGGAAAAAAAAGTGTAAATGTAATTCACCTGGAAGACAAGGGGATAGAGTTGAGTGATGAGGAAGAGTGTGGTCAGGTAGAAGTGTTCATGTTGAATGATGTTGTGGTCAATGTAACTGAAAAAGAAGAATTCACCTTAAGGGATGTTCAGTATAGACCACCAAAATGCAAAGTACAAATTAATGGGGTGTTTGTTAATATGTGGGCGGACTCATGTTCTCCGTATACGTTGATCGACAAAGAGACATGGCATAATTTGGGATAAAGTAGTATATCCAAAACTGAAGTCAAGTTATTGGGTTACGGTGGAAATCAAATACCTATATTGGGGTGTTTTTATGGTACATTGATGTTCAAACACAGAGAAATTGCGTGCTGGGTGTATGTAATGGAGAGGGGTCGATGTCTATTAGGGTGGAATGAACAGAGAGAACTGAAAATGTTGTTGGATCCTAACTCGATAGAACAAGTTTTGTCGTCTCAGGTTTTGTCTGTATCTAATGATCAAAACGCTGTGAAATGGAAAGGAGAGTTTCCTTATTTGTTTGGAGAAGGTTTGGGTTGTTTGCAGACATTTCAACACAAAACTATTTTTTAAAAAGGTGCGACACCTAAAGTGCACAAAGTGAGAAGTGTGTCTGTGGTATTGAGAGCAGCATTGAAAGCTGAATTAGAAAGATTGTTGAAATTGGACATAATAGAGGAAATTGAATCATCCGAATGGTTGAGTCCGGTTGTGTTAGCTGGGAAACCCAATGGTAACATCCGAATGTGTGTGGATTTAAGGGATTTGAATGACAACATTTAGATTGATAGACACCCTTTTCCAAACATCAATGAACTTTTGGCTGGAGTTCAATGAGGTAGAGTGTTCTCGACATTGGATTTGTTGAGCGCCTACCACCAGATAAAGTTGCGCCCGGATTCAAAACACTTCACATCATTTATTACACCGGAGGGTGCATTCAGATTTAAACGCATGCCATTTGATCTTGCGTCTGCATCTGCGGTGTTTCAAAGAATCATGCAAAGTTTGTTGGGACAGATTGAGAACGTGAGGTTTTTCCAAGATGATGTGTTGGTGTGGGCTGAAGATGTGGTTAAACATGATGGAGTAATGAGAGAAGTGTGTCAAGTTTTGGAAGGGGGCTGGATTAACAGTGGAGTTGAGTAAGTGGAAGTTCAGATGTTCCATTGTAGAGTATCTGGGACATACAATTTCAGGTAGTTGAATAAAACCAAAAGTCAAGTTGCTGGAAGCAATTGAGAATGCGCCAAATCCAGTAAATAAGGATCAATTGAGATCATTCATTGGTTTGGCGTAATAGTACGCAAAGTTTGTGAAGAATTTTGGTGAAGTGGCCCAACCGTTGCGTGAATTGATGAAAAAGAGTCAAAAGTATATTTGGTCGGAGGAGTGCCAGCGGGCGTTTGAGGAACTTAAAAAGTGTGTGGTTGGTGCAGTGAAGTTGTCACCTTTTATAGCGCAAAGACTCACTATTATTGCGACAGATGCTAGTATGCATGGATTGGGTGCTGTATAGATGCAGG
The DNA here is from genome assembly GCF_031143425.1 of Pleurodeles waltl. Classification (NCBI taxonomy): domain Eukaryota; kingdom Metazoa; phylum Chordata; class Amphibia; order Caudata; family Salamandridae; genus Pleurodeles; species Pleurodeles waltl. The sequence continues at coordinate 1,075,839,280 of NC_090437.1, forward strand.
TAGATAAAGGAAGGGAGCATGTGGTGGCGTTCGCGTCAAGGGCATTGAAGGGTGCCGAAAGTATGTATTCTGAAATAGAAAAAGAAGCGCTTGCATGTTGGTGGGGTGTCCAGTATTTCAGAAATTATGCATGGGGAAGGAGATTTGAATTGTGTACTGATCACAAACCGCTTGTTGATTTGTTCACAACCAGAGGGGCCAGTCGGGCGTCATCCAGAATTGCAAAATGGTTATGTCTCTTGCAAGAGTACACATTCACAGATAATACGTTCCAGGGGTGAGGAATGTGAATGCGGATTGTTTATCGAAATTACTGTTGGAGAATACCAGTGTTGAGGATGAAGAAGATTGGTTGGTGGCAGATATTCGTGATCCGAAAATTAAAGCAATATCAGAGGAAATGTGGAAGGCTGCTGTTGCGGAAGACGCAGACATACAAATGTTGAAGGGAAATTTAGATAAACCATGACATGAATTGGATGAAAGTGTGAATAGGTTGATGAACTACAAGAATGTTTGGTCAGAGTTATCTGAACAAGACGGAGTAGTGAGAAGAGGAGACAGACTGATTGTACCTGGTAGTTTAAGGCAGCAGGTGTTGGAGATTTTGCATGAGGGACATGGTAGCATGTCAGCCATGAAGAGGAAGGTGAGAGAAGATTTTTGGTGGCCAGGTATGGACAGAGATGTTGAGCGATTTGTAAGAAACTGTATGAGTTGTGCTTGCAGTGACAAAACACATAAGTGTGAGTCAGGCATAATGTATGCAAAGGGGGAAATTCCCCTGTTAGGGGGGTCAGAAAATGGTGCAAGGAAATCTAAGAGATTTCCTTGCGCCATTTTTTCGGCACTTTCAGTGCCGGCTCATAGAAACGTTAAAAGGAGGATTTCCATTGGTTAGAATTTACCTCAGGTGTTTTGCAGGATTAGCGTCAGAATTTTTAACGCTAGTCCTGCAAAGCGCTGGATTATCATCAAAAAGTTACCCTAACTATCACCATAGTGCGCCATATTTTCAATACGACACACACATGTTGAAATTAAGGAAATGCTAAGGGGTGCAAGAAAAGTGCTGCTGCACTTTTTAAAAATATACCCCATATTCTTTAATCACATCATTACCACTGATTTAACAAATATGAAGTATGCCTAAATAAACACAATGGATTCAACTTCTGTGATATATGGGTGCACAGTCTGGGCAACAAGCATGTTTTGAAACACAAATTAACCTTCTTTTAGATGCAAAAGCTAAAATGATCCCTTTAAGACACGATTAATGGCTTCGTTTGTGCAAAATGCATGCACATTTTTTTTCAGCTCACTTACTAATGTGTCAAATTCACAATTTAAAGAACCGAATGGTTTAATTTTTCAGACCACAGGAAGCTACAGATGGCAAGCCTCAGCTGTTCAGGAAATGAAATATCAAGGCCCGTATTTATACTTTTTGACGCTAAACTGCGCTAACGCAGTTTAGCGTCAAAAAAATTTGCGCCGGCTAACGCCATTCTGAAGCGCCATGCGGGCGCCGTATTTATTGAATGGCGTTAGCCGGCGCAAGCAGACCGGCGCTGCCTGGTGTGCGTGGAAAAAAACCACGTACACCAGGCAGCGCCGGCGTAGGGAAAAATGGCGTTAGGGCATCTTAAAAGTGGCGCAAGTCAGGTTGACGCAAAAAAAACGTCTTAACCCGATTTGCGCCATTTTAAACGACGCCCAGACGCCATTTACATGACTCCTGTCTTAGTAAAGACAGGAGTCATGCCCCCTTGCCCAATGGCCATGCCCAGGGGACTTCTGTCCCCTGGGCATGGTCATTGGGCATTGTGGCATGTAGGGGGGCACAAATCAGGCCCCCCTATGCCAAAAAAAAAGTATAAATATGGCGTTAGTTTTGCGCCGAATTTGCGTCGAAAAAAATGACGCTAATTCGGCGCAAACGGAGTATAAATATGCCCCCAAATGTCTAGAGTTCAAAAATCAAAAGTTGAGGAAACTTGTCAAAAAGATGGAATCCACAGAATATCCATGAAAAAGAATTAATGTTCATTTTGTTCCTCTATATGGTCACGGAACTCCTATGCAACTTGTGATATCCCTATAATGTACAGGAGATGATTCATTATGTCATATTTCTACCACAGCACACTGTGTATCATTAAAGTCAACTGCTTATTCTAGGTCACACCTGCACACAACTTCCAGAGTTTACCGGTGCAGTGAAAATATTCATTTAACAGTTATTGGAATGAATAGAAAATACTTTCTTTGATATTTTAGAAGTTCGTATTCTGCCAAGTGCACGAGTGTGTGCCTTATACATTTTTCTATGTAAATGGTTTAGTAGATTACAGTCTGTACAGCAATTTTTATCTGCAAGTATATGAGGATTGATGTGCTATTTTTATCATTTTGAAACAATAATGTACATGCTACGAATTACACGTTTACTCGATTAAAAGTCGGCAGAAGTTTCAAATAAGTTTCACATGTTTTGTAAGACTTGCATTACGTTCCCATGTTTGTTCATACACCTCTTTGCTTGAAATATAATTTGAAAGTGAAAATAACAATTAATTTGTTTCTTTCGTGCCTGAACACGCACAGTAGGAGGGCTATTAAAAAAAACGAAACATTACTATTTCGGTTAAGCTTAAAATGTATTATCACATTATTATCTGCTGGTATGAATTCTCAAGGTGACAAAACTGTGCGATGTTGCTATCTCTTCATGTTAGTCGGTAATGAAACGGTGAGAATGAAGGCGCTATGCGTGGTTTGCTTCTTTTTGTTGCAGATTTCCGAAGGGACTGCAACCTGAAGCCGAGGAGGGTTGAAAAGAAGAAGATACATGAAACACACACTGTGTCAAATCAAAAGTCTCAAGTTGTGAAACATGTTTTTAGTAGTGTGTAACCACTGCCAAATATATTTTGAGAAGTGCAGCCATTTCATTCTACAGTTCATTTCTTCTCCATGCACTTATTCATAGCTATGTTCTATGCAATAGCCTTTGTGGTTGGAATAAATGGAACAAATAACCAGCATGCCAATCAACTAATCAAGGGCCTGATTTACGTCTTGGCAGATTGGTTAATGCATCACAACTGTGACGGATATCCCCTCTGCCGAAATCTACATCTCATAGGTAATAATGGCATTTAGATTTCGGTGGGAGGGATATCCTTCACTGTTGTGAGGAGTTTCCCATCTGCCAATATATAAATCAGACCCCAAATCTTTCTTTTGAGTGATATGTTACAAATACACAATAACTTCAAATTGAGGCCAAACGTATTGAACACAATACACAGAGGTAACTTCGATCGATCGTAAGCATACGTTTATAACGGAATTTAACACATTTACCCTTCCAGGGGAAGGCTATGAGGAGATTCTCTAGCAGCAGATTCGGAAGTCACTAATCAATCAATCAATCAATCAAGATATGGTATTTTCAGCTACTGACAAAGCAATACAAAACATTTTTTAGACATGCATAAATAGTCATAACCTTCAAACACTTAAGGGCAGATTTATGAAAAGTGGTGCTGCACCTAGTGCAGCACCACTTTTCTTGTGCCAGTGAGCGTCCCCCCCACCGCCACCATGGTTGCACCATATTTAAAATAGGGACCACCATGGCCGTAGTCAGGGGGTACTAGCGTCACAATTTTTTACCCTAGTCCGACGCTTTGCAGGATTAGCATGAAAAATGTTGACGCTAATCCTGCAAAGCATCCAGAGGTCCTTTGAAAACAATGTGAGTCTCCCTTTAATGCCAGGTCTTAGCAGGCATTAAAAATGCCGATAAAAATGACACAAAGAAATCTCTTCGATTTCTTAGCACCATTTTCTCGCCCCCCCTAGTGCCCTAACACCACCCTTGCATACATTATGCCTGGTGCAGGCATAATGTGGCACAAGTGGTTACAAAGTGGCACAATGCAAGCTTTGCACCACTTTGTAAATATGGTGCAGTATTTTTGGCCTTCCAGTGCCACTATGGCATTGGAATGGCGCTAGGCCCTCTTAAATCTGGGCCTTAATTTACAGCACAAATAAAAGAAGGCTCCCTCTTGGCCATCCACAGTTAGTTACACAATGTCCTTCTTCCCTATAGACCATGCTTGCATAACTACGCAGCTACTGTGGTACAACTTTCTAAATCCAAAGTCCTATAACGCAAATTAACATCAGACCTTTTAGTTATTTGATATTTTTGAAAAAGAGGGACTTACAACCTCCTGCGGATCTCTGTAGTCTTTGTGCAAAAAAGAGAATAATATTAGCCTTCCCTACTAAAGCTAAAATCAGTAACCATTGTTGTATAAGTGCATGTCATCATCAGTAGGGGGGGTGCCTAATCGCTATTCAGGGTAAATCAAATGTCGTTCTTCAGGGTAAATTTAGTCGAAATAATTGTTGCCTCCACTGGTATTTTGTATGTGTTAAAAAATGTGTTTTAACACAAGATTTTTTTCTGCTAACTTCATAATTTTGTCTATTTTAATTGCCGAATAGGCCATCTTTAATCAATAGGACTATATTGTTCCTAAGGAGGGTACAGTTAGACTGCAGGTTGTCCCCACCTAACCTTACAACTATATCTCTCACATTCATAAGTCAAATGCTTTGGGATACTCTGCTGAGTGCTACCACTTCACCAACTGGTTACATCTAAATACTGGCACAGTGATTCCTACAAAGCCTTATCAAGCATAATACCATTGCATATTGTCAGACCTGTCAGCCTTAGGGTAGTCGCCCCCAAACGCTTTGCCTACTTACGTCCAACTTGCGCCTAAATCTATTTTTGTTGGCCTTAGGACTCTGTGCACCTTACCACTGCTAACCAGCACTAAAGTGCTCCCCTTAGTATGGTTTAATCAGGTTTATACCTGATTGGCATAATTAATTTCCTTATAATTGCCTTGTAGTGTGGCATGCCACATACCCATGGCATGCAAATTAACTGCTACTAGTGGGCCTGCAGCACTCATTATGTCACACACATGAGTAGTGCCTAAAAATATATCCCAGGCCTGTCGTTGCCATTGAAACCTGAAAGTAGTTTTAAAATGCCAATTTGTCTAAAAAATATAACCCCTTAAACTCCCCTTTTATTCCATATGTAACTCATAAGGTAGATTTGAGGTAGCCCACAGGTCAGGGTGCATTGTAAGTAAAAGGTTGGGCATGTATTTTTATGTTTCACATGTCCTGGTGGAGAAAACCCCATAAATTTGTGTTTCACTACTGTGAAGCCTATCTATCCAATAGGATAACATTGGGTTATCTTATTACAGTTAATAGGTGCAGACAGAAAAGGATTTCATATTTGGTATCAATGAAAATGTAATGACAAATCTTCTTTCATGGTAAAGTCAGTAAAGTCAGATTTTGCATTATAATTTTGAAAATGCCACTTTTAGAAAGTTGGTATTTTCTTTCCCCTTGGACATTAGATGCCCGCAGCCTCTCTTGGGTAACATTAATTGGTGCAACTGACTGTTGCACTTTGTGGATTACTCTCAGACAGTCACACAATAGAAGGATTGGATGTGCCTGAGTTGGCCATCTACTGGTAGGATGTGGGAGGGTGCAGCTGGACACTGAGCCACTTGCACCTGAACAGGTTGTGCTCTGTTTTCACGCAAAGGGCTCTCAGCACCACATTGTCACTGCAACCAGTTTGGTGACAGGTCAGGGGAGTCATGAAATTCCAAGCACTTCAAACAGAAGCCTCTAGAAATGTCTCCCATCTTCAAAGAAGGCATCAGGTATAAAAAAAGGACCCTCAAACCAACTCTTCAGAATAATTTGTGGACTTGCAGAAGCAGAGCAGAACAATTTTGTTGAACATTCTTCTAAGTAAGCAGTGTGCTTCTTGTATTTGAACCACGCTTCATTGTGGTTGGCCATATTTTTTTACTTTGACCCGGCCTCACACAACTAGATGTCAGCAGTTCGCATTAGATCATTTAGTTGATATTTTTGACCATAAACTTTAAAAAATCATGACTCCAGTTCTGATGTTTGGATCTTTTGGTGTTTACATCATCTGCAAATGACAATATTGGTATCTTTACATTATACAGCTTTGGTACATTGGCACATTGGCACATGAACACCTAGTTCTTTTATGTGAAACTATATCATTTAAGAATAAACTGAACAATAATGGAGATAAGACTGTCTAGGAGTACAGCAGTTTGGATGAGAGCTATTGAAGCAAGCATCACTCTGAGGACAGTGCAATCTGGTCCTTATTCTTTGATAGAGTCTTTGAATCACCTCTAACAATATGCCATCTATGCTGGTTTTGACAAACTTTGCCCATTAATTGTTCCTATTGACTAAATCAAAGGCTGACTTGAGATCAATGAGCATCATATACAGAGATCATATACAATTGCATGGTGTTAGACCTGACAGGCCTTAGGGTGGTCCTCCCCCACCTTTTTGCCTGCCTCTGTCCACTTTTCTGACAGTTTTTGGTGGTTTTAGGACTCTATGCACTTTACCACTGCTAACCAATGCACATGTGCTCTCTCCCTTAAATAAGGTAACATTGGTTCATACCCAATTGGCATATTAGATTTACTTATAAGTCCCTAGTAAAGTGCACTACATGTGCCCAGGGCCTGTAGATTGAATGCTACTAGTGGGCCGGCAGCACTGGTTGTGCCACCCACATAGGTAGCCCTTTAACCATGACTTAGGCCTGCCATTGCAAGGCCTGTGTGAGCAGTTTCACTGCCACTTTGACTTGGCATTTAAAAGTACTTGTCAAGCCCTCGGCTCCATTTTTTCTACCTATAAGTCACCCCTAGGTAACCCACAGCGCAGGGTGCTATGTAGTTAAAAGGCAGAACATATACATGTGTTGTTTATATGTCCTAGTAGTGGAAAATTCCTAAATTCGTTTTCCACTACTGTGAGGCCTGCTCCTTTCATAGGATAACATTAGGGCCAGCCTCATATACTGTTGGAATGGTAGATTCTGATCAGAAAGGGGTAACCAGGTCATATTTAGTATGGCCAGAACGGTAATACAAAATACTGCTTATTGGTGAGGTTGAATTTTTCATCACTATTTTATAAATTCCACTTTTAGAAAGTGAGCATTTCTCTGCACTTAAAATCCATCTGTGCCTTATAGCCTGTCTCCAATCCACATCTGGGTTGGTCTTATTGACAGCTCCCTTGTACATTTCATGCAGACACCAGCAAACACAGGATACTCAGTCACACCTGCACTCATCTGCATACTGAATGGGTCTTCCTGGGCTGCGCGGGTGGAGGGCCTGACACTTACATTTCAAAGGCTAGCGGCCTTACCTCACACAATGGACTGCCAAACCCTCTACTGGGACCCTGGCAGACAGACCTGTACTGAAGGGGGACCCTGTGCACTTAAAAACACTCTTTGAAGTCTTTCCCACCTCAAATGCATTTTTAGGTATATAAACTGGGTCTCTGACCCCCATCAAATCAGACACTTCTGGACCTGAATCTGCAACCTGCCAAGAGGAACTGTCTGGCTGCCCAAAGGACTCATCTGACCTGCTTTGCTGTGAAGGACTGCTGCCCTGCTGTTGCCCGGCTGCCCTGCTGCCCTCTGACTTTGCTGAGAAGTGCTCGCAAGGGCTTGGATTGAGCTTGCCTCATGTTTTCTGAAGTCTCAGGGCAAAAAGACTTCATCTCTTCAAGGAAACTCCTTGTGTGCTGAAAATCAATGCACAGCTGCCGGAAACAATGCACAGCCTGCACAAGAAAAATAGCCTCACAGCCAAACCGGAATGACACAACCCGACTTCCCGAGCGAAGATCGCCTGCATTGCAACTGGAAATTCAATGCAAGGCTATACCAGATCGACGCACAGCTGAGCCGGAACGATGCAGCCCGGCTTCCTGAGTGAAGAAGTGGTGCAGCAACTGCTGTGCGACAGAAACTTCAACGCATCACCTACCAAAAGATCCCTGCATCGCAGTGAGGAACCAAGACTGCACATCAGAAGTTGGCGCAAAGACCTGTGCAGCATGGAAAGAAATTAACCATCATCTGTGCTGCGTCGGAAAATCCATCACACACCTTATTTTTCCACGCACCTCCTCCTCTGCGGTCTCCATGCATGGTAATTTTGACGCAAACCATGTAATTTGTGCAAACAAGAGACAACTGTTGATTTCTAAGACTTAAGACTCTTTTTAAACCTGCAAAAGTGACATCTCAACTTGTGCTTATTGACTCTTTATTGTTTTGATCTTAATTTAACCAGATAAATACCTTATATTTTTCTAAACCTGTGTGGTGTATTTTTGTGGTGTTTTCACTGTTTTCCAATATGATTTATAGCACAAATACTTTATACATTGCCTTCTAAGTTAAGCCTGACTGCTCAGTGCCAAGCTACCAGAGGGTTGGCACATGATAATTTGGATTGTGTGTGAATTACCCTGACTAGGATTGTGGTCCATATTTGGACAAAGGTAAATACCCCTGCCAACTAGAGACCCCATTTCTAACACATGGCCTGAGCAACGGTACTCAGACCATTCTTAAATCCACACTGCACATGAAATACCACTGTTCCAGGATCTTCCCTGCTCTGCAGGTGGTTTAACAACACTGTCTCAAAGCTATTACCTGAGTTGTTGGCTGCGTGATATAACTAGGGCTCCTGCGACACTGAAGAGACACACTTTGCAGTCAATTGATGCTTAATCCTACACTTGGCCTGCATGCTTCCTAGTGCCCAGAACACAGCTTGGGGTACCCGGCAGCACTGCTTGTTTCTTCTTTACCCAGTCCTCCGTGGTGACTGCCCTGCTGATAACACCTTTTGTTGTAGCCAGGGAAGCAGGTGCTAATAATGGCCAAAACAAGCAAAATGCAGCACAGCTGCAATTCCATCTATGAAACACCCCCAGGCCTCATGAAGAGAGTGTGGCAGCGTTCAAGGCTGGTCACGATACTACAGGGCCAGAAATGGTTAGCGAGCTACGTCAAATCTTAACTGCCATGCAATTCATCTCACTAAAATTGACGGCAAGATCGAAGCCCTCTTCTTCCAGATGCACAGGATGTCAGAGCTCCTTGACTAACATACAGAATGTTTGTATATGGTTGAGAGACGAGTGTTGGAGGCAGCGGATGAATAAGTGAGTGCCTCAGCATCTCAGAAGCAACTGGAAAAGGCACTTTCTTCCCTTAGGCCAAGATGGAAGACTTGGAAGCACGATCCCATAAAAAAATCTCCATTCTGTAGGTCTTGCTGAATCGACACATACAGGGAACATGGAGAGATATGTGGAACAGATACTCATCGATCTCATGGAGTCAAAGACATTCTCAGAAATCTTTCTGGTGGAGTGTGCCCATCATTCCCTTGCACTTGTCCCGAGCTGGGGGCAAGACCTCACCTGATCAGTGCCCAGCTGCTGAAATATAGAGACCAGGATGCAGCACTCCGCCGGTCCCATGAGTTGCAGGTGCTACTTCATGAGGGCACTGAACTTTTCATTTTCTCAAATTTTACACAACAGCTCCAGGAGGCACAAACGCAGTTTATTCTGGCTAAGTGCAAGCTACAGGAACTGAACGTGGAGTATGCTATGCTTTATACTGCAGGTCTGAGGGGTACGATGGATGGGAAACTCAAGATCTTCAGTAACCCTAAACGTTTGCAGCAGCGTCTCAAGCAGCAAGTGGTGGCAGAGGCTCAACAGTGTTTGCCCAGATCAGAGAAATGTGAGCTGGAGGCTTCACAGGACTTGGAGAAGCAGGATGCTTTTATGGTCTCATGTTTTGATGCTGTTTTTTCTTCCTTGCTGCGGTGCCCATTATTTGTGCTGCTGTTAATTTTGTGTTATGGATATATGTGGGTGAGTTTACTTGTAGTCCAGACAGCTGGAGGTGGTAGTCATGGAGAGTGGCTGCCACTATGTTGTGCTGGACTCGCCCTGTGTTAGTTTATATATAATAATATCTGTGGTCTCAGTTTGGTTGGACTTATGATGTGGTGTCAAGTATTGAATGCCTGCTTTGTCTCGAACAGCTGAATGAGTGGCAGTAGTTCATGATTTCAAATATGGAGTTTCTTTGTTGTTTTTCTGGCACACACTATACCTCAGATGAAGCCCTCTACACCTATGTGTTGCCGGGGAATTTGGCAGGGCACCACATGACCCCATGTGTGCACCACACAGTTTTTCTTCTGGCTCTGGTTTTGGGTACTGGGTGGGTCTGGGGTGGGTAGTACATCACTGTGTTTGCTGAGAAGCAAAGTGTGGGTGGGGGTGGAATGAGAGTTAAACAACTGTTTAATATGCACTAGGGAGTGCAGACCAAAATGCGCCATCCGCAATGTGCTTGATATATAAAGATTGTACAGTGCCGTAATGGCTAAAAGTGCTGCTGATGAGGGTTTTGTTGCTACGTGCCCATTGCCCATTGCTGTTGAAATTTCTCACATGGAACTTCAGGGGGATGAATGACTCCAGCAAAACACAGAAAGTGGTGACGTACTTAGAGCAACATAACATTGATGTCGCTATTCTTCAGGAAATGCACCTGGTAACAAGGAGTGGGCTGATCACACAGAGGCACATGAGAGGTGCAAGGAATGTGGCGGGCTTCACTGTGCATGCCCTGTGCATGCTGATGTGGGTCCGGCACAACTCTGGTATTAAGATTTAGGAAGTTTGCATAGATCCCAGTGGTGAATATGTCATAGTGTGCTGTTAACAGAATCAATTTGCTGCTTTGCTAGTGGGGGTGTAGGGCCCAAACTATGATGACCTGCAGTTTTACCATGGTCTGCATGCCAGATATGCCTCAGATATGTAGCAGAGATTTTAACTGCATTTTGTGCCCAGGTAGGGATTGCTCCAGAGGTTAGTCCTAGTAGCCCTTGGTGGCGGCCCATGATAGCCAATGCAGGCTGCTGGATGTCTGGTGACATAAGTTCTCCACAGGCAATAGTTATACCCATTATTCTACGTTACATGACATTCACACGCACATAGACTATTGTCACGGAGCCTTGCGCCTCATGTCTGGCATTGTGAACATCTACTGCGTACATATTCAGACCAATCTCTGGTGCTGCAGGTTCTTGAATGGACAGCTTGCAACCTCCTGTGTTTACCTGGCGCTTCCCCAGTACTCTTCACTGGATGCTGTTTTCTGTGAGAATCTTACGCAGGCAATTAATGAATATTTTAATGCCAATATAGGGTCTGTTGAAAAGTTTGCTACTATCTGAGAGGCCTTCAAGACCTATATCTGGGGAGGGGGTCACCATGTCCGAACACATAGGTGTATTATGTTTGATTCATGGCCGACTGTCGGAGTTGGAGGTGGAACTGGCAGAATTAGAATGATTCGATAGAGAGATCGCTGAGCAATGTTTTTTGGGGAACATGAGGGCCCGAATGGAGGAGTACAATAAAATGGCTCAGAGTGAGGGCACGCACGTGGGTAAATATGCAACAGAAAGAGTGTACGGTGAGGGTAAGTGACCTAACGCAACATTGGTGACAATTGTTCTACCTCCCCATGAACACAGTGCAGTACTGTCTATTAATGGCAAACAAGGTGAGCCTCTTCATGAGGAGGCCCGGGTTATATACCATTTTCACCATTATTACACGGACCTCACGACTCGTGCATGACGAGTAGACCTTAGTAGACTACCTGGCCCACATCACTATAATGTGATTGACTGTGGTGCATACGGAACATCTTAAGGCACCACAACGCCTCTCAGAGATTGCGGCAGGACTGAAGGGCATGCTGGGTGATTAGGTGCTGTGTAAGGATTGGTTGGCGGTGACCTTTATAAGGTGCATCCCACGCTTGGTCACCCTCTTTGAAGAAATGGTGTGGGGCGGGTGTATGCCCCCAGTGATGCATGAGGCATTACTAGTCATATTGTTAAACTCTAGTAAGCCAGCTGACCACTGTCATTGTTAACCACTGATATGAAAATATTCATGAAAATCCTAGCGAACTGCTTGGTGCCTCTGCTCCCAAGTATTGTAGGTCTGTTAAAAAGCTGGTTTTATACCGGGTTGGTCTTTAACATTTAAATTTAGGACCCTTTTCAGAGTAATCTGCCACATCAACCAAACTGTGCGCTACAGCACTATTTGTGGATGCCGAAAAATAATTTGATTCAGTTGAGTGGGTATTTATGTTCTTTGTGTTTCCATGCATGGGGGTGAAGATGTATTTTTGCAACTGGTCCAGGTTCTCTATACTGAACCGATGGCCCAAGTCTATATCGATGGGATGGTATCAGATCATCTAGCCATCACGAAGGGCACTCAGCAGGGCTGCCCCCCTGTTCGCACTACCCACTATTAAATTGTCTTGTGGCGGAGCCTTTGACTTGCACACTGTATGAATATCATGCACACTGGGGTGTGTACTTCCCACACTACACTCTAATTGTGTCCACCTAAATGGATGATACTCATCTTTATGCATGGAATCCAGAGCTTCACCTGTCTCTGGTCCTCTGGGTTGCAAATCAGTTGGGATGAATCTCTGATATTTCCCCTTACTGCTGCCACAACACAAGTACAACTGGAGTGTCCACTACAGTGGACAATGGACTTGTGTGGTATTTGGGTGTACAGGTCCTTATGCACAGGGCAGTAGTGATGTTAGATAAATATGGTAAAGTGATACAGCACCTAACAGTGGTGTTCAAGCATTGGATCCATTTACCCTTTCCATCAGTGGCCATATCACCATCATGAAGATAATGGTGTTACCCTGATTCTTGTTTACCAATATACCTATTCTTCTGCCTAGAATGGCTTTTCAGGCCTTGCAGGCCCTGATGGTACGCTTAGCATGGGCCAGCATGGGCTGGAAACTAGCAGCGAGTGCTAAGGACACGCTTACTCTCACCTATGTTATTGGTGGTCTGAATTCCCTAGACCTGGAGGTTTATTATAGAGCTGCACAATGCATGTTCGCCTATTATTGGCTGTGTGGGCTGGGGGATCTTCCCCTCCTTTTTCTGGACCGTAATACTGCTTTTCTGCTGTCTTTGCCCAGAATACTGTTTAATAGGTCGACACGTCCTTATTTTGCCGTGGTTCTCAAAGGTACTATGCAATACTAATGGAAAACGCTAGCAGAACTACAGGCTGGGCCCCTGCATTATTTGACTCAAATACCACTGGAGTGGTGCATGTGGTTCCCCCTTGGGCAGAAAAAGGCAGTGGTAGGTGAACTACAGGGGCTGGGACTACAATACATGGATAATTTTTTCACAGATGGGTTCCTCTGTAGTTGGGAGCAGGTGAGTGCCCAAAGGCCGCACCTACCATCCTTCCTCTGTTTCATTACTACAGTGCACACCACACGTTGCAAGAACTACTTGGGAAGATCTTGGTGGAACCTCCAGAATTGCAGTCCTTGACTTATTTGCTGCAAGCGACTTCACAGCAGCACTGGATCATCAAACTGTGCACGCTCGCAGGAAATTTGGCTGCCTGGAGTTATTAAGACCCATCTGGACTGGCAGGAGGACTGAAACTAATAATTAGTGACAAACATTGGACTTATTGCTGCTCAGTAGTCTGGACCATTTCCCTGAACAGCTAACACCGACTGATCCACTTCAAGTATCTTAATCAATAGTATTATAGTCCTATTCAACTGTTTCATTATGGTCTCTGCAACAGGTTTTGCGGTCCACGCTGTAGGGTAGATGGTGCAGTATTTGCTCATGTGGCTTGGTTCTGCTAGGGTATTCAACTCTTTTGGGCTAAGGACCTGGAGATGATACAAGAGATCAGGGGCAAAAGCATTGCATCTACCCCCTTATTGGTTCTGCAGGGTTATGGCAGGGATGTCCCGAAGGCCTGCTGGCACTTTGTAGCTTTAGGATAGGATGGCTGCTGGTGCGGAGCAGGATAGCAATGATCTGGGTGAAGGGTCCCCTTCCAACACTGTTGCAATGGCACATGGATATGGCATATTGTAATACTGACTCTGACACTTATCATGACTTCATGCTGATATGCAACCTCCTGAAGGGTATTTGGGGCCTTAGTAAGAGTTTTTTACACTAACGAGAGATGATGGTGCTGCAGAGGTGGAGTGGGGCTGTAGGCAGTGAAATGGGCTTATAGACAGCTGTCTAATGGCAGTCTAATGGGTGAATGGATCTGTGTATTCCATGATGCGTGTTCCTGCCCAGTGAAATATTAATAGCTTTTAGATGTGCCTATGTATGGAGAGAACCATGGAGGGGTCAGCCACTGCCTCTCCCAAATTGGGAGGTGCGGAAGTTACGATACCTGTGTTGAGAATTTGCTTCTTTTTGTGTGTTCCATCATGTATTTTCTGAATCTACCCTCACTTTTGCCACCCTATCAGGGCACCTGTGAAGAACCAGAACCTTATGGGCCTGGCGGCGCAGGGTACGCCTGAAATCTCCTTGGATTCACCTGCCTCAACTAACAGAGACACGGGACACTCTGTCAGGCGTAAAAGATCAGATTTTATTAGCTGCAGCTAGTACAGTTGTCCAAGAAGTACACAAGGTATGTTCTCAGGAGACTGCCACTTTACTTTGTGGCGCACAATCTTATATACCGTATAAAAACCATTTATTAACTACATACACTCCCAGAACACATAGAAAGGAGCCAGTAAGAATAATGTAAAGATAGAACAGAGCCAATAGAAATGTCGGAAAACAAGACAGCACCAATAGAAGGAATTGGAAAACAAAGTATCAAGTGACTTAAGGTTGCCTCCCCTCCAGCTGTGTTTGTCACCCCTCCCTTGAACTAATTCATTAACCGATCCACAACGAAGTTGCATGTGGTGCGATAAGTTTGTGTGCGTTTGGAGGACAGTTGTGAAATGAGAGAATACTAGCAAAGGACAGCGAAGGCCAGACGATAAGATAAGATCGGCGGAGAATAGTGTGAGCCTACAGATAGTTGAAACAAGGATTAGAAAACCAGACAGGGATTAGTGTACTCGGTCAGACCTTAATACCAGCCTTGTAAAGATAGAGGCAGAAGGCTGTTTTGAACACCATGTTGCAGAATAAGCAGAAAAGGCAGAATGGACTTCGTTCGCTGTGCTGCCTGAGTGAAGGCAACATAAAATGGCGGCGGGCCACAAAATGGCGGGTCGATACGATCGTATTAAAAATCGAATTTCCTCAGACCCTCCTTTTGCCAGAACTCAGGCAAGATACACAAACTCATGTTAATCTGAGTCGATGTCTATGGCCATGAGGTCATCAAGCTGTTGCTGTACCATCATTTTGATATTCTCTGCTCTTTGTGACTTGGGTTTGGGAATACATGCAGTAGCACATAGGTTGCAGATGGCAGGACCGCAGTGCATACAAAGACAACAAGAGAATATAAAAGCTAAAATTACTCCAAAGAATGTCAATACCTTCCAACCCCATTTGGACAGTAATCCCCAAAACCACTCTGAAAAGGACCAATCTCCTTCGTCCTGATGAATCGACTCGGAGATTATGTGTAACTTAGAGATAGCTTGGTATACTGTCGGAGCGTCATTAGGTATGAAAATATAGCAACTTGATCCGATCAATTTGCATACTCCACCACGGTCCGCAAGAACAAAGTCTAAGGCAACACGGTTCTGCAAGGTCATAAGACGATCAGCCTGTAGTTCAGCTGTAATGTTACTTAAAGCTCCTACAGTGATGTCTATGGTGGTTTCTACGACACGAACCAATTGCCTTATATTTCTGCTGTTGGCCATTGGACCCCAGAAGGGAAGAAATCCTTTGAGGAAATCTCCTCCCTCTTGTCCTGCTGTGTCTTTCGAATCCACAATCCCTCTGCCATATCTATTTTTATGATGGTTCGCAGGAGCGGTGTATGTAGGGGGGAGAAGAAAGGCTATATAACAAGTACCAGAGAAATCAGCTGGCAACCATGTATAAGCCCTATCGTGGCAAACGAAGTATGTACCTTGAGATGGTACTAACGGCAGTGAATTCAGGGCTGAATAAACATATGTATGGGAACATAAACTTTCTCTTTGTCCGGTGTTTGGAGTTCTACCATTTATTTGCAGACAGAAATTTCCTTGTTGGGGTATGACCCGTATCGGAGGAGATTTTCCTTGCTTAACCTTATCATTGAGGCTGGAAATGTAATTAGTTATGTTCCAATTGGTATATGCTTTTCTTTCATCTATGGAAGCTTCACTTTTTTCCATGATTTTAGCCATAGCTACCATTCCCTTTATCAATAAACTATGACTGAAATTTGAACCAACACTATGTGAACTGACAGGTTGTTTAATTTTACTTTGATATGCATTATTGAAAATGACAAAATAAGCCCAAGCGGAACCTTCATAGGAGAATGGAAGAACTAAATATGGCATTCCTTTTTCTACCGTATGTGGTATGAGTCCACACACCCAACAGTCAGTTGTATTGATCACTAACTGATGTTGATGTAACAACTGGACGAAGGAATTGTTAAAGTATTCAGTTCTTCTGATGAGTTCATGCTGGGGAAGAGTGTGAAATAGGTGTGGAGAGATAGTAGAAGAAGATGTAGAGGTAGGAGAAGAGACAACTTTTTGCTGCAGAGTAATAATGATCCAGTTTACAGATGCCAAAAGAATACACGACAATATAATGACGCATAGAGCAATACTACAACGACTACATATTTCTTTACAATTATTCTTTACATTTTTACTTTCTCTTTTATCTAATGTAGCCTCCATCTTTCTAAGTGGATGCTCACGGCAATCTTCCTCAATCACTGTAGTCACGATTATCTACCGTCCTATGACACTGTGAGGTCCTGCAGGCCTATTGCCACTTACTCAGGTCGTAACTAAGACTCCTACCGTGACCCTGCAACCAGGATAGAGTACTACATAGGAGAGAAATTTACAAGTTCTTTGGTCTTGGTCTCAAATTATAGCGTTCCTGTCCAGAGGCAGTCTGGTTTTGAAACAATGTTCCTGGATTTGTCGTGTTCAAGCGACGATGCGATGGTATTGCTTCTTGAAGGATGTCGTCGTCCTCTTTCTCAGAAAGTGTTCCAATTAGACGCGCATCACTGAATGGTACAAATTGCGGAACTTTCTCACTTTCAGAGTCACTGATGCCTCTACGGACCCACTGATCGAAAGGCAAGGGCAAAGGCACTTTCTTGCAGTGCACGGCATGCACCCAGTTTTTCTTTCCTTCGACTTTAACTGCTGTTCTTGTGGTCAAAAGAACCAGGCGTGGCTCTCTCCATCTGGGCTCCAAATTTCTCTGTCGTTGGAAATTTTTCGTGCAGACCCAGTCACCTGGTCGGATGGAATGACCTGGGTCTGTGGAAGCCTCTGGTAGAGCACTCTGAACCTGTTGATGAAGAACACGCAATTTAGTTGTAAGGTCATGCAAGTAGTCAATCAACATCGGGTATGGCAAGTCTGAGTATTTCTTAGGGCGAGGAACTCCCCATACATTAGCTGGGCGACCAAATATCACTTCGTAAGGGCTAAGCCCCAAACGAGAGTGTACTGCTGTTCTGGTGGACAGAAGAGCCAATGGTAAAGCATCAGGCCAATTAAGTCCTGTGCTAGCTTGCACCTTAGCAATTTTAAGCTTCAAGGTTCCATTGTAGCATTCTACTAAACCAGCCGACTGTGGGTGATTCGCCGCGTGGAACTTCTGTTTTATGCCAAGACCTGCACAAACTTTTTGCATGACTTGACCCACAAATTCGCTCCCATTGTCACTCCAGACAATGCGCGGCAAACCAAACCTAGGGAAGAATTCTTTCAAAAGTATTTTGGCAGTTGATAAAGCAGTATTGTCCTTCAGAGGGTAGGCTTCTACCCATCTAGAAAAAGCACATACTACCACCAGAACATATTTGAGGTTGTTGCATCGTTCCATGTGAATATAATCGATCTGCAACACCTCAAATGGATATGTTGGAGGAGCAAAATGACCTGCTGGAGTTGGGGTTCCCTTTCCCGGATTGTACATCAAGCAAACAATACAATGTTTTACTACATTATTTGCACACTTTGGGATCCCCTCATTTTGCCACACTGGAGCCAGAAGTTTACATATTCCTTTTGCACTTAGGTGAGCTGGACCATGTGCCATAGTAACTACAGGTAGTACATAAGCATCTGGTAACAGCCAACGTTGATGTTCTGATAATTCAACCCAACATCCCATCTCATCTAACATTCCTGTACTTTCCTTCCACTTTCTCAACTCATTCTCCGTAGCCTCTCCTTGAATTGATTTCACACTCTCTACTGTATCTTCACACATTCCCTTTTCTCTTACGCAGTTTGCGGGACCTGCAACATACATTCGACTTGTGTTGTCTCTGGCTGTCTTTTTCGCTACCTCATCTGCAAATGCATTTCCTCGACCAACATCGTCCACAATCTTTTTGTGTGCACTACACTTCACGATCGCTATCTGAGTAGGCATTGTAAGTGACTCAAGAAGTTCAGTCACTAATTGACCATGTTGTATCTTAGTACCATGGGAAGTAAAGAATCCTCTTTCCTTCCATAAGCGCCCAAAGTTAAACGCTACACCAAAAGCGTATTGGCTATCAGTGTACACGTTTACTCTTTTTCCTTTGGATAACACACACGCTCTAGTTAAGGCTATCAATTCAGCTGCCTGAGCTGAATTATGTCTAATGCGTGCTGTCTCCACAATCGTATGCAAAGTAGTAATAGCGTAGGCTGAAACTGTATCTCCATTCGGGAGCTTGAAACAAGAACCATCTACCCATAGTGTTCCATCTGGATTCACTAATGGCGTGTCTTTTAGGTCAATTCTACCCTTAGTCTCTTCTTCAGTACGGAGAAAACAATCATGCTGTTCAGAGACATCTCTCTCTTCTGGAAGAGGCAACAAAGTAGCTGGATTCAGGGTATTACATCGTTTGATGTGTATGTGACTAGCCAAAAGCGTCAGCTCATATCCGGACAACCGAGCACTCGTAAGATGCTGCGTTTTTGTCCTATTTAGTAAAGTATCCACTGCATGTGGCACCATAACAATGAGAGTATTATCTAGCACTACTCCAGCAGACTGTCGAATAGAAATTGCTGCTGCCGCTGTTGCCTTAAGACAACTAGGCAATGCTTTAGCTACTGGATCTAACGTAGCTGAGAAATATGCGCATGGTCGCTGTTGATCTCCAAAACGCTGCGTTAAGACTGACAATGCACAACCCTCTCTTTCGTGGACATAGAGCGTAAAGGGCTTACTGTAATCAGGAGTACCCAATACAGGAGCAGAACACAAAGCAATACGCAAATCAGTAAAACTCTTCTGACACTCGTCAGTCCACGGAAGAGGCTGAGGCGTATCTTTTAAAGTTAGCGCCAACAGCGGTTTAGCCAATAAAGAGAAACTCGGAATCCACTGTCTACAATAAGAAGTAATGCCCAAAAAGGCACGTACCTCTCTTTGTGTGGATGGCACTGACATTTGTGCAATTGCCTGAATTCGTTCGGGGGTCAATCGTCGTCCCTCCTTTGACAAGAGATGACCCAAATAAGTCACCTCGCGACAGACATATTGTAATTTAGAAGGAGAAACCTTGTGATTCAGATCAAACAAATGACGCAACAGTGCAACGGTCACGTTTTTGCAAATCTCCTCTGAATCAGCTGCAACTAATAAGTCATCCATGTACTGAATGAGAGCGGCACCGGACGGTAAGGAAAAGGCATCAAGATGACATTTTAGAGCTTGACTGTAAATAGAGGGACTTTCACAATAACCTTGAGGTGCGCGTTTAAACCGGAAGCTTCGGCCTCCGAGGGAAAAACCAAAAATATCTCTACTCTCTTCGGCGATGGGAATACTAAAGAAAGCATTCTTTAGATCAATAACTGAAAACCAAGTCGCTGTAGAAGGTATCATCGTCAACAGAGCAGTGATATCTGGGACTACAGGAAACTGCGGTACGACAATCTTGTTTACCTCCCGAAGATCAATTACAAAACGATAAACAGGAGGCTGAGAAGGATCAGTGCGTTTAAGAACCGGAAGAACAGGACTGTTACATGTATTTCCTCTCGTTTCCTCAACCACACCCTTCTGAATCAAATCATGGACAATTTCCAGAAGTGCTTTCTCACCTTCAGTAGAGATTCTGTATTGCGGAATACGTGGCATTTCAGCATTGGGCTTAAGAGTAACAACATAAGGTGGGATCTCAAGACAACCAACGTCATTCGGACCCGTAGCCCAAAGCGTTTCGGGAAGAGAAAGCAATTCAGGTGGGAATTGATCTTTTGATAAGTACATTGGACTAGTCATTTTCTGTCCTAGAGTGAGGTATACACCAGAAGGTGAACAATATATCGTAGCATGCATTCTTTTTAATAGATCTAAACCCAACAGATTTTCACCACAACCATTCGTCAGAAGAAGCGGAGCTTCTAAATCATAAGGGCCTATTGAAACAGGCAAAGGGCAAGAAACTGGATTGCGAACAGGGGCGCCAGAAAATCCTACAGATACATTCGTTAAGCCAGACAAAGGTGCGCCACGGAGTTTAGAATGAATGATAGAGCTTCTCATGGCACCAGTATCTAAAAGAAATGGCTCTGAAACACCCATTGTAGTGACATTAACATAAGGTCCATTCTGATCCACTGGAATTGACGTAACCCCCTTACTTTGTCCATGGCTGTCCTATTCAAAATGAAGACTTTCATTCCCTCCTTCAATATACTGATCCTCACTGTAATACTGTGTAGACCTAACATTTTGCTGGTCAAAGTAATTTCCGGAATTTGGAGGAACAAAAGAACGCTGCTCTTGGGTTAACACACCTCGACCTCTACCTCTATTTGCTGACTGAGGACCACCACGTCCTCGTGAAGCAGATGTTGCTCCATTACGCTGCAACAATGCCGGACAACTGTTCTTAAAATGACCTTCCTCCCTACAATAAGCACATTGATTGGGACCTAGCAAAGGTCTTGGAATGAATGGTTCAGGCTTTTGATACAACCTCTGAAACTGCGGAGGCTGTTGAAACTGAGGCTGAACATAACGAGGAGGATAAGCCTGTTGCAAGAGAACTTTAGTTTTTAATTCTTTCGTCTTTTTCTCTTGTTTTTCCCTTTCTTCTTTGTCTCTATTTTCATAATATTGTGCAGTAGCCAATATCTGGGCGGAAGAAGAAACTGCCCATGAACTCTCGGAGTCTTTTAGCTTGTGTGATAGTTCAGGAAGCAAGTTATATACGAACTTATCCACAAATAATCGCTGTCCCCCTTCTGTAGCCATATCTTGACCACTGTGATCAATGAATGTCTCCTCGAATCGGGTAAAGAAATCGGAAACACTTTCATCTTTCTTTTGTTTACATGCTGCTAGCTTATCCCAATTAACTCTCAAAGCAGGCATCATTGTTTTCATTAATGTAATAATCCTACCAGGGAGTTCTGAGATCAAAGCGTCGGGCTTTGCACCACCTACTTGACCTCTATCTGCGGCAATAATAGCGTTCCAATCGCCGCCTAATTCTTGAGCGTGATCCTCTCTACGAATTTTAGCCCATATTGTCTGTGGAACTACATTTCCCATCAACATGTCAATATCTGCTAGATTCATAGTACATGCATCAACTGTTTGCGACAACTCTTTATAGTAACCAGCAGGATTTTTGCGTGAATCTGGTAGTGACTGTTTAAGTGCTAAAACTTCAGACCTTTTCCAGGGGACATGTATCCATATGCGCTGAAAATGCGCAGGAATAGCTGGATTAGCACCTGCTGCTGCAACTTCTTCCTTCCATATTGGAGAAACCTCTCTCATGGGATAGTTTTTCAGTGCTGTCCTAACTGAAGGATCAGAATCAGGAAAAGTCTGTGAGAACAATAGGGATCTGAAAGAAATAAGTGTTCTGACAGCGTTTTCAACCTTAGGACCCACAATAAGTCCTTTGTCAAAGTCAGCCTGAACATCTAACAGATCCTGTGGGACCGAACCCAAATTCATATCCTCCCATTCTTTAGCGAGAGTATCGCACATAACTTTAAAAACATATCTCTGCGTAGGTGCATTCCATTGCAGAAAGGTGGACATAATATCAGACGTACTATATTGGGGATCCTTCTTGATCCATCTACAAGCAAGTGAGTCCAATTTTTCTCGCTCTTCGGAGTCTGGGAATTGACTACGAGACTGTCTTCGAGAAAAAGCTGGAGACACATTTAAAGCTTCAAAGAAAGGTGATAAGAGACCAGAGACAGTATCTGCAAATCGCTTACGCATAGATGGAGAATTTGACATAAGGATAGGGGACAAGGTATTAGGTGAATTAACTAAAGGAGCATTAGGAATTGCCAAAGGAGCAGAAGGTAAAGGAGTTAAAGGCAAAGCTAGCATAGGCAATACTTGAGGAGGCAAATGTGGAAAAGCTGGAGCAGGCGGAAGCACAACTGGCGGCTGAACAGGCTGTAACATCGGGGGTGCATTAGCACCTTGTACATAGGGTGGAGGCAATTTCAATAAGTGGGACATTAAGGAATCTTCCTCAAAATCTTTTCTCTTATCAAGGGAAGAGATAGGCAACGTCGGATAGCATTTATCTATTGCCATTCGATGCTGTCTGTCTGAAATTTCCATTGCATTATCTATTTCATCATCTTTGAATTGCTGAGCAGCCTGTATAATCGTCATTCCCTGTGTTTTCCTATCTCGTTTCGCTTGTTTAATTTCTCTCTGTTTGGCTTCCTTACGCCAAAGGCGAAAAGAGTCAAACATTGCCGGCCAGGCTTTTCTTTTAAATAACGTTGCTTCTAAATTATCTAGCACATTAGTTTCGAAACTACCATTTTCTGGCCATTTTAAAACACCATCTTTCTTTGTATATCGGGTCCATGTCTTATTAAAGGCAATAGGACCAACACCATGTTTAGAATAGAGCTCATATGTGGGAGTTCCAACCGAAGGAATCGGACAGGAGTCCTCAAGCTGGGAGTCCCTATTACAACCAAAGCAACAAAGTTTTCCAAACTTAGTCAGACCAGACATCTCACGATTTTTACTGGCTGTTCACAAACATCAAGGGGGTAAAACTTTCAGTTTACACAGCACAAATGCACTTACCCCTCGGCTTTGGCCACTGCAATGGCCAAATCTAAGGACCTAAGGACAAAATAAAGACCAAAATTTGTGGGCGCGACCCACCAAATACTTAACTAAGGATGTCTTCTTACACCAACAGAGGCCCGTCTATCGTCTCGCTTTACCATACATCATCAAAGAAAGGGCCAAGGCAGGGTGGCAGTCAGGGCAGCAGTCGTCAGTAGCCGTCAGGAAGGAGTAACCACGCTGAAAAAGACCTTCGGACCACTTCGACATACAGGGGTCGCTTGACGTGGCTCGCGATTCCTCCAGAATTTTTTTGCGGGGTTCCTCACGACCTTCAGGCAGAACCGGTACCGCTGAAGCCACCCCACGTTGGGCGCCAGTTGAAGAACCAGAACCTTATGGGCCTGGCGGCGCAGGGTACGCCTGAAATCTCCTTGGATTCACCTGCCTCAACTAACAGAGACACGGGACACTCTGTCAGGCGTAAAAGATCAGATTTTATTAGCTGCAGCTAGTACAGTTGTCCAAGAAGTACACAAGGTATGTTCTCAGGAGACTGCCACTTTACTTTGTGGCGCACAATCTTATATACCGTATAAAAACCATTTATTAACTACATACACTCCCAGAACACATAGAAAGGAGCCAGTAAGAATAATGTAAAGATAGAACAGAGCCAATAGAAATGTCGGAAAACAAGACAGCACCAATAGAAGGAATTGGAAAACAAAGTATCAAGTGACTTAAGGTTGCCTCCCCTCCAGCTGTGTTTGTCACCCCTCCCTTGAACTAATTCATTAACCGATCCACAACGAAGTTGCATGTGGTGCGATAAGTTTGTGTGCGTTTGGAGGACAGTTGTGAAATGAGAGAATACTAGCAAAGGACAGCGAAGGCCAGACGATAAGATAAGATCGGCGGAGAATAGTGTGAGCCTACAGATAGTTGAAACAAGGATTAGAAAACCAGACAGGGATTAGTGTACTCGGTCAGACCTTAATACCAGCCTTGTAAAGATAGAGGCATAAGGCTGTTTTGAACACCATGTTGCAGAATAAGCAGAAAAGGCAGAATGGACTTCGTTCGCTGTGCTGCCTGAGTGAAGGCAACATAAAATGGCGGCGGGCCACAAAATGGCGGGTCGATACGATCGTATTAAAAATCGAATTTCCTCACCTGTTTCGCTTGCACTTGTAAAGTATGTACTTCACTAGTGTGTGTCATGTCAATTATATGCAGTATGGTTGTTGGAAATGAAAAAAAAAGTTTTAAAAAAGAGGTAAAATCAATTATCAACTCAATAAACCCTGTTGCAAAGTCACAAACTGCATTGGGTGCCACTTCTTGTGGCTTCACAGTCCTTTCTGTCACCTCCCTTCCTCCAGCCAACAATGCGTGTGGTGCCAATAGCTCTATGATGGCCATA
Source organism: Pleurodeles waltl (assembly GCF_031143425.1). Classification (NCBI taxonomy): domain Eukaryota; kingdom Metazoa; phylum Chordata; class Amphibia; order Caudata; family Salamandridae; genus Pleurodeles; species Pleurodeles waltl. Next base: position 1,075,863,847 of record NC_090437.1, read on the forward strand.
TTTTCAGTCAGTGGTATATACCCTGGTGCATTGCATATGGTGTTTGCAGCACCCATGCTCCAGCACTGGACTCCAGCCACTCTCCCCCAAGGAAACATACAAAGAGGGTTTGTCACAACTAAGAAAAGGACCGTGGGACTTTGAGGCAATTCATGCAGTATTAAGGGAAAAAAAGACATAAGGTAATTAAAAGGCATTAGGTAGTAGGCTACAGGCTTAGTGGGGTGACATCAAGTAGAGCACGGCAACCTCAAAGGACTCTCAAGCTCATTGGCATCAGCACTGCCTCATCCTTCTCCCCAAATGGGCAGTGAAGTGCAATGCAGCCACAACAAACATCAGCTGGTCAAAAGCTAATCAAACAGTAGAAGACCTTTCTCCTATGGATCAATGATCCCAAAATACAGCACAACAAATAAGCAGGCAAGAAACAGCCTGTAGAGAGCAGAGGCACAGGTGCACCCATTTTCTTTTGTACACTCTGACCCTCATTTATAAGGCCCTTGTGGCACACTGCACTACCAGAGCGGCCATTATTTTGATGCATCGGTGGTGCAGTGTCCCAGGCCATATTTACAAGGCCACACAAAGCCACCTTCTGTGGCTTTTCATGGCATTGTAAATATGGACCCCTTTCACGCATAACTGTGCGTGAAAGGGTCATTCCATGGGTGTTGCTGTGGGTATTCCCATGCAACACCCATGGAACCTGACTGAATCTGACACATTCCCAGATTTACAAGGCTCAGAATGAGTCACATTCCTACACTATCTCAGGGGTGGCCTTAAAGTGGTACAACGGGGAGTAATGACATTATTTCTCCCCATGTTTTCCTCTTTCTATGTGGTCTGCATTCTGCACACATAAAAAGAGGAAACCACCATTAATCATTGTTTATGTGCAGGAAGGTTTCCCTTCCTGTACATAAACAATCATTCCTGCAACAAACGCACCCTTGCATCATGGTGCAAGAGTGCCTACGTTGGTGCTAGGCAGCAGTTTGTGCGCTAGTCCTGAGGAAAGTACAAGAATGCATTGTATCTCTGTAATTAGGACGCATCCCTGCACTTTCAAAATGATGTGTTGCAGCAAACTCGCTTGCAGTGCCACATTGTGCCATTTCCTTGTAAATTATGCCCTTTATCTGCTGTCACCAGATTTCGAAGGCAAAAATGTGCCACCCAAAACACTTCGGCTGACCACCATCTAAATGAGTTGGGGGAACATGTCAATTTCCCATGGATGCCCTTCAATATCCCGTACATAGACAAGGTTAAGAATTTCAAGGACAAAATTTTGCTACATCTAAGACCAGTGACTTAACAGCCCCAGTGGTGCGGGGAAGGGGGCCCCCGACCTCAAGGCGGCCCCTCAACACATTACACTGACTGGGTCTGAGAGGTGTAAGGTGGTAGGCAGGGGGCGTGGGGGCCCCTGCATGTACTTTACAGGGGGTACCCCTCAAGTTTTGTTACTCCACTAGCTAAGGCTAGGTCTTGGCTCGCACAAATTTTGAAACAAGAAATGACATTTGAGATTGTAAGCAATTTAAATTGTGTTAGAATGGAAACGCTGATGCGAAATACACAAAGTTCTTGTTTTCCTACATTAGCTGGGAAGCAAAGGAGTTCTGATTATAAATTGCGTAGATAAATAAACGAATGCCATTTGAGAATAATTTTTTTTTTTTTACTCACAGTAGCATTTTATTTATCTGCGAGGAGAAAGCTCAGGAAAACAGAGAATTCATCAAACAACTAATGGGCCCATTTGAAATGGATTTAATACTACGGTGTTGCCATTAAATATCCCCTTTTAAACACGCTTTACTTGGGCACTATAGAGAAGGTGGGATATAGCTCCCTAAAGAGACTTGAAAGAGAAATGCAATCATGTCATCTCACACTCAAGAGGCTATTTGATCAACCTAGAGAGTGTTTGGGCTTGAGAATGTAATTCTTATCAGCGAGTACTAGAACTATAATTCCCGTTTTCCACTTTCAGAGTTTCTAAGCTCACAGCTCACTGTGAGAGCTAAAATACCATTTGTTCTACAAGTTTTTTTCTTTTCAAACAGAACAAAACCCTTCTTCCATTTATTTTGTGATTTGTCTCGACAGCATTCCACTCACATACATATAATATTGTTCCGCACAAGCATTAAATAGTTTCAAACACATTCTTCTCCAGAATCCAAAGCTGTAAAGGAAAAAAGAAATAATTCAGTTTTCTCAAAAAGAATCACACTTCTCCTCAAATATCACAGAAAGAGTCATGAGATTAACAATGGTTTTGTGCTCAGTGCTGTTAGAAAAGATATTGAGATGGCACTATAAGCACTTCTCATGAAAAAGTAATTTGCTAAAGAACATCTTACAGAAGAAAGTGTACTGCTGCCACCATTGTTCAAGTATTGCCTGCAAACCACTCTGACCGATGGTTTGATCTGGCTTACAGGCTAAAGTTTTTCAATTAGTCAGAATGTTTGGCTTGGCTTCAATAAGCCAGTCTGGACTGCTAGATAGTGAACTATGATAGTGAACTATGATGCATTTACGTATTTACATCCACTGCTAATTGAAATATTTTAGAACATTATTGATAATACTAACCCAGGAAGATTATATAAATGTTTCCTAAACTATAAGAACACGCCTTTCGAAAATATTCATATAGATATTCTTTGAATAGCACAGTATTACTGAATAACTGAAAGAAAAATTATACCTCCTTGGGCATGATGGGTCAGAGAACTGCTTACTAGTCGTAACTTCACTTTTATCTCAAGATTTATTAGTCAACCGTTAGCAAGGACCCACAGTGACGACAGAATAGATATTTTACAGCTGGGCTAGAAATGCAAGGCATAACTCCACAACATAGTACCAGGAATTTAGGGCAAATTCCGAAGATATTCAAAACCACTAGAAGTAGTCAGTCTTCAACATTACTCTTCAAAGAGAAAGTGAGGCCACATCAAAACCTAGAAAAGTTAGCACTGCCAGGTTAATAAACTGGTACACACCACAGGATGACCAGCCAGCCTCTAGAATTGCCAGCTGCAAAATGGGCACTGCCCCACCACACCCCACCAAATACTGGTGATAGGAGTCCTCATAGTCAATCCCAGTACTGGGTGTAGACAGAATGGGACATCTTGGGAGGATGGTTGGTGGCAGAGCTTTTTTCTGCCCCACTGCCCATTTACACTTCAAAGAGCTTGCATCCAACACACACAAAGGAACCTGACACAATTTTGGTCATCCCAGACTCCTTGAAGCCTGGACAGGGGAAGAACTTTCCGAAACAAAATGTGGGGGTAGTATAAGGAATTCCCTGACTTCAAAGGTGAACACCATGTATAAATACTGGACCTCCAGAGCCACTCTTCACTAGACTCCTGGCCCTGGGGACATTACTAGAGGATGGACTGCCTTGTTCCCTAGAGGACTGCCCTGCTGCTTGACACCGCTCTTGTTTCCCAGAGGACTGATCTGCTGCTTGAGGCCTGCCTTGTTCGCCAAAGGTCTGACCTGATGCTTGAGGCCTACACTGTTCCCCAGAGAACTGCCCTGCTGCTTGAGGCCTGCCCTGATCTCTGAGAAGGAAGACAGGCCTGATCCCTTTATTCCAGACTCCCTGAGTGAATAAAAAGGTCAGTTGGCTGATCTCCTGTTCTGGGCTACTGGAATACAATAAGGTACAGAGGCCTTTGCAGCTGCCCAGCTGACCTGCTGCACTACACCTGGCTGGACATGCAACTCAACCTGTCTGAGCCCTGTTGGCCTCTATTAGGGTGAGCCACCGATCCCCAAGAAGTGTCTCCCCAGGGCCTGGAGCCTTGCAAAGTATCAACATGCACAGCTCTGTAAAGAAAGGTGAAATTCTGAAGTTTTTGGCTCTTTGTGTCAGCAAACATGCCTGAGACTCTGACACTCACTACAACTGCTTTGTTGAACCCAACTCTGCATTACAGCCACCACCTGCAATGAATGGCAACACAAGCTCTGCACTTCAAGCTACAGGAACAACAACCTGCAGTGACTGCCAGAATGAAGCTGCAGCAACAACAGTCTGACATGCCAGACCAGATCGTCGTGCAAAAGTGATTACTATCCTTAACGCAAGGGCTGCTCTTTGCCTTAAAGCAAGAGCCATCTGCAGTGCTCTCCCTGCTCTTGCATCTTCCTCCACCCCAAGCAGAACTCCTCTCTCTGGACTTTGAGAAAGGAACTTTTACAGCAGTACAAACTTGGTCCCTGAAAGTGGTGCTTTGTGCTTTTAGGCACTATGGCCCTCATTATGACATTGGCGGTAAATCCCACTTACCGCCACGTTGACTGCCGCCAACATACTGCCGCCACCACGGACATCTGTTCACCATATTATGACACACACACACCAATCCGTCACTATTCAGCCATATACACAATACCGCCACACCAAAGGTCAGTGATAAATTGGCGGTATCTAAATCCACACCGTTATGCCAACAAATCACCCCCAAATCACCATGGTGGACATTCAATGGCGGTAAACCATTGGCGGCACATACTGCTGCACTCACAATGGACACACATACAAAACAACACCACATTGGACAATTCAAACTATACACACCTGACACCCATACACACACCACACCCACATCACTGCAAAGACATCCACCCACATTACCCACAGACCTTTACTACTACAAACCATTGGCACGAGACAGACACCATGACCACAGACAAGACCAGAGCCACACACCACCATCACCTATACACCACCCACGCACCCCACATCACACACCCCAACACATCACCCTACACACCCTCACCCACCGAACTCACACAACACCCATGGCACCACAAAGACACCCCAGACTCTCAGAGGAGGAGCTAAGAGTCATGGTGGAGGAAATTATCAGGGTAGAGCCACAGTCATTTGGAGCACATGTGCAGCCATATCCATTGCAAGGATGATGGAGCTATGGCAGAGGATGTGGACAGGGTCAACGCCGTGGGACAGCACCCAAGAACCAGGGATGACATCAGGAAGAGGTGGAATGACCTAATGGGAAGGTATGTTCCATTGCAGCAAGACACCAACTCGCAGTACAGAGGACTGACGGTGGACCCCCATCTCCTCCCCCACAACTAACAACATGGGAAGAGGAAGTCTTGGCAATCATGCATCCTGAGGGCCTGGTCGGAGTAGCAGGCGGACTGGACTCTGGTAAGTCAACTCACTATTACTATCACCCCCTACCTGCTTGCTGTCACATACCCTCAACCTCACTCCCACCACTCCTCCACCTCCCACACATCCCACCATCACAAATCACTCATCCCAATGCCAAGACCTGCATGTCATACCAATGCATGGACACCACGCACAGACTTGCATGAACACTTATCACCAAAGCATGCACTCTAGATAGAATACATCCCCACAGGTCCCCAGCCAATGTCAGTGGCAAAGAGGTGCCAGCACTATCCAGTCCCCTAACAGAAGAGGCCCCCAGTGATGACAGCAACTCTTGTCGCCTGGATCTGGATGACCAACCTGGCCCATCAGGGACCTCTTGCCAGATGGTTACCCAGGCACAGTCACACACCACCACAGAGCCTCCCCCATCAAGAAACACCACCACAGCACCCACCCAGCGTACCCATACCTCTGTCCCCAGGACACGTCAATCAGCAGTGTGTCCACCACTACAGGGACCCAAGGGCACACCTCACCCACAAGACAATCAGGGACCTGGGGTCAGTAGCAGTGGGCACACGGTTCAGGGGACAGAGGCACAGGACAACAGGGAAACTGGGAGGACTGCTGTGCACCAGCCATTGCTCCCCTTCCCATAGCCACTCGGACAATGCACCTGTGCACCAAATAGACTGGAACAATACCCTGGATTTTCCTCCATCATCACCCCATCCCAATGCACTTGCCCCTCTACTTCTTAGCACTTAAAAAAACACCCTTTGATAAAAAAAATTGCACTTCAAATGTGTCATTGGAAGTATTGTCAAATCACTGCAGTTCTGTTGTCCTCATCCTCTGCCTCCTCATCCTCACTGTCCACGGGGTCCACTGCTGCCGGATGGCCATCTCCAGCCTCCTCCTCCTACAGAAAAAGGCACATGGCGTCTCAAGGCAAGGTTGTGCAACATGCAGCATGCCCAGATTATCTGGCAGACCTTCTTTGGTGAGTAGCACAGGGATCCAATTGTCAGATGGAGACACCAAAACCTGGCCTTCAGGAGGCCAAAGGTGCGTTCGATAATCCTTCTTGTTTGCTCATGTGCCTCATTGTAACATTCTTCTGTTCTTGTCCTGGGATTCCTCACAGGGGTCAGTAGACATGATGGATAACCAGAGTCACCTGCAAATATCGAGGGACAACATTTTGCCACACACTATCCCATATGGCCCACACCATACCCATACACCAACATCTACTGGGTGGGAATCAGGGCTCACCTATTAGCCACACCCTGTGCCTCTGTAGTTGGGCCATCACATTTGGGATGCCGCTATTCCTCAGGATAAAGGCATCATGCATGGACCCAGGATACTTAGCATTGACATGGGAGATGTACTGGTCCGCCAAGCACTCCATCTGGACATTCATTGAGTTAAAACTCTTTCGATTTCTGTACACCTGTTCATTTTGCCTGGGGGGGACAAATGCAATATGTGTACCATCAATTGCCCCCATGATGTTGGAGATATGTCCCATTGCATAGAAGTCAGCTTTTACTGTGGCCAAATCCTCCACCTGGGGGAAAGCAATGTAGCTGCACATGCGTTTAATCAGGGCAGACAACACTCTTGTCAGCACTATTGAGAACATTGGCTGTGACATTCCTGCTGCCAAGCCCACTGTCACTTGGAAAGAACCAGTTGCCTAGAAATGGAGCACTGATAGGACTTGCATAAGAGGGGGGATCCCAATGGGGTGACGGAGTGCAGATATTAGGTCAGGCTCCAATTGGGCACACAGCTCCGTGATTGTGGCCCTGTCAAGTCTATAGGTGAGGATAATGTGTCTGTCCTCCATTGTTGCAAAGTCCACCAGGGGTCTGTACATGGGGGTATGTCTCCATCTCCGTTTCATCCACAGTGGTAGCAATCTATGGGGCAAAAGAGTGAGGAGCCGGTCACAAACTATACATCATAGCCAAAACAGTACAACGCATGATGTTATTTTTTAATGTATAAGTGGCATTTGTCCTGTATGTCCAATTTTAAACTGTGACGCAGATATTATCCAGGGCCTGTCCCCCACCCCCTGAAATGGCATCCACCTGTCCTGTGTGGAGGGACAGGTGGAAGTGAGGTAATTCCGCTGACGTTGTGCGCCGTTGCTGTAGGTGGTCGGGATCCGCTGTGAAACTACTCATTGGTTATTATTGGGCCCTATGGGGTACAGTGGCCAATGGTGATGTACGCAAGTGGTGACGGTATGCACCGCCGCAGACGTAACCGCCATTTTCTATCTGATCACTCACTTGCTACCTGACCTTCAACAGGAGAGGACCTACACTACATGTGCTGCTGTGACCTGTGTCTGAAACCTACCATGGCTCGTGTGACTGGGGAAAGGGCCTCTGCCTTCACCTCGGCGGATTTAGAGCGACTGGTTGATGGGGTCCTACCCCAGTACGGACTGCTGTATGGGCCTCCAGACCAACAGGTGAGTACACTGTAGGCACGATGCATGGGGCATGAGTGCATGGAGTGGTGTGTGTGAAGGCCTCGTGTAGGAGAGGTTGTTGGATGTCCCCTGAGCGGCTTGCAGCTTGTGTGCTGGGCCCTGTGTGTGCAAATGGAGATGTGAACGGGTATGGTGGGCCATAAGTGTAACAGGCAGGATGGTCTGACTGATACCTTTACCTGTGTGTATTTCCCCTGCAGGTCAGCGCCCATCAAAAGAAGGGTATATGGCATGCCATTGCCAACGAAGTGCGGACGCTGGGGGTCTACAGCAGGCGAAGCTCGCACTGTCGGAAACGGTGGGAGGACCTGAGATGCTGGGCACGGAAGACGGCGGAGGCCCAGCTGGGGATGACCTCCCAATGAGGAAGGGGTGCCCGTCAAACCATGACCCCCCTGATGGCCCGCATACTGGTGGTGGCCTATACGGAGCTGAATGGGCTCTTGATGACATCACAGAAGCCGCAAGGGGGTGAATACAGTGCCCATCATTACAACTTACGCATGGTAGGGGGGTAACCGGGTGGGGAATGTGTGTCAGTGGGTGCCCCTAGGCCAGGCCGGACATTGCAGAGTAGGTCCTATGTTGGGCAGGGTTCTGAAGTGATATTCCTGATACCTAGCTTGTAGGCATCCACAACTGGTCAGGGCTGTGTGGGTCCCAGGTGTGCTGCATTTGGCAGTATGTGCCCCTCTCCATGCCCTGGTGGCTAGCATTAGTACTGGTAGTATATTGCATAGTGCGTAAGGCTGTTCCCTGTGTCTGATGGTGTTGTGTATGCTAACAGTGGTTTTGGTGTAGCCATTGACCCAATGTATCCTTTGTCTCTTCTCCCCCCTTTTTGTTTTGTCAAAAAGCATCATCTGGTGGAGGAGTAGAGGCACCGGCGATGGAGGGAGCTGCATCCCACAGGACCCAGGAGGCAGAGTCCACTGACGGTGAGGGCACCAGTGTGACGGAGGGCGAGGGGAGCACAATGCCAGAGACAGGAGGGAACAGGTCAGATACTGATACCTCTTCTGATGGAAGCTCCCTGGTGGTGGCAGACACTTCATCCCACACCCCATACCAGCACTGCCATCCCAGAAGCCCCCAGCAACTTGCCTGTGCCTGCTCACCAAGGAGGGTGGGCATCTTCTTCTCCCCAGGCACCTCAGGCCCTGCCCCAGTGAACCCTGCTGTCCTGAGTGAGGAGGCTATTGACCTCCGGAGATCCATCTTTGTTGGGCAGTCAACCATTGTGAATGTCATCCAGGGGCTGGCAGCCCAGATGCCACAGACCAATGCATTCGTGGAGGTCATTCACACTGGCTTGACGGCCCAACAGAGATCAACCAGGCTCTGGCCTCCTCTCTGATGGCAGCCATTGTCCCTGTTTCCACCCTCCAACATCCTCTTCCCAATCCCATTCTCCTAAACCCCAACCTATCCCAAGCACACAGGCAGTCGAGCAGGCACACAGGACAATCCACAAGAGTGGCACATGAAAACACAAGCACCACACATCATCCCATGGGCACTCACACAAACACCATCCAGATGCAGACATACCAACATCCACTGCCTCCCCTCTGTCCCCCTCCTCCACCTCCTCCAGCTCCCTCCCAGTTGCATCTACACTTACACCTGCATGCACTACATCCTCATCCACTACCGCTATCACCACCACACCTAGCAGAACTCACACCTCACTGGCAGACACCACCACAACAGCCATGCACACGTTCCCTGTGTCCTCTCCCACTGTGTCAGTCCCCTCCCTCCCAAGGTACACAAGCACAAGCACTCAGACACCCAACAGCCATCCACCTCACAACAGCAACCAGCCCATGCACCTGCATCCAAACACAGCAGACAGACACCTCCCACAACCACTCCCTCTTCCTCCACTCCCAAACCTTCTCCCTCTTCCTGGCCCAATGTCCCTAAAAAGCTTTTCCTACCCACCACTGACCTCTTCCCTACACCTCCCCCTGGTCCTTCACCTCTGGCCAGGGTAGCACAAAACCTAGGCAAGCGTCTCAGCCATCCAGTCCACGGCCCCAGTAGTCTCCACACCCACTTGTGGTGGGAAAAGATCCAGGGCACCAGGCAGCATCAAGGAAAGGATGCCTGCCCCAAGTGCTGCCCGGAAGGGCAAGAAGCCATCCCCAGCTGCTGCCTGGAAGGGCAAGGAGCCATCCCCAGCTGCTGCCCAGAAGTGCATGGAGCCATCCCCAGCTGCTGCCAGGAAGGGCAAGTGGCCTGTACCAGCAGGCAGGAAGGACAAGGGGCCTAGTGCAGGGACTCAGTCAGAGCCCCCAACACCAACCATGGTTGTGCAGCCTTCCTAGGCTGCAGGGAATGGGCTGGAGCCTCCCCCCACCAACAGCAGCAGCAGCAGCACCACCAGCAGTGGGCAGCCATCCGAGGCTGCAGGGGATGGGCTGGAGCTTCCCCCCACCACCAGCAGCAGCAGCACCACCACCAGCATTGGGCAGCCGTCCGAGGCTGCAAGGGATGGGCTGGAGCCTCCCCCCACAACCACCAGCAGCATCAGCAGCAACACCACTGAGCAGCCATCACCACCGGCAAACAGTCTGTAGTTCTGCCTCCATGGGCTGCTGTGCGGCCTGCCCCCTGCAAATCCTGTGGGAATAAAACCCAGCTGAGAGACTGTGACCTTGCACTCCCCAGGAACAAGCACAGGGCATGTTGCACCATCCAGAACCAGTGAGTATGATACCCACTCATCCCATCCACCCCAGGATCAGAAGCACAGTGCACAATGCCCCCTCCAGAACCAGTGGGTATGACACTCACTCACTCCATCCTCCCCAGGATAAAGCACAGGGCATGTTGCCCCCTCCAGACCATGTTGGCAAGTCACCCACTTGAGAGACTGTGGCCTTGCACTCCCCTGGACCAAGCACAGAGCATGATGCCCCCTCCAGAGCCAGTGGGCAAGTCACCCACTTGAGAGACTGTGGCCTTGCACTCTCCAGGACCAAGCACAGGGCATGCCCCCCCGGTTCCCCATCCCCCTGAGGTACCTGCCTATTAGCCAACTGATGCCCCTGAAGTGTTCTCTCCTTGTTGCTGCAGGTGATAAGTGGGGCTTTGGACTTTGGCCTGTGGCCCATGCACATTGAGGACTGGGCAGTGTCTCTACATATGTATATACCATTAGATAGTATTTTCGTATTTCTACTGTATTTATACTATTACACTCACTTTCATCAATTCCAGTTGTCCTTGCATTATGCCTGAGGGGTACGGGGTAAATATGTTTTATTACTGCATCTGATTGTGTGTATGGTGTTGGGGGTGGGGATGTGTGCTGTGTGTGTGTGTGTCACTCTCTTTTTCCTCCCCCCCTCTGCTGTGTGCTAGGCAGCTGTACTCACCGTGGTTGTCTTCGTCGTCGTTGGTGTTCGTGGTAGAGCAGGACAGAAAATCATTGGTAAGATCTGAAGTTCAGGCTCCATGGCGGCGTGGTTGTTCCCTGTGTCTCCAAAGGTGAGTCCTTCCCCTTCTGTGTTGTGTTTCTGCCAGGCTTTTGATGTTGTTGGTACCGCCCTGGAAAAGGTGGCGGATTCGTGTCTCTTAATATGGTGGGCGGTGCATTGACTTCCGCCTGGCTGTAGGCGGCTACCGCCGTGGTGGATGTTGTTTCCTCCCTGGCGGTCGGTGTGGTTAAGGGCTGTCTATCTGAGTTCTCACTGCCATGGCCATAATTTGGCAGTAGTTACCGCCACTTTATCACTGACCGCCAGGGTTCTAATGATGGCCTAAATCTACTTAAATCTTTAAAACTGCATATACCTATTTCCACTGTTTGGATTTTTCACATGATGGCATAATTTTAGTTTTTTTTTATTTACTCTAGTCTCCTGAATTGGTTTGGGGTTTTTGTTGTGTTTTCACTTTGTTACCGTCTATATTCAGCATAAACACTTTACATATTACCTCTATGTTGAGCCTGACTGCTTTGTGCCAAGCTACAAGAGGGTTAGCACCAGTTAATTTAGTCACCTTTGTGGTTCATCCTGGCCAGGATTGTGGTTATTGCCTGAGTGGGGCTTTGACACCCATCAGGTAATAAACCAATTTCTTACAAAAATCAAGTACTCTTTTTGGTATTTGACTCTCAGGGAAGTGAGGCAGAGTAGCCCAAAGCTTACTAAATGGAGGTGATGTGGGATATAGACTCATCACTCAGCAACACAAAAGACAACACTTAATAATTCACTGACCAGTCAGAGCTTTTTCTCATAAAAAGAAACAATGTTTATCATTATCACACACACACAGCGAACACACACATACACTCATTAATAGAATGGCAGGTGGAAATGCTAATGCTGGTGATATTTTCTAAATGACCTTACAACTAGGGATAGGTGAAAAATTCCTCTCCTCTGGCGGAGGTTGTAGGGTTTGCTCACTCCGGGCTCCGCTTGCAGCATGGACTTCCAGCAAAACCCTGCCAACTGGTGCGTGATGGAGTTTTTACTCATATGTGGCTTGCCAACATTAAGTTAGGGAGTGAAAGTTCATGAGTTTTGGGCACCAGAACGCCTCCTGGCGAGATTTCTACATGTGGGTTGTTACTGCAGGTTGTGACTATTCATGTTGAGAAATCTGCTGCTCAAGTAGAAAATCTACTCGAGCGTCAGAAAGAAGCAGCACCCTCTGGCATGCCATGTGGTGCCATTTTGCACTGTTTTTACAGCATGGAACAAGCTCCTAGTGCTACAAATCAACTTAAGCAGCGCAACATGCCCTATTCTACCTGCTCGTGAACCTGTGTAGTTTTTATGTAACTCTGCAGAATTTACAGAGTGAAACTCTCCAGGTTCTACCCAGGCCTTACATCCAATGTGGGGCACACACTAAAGAAAGGTCCCACAGATCATGTAAGCCCCTACATTTACATTGTATTATTCCCTGGAAGTTCCTCTAACAATCTGTGCATCTCCAGACCTGAATCCTAAATTCACATTCCACCTGAGCATTTACCACCATATTATGCGTGCAGTTAATAAAAGACGGGTCTTCTGGTATTGTCAGGATGTCATCACAATACTTAAAATGCAATTGTATGTTCAAAACAAAGAGTAGTCAGTAGTAAAACATTTCAGAATAATGCCATCATTCAGGGAACACCCTCAATTAAAACAATGTTTCACTATGAAGAATATTAGAATCAAAAACATTTCTACATATGAATAATTCTTCAATTCCCACACTTGCAGCAAAACAGCCACAGAACATTAAAACATAGATCCATCCCCTTCAAAGCCATAAGACTAAGCAAGCCTATGCCAAAAGGACTTGAAAAGATCAAAAAGTCTCCCAAGGCTGCACTTTTGTACACCTGGGAGACATAGGGTGAGACTTCAAATTTGAAAATGTCTCAAAGGGTAGTGATGCACTTTAGGCAGCCCCTCAGAGCCAGTAAACATTTTTCTGGTTGTGCCCATTGCCTCCTGGGGCATTACATAACCAAAGTATGCAATTTCAGGAGCCTGTACGTAGGCTTATGGGGGTCCTGGGCCTGGGGCACTGTCTTTGGAGCACTGAGTGCCAAGTCTAATTCTCCATTTCCATCTCATCCATCCCTCTAATGCCCCTGAGAGGAAGATTCACATCTCCCCAGGCATGGGTTAATTCACTAAGGGTTCTTCCATCCTTGTATTCTGCAAATTCCAGTTCTTCTCCTAGTCTCTCTCTTGTGCAGGGAGTTTTATGTGGAGGTGGAAAGCTCCAGAAAGTGCCCCCCTCTGGTCAATCCACAAATAACACATCATCACTCTACCCCTGGCCTATTCGTGTGCAGCATTCTTGAAACCTTTTAATATAGCAACTTCATTTGGCCAATGGTCACAGCTTTCTGAGTCATTTAAGCCCATCCTACACCTGCCACTGCCAAACCACCTCTTTTATGCAAAATCATCAAAGGGAAGGTGCCCAATAAGCAGAATGGAGACAGAGGTCAGGCTTGTACCCTATTGGTTCTCAGGGAGGGTCTCACCCAGACTTGTTGAGATTTGGGAAAGCAATTATCCTATGTAGATTCACCCACCATTCCCTTCCTGCCCAAGGAACAAGCTTGAGCCTTTCCAGATGGGCCTATTCTGTGATCCAAGCAGGGTAGTTTGAAGCCCACATCTAATTAAGGGCTTATTCACAGAAATATGACCAAGACCCAAAAATCAGGAAGGAATACAAATATGATAAAATTAATATTTTTGTGCAATTAGGACTTTAGCTTATCTATAGAAAAGTATGTTAAGCTCTTCTCTAGGTTCTCTAGGTTAGGCCAATGTGCCAATGTGAAGTAGTTATCTGGACCTCTTGTCTCCCTCTCTGACCTTAGGGCCAATGCTTAAAGAATCCTATCAAACTCACACTCTTTCTTCTCACAGGTAGCAAGCCTTCTCTTTCTCCCTCCATTTGTTCTGCTGGATCTACACTCTGTTGCATTCCTTGTGTTCCTCTATTTGTTTTCCCATTGCTCTCTTATCCCCTCTGACTTGACCCTCTCCTTGGCCATCCTTAAGAGTCACTGCTTCTGCTACTACCCACATCTGCTATTCTCAACCTCCTCCTTCACATCCTCAAAATAAATTTACTCCCAACCTCTCCTTTTCAGGCATTCTTTTAAACTCCAATTGTAATCTGCATTTGTCATCAACTATTACCCCCAAAGCATCATATTCTTTGCTGGTCAGAATGCCTCCATCCTTTATTTTCATTTTTTCTTGCAACCTTCTTCACTTGTTCAGCAACTCCTCTAGTTTCAGTATTACTATTATATAAATGGTCTGGGGTGAGTTATCCCCTATTGCCTATCTCCACTGTATCATTCTCTTTTTAGGCCTATGGTGCTGTCTCCTTTGTGTTGTCCAGCTCCTTCACTTGCCTCTTGCACATGAAACCCCTCTTCTACCTGCAGCTTCCAAATAGTTTCCTTGTTTAGAATGTCTTCCTATGTTAACCTGTTCCTGATTAGCCCTCATGTTACCCTTAGTTTATTGACTTGCTCCCTTCTCTACAATTATGGCTGATATTAGCAATGTCAATGCTATAAATCTCTTTGTATCAACTACCATGTCTTCCATGATCCACCTTTCTGAACCCACCAACCACTAGCATCCTGACTCTAATTCACGTTAATCCAACATTTAACAACACTCTTGTCCCACCCCAAAGTCCCATGGTAGTATTGCTGCTCATTTCTCCTTTTATCCCAGTGAAGGATGACATGGTAATTTAAAACTGTAAAATAGTGTGGTGTGCGAAGTTGCAGGACTTCTGAAAAGTGTGCTACAATGTTTAGGAAATTTCACAAAACCCTTGTCTCAAACATACAACAACACTGAATGGTGTTTCCTCCACAGTGTTGTTGCATCTTTTTCCATTTTTTCCCAGGTCTCCCCCCAAGTGGTGCTGACTGGAAGTTTTGCCTGCTGTTTACTTGACTTTTAGCCCCAAACACTTATAGCTGTGTTGTTCTTTTCATCCTATTTCCAAATGGCTCTCCCACACCTACTCCTTGTTGAACTTCCCTTCTTGGACCCTGGAGGCCCGGATAAGCACCACTTCTTTTCCTCTCCAACCAAAATACTTGACTTTTCTGATCCTCCTTTTTTCTTGGTGGTCCAGTGATATTCGCTCTTTGAGTCACTGTTGCATACCCTGCATGCCCCAGTCTTATATTTCTACCTAACAGTTCATGACTAAAATTATGAACTACAATAAAACACACTATTCAAGTAAATGAAATAATGGGCATGTGAAAATAGAAAGTGTCACCCTGCACAAAAAATTGCACTGGTTCTCAGCTCCATTCAAAGAATGTTTTTGTTCACCTGACCCATTTCCTGAAACTAAATTGCCTACCAAAAATGTATGTGATGTAAGACCACAGGAAATTGTATTTGTCAGTGTAATTCAGTATTGTACTTACTCTAATTGACAGCAGAGAAAGACAATTATGCACATTTGGCAGAGACTTCACCTATTAGTCACTGCTAGCGGATGTTCTCTGTTGTAAAGGGCCTTTTTTGGATGGTAACTGCCCACTTTTTGCTGCTTGAAGCTATTTTTTTAGAACTGAAATTGCTATGTGGCCTGCTAATCAGACCCCAGTACCAGTGCTCATTCCCTTAAATTGTAACTGTGATCCCAGTTGGCAAGGACTTACCACTCCTATAAGGCCCTAGTAAAAGGTACCAGTGGTACCCAGAGCAGGGATGGTAAAGAGGTCAGCAGGGCTGCAGCACTGATTGTGCCACCATGAATGACCTCAGTAAAAGCAAAGCCTTCGGGGCTTCCATGTCAGCCTGCACACCATCTCCCCTTCTCGAGTTTGACTTTGCCCACACCGGGTGCATGCAGAGCCATCTCACTGTTCATAACATATCAATCACCCCTAAGGTGGGCCTCCTATAGCCCAGGAGGCAGTGTGCATTTTGTTATGAGTGTGGACATATATGTGCAAGTATATATAGCCCTCTGGTAGCATTTTAAGCTTAATACAACTACAAGTGACCAGGCAGGCCATAGGATAACATGGGCTGCCACCCAGGAAAACCCCAGATGTCCAGCTCTATAATGGCCTGACCAAATTCCCTTATCTTTGGTGTCAAACACCATGATTTTCAACCATGAACATGATTTTTGTGCCCAGGTTTACTTAGTGTGTACCCAGGTGGCATCCTCAGAGGATGCCAACTGTGTTGCCAGCTTTCCCCTGACTTGAAGGCTTTCCTGAGTGCTTGCCACCATGACAGAAATCTGACCACTTGCTGGGGAGTGTGTGCCACTCCCAGAGGTGAAGACAAGTGCTTGTGCAAGAAGGAGGTCACACCTCTGCCCCGCAAGAATTGCTAGTGATTATACCCATCCCACTGGTGAGCTTCAAAAGCTACACTGCTGCTGCTGCTGGACAAAAGGAATTTGTCCCCCACTGGAGAACAATGCCTCCCCATCCCCCCAGCACCGTCTGAGGCAGGCAGGAAAATTACCTAGTCAGGAGGCGGACAATCCTTCAAGTCTGACCATACCTCGAGGGTGGACCAACTGGTGGGTACAGTGGCAGATGACCTCTGCCATCTTGAAAAGACTTAAGAATGGTGGGTTCTGGGTAGTTTACTGACAATTCTACTGGAGGTGGTATCCTCAGGGGTGGATTAGACACAGGCCTAGATTCTCATTGGCCACTGGCCCTCACAGCACTTTACACCCTGAAATCTGGGATTTAAGGGGCACCTCTGGAACCAGGGAACGCGACCTGCCTTCAGTGTTTGAAGTGTCCAACCAAAATGCATAATGGACCTTAGTTGATTCTGTCCATGGTGTAAAGAAGACATATCACTATGTATTATGTCTCTTGCAGAAGAAACAATGTTGTTTAAGGTGTATATTCGGTCGGACAGGGTATTAATCCCATTATCTACAAAAGCTAATGCCTTCTGTAAGTTTTCCTGACCTACGTGCCTTAATTGGGCACCGGCTTCTTGTTGGAAAAGTTTCCAAATTTCATTATAAACTGCGTATAAGAAGCACTTTCTGCTTTGTTTTCTGGGGCCTAACAGGAAGTCCTGTAAGTCAGTGTTATTAGACAAGACACTGAGGTGTTCTCTAACAGCACCTAGTGAGGAACTCTTCAACCATTGCTGGCATAGTTTCCCTACACTGTATGTTGTTACTATACCCACATGTTTGGATAACACATAGCGAGGATCGGGCCTACTAGTTCTAAAACCCCTCGTGGAGTTTATGAAAAGGTTGATGGCACCCATTGGTATCTATAGGCCATAATAACCACCCACCAGGACGTGACAGTGAAGCATTAACTGTGCCATTCTGGACATCAAGCTGATCTTCAGTTGCATTTATATACTTTTGCCATTTAGTAAAATTTTACAGGGGGAGGAATACTGGGAGCATTCAATTCCTTAATCTTTGCTCAGCCTAAACAACTTGCTTGTAGTATAGTTTCATTAAAAAATATAATTTGAACAGGTATTAGGTATGCTCTAAATAAAGCTTCCTTCCCCCTTATTTGTCAATTTAATTTTTTTAAGTCAATTGACTTCAGCCAATATTCATAGCCTTCTATAGCTAACCAGAAAACAAAGGAATCTGAATAAATTAATTTTGTATCTGTTAATAATATGTGTACATTTTCCATTTATGGCAATTTAAAATAATATGACTCAGCATTTTTAACATTGTGCCCAAAAAAATAAGCAAACATCAGAATGTTTTAGAACTCCCTTGTGGTGGAGTTGGACAATGTTCCCTTTGTGTATAATTAAAAAACATCTTTGTGGTACTTGCGCTGTGAATCCTATGGTGTCCATAATTATTATAGCAAAACATATCATCATAATTCTCTTTATTGTTCAAATTTCTTTATTGATAATTAAGACTGAGAAAGGAACAGGGGAATAAGTATGAAGATACAAAAGGGCGACGCAGCGCCCAACAGTTCCCAACTTGAACCTGGCAACAGGCTGGCTCCCCCCTTAACCGCTCCCCACTTACCCCTCTCCCCAGGGAGCGCTAGCCTGAAGTCGTAGCCATCAAATAAGAGCTGGAGTCGCAAGGTTCCGTTCTGCCTTGCATGTGTCAAATGGGACCCTATTTGTGTAGTCGAAGGAGACGCAAGAACTTGGGACATGTCAGTTCTCGAAACTCACCAGAAAGCAACGTCAGAAATGGATGCCATACCTCTCTAAAGGAGTCCCCCTGCGATGAAAGGGATAAGGAGATCCTCTCCATCCCCAGAATCAGCCAAAGTCTCTGTAACCACCCCATCTGTGTAGGAATCCAAGACATCCCCCAGTGTGTCAGAATGTTTTGGAGGGTCGCCCCCAACGCCAGGCCTATCTGTCGAGCCCGTATGGACTTGTGTGGGAATGTCAGGGGGTTCGGAAGACCCAATAGGATATAGGCCAGAAAGCGTGGAAGTTGGGTGTTCATGCGAGTGTCGATGTCCTGTAGGACCCCCTCGCAGTACCCAGCCAAACTCTGACACTCCCACAGTAAGTGGGTCAGGATGCCCATGGTGTCACACCGCCTCCAGCAGAGAGGTAACCGTGTGCGGTCGGTTTGGTGCAGTCTAACCGGGGTAAGATACTAATAAGTGGTTATCCTAATCGCAGTCTCCATGCTCGTGGCACAGCGCGCTGTGTGGTGTGCCCTGTACTGAATCGCCTCCCACTCCTCTGGTGTCAAGGATCTCCCCAGCTCAGCCCCCCAATGAATCCGGCCCGGGATGCTAGAAATTGGAACCATGCGTTGCAATAGATTGTACAGATCCAATATAATGCGTTTGTCCGATTTCCTGGTCAACAACCATTTTTGGTACTGTGTTGGGGCGGCAGGCCTTCTCCCTAATCGAAGGGTGCATTATCCAGTTCCTGATCTGGAGGTAACACATTCTCTCCATCTCCGGGAGGGGCTGGGACCTTCGAAGATCTTCGAATGAAAGGATGCCCCGACCGAGCGATGGCTGGGGGGTTGTCCAGTCTGGGTAGGCACAGCCGTCCAAGCCCAGTAAAAGTCTGGGTGCCCCACTATGGGCTTCATGGGTGACGGGAAGGAGGTCAAGTTGCCCAAACAATTTGCCTGGTCCCACACCTTAATTGTGGCTTTGGTGACAAATATAAACCCACTGGTATGTGACGGAGGTGGAGGAACGGGATCCCCCTCAGAAGGGCAACCGCTACCGCACGGTCCATGAACAACCAGCGCTTGTCCGATTCCGATCTGGACCACTCCACCAGGTACCGGAGTTGTGTGGCCCTATAATACTGTTGAACGTCTGGAACTCCCAGGCCCCCCCTCAGCGGGGCTTGTGCTGCCAGGGCCCGGCCATTCTAGGCCTCTTACCCCCCCATGTAAAGCCATTAATTTCTCTCAGGAGTGTCTGGAGCGAGCCGGATGGGGGTTCCACTGGCAGTGTCTGAAAAAGGAAGAGGGCCCTGGGAAGGATCGACATTTTAATGGCCGCTATTCTACCAGTCCATAAAATAGGTAGCGTCGCCACTCCGCTAGATCGGCCCTGACCCCCTGCAGGAGGAGCCGGTATTTGATGGAGGCAGTCTCCATCATGTTCAGGCCACCCGGAGACCCAGGTAAGGGACAGAGCTCTCCTCCCACTGAAAGGGGTAACGCTGTTTCAGCTCATCCCGCGTCTTCCCCCGTAGTGCCAGGTCAAGCGCCCTGGACTTCGAGAGATTTACCCTGAAGCCCGATACTGCACGAAAGCCTCTACCTCCTCTAGAAAGACCGGGAGGGACCTCACTGGGTCGTTAAGTGTCACCACAACGTCATCCGTGTAAAGCGCAATTGTGTATGCTTCCCTTCTGAATCTGACCCCTGTTACCTCCCGTCTGTCCCGCACTCTCTGTGCAAAAGGTTCCATGTATAGAGCGAAGAGCAGGGGGGACAGCTGCTTGCTGTATGCCCCCTCTATCCAGGCCTGGAATCAGGGCCCTAGGCTGAAGTGTCCGAGCGTTGCTTGGAGGTGTGACCACTGAACACGGTCGATTGCTTTTTCAGCGTCTATGCTAAGAAACATTGCGTGCCGCCCCGTGCGTTGTGTCTTGTCCACTGTGTGCAGAAGACACTTCGTGTTGTCTCCACACTGTTGGCCCGAAATAAAGCCCGCCTGGTCCAGATCCACCAGGCAAGGCATCAGTGGGCTCAAACGGGTCACAAAGATACCCATCAGGAGCTTAAAATCGACATTTAGTAGTGAGTTAGGCCTGTAGGAGCCACACTCCTCTGGGTCCTTTCTGGGTTTTGGAATGACCACTATGGCCATGTCCAGCATAGATGATGGCAGACCCTCTGGCCCCCTGATGTTATTGAAGAGTCTGGTCAAGATGGAATCCAAGCTAGAACAAAACGCCTTGTAAAAGGCTCTAGAAAATCCATCCATTCCAGGGGACTTTGAGGCCTCCAGACAGGCTATGGCCGAAATAACCTCCTCCAGGTGGATGGGAGCATCAAGAGGAGCGGCCTCTTCCGGCGTCAGTTTAGCCGTGTGGGCCTGTTCCAGATAGTGGAGGGAGGGCCCAGGGTCAGCCCGTTGTGCAGAGTATAGGTCCCAGTAAAAGTCATGGAAGGCCGAGGCGATCTGGGCATCGCTCGTGACCACCGGTCCCTCTGGGAGTCTGATTGAAGTCACCTCCGCCTTCTGGTGCTGAGCCAGAAGTCTGTTGGCCAGGAGGCGGCCGCATCTGTTGCCGCCCACATAATAGGAGCGTCGAAAGCGCAGGGCCATGTATTCTTCCCTGTCCAAGTCGATCCCCGCAAGTTGCAGCCGAGCTGCGTTAAGTTGTCTCCAGACCCTCGGGGCTCCTGTCCCATTGTGTATTGTTTCGAGCTCCGTCACCTGCTGCTGCAGTTGAGTCCTTTTCTCACGTCTGAGTTTATTATCCACTGCAAAAATCCCTATAAACTCTCCTTTAATCACTGCCTTCAGTGCATTCCACAAAAGGGGCAATGGGGTGTCGTCTGTGTCGTTAAATTCCAGATAAGTGGAAATAGCTTTGGAGATCTGGGAGACCACCTCCGGCCTCATCAGGAGTGTGGGTCGCAGGCGCCACAGGAGGGATCCGGCATACCGGAGGGGAGCTCCAACTGTGAGGGCAACCACTGCGTGGTCCGATAATTCACAGGGAACTATGTCTATGTCTCCCACCCTCTGCTCAATGTCTTTGGTGCCCAAGAAAAAATCTATATGTGCATATGTCTTATGAGCGTGCAAGTAAAAGGAGTAGTCCCTAGTGTTGGGGTGTCTTTTCCTCCACAGGTCTCTAAGCCCCCACCCCTCCAAATCCTCCAGGCCCCTCGCATGCATGGCCCCCGCACCCCATAGCGGGAGGCGGATCTGTCCTGGTCCTGATGTAGCACTATATTGAATTCACCCCCAAGAAGCACCTGTCTCTCTTGGGTAGCCATTACCTCTGCGAGGGCCCCGAGGATAAACCTCTCCTGACCCTCATTGGGGGCGTAGATAGACACCACCACCATCTGGGTCCCCCCAATGTGAATCCTATAGGCCAAGAGATGACCCCATACTTCTGCTACTTTGTCACCCACCCTCCCCTTGAAAGAACGCGACACCAGGGGAAAAGTGTTGCTTGGGAAAGGCTCTAGACCGCATCATGTGTTGGTCTGGGGAAACTAGTCTGGTCTCCTGAAAGAGACATATGTCCGCACATGATTGCTCGAGGTATAAGATGATCGCTCTGCGCTTGATTGGATTATTCAACCCCTTGACATTAAGTGTGATTAGTTTCAGGGACATGGGGAAGGTGAGAGGAAAGCAAAGCTGATCAAAATGTCTCTTGGGCAAGTCCTGTTGCGTCACACCTGCCACAGTGGGTAGTCTATGTAGAGGTCCAATGTGTGTAGTAGCTACCACTAAGCATAAGAGTTGCGCTCCCGCCCCCCCCTAAAACAAACAAAACATAATGAATCAACATGATGAAACAACCCCAGAGAGGGGAGCTGGGTGAGCTGGCATAGTCCGGAGGTCAAGCCTCAGTCCAAAGGGCCTGCCCCTAAACAATTCTGTGTACTGTGTGTGGGCACCCACCCCCCTACCCCCACCTGAGCTATGTCACCAGCTGATGGGCTCACAGTGGTCACCCCATGTCTTTAGCGGTCATCTTCCTGTCCCCACATAGTGACTCCAGGACTACTCTCCTTTTAGATTCCATAGTCTCCTTGTCCGGACTGGGTCTGCCATGTGGAACTGTCTCCCACCTCGCCGGCCTCTTACTACTTCGGTCCGATGGAGGAGAGTTCCGGCTGCCACTCTGGGGGTCATCCAGCTGGAGAACTTTATATGCTTCTTTCAATTAGCGCAATTGTGTAACTTACCCTCCCATCAGAATATGAGCTGGAAAGGATGCCCCCAACAGTAGGGGACTTTGTGATCTCGGAGATGGGAGGTTATCGGTCAAAAGTCTCTCCGCTTCTGAAGGGTGATGGATGCCAAGTCCTGGTAAAGGAGCAGAGTGTGCCCACGAAGGTCAAAGGGTGTTGCTCCCTTGCTGCTGGGAGGATGCGTTCCTTTAATGGGAAGTCATGGATGCAGGCCAAGATGTCAGCAGGCGAAGCAGGAGGCGGCCTCGGCGGGCCCACCCTGTGGACCCTGTCGATGCATACCTCTTTCTCAGCAGACTCCCCCAGTATCTGATGGAATAGGGCCTGCGCATATGAAAGTATGTACCCCTGCTCGGCCCCAGTAGGAGCCCCTCATATACGAATATTGTTACACCATGTGGCCAATCCTGCACAGCAGACCAAAAGGAGCAGCCAGAGGTTCCCGATTCCCTCTCACTACTGGTCAAGAAGTCCCTCTACATATTTTGAGCAGCAATGCTGTCACCTCTCCGAGCTTGGGGAGGGTGGAAAATAATCTTGCATTAGTTCCACTAACATCTGTTACAACAAACAATACTGAAATTATTGATCAATTTGACACAACTTCAACACAGACAGATGGCGTCATTTACTCTGAACCACCAAGGGAGAACTCTACCAGTTCTCCTCCCACAAATGCGGCTCCAGCTTTTGCACAAACTGCTTCTGGATACTTTGCCGATGTCAACGGCACTGTCTTGGACTCATTTGCCTCTTCTACATCTGAACTACCAAAAACACGCAAACTGATAAACTGGCTTAAAACAAATTACTTTATTTTCCCATGGAACTATCTGTGGCTTTCCTTGACTGCATTAGCTAACCTCCTTTGGATTGGCTTTGTTATAACATTATTTTTATTAATACCTGGTCATTTTCTTCCTGAAAGATCAACAGTTGAACTGTTGGATGTGGTCCTAAAACCCAATTTTTCTTCTCACAAAGTCCGCAGAGACTTGTATTTCTGGAACATTTCTGCTATACCGATTCCTGATGGGATTGTTTGGGATAAAGTCACATTTGATATATATGGCCCCACGGAGATCATTCAAATACCATACGTGTTTAAACTTTCAATGACCGATGTAATAATACCTGGAGTTGTTTCTGATGACTGGGATGTGAAAACAATTGATTCTATGATGACTGAATTGCAGTATTTTACTGTATTGAAAAGTGAAGGTGTTTATCAATCTAAAGAGAATTATGGGGGCAGAGCCAAGATGGCGGATGGATTGTACCTATTACAGGTTGTGCTGAGCCATCGGTGTACATGACTCTTTGATATTGATCAATAGGCAGTGTATTTGCTGGAACTTGTATTCTAGTTCATATTGCAAAAATTCTTTAGTTTGTAACTCTGGGTCAAAAATGTAGTCAACATCAGTGGCTGTCAAAGATGTTGCCCATTGAATCCAATGTGGTTGTGATGCTTTAGCGTTTGGAACACCTGCTTTGGTAACAGCCTCAAGGGCTGGAATTGGAGAGAAAACAATAATGCGTTTCCCCTGGGCTAGTGATCTTTCTTTAATGATAGCCATCTGAACAGCAGTGAGAATGTTCTCAGTGGGAGCAAAGCGTTGTTCTGCTGCTGAATACAAATGTGATTTGTATGCAATCAGAACTGTCTCACCCTCATTGAAAGTTACATAGGTCAAATCAATGGCACCAGCAATTACCCTGATGACCAGATATTTTTTGTTGTCCTTCATGTGTAGGTGTTGTGCTGGAAGCATGTCTGTTTGCAAAGTTCTGAGACTGCGTGTGTGTTCGACTGTCCAAAATTTACTTGAAAAGTCAGGACGTATTAATTCATATAATGGTTTTATGTGCGATGCATAATCAGGAATGTAAGTTCTCCCAAAACTTAGAAAACCTAATAGGGATTGAAGTTTTTTAATTGTATTTGATGGTTGTAATAATGCACATTTTTCTAAGAATTGTGCCGCTAGGCTCTTTCCTTCACTTGATAGCTCGTATTCCAGAAACAGGACGCTAAGGAAGGCTATTTTTGTTTTTTTTTTAATTGAATTTGTAGCCAAACTAGGCAAATCCTACAACAATACAGGCTACCCATCTTAAATGTTGCAGTAATTCATCATCTGTGAGATAAATATAATATACATAGGACCATGCTTCAGGGCCAATGTCCTGCAGAATTGAAGTCACACGAGCCTTGACAATCCTGGACTGTTCTCGTACCCCTGGGGTAAATGACAGAATGTTTTATGGGAGCCTAGTGCGCTGAAACTTTTTAAGTCTCTACTCTCAGGTGCTATAAACATTAGAAATGTCCAGTGTTGTTTTGTATTTTTTACGCACTATGTTGTTCATGAGTGCTGTGCTATGTGAGTTTTGTATAGCGTATGTGGGTTTATGACTGTTTGTAGTCCAAGACTGTTCTGTATGAATGGTCCAGTTTAGCTACCGAGAATAAGGGAATATTCATTGGTGAGACACAGGGTTCAATTACGCCCTGGTACTCCAATTGTGTGAGAATTTCGCTCACAGGTGCTTTAGCATCATGTTTTATTGGATATTGGGGTTGTGGGTGGGGAAGTTTGTCTTCTTTTTTAACAGAAACTTCTGTTGAGCATTGTGATTCCTGTCTCGGTTTCACATACTCAGTTCTTCGCTCTGACCGCCCACCTCTCTCACTGCGTTTTTCTGGTGAGTCCTAAAAAGAAAGAGATTGGCGTTCTTCAGTATATTGATATCTGTCAAGCGTTTTTGTATTATCTCTATTTCTGAGATTATATCTATTCTGTGGGGTCTCCGTATGTGGAGATTCTTCCCTTTCTTTTTTTAGGTGTTTGCTGTTTTTTATCCCAGCGTTTCTTAGTACCCTCAAGAGCTCGCTTGGTAGAATCTTTATTAGATTTACCCTGTAATTGTGGTTTTGTTGGTCTGGCCCCCAGACTATCTCGACCAATACTAGAGTAGGTCTCCAAGATAACCTTTGGCAGCTTAGGTTCTTGATCCTGTGGAGGAACGTCCCGGAGCCGCATACGCATCGCTAGTGCGACTCCTTCCCCTTTAAGATTACTTAATATAATTGAAGATACTGTGGCGAAATTGCCCATCAGTTGCATCCCCAAGTCCAGGGCCGGGGCAAATCCGTATTCATCTTGAATTTGTTACAACACTTCTGGTAAATTCACAAGTGTCTGTGTACTGTATGCGATAGTATAGAGCGTGGCAAAGACCGTCCCCAAGTATTACAGTTATTTATTGTGGGAATCATCACAAATGGCAAGCACATAGTTAATATTCTATGCTTATCCTGAGGTCCCGTATGGAGAAATACTGCTTCCAGTGCATTTATTTTTTGAGCTGACCATAACGGAATTCTTCCATTTGGCAGGTACCTTACCCATGATTGAATGTACAGGCGCAGAATAATATCTGGTGTTACTGCATGTAATTGCGCCAGAGCAGTACCTGATGGGTTTGCATTTAATGTGTGCATTCCAAATTGTACTAATCATCTATATATTTCCATCAGCTCAGTGTATAAGCAACAGACTTCAGCTACCGTCAAGGTTGCTGCATCAGGGTGTGGTGTATAAGTGGCCAGTAAAGGCCAGGTAGGACCATCGTTACTTAGAGGACCTAACCTAATGTGTAAAATTGTGTGGGGTAGGGCACCATCAAACCAATTATTATGTTCTTGATGAGATAGAGGTATTTCTAGATATGCATATGCTCTGTATTGTGCAGGTATATTAGAAAGTGTATAATGATGAAATGTATTTGTATTTGTGTTCCCATCAGCTGCTGGTAATGTGACCCACCAATAAAAAAATTCTGTTCTATAGACTGGATGAGCCTCAACTAAGCCGTTAGGCCATGTGCCAATTAATGTGCAGTAAGGGATGGTCTCATATTGACTGCAATTCCTACCCATTGCGGGTTCGTCATTTAGTATAGTAAAGTTTGTTCAGAGTTAAGCACACTAAATGGGGATTATCCTTTTAGAGTTCAAGCTTGAACAACCTACAGTGTTAGTTAGGTACACTCTACTTAGCTGAGGAGGAAAATCCTCAATACCACGGATGTCTCCGTATATAGTACTTAGCTGTCTTTGTATGTAGAGAGACAGATACACAGGAGGACCCGAAAATTAGAGCCTGACAATATGTTGGCGGCACTATATCACGTAGGCTCTCATTATTCTAATGAGACTACTGGATTTGAGCGGCAGAATCACCTGCGGTGTGGGCGGACTGAGTCTAACCCACTAAAGGAGACACCTGTCGGCCTAATCCGTGTTTTGCTCCGGCAAACTAGCAGTGCCTCATCTCTACCCAAGAGCAGGGATGAATGGGAAGCCAAGCACATGACACAATTGACTCCTTAGGGAAATTGTGATCACTCAGATCGCATCCGTTTCTCTCAGTTACATTAGTCTCACATATACAAGGACAAGTAGAGGCAGTATATATTTCAACATGATTTTAATGAAGCAACTCCATCTCAGTTAATAAAGCATGTACTGCAATAACCAGGACAATGAAACATGACAGGATTAAAATTGCGACAAGGAGAGTAAAGCATAAAAATAATGCTACCATATTGTTACTAGAATCAATAATATGAAGGGCTGTATAAGCTGTTGATGAAAGAGCACATATGATTAATTGTTCCACAGAAAAATTGTGAAAGCATCTGGAAGTTTCCAAACTGTCTTCTCCCAGTAAGCAGGGAAAGATATAATGTTAAGCTCTAGTTCTGCCCTTCATGTTCCCCTGGGAAGACATCCCTCATACCTGAGCAAGAGGCCTGAAGTCTGCATAAGCAGCTGTAGCAAAGCGTCCAGCAATCAGCATACAGTTGTGGTCATCTGGCTGGAATCTCCCTCTAACATTTATGGGACAAAGAAGTGTTTTTATAATAAAACAGCTGATGTTCTAAGAAAATGTCCCTACATAAGGATGTGTATGTTTCTATGAATACCAGAGACAAAGCGTTACCATATTTACCGGCAACCTACCTTACTGCAGCCTTTAGAGAAACACAGAGTGAATGAAATGTATTGTTTAAAAATGCAGTGCTGGCCTAGGCAAAGAACGGCTAGATAGAGAGAAATAAAACAAGAACAAAAATGTGGCTATTGTCAAAATAATAAACAAAGCTGAATAAAATATATCTAGGTTAACATGCACAGCGGCAGGCCTAGTTTGCTAAAATAACATAAATAGAGCTACAACTAAAATGGCTACACAACAACAGAAGTCACTCTAGCAGCCATCCTGCTGACAGGGTGGCTAGGACCCTGGGGAACAAGCTGTTAGAAATGCTCATGGAGGAGAGAAAGCTTGAGCTCAAGGAGAGGAGACTAGCCCTTGAGACGAGAACGGTTAGTTTTGCACTAGTTCCCAAAGATGGTGGCAGCAATGTAAAAAAGGAAAGAGAGAAGACTTTTGATCCTAAGAGCCCCAAGCAGATTGTCCCTAAGTACAGTGATGGTGATGACATTGATAAATGGTTTGCAGCCTTTGAAAAGGCATGCAAAATGAGGAGAATAAGTAGCCAGCATTAGGGGAGAGATTGACTTCTGACCCTAAATGAGGATATGGCTGAATCCTACCAACACATGAAGGACATCCCCATAGAAGGGGTTGGATTCACCACAGACAAGTACGCAGTCAAGTTTAGGGATACCCATAAAGTCCAAATCCAAACTTAAGCAGACTTTGTGGACTCCTCAGACAAGGCACTGGAGGGCTGGATAATGGGCAAAAATGTGAATACATATGAAGGGCTGTATAAACTGTTGATGAAAGAGCACATCTGATGAACTGTTCCACAGAAAAATTGTGAAAGCATCTGGAAGATTCTGAACTGTCTTCTATCAGTAAGCGGGGGAGGATAGCAGACAAATGGGCCAGATCCAGGGTTACCCAGAACAAGATCCATAGTGGAGGTGACTCCAAGATTGGTGCTCAGACTTCCCAGCATTGGAGAACAGGGAGCACTGTCTGCGGTAAAAAGACAGAGTCCTCTGCAGGCCCCCAAAATATTTCTAAGGAGGGTGGGCCCAATAATCTTCCCAGTCCAAAGGAAAGGGGTATCAGGGAAAGAACTGGAATCCCAAGAAAGCTGGGGCATGCTTTGAATGTCACCAGGCAGGGCAAAAGAGAGGTGATGCAGTTTGCACCAATAAGTCCCCAACTGAGGGACAGGTCAATAGTATTGTTAGTGTTAGAATGGGAGTAGAAGTGTACTCTGGAGAGACCAGAGGTCAACTTTGGCTTCCATGGGAGGAGTGGACATTGAAACCCTAAAACAATTTCAAAAAAGTAAAAAAAACTGGCAGTAGACATTGGACAAGTTGTGACAGTGTTCAATGCCACTCCTTAATAATAGTAAGAGGGTGGGAACTTCCTGTCTATTCATCAAACAAATGACATTAGCCAATGAGATGGTGTTTCAAGGGGGAAAGTTAGGAGTACCCTATTCCCCTTGCGGTTATGAGAGGAGTCCTAGAGGGACCCACCCAGAGCAAAAGTAAAAAGAAAAAACACTTAAGATGGCAGTTTTAGGGTATTCCACTGGGAACCAGTATGGACCTCTGTGCGGCCCTGTGAAAGCAAACAAGAGTACTGCAGGACCAGTAAAAAAGTAAAATAATACACAAGTTCAATTAGATGGCCGAGACCCCATTATTGATAACCTTTGCTCCTTATACTGAACTCTTCATGGAGAACCCTCTCCCTCAAGGCACCATTAGGTGGCAAAGCCCCTACTACGCACTCCATTTGCCTTGTACGGAAGCCTTCACAGATAGTCCACTCTCTCTAGACACCCAACCTTCCTTAGATGGCCATGCCTCTATTACTCACTCCATTCACCTTGTATAGCCCACTTCCTTCAGACACCCAAGCCCCATTAAATGACCAAGCCCCTACTAAGAACACCTGTTACTTTGTAAAGCCATCTTTATGGAGAGCCAAATACCTCCAGAGACCTCCAGAACAGGAAGTAAATGCCAACTCCTGCTGGATCCCTCGGTAGCTATATCAGTCCTGCTAGATCCCTCAGTAGCTGTATCAGTCCTGCGGGAGTACTGAAGAGCATGAAAAATTAAAAGGGAAAGTCACAATAAAACATTTACTTGTAATATTAAAGCATAATAATGTAGATTCACTACAAAATCTAAAGGCAAAATTAATATGCTAAATTTTGTTAAGCAGAAAAAAAACAAAGGTTGAAGCAGTGTTTTTAGTAAGTTATAGGATAAAGACTTAAATTAACACTAAAAAACAAACCCTAGAAATTCACTAAAAAAAGCCAAAGGTTAAGGGGACTTTTTAGATGGCACCAATGTCAATCAGAACATAACATTTTGAACCTGAAAAATACCACTGAAATGTGCCAGCTATAGTTCTATGAGCTAACTATAACTTGGCACCTTGCCATGTAATACTCATGACCTTGTCACTAATAACATCTCAAATGACACCATTGATGACATCAATGATTACAGCCTCAAACCAACTTCAGTTCAAATAACTCTATAAACAGTGCAGAATTTAAAGTATAAAAGGAAGTACTTAATGGTGCAGAATCACATAGCCATAAATTACACTTGAGACACACAAGCCCCCTTAGGCATAAATGTGGCGCACAGACTTTGCACTGTGCCAAACACCTGACCTAATGTGGGCAATTAAACAGACACAGGTAGGCAAGACCCTCTACCACACCACATTTGCCCTCTGAACATCTCTTCATGGAGAACCAACTCCCTGTAGAAATCCAAGTCTAATTAGATGGCCAAGTCTCGACTATGCACAGATTTTGCCCTGTACCAGTGGGACTTCTTTGGTGCTTGCTGCGTCTGTGCAGAGTAGGTGCAGTTGATCCTCAGTGTTTGCAGCTCAAGTGAGCGGTATGATTTTTAAGTATATAGGTCTTTGTGTGGTTTGTATTGAATTACCTTTCCGTCCAGATTACTTTATGCCAGTAGTTTTACTTTTTGTTTGATGAAGCCACAGTTTGTTTATTACTTATTTTACACAGTGTTGATTAATATTGATGTATTTGTTGTGTTACTTTCATTAGTAAGGATTATGGCTAATTGCAGGATTACCGCTCAGCAGGTTGTTGGTTTACTTTTCGAATCTTCCCCTAACCATGGTTCTAAGACTGAATCTGCATCTGAGGCAGAGGAGGAAGTCCAAGATTCTGGCAGTAAATTTTCTGTTGGCGATGAATAACCTGATGATAAAGCCACTCTCATTGCTGTGGAAGCACCTCTTTCAGAGAAGGACACTAACATGCTGATAGTGAAGCAGAATGAATCTGGATTGCAGCCTGGGGCTGAAAGGCTTCCCATTGAAAGTGATGAACTCTGGGTTGCCCCAAACATGGTGCAGCCTGTGGTGCTCACCTTTAGTGGCGTCAATACTGAAAACAGCTTGCTTATACATTTCATTAGTTGTTTAAGGATGATGTATTTTTGGATGAGATATTTGACCAGACTAATCTGTATACTAAACAGTATTTGAGGGACAACAGTGCCAGAATTAAGTCCAACTCTAGAGCTAGCCAGTGGACTCTCACAAATATAGATGAGTTGAAGGAGTTCTTGGGTCCAACTTTTTTTGATGGGCTTGATAAGGAAGCCATCACTGTGTTCATATTGGTCTACTAGCCCGTTGATATATTTCCTTCAGCCATGAGTTGTGATCTGTAATTGATTTTGCTTTGGATGCTGCATTTTGATGATAATATGTCAGCATTGTCATGGGATTAACCTGATTGTGACCGTCTCTTCAAGATTTGGCCTATCCTTGATTATTTTGTAGATCACTTTTCAGAGATCTATAATCTAGGGAAAAATAGCTGTGGAGGAGTCTTTGATCACATTCAAGGGCTGCTGGTTTTTTGGGCAGTATATTCTTAGCAAGAGGGCACATTATGAAATTGAGATGTATATGCTGTCTGGGTGTAGCACTGGATCCGTCTGTAATTTCAGGGTATACCCTCTGGTTTTCCATTCACTTTGTTTTGGAATCAGTGAGACTTTTTAACACCACCATTTAGACATAGAAAACGTCTACACTGGTGTACAATTGTTCAAGGAATTTTTCAAAGTAGACACTGTTGTTTGTGGCACAATACATCCAGACCATATTACCCTAAAGAGCTTGAATTTAAAAACAACTTCAGAGGGGACAGTGTAGTGCCTTGCCTAGTCATTAACATCTAGATTTGAAATTTTCAGACATGAGATATGTCCACATACTGACAACCATTCAAGATGAAAGTACTTTACCTATGACTGTTTGGGGTCAGGTTGCTGAACTGTGCAAATCTGTTTCTATTTTAGACTTCAAGAAGCACATGGGTTGTGTAGACAGAGTAGATTAGAGGTTGTAGCCTTAAACTGCTGCTCTTAAGTCATACATTTGGTATAAGAAGATAGCTGACAATTTGTTTCATTTAGCAAGCTTCAAATATTCAAGGATTATTTGCCAGATTCAAAGATGACTTTAGTTCAGTTTCAGTAGTTTGTGATAGGCAGCATTGTTGTAGTGGAGCAGGCAAGTGTTGCTAGAATTGGAGTGGTGCAGGATGTGGCTAGATTGAAAGATCACCACTTTCCCGATACTAATCCCACACCCAAAAAAAAAACCTTTCCCTATAGAAAATTTAGAGTATGTGTCCAAAAAGGTGTGCAGAAGGTGAGTCGTATGTACTGTCACGAGTGTCTAATCCTGGGTTATGTGCGCCCATATGTTTTAAAATGTACCACATGCAACAAAAGTCTTGGGAGCAACTGTGAGCGTAAAAGTGAACAGACAGGTCTGTATCGTTTTATATTATTTGTTCAGTTTTACATTTGGCAGTAGTTTGATGTATTTAGTTGGACATGCTATGTTTGTTGTTACAGTTGTTTTTTCATATCCTTCAAATTGGCTTGTGCTTTCTTTTTTGCTAAAAAATGTGGTGCTGTGTGAGTACTGGCACTTAGCTGACTGGTGTGTGTGAGCTGGTATTTGACTGGTGGTGTATACGTAGTGAGCTTCTGCTGGTCCCTACACACACATTGCCAGCCAAATGTCAGTCCACACATTTTGTCAGCTGCCAGAGGGTGTAATTGTTGTGTCAGTCCTGTGGGCATATGAAGGGTGATGGGCCCCTGAATGGCGCTGTCTGTTGATGTTAGTGTTGTAACTTACTGGGCCTGCAGCTGGTGGTGTGAATGGTTTTGTGTGTGTCAGGCATGAAAGGTGTGGGAGTAGCCTATAAAGCGGTTGATACGTTATTGTGGCTTTACAGCTCAAAAGATGTCAATGGTTCAGTTTTTCGAACTTTCAGTTATTAACAGTGTATTTCCTTCATGTGAAATCTTGTGTTTTTTTTTTTTAATTGGTTTTACCGAGATCCAACAAAGGAAAATAGCCAATTTCAAATACATGATTTGTCACAGAGCAAATCCATATTGATAGCACAGTTTTAATCCAACTAAACTAAATAGTCAATCCGATAGTTTCCTTAACCTAAATGTAGCTGCTGCTCGTCACCTTGATAAAATCCAGATTTCAGCAAATCTCTTAAGCCCCGCTACTCTCTTTGAGTAGCAGAATTCCAGATTTTTTACCAAAACCATTTTATTCAACCATTCTGCAAAAGAAGGAATCTGCAAGGAGCTCCAGTTTTTAAGTAGGAGGGATCTAGCAATAGCAGGGGCAATAAAGACTAGTTTCTCGGCCCTAGGTGGCAGCTTTGAATCGGGTCACGACTTTAGTACCTTGTCCCAGTAATCCTGAATAAGCCGGCAAGTGCTGATCACATGTGTCCAATTTGCTATGCTTTCTGCTTGGCAATGGAAACAGACATCGGGCAGCTGGAGGATCCGAGACAGGGATTGCGGGGTGAGGTACAGCAGCCATTTACTAAAGAATATCATACGATGCCAGGTTGCCTCTAAGTAACTTAAAATGCAATTGATTGACTTTCTCCCAGCACTCCTTGGTCAGCTCCAAGCTCTCTTGCCTACCCCATTTTCTCGCAGCTTTTGCCCATAGATCAGTTTTTTTCCCCTCCTTTTCAGTAGCCTTTTCACCCCCCTGCTCACCTTGTCCCAGAGGTATCTACTAGTTCTTCAACTAATGTCAGTGTATCATATATTGGCCCAGTGCCCAATTTAGTAAGGCTGCGGAGCGGGATGTTGTGTGATCCCATTAATAGAAAATCATTTCGGACCGCAGCCTGAATGTTTCCCACCTATCATTTAGATGAAAATCACCAATTTGCCTAAATCCAACTAGCTCCAATTTTCTTAATATTACGGAATCGAGCTGGTGTCCTGACCTCAGCGATAGCTGGGAAAGAGGGGGTACAAAAATTTAAATATGGAATTGAATATCTTCAAAAAAGATCAGACTTTTTTCTGAAAAACCATTTGAAAATCTTATATTGAGATTTCCCCAACAGAGCAGGGTTCCTTATATCATGTTCTGAGCAGCTTAATTCACAGAAGTCATGAGAAAAAAGGTTATCAACACTTTGTTTGGATTTAAAGTTGGTCATATAAGCCCTCATCACAACATTGGCGGTAAAAGCCGTTTACCGCCGTGCAGAAGACCGCCAACACACCGCCGCGGCCGTGGAATTCCGCCACAGCTATTATGACCCACATTTCGAAATCCGCCAAAATTCAGACACCCACACAAGTCCGCCACACCAACGGTCAGTGATAAACTGGCGATAACAAAACCGACATCGTCACGCCAACAGAAATACGCCCACACTATCACGACACACGAATCCACGCGGCGGTCTTTGAACCGCGGTATTCCATTGGTGGTACACACCCACATTCAAAAATCAGCCACATTGGACAATTCGAAATACACACACCTGATACACATACACACACCACTCCCACACATCGAATACAATATAAAACACACACCCACATCACCCACAAACCCCTACTACCAAAATTCCGAAAGAAGGCCAGAGAGAGACAGCACCAGCAAGAACAACAGCATCCACAGGCACACAACACCATCACCCACAGAACTTCCACGCACCTCACACAACACCCCACTACATATCAGCACACTTATCACCACACACTCCACCCCACACATCACCTACACCACCCCATGGCACGGCAAAGACACCCCAGGTTCTCGGAGGAGGAGCTCAGGGTCATGGTGGAGGAAATCGTCCGGGTAGAGCCACAGCTATTCGGATCACAGGTGCAGCACACCTCAATAGCAAGCAAGATGGAGCTATGGCGAAGAATAGTGGACAGGGTCAACGCAGTGGAATAGCACACAAGAAATCGGGAGGACATCAGGAAGAGGTGGAATGACCTACGAGGGAAGGTGCATTCCGTGGTCTCAAGACACCGCCAGGCGGTTCAGCGGACTGGCGGCGGACCCCCACTTCCTCCCCCACAACTAACAACATGGGAGGAGCAGGTCTTGGCGATTCTGCATCCTGAGGGCCTCGCAGGAGTAGGTGGAGGAATGGACTCTGGTAAGACAAATCTTAATTATTACATTCCCCACCCTACCTGCATGCCAGCACATACCCCCACCCTCACCCTCACCCCCAGCACCCCAACTCCTCACATATCTCCCAACATCACAAACCACCCACCCCAACACCAAGCCCTGCATGCAACAACAAAGCATGGATACCCATCACTAAAGCATGCCCACTGCACATGCCCATACAACCCCCTAAACCATCATCACACAAGGTCCCACACAGGAATGCAAGCACTGGGGTACACAATCATCAACCCATTGCACACCATGCCACACACAGATGTAATAATCATCATTTTATACCCCTGCAGGACCCCTACCCAATGTCACCGGACAGGAGGGTCCACACATGTCCACAACACCAACAGAAGAGGCCCACAGTGATGACAGCAGTTCTGTCCAACTGGATCTAGATGACCAGCCCGGCCCATCGGGACCTCGGGACAGTCGGTTCCCCTCACCCAGTCACAGGGCACCACAGACCTTCCCCCCTCTAGAAACACCAGCACAGCACCCACCCAGCGGGCCCATACCTCCGTCCCCAGGACACGTCAATCAGCTGTGTGTCCACCACTACAGGGAACCCAGGCTAACCCACCACCTCAACAACAGCAAGGACCTGGGGGCAGTGGCAGTGGGCACACGGTCCAGGGGACGGAGGCCCAGGAACACAGGGGAACTGGGAGGGCTGCTGTGCGACAGGGGGCAGACAGGCCAAGGGAACCCACTCTCCACGAGGCCCTCTCCTCCATCATGGGAGCCTACCACCACTCCCAGGAGACAATGGCAACGGTACTGGCCAAGTATCAGGAGACCATGCGCCTGCAGGAGGAACAGTATATGGGCTTCAGGGAGGAACTCAGAACCATCAGCTCCACCCTGGGCACCATCGTAGGGGGGCTGAAGGAAGTACTCATCACCAGGAGGGACACTGTGGCACTCCAAGGGGCCCCTGACACTATCATGGACGATGAACTGCCCACCACCTCTGCTGGCGCTAGTGGACAGGACGACCCGCCACAGGACCACCACACCAGCACCCCACCCCCTGCAGAGGGAGAACCACCCTTCAAACGGTCCCTGAGATCCAGGAACAAGACAGAGAACAGTGCCAAGACCCCCGCCAAGAAATGACACCACCCTGATTGTCATCCTTCTTTCCCACTTTGTCACCCTGTCCATACTTAAACTGCCCCAGCTCCACTTCCTATGCCCATATGGGCAATGCACCTGTGAGACTAATAGACTGGACTCTGCCATGGACATTCCTCCACCATCACCCCTCACCATTTTGCTGCCCCCTCCCATATTTTGCACTTAAATAAACACCCTTGAAGCACAAAACAATCTGGAGTCAGTCTGTGATTTCGGAATAGTGTATTAGCAATTACAGTGTCAAAAAGCTCTTTCAATTGTAATGTCAACATACCTATGTCACACAGCTCTAGTCCATGAGGAATCTAAGCAGATGTCACACAGTGGGACCCACATCTGTGAAATCGTAAGGGAAAGTGACAACTCAGTGATTATACACTGGGTGAAAATGACAGACAGTAGAGAGGTAGTAGTGTTAAAGTACATGTAGTAGGCAGGTCTGTACTCTTACCTGTGTCTCACTGGAAATATTGCTGGATCACTGAGTTCTGTTGATCATGTCTTCTTCCTCTGCTTCCTCGTCTTCACTGCCCACAGGCTCCACAGCTGCCATCTGGACCATCCTCCTGCAGAAAAGGCACCTGTCGTCGCAAAGCCAAGTTGTGAAGCATACAGCAGGCCACGATGATCTGGCACACCTTCTTTGGTGAGTAGAATACGGATCCACCTGTCATATGGAGGCACCTGAACCTGGCCTTCAGGAGGCTGAAGGTCCGCTCGATCACCCTCCTAGTTCGCCCATGGGCCTCATTGTAGCGTTCCTCTGCCCTTGTCCTGGGATTCCTCGCTGGGGTCAGTAGCCATGACAGGTTGGGGTAACCAGAGTCACCTGCAAATGGCGAGGTACAACTGTTAGACATGCACTAACCTGGAGGGATATCCCCAGACCCAGACAACCATTCCCACTGACTTGCTGCCAGGTGCTGACCTAATAGCCACACACGGTGCCTCTGGAGTTGGCCCATCACATAAGGGATGCTGCTATTCCGCAGGATGTTGGCGTCATGCACTGAGCCAGGGAACATGGCATTCACATGGGAGATGTACTGGTCTGCCAAACATACCATCTGTATATTCATGGAATGATAACTCTTCCGGTTTCTGTACACCTGTTCACTCCTGTGGGCGGGCACCAAAGCCACATGGGTCCCATCAATGGCACCTATGATGTTGGGGATGTGTCCCAGGGCATAGAAATCAGCTTTCACTGTAGGCAAATCCTCCACCTGAGGAAAAACGATGTAGCTCCGTATGTGTTTCAGAAGGGCAGATAACACTCTGGACAATACGTTGGAAAACATAGGCTGGGACATCCCTGATGCTATGGCCACTGTTGTTTGAAAAAACCCACTTGCAAGGAAATGGAGCACTGACAGCACCTGCACTTGAGGGGGGATTCCTGTGGGATGGCGGATTGCTGACATCAGGTCTGGCTCCAACTGTGTACACAGTTCCTGGATTGTGGCACGGTCAAGCCTGTATGTGATAATCACGTGTCGCTCCTCCATTGTCGACAGGTCCACCAACGGTCGGTACACCGGAGGATGCCGCCATCTCCTCACATGTCCCAGCGGACGGCGCCTATGAAGGACAACAGCGAGCACAGAGTCAAACAACTCAGAGGTACGTACCCACAAGTTACACAGAACACCATTCATACACAAAAGATGGCCTGTATGTTTGTAGAGTATAGACCTAGGTATGTGTGACGCAGTTGAAAATGAAGCCATGTGGGCCCCTGAAATGGCGGCTGCCTGACCTCTAAACTGGGACAGTGGGATGTGAGGTAACTGCGCTGGCGTTGTACACCGTTGCGGTAGGCGGTCGAAGACCGCGGCGCAATGCTGCATTGGTTAACATTGGACCCTATGGGTCCCAGGAGCCAATGACGATGTATGCCGGTGGTGAAGGTTCGCACCGCCGCGGACGTGACCGCCATTTTCTATCTGTTCAATCACTCAATACCTGATTTTCGACAGGAGAGGACCTACACTGCAAGTGCTGCTGTGACCTAGGTCTGGAAGAGACAATGGCTCGAGTGTCTGGGGAATGGGCCCCTGCCTTCACATCGGAGGAGTTGGAGAAGCTCGTGGATGGGGTCCTCCCCCAGTACACGCTACTCTACGGTCCTCCAGACAAACAGGTAAGTACACAGGGAGCATGTTGTATGGCCTATGCCTCTGTGGAGAGGGCTGGATGTAAGAAGGAAGGGGGGAGAGTGCTGCGTGCATGAAAGACGGTGAATGCATGTGCCACATGGCAAGGGAAGGGATGGGGCCAATCACTTTGACGGTGCAGTTGGTAATAACTACTCTTTTTCCCCTGTGCATTTCATGTAGGTCAGCGCCCACAAGAAAAAAAAATTTGGCGTACAATCGCCAAGGACGTCTGGGCCCTGGGGCTCTACCACAGACGGAGCACCCACTGCCGGAAAAGATGGGAGGACATTCGCCGCTGGAGCAAGAAGATGGCGGAGGCTCAGCTGGGGATGGCCTCCCAACGTTGGAGGGGTGCCTGTCGCACCATGACCCCCCTGATGTTCAGGATCCTGGCGGTGGCCTACACAGAGTTGGATGGGCGCTTGAGGGCATCTCAGCAGCCACAAGGGAGTGAGTACACTCTCATTCTGCTGACTATGCGCGCAGTGGAGGTGTCTGGGTGGGGGAGGTGGGCTGTGGGTTGCCCTAGGCCAGGGTGAGTTCCGTAGGCAAGGCCCCTCCATAAGGCAGGCCATGTGGCACCCCACCCCACCTCTGTAGAGTGCCAGGTACACCTAGTCATGCCCCTGTGTCATCTTGTAGGCCATTTCCCAGGAATTGAACAGTGGAGCCCAAGAGCGCGGCGTAGTGCAGGGGGCTTCTGTGTCTGTTGTGTCCGCCAACGGTAGCGGTAATGCATGCACTCAACATGTCTTTCTTCTGTCGTCCCCCCACTTGTTGTGGTCTCCCTGTTCTTGTGTGCATTAGCATCATCAGGCAAAGGAGCAGTGGCACTGGAGCACGAGGGAGCTGCATCCTACATGGGCCTGGAGGGCGAGACTACGGACTCAGAGTTCACCAGTGGGACGGAGGGCGAGGGGAGCTCCACAGCGGGGACAGGAGCTGACACCAGCAACACGGACTCGTCCTCTGATGGGAGCTCCCTTGTGGTGGTGGCAACATCTGTGCCCCCCGCATCTACAGGTACAGCCGCCACCCCCCCTACCAGCACTGCCCTCCCAGGAGCCCCTCATCCTTTGCCTCGTGCCCGCTCACCCGGAAGGGTGGGTCATCACCTTCGCCCCAGGCACTTCAGGCCCTGCCCCAGTCACCCCTGCTGCCCTCAGTGAAGAGGCCATTGACCTCCTCAGGTCCCTCACTGTTGGGCAGTCTACCATTTTGAATGCCATCCAGGGTGTAGAGAGGCAGTTGCAACAAACTAATGCATTCCTGGAGGGCATTCATTCTGGTCAGGCAGTCCTTCAGCGAGCTTTTCAGACTCTGGCCTCAGCACTGATGGCAGCCATTGTCCCCGTCTCTAGCCTCCCCCTTCCAACTTCCTCCACCCAGACCCAATCCCCTCTACCTCAGCCTATCCAAGCACACCTACAGACCAGCATGCACACACGTCAACACACAAGGGAAGCTCTGACAAACATAAGCACCACACATCCCACAGGCACTCACGCAAGCATCACACACATGCAGACACACCAACATCCACTGTCTCCACTGTGTCCCCCTCCTCCTTGTCCCCCTCCTCCCTCCCAGTCTCGTCTACACTCACACCTGCATGCACTACCTCTACAGCCACTATGTCCCTCTCCAGCACACCCACCACCACACCCCGCTCACGTGTAGTCACCACCCCACTACCATTCACACGTCTCCTGTGTCCTCTCCCAGTGTGTCTGTGACGCCCCCTCCCAAGATACACAAACGCAGGCACACACACACCCAACAGCCATCCACCTCACGACAGCCTCCAGCGCATGCACCTTCACCCAAAGTCACCAAACGTACACCTCCTACAACCACCACCTCTTCCTCCACTCCCAAACCCCCTCCAGCTACCCATCCCAGTGTGTCCCAAAAACTTTTCCTGTCCACCCTTGACCTGTTTCCCACACCTCCCCCACCGCGTCCGTCTCCTAGGTCCCGAACTAGCACCTCAGCCACAACATCTCCGGGACCAGTGGTGCCTGTAGTCACCGGAATCTGGAGTGCACCAGCCACCAGGGCAGCCAGTGTGGCACGGAGCAACAGCACAGACAGTCCCCCACCTGTGAAGCATCAGAAGTTGGCCAGTGCCCGGCGGGAGAGGGGGAAGACTCCAGCCACCAAAGCCGCTCCTAGGGGTCCCGGTGGGAGTGTGGAGTCAGCTGTGACACCTTCCAAGGTGGGGAAGGGCCACAAGAAACCCGGCAAGTCTGGGAAGAGCAGCACGGCGGAGAAGACCGCCATCATCCCCGCTGCCCAGGAGGCCACCTCCAGCACAAGCCCAGTTGCCCAGGACAGGACCGCCAGCACTAGCTCACCTGCCCAGGAGGGGCCCGCCAGCACCAGCCCAGCTGCCCAGGAGGCCACCGCCACCACCAGCCCAGCTACCCAGGAGGCCACCGCCAGCACCAGCCCAGCTGCCCAGGAGGCCACCGCCACCACAGCCCAGCTGCCCAGGAGGCCACCGCCAGCAAAAGACCTGCTGGCCCATGAAGGACCACCAGCAAATGCCCCACTGGGCCATGAAGGACCCTGCAATGGAGACCGCCATCTCAAGCACCGCTGAACAGGGCACCACCATCTCAAGCACCGCTGAACAGGGCACCGCTATCTCAAGCACCGCTGAACAGGGCACCGCCATCTCAAGCACCGCTGAACAGGGCACCACCATCTCAAGCACCGCTGGCCCATGAGCGGCAAGGGCACTGACGCAACTGAGTCCGTCACGGGGTGAATGATGCACTCTGGGCACCATGCCCCCTCCAGAACCAGTGGAGACTGTCATCCACTATCTCTGTCCTTAGCAGGATGAAGCACTCTGGGCACCATGCCCCCTCCAGAACCAGTGGAGACTGTCATCCACTACCTCTGTCCTTAGCAGGATGAAGCACTCTGGGCACCATGCCCCCTCCAGAACCAGTGGAGACTGTCATCCACTACCTCTGTCCTTAGCAGGATGAAGCACTCTGGGCACCATGCCCCCTCCAGAACCAGTGGAGACTGTTATCCACTTGTGAGACTGTGGCTTTGCACTCCCCAGGATTGAACAGTGGGCAAACCACCCACTGTAGAGACTTGAGAGACTGTGGCTTTGCACTCCCCAGGATTGAACAGTGGGCAAACCACCCACTGTAGAGACTTGAGAGACTGTGGTTTTGCACTCCCCAGGATTGAACAGTGGGCCACCCACCCACTGTAGAGACTTGAGAGACTGTGGCTTAGCACTCCCCAGGATGGAACAGTGGGCATGTGGCCCCCTTGTGGATTTGGCGTCGCGCACTCAAGCGGCTGTGGTGCCCCCCCTTTCCCTCCCCTTGAGGTGCCTGTTTGGTTGCTCTATGATGCCCCTGCAGTGTTCTCTCCACCATGGTCGGGGATCTTGTGTGGGCCTCGCCCATACTGTGTGGTCCCAGTGTTCCACTGACTTTCTTAGAGCACTACCTGGACTACTATGCTTGGTATATATTATGTACATGGTGTATATATATATTTCTGCCTACTTGCTTTTAATATATTACAATGGTTACACTAATTTTCTATTGTCTTTGCATTCTTCCGGGGGGGGGGTTTGGGGGGTGTAACTGTGATGTATTGATATGCATTAGTGTGTGTGTTGTAGTGGGTGAGGGTGGGGGTGTTGCGTGTGTGCCTCCCTGTTTTTTCCCTCCCCACTCCCCTGTGTCGTAGGTGCAGTACTCACCGTGGTCTTCGCCGCCGGCGTTCGTGCTCCTGGTAGAGGAGCAGGAAGACTATTGCAGGAAGAATTTGGAGTTCCGGATCCATGCTGTCCTAGTTCCTTGTGGGGTGTGTAGAGGTGAGCGTTTTCCCTTCGGGATTCCTGTTTCCGCCGTGTTTTTATCCGCGGTGAATCCGCCCTGCAAAAGGTGGTGGATTGGCCTGTCATAATAGTGTGGGCGGTACATTGTATCCCGTCTGTCTGTTGGCGGTGACCGCCGCGCTGTTTGTTTTTACTGCCGTGGCGGTCGGAGTGTTAAAGTGGCTGTCTTTGTTGGCAGTTTCCGCCACGGTCGTAGTTGCCAATGTTTTACCGCCGGCCTGTTGGCGGTCTTCCCGCCGCTTTAACACCGACCGCCAGGGTTGTAATGACCACCATAGTGTGCAAAGAAAGAGGAGTAATAATCTCTCAGGTTTGGCAGCGCCAGCCTACCCTATCTCAGTCGATAAAGAACGTGCTTAGTGCAATATGCGCCTTTTGATTGTGCCAGCTGAATGAACCGAACAATGAATCCAATTTCTTTTAAAAAGCAGACGTTAGAACACAAGGAATAGAGGAAAACAAAAAAAAACAAAAAAATGATAATATAGACATTTTAATCAAAGGAATTCTACCAAGCATGGAAAGGAGGAGTAATCCCCAGTGTGTGAGCATCGCCTGAGTTTTCACAAGCAGGGGAGCATAATTGAGATCGTAAAAATTTCCTATGTCAGTTGAAAAATGTATCCCAAGGTAACTCTTGGGCCTAGTGTTCCAGCAAAGTGATAACTCAGGAATTAGTCTATTGGGAGTCGTGCCACAGAGAATTACGTCTGTTTTATTCCTATTAATCCTGTATCCACCAATTTGCTCGAATTCAGCAAAGACTTTGAGAGCCTTGTGCTCAGAGGACTGATCCTCCTCCAGAAACATGATAGTATCATCAACATATGGCTTAATCTTCACCATCGACTTTAGAGGAGGATGAATCCGGTTACTCTGTCGATATGCGATGGCTAACAGTTCAATAAAAAGAGCAAAAAGAACAGGGGAAAGGGGGCAACCTTGGTGTGTCCCCTGACAAACTTGAAGGTAGCCCACACACACTGAATTAATTAAAATATTGGCGTCAGAATTTTGATATATCCGTTGAATTAGTGTCGAAACCAGTGCGGGGACCCTGAATCTGGATAATATTTTAAACAATGTATCCCAAACTACAAGATCAAAAGCTTTTCTGCGTCAAATAAAAGAATGATAGCGGGGTTTTATTAGATGTCAAAAAGTCTAATGCCTCAGCCAGAAAATGTGTGTTGGTTGCGAGTTGTTGACCAGCGATAAACCCATTTTGGTCAAAATGGACTATGTAAGGGATAACCACATTAAACCAGTTAGCCAAGAGTTTCATAATGAATTTAAATGTGAAATTGGGCGATATGCATGAGGGGCCTCTTTATTCTTACTTTTTTTTTTAACTAACCACCTTCCCCATATGTCAAGAATTAGGAATTCTCCCATCCTTTAACAAGCTATTGATTAGAAACAGAAAATCATCTAAAAAATCCTTGAAAAAGATTTTGTAAAACTCAGCCGTAAGACCGTCCGGGGGACAGGCTTTCCCATTAAGAAGATTTTTGACCACTTCCAAAAGTTCTGGCTTAGTGAATGGCTGGAAAAGAACATCTGCGTATTCTTTTGACAGGGTGGAAATATTGAGTTTCCCCAAAAAATCCTGGATAGTCTTATAGTCAATATCCTGGGTTTGACTATAAATTTTTCTGTAGTGTTCAAACATAACTTTTCAGACTGCAGCTGATTCAGTATATCTTTGCCCCGAGATAGGACATTTCAGGGCGTGTATTATATTGCTTGCGGCTTGGTTGTGAATTTGCCAGGCAAAAAAACGACTAGTAAAATTGCTTTCTTTATATATCTTCTGTCTATGAGCCTGTAGTCCTACATCTGCTTTCTTCAGCATACTGTCGGACAGTGCCTGCTTGGCCAACTGAAAGAGTTTTTTATTGTTATATGAGGGGGATCGCCAATGCATCTCTAGGGTCCTTTGAACTGCTTGCTCCAGCCCCTGGCTTTGTTGTTTCTTGTAAAGTTTATCAGCAGCCCGCTTGGCAATTACAATGCCCCTCACAAAGGCTTTAAACGCATCCCAAACCATAGCGGGGGTTACACAGCCCCGATTGCTTATGAAAAATTCCTTAAATTCGAATCTAAAAGCTTGAACCCACCCTACATCTTGGAGATGTTGCTGGTTAAAAACCCATTGCTTGGGGTGAAACATTCATCATTCATTTGAAGATAAGAGTGGCATGATCTGAAAGACCTGAGTGCAACATGAATTGGTTTTTAAAATGCATTTTTTTGGATATAAAAAAAAATTGATGCAGGAGGCGCTTTTGAAT
This sequence comes from Pleurodeles waltl, assembly GCF_031143425.1. Classification (NCBI taxonomy): domain Eukaryota; kingdom Metazoa; phylum Chordata; class Amphibia; order Caudata; family Salamandridae; genus Pleurodeles; species Pleurodeles waltl. Next base: position 1,075,908,499 of record NC_090437.1, read on the forward strand.
TGACCCAAAACACTCGTATACTCTCTTTTATTTGGAAGATTTACTCTCTAAGGGTCACATAACATCAAAACTCTAGAATAATCCTTGAAGACTTTGGCAACTTTAGGTTTCTGTTGTTTTTTGCCCTGTACCGAAGAGTCAATATATGGGTCCTGGAGAAAATTAAAGTTCCCACTGTTAGAAATAGGGTCTTTGGTTGACAGGCAGGTTATCCCCTGTTCAAGCAAGGACCCTCACTCTAGTCAGGGTAAAAGAGAATCACCCTCAGCTAACCCCTGCTTACCCTCTTGGTAGCTTGGCAGAGCAGTAGGCTTAACTTCAGAGTGCTAGTATTTGTAGCAACACACACACTAATTAATGAAAACACTACAAAATCACAAAACACCGTTTTATAAAAATAGGAAATATTTACCTAAACAAAACAAGACCAAAACTACCAAAATCCACAATCAACAAGTCAAGTTATCAATTAAAAAGCAAAAAGAGTCTTCATGTAGTTTTAAACACACACTAACACTGTCAGAGTGAAAATGTACCTTGGGAGCGTCAAAAATAACCCCGCATAGGCGAGTGTGCATCAAAAAGGGCTTGCGATGCATCAATTTCACTCACGAGCGAAACCATGCATTGTTTCTCCTTTTGTTGGGTCGGGAGCGTCATTTCTTCTCTCCACAGGAGAGTGATGCGTCGATCCAATCAGCACTCTCAGGTCCGGGCAGGCCTTGTGCGGTTTTTACACGCCCAGCTATGTTTGCGTCGGAAATCCATCTGCACGATGATCTGAAAACCACGCAGAGCGGGTTGCAATCTCCCAGCCTCTGTCAGCGATGCTGCATGTCGTTTCTCCAGCTCTGTGCATGGATTCTTTGGTCGCGTTGCAGGTGAGCGTCGATTTTCAGCCGCAAAGCCAACGGCGCATCATTTCTTCAGCCGCAGAGTCACGCCGACCTTTTCCTCGCACAGCCTTCTGTGCGTGGACTTCTTCCTCTTAGGCTGCCAGCTTCTCCTTTCAGGGTCCTAGGAACTGGATGGGCACCACAGGGCAGAGTAGGAGTCTCTCAAACAACAGGAGGCAACCTGTAAATGAAGCCCTTGGAGATCTTCACCAGATGGAAGGCACACAAAGTCCAGTCTTTGCCCTCTTACTCTGGCAAAAGCAGCAACTGCAAGATAGCTCCACAAAGCACAGTAACAGGCAGGGCAGCTCTTCTTCCTCAGCAATTCAGCTCTTCTCCAGGTAGAGGTTCCTCTTGGTTTCCAGAAGTGTTCTAAAGTCTGTGGTTTTAGGTGCTCTTCTTATACCCAATTTCTCCTTTGAAGTACGCCTACTTCAAAGCAAAGTCTCCCTCGAATGTGAAATCCTGCCTTGCCCAGGCCAGGCCCCAGACACTCAGCAGGGGGTTGGAGACTGCATTGTGTGAGGACAGGCACAGCCGTTTCAGGAATAAGTAACCACACCTCTCCTCCTTCCTAGCACAGATGGCTCATCAGCAAATGCAGACTACACCCCAGCTCCCTTTGTGTCACTGTCTAGTGTGAGGTGCAACCAGCCCAACTGTCAAGCTGACCCAGACAGGGAATCCACAAACAGGCAGAGTCACAGAAACGGTATAGGCAAGAAAATGCTCACTTTCTAAAAGTGGCATTTTCAAAAACACAGTCTTAAAACCAACTTTACTGAAAGATGTATTTTTAAATTGTGAGCTCAGAGACCCAAAATTCCACATGTCCATCCGCTCCCAAAGGGAATCTACACTTTAATCAGATTTAAAGGTAGCCCTCAAATTAATCTATGAGAGGGAGAGACCTTGCAACAGTGAAAAACGTATTTAGCAATATTTCACTGTTAGGACATATAAAACACATTACTATGGCCCTCATTACAACCCTGGCGGTAAATCACAATTACCGCTGTGCCGACGTCCGCCAACATATCATGACCGCGACGGAAATCCACTACGGGTATTATGACCCACATTGAGAAATCCGCGACTATACAGACACAGACACAAGTCCGCCACACCAAAGGTCATTGATAAACTGGCGATTGCAAAACCCACACCATCACCCAACAGGAATACGCCCACAGTATCACGACCCACGAATCAACACGGCGGTCTTTCAATCGCGGTAAACCATTGGCGGTATACACCGCTGCGCTCAACATACACACACACACACTTACAAAACACAATCACATTGGACAATTCAAAATACACACACCTGACACACATACACACACCACACCCACACACTCACACCACTATAAAACACCCACCCACATTACCCACAACCCCTTACGTGCAACAATTTTGAAGAAGCAGAGAGAGAAAAAAGCAACACCACACCATCATCCAGAGGCACAGAACACCATCACACATACACCATCCACGCACCTCACACCACACATTGCAACCCATCACCCCACTCATCACATCACACATCACATCGCACATTACTCACACCACATCATGCCACCTCAAAGACACCCCAGGTTTTCTGAGGAGGAGCTCAGGGTCATGGTGGATGAAATCATCCGGGTAGAACCACAGCTATTCCGATCCCAGGTGCAGCAGACCTCCATTGCCAGGAAGATGGAGCTATGGCAGAGAATTGTGGACAGGGTCAACGCAGTGGGACAGCATCCAAGAACAAGGGATGACATCAGGAAGAGGTGGAACGACCTATGGTGGAAGGTACGTTCTGTGGTATCAAGACACCATTAGCCATACAGAGAAATGGCAGTGGACCCCCACCTCCTCCCCCACAACATGGGAGGAGCAAGTCTTGGTGATAATGCATCCTGAGGGACTCCCAAGAGTAGCAGGAGGACTGGACTCTGGTAAGTCAAATCTTTACTACTATCTCCCCCCACCCTACCTGCATGCCATCACATACTCCCATCCTCACCCTCACCCTCACTCCCATGTCTCCACTACCTCTCACACACCCCACCATCACAACCCACCACTCCCACAACCAAGCCCTGCATGCAACAACAATGCATGGACACCGATCACAGACATGCATGGACACCCATCACCAAACCATGCCCAATAAAGAGACTCACCCAGGCCACAAAATCACAACTCACACAAGGGCCAACGCGATAGTGCAGGCACATTAATACAGGGAAACACACCCATTGCACAAGATGGCATATACAGATACAATAACAATGCATTTACATCCCAACAGGACCCCTACCCAACGTCACCGGACAGGACGTGCCAGCCTTATCCAGTCCTCCCACAGAAGAGGACAACGGTGATGACAGCAGCTCTGCACGCCTGGATCACGATGACCAGCCTGGCCCATCTGGGACCTCTGGACAGTTGGTTCTCCTGCTGCAGTCCCAAACCACCACAGAACCTCCCCCATCAGGAAACACCAGTACAGCACCCACCCAACGGGCCCATGCCACTGTCCCCAGTACACATCAATCAGCAGTGTGTCCACCACTACAGGAACCTCATGCAACCCCACAAACACAGGACGATCAGGGACCTGGGCTCAGTGGCAGTGGGCACATGGTTCAGGGGAGAGAGGCACAGGACAACAGGAAAGCTGGGAGGACTGCTGTGCGACATGGGGAGGACAGGCCCAGGGATCCGACCCTCCACGAGGCACTAACCAACATCATGGGAGCATACCACCATTCCCAGGGGACCATGGGCACAGTACTGGCCAAGTTTCAGGAGACACAGCAGCTGCAGGAGGGAAAATACATGGGGATCAGGGAGGACCTCACCAACATATACACCATCCTGGTCACCCTAGCAGGGGTGCTGGCTGACATAGGGAAGACTATGAGGGAGGCAGTGGCACAACAAAGGGCCCCTGACACTAGCCAAATCGAGGAACAGCCGTCCACCTCCGCCGGCACTAGTGTACAGGAGGCCCCGCCACAGGACCAACAGGCCACCAGCATCACACCCCCTGCAGAAGGAGAACCACCCTGCAAACAGTCCCTGCAATCCAGGCAGAAGACAGAGAACATTGCCAAGACCCCCGCCAGGAAATAAGACTCTCCTGATTGTCACCCTTCAGTCCCACTATGTCATCCTGTCCAAAATGAACTGCCATTACTCCCCTTCCTGTGCCCCATTGGACAATGCACCTGTGATACCAAGAGACTGGACTCTACTATGGACCTTCCTCCACCATCACCCCAGCCCCTTGCACATACCCCAATACTCATTAGGCACTAAATAAGCACCCTTTAAGCACAAACCAATCCTGAGTCAGTCTGACCTTTCACATACGTATAATGACAACAATAGTAACAAATAGCAATGTAAATGATAATTTACTCATACCAACGTATGACAGTTGTTCGGCAGCAGTACATATAGCAGAAGGCAGAATGGAGTACCCAGATCTGAAAAATGGAAATCCAAAGTGAACAGTCAGTGTCCATAGACAGAGGTTAAGCGGCTGACTTGTACAATGCCCTACAGTATTCTGAAATGTGAGGAGGAGTTGCAGTCTTTTACCTGTGTGTTACTGGAAGTACTGCATGATGATGTTCATTCGTTTGTCAATATCTTCTTCCTCTGCCTCCTCTTCCTCACTGTCCACAGGCTCCACCACTGCCACAAGACCATCACCAGGCTCATCCTCCTGCAGAAAAGGCACCTGGTGTTGCAATGTCAGGTTCTGCAACATGCAGCATGCCACGATTATCTGGCACACCTTCTTCGGTGAGTAGTATAGGGAGCCACCTGTTAGATGGAGGCACCGGAACCTGGCCTTCAGGAGGCCGAACGTCCTCTCAATAATACGCCTAGTTCGCCCATGTGCCTCATTGTAGCGGTCCTCTGCCCTTGTCCCGGCATTCCTCATTGAGGTCCGTAGCCATGAGAGGGTGGGGTAACCAGATGTAGGAGGCTGGCCTGGCTTATAGAGGGTACCTTGTGGTACTTACACCTTGTGCCAGGTACAGTTATCCCTTATTAGTAGATTAGTAGTGTTCTAGCAGCTTAGGCTGATAGAGGTAGCTATAGCAGAGCAGCTTAGGCTGAACTAGGAGAGATCCAAAGCTCCTACTATACCACTTATATCATATAGTACTATATCATAACAAACACAATACTCAGAGTTACTAAAAAATAAAGGTACTTTATTTTAGTGGCAATGGCCCTCATTACAACTATGGCGGCAGACAAAAAAATGGGATTACGACCATGGCGGAAACCGCCAACATAGACAGCCACTTTAACACTTCGACCGCCACGGCGGTACAAACAAACAGCGCGGCGGACACCGCCAACAGACAGGCGGGAGACAATGTACCGCCCACCCTATCACAACACGGCCATCCATCACCTTTTCCGGGCAGAACCAACGCGAATAAAAACACAGTGGAAACAGTACACAGAAGGGAAAACACTCCCCTCTCCACACCCCACGAGGAACCAGGACGCCATGGAGCCCGAATTGCAGATCCTGCCAGCGATGGTCTTCATGCTCCAACGACGGTGGCGACGACCACGGTGAGTACTGCACCCACAACACAGGGGAGGGGGGAGGGAAAAGAGAGTGACAAACACACGCAACATGCAACACCCCCACCCTCACCCACAACACCATACACACAGGTACATGCTGCAACATTGCATATACATCTGGATGAACGCAAGGAGAAAAGGAAATTATTGTAACGATTGTAATCAGGAAAAATCCATTAGTCAAAAGTCATAATCCAGTATGTACAAATATGTACACCAACTACACAAGTCCGGATAGTGCACCAATCATTGTCCGTGGACCACTGGGCCCAAAATGCATGGGCGAGGCCCACACATGATACCTGACTCCAAATGGAGAAAACACTGGAGGGGCATCACATAGAAAATACACAGGCACCTCAGGGGGAGGGGGGCCAACTCAGCCTGATGAACGCACAACACCACTGCTCCACGAGGGGGCTCCATGCCCATTGATGTATCCTGGGGAGTGCAAAGCCACAGTCTCTCAAGTCTTTTCAGTGGGTGGTTTACCCACTGCTTTATCCTGGGGAGTGCAAAGCCACAGTCTCTAAAGTGGATAACAGTCTCCACTGGTTCTAGAGGGGGCTTGGTGCCCAGAGTGCTTCATCCTGCCAAGGACTGAGGTAGTGGATGTCATTCTCCACTGGTTCTGGAGGGGGCCTGGTGCCCAGAGTGCTCCACGTGCAGTGTGGCCGGTACAATTCCCTCACCTGGGTATGTGTTCCACGAGATTGCCGAGTTACAGGTAGCATGATACGCCATGAAGGCAGCGACATACCCCACGCTGCTGCGGCTTCGCATTCCATATGCAGGTGACAACTGTGATGAGATTGAGGGTCCTGGAACTCACCACCAGCCTCGGACGACTGACCACTGGGGATGGTAGCCATGTCTGCGGTGGTGCCACTGGCTGATGATGTCGCGAGGACTCTGGCTGTGCTTGCAGCGGTGGCATTCACGGTGGTGCTGGCTGCGGGCTCTTTGGTGGTGGTTCTGGCTGCGGGCTCTGTGGCGGTGGTGCTGGCTGCGGGCTCTGTGGCGGCGGTGCTGGCGGAGGGGTCCGTGGCGGTGGTGCTAGCTTGCAGGGTCTGTGCCGGCTGTGCTGGCGGCGGGGCCTGTGGTGGTGCAGGTGCCGGTGTAGGTGGCGGTGCAGGTGCCGGTGTTCTCCGCCGTACAGGTTGGCGTCGACGTGGACAGAAGGCGTGACACTGGTCCCTAAGTCGGTGCCACCATGCCCTCTCCTGACCTGCCCTTCAGTTTTTGGCCCTTCCCCACCTTTGATGGTGGCACAGCTGTCTTGCCACTATCCCCTTTCATTTTCCCTGACCCCTTGGTGGCAGGTGTTTTCGGCTTCTCTCTCTGGGATGTGGGCACCTTTTTCACCTTTGCAGGTGGCAGAATGTCCTTGCCCTCACTCCGTGGCACACTGGCAGCCCTGATGGTTGGCGCACTCCATGACCCCACAGTTGCTAGCACCACTGTGCCTAGGGATATGGTGGCTGAGGTGCTAGGCTGGGATCTGGAAAGCCTGGCCCTAGGGAAAGGACGGGGGGAGGTGTAGGGAAGAGGTCAATATTAGACAGGAAAAGTTGTTTAGACACACTGGGATGGGTAGATGGAGGGGGTTTGGGAGTGGAGGTAGATGTAGTGGTTGTAGGAGGTGTACATCTGCTGAATTTGGGTGAAGGGGCATGGGCTGGAGGTTGTTGTGAGGTGGATGGCTGTTGGGTGGGTGTGTGCCTGCATTTGTGTATTTTGGGAGGAGGGCCCACAGATACACTGGGAGAGGACACAGGGGATGTGTGAATGGTAGTGGGGGTGGTGAGTGCACGTGAGCGGTGTGTGGTGATGGGTGATGGGCGTGCTGGTGATGGAGGTAGTGGCTGAGGATGTAGTGCATGGATGTGTGAGTGGAGACCAGACTGGGAGGGAGGAGGGAGACGTGGAGGAGGGGGACACAGTGGAGGCAGTGGGTATTGTATGTGTGCATGGGTATGATGCTTGTGTGAGTGCCTGTGGGATGTGTGGTGCTTATGTTTGCCTGACCAACCCTTGTGTGTTGAGGTGTGTGCATGCTGGTCTGATGGTGTGCTTGCGATAGGCTGAGGTACAGGGGATTGGGTCCTGGTGGAGGAAGTTGGAGGGGGAGGCTGGACACAGGGACAATGGCTGCCATCAGTGCTGAGGCCGGAGCCTGAAATGCTGTCTGTTGGGCTGCCTTGCCAGAATGAATGCCCTCCAGGTATGCACTTGTTTGTTGCAAATGCCTCTCAACACCCTGGATGGCATTCAGAATGGTAGACTGCCCAACAGTGAGGGATCTCAGGAGGTCAATAGCCTCCTCACTGAGGGCAGCAGGGCTGACTGGGGCAGGGACTGAGGTGCCTGGGGTGAAGGAGATGCCCACCCTCCAGGGTGAGCGGGCACGGGACCCACGCTGAGGGGCTGCTGGGATGGCGGTGCTGGTGGGGGGGGGGGGTCCCGGCTGTACCTGTTGATGCGGGGGACAAAAGAAGGGCCCGCCACCGCAAGGGAGCTCCCATCAGAGGAGGAGTCGCTGTCACTGCTGTCTGCTCCTGTCCCCGCCATGGAGCTCCCCTCGCCCTCCGTCCCACTGGTGGCTTCAGACTCCATTGTTTCGCCCTCCGGGGCTAAGTGGGATGCAGCTCCCTCCTGCTCCGGCGCCAATGCTCCTCCGACTGATGATGCTATTGCACACAAGAACAGGGAGTCCTCAAAAAAGGGGGGGAAAGACAGAAGAAAGACATGTTCAGTGCATGCAACACCACTACCGTTGGTTGACACTACAGACACGGCAGCCCTCTGCACTACGCCATGCACTTATAGTTCCTGGAATAATCAAATGCCCATGGAGTACAAGGCCTAAGCCCGATTGCTGCACACATGGAAGTCACAGGAGCCTGACTAGGTGTATATGGCACTAACCACTAGTTGGTTTGGGGTGCCACTGAGCCTGCCTCACAAGGGACCTTGCCTAACAAGCTCGCCCTGGCCTAGCGAACCCACTGCCCACCTCCCCCACCCAGACACCTCGTAATGCGCGCACAGTCAGCTGAATGAGAGTGTACTCACCCCCTTGTAGCTGCTGTGATGCCCTCATGCGCCCATCCAACTCCGGATACGCCACCGCCAGGATCCGGAACATCAGGGGGGTCATGGTGCGACGGGCACCCCTCCCACTTTGGGAGACCATCCCCAGCTGGGCCTCTGCCGTCTTCTTGCTCCAGTGGCGAAGGTCCTCCCATCTTTTCCAGCAGTGGGTACTCCGTCTGTGGTGAACCCCCAGGGTCCTGACGTCCTTGGCGATGACACGCCAAATAGCCTTCTTCTGGTGGGCGCTGACCTTGAAGAATAGTACAAGGGAAAATTAAAATCTTTACTGGTCCGGACCGTCATACTCATTGGCCTACGTTCCCACCCTTGCCCTGACGCACATACACTCACCATCCGCACATGCAGGCCTCAGCCCCCCCCCATTTATCTTCTATCCACACCACTCCAAACAGGCATTGCCCATGCGGCATGCTCACAGTGTACTCACCTGTTTGTCTGGAGGACTGTACAATTGTGTGTACTGGGGGAGGACCCCATCCACTAGTTTCTCCAACTCCTCCGAAGTGAAGGCAGGGGCCCTTTCCCCAGACACATGAGCTATCGTCGCTTCCAGAATAAGGTCACAGCAGCACTTGCAGTGTAGGTCCTCTCCTGTTGAAGGTCAGGTATCAAGTGAGGGAACAGATAGAAAATGATGGTCACGTCCGCGGCGGTTCGTACCGTCACCACCGGCGTACATCGTCATTGGCTCCTCGGACATATAGGGTCCTATGTTAACCAATGCAGGATTGCGCCGCCGTCCTCGACCGCCTATCGCAACGGTGTACAACGCCAGCGCAGTTACCTCATATCCCCTTGTCCCCCCTTTCAGGTCAGGCAGCCGCCATTTTAGGGGGCCACATGGCATTCATCTAACTGCGTGACACCAATGTAGGCCTTGAATACACACAGTAACTGGCACATTGCGGATTAATAAATGTGTGCAAATTACATTTATGATACCTCAGTGTTGGCTGATTCTCTGCTCGCTGTTCTCCTCCATAGGGCACGTCCGCAGGGGCAGGTGATGAGATGGCGGCATCCTCCGGTGTACAGACCGCTGGTGGACCTGTCGACAATGGAAGAGAGACACGTAATAGTCACCTACAGACTTGATCGTGCAACAATCCATGAACTGTGTGCCCAGTTGGAGCCAGACCTGATGTCAGCCATCCGCCATCCCACAGGAATCCCCCCTCTAGTACAGGTCCTGGCAGTACTCCATTTCCTGGCAAGTGGTTCCTTTCAAACTACAGTGGCCATTGCATCAGGGATGTCCCAGCCAATGTTCTCTAACGTGTTGTCCAGAGTGTTGTCTGCCCTGCTGAAACACATGCGCAGCTACATCGTGTTCCCTCAGGTGGAGGATTTGCCCACAGTGAAAGGTGACTTCTATGCCCTGGGACATATCCCCAACATCATAGGTGCCATTGATGGGACACATGTGGCCTTGGTACCCACCCGCAGGAGAGAACAGGTGTACAGAAACCGGAAGAGCTACCATTCGATGAATGTGCAGATGGTGTGTTTGGCCGACCAGTACATCTCCCGTGTGAATGCCAAATTTCCTGGCTCAGTGCATGACGCTTACATTCTGAGGAACAGCAGCATCCCTTATTAGATGGGGCAACTCCAGAGGCACCGTGTGTGGCTAATAGGTGAGGACAAGGACCTATACAGTGTGAATAGTTTTCTGGGTATGGGGTTGTCCCTACGGGTTAGTGTGTGTCTAACAGTTGTCCCTCGATATTTGCAGGTGACTCTGGTTACCCCAACCTGTCATGGCTACTGACCCCAGTGAGAAATCCCAGGACAAGGGCAGAGGAACGCTACAATGCGGCACATGGGCGAACTAGGAGAGTGATTGAACGCACCTTCGGCCTCCTAAAGGCCAGGTTCCGGTGCCTCCATATGAAAGGTGGTTCTCTCTACTACCCACCAAAGAAGGTGTGCCAGATCATCGTGGCCTGCTGTATGCTGCACAACCTGGCTTTGCGATGCCAGGTGCCTTTTCTGCAGGAGGATGGTCCAGCTAGTGGTCTTGTGGCAGCTGTGGAGCCTGCGGGCAGTGAAGAAGAGGAGGCAGAAACAAGAGGATATCGACAACAGAAACAAAATAATCATGCAATACTTCCAGTGAGCCACATCTCATACTATTGTTGGAGCTAGCATAAGTCTGTCATTTTCACTCAGTGTATGGACCCTGACTTGTCACTTTGGCTTTCCATTTCACAGATGTGGGTCCCATTTTGTGCCCTCTGCTATATTTTCTCCAGCCCTACAGCTGTGTTACATCGGTATGTGAACAATCAAATTGACATTGCTATATTCCATGGTTAATGCAAATACACGTTTGTGAAAGCACAGACTGACTCCAGATTGTTTTGTGATTGAAGTGTGTTTATTTCTGTGCAGCTAAGTGGAGGGGGTTGTAAAATGGGAAGGGGAGATGGTGGAGGATTGTCCATGGCAGAGTCCAGTGTATTTGTTTCACAGGTGCATTGTCCAAAGGGGCATAGGAAGTGGAGCAATGGCAGTTGAAGGAAGGACAGGGTGACAAAGTGGGACAGAAGGGTGACATTCAGGGGGTCTCATTTCCTGGAGGAGGTCTTGGCAATGTTCTCTGTCTTGTTCCTTGATCTAAGGGACAGTTTGTGGGATGGTTCTCCATCTCCGCTTCCTAGAAGACAGCAAGGCGCTCAACACCTCCCAATCTGGTTTCAGAAACAAATCACAGCACCGAGACCGCACTCATCGCCGCCACTGCCGACATACGGACCATGCTCGATAAAGGCAAAACCGCAGCACTCATCCTGCTGGACCTCTCTGCAGCCTTCGACATGGTATGTCATCACACCCTACGTAAGCGTCTCTACAACGGCAGAATCCGCAACAAGGCTCTCAACTGGATCTCATCATTTCTCACCAGCAGAACCCAGAGAGTCCGCCTTACGCCACTCCTGTTAGAGGCGTCCAGTATCATCTGTGGTGTCCCCCAGGGATTCTCCCTCAGCCCAACGCTCTTTAATGTCTACATGGCCCCACTCACCAACATCGCACAGACACACCACATCAACATAGTATCATACGCAGATGACACCCAGCTGATCCTCTCCCTTATGAAAGACCCTACAACTGCGAAAACAACCTCCACAACGGACTTCATGCCATCTCCAGCTGGATGGAATCAAGCCGCCTCAAGCTTAAAACCGATAAAACAGAGGTCCTCATATTCGGCCCCAACACCCTCAGCTTGGAACGATTCCTGGTGGCCCAACTCTCTAGGTACCGCACCCTCGGCCACCACCCACGCACGCAACCTGGGCTTCATCCTGGACTCCACTCTCAGCATGACTCAATCTCCTCTTCCTGCTACAACATTCTCCGCATGCTCCGCAAGATCTTCAAGTGGATCCCCGTCGAAACCAGAAAACCCGTCGCCCACGCCCTGGTCAGCAGCAGATTGGATTACGGCAATGCCCTATATGCAGGAACAACAGCCAAGCTGCAATCAAAGCTACAACGAATCCAGAACGCATCCGCCCGCCTCATCCTCGACATCCCACGCCGCAACCACATTTCCCCCACCTCAAAGACCTGCACTGGCTACCCATACCGAAGAGGATCACCTTCAAGCTCCTGACCCACGCACACAAAGCTCTCTACAACACAGGCCCAGCCTACCTCAACAACAGACTCACCTTCCACACGCCATCTCCCCCCTGCTAGCCTCGCTCTCGACACTATCCCCGGCATCTGTCGCACCACCGCCGGAGAAGGATCCTTCTCTCACCTCGCTGCCAAGACCTGGAACTCGCTACCGCTCCAGTTACGCCAGACCCAGGGCCTCCGGACGTTCAGGAAATGCCTCAAAATGTGGCTCTTTGACAAGTAGCACCCCTCCCCCAGCACCTTGAGGCCCTAACGGGTGAGTAGCGCGCTTTATAAAAAAAACTGATTGACTGATTGATCTGCAGGGGGTGGGGTGCTGGTGTCGTGTTCCTGTGGTGGTGCCTCCTGTCCACTAGCGCTGGTGGAGGTGGAGGTCTGTTCATCATCCAGGCTAGGGTCAGGGGCCCCTTGTTGTGCCACAGTGTCCCTCCTGGTGTTGACAAGGTCTTGCTGCACCCCTACAAGGGTGACCAGGGTGTTGTTAATGGACTTCAGGTCCTGCCTGATCCCAAGGTAGTGTTCCTCCTGCAGCCGCTGGGTCTACTTAAACTTGGCCAGTACCGTTGCCATCGTCTCCTGGGAATGATGGTAAGCTCCCATGATGTTGGAGAGGGCCTCATGGAGAGTGGGTTCCCTGGGCCTGTCCTCCCCCTGTCGCACAGCAGTCCTCCCAGTTTCCCTGTTTTCCTGTTCCTCTGTCCCCTGAACCATGTGCCCACTGCCACTGCCCCAGGCCCCTGATTGTCTTGGGTTAGTGGGTTTGCCTGGGTCCCCTGTAGTGGTAGACACACTGCTGATTGACGTGTCCTGGGGACAGAGGGATGGGCCCGCTGGGTGGGTGCTGTGCTGGTGTTTCCTGAGGGGGGAGGGTCTGTGGTGGCTTGTGCCAGTGTCAGGGGAACCGACTGTCCCGAGGTCCCTGATGGGCCAGGCTGGTCATCTTGATCCAGTTGTGCAGAACTGCTGTCATCACTGTGGGTCTCTTTTGTGGGGGGACTGGACATGTCTGGGACCTCCTGTCCAGTGATGTTGGGTTGGGGTCCTGCCTGGGTATAAAGGCATGATTATTGCATCTGTGTGTGCCATCGTGTGCAATGGGTGAGTGACCCTGTACTCCAGTGCTTGCATTCTTGTCTTGGTCCTTGTGTGATATTTGGGTTGGTGTCTGTGTGAGTATCTGTAGTGGACATGCTTTGGTGATGGGTGTCCATGCTTTGGTGTTGCATGCAGGGCTTGGTGTTGGGATGGGTCTGTTGTGATAGTGGGGCATATGTGAGGTGCTGGAGTGATAGGGATGAGGGTGAGGGTTGAAGTATGTGATGGCATGCAGGTAGGGTGGGGGATATGATGGTAAAGCTTTGACTTACCAGAGTCGGGTCCTCCTGCTTCTCCTGCGAGGCCCTCAGGATGCAGTATTGCCAAGACCTGCTCCTCCCATGTTGTTAGTTATCGGGGGGAGGTGGGGGTCCACCGCCAATCCTCTGTGCAGCAATCTGGTGTCTGGAGACCACGGAACGCACCTTCCCCCGTAGGTCGTTCCACCTCTTCCTGACGTCACCCGTGTTCTTGGATGCTGTCCCACTGCGTTTACCCTGTCGACAATTCTGCGCCATAGATCCATCTTCCTTGCAATGGAGGTGTGCTGCATTTGTGATCCGAATAGCTGTGGCTCTACCCGGACGATTTCCTCCACCATGACAATGAGCTCCTCCTCAGAGAACCTGGGGTGTCGTTGAGGTGCTATGATGTGGTGTGGGTGATATGTGAGGTAATGTGTGCTGTGATGTTTGAGGGGATGTGTTGTTGTGTGTTGTTTGAGGTGCATGGATGTTGTGTAAGTGAAGGTGTTGTGTGTCTGTGGATGCTGGTGTTGATGGTGGTGTCTCTCTCGGCTGTGGTATCAGATTTCTGGTATTAAGGGTTTTTGGGTGATGTGGGTGTGTGTTTTATATTGTATTGGGTGTGTGGGTGTGGTGTGTGTATGTGTATCAGATGTGTGTATTTCGAATTGTCCAATGTGGTTGTGTTTTTAATGTGTGTGTATTTTGAGCGTGGCGGTGTGTACCGCCAATGGAATACCACGGTTGAAAGACCGCCGCATGGATTCGTGGGTCGTGAAAGTGTGGCCGTATTCCTGTTGGCGTGATGGTGTCGGTTTTGTTATCACCAGTTTATCACTGACCTTTGGTGTGGCAGACTTGTATGGTGTCTGTATTATGGCAGATTCCGAGCTGTGGGTCGTAATAGCTGTAGCGGAATTCCGCGGGCAGAGTGGTATGTTGGCGTTCTTCTGCACGGTGGTAAGCAGCATTTACCGCCAGGGTTGTAATGAGGGCCAATATGCCAAAAGTATCCCAGAGGATATAATCCCTTAGGAGGTAATTAAAATACACTAAATATACAAACAAACCAAAATCAGGTAAGTAAACACTTAGAAAAGTAGTGCAAACACTGTAGAATACAATAGGATGCAATAGGACACAATAGGCCTAGGGGCAACACAAACTATACTCCAAAAGTGGAATGCAAACCACGAATGGACCCCAGGCCTAGTGTAGTGTGTAGAGGGTCGCTGGGAGTGTAAGAAAACACTAAGGGTGTCCAAGATACCCCACCCCAAGACCCTGAAAAGTAGGAGTAAAGTTAACTTACTACCCCAGAAAGACAATAAAGTCGAGATAGGGGATTCTGCAAAGGCAACAACTGACTGCAAAACACTGAAGACGGACCTGCAAAGGAAGGGGACCAAGTCTCGCAAGTGTCTGGGGGGCAGGAGCCCAATAAACCCTGGATGAAGGTGCAAAAGGGCTGCCTCTGGGTGGAAGAAGCTGAAGATTCCACATCAACGGAAGGAGCCAGGAACTTCTCCTTTTGTCAGAAGATGTCCCACGGCGTGCAGGAGGATGCAGAGCTGTTTCCACACTGAAAGACCACAAACAAGCCTTGCTAGCTGCAAGAGTTGCGCTTGAAGATAATGGGTGCTGTCTGGGCCCAGGAAGGACCAGGAGGTCGCCAGTTGGAGGAGGTGACAGAGGGGTTGCTCAGCAACAGAGAGAGCCCATGCAGAAGCAGGCAGCACCCTCAGAAGCACTTGAACAGGCATTCAAGAAATCTGTGCAAGGAGGTCATCTCAACACAACAAAAGGGTGTCCCACGAAGCCGATGGTCAACTCAGTCAGGTGAGCAATGCAGGACGGAGTGCTGGGGACCTGGGCTGTTCTCTGCATGAAGGAATCCTTGCAGAAGTACACAGAAGCCCTTGCAGCTGCAGATCACGCAGTACAAAGGATTACTGTCTGGCGTGGGGAGGCAACGATTTACCTCCACCAAATTTGGGCAGAAGGACCACTGGATGGTCAGGGTCACTTGGATCCAGCTCCTGTGTTCCAGGGACCACACTCGTCAAGATGAGAGGGGACCCAGAGGACCGGTGATGCAGAAGTTTGGTGCCTGCGTTAGCAGGGGGAAGATTCAGTTGACGCACTGTAGATTTCTTCTTGGCTTTCAGTGCAGGGTGAAGGCAGACAGCCCTCAGAGCATGCACCACCAGGAAACAGTTGAGAAAGCCGGCAGGATTAGGCGCTACAATGTTGCTGGTAGTCGTCTTGCTAGTTTGTTGCAGTTTTGCAGGCATCCTGGAGCAGTCAGCGGTCGATCCTTGGCAGAAGTAGAAGAGGGAGATGCAGAGGGACTCTGGTGAGCTCTTGCATTTCGTTATCTGAAGTGAAACCCACAGGAGAGACCCTAAATGACCCTCAGAAGAGGATTGGCTACCTAACCCAGTAAGAGCCTATCAGGAGGGGTCTCCGACGTCACCTGCTGGCACTGGCCACTCAGAGGTCTCCATTATGCCCTCACACCTCTGTTTTCAAGATGGCATAGGTCTGGGACACACTGGAGGAGCTCTGGGCACCACCCCAGGGGTGGTGATGGACAGGGGAGTGGTCATTCGCCTTTCCTTTATCAAATTTCACACCAGAGCAGGGGCTGGGGGATCCCTGAACCGGTGTAGACTGGCTTATGCAAGGAGGGCACCATCTGTGCCCTTCAAAGCATTTCCAGAGGCTGGGGGAGGCTACTCCTCCCCAGCTCTAAACACCTATATCCAAAGGGAGACGGTGTAACACCCTCTCTCAGAGGAAATCCTTTGTTCTGCCTCCCTGGGACTGGGCTGCCCAGACCCCAGGAGGGCAGAAACCTGCCTGATGGGGTTGGCAGCAGCAGTAATTGCAGAGAAAACCCCAGAGAGCTAGTTTGCCAGTACCCGGGGTCCATGCTGGAGCCCCGGTGATGCATGGGATTGGCACCCCAATACCAGATTTGGCATGGGGGGACAATTCCATGATCTTAGACATGTTACATGGCCATATTCAGAGTTACCATTGTAAAGCTACATATAGGTATTGACCTATATGTAGTGCATGCGTGTAATGGTGTCCCCGCACTCACAAAGTCCAGGGAAATTGACCTGAACAATGTGGTAACTTTGCACCTAACCTTCACCAAGTGAGGGTTAGACATATAGGTTACTTATAAGTTACTTAAGTGCAGTGTAAAATGGCTATGAAATAACATGGACGTTATTTCACTTAAGCTGCAATGACAGTCCTGTGTAACAATTGTCTGAGCTCCCTATGAGTGGTAAAAGAAATGCTGCAGCCCATAGGGATCTCATGGAACCCCAATACCCGGGGTACCTGGGTACCATATACTAGGGAATTATAAGGGTGTTCCAGTGTGCAAATCAGAATTGGTGAAAATAGTCACTAGCCTGCAGTGACAATTTAAAAAGCAGAGAGAGCATAAACACTGAGGTTCTGGTTAGCAGAGCCTCAGTGATACAGTTTGGCACCACACAGGGAACACATATAGGCCGCAAACTATGAGCACTGGGGTCCTGTCTAGCAGGTTCCCAGTGACACAGGTAAAAACAAACTGACACACAAGTAAAAATGGGGGTAACATGCCAGGCAAGATGGTACTTTCCTACACCAGAGTCACCTGCAAATGTCGAGGGATACCTGTTGGACACATACTAACCCTTAGGGACAACCCCATACCCAGACACCTATCCATACTGTGTGGGGACCTTGGCCTCTCCTATTAGCCACACCCAGTTCCTCTGGAGTTGGCCCATAACGTAAGGGATACTGTTATTCCTCAAAATGTAGGCGTCATGCACAGAGCCAGGATACTTGGCATTCACCTGAGCAATGTACTGGTCCGCCAAACACACCATCTGCACATTCATCGAATGGTAGCTTTTTCTATTTCTGTCCACTTGTTCATTTATGCGGGGGGGGACAAATGCCACATGTGTACCATCAATGGCACCAATTAAGTTGGGGATATGTCCCAGGGCATACACGTCAGCCTTCACTGTGGGCACATCCTCCAGCTGGGGAAACACGATGTAGCTGTGCATGTGTTTCAGCAGGGCAGACAACACTCTGGTCAACACGTTAGAAAATATTGCTGAGACATCCTTGATGCCATGGCCACTGTTGTTTGAAAGAAGCCACTTGCCAGGAAATGGAGCACTGATAGCACCTGCACTGGAGGGGGTATTCCTGTGGGATGGTGGATAGATGATCAGGTCTGGCTCCAATTGGGCACACAGGTCTTGGATTGTGGCACGATCAAATCTGTAGGTGATTATGATATGTCTGTCTTCCATTGTCGACAGGTCCACCAGGGGTCTGTACACCAGAGGATGTCACCATCTCATCATCTGCCCCAGCGGTTGTAGCCTATGGAGGAGAATGGTGAGCAGAGGGTCATTTACCACATAGGTTGCAAAAGTGTGTCTGCTGTAATGTTAGTAAATCCGTGTGTGACGTAGTTCGTCCATATATGTGCCAAAATGTGCTGTGATGCAGTTATGTGCCACGACATGTGCCCCCCTGAAATGACGGCTGCCTGACTTGTGAGGAGGGACAAGGGGAAATGAGGTAACTGCACTGGCGTTGTGCTGCGTCGCGGTAGGCGGTCGAAGACAGCCGCATAAGTCAGCAGTAGTTATCATTGGGCCCTACGGGTTCAGGAGCCAATGGCGATTTACGCGGAGGTGACGGTTTGCACCGCTGTGGACATGACCGCCATTTTCTATCTGTTCACTCACTTGATACCTGACCTTCAACAGGAGAGGACCTACATTGCAGGTGCTGCTGTGACCTCAGTCTGGAAGCGACAATGGCTCGAGTGTCTGGGGAAAGGGCCTCTGCCTTCACCGCGGAGGAGTTGGACAAACTGGTGGATGGGGTCCTCCCCCAGTACACGCTACTCTACAGTCCTCCAGACAAACAGGTGACTACACTGTGAGCATGATGCGTGGGCAATGCCTGCTTGGAGTGGTGTGGATGGAAGATACATGTTGGGGGGGCTGGGGCTGCTTGTGAGGATGGTCAGTGTATGTGCGTCACGCCATGGCTGGGAACTGGTGGGCAAAAAGTATGATGGCCTGGACGGGTGAGTAATTTCCTTTCCTCCTGTACCTTTCCTCTAGGTCAGCGCCCAACGCCAAGGAAGTGTGGACCCTGGGGGTCTATCATAGACGGAGCACCCACTGCTGCAAGAGATGGGAGGGCCTGCGCCGCTGGAGCAAGAAGACGGCGGAGGCCCAGCTTGGGCTGGCCTCCCAACATGGAAGGGGAGCCTGTAGCACCATAACCCCCCTGATGTTCTGCATCCTGGCGGTGACCGATCTGGAGTTGGTTGGGCGCTTGAGGGCATTGCAGGAGCCACAAGGGGGTGAGTACAGTGTCATAAAGCTGACTCTGCACGGTTTAGGAAGTATCTGGGTGGGGGATGTGGGCTGTGGGTGACCCTAGGCCAGGGCGAACATGGCAGTGTAGGTCCCTTGTTGGGCAGGTTCTGAAGCACTCCAACCCCAATAGTGTTAGTGGGCATCTACTACTGGGCAGGCTCCTGTGGGTTTTAGGTGTGCAGCTAATGGCGTTAGGCATTGTACCCCATGGGCTGGTGACTTTTCTACTAACTGGTAGTGCATAGCCTAGTGCATAGGGCTGCTCCCTGTGTGTTGTGTCCGCCAACGGTAGTGGTGTTGCTGGCATTGACCATGTGTGTTCTCTGTCTTTTCCCCCTTCTTGTTTTGTTACCCTGTCCTTGTGTGCATTAGCATCATCTGGCAGAGGAGCAGAGGCACCGGCGACGGAGGGAGCTGCATCCCACATGGCCAAGAGGGTGAATCCATGGGGGGTGAATGCACCAGTGGGACGGAGGGCGAGGGGAGCTCCACGACGGGGATAGGAGGGGATACCAGCGACAACGATTCCTCCTCTGATGGAAGCTCCCTGGCGGTGGTGGACACATCCACCCCAACAACAGTACAGCGCCGCCCCCCCACCAGCACCGCCCTCCCAGCAGCCCCTCAGCGAGTTTCCCGTGCCCACTCACCCAGGAGGATGGGCATCTCCTTCGTCCCAGGCACTTCAGGCCCTGCCCCAGTCATACCTGCTGCACTGAGTGAGGAGGCTATTGACCTCCTGAGATCCCTCTCTGTTGGCAGTCAACCATTCTGAATGCCATCCAGGGTGTTGAGAGGCATTTGCAACAAACAAATGCATACCTGGAGGGCATTCATTCTGGCGTGGCAGCCCAACAGAGACCATTTCAGGCTCTGGCCTCAGCACTGATGGCAGCCATTGTCCCTGTGTCCAGCCTCCCCCTCCAACTTCCACTACCCAGACCCAATCCCCTGTACCTCAGCCTATCCCAAGCACACCATTAGACCAGCATGCACAAACATCAACACATAAAAGTGGCTCAATGAAAACATAAGCACCACATATCCCACAGGCACTCACACAAGCATCATACCCATGCACACATACCAACATCCACTTCCTCCCAGTCTCGTCTCCACTCACACCTGCATGCACCACATCATCAGCCACTGCCTCCATCATCAGCACGCCCATCATAACACACCGCTCATGTGAAATCACCAGCCCCACTACAATTCACACGTCCCCTGTGTCCTCTCCCAGTGTGTCTGTGAGCCCTCCTCCCAAAGTACACAAATGCAGGCACACACCCACTCAACAGCCATCCACCTCACAACAGCCTCCAGCCCATGCACCTTCACCCAAACTCAGCACAGGTACACCTCCTACAACCACTACCTCTTCCTCCACTCCCACACCCCCTACATCTTCCCATCACTGTGGGTCTTAAAAATTATCCTAGCTAACATTAACCTCTTCCCTACACCTCCCCCCGTCCTTCCCCTAGGGCCAGGATGTCTAGATCCCAGCCAAACACCTCAGCCACCAAATCTGCATCCGCTGTGGTCCCTGCAAGTCTGGTAAGATCGAAGGGGGCACCCGTCAAAGCTGCCAGTGTGCCACGGAGAGATAAGAAGGACCACCCTATTCCGTGGGTGTGGTGTGTGTATGTGTATCAGGTGTGTGTATTTCGAATTGTCCAATGTGGTTGTGTTTTTAATGTGTGTGTATTTTGAGCGTGGCGGTGTGTACCGCCAATGGAATACCACGGTTGAAAGACCGCCGCATGGATTCGTGGGTCGTGAAAGTGTGGCCGTATTCCTGTTGGCGTGACGGTGTCGGTTTTGTTATCACCAGTTTATCACTGACCTTTGGTGTGGCAGACTTATATGGGTGTCTGTATTATGGCAGATTCCGAGCTGTGGGTCGTAATAGCTGTAGCGGAATTCCGCGGGCAGAGTGGTATGGTGGCGGTCTTCTTCACGGTGGTAAGCGGCATTTACCGCCAGGGTTGTAATGAGGGCCAATATGCCAAAAGTATCCCAGAGGATATAATCCCTTAGGAGGTAATTAAAATACACTAAATATACAAACAAACCAAAATCAGGTAAGTAAACACTTAGAAAAGTAGTGCAAACACTGTAGAATACAATAGGATGCAATAGGACACAATAGGCCTAGGGGCAACACAAACTATACTCCAAAAGTGGAATGCAAACCACGAATGGACCCCAGGCCTAGTGTAGTGTGTAGAGGGTCGCTGGGAGTGTAAGAAAACACTAAGGGTGTCCAAGATACCCCACCCCAAGACCCTGAAAAGTAGGAGTAAAGTTAACTTACTACCCCAGAAAGACAATAAAGTCGAGATAGGGGATTCTGCAAAGGCAACAACTGACTGCAAAGCACTGAAGACGGACCTGCAAAGGAAGGGGACCAAGTCTCGCAAGTGTCCGGGGGGCAGGAGCCCAATAAACCCCGGATGAAGGTGCAAAAGGGCTGCCTCTGGGTGGAAGAAGCTGAAGATTCCACATCAACGGAAGGAGCCAGGAACTTCTCCTTTTGTCAGAAGATGTCCCACGGCGTGCAGGAGGATGCAGAGCTGTTTCCACACTGAAAGACCACAAACAAGCCTTGCTAGCTGCAAGAGTTGCGCTTGAAGATAATGGGTGCTGTCTGGGCCCAGGAAGGACCAGGAGGTCGCCAGTTGGAGGAGGTGACAGAGGGGTTGCTCAGCAACAGAGAGAGCCCATGCAGAAGCAGGCAGCACCCTCAGAAGCACTTGAACAGGCATTCAAGAAATCTGTGCAAGGCGGTCATCTCAACACAACAAAAGGGTGTCCCACGAAGCCGGTGGTCAACTCAGTCAGTTGAGCAATGCAGGACGGAGTGCTGGGGACCTGGGCTGTTCTCTGCATGAAGGAATCCTTGCAGAAGTACACAGAAGCCATTGCAGCTGCAGATCACGCAGTACACAGGATTACTGTCTGGCGTGGGGAGGCAACGATTTACCTCCACCAAATTTGGACAGAAGGACCACTGGATGGTCAGGGTCACTTGGATCCAGCTCCTGTGTTCCAGGGACCACACTCGTCAAGATGAGAGGGGACCCAGAGGACCGGTGATGCAGAAGTTTGGTGCCTGCGTTAGCAGGGGGAAGATTCAGTTGACGCACTGTAGATTTCTTCTTGGCTTTCAGTGCAGGGTGAAGGCAGACAGCCCTCAGAGCATGCACCACCAGGAAACAGTTGAGAAAGCCGGCAGGATTAGGCGCTACAATGTTGCTGGTAGTCGTCTTGCTAGTTTGTTGCAGTTTTGCAGGCATCCTGGAGCAGTCAGCGGTCGATCCTTGGCAGAAGTAGAAGAGGGAGATGCAGAGGGACTCTGGTGAGCTCTTGCATTTCGTTATCTGAAGTGAAACCCACAGGAGAGACCCTAAATGGCCCTCAGAAGAGGATTGGCTACCTAACCCAGTAAGAGCCTATCAGGAGGGGTCTCTGACGTCACCTGCTGGCACTGGCCACTCAGAGGTCTCCATTGTGCCCTCACACCTCTGTTTTCAAGATGGCAGAGGTCTGGGACACACTGGAGGAGCTCTGGGCACCACCCCAGGGGTGGTGATGGACAGGGGAGTGGTCATTCGCCTTTCCTTTATCAAATTTCACACCAGAGCAGGGGCTGGGGGATCCCTGAACCGGTGTAGACTGGCTTATGCAAGGAGGGCACCATCTGTGCCCTTCAAAGCATTTCCAGAGGCTGGGGGAGGCTACTCCTCCCCAGCTCTAAACACCTATGTCCAAAGGGAGACGGTGTAACACCCTCTCTCAGAGGAAATCCTTTGTTCTGCCTCCCTGGGACTGGGCTGCCCAGACCCCAGGAGGGCAGAAACCTGCCTGAGGGGGGTTGGCAGCAGCAGTAATTGCAGAGAAAACCCCAGAGAGCTAGTTTGCCAGTACCCGGGGTCCATGCTGGAGCCCCGGTGATGCATGGGATTGGCACCCCAATACCAGATTTGGCATGGAGGGACAATTCCATGATCTTAGACATGTTACATTGCCATATTCAGAGTTACCATTGTAAAGCTACATATAGGTATTGACCTATATGTAGTGCATGCGTGTAATGGTGTCCCCGCACTCACAAAGTCCAGGGAAATTGCCCTGAACAATGTGGTAACTTTGCACCTAACCTTCACCAAGTGAGGGTTAGACATATAGGTTACTTATAAGTTACTTAAGTGCAGTGTAAAATGGCTATGAAATAACATGGACGTTATTTCACTTAAGCTGCAATGACAGTCCTGTGTAACAATTGTCTGAGCTCCCTATGAGTGGTAAAAGAAATGCTGCAGCCCATAGGGATCTCATGGAACCCCAATACCCGGGGTACCTGGGTACCATATACTAGGGAATTATAAGGGTGTTCCAGTGTGCAAATCAGAGTTGGTGAAAATAGTCACTAGCCTGCAGTGACAATTTAAAAAGCAGAGAGAGCATAAACACTGAGGTTCTGGTTAGCAGAGCCTCAGTGATACAGTTTGGCACCACACAGGGAACACATATAGGCCGCAAACTATGAGCACTGGGGTCCTGTCTAGCAGGTTCCCAGTGACACAGGTAAAAACAAACTGACACACAAGTAAAAATGGGGGTAACATGCCATGCAAGATGGTACTTTCCTACACCAGAGTCACCTGCAAATGTCGAGGGATACCTGTTGGACACATACTAACCCTTAGGGACAACCCCATACCCAGACACCTATCCATACTGTATGGGGACCTTGGCCTCTCCTATTAGCCACACCCAGTTCCTCTGGAGTTGGCCCATAACGTAAGGGATGCTGTTATTCCTCAAAATGTAGGCGTCATGCACAGAGCCAGGATACTTGGCATTCACCTGAGCAATGTACTGGTCCGCCAAACACACCATCTGCACATTCATCGAATGGTAGCTTTTTCTATTTCAGTCCACTTGTTCATTTCTGCGGGGGGGGGACAAATGCCACATGTGTACCATCAATGGCACCAATTACGTTGGGGATATGTCCCAGGGCATACACGTCAGCCTTCACTGTGGGCACATCCTCCAGCTGGGGAAACACGATGTAGCTGTGCATGTGTTTCAGCAGGGCAGACATCACTCTGGTCAACACTTTAGAAAATATTGCTGAGACATCCTTGATGCCATGGCCACTGTTGTTTGAAAGAAGCCACTTGCCAGGAAATGGAGAACTGATAGGACCTGCACTGGAGGGGGTATTCCTGTGGGATGGTGGATAGATGATCAGGTCCGGCTCCAATTGGGCACACAGGTCTTGGATTGTGGCACGATCAAATCTGTAGGTGATTATGATATGTCTGTCTTCCATTGTCGACAGGTCCACCAGGGGTCTGTACACCAGAGGATGTCACCATCTCATCATCTGCCCCAGCTGTTGTAGCCTATGGAGGAGAATGGTGAGCAGAGGGTCATTTACCACATAGGTTGCAAAAGTGTGTCTGCTGTAATGTTAGTAAATCCGTGTGTGACGTAGTTCGTCCATATATGTGCCAAAATGTGCTGTGATGCAGTTATGTGCCACGACATGTGCCCCCCTGAAATGACGGCTGCCTGACTTGTGAGGAGGGACAAGGGGAAATGAGGTAACTGCACTGGCGTTGTGCTGCGTCGCGGTAGGCGGTCGAAGACAGCCGCATAAGTCAGCAGTAGTTATCATTGGGCCCTACGGGTTCAGGAGCCAATGGCGATTTACGCCGGAGGTGACGGTTTGCACCGCTGTAGACATGACCGCCATTTTCTATCTGTTCACTCACTTGATACCTGACCTTCAACAGGAGAGGACCTACATTGCAGGTGCTGCTGTGACCTCAGTCTGGAAGCGACAATGGCTCGAGTGTCTGGGGAAAGGGCCTCTGCCTTCACCGCGGAGGAGTTGAACAAACTGGTGGATGGGGTCCTCCCC
Source organism: Pleurodeles waltl (assembly GCF_031143425.1). NCBI lineage: Eukaryota > Metazoa > Chordata > Amphibia > Caudata > Salamandridae > Pleurodeles > Pleurodeles waltl. Next base: position 1,075,933,484 of record NC_090437.1, read on the forward strand.
CAGTACACGCTACTCTACAGTCCTCCAGACAAACAGGTGACTACACTGTGAGCATGATGCGTGGGCAATGCCTGCTTGGAGTGGTGTGGATGGAAGATACATGTTGGGGGGGCTGGGGCTGCTTGTGAGGATGGTCAGTGTATGTGCGTCACGGCATGGCTGGGAACTGGTGGGCAAAAAGTATGATGGCCTGGACGGGTGAGTAATTTCCTTTCCTCCTGTACCTTTCCTCTAGGTCAGCGCCCAACGGAAGAAAGGTATTTGGTGTGCCATCGCCAAGGAAGTGTAGACCCTGGGGGTCTATCATAGACGGAGGACCCACTGCTGCAAGAGATGGGAGGGCCTGCGCCGCTGGAGCAAGAAGACGGCGGAGGCCCAGCTTGGGCTGGCCTCCCAACATGGAAGGGGAGCCTGTAGCACCATAACCCCCCTGATGTTCTGCATCCTGGCGGTGACCGATCTGGAGTTGGTTGGGCGCTTGAGGGCATTGCAGGAGCCACAAGGGGGTGAGCACAGTGTCATAAAGCTGACTCTGCACGGTTTAGGAAGTATCTGGGTGGGGGATGTGGGCTGTGGGTGCCCCTAGGCCAGGGCGAACATGGCAGTGTAGGTCCCTTGTTGGGCAGGTTCTGAAGCACTCCAACCCCAATAGTGTTAGTGGGCATCTACTACTGGGCAGGCTCCTGTGGGTTTTAGGTGTGCAGCTAATGGCGTTAGGCATTGTACCCCATGGGCTGGTGACTTTTCTACTAACTGGTAGTGCATAGCCTAGTGCATAGGGCTGCTCCCTGTGTGTTGTGTCCGCCAACGGTAGTGGTGTTGCTGGCATTGACCATGTGTGTTCTCTGTCTTTTCCCCCTTCTTGTTTTGTTACCCTGTCCTTGTGTGCATTAGCATCATCTGGCAGAGGAGCAGAGGCACCGGCGACGGAGGGAGCTGCATCCCACATGGCCAAGAGGGTGAATCCATGGGGGGTGAATGCACCAGTGGGACAGAGGGCGAGGGGAGCTCCACGACGGGGATAGGAGGGGATACCAGCGACAACGATTCCTCCTCTGATCGAAGCTCCCTGGCGGTGGTGGACACATCCACCCCAACAACAGTACAGCGCCGCCCCCCCCACCAGCACCGCCCTCTCAGCAGCCCCTCAGCGAGTTTCCCGTGCCCACTCACCCAGGAGGATGGGCATCTCCTTCGTCCCAGGCACTTCAGGCCCTGCCCCAGTCATACCTGCTGCACTGAGTGAGGAGGCTATTGACCTCCTGAGATCCCTCTCTGTTGGCAGTCAACCATTCTGAATGCCATCCAGGGTGTTGAGAGGCATTTGCAACAAACAAATGCATACCTGGAGGGCATTCATTCTGGCGTGGCAGCCCAACAGAGACCATTTCAGGCTCTGGCCTCAGCACTGATGGCAGCCATTGTCCCTGTGTCCAGCCTCCCCCTCCAACTTCCACTACCCAGACCCAATCCCCTGTACCTCAGCCTATCCCAAGCACACCATTAAACCAGCATGCACAAACATCAACACATAAAAGTGGCTCAATGAAAACATAAGCACCACATATCCCACAGGCACTCACACAAGCATCATACCCATGCACACATACCAACATCCACTTCCTCCCAGTCTCGTCTCCGCTCACACCTGCATGCACCACATCATCAGCCACTGCCTCCATCATCAGCACGCCCATCATAACACACCGCTCATGTGAAATCACCAGCCCCACTACAATTCACACGTCCCCTGTGTCCTCTCCCAGTGTGTCTGTGAGCCCTCCTCCCAAAGTACACAAATGCAGGCACACACCCACTCAACAGCCATCCACCTCACAACAGCCTCCAGCCCATGCACCTTCACCCAAACTCAGCACAGGTACACCTCCTACAACCACTACCTCTTCCTCCACTCCCACACCCCCTACATCTTCCCATCACTGTGGGTCTTCAAAATTGTCCTAGCTAACATTAACCTCTTCCCTACACCTCGCCCCGTCCTTCCCCTAGGGCCAGGATGTCTAGATCCCAGCCAAACACCTCAGCTACCAAATCTGCATCCGCTGTGGTCCCTGCAAGTCTGGTAAGATCGAAGGGGGCACCCGTCAAAGCTGCCAGTGTGCCACGTAGAGATAAGAAGGACCACCCTATTCCGCCACCTGCAAAGGTCAAAAAGGGTCCGGTATCCAGCAGGGGAAAGTCAAATCACCCACCCAGCAAGGCCTCGCCCAAACACAGAGAGGACAGTGCCAAGGTTCCTGCAGCGACTGCCACGGTGGGGAAGGGCCACAACCCAAAGGGCAAGTCACCTCAGGGCACGATGCCTCATGATGAGGGGCTCGTGACCACCATATCATCAGGGATGGCAGAGACCTGCACCACAGTCACCACCGCCGCTCCGACCGCCTCCTGCACCGCCACCTGCACCGCCACCTGCACCGCCACCTGCACCGCTGCTGCCACAACGTCAGGCTGCAGCATCCTCCCCTAGGGTCAACCATCCGAGGCTTCCGGAGACGGTATGGTGTCTCCCTCCACCACAACAGACACTTGCACCACGGCCAGCACTAGCAGCATCTCCGCCGCAGCCACCTCCACCTGCACCACCATCAGCACCGCCACGTGCACAGCCGATACCACTCTGTTGGACATCAGCACCATCCCCAGTGGGCAGCGGTCTGAGTCTGCAGTTGACGTCCTGGACCTTGGACATGCCACTTGAGACACCACCTCCAGCACTGACATGAACCAGCAATTGCCAGCCTAAGCCGTCCCAGGATGGAGTGTGGCTCTGCCTCCATGGAGTATCATGCTACCTGTTCCAGGTACATCGAGTGGCTAAGACACCCAGGTGAGAGGATGTCAACTGCCTCTCCCCAGGTGCAGCATCACTGGGCACAAAGCCCCCTCCAGAACCTGTGGAGAAATACATCCACTCACCCAATCCTTGGCAGGATGAAGCACACTGGGCACAAAGCCCCCTCCAGAACCAGTGGAGACATCCATCCACTCACCCAATCCATGGCAGTATGAAGCACACTGGGCACAAAGCCCCCTCCAGAACCAGTGGAAAAATTCATCCACTCACCCAATCCTTGGCAGGATGAAGCACACTGGGCACAAAGCCCCCTCCAGAGCATGTGGGCAAACCACACACTAAAGAGACTGTGGCTTTGCAGTCCCCAGGAGCAAGCAGAGGGCAAACCACCCACTTGAGAGACTGTGGCCTTGCACTCCCCAGGACCAAGTAGTGGGCAACCCACCCACTTGAGAGATTTGAGAGACAGTGGCTTTGCACTCCCCAGGAGCAAGCAGTGGGCAAACCACCCACTTGAGAGACTGTGGCATTGCACTCCCCAGGACCAAGCAGTGGGCAACCCACCCACTTGAGAGACTTGAGAGACTGTGGCTTTGCACTCCCCAGGACCAAGCAGTGGGCAAACCACCTACTTGAGAGACTGTGGCTTTGCACTCCCCAGGACCAAGCAGTGGGCAAACCACCCACTTGAGAGACTTAAGCGACTGTGGCTTAGCACTCCCCAGGACCAAGCAGTGGGCATGGAACCCCCCCGAGGAGCAGTGGCGTCGTACCATCATCCGGCTAAGGTGCCCCCCTCCCCTTCCCCCTGAGGTGCCTTTTTTTTTTTCAACCTGATGCCCTGCAGTGTTCTCTCCGTTTTGAGGCAGGTGTCATGTGTGGCCTTCGCCCATGCTTTTTGGGACCACGGGTCCACGGACATTTACAAGGGTCAGTGTACGGACTTGTGTACTTGATGTAAATATTTGTGTATACTGATTATTTGCTTTTCTCTTGACCTATCTGATTGTTCCAATGTAACACTAGCTAAACTAATTTCGTTTTGTCCTTGCGTTCTGCCAGGGGGTGACAGGGTGTATCTGTGATGTTGTTGGATATGTGTGTGTGTATGGTGTTGTGGGTGAGGGTGGGGGTGGGGGTTCTGCGTGCCACATGTGTGTGTCACTCTCTTTTCCCTCCTCCCCTCCCCTGTGTGCTAGGTGCAGTACTCACCGTCATCGCCACCACCTTCTTTCTACTTCATGGTGTATTAGTAGATACACCAACATGGGTAGGATCTGCAATTCGGGCTCCATGGCGTCCTGGTTCTTCGTGGAATGTCGAGAGGTCAGTGGTTCCCCTTCGTTGTTCAGTTTCCGCCGTGCTTTTGATGGCGTTGGTGCCACCGTGGAAAAGCTGGCAGATTGGTGCCTTGTAATAGTGTGGGAAGTACATTGTCTTCCACCTGTCTGTTGGCGGTGCTACCGCATTGGCGGTCGGAGTGTTAAAGTGGCTGTCTATGTTGGCGGTTTCCGCCATGATCCCATTTTTTTTTTGCCCGCCTGTTCGCGGTATTACCGCCACTTTAACACCAACCGCCATGGTTGTAATGAGGGCCTATATGTCCTACCTTAACCATACACTGCACCCTGCCCTTGGGGCTACTTAGGGCCTACCTTAGAGGTGTCTTACATGTAAGAAGAGGGAAGGTTTAGGCCTGGCAAGTGGGTACACTTACCAAGTCGAATTTACAATTAAAACTGCACACACAGACACTGCAGTGGCAGGTCTGAGAATGATTACAGAGCTACTTATGTGGGTGGCACAACAAGTGCTTCAGGCCCACTAGTAGCATTTGATTTACAGGCCCTGGGTACCTCTAGTGCACTGTAATTATTAATAAATCAAATATGTCAATCATGGATAAACCAATTACATACACATTTTGTAAAGGAACACTCACACTTTGGCACTGGCTACCAGTGGTAAAGTGCCCAGAGTAACAAAAACAGCAAAATCAGAGTCCAGCACACATCAACAACTTGGGAAACAGAGGCAAAAAGCTAAGGGAGACCACGTTAAGGATGAAAAGTTTAACATGTGTCCCCCCCTGCTGAAAGTGGGGAGCAACTACCCAATCTCATGGGAGTTCTCAACACTAAGGCGGAAGAACCTGGACAGACCATCAGCATTGGTGTGCTCTGTACCAGGACTGTGTTCCACCATAAAGTCCTGTAGGGAAATGAACCACCTCAATAGTTTTGGATTCTCAGCCCTCATCTGCATTAACCATCTGAGGGGCCTGTGGTCGTCTGAACTCGGAAGTGAGTCCCAACCAAGTAGGGTCTTAGGGCCAGATGTAGCAAGTCGGCAATTTGCGACTTGCAAATTGCGAGTCCCTGCGACTCGCAATTTGCAAGTCGCAAATTGCTATGCAGTATGGTGTCTCAGACACTGACTGCGACTCGCAATGGGGTCGCAATGACCCACCTCATGAATATTCATGAGGTGTGTCGCAAATTGCGGCCCCATTGCGAGTATAGGCACTCGCTAACATGGAGGCCTGCTGTCGTCAGCAGACCTCCATGTTTGCGACCTGCTTTTCAATAAAGCAGTTTTTTTTTTTTTAAGTGTAGCCCGTTTTCCTAACAGGAAAACGAGCTGCACTTCCAAAAAAACGAAACCTTTAGTTTTGTTTTTTTTTCAGGGCAGGGAGTGGTCCCTTGGACCACTCCCTGCCCTGAAAAAATAATTTGGGGTCCAATCACAAACTGGAAGGGGTCCCATGGGGACCCCTTCCAATTTGCGAGTGGGTTACCATCCACTTGAAGTGGATGGTAACTGCGACTCCATTTGCGACCACGTACGCGGTCGCAAATGGAATTGCATCCCACTGCGAGTCGCAAATAGGAAGGGAACACCCCTTCCTATTTGCGAGTCGGAAATGCATTTTGCGAGTCGGAGCCGACTCGCAAAATGCATTTCTGAATGGCAAAGTGGCTTTTGCGCCTCGCAAACGGCGATTTTCGCCGTTTGCGAGGCGCTAACACTTTGCTACATCTGGCCCTTAGCTTCTTCAGTGCCCAGACCAGAGCAAACGCTCTATGTTCTATGACACTCCACCTACGTTCCCTGGGTAGTAATCTCCTGCTAATGAAGGCTACAGGTTGATCTAGGCCCTCTTCATTAAGCTGTGAGAGTAGTGCTCCAATACCATGCACAGAGGCGTCTGTTTGCACACCAACTCCTTGGAGTAGTCAGGTGGCTTCAGCACAGGTGCTGTGTACATGGCAGCCTTCAGGGCATCAAAAGCGTTCTGGCAAGCCTCTATCTAGATCACTTTCCTGGGTTGCTTCTTAGAAGTCAACTCAATTAAGGGGGTAACAATGGTACCATATCCCTTAACAAACCTCCTGTAGTATTCGGTGAGACCTAAAAAGGCTCTCACTTCAGTCTGGGTCTTGGGAGGCTCCCAAGCCAGAATTGTGTCAATTGTAGGCTATATGGGTGCTTCCTCGCCACTCCCCACCTTGTGTCCTAAGTACACCACAGAACCCTGCCCTATTTGGGACTTGCTCAACTTAATAGTGAGGCCTGCCTTCTACAGGGACTCTAACACTCTCCAGAGGTGTTGCAAATGTTCCTTCCATGTGGAATTAAACACAGCAAAGTCATCCAGGTGCGCAGCACTGAACTCTTTGTTCTGCTTTCCTTCTCTTATCTTATGACCGAGCTTACAGAACCTCTCTGAAATGCACTTCTGAGTTTAAAGAAGACATTTATTGTTATTATTACTTCACCACGAGGTTCCTGAGAGACGAAATTAGTAGATTGGCAGCACACGTTCAAAAGTAGTCGCAGCAATGAAAGCAAAATATATCAAAGTACTTCTCAGTTGCAATGTACACAGCAAATACATATGATTATATTATAGCATAACTTCAAAGCAAAGCATAAAAGTCAAAATTGCATCACCATAGGGCAAGGCTGTAGGGCCTATAACAGCTTCATCTTTCTAGGGCTTCAAGTTGATGACTCCGTTCAACTGCGAGAAAGAGATTTTCTACCCAAACGGGGACAGGCAACTGACGTCTGGTTCCTGTCTGAAGTCAAGATAGTTTCAATCTAACTCTGTTGTCCAGAGCCACCCCTTAAAAGAAAACTCAGTGTGAGAACCGAAGAAACTTGGAGAGTGGCCAATTTTCCAAGCCTCGCTCGTTGTCAGACTGGATTGAGAGGTAAACACAAAATCTACGCGCTCTTATCAGCTAGGGTCTGGTGTGAAAAACACAGCTTGGTCTATCATGTGGAAAAACAAAGCTCATCTGCAATGTCTCAACTACAATGTCTAACTTCACGTTAAAGCCAATAGGCAGCTAAACTGAATACAGAATGTAATGTCTAATGTCATGTTAAAGCCAATGGGCAGCTAAACTGAATACAACATCTAATGTGCTACTGGTGAACATTGAGCAACTAATATGCGCAGTGGTGAAACACAAAGTCATTGGTCAAACACAATTAATAGCATCACACTCCACCCTATGACCAATGAATTTTTGTTTACATACCACTTATTTCAAACAAAAACAAAAAACAAAAACATCAACACAAAAAAACATTATAAGCAAATCAGATTTGAATGATAAAAGCAATCACTGTAAAGCAATGGAAGTGGATTTACATATTGATCTTATAACCTTTCACATCAGATACCTCTACAATAAAAAGACTGAAACTTATATACTCTGATTGAACAGTGTCTCTAAAACAGCAAGTGGATGTAGCATGAGTTCTACTCATGTAAAGGTGCACGGTCCACCTAAAAGGTTTGCTGGAATGTAAGCGAAAGTCAGAGTTCCACACAAAAAAAAAAACAGACAGTTAACTGTTAAGGTTGCTTAGTTCCAGTGGAAAAATGTAATCAAACAAGTTGCACTTGAACTGAAGGCGCCAGTTGCGCAAAATGGATCCATGGGGTCTGTACTTTAATCAATCAGGTTCAGGTTGGGGGTTCGCTCCCTCCCCTGTCCCCACACGCACACACCCAAAGGGAGACCACACAGCACACTCATGGTCAGTGGCGAGTCGTGGTAGGATCTGTAAAAGAAAAAAAGTATGACTTTTCTTGCAAATAACATTTGTCACCTGAAATGTGCCCTTCTTCTTTCTTTCCTTGTTTTATAATCAGCAGGACGTTTTTGGGGCCCTGTGTTATAATTTCTGCAGGTTCTGGAGGGTCATTTGGGGATTCAACCCACACCTTGGCACTGAGGTTTTCATCTGCTGCACCACAGCTTCCCTTTCCTTGCACTGTCAGAAGGGCTGGGGCAGACTCCTTCTTTATAAAACCTCCATTCACTGCACTTTTGACAAGTTGGGCAATTCTGTCACCAATCTGTATGAATAAATCAGATTATTTTCTAGTTATCAGCATGATTTTGATTTCTCCTTGGTAATCTGCAGCAATCATTCCCCCTAAAACCTGATCAATTTGCCATATCTGTCCTGGTAACTCTCCTCTCTCCAACTGATCCTTGACTGTTTGTGGGACAGATTGATGTTGTGCGTGCAAAATCACAATTTTTATCAAAGCTAGGGGAATGTGCATCTCTCTAATCTCTGCCCACCTGTAAGTGGCTTTTTCTCCCAGATGTCCACATTTCTGGTGCACCCACTTAGCCATCCCCACTAAGTCAGAATTCTGGGGGGACACTTCAGACTCTGAATTTTTCTCTTTAACATTTGCAAGGGAATTGAACCAGTTATGTACAAGCCATGTGGAAAACCAAACGGCTAAACCATTGGCAGTGAACCAAGAATCAGTGTAAAAATGACACATCTCAAGCAGCTCTTGCTTTAAAGTCTGACACACATTGTACAAATCTGAATCAATAGTCAAACAAACATGCTTTTTTTCCTCAGGGGACACAAATTCAAATGGTGCACTCAGTTTCACTGGTGACTCTTTTACCTGTGGTACTCCCTGCACCCCCTCCTCCTCCTGAAAAGGGGCTTGTGACACCTGTTCATGTAGGGCTGCAGTGACTCTAGCCCTGTCTTGCATGTACCAGATCCAGTGTATGATACTAGCCTCCTGTGCCTGTCCTAAACTGTGAGAGTTAGGTGAACTCATCACCCACTGCATGCTTGATATTTCAAGTTTCAGAATTACATTATCATTTAACCTGTCCTAAACTGTGAGAGTTAGGTGAACTCATCACCCACTGCATGCTTGATATTTCAAGTTTCAGAATTACATTATCATTTAATGTCCAAAGTTCCAGGGGCACTCTTGTCTTCCCCTGTTCCTGATTTACATGTAAATCAGTGTTTCCCTCTTGCACTGCACAGAAACCTAAAGTCTGAATTTTTTCATTTGCCAAATCAAAAGCGTGCAGCTGCTCATGTTTTTTCCTAGTTACTTTGTAACAAAGTGTTACGATTTCACTCAGATGAGGGCTATACTGTTTCCAAAAATCAAACAAGCTCATGAAACTCGGTGTCTATTGCTTAGTGCAAATAGTAAGAAACTCTAAAATCTTTTGTTTTACTTGTGACAACATCTGTCTATTTTCTGGGTTCCACTGAATTCCCAGTAACTGCACATTTTACGACAGTACTTTTGCCTTGTCCGAATTAATTTTACTTTGCAAAAGCGGTCTGTAAATCACATTCCTAACTCTGTTCTCAGTGTTATCTTTTAAGGAATGCACTTCAACTGCCAAAAACTGTGGGCTGCTGTGCTCAAGAGACACATTTTTTTAACCTTCTCATTACTGGAATGGGATAAGTCAGATTCTTCTAAAACAGCAGTTTTATAGATTTCAGCATTATCTTGCATTAATGTGTTCTGGCTAATTTGCTCACATAAATTCTTATTTTCATGTTCTAACTGCCTACATCTCTCCTGCATTTTTCTGTAAGCAGATAAAAGTACCCAAACCCTTCTGTCAAGAACAAAAGGAACATCATTTCTTTCAAAAGGCACATTTTCTAAATATGCTTTATCACAGCACTCATCCCAAGACTCACGCAGTCGTGATAAACAAGAAAACATGTTTCTCAGCACCATAAGGCAGTTTAACTTCACATGCATTTTCAAACATGGTCTGCTGTGTTTCTTTATTTCTCTAAACAACAAAAAACAATTACACTTTTAAATAGTGCACTTCCAATCTCCAATGACTCTCAAGACTGATGACTCGCCAAAATGTTCTGCTTTCCTTCTCTTATCTCATGACCGAGCTTACAGAACCTCTCTGGAATGCACTTCTGAGTTTAAAGAAGACATTTATTGTTATTATTACTTCACCACGAGGTTCCTGAGAGACGAAATTAGTAGATTGGCAGCACACGTTCAAAAGTAGTCGCAGCAATGAAAGCAAAATATATCAAAGTACTTCTCAGTTGCAATGTACACAGCAAATACATATGATTATATTATAGCATAACTTCAAAGCAAAGCATAAAAGTCAAAATTGCATCACCATAGGGCAAGGCTGTAGGGCCTATAACAGCTTCATCTTTCTAGGGCTTCAAGTTGATGACTCCGTTCAACTGCGAGAAAGAGATTTTCTACCCAAACGGGGACAGGCAACTGACGTCTGGTTCCTGTCTTAAGTCAAGATAGTTTCAATCTAACTCTGTTGTCCAGAGCCACCCCTTAACCCCTTCACTGCCAGGCCTTTTCCCCCACCTGTGCCAGGCCTTTTTTTGCCTATTTGGAATAGTTCTTGCTTAGGCCCTCATAGCTTTTTGTCCACATAAGCTACCAACGCCATATTTGCGTCCTTTTTTTCCAACACCCTAGGGATTCTAGAGGTACCCAGACCTTGTGGGTTCCCCTGAAGGAGGCCAAGAAATTAGCCAAAATACAGTGAAAAATTAGGTTTTTTCCAAAAAATGGGAAAAAGGGGCTGCAGAAGAAGGCTTGTGATTTTTTCCCTGAAAATGGCATCAACAGAGGGTTTGTGGTGCTAAAATCACCAGCTTCCCAGCCTTCAGGAACAGGCAGACTTGAATCAGAAAACCCAATTTTTCAACACAATTTTGGCATTTTACTGGGACATATCCCATTTTTCAGATTTTTTGTGCTTTCACCCTCCTTCCAGTCAGTGACAGAAATGGGCATGAAACCAATGCTGGATCCCAGAAACCGAAACATTTCTGAAAAGTAGACATAATTCTGAATTCATCAAGGGGTAATTTGTGTAGATCCTACAAGGGTTTCCTACAGAAAATAACAACTGGAAAAAAATATATATTGAAATTTAGGTGAAAAAAACTGCAATTTTTCTCTTCGTTTTAAATGAGCTGCACCCTGAAGTGGGTTTTCATTCTATACCGGGTATACAGCAATTCATTTGCTGAAATATAAAGAGTGAAAAATAGCTATCAAGAAAACCTTTGTATTTCCAAAATGGGCACAAGATAAGGTGTTGAGGAGCAGTGGTTATTTGCACATCTCTGAATTCCGGGGTGCCCATACTAGCATGTGAATTACAGGGCATTTCTCAAATAGACATCTTTTTTACACACTCTCTTATATTTGGAAGGAAAAAATGTAGAGAAAGACAAGGGGTAATAACACTTGTTTTGCTATCCTATGTTCCCCCAAGTCTCCCGATAAAAATGATACCTCACTTGTGTGGGTAGGCCTAGCGCCCACGACAGGAAATGCCCAAAACACAACGTGGACACATCCCAATTTTTTGACAGAAAACAGAGGTGTTTTTTGCAAAGTGCCTACCTGTAGATTTTGGCCTCTAGCTCAGCCGGCCCCAGGGGGTGGCAGAAATGGCCTAAAATAAATATGCCCCACCCCTAACCCCACCGGGGAGCGACCCTTGCCTACGGGGTCGCTCCACCTGCGTGACATTGGTGCAAAAAAAAAGATCCCTAGTGCCTAGTTGTTTCTGCCCCCCTTGGGGGCAGATTGACCTAAAATCGGCCGATTTGCCCCCAAGGGGGGCAGAAATGGTCTAAATACAATTTGCTCCCCAGGGGAGCGACCCTTGCCTAATGGGTCGCTCCCCATCTCTAAAAAAAAAAAAAAAAAAAAAAAAATTTGCCCTGGTGCCTAGAGGTTTCTGCCCCCTAATAACAATAGGCCGATCTGCCCCCAGGGGGGACAGAAATGGCCTAAAATAAATTTGCCCCCAAGCCCCTCCGGGAGCGACTCTTGCCTACGGGGTCGCTCCCCTTGCGTGACATTGGCACAAAAAAAAGAAACCACATCACAATAATGGCTACACTGAAAACTGGTAAGTTTGGTATCAAACTTCTCAGCACAATAAATGCACACTGATGCCAGTGTACATTTTATTTTAAAATACACCCCAGAGGGCATCTTAGAGATGCCCCCTGAAAACATACCCGACTTCCAGTGTGGGCTGACTAGTTTTGCCAGCCTGCCACACACCAGACATGTTGCTGGCCACATGGGGAGAGTGCCTTTGTCACTCTGTGGCTAGTAACAAAGCCTGTACTGGGTGGAGGTGCTTCTCACCCCCCCCCCCCTGCAGGAACTGTAACACTTGGCGGTGAGGCTCACCCCCTTTGTTACAGCGCCTCAGGGCACTCCAGCTAGTGGAGATGCCCACCCCCTCCGGCCACGGCCCCACTTTTGGCAGCAAGGCCGGAGGAGATAATGAGAAAAACAAGGAGGAGTCACTGGCCAGTCAGGACAACCCCTAAGGTGTCCTGAGCTGAGGTGACTCTGACTTTTAGAAATCCTCCATCTTGCCGATGGAGGATTCCCCCAATAGGATTAGGGATGTGCCCCCCTTCCCTCAGGGAGGAGGCACAAAGAGGGTGTAGCCACCCTCAGGGCTAGTAGCCATTGGCTACTAACCCCCCAGACCTAAACACACCCCTAAATTGAGTATTTAGGGGCTCCCAGAATCTAGCAAGATAGATTCCTGCAACCTAAGATGAAGAAGGACTGCTGACCTGAAAGCCCTGCAGAGAAGACGGAGATACCAACTGCTTTGGCCCCAGCTCTACCGGCCTGTCTCCCCACTTCAAGAAAAACTGCAACAGCGACGCGTTCCACAGGGTCCAGTGACCTCTGAAGCCTCAGAGGACTACCCTGCATCTAAAAGGACCAAGAACTCCTGAGGACAGCGGCTCTGCTCCAAAGAAGAAACATCTTTGCAACAAAGAAGCAACTTTTGAAGACCACATGTTTCCCGCCGGAAGCGTGAGACTTTGCACTCTGCACCCGACGCCCCCGGCTTGACCTGCGGAGAAACAACACTACAGGGAGGACTCCCTGGTGACTGCGACCCTGTGAGTAGCCAGAGTTGACCCCCCTGAACCCACCCAGCGACGCCTGCAGAGGGAATCCAGAGGCTCCCCCTGACCACGACTGCCTGCTTCTAAGAACCTGACGCCTGGTAAAGACACTGCACCCGCAGCCCCCAGGACCTGAAAGATCCGACCTCCAGTGCAGAAGCGACCCTCAGGTGGCCCTCTCCCTTGCCCAGGTGGTGGCTACCCCGAGGAGCCCCCCCCTGCCTGCCTGCTTCGCTGAAGAGACCCCTGGGCCTCCCATTGAAACCTATTGCAAACCCGACGCCTTTTTGCACTCTGCGCCCGGCCGCACCCGTGCCGCTGAGGGTGTACTTTTTGTGCTGACTTGTGCCCCCCCCGGTGCCCTACAAAACCCACCTGGTCTGCCCTCCGAAGTCGCAGGTACCTACCTGCTGGCAGACCTTAGCCGGGGCCCCCCCTTCTCCATTGAAGCCTATGTGTTTTGGGCACCACTTTGACCTCTGCACCTGACCGGCCCTGAGCTGCTGGTGTGGTAACTTTGGGGTTGCCCCGAACCCCCAACGGTGGGCTACCTTGGACCCAACTTTGAACCCTGTAGGTGGTTTACTTACCTGCAAAACTAACAAACACTTACCTCCCCCAGGAACTGTTGAAAATTGCACTGTCTAGTTTTAAAATAGCTTATTGCCATTTTTGTGAAAACTGTACATGCTATTTTGCTAATTCAAAGTTCCTAAAGTACCTAAGCAAAATACCTTTAATATGAAGTATTACTTGTAAATCTTGAACCTGTGGTTCTTAAAATAAACTAAGAAAATATATTTTTCTATACAAAAACCTATTGGCCTGGAATTGTCTTTGAGTGTGTGTTCCTCATTTATTGCCTGTGTGTGTACAACAAATGCTTAACACTACCCTCTGATAAGCCTACTGCTCGACCACACTACCGCAAAATAGAGCATTAGAATTATCTCTTTTTGCCACTATCTTACCTCTATTGGGAACCCTTGGACTCTGTGCATGCTATTTCTTACTTTGAAATAGTACATACAGAGCCAACTTCCTACATTGGTGGATCAGCGGTGGGGTACAAGACTTTGCATTTGCTGAACTACTCAGCCAATACCCGATCGCACGACTAAATTCCAAACATTGTCATTAGAAACTGATTTTTTAAATTTGAGCTATTTTTCTAAATTTTTAAAAGTCCTGCTAGGTCCTTGTGTTAGTCCCTGTTAGCATTTCATTTAGAGTTTAAACGTTTTGTAAAAGTTTGAATTAAGTTCTAGAGATAGTTTTCGATTCTTAAAAAGTATTCCAACTTTTAGAAACATAGGGGGTCATTATGACCCTGGCGGAAGGCGGAGAAGCGGCAGTAAGACCGCCAACAGCCTGGCGGTCTTTTTTTGGGAATTATGACCATGGCGGTTACCGCCATGGTCATCTGCCGGTTCTCCGTTCCGCCCGCCGGGCTGGAGTCCTGGGTCTCCAGCCCGGCGGGCGTCACTATACCGCCGGCGGTATTTGGACCCGGCTGACTGCCATGGATTTCATGCGGTTTGAAACCGCCATGAAATCCATGGCGGTTAGCACTATCAGTGCCAGGGAATTCCTTCCCTGGCACTGATAGGGGTCTCCCCCACCCCCCACCCCCACACCGACTCCCTCCCCTACACCTCCCACCACCCCTGCCACCCCCAAAGGTAGCAGGACCCCCCTCCCCACTCACGCAGGCACCACCAACACACACACGCACACACACCGACATACATGCCAACATCCACACACACAGTCAGACATGCACACCCACTTTCAAACATACACGCACACATCCATACAGACATACACGCACTCATTCCCAATCACACAATACCCCGCAAGCATACACGCACTCACACACCCCCTCTACATACACACACGCACACCCCCATGCAAACACACAACACACAACACCCCCCTCCCCCCTTCCCTAACGGATGATCGACTTACCTTGTCCGTCGATCTTCCGGGAGGGGACGGGATCCATGGGGGCTGCTCCGCCGACACCACACCGCCAACATAACACCGCCACACCGAATCACAGGACGTGATTCGGTGGGCAGTGTTCTATTGGCGTGGTGGTGAAGGTGGAGCAACCTCCACTTCCCCGCCGCCCGCCAGTATGGCTGTTGGCGGCTCTCCGTCCGAAAAAGGACGGAGAGCTGCCAACAGTCATAATACTCCGAGTGGAAAACCGCCACCACTGGCGGTCTTCAGCACGACGGTCCCTCGGCGGTCTTTCAGAAAGACCGCCGAGGTCATAATGACCCCCATAATGTCTGCTGCAGAAGAGATACTGATGGAACTCAACCTAACCCCTTACCTTCATCTTAGGATGTCAGAGTTAAGGTCTCTCTGCAATATCAAAAAGATAAAAACTGGTTCAAACCCTACCAAAGTACAGCTCCAGCAGCTTTTGGCAGAGTTTGCTAAAAACAACCCCTCTGATGATACCTTCCCAGAGGGGGAAGCTAGTGATGTGGAGGATTTCCCACCTCCAGTCCTAGATAGGGAGCCCAGGGTCCCTCAAACCCTGTCTCCACAAGTGATAGTCAGAGATGCTGTTTTTCTCACAGGAGAGTCCAGCAACTCTGGAAGCATTGAGGGCAGCCTCAATGAAGATGACCTCCTGTTAGCCAGGATGGTCAAAAGATTGGCTTTGGAAAGACAGATCCTAGCCATAGAAAGGGAAAGACATGAGATGGGCCTAGGTCCCATCAATGGTGGCAGCAACATAAATAGGGTCAGAGATTCTCCTGACATGAAAAAAAGGGATTGTAACTAAATATGAAGATGGTGATGACATCACCAACCAGAAAAGTAAACAAATCTCACTGGGGTGCTCTCCTTTGGGAAATGTTCACTGGAAAGTGTAGGGATAGACTCCTCACACTCTCTGGAAAAGATGCAGAATCCTATGACCTCATGAAGGCTACCCTGATTGAGGGCTTTGGATTCTCAACTGAGGAGCACAGGATTAGGTTCAGGGGGGCTCAAAAATCCTCGAGCCAGACCTGGGTTGATTTTGTTGACTACTCTGTTAAAACACTGGATGGTTGGATTCATGGCAGTGGTGTAAATGATTATGATGGGCTGTACAATTTATTTGTGAAAGAACACCTGTTAAGTAATTGGGAAAGAAGGCGGACCATTGGGTCAAGACTAAGGTGACCAAGACTTCCACAGGGGGTGACCAAAAGAAAGGGGTCACAAAGACTCCCCAGGGGAAGAGTGTTGAGACATCCAAGGGAAAAAGTAAAGAGTCTTCTACAGGGCCCCAAAAACCTGCTCAGGAGGGAGGGTCCAAAGCCTCTTCACAATCCAATGTTGGGTACAAGGGTAAAAACTTTGATCCCAAAAAGGCCTGGTGTCGTAGTTGTAATCAGCAGGGACACCAAACTGGAGACAAGGTCTGTCCCAAGAAAGGTTCCACTTCTAACTCTACTCCAGCTAACACTGGAATAGCCAGTCTCCAGGTGGGATCAACAGTGTGCCCAGAGCAAATCAGGGTTCACACTGTAGCTACATTAGTCTCTGAGGGTGGGGTGGACTTAGCCACACTGGCTGCCTGGCCCCCTAATATGCAAAAATACAGGCAGCAACTCTTAATTAATGGGACAAGTGTAGAAGGCCTGAGGGATACAGGTGCCAGTGTTACCATGGTGACAGAGAAACTGGTTTCCCCTGGTCAATACCTGGCTGGACAAACTTATCCAGTCACCAACACTGACAATCGGACAAAAGTACATCCCATGGCTATGGTAACTTTAGAGTGGGGAGGGGTCAATGGCCTGAAACAGGTGGTGGTTTCCTCAAATTCCCCTGTAGACTGTTTGCTTGGAAATGACCTGGAGTCCTCAGCATGGGCTGAGGTAGAACTCAAAACCCATGCAGCCATGCTGGGTATCCCTGAACTGGTGTGTGTCAAGACAAGGGCACAGTGCAAGGCTCAGGGTGAAAAACTGGTGTTGGAGCCTGGAAAAAGGGCCCAAACCTCCAAGAGAAAAGGAAAGAAGACTGGGGAACCAGCTTCAACACAAGAGAAAGATAACCTCTTTTCCCAGGAAGAAGTTCTGCCCTCTGAGGGAACTGAGCCCATGGAGTTAGAACCTTATCAGGTTGAGCTCCTAGGCCCCGGGGGACCCACAAGGGAACAGTTGTGTAAGGGGCAAGAAACCTGTCCCTCTCTTGAAGGCCTTAGGCAGCAAGCTGCTGAAGAGACCAAAGGAAAAATCACTGGAACACATAGAGTCTATTGGGAAGATGGACTCCTCTACACTGAGGCAAGAGATCCCAAACCTGGTGCCACTAGGAGAGTGGTAGTGCCTAAGGAGTTTAGGAAGTTCATTCTGACCTTAGCTCATGATATTCCACTTGCTGGGCATTTGGGACAAACCAAGACTTGGGAAAGGTTAGTTAAGCATTTCTATTGGCCCAACATGTCCCAGAAGGTAAAGGAGTTTTGTGTCTCCTGTGCCACCTGTCAAGCCAGTGGTAAGACAGGTGGACACCCAAAGGCCCCCCTCATTCCACTTCCAGTGGTGGGGGTCCCCTTTGAAAGAGTGGGTGTGGACATAGTGGGTCCACTTGAACCTCCCACAGCCTCAGGGAACCAATACATACTAGTAGTAGTGGATCATGCTACTAGATCCCTGAAGCAATTCCCCTGAGGTCCACTACTGCCCCTGCAGTAGCAAAAGCACTCATTGGTATTTTTACCAGAGTGGGATTTCCTAAGGAGGTGGTGTCTGACAGGGGTACCAACTTCATGTCAGCATACCTGAAGCATATGTGGAATGAGTGTGTGGTGACTTACAAATTCACCACACCATACCATCCACAAACCAATGGTCTTGTAGAAAGGTTTAACAAGACATTGAAAGGCATGATCATGGGGCTCCCTGAAAAGCTCAAAAGGAGATGGGATGTCCTCTTACCATGTCTGCTTTTCGCCTACAGAGAGGTGCCTCAGAGGGGAGTAGGGTTTTCCCCCTTTGAACTTCTGTTTGGCCATCCTGTCAGGGGACCACTAGCTGTTGTAAAAGAAGGCTGGGAGAGACCTCTTCATGAGCCTAAACAAGATATAGTGGACTAGGGACTAGGCCTACGTTCAAGGATGGCAGAGTACATGGAAAAGGCAAGCAAACACCTTGAGGCCAGCCAACAACTCCAGAAGATGTGGTATGACCAAAAGGCTGCTATGGTTGAGTTTCAGCCAGGGCAGAAAGTCTGGGTAATGGAGCCTGTGGCTCCCAGGGCACTTCAGGACAGATGGAGTGGCCCTTACCCAGTGCTAGAAAGAAAGAGTCAGGTCACCTACCTGGTAGACCTAGGCACTAGCAGGACCCCCAAAAGGGTGATCCATGTGAACCGCCTCAAACTCTTTCATGACAGGGCCGATGTGAATCTGTTGATGGTAACAGATGAGGACCAGGAAGCTGAGAGTGAACCTCTCCCTGATCTCCTCTCCACAGACCCTAAAGATGGCTCCGTTGATGGAGTGATCTATTCAGACACCCTCTCTGGCCAACAGCAATCTGACTGTAGGAAGGTCCTGCAACAGTTTGCTGAGCTCTTTTCCCTAACCCCTGGTCAGACACACCTGTGTACCCATGATGTGGACACAGGAGACAGCATGCCTGTCAAAAACAACATTTTCAGACAGTCTGACCAAGTTAAGGAAAGCATCAAAGTGGAAGTCCACAAGATGCTAGAATTGGGAGTCATTGAGCACTCTGACAGCCCCTGGGCTAGCCCAGTGGTCTTAGTCCCCAAACCTCACACCAAAGATGGAAAGAGAGAGATGAGGTTTTGTGTGGACTACAGAGGACTTAATTCTGTCACCAAGACAGATGCCAATCCCATTCCAAGGGCAGATGAATTGATTGACAAACTAGGTGCTGCCAGATACTTAAGTACCTTTGACTTGACAGCAGGGTACTGGCAAATCAAAATGGCACCAGGAGCAAAAGAAAAGACAGCACTCTCCACACCTGATGGGCACTATCAGTTCACTGTTATGCCCTTTGGTTTAAAGAATGCCCCTGCCACCTTCCAAAGGTTGGTGAATCAAGTCCTTGCTGGCTTGGAGTCCTTTAGTGCAGCTTATCTTGACGATATTGCTGCCTTTAGCTCCAGCTGGCAGGATCACCTGGTCCACCTGAACAAGGTTTTGAAGGCCCTGCAAGCAGCAGACCTCTCTATCAAGGCATCCAAATGTCAGATAGGGCAGGGAACTGTGGTTTACTTGGGACACCTTGTAGGTGGAGGCCAAGTTCAGCACTCCAGCCCAAGATCCAGACGATTCTGGACTGGACAGCTCCAAAAACCCAGACTCAAGTCAGGGCATTCCTTGGCTTGACTGGGTACTACAGGAGGTTTGTGAAGGGATATGGATCAATAGTGACACCCCTCACAGAACTTACCTCCAAGAAAATGCCCAAGAAGGTAAACTGGACTGAAGAATGCCAACAGTCCTTTGACACCCTGAAACAAGCTATGTGCACAGCACCAGTTCTAAAAGCTCCAGATTACTCCAAGCAATTCATTGTGCAGACTGGTGCCTCTGAACATGGGATAGGGGCAGTTTTGTCCCAAACAAATGATGATGGCCTTGACCAGCCTGTTGCTTTCATTAGCAGGAGGTTACTCCCCAGGGAGCAGCGTTGCAGTGCCATTGAGAGGGAGGCCTTTGCTGTGGTTTGGTTCCTGAAGAAGCTGAGACCATACCTCTTTGGTACTCACTTTGTAGTTCAAACTGACCACAGACCTCTCAGATGGCTAATGCAAATGAAAAGTGAAAATCCAAAACTGTTGAGGTTGTTCATCTCCCTACAGGGAATTGACTTTATAGTGGAACACAGACCTGGGACTGCCCATGCCAATGCAGATGGCCTTTCCAGGTTCTTCCACTTAGAAAATGAAGACTCTCTTGGGAAAGGTTACTCTCATCCTCTTTCGTTTGGGGGGGGGTGTAAGGAAATGCCTCCTTGGCATGGTTACCCCCTGACTTTTTGCCTTTGCTGATGCCAAGTTATGATTTGAAAGTGTGCTGAGGCCTGCTAACCAGGCCCCAGCACCAGTGTTCTTTCCCTAACCTGTACCTTTGTTTCCAGAATTGGCACGCCCTGGCATCCAGGTAAGTTCCTTGTAACTGGTACCCCTGGTACCAAGGGCCCTGATGCCAGGGAAGGTCTCTAAGGGCTGCAGCATGTCTTAGGCCACCCTGGGGACCCCTCACTCAGCACAGACACACTGCTTGCCAGCATGTGTGTGCTGGTGGGGAGAAAATGACTAAGTCGACATGGCACTCCACTCAGAGTGCCATGCCAACCTCACACTGACTATGGCATAGATAAGTCACCCCTCTAGCAGGCCTTACAGCACTAATGCAGGGTGCACTATACCATAGGTGAGGGCATAGGTGCATGAGCACAATGCCCCTACAGTGTCTAAGCAAAACCTTAGACATTGTAAGTGCAGGGTGTAGGAGGCTGGCCTGGCTTGTAGTGGGTACCAAGGGGTACTTACACTCTGTACCAGGTCCAGTTATCCCTTATTAGTGTAGAAGAGGTGTTTCTAGCAGCTTAGGCTGTTAGAAGGTAGCTATAGCAGAGCAGCTTAGGCTGAACTAGGAGACATGCAAAGCTCCTACTATACGACTGGTGTAATATGCACAATATCATAAGAAAACACAATACTCAGATATACTAAAAATAAAGGTACTTTATTTTTATGACAATGTGCCAAAAGTATCTCAGTGAGTACCCTCAGTATGAGGATGCCAAATATACACAAGATATATGTACACAATACCAAAAATATGCAGTAATAGCAAAAGGAAGTAATGGAAGCAATGTAAAGTTACAGTAGATTGCAATAGGAGCACATAGGTATAGGGGCAACACAAATCATATACTCCAAAAGTGGAATGCGAACCACGAATGGACCCCAAACCTATGTGAGCTTGTAGAGGGTCGCTGGGACTGTAAGAAAACAGTGAGGGTTAGAAAAATAGCCCACCCCAAGACCCTGAAAAGTAGGTGTAAAGAGCACCTATATTCCTCAGAGAGCACAGAAGTCGTGATAGGGGAATTCTGCAAGGAAGACCAACACCAGCAATGCAACCAAAGTGGATTTCTGGACCTGAGTACCTGTGAAACAAGGGGACCAAGTCCAAGAGTCACAACAATGTCGAGAGGGGGCAGATGCCCAGGAAATGCCAGCTGAGGGTGCAAAGAAGCTGCCACCGGATGGTAGAAGCTGTGGATTCTGCAAGAACGAAGAGGGATAGAAACTTCCCCTTTGAAGGATGGATGTCCCACGTCGTGAAGAAGCTTGCAGAGGTGTTCCCACCCAGAAAGACCGCAAACAAGCCTTGCTAGCTGCATGGGTCGCGGTTAGGGTTTTTGGATGCTGCTGTGGCCCAGGAGGGACCAGGATGTCGCCACTTGGATGAGGAGACAGAGGGGGCACCCAGCAAGTCAGGGAGCCCTCACAGAAGCAGGCAGCACCCGCAGAAGTACCAGAACAGGCACTTGGAATAGGAGTGAACCGGAGTCCACCCAAAGACACAAAAGGGAGTCCCACAACGCCGGAGGACAACTCAGAAAGTTGTGCACTTCAGGTTAGAGTGTCGGGGACCCAGGCTTGGCTGTGCACGAAGGAAATTCTGGAAGAGTGCACAGGAGCCGGAACATCTGCAAATCACGCGGTACCCAGCAATGCAGTCTAGCGTGGGGAGGCAACGACTTACCTCCACCAAACTTGGACTGAAGAGTCACTGGACTGTGGGAGTCACTGGGACAGAGTTGCTGAGTTCCAGGGACCACGCTCATCGTGCTGAGAGGGGACCCAGAGGACCGGTGATGCAGTCTTTTGTTGCCTGCGGTTGCAGGGGGAGAATTCCATCGTCCCACAGGAGATTTCTTCAGAGCTCCTGGTGCAGAGAGGAGGCAGGCTACCCCCAGAGCATGCACAACCAGGAAACAGGCGAGAAAGCGGCAGAATCAGCGATACAAGGTTGCAGTAGTCGTCTTTGCTACTTTGTTGCGGTTTTGCAGGCGTCCTGAGCAGTCAGCGGTCGATCCTTTGGCAGAAGGTGAAGAGAGAGATGCAGAGGAACTCGGATGAGCACTTGCATTCGTTATCTGAAGAATTCCCCAAAGCAGAGACCCTAAATAGCCAGAAAAGGAGGTTTGGCTACCTAGGAAGGAGGATAGGCTAGTAACACAGGTAAAAGCCTATCAGAAGGAGTCTCTGACGTAACCTGATGGCACTGGCCACTCAGAGCAGTCCAGTGTGCCAGCAACACCTCTGTTTCCAAGATGGCAGAGGTCTGGAGCACACTGGAGGAGCTCTGGGCACCTCCCTTGGGAGGTGCAGGTCAGGGGAGTGGTCACTCCCCTTTCCTTTGTCCAGTTTCGTGCCAGAGCAGGGCTGGGGGATCCCTGAACCGGTGTAGACTGGCTTATGCAGAGATGGGCACCATCTGTGCCCATCAAAGCATTTCCAGAGGCTGGGGGAGGCTACTCCTCCCCAGCCCTGACACCTTTTTCCAAAGGGAGAGGGTGTAACCCCCTCTCTATGAGGAAGTCCTTTGTTCTGCCTTCCTGGGCCAGGCCTGGCTGGACCCCAGGAGGGCAGAAACCTGTCGGAGGGGATGGCAGCAGCGGCAGCTGCAGTGAAACCCCGGGAAAGGTAGTTTGGCAGTACCCGGGTCTGTGCTAGAGACTCGGGGGATCATGGAATTGTCTCCCCAATGGCAGAATGGCATTGGGGTGACAATTCCATGATCTTAGACATGTTACATGGCCATGTTCGGAGTTACCATTGTGACGCTATACATAGGTAGTGACCTATGTATAGTGCACGTGTGAAATGGTGTCCCCGCACTCACAAAGTCTGGGGAATTTGCCCTGGACGATGTGGGGGCACCTTGGCTAGTGCCAGGGTGCCCACACACTAAGGCCCATATTTATACTTTTTGACGCACAACTGCGCCAACGCAGTTGTGCGTCAAAAATTTTACCGCCGGCTAACGCCATTCCAAAGCACCATGCGGGCGCCTTATTTATGGAATGACGTTAGCCGGTGCTGCGGACTGGTGTGCGTAAAAAAAAATGACTCACACCAGGCTGCGCCGGCGTAGGGGAAAATGGAGCTTGGGCGTCAAAAAATGGGGCAAGTCAGGTCTGAGGCAAAATTTTGGCCTCAACCAGATTTACGCCATTTTTTTTGGCGCCCAACCCCCATTGAAATGACTCCTGTCTTAGCAAAGACAGGAGTCATGCCCCCTTGCCCAATGGCCATGCCCACGGGACTTATGTCCCCTGGGCATGGTCATTGGGCATAGTGGCATGTAGGGGGGCACAAATCAGGCCCCCCTATGCCACAAAAAAAAACCGGAAAAAAATACTTACCTGAACTTACCTTAACTTCCCTGGGATGGGTCCCTCCATCCTTTGGTGTCCTCCTGGGGTGGGCAAGGGTGGCAGGGGGTGTCCCTGGGGGCATGGGAGGGCACCTCTGGGCTCCTTCTGAGCCCACAGGTCCCTTAACGCCTGCCCTGACCCACGCGTTAAAAAAGGCGCCCATCAGGCTGGGCGCCGTTTTTTAAGGCCTGCCCCCTCCTGTGTGTCAAAATGACATCACAGTATAAATAAGGTGCACAGGCCTTAAAGTCTTTTTTTTTAAGGGACGCCTACCTTGCATATGATTAACGCAAGGCTGGTTCCCCCTTCCAAAAAATGACGCACATGGTGGAACTTTGACGCCCGCGGGGTCGGACGTCAAAGTATAAATATGGGGCAGTGTTTGCGCCCATTGTGCGTCAAATATTTTGACACACATTCGGCGCAAAGAGAGTATAAATATGCCCCTAAGTAACTTTGCACCCAACCTTCACCAGGTGAAGGTTAGACATATAGGTGACTTATAAGTTACTTAAGTGCAGAGGGAAATGGCTGTGAAATAACATGGCCGTTATTTCACTCAGGCTGCAGTGGCAGGCCTGTGTAAGAATTGTGAGAGCTCCCTATGGGTGGCAAAAGAAATGCTGCAGCCCATATGGATCTCCTGGAACCCCAATACCCTGGGTACCTCAGTACCATATACTAGGGAATTATAAGGGTGTTCCAGTATGCCAATGTGAATTGGTGAAATTGGTCACTAGGCTGTTAGTGACAATTTAGAAAGCAGAGAGAGCATAACCACTGAGGTTCTGGTTAGCAGAGCCTCAGTGAGACAGTTAGTCATCACACAGGGAACACATACAGGGCACACTTATGAGCACTGGGGCCCTGGCTGGCAGGGTCCCAGCGACAAATACACTAAAACAACATATATACAGTGAAATATGGGGGTAACATGCCAGGCAAGATGGTACTTTCCTACACAACCCCCCCCAAACGAAGGACAATAAGACTAGCCATGACCTGATGAGTCTTCATTGTCTAAGTGGAAATATCTGGAGAGTCCATCTGCATTGGAGTGGGTACTCCCAGGTCTATGTTCCACTGTATAGTTCATTCCCTGTAGAGATATGGACCACCTCAACAATTTAGGGTTTTCACCTTTCATTTGTTTTAGCCAAAGTAGAGGTTTGTGGTCTGTCTGAACAATGAAGTGAGTGCCAAACAGGTATGGCCTCAACTTCTTCAGTGCCCAGACCACAGCAAAGGCCTCCCTCTCTATGGCAGACCAACGCTTTTCTCTAAGGGTCAACCTCCTGCTGATAAAAGCAACAGGTTGATCCTGGCCCTCAGAATTGAGTTGTGATAAGACTGCCCCTACCCCCAATTCAGATGCATCAGTTTGAACAATTAATTTCTTGGAGTAACATGGGCTTTTTAGGACAGGTGCACTGCACATGGCCTGTTTCAGTTCCTCAAAAGCTTTCTGACAGCTAGCTGTCCACAATACCCTTTTAGGCATTTTCTTGGAGGTGAGGTCATTAAGTGGGGCTGCAATGGAGCCATAGTTCTTAATGAACCTCCTGTAATACCCAGTGAGGCCTAAGAAGGCTCTCACCTGGGTCTGAGTTGTAGGGGGAACCCAATCTATGATAGTTTGGATTTTCCCCTGAAGTGGTGCAATCTGTTCTCCACCTACCAGGTGTCCCAGATAAAAAACTTTCCCCTGCCCTATCTGGCACTTTGAAGCCTTGATAGTGAGGCCTGCCTTCTGCAGGGCCTCCAAAACTTTCCATAGGTGGACCAGGTGATCATACCAGGTGGAACTGAAGATGGCTATATCATCTAGATATGCTGCACTAAAAGCCTCCAACCCTTGCAGGACTGTATTCACCAACATCTGAAAAGTGGCAGGTGTATTTTTCAAACCAAAGGGCATTACTGTGAATTGGTAGTGCCCTCCAATAGTCGAAAATGCTGTTTTTGCTTTAGCATCCTCTGATAACTTGATCTGCCAATAGCCTGCAGTCAAATCAACGGTGCTTAGATACTTGCCAGATGCCAGCGTATCTATGAGCTCATCTGCCCTGGGTATAGGGTGAGCATCAGTTTTAGTTACCTGGTTGAGACCTCTGTAATCTACACAAAACCTCATCTCTCTTTTCCCATCTTTTGAGTGAGGCTTTGGTTCAAGCACCACAGGAGAGGCCCATGGGCTTTCAGAATGTTCAACCACTCCCAGTTCAAGCAATTTCTGAACCTCTTGTTTTATGCAGTCCCTGACATGGTCAGGCTGTCTATATATCTTACTTTTGACAGGCATGCTGTCTCCAGTATCTATGGTGTGCTCACACCAAGAAGTGGTGCCTGGCACAGTAGAAAAGAGTTCAGAAAACTGACCCAGGAGATTTATGCAGTAAGACAGTCTGCCAAAACTACACCTTCCACTAGAGCATCTTGTTCTGTGGAAGAGAAGAGATCAGGGAGAGGGTCACTCTCTTCTTCCTGTCCTTCATCTGTTGCCATGAGCAGGGTGAGATCAGCCCTGTCATAGTAGGGTTTAAGGCGATTGAAATGGAGCACCCTAAGGGGACTCCTGGCAGTGCCCAGGTCAACTAAATAGGTGACCTCTCCCTTCTTTTCAACAATGATGTGGGGTCCACTCCATTTGTCTTGGAGTGCTCTTGGGGCCACAGGCTCCAATACCCACACCTTCTGTCCTGGTTGGTACTGAATCAGGACAGCCTTCTGGTCATTCCATTGCTTAGGAGCTGTTGGCTGACCTGAAGGTTTTTACTGGCCTTTTTCATGTACTCAGAAATTCTGGATCTTAGGCCGAGTACATAGTCCACTATGTCTTGCTTGGGAGCATTTAAAGGTTGTTCACAACCCTCCTTCACAAGTGTTAGGGGACCTCTTACAGGGTGTCCAAATAGGAGTTCAAAGGGGCTGAAGCCCACTCCTTTCTGGGGTACCACCCTGTAAGCAAAAATGAGGCAAGGTAACAGGACATCCCATCTCCTCCTGAGTTTTTCAGGGAGTCCCATTATCATTCGTTTGAGAGTTTTATTAAACCTCTCTACCAGTCCATTTGTCTGTGGATGATAAGGTGTGGTGAATTTGTATGTTACACCACATTCCTTCCACATGGCCTTCAAGTATGCAGACATAAAGTTGCTACCCCTGTCTGATACCACCTCTTTTGGGAAACCCACCCTGGAAAAGATTCCCAGGAGGGCCTTTGCCACTGCAGGAGCTGTAGTGGTCCTTAGAGGAATAGCTTCAGGATATCTTGTGGCATGGTCCACTACCACCAAGATAAACCTATTGCCTGAAGCAGTAGGAGGGTCAAGGGGGCCAACTATGTCAACCCCTACCCTTTCAAAGGGAACCCCAACCACAGGCAGTGGAATAAGGGGAGCCTTTGGTGTGCCACCAGTCTTGCCACGGGCTTGGAAGGTCACACAGGACTTACAAAAGTCTTTTGTGTCCTCTGACATCCTAGGCCAGTGAACCAGGGGGACAAGCCTTTCCCATGTTTTAATCTGACCCAAATGTCCAGCCAAGGGAATGTTGTGTGCCAGAGTTAGGAGGAACTCTCTGTACTGCAGGGGAATGACCAATCTCCTGGCTGCTCCAGGTTTTGGGTCCCTTGCCTCTGTGTACAAGAGGTTGTACTCCCAGTAAACTCTATGTGAGTCAATGACATCCCCATTTTGCTGTTTGACAGCTTGCTGTCTTAGACCCTCTCATGTGGGACAGGTCTGCTGTGCCACACTCAGCTCCTCCCTGGCAGGCCCCCCTCCACCCAAAAGCTCAGCAGTGTCTGCTGCCAGCTCCTCTGGTGAAGGTTCTGCACAGGGGGGAAATTATTCTTCCTCAGAAGTTGAATCATCTGTAGAGGGAGGGATAGTGGGTAGGGATTTACCCTTACTAACCCTAGCTTTAGGGAGCACTTGGTCCATTGTTCCAGGATCCAAGTCGCCCTGTCCTTTTTCCTTTTTGGCCTGAGCCCTTGTCAAAGCAAAAATATGCCCAGGAATGCCCAGCATTGCTGCATGAGCCTCCAACTCCACTTCTGCCCAAGCTGATGTCTCTAAATCATTTCCTAGTAGACAGTCTACAGGTAAATCTGAAGCAACCACAACTTTCTTTGGACCAGTTACCCCCCCCTCCCCCCATTTGAGATTCACAACAGCCATGGGGTGGCTAAGAGTGTTGTTATGAGCGTCTGTCACTTGGTACTGGTGACCAAGTAGGTGTTGTTCAGGGTGTACCAGTTTCTCTATTACCATGGTAACACTGGCACCTGTGTCCCTGTAGGCCTGAACCTCAACACCATTTATTAGGGGAAGTTGCTTGTACTTATCCATATTAAGGGGACAAGCAACCAAGGTGGCCAAATCAATGGCACCTTCAGATACTAGCACAGCCTCTGTGGTCTCCCTAACAAGATCAACCCCAACTAAATTACCAAAAGTGAGCCCAGCTACTCCCTTGGATTGGCTATTAGTAGGTTTTCTCCCACCACCACTGCTATTACTAGGGGCACTAGAGGTTGCAGTAGGGGTTGTGGTAGTGGGAGGCTTGGTGCTTTTCTTTGGACAACTGGCATCAGTTGTCCAATGGCCTTTTACTTTACATAAATAGCACCATGGTTTCTTTACTTGATTAGAAGAGGATTTGGACCCACCACCCCCACCAGAGTGTTTTTCTGGGCCTGATGAAGACTCATTTTTAGATCTGTCCCCACCCTTGTCTGAAGACTTACCATCCTTCTTCTTGCCATCCTTCTCACCCCCTGTATGAACTTTTCTGTTCACTCTTGTTCTCACCCATTTGTCTGCCTTCTTTCCCAATTCTTGGGGAGAGGTCAGATCTGAGTCCACTAGATATTGGTGTAACAAATCAGACACACAGTTATTCAGAATATGCTCTCTGAGGATCAGATTATACAGGCTTTCATAGTCAGAAACTTTAATGCCATGTAACCACCCCTCCAAGGCCTTCACTGAATAGTCAACAAAGTCTACCCAGTCTTGTGAGGACTCTTTTCTGGTTTCTCTTAACTTAATCCTGTATTGTTCAGTGGTTAAGCCAAATCCATCCAAGAGTGCATTCTTCAAAACTGTAAAATTATTGGCATCACTTTCTTTAACCGTAAGGAGCCTATCCCTACCCTTTCCACTGAAAGATAGCCATGGGATAGCAGCCCACTGCCTTTGAGGGACCCCCTGTACAACACAGGCCCTCTCAAGTACAGCAAACCACTTGTTAATGTCACCCCCTCCTTGTAAGGGGAAACTATCTTATGCAGATTCCTAGAATAATGCTCTTTCACAGGATTACTATCAGGAATACTGCTGCTGCCACCATGGGGCCCCAACCTCTGTCTCTCTTTTTCTATGTCTAAAGATTCCCTGTCTAGAGCCAGCTGTTGTTGTTTAAGCTTCAGCCTGGACTCTTCCATTCTCAATCTATTGAGTTCCCTTTCTAACAATCTGTCATCAGGGTGGGTGGGTTGGGAATGTTTTGACACAGAAGAATGATGAGAATGAACAGAGGGAGACCTGTCCCTAACAGTTGGCACCCTAGCAACCTGGCCTGCAGGAACAAAACCATCCCTTCTGTGATGGGAGCTTCTAACACTACCAGCATTGCTAGGTGGTCTGCTAAGGGGCAGATTAGGAAGGGCACCCTCTAACACTTTTACTGGGGGTTCCCCTGAGTCAGAGTGTGAGCTATCTCCTAACTTCTCAATTGAACTGCCAGCTAAGGCTTTATCATTTTCAATAAGCATGTTAGACAATAATTCTCTAGAGGGGTTCTTTCCTACCACTAAACCTCTATCAATGCAGAGACTCTTTAGGCCCTTAAAGTTAATGTGGTCATAAGCTGTGCTGACCAAATTAAGAGGAGTTCCTACATCAGACATGATAGAAAAGGTTTAGGGACAGATAAAAGAGAGAAAATGTTTTAGGACTTTTTAAAGAACAGGAAAAAAAACTTTTTCAACTTTTTGAAACATTTTGTAAGTTTAAGAGTACTTTTCAGCACTTAGCAGATAGTGGAAGAGAAGAAAAGCAAAACTTTTTGGTTAGGTGTACATACACTGAACTTGTTTTGTATATTTTTCTCTTATGAAAAGTACAATATGACAAAGTGGTAAGTATTTACAAGTACTTATCCCACCGCTGCACAACCAATGTAAGAGGCTGGCCTGGCTTGTAGTGGGTACCAAGGGGTACTTACACTCTGTACCAGGTCCAGTTATCCCTTATTAGTGTAGAAGAGGTGTTTCTAGCAGCTTAGGCTGTTAGAAGGTAGCTATAGCAGAGCGGCTTAGGCTGGACGAGGAGACATGCAAAGTTCCTACTATACCACTGGTGTAATATGCACAATATCATAAGAAAACACAATACACAGATATACTAAAAATAAAGGTACTTTATTTTTATGACAATGTGCCAAAAGTATCTCAGTGAGTACCCTCAGTATGGGGATGCCAAATATACACAAGATATATGTACACAATACCAAAAATATGCAGTAATAGCAAAAGGAAGTAATGCAAGCAATGTAAAGTTACAGTAGATTGAAATAGGAGCACATAGGTATAGGGGCAACACAAACCATATACTCCAAAAGTGGAATGCGAACCACGAATGGACCCCAAACCTATGTGTGCTTGTAGAGGGTCGCTGGGACTGTAAGAAAACAGTGAGGGTTAGAAAAATAGCCCACCCCAAGACCCTGAAAAGTAGGTGTAAAGTGCACCTATATTCCCCAGAGAGCACAGAAGTCGTGATAGGGGAATCCTGCAAGGAAGACCAACACCAGCAATGCAACCAAAGTGGATTTCCAGACCTGAGTACCTGTGAAACAAGCTAGCTGCAAGGGTCGCGGTTAGGGTTTTTGGATGCTGCTGTGGCCCAGGAGGGACCAGGATGTCGCCACTTGGTGAGGAGACAGAGGGGGCGCCCAGCAAGTCAGGGAGCCCTCACAGAAGCAGGCAGCACCCGCAGAAGTACCAGAACAGGCACTTGGAAGAGGAGTGAACCGGAGTCCACCCGAAGACACAAAAGGGACTTCCACGACGCCGGAGGACACCTCAGAAGGTTGTGCACTGCAGGTTAGAGTGTCGGGGACCCAGGCTTGGCTGTGCATGAAGGAAATCCTGGAAGAGTGCACAGGAGCCGGAGCAGATGCAAATCACGCGGTACCCAGCAATGCAGTCTAGCGTGGGGAGGCAAGGACTTACCTCCACCGAACTTGGACTGAAGAGTCACTGGACTGTGGGAGTCATTTGGACAGAGTTGCTGAGTTCCAGGGACCACGCTCGTCGTGCTGAGAGGGGACCCAGAGGACCGGTGATGCATTCTTTTGTTGCCTGCGGTTGCAGGGGGAGGATTCCGTCGTCCCACGGGAGATTTCTTCAGAGCTCCTGGTGCAGAGAGGAGGCAGGCTACCCCCAGAGCATGCATCATCCAGGAAACAGGCGAGAAAGCAGCAGGATCAGCGTTACAAGGTTGCAGTAGTCGTCTTTACTACTTTGTTGCGGTTTTGCAGGCGTCCTGAGAAGTCAGCAGTCGATCCTTTGTCAGAAGGTGAAGAGAGAGATGCAGAGGAACTCGGATGAGCACTTGCATTCATTATCTGAAGAATTCCCCAAAGCAGAGACCCTAAATAGCCAGAAAAGGAGGTTTGGCTACCTAGGAAGGAGGATAGGCTAGTAACACAGGTAAGAGCCTATCAGAAAGAGTCTCTGACGTCACCTGATGGCACTGGCCACTCAGAGTAGTCCAGTGTGCCAGCAACACCTCTGTTTCCAAGATGGCAGAGGTCTGGAGCACACTGGAGGAGCTCTGGGCACCTCCCCTGGGAGGTGCAGGGGAGTGGTCACTCCCCTTTCCTTTGTCCGGTTTCGCGCCAGAGCAGGGCTGGGGGGATCCCTGAACCGGTGTAGACTGGCTTATGCAGAGATGGGCACCATCTGTGCCCATCAAAGCATTTCCAGAGGCTGGAGGAGGCTACTCCTCCCCAGCCCTGACACCTATTTCCAAAGGGAGAGGGTGTAACACCCTCTCTCTGAGGAAGTCCTTTGTTCTGCCTTCCTGGACCAGGCCTGGCTGGACCCCAGGAGGGCAGAAACCTGTCTGAGGGGTTGGCAGCAGCAGCAGCTGCAGTGAAACCCCGGGAAAGGTCGTTTGGCAGTACCCGGGTCTGTGCTAGAGACTCGGGGATCATGGAATTGTTACATGGCCATGTTCGGAGTTAGCATTGTGATGCTATACATAGGTAGTGACCTATGTATAGTGCACGCGTGAAATGGTGTCCCCGCACTCACAAAGTCCGGGGAATTTGCCCTGGACGACGTGGGGGCACCTTGGTTAGTGCCAGGGTGCCCACACACTAAGTAACTTTGCACCCAACCTTCACCAGGTGAAGGTTAGACATATAGGTGACTTATAAGTTACTTAAGTGCAGTGGTAAATGGCTGTGAAATAACGTGGACGTTATTTCACTCAGGCTGCAGTGGCAGGCCTGTGTAAGAATTGTCAGAGCTCCCTATGGGTGCCAAAAGAAATGCTGCAGCCCATAGGGATCTCCTGGAACCCCAATACCCTGGGTACCTCAGTAACATATACTAGGGAATTATAAGGGTGTTCCAGTATGCCAATGTGAATTGGTGAAATTGGTCACTAGCCTGTTAGTGACAATTTAGAAAGCAGAGAGAGCATAACCACTGAGGTTCTGGTTAGCAGAGCCTCAGTGAGACAGTTAGTCATCACACAGCGAACACATACAGGGCACACTTATGGGCACTGGGGCCCTGGCTGGCAGGGTCACAGTGACAAATACACTAAAACAACATATATACAGTGAAATATGGGGGTAACATGCCAGGCAAGATGGTACTTTCCTACACAGGGTAGCCATAAGAGTACATGGTCTGGGAGTCTGTCGTACACAAATTCCACAGCACCATAATGGCTACACTGAAAACTGGGAAGTTTGGTATCAAACTTCTTAGCACAGTAAATGCACACTGATGCCAGTGTACATTTTATTGTAAAATACACCCCAGAGGGCATCTTAGAGATGCCCCCTGAAAACATACCCGACTTCCAGTGTGGGCTGACTAGTTTTGCCAGCCTGCCACACACCAGACATGTTGCTGGCCACATGGGGAGAGTGCCTTTGTCACTCTGTGGCTAGTAACAAAGCCTGTACTGGGTGGAGGTGCTTCTCACCCCCGCAGGAACTGTAACACCTGGCGGTGAGCCTCAAAGGCTCACCCCCTTTGTTACAGCGCCCCAGGGCACTCCAGCTAGTGGAGATGCCCGCCCCCTCCGGCCACGGCCCCACTTTTGGCAGCAAGGCCGGAGGAGATAATCAGAAAAACAAGGAGGAGTCACTGGCCAGTCAGGGCAACCCCTAAGGTGTCCTGAGCTGAGGTGACTCTGACTTTTAGAAATCCTCCATCTTGCAGGGAGGAGGCACAAAGAGGGTATAGCCACCCTCTGGGCTAGTAGCCATTGGTTACTAACCCCCCAGACCTAAACACACCCCTATATTGAGTATTTAGGGGCTCCCAGAACCTAGCAAGATAGATTCCTGCAACCTAAGACGAAGAAGGACTACTGACCTGAAAGCCCTGCAGAGAAGACGGAGACACCAACTGCTTTGGCCCAAGCTCTACCGGCCTGTCTCCCCACTTCAAGAAAAACTGCAACAGCGACGCGTTCCACAGGGTCCAGCGACCTCTGAAGCCTCAGAGGACTACACTGCATCTAAAAGGACCTAGAACTCCCGAGGACAGCGGCTCTGCTCCACAGAAGAAACATCTTTGCAACTAAGAAGCAACTTTTAAAGACCATACGTTTCCCGCCGGAAGCGTGAGACTTTGCACTCTGCACCCGACGCCCCCGGCTAGACCTGCGGAGAAACAACACTACAGGGAGGACTCCCTGGCGACTGCGACCCTGTGAGTAGCCAGAGTTGACCCCCTGAGCCCCCCCAGCGACGCCTGCAGAGAGAATCCAGAGGCTCCCCCTGACCGCGACTGCCTGCTTCTAAGAACCCGACACCTGGTAAAGACACTGCACCCGCAGCCCCCAGGACCTGAAGGATCCGACCTCCAGTGCAGAAGTGACCCCCAGGTGGCCCCCTCCCTTGCCCAAGTGGTGGCTACCCGGAGGAGCCCCCCCTTGCCTGCCTGCTTCGCTGAAGAGTCCCCTGGGTCTCCCATTGAAACCTATTGCAAACCCGACGCCTGTTTGCACTCTGCACCCAGCCGCCCCCGTGCCGTTGAGGGTGTACTTTTTGTGCTGACTTGTGTCCCCCCCGGTGCCCTACAAAACCCCCCTGGTCTGCCCTCCGAAGTCGCAGGTACCTACCTGCTGGCAGACTGGAACCGGGGCACCCCTCTTCTCCATTGAAGCCTATGTGTTTTGGGCACCACTTTGACCTCTGCACCTGACCGGCCCTGAGCTGCTGGTGTGGTCAATTTGGGGTTGCCCTGAACCCCCAACGATGGGCTACCTTGGACCCAACTTTGAACCCTGTGGGTGGTTTACTTACCTGAAAAACTAACAAACACTTACCTCCCCCAGGAACTGTTGAAAATTGCACTGTGTCTAGTTTTAAAATAGCTTATTGCAATTTTTGTGAAAACTGTACATGCTATTTTGCTAATTCAAAGTTCCTAAAGTACCTAAGTGAAATACCTTTCATTTGAAGTATTACTTGTAAATCTTGAACCTGTGGTTCTTTAAATAAAGAAAATATATTTTTCCATACAAAAACCTATTGGCCTGGAATTGTGTTCCTCATTTATTGCCTGTGTGGGTACAACAAATGCTTAAAACTACCCTCTGATAAGCCTACTGCTCGACCACACTACCACAAAATAGAGTATTAAAATTATCTCTTTTTGCCACTATCTTGCCTTTGACTCTGTGCATGCTATTTCTTAGTTTGAAATAGTACATACAGAGCCAACTTCCTACACAAAGTCATTGGTCAAACACAATTAATAGCATCACACTCATCCAGCCCAACTAACACCTGGTTGACCAACCTCTGAAAGGTAGCAGGGGCATTCTTCATCCCAAATGGCATCACTTTAAACTGAAAGTGTCCATCTGTGGTAGAGAATGCTGACCTCTCCTTGGCCCCCTCAGTTAAGGCAATCTGCCAGTACCCAGATGTTAAGTCAAACATACTGAGGTACTTGGCAGCCCCTAACCGGTCAATGAGCTCATCAGCTTGGGGGATGGGGTGTGCGTAAGTCTTGCTGACCGCACTGAGTCCCCGTTAGTCCACACAGAACCTGAGTTCTGGAGTGGCAGCAGGTGCAGCAGCCTTTGGGACAAATACCACTAGTCTGGCCCAAGGACTGCTGGAGGGCTCACTAACCCGTAGGGTAAGGATTTTGGATACTTCATCCTTAATGCATGCCCTTACCCTGTCAGTCACCCTGTAAACATTTTGTTTAATGGGTGTACTGCCCCAGTGTTCACATCATGTGTGTACAAGTGTGTGGCTCCTAGGATCAGGGAAAACAGTGAGGCAAACTGTCCCAGCATGTGGTGACAGTCGCCTTGCTGCTCCTTAGTCAGGGAGGG
Organism: Pleurodeles waltl; assembly: GCF_031143425.1. NCBI lineage: Eukaryota > Metazoa > Chordata > Amphibia > Caudata > Salamandridae > Pleurodeles > Pleurodeles waltl. The sequence continues at coordinate 1,075,968,640 of NC_090437.1, forward strand.
GGAGAGGATCACTCCCTCCACTGACCCATCTATTTCTCCTGCAGACAGGAGGTCAGGAAGAGGCTCACTCTCCTCCTCTACCCCATCATCTGTCGCAAGGAGCATGGACAGTTCAGTCCACTCAAAGTGAGGTTTAAGGCGGTTGACCTGCTGGACCCTTAAAGGGTTCCTTGGAGACCGCAAGTGCACCAGGTAGGTGACTTCACTCTTGCGCTCCACCACCTCAAATGGCCCAGTCCACTTATCCTGGAGCGCCCTAGGCTCAACTGGTGCCATCACCCACACTTTTTGTTCAGGTTAGAACTCGAGCAGAGTGGCATTCTGGTCATACCACCATTTCATATCTGCCTGGCTTGCTTCAAGGTTCTCATGAGTGAGACTCCTGAAGTGGGCAGTCAGGTTTCTCAAAGCCACCATGTAACTGAATACATCCTGGGGGGGTTTACCAGGAGCTTTTTTCAAAGCCTCCTTCACCAGACTTAAAGGTCCTGTAGGAAAGTACCATCTTGCCTGGCATGTTACCCCCATATTTCACTGTATATATGTTGTTTTATTGTATGTGTCACTGGGACCCTGCCAGCCAGGGCCCCAGTGCTCATAAGTGTGCCCTGTATGTGTTCCCTGTGTGATGACTAACTGTCTCACTGAGGCTCTGCTAACCAGAACCTCAGTGGTTATGCTCTCTCTGCTTTCCATATTGTCACTAACAGGCTAGTGACCAATTTCACCAATTCACATTGGCATACTGGAACACAGCGTCTCTGCTCCACAGAAGAAACATCTTTGCAACAAAGAAGCAACTTTTAAAGACCATACGTTTCCCGCCGGAAGCGTGAGACTTTGCACTCTGCACCCAACGCCCCCGGCTAGACCTGCGGAGAAACAACACTACAGGGAGGACTCTTATAATTCCCTAGTATATGGTACTGAGGTACCCAGGGTATCGGGGTTCCAGGAGATCCCTATGTGCTGCAGAATTTATTTTGCCACCCATAGGGAGCTCTGACAATTCTTACACAGGCCTGCCACTGCAGCCTGTGTGAAATAACGTCCACGTTATTTCACAGCCATTTACCACTGCACTTAAGTAACTTATAAGTCACCTATATGTCTAACCTTCACCTGGTGAAGGTTGGGTGCTAAGTTACTTAGTGTGTGGGCACCCTGGCACTAGCCAAGATGCCCCCACATTGTTCAGGGCAAATTCCCTGGACTTTGTGAGTGCGGGACACCATTACACGCGTGCACTATACATAGGTCACTACCTATGTATAGCGTCACAATGGTAACTCCGAACATGGCCATGTAACATGTCTAAGATCATGGAATTGTCACCCCAATGCATTGGGGAGACAATTCCATGATCCCCTGAGTCTCTAGCACAGACACGGGTACTGCCAAACTGCCTTTCCCGGGGATTCACTGCAGCTGCTGCTGCTGCCAACCCCTCTGACAGGTTTCTGCCCTCCTGGGGTCCAGCCAGGCCTGGCCCAGGAAGGCAGAACAAAGGACTTCCTCAGAGAGAGGGTGTTACACCCTCTCCCTTTGGAAAAAGGTGTCAGGGCTGGGGAGGAGTAGCCTCCCCCAGCCTCTGGAAATGCTTTGATGGGCACAGATGGTGTCCGTCTCTGCATAAGCCAGTCTACACCAGTTCAGGGATCCCCCAGCCCTGCTCTGGCGTGAAACTGGACAAAGGAAAGGGGAGTGACCACTCCCCTAACCTGCCCCTCCCAGGGGAGGTGCCCAGAGCCCCTCCAGTGTGCTCCAGACCTCTGCCATCTTGGAAACAGAGGTGCTGCTGGCACACTGGACTTCTCTGAGTGGCCAGTGCCAGCAGGTGACGTCAGAGACTCCTTCTGATAGGCTCTTACCTGTGTTGCTAGCCTATCCTCCTTCCTAGGTAGCCAAACCTCCTTTTCTGGCTATTTAGGGTCTCTGCTTTGGGGAATTCTTTAGATAACGAATGCAAGAGCTCATCAGAGTTCCTCTGCATCTCTCTCTTCACCTTCTGCCAAAAGATCGACCGCTGACTGCTCAGGACGCCTGCAAAACCGCAACAAAGTAGCAAAGACGACTACTGCAACCTTGTATCGCTGATCCTGCTGCTTTCTCGCCTGTTTCCTGGTGGTGCATGCTCTGGGGGTAGCCTGCCTCCTTCTTGCACCAGGAGCTCTGAAGAAATCTCCCGTGGGACGACGGAATCCTCCCCCTGCAACCGCAGGCAGCAAAAGACTGCATCACCGGTCCTCTGGGTCCCCTCTCAGCACGACGAGCGTGGTCCCTGGAACTCAGCAGCTCTGTCCAAGTGACTCCCACAGTCCAGTGACTCTTCAGTCCAAGTTTGGTGGAGGTAAGTCCTTGCCTCCCCACTCTAGACTGCATTGCTGGGTACCGCATGATTTGCAGCTGCTCCGGCTCCTGTGCACTCTTCCAGGATTTCCTTTGTGCACAGCCAAGCCTGGGTCCCCGACAATCTAACCTGCAGTGCACAACCTTCTGAGTTGTCCTCCAGTGTCGAGGGAGTCCCTTTTGTGTCTTTGGGTGAGCTCTGGTTCACTCCTCTTCCAAGTGCCTGTTCTGGTACTTCTGCGGGTGCTGCCTGCTTCTGTGAGGGCTCCCTGACTTGCTGGGCACCCCCTCTGTCTCCTCATCCAAGTGGCGACATCTTGGTCCCTCCTGTGCCACAGCAGCATCCAAAAACCCTAACCGCGACCCTTGCAGCTAGCAAGGCTTGTTTTCTGCGTGGGAACACCTTTCCAAGCTTCTACACGACGTGGGACATCCATCCTCCAAAGGGGAAGTTTCTAGCCCTCCTCGTTCTCGCAGAATCCACAGCTTCTACCATCCGGTGGCAGTTTCTTTGCACCCTCAGCTGGCATTTCCTGGGCTTCTGCCCACTCTCGACTTTGTCGCGACTCTTGGACTTGGTCCCCTTGTTCCACAGGTACTCTCGTCCGGAAATCCACTTTGGTTGTATTGCTGGTGTTGGTCTTCCTTGCAGAATTCCCCTATCACGACTTCTGTGCTCTCTGGGGAATATAGGTGCCCTTTACACCTACTTTTCAGGGTCTTGGGGTGGGCTATTTTTCTAACCCTCACTGTTTTCTTACAGTCCCAGCGACCCTCTACAAGCTCACATAGGTTTGGGGTCCATTTGTGGTTCGCATTCCACTTTTGGAGTATATGGTTTGTGTTGCCCCTATATCTATGTGCTCCTATTGCAATCTACTGTAACTTCACATTGCTTGCATTACTTCTTTTTGCTATTACTGCATATTTTTGGAATTGTGTACATATATCTTGTGTATATTTGGCATCCTCATACTGAGGGTACTCACTGAGATACTTTTGGCATATTGTCATAAAATTAAAGTACCTTTATTTTTAGTATATCTGTGTATTGTGTTTTCTTATGATATTGTGCATATGACACCAGTGGTATAGTAGGAGCTTTGCATGTCTCCTAGTTTAGCCTAAGCTGCTCTGCTATAGCTACCTTCTATCAGCCTAAGCTGCTAGAAACACCTCTTCTACACTAATAAGGGATAACTGGACCTGGTACAGAGCGTAAGTACCCCTTGGTACCAACTACAAGCCAGGCCAGCCTCCTACATTGGTTGTGCAGCGGTGGGATAAGTACTTGCAACTACTTACCACTTTGTCATTTTGTACTTTTCATAAGAAAAAAATATACAAAACAAGTTCAGTGTATGTACACCTAACCAAAAAGTTTTGCTTTTCTTCTGTTACACTATCTGCTAAGTGCTGAAAAGTACTCCTAAACTTTCTAAAAGTTTCTAAAAAGTTGAAAAAGTTTTTTCTGTTTCCTTAAAAAGTCCTGAAACTTTTTCTCTCTTTTATCTGTCCCTAAGCTTTTTCTATCATGTCTGATGTAGGAACTTCTACTAACTTGGTCAGCTCAGCTTATGACCACCTTAACTGGAAAGGTTTAAGGAATCTCTGCATTGATAGAGGTTTAGGGGTGGGAAAGAATCCCTCTAGAGAATTGTAATCTAACATGCTTATTGAGAATGATAAGGCCTTAGCTGGCACATCCACTGAGAAGTTAGGAGATGGTTCACACTCTGATTCAGGGGCACCCCCAGTAAGAGTGTTAGACGGTGACCTTCCCAACCTGCCCCTTAGCAGACCACCTAGCATAGCTGGCACTAATGTGAGCTCACATCACAGTAGGGATTACTTTATTCCTGCAGGCCAGGTTGTTAGGGTGCCAACTGTTAGGGGCAGATCTCCCTCTGAGCATTCTCAACATTCTTCTGTGTCAAAGCATGCCCAACCCACCCACCCTGATGACAGATTGTTAGAAAGGGAACTCAATAGATTGAGAGTGGAAGAGTCCAGGCTGAAGCTTAAACAGCAACAGCTGGCTCTAGACAGGGAATCATTACACATAGAAAAAGAGAGACAGAGGTTGGGGTTAGGACCCCATGGTGGCAGCAGCAGTATTCCTGATAGTAATCCTGTGGAAGAGCATGATTCTAGGAATCTGCATAAGATAGTTCCCCCTTACAAGGAGGGGGATGACATTAACAAGTGGTTTGCTGCACTTGAGAGGGCCTGTGTTGTACAGGGGGTCCCTCAAAGGCAGTGGGCTGCTATCTTATGGCTATCTTTCAGTGGAAAGGGTAGGGATAGGCTCCTTACTGTTAAAGAAAGTGACTCCAATAATTTTACAGTTTTGAAGAATGCACTCTTGGATGGATTTGGCTTAACCACTGAACAATACAGGATTAAGTTCAGAGAAACCAGAAAAGAGTCCTCACAAGACTGGGCAGACTTTGTTGACTATTCAGTGAAGGCCGTGGAGGGGTGGTTACATGGCAGTAAAGTTTCTGACTATGAAAGCCTGTATAATCTGATCCTGAGAGAGCATATTCTGAATAACTGTGTGTCTGATTTGTTACACCAATATCTAGTGGACTCAGATCTGACCTCTCCCCAAGAATTGGGAAAGAAGGCAGACAAATGGGTCAGAACAAGAGTGAACAGAAAAGTTCATCCATGGGGTGACAAGGATGGGAAGAAGAAGGATGGTAAGTCTTCAGACAAGGGTGGGGACAAATCTTAAAATGAGTCTTCATCAGGCCCACAAAAACACTCTGGTGGGGGGGTTGGGTCCAAATCCTCTTCTAATCAAGTAAAGAAACCATGGTGCTATTTATGTAAAGTAAAAGGCCATTGGACAACTGATGCCAGTTGTCCAAAGAAAAGCACCAAGCCTCCCACTACCACAACCCCTACTGCTACACCTAGTGCCCCTAGTAATAGCAGTGGTGGTGGGAGCAAACCTACTAATAGCCAATCCAAGGGAGTAGCTGGGCTCACTTTTGGTAATTTAGTTGGGGTTGGTCTTGTTAGGGAGAACACAGAGGCTGTGTTAGTCTCTGAAGGTGCCATTGATTTGGCCACCTTAGTTGCTTGTCCCCTTAATATGGATAAGTACAAGCAACTTCCCCTAATAAATGGTGTTGAGGCTCAGGCCTACAGGGACACAGGTGCCAGTGTTACCATGGTAATAGAGAAACTGGTACACCCTGAACAACACCTACTTGGTCACTGGTACCAAGTGACAGACGCTCATAACAACACTCCTAGCCACCCCATGGCTGTTGTGAATCTCAACTGGGGGGGGGGGTTACTGGTCCAAAGAAAGTTGTGGTTGCCTCAGATTTACCTTTAGACTGTCTACTAGGGAATGATTTAGAGACATCAGCTTGGGCAGAAGTGGAGTTGGAGGCTCATGCAGCAATGCTGGGCATTCCTGGGCATATTTTTGCTTTAACCAGGGCTCAGGCCAAAAAGCAAAAAGGACAGGGTGACTTGGATCCTGGAACAATGGACCAAGTGCTCCCTAAAGCTAGGGTTAGTAAGGGTAAATCCCTACCCACTATCCCTCCCTCTACAGATGATTCAACTTCTGAGGAAGAGGAATGTCCCCCCGTGCAGAACCTTCACCAGAGGAGCTGGAAGCAGACACTGCTTAGCTTTTGGGTGGAGGGGGGCCTGCCAGGGAGGAGCTGAGTGTGGCACAGCAAACCTGTCCCACATTAAAGGGTCTAAGACAGCAAGCTGTCAAACAGCAAAATGGGGATGTCAGTGACTCACATAGAGTTTACTGGGAGGACAACCTCTTGTATACAGAGGCAAGGGACCCAAAACCTGGAGCAGCCAGGAGATTGGTCATTCCCCTGCAATACAGTGAGTTCCTCCTAACTCTAGCACACGACATTCCTTTGGCTGGACATTTGGGCCAAATTAAAACATGGGAAAGGCTTGTCTCCCTGTTTCATTGGCCTAGGATGTCAGAGGACACAAAATACTTTTGTAAGTCCTGTGTGACCTGCCAAGCCAGTGGCAAGACTGGTGGCACAGCAAAGGCTCCTCTTATTCCACTGCCTGTGGTTGGGGTTCCCTTTGAAAGGGTAGGGGTTGACATAGTTGGCCCCCTTGACCCTCCTACTGCTTCAGGCAATAGGTTTATCTTGGTGGTAGTGGACCATGCCACAAGATACCCTGAAGCAATTCCTCTAAGGACCCCTACAGCACCTGCAGTGGCAAAGGCCTTCCTGTGAATCTTTTCCAGAGTGGGTTTCCCAAAAGAGGTAGTATCAGACAGGGGTAGCAACTTTATGTCTGCATACTTGAAGGCCATGTGGAAGGAATGTGGTGTAACATACAAATTCACCACACCTTATCATCCACAAACAAATGGACTGGTAGAGAGGTTTAATAAAACTCTCAAAGGAATGATAATGGGACTCTCTGAAAAACTCAGGAGGAGATGGGATGTCCTGTTACCTTGCCTCCTTTTTGCTTACAGGGAGGTACCCCAGAAAGGAGTGGGCTTCAGCCCCTTTGAACTCCTATTTGGACACCCTGTAAGAGGTCCTCTAACAGTTGTAAAGGAGGGTTGGGAACAACCTTTAAAAGCTCCTAATCAAGACATAGTGGACTACATACTCGGCCTAAGATCCAGAATGGCTGAGTACATGAAAAAGGCCAGTAAAAACCTTCAGGCCAGCCAAGAGCTCCAAAAGCAATGGCATGACCAGAAGGCTGTTCTGATTCAGTACCAACCAGGACAGAAGGTGTGGGTCTTGGAGCCTGTGGCCCCAAGAGCACTCCAAGACAAATGGAGTAGACCCCACATCATTGTTGAAAAGAAGGGAGAAGTCACCTACTTGGTTGACTTGGGCACTGCCAGGAGTCCCCTTAGGGTCCTCCATGTCAATCTCCTAAAACCCTACTATGACAAGGCTGATCTCACCCTGCTCATGGCAACAGATGAAGGACAGGAAGAAGAGAGTGACCCTCTCCCTGATCTCTTCTCTTCCACAGAACAATATGCTCTAGTGGAAGGTGTAGTTTTGGCAGACTGTCTTACTGCTGAGCAGAAAGACCACTGCACAAATCTCCTGGGTCAGTTTTCTGAACTCTTTTCTACTGTGCCAGGCACCACTTCTTGGTGTGAGCACACTATAGATACTGGAGACAGCATGCCTGTCAAAAGTAAGATCTATAGGCAGCCTGACCATGTCAGGGACTGCATAAAACAAGAGGTTCAGAAAATGCTTGAACTGGGAGTGGTTGAACATTCTGAAAGCCCATGGGCCTCTCCTGTGGTGCTTGTACCAAAACCTCACTCAAAAGATGGGGAAAAAGAAATTAGGTTTTGTGTAGATTACAGAGGTCTCAACCAGGTAACAAAAACTGATGCTCACCCTATACCCAGGGCAGATGAGCTCATAGATACACTGGCATCTGCCAAGTATCTAAGCACCTTTGATTTGACTGCAGGGTATTGGCAGATCAAGTTATCAGAGGATGTTAAAGCAAAAACTGCATTTTCGACTATTGGAGGGCACTACCAATTCACAGTAATGCCCTTTGGTTTGAAAAATGCACCTGCCACTTTTCAGAGGTTGGTGAATACAGTCCTGCAAGGATTGGAGGCTTTTAGTGCAGCATATCTGGACGATATAGCTGTCTTTAGCTCCACCTGGGATGATCACCTGGTCCACCTGTGGAAAGTTTTGGAGGCCCTGCAAAAGGCAGGCCTCACTATCAAGGCTTTAAAGTGCCAGATAGGGCAGGGGAAAGTGGTTTATCTGGGACACCTGGTAGGTGGAGAACAGATTGCACCACTTCAGGGGAAAATCCAAACTATCATAGATTGGGTTCCCCCTACAACTCAGACCCAGGTGAGAGCCTTCTTAGGCCTCACTGGGTACTACAGGAGGTTCATTAAGAACTATGGCTCCATTGCAGCCCCACTTAATGACCTCACCTCCGAGAAAATGCCTAAAAAGGTATTGTGGACAGCTAGCTGTCAGAAAGCTTTTGAGGAGCTGAAACAGGCCATGTGCACTGCACCTGTCCTAAAAATCCCATGTTACTCCAAGAAATTCTTTGTTCAAACTGATGCATCTGAATTAGGGGTGGGGGCATTCTTATCACAACTCAATTCTGAGGGCCAAGATCAACCTGTTGCTTTTATCAGCAGGAGGTTGACCCCTAGAGAAAAGCGTTGGTCTGCCATAGAGAGGGAGGCCTTTGCTGTGGTCTGGGCACCGAAGAAGTTGAGGCCATACCTGTTTGGCACTCACTTCATTGTTCAGACAGACCACAAACCTCTACTTTGGCTAAAACAAATGAAAGGTGAAAACCCTAAATTGTTGCGGTGGTCCATATCTCTACAGAGAATGGACTATACAGTGGAACATAGACCTGGGAGTACCCACTCCAATGCAGATGGACTCTCCAGATATTTCCACTTAGACAATGAAGACTCATCAGGTCATGGCTAGTCTTATTGTCCTTCGTTTGGGGGGGGGGGGGGGTTGTGTAGGAAAGTACCAACTTGCCTGGCATGTTACCCCCTTATTTCACTGTATATATGTTGTTTTAGTGTATTTGTCACTGGGACCCTGCCAGCCAGGGCCCCAGTGCTCATAGGTGTGCCCTGTATGTATTCCCTGTGTGATGACTAAGGCGGTCATTCTGACCGCGGCAGTCGGCGGTCGCCGCCCGCCAAGCGGTTCCCGCCGAAAGACCGCACCGCGGTCAAAAGACCGCGGCGGTCATTCCGGCTTTCCCACTGGGCCGGCGGGCGACTGCCAGAAGACCGCCGGCCGGCCCGGCGGGACAGCCCCTTCAACAATGAAGCCGGCTCGGAATGGAGCCGGCGGAGTTGAAGGGGTGCGACGGGTGCACCTGTCGCGATTTTCACTGTCTGCCAAGCAGACAGTGAAAATCTTTGTGGGGCCCTGTTTGGGGGCCCCACGGCACCCGTTCCTGCCATCCTGGTTCCGGCGGTGGACACCGCCAGAAACAGTCTGGCGGTAAGGGGGTTGGAATCCCCATGGCGGTGCTGCAAGCAGCGCTGCCATGGCGGGTTCCCTGGGCCAGCGGGAAACTGGCGGGAAACCGCCGGCTCCCCTTTTCCGACCACGGCTTTACCGCCGCGGTCAGAATCGCCAAGGAAGCACCGCCAGCCTGTTGGCGGTGCTTCCGCCGCACTCCGCCATGGCGGTCATGGACCGCCAAGGTCAGAATGACCCCCTAACTGTCTCACTGAGGCTCTGCTAACCAGAACCTCAGTGGTTATGCTCTCTCTGCTTTCCAAATTGTCACTAACAGGCTAGTGACCAATTTCACCAATTCACATTGGCATACTGGAACACCCTTATAATTCCCTAGTATATGGTACTGAGGTACCCAGGGTATTGGGGTTCCAGGAGATCCCTAAGGGCTGCAGCATTTCTTTTGCCACCCATAGGGAGCTCTGACAATTCTTACACAGGCCTGCCACTGCAGCCTGAGTGAAATAACGTCCACGTTATTTCACAGCCATTTACCACTGCACTTAAGTAACTTATAAGTCACCTATATGTCTAACCTTCACCTGGTGAAGGTTGGGTGCTAAGTTACTTAGTGTGTGGGCACCCTGGCACTAGCCAAGGTGCCCCCACATTGTTCAGGGCAAATTCCCCGGACTTTGTGAGTGCGGGGACACCATTACACGCGTGCACTATACATAGGTCGCTACCTATGTATAGCGTCACAATGGTAACTCCGAACATGGCCATGTATCATGTCTAAGATCATGGAATTGTCACCCCAATGCCATTCTGGCATTGGGGAGACAATTCCATGATCCCCCGAGTCTCTAGCACAGACCCGGGTACTGCCAAACTGCCTTTCCCGGGGTTTCACTGCAGCTGCTGCTGCTGCCAACCCCTCAGACAGGTTTCTGCCCTCCTGGGGTCCAGCCAGGCCTGGCCCAGGAAGGCAGAACAAAGGACTTCCTCAGAGAGAGGGTGTTACACCCTCTCCCTTTGGAAAAAGGTGTCAGGGCTGGGGAGGAGTAGCCTCCCCCAGCCTCTGGAAATGCTTTGATGGGCACAGATGGTGCCCATCTCTGCATAAGCCAGTCTACACCGGTTCAGGGATCCCCCAGCCCTGCTCTGGCGCAAAACTGGACAAAGGAAAGGGGAGTGACCACTCCCCTGACCTGCACCTCCCAGGGGAGGTGCCCAGAGCTCCTCCAGTGTGCTCCAGACCTCTGCCATCTTGGAAACAGAGGTGCTGCTGGCACACTGGACTGCTCTGAGTGGCCAGTGCCAGCAGGTGACGTCAGAGACTCCTTCTGATAGGCTTTTACCTGTGTTGCTAGCCTATCCTCCTTCCTAGGTAGCCAAACCTCCTTTTCTGGCTATTTAGGGTCTCTGCTTTGGGGAATTCTTTAGATAACGAATGCAAGAGCTCATCAGACTTCCTCTGCATCTCTCTCTTCACCTTCTGCCAAAGGATCGACCGCTGACTGCTCAGGACGCCTGCAAAACCGCAACAAAGTAGCAAAGTCGTCTACTGCAACCTTGTATCGCTGATCCTGCCGCTTTCTCGCCTGTTTCCTGGTGGTGCATGCTCTGGGGGTAGCCTTCCTCCTTCTTGCACCAGGAGCTCTGAAGAAATCTCCCGTGGGACGATGGAATCCTCCCCCTGCAACCGCAGGCAACAAAAGACTGCATCACCGGTCCTCTGGGTCCCCTCTCAGCACGACGAGCATGGTCCCTGGAACTCAACAACTCTGTCCAAGTGACTCCCACAGTCCAGTGACTCTTCAGTCCAAGTTTGGTGGAGGTAAGTCCTTGCCTCCCCACGCTAGTCTGCATTGCTGGGTACAGTGTGATTTGCAGCTGCTCCGGCTCCTGTGCACTCTTCCAGGATTTCCTTCATGCACAGCCAAGCCTGCGTCCCCAACACTCTAACCTGCAGTGCACAACCTTCTGAGTTGTCCTCCATCGTTGTGGGAGTCCCTTTTGTGTCTTTGGGTGAGCTCCGGTTCACTCCTCTTCCAAGTGCCTGTTCTGGTACTTCTGCGGGTGCTGCCTGCTTCTGTGAGGGCTCCTTGACTTGCTGGGCGCCCCCTCTGACTCCTCATCCAAGTGGCGACATCCTGGTCCCTCCTGGGCTACAGCAGCATCCAAAAACCGTAACCGTGACCCTTGCAGCTAGCAAGGCTTGTTTGCGGTCTTTCTGCGTGAGAACACCTCTGAAAGCTTCTACACGACGTGGGACATCCGTCCTCCAAAGGGGAAGTTTCTAGCCCTCTTCGTTCTTGCAGAATCCACAGCTTCTACCATCCAATGGTAGCTTCTTTGCACCCTCAGCTGGCATTTCCTGGGCATCTGCCCACTCTCGACTTTGTCGCGACTCTTGGACTTGGTCCCCTTGTTCCACAGGTACTCAGGTCCGGAAATCCACTTTGGTTGCATTGCTGGTGTTGGTCTTCCTTGCAGAATTCCCCTATCACGACTTCTGTGCTCTCTGGGGAATATAGGTGCCCTTTACACCTACTTTTCAGGGTCTTGGGGTGGGCTATTTTTCTAACCCTCACTGTTTTCTTACAGTCCCAGCGACCCTCTACAAGCTCACATAGGTTTGGGGTCCATTCGTGGTTTGCATTCCACTTTTGGAGTATATGGTTTGTGTTTCCCCTATACCTATGTGCTCCTATTGCAATCTACTGTAACTTCACATTGCTTGCATTACTTCCTTTTGCTATTACTGCATATTTTTGGTATTGTGTATATATATCTTGTGTATATTTGGCATCCTCATACTGAGGGTACTCACTGAGATACTTTTGGCATATTGTCATAAAAATAAAGTACCTTTATTTTTAGTATATCTGTGTATTGTGTTTTCTTATGATATTGTGCATATGACACCAGTGGTATAGTAGGAGCTTTGCATGTCTCCTAGTTCAGCCTAAGCTGCTTTGCTATAGCTACCTTCTATCAGCCTAAGCTGCTAGAAACACCTCTTCTACACTAATAAGGGATAACTGGACCTGGTACAGAGTGTAAGTACCCCTTGGTACCCACTACAAGCCAGGCCAGCCTCCTACAGGTCCCCTCACAAGGTGGCCATAAATCAGCTCAAAGGGACTAAACCCAAGTCCCTTTTGAGGCACCTCCCTGTAGGCGTATAGAAGGTATGGCAAGAGGACGTCCCACTTCTGCCTCAAGGGCTCTGACAGGCCCATGATCACACCTTTCAAGGTGCGGTTGAATCTCTCAACCAGACCATTACTTTGGGGGTGGTAAGGGGTGGTGAACTTGTAGGTTAGCCCACACTCCTTCCACAGAGACTTCATATGGGCGGATAGGAAGTTGGTACCCCTATCAGATACCACTTCCTTGGGGAACCCCATGCGGGTAAAAACTCCAATCAAAGCACGACCCACCACAGGGGAAGTGATTGATCTCAAAGGAATGGCTTCTGGGTATCGGGTGGCATGGTCCTCCAAGCCCAAGATGAACCTGTTGCCCATGGCTGTCTTGGGATCCAGAGGCCCCAAATGTCAATTCCTACCCTCTCAAAGGGAGTACTGACAACAGGTAAAGGTTAGAGGGGAGCCTTATATTTCCCCACACTCTTGCCACTTGCCTGGCAAGTCTGACAAGACCTGCAAAGTGCATCTGAGTGCCTGTGCATTAGGGGCCAGTAAGAGTGGGTGACAAGCCTCTCAAAGGTCTTGTCCCGCCCCAAATGTCCATCTAAAGGAACATCATGAGCCAACCCCAGTAGGAGGGCCCTGAGGCACTGGGGTACCACCAGCACACAGGCTGACCCAGGCTCAGGAACCTTAGGCTCGCTATACAGGAGGTTATCCTCCCAATGAATCAGGTGTGATCCTGGCTCCTTGCCAGCTGCCTGGTCTGCAGCCTGCTGCCGCAAACCCTCCAGAGTTGGGCATGTCTTCTGTGCTGCACAGAATGCTTCCCTGCTGGACCTCCCTTCCTGCTGACACTGCAACAGCTCAGGGACCTCCCCCAGTTCAGCCACCTGTTCCCCTGTAGGCCCCGGGGTGTCACCCTCAGGCTCCACCTCCTCCCAGACCGTGGGAACTTCTGGGGCAGGTTTCCCATGACCCCTGCCCTTCCTCTTCTTGGCAGTCCCCGGGGCCACTGTTTCAGGCTCCAGGGGCTCTTGACTATCCTGACGGGCTGCCATTGACCGGGTGAATACGCATACCCACCCAGGCAGACCGAACATCTCCAAGTCAGACCTGTGTTCCACCTCCTTCCAACGGGAGTTCTCCAGGTCATTGCCTAGCAAACAATCAACAGGCATGGTTGGACTCACAGCTACCTTCAAGGAACCTGAGACCCCCCCATTCAAAGGGAACCTGCGCCACTCTGCACAGGCACTCTGAGTTGTCCACTGCAACTACTTGGTGAAGGACCCGGGGATCTATCTGCTCTTCAGACACCACCTGACTCCTCACTGTAGTCACGCTGGCTCCTGTGTCTCTCAGAGCCTCCACCCTCTGTCCATTAATGGTCACCCACTGCCTGTACTTCTTAGAGTTTTCAGGCACATGGGTTCTCTGGACCATCTCACTGTCCCCTAGTGAGACAAGGGTCATCTCAGCTGGTTCCACCCACCTGAAACCAACTCCTACCCAAGCGTTACACTGGCCAAATCCTGGGACGGTGCACCAGTGGGTGCTGGTGTACTTTTGGGGCATTTGGGGTCCACCCTCACATGACCCACATGGTCACATGCATAGCATTTACGTGCGGGACTACCTGCCACTGGCTTCCCTTTGGAGAACCATGGCTTCTTCTCACTGAGGGTTGGGAATCCTTACCCTGGGAATCAGTGTAGGGCCCTTTAGAGAAATCCCCCTTTTTACCCTTACCCCTCCTTTCTTCTGAAAGGGACCCTGCCCACCCTTGGCGTGGTCTCCCCTATACCGCTTCTGGACCCTGGTGCTCTCCAAGCGGTCTACTTCCTGCACAAGCTTCCTGGAGTCAATCAGCTTGCTGTCAATCAGGTGCTGGCGCAGCTCTGAAAAACATAAACTGTAAAAGTGATCCCACGCAATCAGATTGTAAAGCCCCTCATACGTAGTTACCTTACTGTCCTTCACCCAACCATCCAGTGACCTGCAATAAGAATCAACACATTCCAACCATGTTTGGGATTTCTTCTTCTTGTAGGATCTAAACTTATCCTTGCACTGCTCAGGGGTGAGACCATACCTTGTGAGTAGGGCATTCTTCATGCTAGAGTAGATGAGATTCTGAACATCCACTAGGGCTGTCAGTGTATCCCTCCCCTCTACCTCAAAGTGCTTCCACAGACCCGCCCCCAATGGGCTTCAGGGACCAGATTCATATGGAGAGCAGACTCATACCTCTTAAACCACAAGTATATGTCATGCTCCCTTTTATAATCCTTCACAAGATCTTTAGGAATGTGCACCCTCCTTTCAGGCTGCACTGTGATGTGGCTGCCACCATCCCTACTAGACTGGCTCCTCTGATCCAGCTCCCTCAAGCTGAGCTCATGAGTCAAGAACAGCTTTTTCTCTTCAATGGCAATCCTAATTTTCTCCAACTCCCTCTGGTGCTCCCTCTCTGCCTGTCTGTCCTGCAATTTATCCGTGGTCAGATGACACACTGCTATCTGCCCCGGAGACCCTCTCCCTGGACATAACAGGCCCACCCACAGGACCACTGTGTTGGGACTGCCCTTCCTCCTCCTCATCCTCTGTGTGCCCTTAATTGCTCTTGGCTGTCACCCAGGGCCTGAGTGCCTTTTGCGGCTCCTCCTTCTTGGATGAGCTCTTAATGTGACAGTCAAAACATTTACAGAACTGATTTAAATGGAGCCTTGGTATAGCTATCCAATTTCTCCAGGTCAAAAGCAGCTCCAACTGATGCATCTCCAGATTGGGACATGATGAAAAGTCAACAAAAGTGCAAAGTTCCAAAAAGCAGAAAACAAGTAGCCAAATTAAGTTTAGAAGTCAATCAAAGATTCCCACAAAAATGGATGTAGAGAAAAATCCAAGCAAAAGAGAAAAATCAAAGATCAACAAACAAGTAGTATGTGGTCATGTAGTGGTCTGCACTCAAAACAGTAGTGTACACTTAATCACTGTATGTCAAGTACAAATACAAGTCCAAATCCCAAACGGTGATCATCAGTGTTAGAAATGGCGTCTTTGGTTGACAGTCAGGTTTCCCCCCTGTTCAAGCAAGGATTCTCACTCTAGTCAGGGTAAAAGAGAATCACCCTCATCTAACCCCTGCTTACCCCTTTGGTAGCTTGGCAGAGCAGTAGGCTTAACTTCAGAGTGCTAGGTGTAAAGTATTTGTACCGACACACACAGTAACTTGAGGAAAACACTACAAAATGACACAACACAGGTTTAGAAAAATAGGAAATATTTCAATCAATCAATCATTCAATTTTACTTTAATCGGTACAAAATAGACCATAAACGACATCCAATAAATACAAACATACAAATTTCATGATCATTAAATTGATAAAAGCATTATTAATACATATTTCGAATTCCAAAAGCAGCATATATAACATTTAGCACAGCCTGTATTGTGTCTACATTTCCCAAGTTATGTAAATAAAAGTAAGCAAGCTGGGTGGTTCTAATATTTTTAGATAAAAATAACGGACGTAAAAACCTTTTTCTTGGGATATCATAAAAAGTGCAGAAGAGTATAAAGTACAAGGTACTTTGAGATGTTTTTCCATCGCAGTAACACGGTGGAAGATTCTTAAACTAAGTTCAGCGGATAGGAAATGCTGCCAAGTAGTGTAATGTATTCAAGCGTAGCCTGGTAAGTAAGAACCTATGTCGCTCAAGACTGGTAGCAGTCAAATATAACACTGGGTGTGATGGCTGTGTCTGATTCCTCACCTGGATTCTGTCTGTAGCCAAATTTGGCTTTAAGTCATACATTTTCAGCCAATATATTTCCTTTACCTTTTTAATATCCCACTTTGTCAGAAGGTCCGGCTTGAGAAAGAACTCTCCAAGTCCTAAACAAAGAAGAGAGGAGTGGACATATCTGAGCCAAGGTATGTCCAATGGTCGTGATAATAAGAGGCAATCCTGTATCACCGTTCTACATAAATGAGCTTCCGGTTTGGACCAAATTTTTATCCAAAGTAATATAGGTTGGAGCTTTTTGTAGTTGGATATGCCTCTCAAGCCCACTTCTTCATGGCAAAACATTACTGAAGTTGATTGCGGGACTCCTAATAGCCTCCTTAGAAATGTGCTTTCTACTATCTGGAGGCTCGAGCATTCAGCATATCCCCAAACCCCAGCTCCAAAAGTTGCGATAGAGAGACATTTACTAGGTTTGTCTCGCAACCTTTTCGAAAATCTAAAAACTGCTTCTATGGCTTTCTGAAATTGTATTGAGCGTATGTTTACTAAAAATTTCCAATTAAAATCTACATCAATACGTAAAATGTGGGACCTTAAGTATTTTTTCCCCTCCAAAACAAATTTCTCAGTTTTTGCTAGCTTTGGCCCAGTCTTCATCACAAATGACTTAGATCTATTGATTTTAAGACCGAGGTTTCCCATGAGTATATTAAAAGCATTCAATAAAATCTGAAGACCATTTGCTGTCCTTGAGATGAGTACGGCGTCATCCACATACAATAGTACTGGAATTGGGGAGTTATTAATAATTGGTAGATCCTTCCCCGTTTCACAGAGAGATTTCTCTACCCATTTATATAAAGAAGAAAAAGAAAGGGGGCCAGCACACAACCCTGCCTGACCCCCTTTAGTGAATGGAACTTCTCTATTAAACCACCCTCCTGAGAGTAACAAACTTGAGCCAAGGTACAAGCATGGAGTCAGCTAAGCAGGACAATTATGTCTTTATCCACCCCAACATTTAACATAACCGTACACAGTTTTTCTCTATTAACTGTGTCAAAAGCACAAGACAAGTCCATAAATGCTAAATGTACACACCTCTTTTTGACTTTCGTATATTTTTGAACTATAAGAGTCAAGTTGAATGTTTGTTCGACTGTACCCAGCCCCGGTCGAAAGCCAAATTGCACTTCTGAAAGACAATTAGACTCAATTGCCCAGTTTTCCAGCTTGTTTATGATCACACGACCTAGAATTTTAACTGAGCTGTCCAACAGGGAAATTGGTCGGTAGCATGAAGGATCTGCCCTATCCCCCTTCTTAAAAATCGGGACAATAATCGCCTCTCTCCAAGTGTCTACTAATGGGCCTGTCATAACAGATCTCAAAACATTGGTGACCAATGGTCCCCAAAAATCTGGAAGCGCTTTGTATAAATCAGCAGGGATTTTGTCTGGGCCAGGGGCTTTCTCAGGAGGGCAGTCTTGAATAGCCTGTTTTACATCAGCTACACTTATAGTATTACTAAAAGCTGCACTAATCAAAGCATTTCCTATTGTTATAAGACAATTCATGTCATCTTGTGGGGCATTGTTCTCCATTGCAAAAGGTTTTGAGAAATAGTCCACCCAGGTTTGAGCTGGAATGACAGTATCCATAGTCATTTTGTGCTTATCGATCAACAGTGGGGAGTTAACCACTCGCCAAAATGCAGTTGTGTCTTTATTTTTACTTGCTTCAGTCAGTTCCTCCCAGGCAGACTCCCTCAGTTCAGCCTTCCTAGTGGCAAGTGCTTCCTTATAACTCTTTCTTGCAATTTTAATGGCTTGTCGATCTTGAGGAGATACATTGATTATTCTCTTTACATTTTTTAGGGATAGAGTACATGCATGATTGAACCATCGAGGGCCTCTTGTTTTATTAGTGCTAGAGCACTGCAATTTTTCAGCCATATACTTTGTTAAGGAAGAGAAGGCATGGGGGGGCATATCTTCACTCAAGGTTGTCATAACATCTGTCCATTTATTCAGCATTAGATCTTTAAAAAGCTGTTACTATCTATTTTTCCCCATTTGATTGTAAGACCTTTTCGGGCTGAAAACTTCATGCCTGGATGTAGTTTCTCTGATCTAAAGTCACTCTTCAAACCCAAGTTTGTTTCAATAGCTAGAGGGTTGAGATCACTAATACATGTTAGCGTCACCCTAAACTGTCCAACAAAGGGGGTTAATTCTCTGGAATAAATAATAAAATCGATTATAGTGTGGGCATCTCCTCTTATTAACGTTGGTACCCCCTCTGAGACTGATATAGGAAAAAGCAGAGAATTAGCTGTTATCACACGGTTAAGAGCATTCCCATAAGGAGAATATTTAAAGTGCTGGATGGGACAATCGTATTTATCGAGGAGCCCGCAACAATCTAGATACTCTGGTTCACACAAGTGAGCATTAAAATCACCAACCCATATTATTCTTAGGTCCTTCTTGCTAGTGTTCATTGCCTTGTGTATTGTCGTCTCCAGGTTACCAACCACACTAGTGTCCTAGTGGTCAAAGATGTTATTATAACAGTTAATCAGCAATATATCAAATGGCTCAGATAATTTCAAAATTAAAGCCAAGAAAAAAAGGGGATGTGCCCACAACACACACATCCACCCCCTTTGCCATTAATGATACAAAAGTGACCAAACCTCCTTCAGCCCTACCCACGGGGGTCTTAAATGTGGGGACACTATGGAGGTTATTACAACTTTGGAGGAAGTGTTAATCCGTCCCAAAAGTGACGGTAAAGTGACGGATATACCACCAGCGTATTATGAGTTCCATAGGATATAATGGACTCGTAATACGGCTGGTGGTATATCCGTCACTTTACCGTCACTTTTGGGACGGATTAACACCTCCTCCAAAGTTGTAATAACCCCCTATATGTGGTGTAACCATTAATATATGGAGGCTCTATAAGCCAGGTGTCTTGGCAGCAAATAAAAAGATTTTCGGTCACTAATTTTAGCCAGTCAAGATTTCCCATTTTTTATTTTAATCCTGCCACGTTCCAGGAAATAATCCCAGAAACTGTCATATCATGTATATCAGAGGCTCCCTTTGATTGCAGAGAGGGCTGATGCAATATGTTTATCTCTAGAGTCTCCTGTGGAGGAGACCCAGTTGCCAATGGTCAGTCTAACTGCTCTAAAGAAACCAGGGGCTCGAATCTGTCAGACAGCATCAGGGTGGCATGAAGTGGCTTGGAGACACCAAGATGGCTAAGATTCTGTTTTCCAGAGTGATTTAAATCGGATGGATAGGGCTTAGCAGAAGAAAGGATAAACTTAGATAGACGTTGTACTCTTATAGACCCTGTGGATTGCATTATGGTTGAAAAGTGATGATGCAAGGCATTAACTATCCAGGGGCTCCTAAAATTTATGATTATACAATCCCCTTGTGAGGACTTGGGGGATAAGCCAACCCAGGGGACCCTTCTTACAGTTAGAATGTCCTTCCAAACATCTGCCCTCCTCCCCGAATACTTTCCTACCCAGTGCGTCACTTTATTTAGCAATGATGAATGAGACTCGGAGTGCGAGTTTCCTAGTGTAGGCACATTTTCTAGAATTAAAATATAAGGAGCACATGCCAACGGAATCCTTGGGTAAGATGTTTGAGTTCTCATAGGCACCTGGCCCTCACAACCCTCCCGCTTGTCTGTTCCCCACTGGGATTGCATATTTGTAGAATTTTGTATTGCCACAGGATTCAAGGGCTTTGAAGCTAAATTCTGGACAGGATTTAGCCTGTGTTTTTGATGTGGCAAAATAACCGGGGCTGGTGGACACACAGAGCCTCATTCTGACCCTGGCGGTCTATGACCGCCAGGGTGGAGGCCGGCTGAAGCACCGCCAACAGGCTGGCGGTGCTTCAGTTAGTATTCCGAGCCGCGGTCGCCCAGCCGGGTCCGGCGGTTTTCCGCCGGATTTTCCCCGGCTGGGGGAATCCTCCATGGCAGCGCTTTCCGACCCCCTTCCCGCCAGCCTGTTTCTGGCGGTTTTCACCGCCAGAAACAGGATGGCGGGAACGGGTGATATGGGGCCCCTGGGGGCCCCTGCACTGCCCATGCCACTGGTATTGGCAGTGCAGGGGCCCCCTAACAGGGCCCCATACAGATTTTCACTGTCTGCTTAGCAGACAGTGAAAATCGCGACGGGTGCAACTGCACCCGTCGCACCCTGCAACTCCGCCGGCTCTGTTCGGAGCCGGCTTCCTCGTTGCAGGGCCTTTCCCGCTGGGCCGGTGGGCGCTCTTTTGGCCGTCGCCCGCCGGCCCAGCGGGAAAGCCAGAATGGCATCCGCGGTCTTCTGACCGCGGAGCGGCCATTTGGCGGTTCCCGTTTGGCTGGCGGCGCCCGCCGTCAGCCAAACTTGGAATGAGGCCCACAGAGTCAATGTGATTGCGCTGAGATTTTACCCTCAATAATGATGGCTTCGTTGTCATTGATATAAAGTCATCCTTCTCCTCGAGAACAGCCACTTTCTCCAGAACCAAAGAACATAACTTTTTTATATCACTGAGTTGGTTCTCAATCTGGCTAAAATAATCATTAGAAAGCTCAGAGGTCTTAATGTCTCTTGTCTGTTTTCCAATAGTTCTCTTTAATGGGTTAGAGTGTAGTTTTCCCTTTCTTTTCTCCATTCCTACTACGTCCTTGCCAAGTGCATAAGATTTTACGGGGGACAGGGCTGAATCTGAAGAGGGGACTGTAACATGGGGAGAGATCACTTCCCTGCTTTTTTTGGGGGGAGGACTCTCGGAGGTCATAGAAGTAATTAGGTCAACACGGGGATCCTTATCCATTATAACACAAGGGTTCCTTGTCTTTATCTTAGTTAAGGGGATTTTATATAGGGAATCCTTTCTTCCATCTCACCTTTCCCTATTTTCTCGAGGGATGACTCTAAAGTAGCTTCGACCCTCCCTATCTCCGACTCAATAACACCCATCACAGAGGTGAGATAGCTAGTTATCAGCCTGGGGGGGGGCCTCCTGAATGGGACCCCTCCTTCCACAATCTCCTTTGCGTTTCCCCATCAGGGCAAGCGAGTCCTAAATTAAAGAACTGAGGCGGTCATTACAACATTGGTGGTAAAAGCCGCTTACCGCCGTGCAGAAGACCACCAACACACCGCCACGCCCGCAGAAATCCGCCACAGCCATTATGACCCGCAGCACGGAATCCGCCAATATTTAGACACCCACACAAGTCCGCCACACCAAAGGTCAGTGATAAACTGGCGAAAACAAATCCTCCACCGTCACGCCAACAGAAATACGCCCACACTATCACGACCCACTAATCCATGCGGCGGTCTTTCAACCGCGGTATTCCTTTGGCGGTACAAACCGCCGCGCTCCAAATACACACACACACAAAACACAGCCACATTGGACAATTCGAAATACACACACCTGATACACATACACACACCACTCCCACACACCCAATACAATTTAAAACACACACCTACATCACCCACAAACCCCTACGACCACAATTGAGAAAGAAGCACAGAGAGAGACACCACTATCAACAATACTAGCATCCATAGGCACACAGCACCATCACCCACATAACTTCCACGCACCTCACACAACACCCCACTACATATCAGCACACTTATCACCATACACACCACCCCATGGCACGACAAAGACACCCCAGGTTCTCGGAGGAGGAGCTCAGGGTCATGGTGGAGGAAATCGTCCGGGTAGAGCCACAGCTATTCGGATCACAGGTGCAGCACACCTCCATTGCAAGGAAGATGGAGCTATTGCAAAGAATCGTGGACAGGGTAAACGCAGTGGGACAGCACCCAAGAAATCGGGATGACATCAGTAAGAGGTGGAACGACCTACGGGGGAAGGTGCGTTCCGTGGTCTCAAGACACCACCTTGGGGTTCAGCGGACTGACGGCAGACCCCCACCTCCTCTCCCACAACTAACAACATGGGAGGAGCAGATCTTGGAGATTCTGCATCCAGAGGGCCTCACAGGACTAGATGGAGGAATGGACTCTGGTAAGGCAAATCTTAACTATTACATCCCCCACCCTACCTGCATGCCATCACATACCCCCACCCTCACCCCCATCACTCCTACTTCTCACAAATGTTCCACTATCACAACCCACACATCCCAACACCAAGCCCTGCATGCAACAACAAAGCATGGGCACCTATCACTAAAGCATGCCCACTGCACATACCCATACACCCCCCTAAACCATCATCACACAAGGTCCCACACAGGAATACAAGCACTGGGGTACACGGTCACCCACCCATTGCACACCATGCCACACACAGATGTAATAAACATCCTTTTATACCCCTGCAGGACCCCTACCCAACGTCACCGGACAGGAGGGTCCACACATGTCCACACCACCAACAGAAGAAGCCCACAGTGATGACAGCACCTCTGTACAACTGGATCTAGATGACCAGCCCGGTCCATCGGGGACCTCAGGACAGTCGGTTCCCATCACACAGTCACAGGCCACTACAGAGCTTCCACCCTCTGGAAACACCAGCACAGCACCCACCCAGCGGGCCCATACCTCCGTCCCCAGGACACGTCAATCAGCAGTGTGTCCACCACTATAGGGAACCCAGGCTAACCCACCACCCCAACAACAACTGGGACCTGGGGGCAGTGGCAATGGGCACACGGTCCAGGGGACCGAGGCCCAGGAACACAAGGGAACTGGGAGGGCTGCTGTGCGACAGGGGGAGGACAGGCCAAGGGAACCCACTCTCCACAAGGCCCTCTCCAACATCATGGGAGCCTACCATCACTCCCAGGAGACGATGGCAACGGTACTGGGCAAGTTTCAGGAGACCCAGCGCCTGCAGGAGGAACAGTATTTGTGCTTCAGGGAGGAACTCAGAGCCATCAATTCCACCCTGGGCACCATTGTAGGGGTGCTGAAGGAAGTACTCAACACCAGGAAGGACACTGTGGCACAACAAGGGGCCCCTGACACTAGCCTGGACGATGAACTGCCCACCACCTCCATCGGTGATAGTGGACAGGAGGCCCCGCCACAGGACCACCACACCAGCACCCCACCCCCTGCAGAGGGAGAACCACCCCGCAAACAGGCCCTGAGATCCAGGACAAAGACAGAGAACAATGCCAAGACCCCCGCCAAGAAATGAGACCACCCTGAATGTCATCCTTCTGTCCCACTTTGTCACCCTGTCCATCCTTAAACTGCCCCAGCTCCACTTCCCATGCCCATTTGGGCAATGCACCTGTGAGACTAATAGGCTGGACTCTGCCATGGACATTCTTCCACCATCACCCCTCACCATTTTGCTGCCCCCTCCCATATTTTGCACTTAAATAAACACCCTTGAAGCACAAAACAATCTGGAGTCAGTCTGTGATTTCGGAATAGTGTATTAGCAATTACAGTGTCAAAAAGCTCTTTCGTTTGTAATGTCAACATACCTATGTCACACAGCTCTAGTCCATGAGGAATCAAAGCAGATGTCACAGTGTAGGACCCACATCTGTGAAATCGTAAGGCAAAGTGACAACTCAGTGACCATACACTGGGTGAAAACGGCAGACAGTAGAGAGGTAGTGGTGTTACAGTACATGTAGTAGGCAGGTTTGTATTCTTACCTGTGTTTCACTGGAAATATTGCTGGATCACTGAGTCCCTGTTGTCCATGTCTTCTTATTCTGTTTCCTCGTCTTCACTGTCCACAGGCTCCACAGCTGAAACAACACCGCCATCTGGACCATCCTCCTGCAGAAAAGGCACCTGTCGTCGCAAAGCTAAGTTGAGAAGCATACAGCAGGCCACGATGATCTGGCACACCTTATTTGGTGAGTAGAATAGGGATCCACCTGTCATATGGAGGCACCTGAACCTGGCCTTCAGGAGACTGAAGGTCGGCTCGATTATCCACTGTGTTCGCCCATGGGGCTCACTGTAGCGTTCCTCTGCCCTTGTCCTGGGATTCCTCACTGGGGTCAGTAGCCATGACAGGTTGGGGTAACAAGAGTTACCTGTAAATGGCGAGGGACAACTGTTAGACACACACTAACATGTAGGGATAACCCCAGACCCAGACAACCATTCCCACTGTCTTGTTTCCAGGTGCTCACCTTATAGCCACACACGGTGCCTCTGGAGTTGACCCATCACATAAGGGATGCTGCTATTCCGCAGGATGTAGGCGTCATGCACTGAGCCAGGGAACTTGGCATTAACATGGGAGATGTACTGGTCGGCCAAACATACCATCTGTACATTCATCGAATGATAACTCTTCCGGTTTCTGTACACCTGTTCACTCCTGCGGGGGGGTACCAAAGCCACATGGGTCCCATCAATGGCACCTATGATGTTAGGGATATGTCCCAGGGCATAGAAGTCTCCTTTCACTGTAGGCAAATCCTCCACCTGAGGGAAAACGATGTAGCTGCGTATGTGTTTCAGCAGGGCAGACAACACTCTGGACAACACATTGGAAAACATAGGCTGGGACATCCCTGATGCTATGGCCACTGTTGTTTGAAATGACCCACTTGCAAGGAAATGGAGCACTGACAGCACCTGCACTTGAGGGGGGATTCCTGGCGGATGGCGGATAGCTGACATCAGGTCTGGCTCCAACTGGGTACACAGTTCATGGATTGTGGCACGTTCAAGCCTGTATGTGATGATCACATGTCTTTCCTCCATTGTCGACAGGTCCACCAACGGTCGGTACACCGGAGGATGCCGCCATCTCCTCACATATCCCAGCAGATGGTGCCTATGAATGACAACAGCGAGCACAGAGTCAACCAACTCAGAGGTACGTACCCACAGCTTACACACAACACGAATCATAATCCAAAAAGTGGCCTGTACGTGTGTTGAGTCTAGGCCTAGGTATGTGTGATGCAGTTAAAAATGAAGCCTTGTGGGCCCCTGAAATGGCAGCTGCCTAACCTCTAAAGTGGGACAATGGGATGTGAGGTAACTGCGCTGGCGTTGTACACCGTCGCGGTAGGCGGTTGAAGATTGAAGACCACGGCGCAATGCTGCATTGGTTAACATTGGACCCTATGGGTCCCATGAGCCAATGACGATGTACACCGGCGGTGACAGTACGCACCGCCGCAGATGTGACCGCCATTTTCTATCTGTTCAATCACTCGATACCTGATCTTCGACAGGAGAGGACCTACACTGCAAGTGCTACTGTGACCACGGTCTGGAAGAGACAATGGCTTGAGAGTCTGGGGAAAGGGCCCCTGCATTCACATTGGAGGAGTTGGAGAAACTCAGGGACGGGGTCCTCCCCCTGTACACGCTACTCTACGGTCCTCCAGACAAACAGGTAAGTACACTGGGAGCATGCTGTATGGGCTATGCCTGTGTGGAGTGGGGTGGTTGTAAGAAGCGGGGGGTATTGTGGCGTGCATGAAACAACGGTTAGTGCATGTGCCACATGGCAAGGGTAGGGATGGGGGCCAATTACTATTCCTGTAGGTCAGCGCCCACCAGAAGAAGGATATTTGGCGTGCCATCGCCAAGGAAGTCCGGACCCTGGGGTTCCACCACAGACGGAGCACCCACTGCCGGAAAAGATGGGGGGACATTCGCCGCTGGAGCAAGAAGACAGCGGAGGCCCAGCCGGGGATGGCCTCCCAACGTGGGAGGGGTGCCCGTCGCTTCATGACCCCCCTGATATTCCGGATCCTGGCAGTGGCGTATCCGGAGTTGGATGGGCGCTTAAGGGCATCACAGCAGCCACAACGGGGTGAGTACACTCTCATTCTGCTGATTCAGCGCGCATTGTAGGTGTCTGGGTGGGGGAGGTGGGCTGTGGGTTCCCCTAAGCCAGGGCGAGTTTAGTAGGCAAGGTCCCTTCCTAAGGCAGGCCCTGTGGCACCCCACCCCACCTGTGTACAGAGCGAGCTACACCTAGTCAGGCTCCTGTGACTTCTATGTGTGCAGCAATCGGGCATAGGCCTTGTAACCCATGTCCCTGTGATTAATTAGGGAACTCAAAGTGCACGGCGTAGTGCAGGGGGCTTCTGTGTCTGTAGTGTCCACCAATGGTAACGGTACTGGATGCACTCAACATGTCTTTCTTCTGTCTTCCCCCCCTTTTTGTGGTCTCCCTGTTCTTGTGTGCATTAGCATCATCAGGCGGAGGAGCAGTGCCACCAGAGCAGGAGGGAGCTGCACCCACATGGCTCTGGAGGGCGACACAACAGAGTCAGAAGCCACCAGTGGGACGGAGGGCGAGGGGAGCTCCACGGCGGGGACAGGAGCTGAGACCAGCTACACGGACTCCTCCTCTGATGGGAGCTCCCTTGCGGTGGCGGGCCCCTCTGTGCCCACCGCATCTACAGGTACAGCCGCCACCCCCCTACCAGCACCGCCCTCCCAGCAGCCCATCAGCGTGTGCCCCGTGGCCGCTCACCCAGGAGGGTGGGCCTCTCCTTCACCCCAGGCACCTCAGGCCCTGCCCCAGTCAGCCCTGCTGCCCTCAGTGAGGAGGTCATTGACCTCCTCAGGTCCCTCACTGTGGGGCAGTCTACCATTTTGAATGCCATCCAGGGCGTAGAGAAGCAGTTGCAACAGACCAATGCATACCTGGAGGGCATTCATTCTGGTGAGGCAGCCCATTCAGACTCTGGCCTCAGCACTGATGGCAGCCATTGTTCCTGTCTCTAGCCTCCCCCTCCAACTTCCTCCACCCAGACCCAAACCCCTGTACCTTAGCCTATCCCAAGCACACCATCAGACCAGCATGCACACACGTCAACACACAAGGGAAGCTCAGGCAAACATAAGCACCACACATCCCACAGGCACTCACGCAAGCATCATACACATGCAGACATACCAACAGCCACTGCCTCCACTGTGTCCCCCTCCTCCTTGTTTCTCTCCTCCCTCCCTGTCTTGTCTCCACTCACACCTGCATTCACTACATCTTCAGCCACTACCTCCATCACCAGCACACCCACCACCACACCCCGCTCACGTGCAGTCACCACCCCCTACCATTCACACATCCCCTGTGTCCTATCCCAGTGTCTGTGACGCCACCTCCAAAGGTACAAAAACGCAGCCACACACTCACCCAACAGCCATCCACCTCACGACAGCCTCCAGCCCATGCACCTTCACCCAAAGTCAGCAAACGTACATCTCCTACAACCTCTACCTCTTCCTCCACTCCCAAACCCCCTCCATCTACCTGTCACAGTGTGTCCAAAAAACGTTTCCTGTCCAACCTTGACCTCTTCCCCTCACCTCCCCCACCCCTTCAGTCCCCTAGGGCCCGCCTTTCAAGGTCCCAACCCAGCACCTCAGCCACAACATCTGCGGGAACAGTGGTGCCAGTAGTAACTGGCTTCTGGAGTGTGCCAAACAGCAGGGCAGCCAGTGTGCCAACGAGCCAGACCACGGACAGTCCCCCACCTCAAAAGCACAAAATGTTGGCCAGTGCCTGGCGGGAGAAAGGCAAAACATCTACCACCAAAGCCTCTCCCAGTGGTACAGTTGGGAGTGGGAAGACAGCTGCGCCACCATCCAAGGTGGGGAAGGGGCACAGAAAAACAGGCAATTCGTCGAAAACCTGCACGGCGGCCAAGACCGCCACCAGCACCGCTGCCAAGGACACCGCCGCAACAAGCACCGCTGAACAGGACACCGCTGCCACAAGCACTGCTTCCAAGGACACCACCGCCACAAGCACCACTGCCAAGGACACCGCCGCCACAAGCACCGCTGAACAGGACACCGCCGCCACAAGCACCGCTGCTAAGGACACCGCCACCACAAGCACTGTTGCCAAGGACACCGCCGCTCAAGCACCGCAGAACAGGACACCGCCGCCACCAGCACCGCAGGCCAATGAGCGCCAAAGCTTATGATGCTACAGAGGCCGCCACGAGCCGGATGAATCACTCTGGGCACAAAGCCCCCTCCAGAACCAGTGGAGAAAGACATCCACTACCTCTGTCCTTGACAGGATGAAGCAATCTGGGCACAAGGCCCCCTCCAGAACCAGTGGAGACAGACATCCACTACCTCTGTCCTTGACAGGATGAAGCAATCTGGGCACAAAGCCCCCTCCTGAACCAGTGGAGAAAGACATCCACTACCTCAGTCCTTGGCAGGATGAAACACTCTGGGCACAAAGCCCCCTCCAGAACCAGTTGAGAAAGACATCCACTACCTCTGTCCTTGGCAGGATGAAGCACTCTAGTCACAAGGCACCCTCCAGAACCAGTGGAGATTAACATCCACTACCTCTGTCCTTGGCAGGATGAAGCACTCTGGGCACAAAACCCCCTCCGGAACCAGTGGAGAAAGACATCCACTACCTCTGTCCCTGGCAGGATGAAGCAATCTGGACACAAGGCCCCCTCCAGAACCAGTGGAGAAAGGCATCCACTACCTCTGTCCTTGGCAGGATGAAGCATTCTGGGCACAAAGCCCCTTCCAAACCAGTGGAGAAAGACATCCACTACCTCCGTCCTTGGCAGGATGAAGCACTCTGGGCACAAGGCCCCCTCCAGAACCAGTGGAGACTGTTATCCACTTGAGAGACTGTGGCTTAGCACTCCCCACAATACAGCAGTGGGCAACCCACCCACTGGAAAGACTTGTGAGACTGTGTCTTTGCACTCCCCAGGATACAGCAGTGGGCAGCCCACCCACTGAAAAGACTTGTGAGACTGTGGCTTTGCACTCCCCAGGATACAGCAGTGGGCATGAAGCCCCCTCGTGGATCTGGCGTCGTGCACTCATCCGGCTGAGGTGCCCCTCCTTCCCTTCCCTCTGAGGTGCCTGTTTTATTTCGATCTGATGCCCCAGCAGTGTTCTCTCCGTTTTGATCGGGTATTGAGTGTGGGCCTCGCCCAGGCATTTTGGGCCCAGTGGTCCACAGACTATGATGGTGGAATACCTTGGATTTGTATTCTTGGTGTATATATTTGTTTATAGTGTAAATATGTATGTATATATTTTTGATTACTGTATCTGAATAGATTACAAACGTAAAAGGTGGCGGATTGGCCTGTTGTATTACAGTGGGCAGAACCCTGTCTTCGCCTGTCTGTTGGCGGTTACCGCCGTGGGGTTTGTTTCTACCACCGTGGCGGTCGGAGTGTTAAAGTGGCTCTCTATGTTGGCGTTTTCCGCCACGGTCGAGATTCCATTTTTTACAGCTGGCCTGTTGGCAGTTTTACCGCTGCTTTAACACCGACCGTCAGGGTTGTAATGACCACCTATATGTCCTACCTTAACCATACACTGCACCCTGCCCTTGGGGCTACCTAGGGCCTACCTTAGGGGTGTCTTACATGTAAGAAAAGGGAAGGTTTAGGCCCGGCAAATGGGTACACATGCCATGTTGAATTTACAGTTAAAACTGCACACATAGACACTGCAGTGGCAGGTCTGAGACATGATTACAGAGCTACTTATGTGGGTGGCACAACCAGTGCTGCAGGCCCACTAGTAGCATTTGATTTACAGGCCCTGGGCACCTCTAATGGACTGTACTAGGGACTTACTAATAAATCAAATATGCCAATCATGGATAAGCCAATTACATGCACATTTTGTAAAGGGGCGCTTGCACTTTAGCACTGGGTAGCAGTGGCAAAGTGCCCTGAGTAACAAAAATAGCAAAATCAGAGTCCAGCACACATCAACAACTTGGGAAACAAAGGCAAAAAGTTAAGGGAGACCAGGCCAAAGATGATAAGTCTTACACCCGACAATAATCATTTTACCTGGGATCTGTACAAGAGATTGAAAAAATCCCGCATATGGGCCTGGGTTATCTGACATAGGAGAATACAAGCTTGCAAAGTAAATCTTTTCTTGCCAAGTTGACAGTGTACCCAACACCACCATCCATCTGGATCACTGAGAAAGTCAAGAATGCGTGCCACCAGGTCTCTGATTAAGAAGACCGCAGTGCCTCTGTGGGCAGCTGAGGCTGCATCGACCACCTTATAGTCTACACATTTTTTAAACATGGTAAAGGCACAAATTGTTTTTGCTTAGATATGGGTTTCTTGTAGTAAAATTACAGAGGGGGTCCGAGTTTTGATCCGTTGTTAAATTGCGCCTTTCTTACTTCTATTATTTAATCCATTGACATTCCATGAAACTATTCTTAATAGAGGATTTAGCCCTATCATTGGATTATTTTCATTGGGTACCTGAGGGAAAGGCGAGCTTGTCCTGGCGAATAGCTTAGACCCTGCACTGCATTAAGTGTTATGATTAACGTTATAAACATTGCTGCTACTACATGGCTAACTTCTAGTATAGTGTGAGGGACATTACCATTACTTCCCCATGTTCCAGCTTACCCCCCCCATCCTGTGTGAAACCAGCCCCCCTCCAATTTGGCAAACACCTGGGGCCCTCCTGTCTGGCCGATCCAGAACCACCCCCCATCCCAACCCTTACTGTCCTATCTAGGTGCCTTGACATGGGTCAGAGTCACCAAAAGCAGTAGAGGGTATAATTAACATAGTGGCTAAGGGGGTCAAAGACCGCCAGGGTCACGAATGGAGGAAGCACCGCCAACAGGCTGGCGGTGCTTCCC
This sequence comes from Pleurodeles waltl, assembly GCF_031143425.1. NCBI lineage: Eukaryota > Metazoa > Chordata > Amphibia > Caudata > Salamandridae > Pleurodeles > Pleurodeles waltl. The sequence continues at coordinate 1,075,999,540 of NC_090437.1, forward strand.
TGCCCATTCTGACCGCAGCGGTAAAGCCGCGGTCAGAAAACCGGGCCCGGCGGTTTCCCGCCGGATTTCCCCCGGCTGGGCAAATCCGCCAGGGCAGCGCTGCAAGCAGCGCTGCCCAGGGGATTCTGACCCCCTTCCCGCCAGCCTGTTTCTGGTGGTTTACACCACCAGGAAGAGGCTGGCAGGAACGGGTGTCTTGGGGCCCCTGGGGGCCCCTGCGCTGCCCATGCCACTGGCATGGGCAGTGCAGGGGCCCCCTAACAGGGCCCCAGCCTGCTTTTCACTGTCTGCCTAGCAGACAGTGAAAAGCGCGACGGGTGCAACTGCACCCGTCGCACACCTGCATCACCGCCGGCTCCATTCAGAGCCGGCTTCCATGTTGCAGGCCCCCTTCCCGCTGGGCCGGCGGGCGCTAACCGGAGCGGTCAAATGGCGGTTCCCGCCAGGCGGGCGGCGACCGCCGCCCGCCAGGGTCAGAATGACCCCCTAAGTGTGCTGTGCTTTGTGTGAAACTCCGGGAAACATACCCCCCTGATTAGTGTCCAGATCAGCCAGCCCCATTGCCATTACACATGGAATGTAAGAAAGTTTTAGTCGCAGTCGCCGTGTGGATTATGTTTGACCGTCCCTTGAAAAGAACTATTAACTTTGATTGCTGGAAAAGACCAGCCTGGGTGCCACCTTTTTGAAATGACGGAATGATTTCTCTCAATTCCCTTCTCCTTTGAGCAGCGGCGGTGGACATGTTGGAGAAACTTTTGAAAATGTAATCGCCAGGAATATGATGTACTCTGCACCTAATTGCCTGAGATAAAATTTGTTCTTTGATACGATAGTCGCTAAAGTTCACCAGGATTGTGCGATGTTATTTAGCGCTGGGTGATTGTGTAGCTAGAACGTGGTGAGCACGCATAATGGAAAGGTTGTGATGGTTGTCCGCTAAATCCGGGAGCACGTGTTGTTTAATAAGATTTGTGATCAGTTCTATACTAGTCTGCCCATTCTTGTGCCCTTCTGGCACCCCTGTAAATCTTAGATTTGCTCTGCGTGAGCGGTTTTCCGCATCATCCAACCGAATCTGTAATTCCAGGAGATCGGCTTGACATTTGGAAACAGTGGGCGCTATATGGGCTCGGCCGTCCTCCAAATCTGAGACTCGCTGTTCTACCTCCACTATATGCGAGCTGAGTTGCTGAATGTTGGTATTTATTGAATGTAACTGTATCTCAATTTTATGATTCACTTCTGTTTGTGAAAGTTTTGAGGACTTCAGTTCATTTAATATTTTGAGGAGCAGAGAATCCTGGGGCTGCAAACTTGGTTGTAGTCTCTCCAGCTGCAATTTAAGCGGCATTAGCTGCCCCTCCCCCTGTTGGCCCCGATGAGATGTTCGAAATTCTACTTGGCTCTCAGAGTTCATGCAGGGGCCAGTGGCACTTGTCTCTCTGACAAAGCTTGTGTCCGAGCCATTTATTTGTACGTTTGTGTCAAAAAGTGACGCAAATGCGGTTAAAAAAAAGGATAAATATGCGCCTTAGAATCCCCAGGATGTTGGAAAAAAAGGGCACTAGTTTGGCAAGGATAGCTTCCGTGGACAAAAGGAATGTAGGCCAAACTACCCCAAATAGCCAAAATAGGGCTTGGCACTGGGAGGGGAAGGCTTCGGATAGAAAGGGTTGAACATATTAATAAGCCAAATAAAATAAAACAGTATACATATATGAGGATTTTAGCATTATGCAACAAATATACAATGAGACATGCTTTGATTTTAGGAAGTCTCAACCAGTTTTTTAACTCCCCATTTTGTGAACGTGCTTGGTTGTTATCCTAGATATCATGAATAGCAGCATGGGGAGTCACTCAATTTGACGAGTTTTCTGTATTTTTCTGCTTTTAAAAATAAATACATAAAGGAACCACAGTATTTTCTGTCTGTATTTGGCTGTAAAAATCAGTAAAAATAGAAACTTGGGAACTTAATTATAATGCACCCTGTCCTATGGGCTGTTTACTGACAACCTTAGGAGTGACATATGCATTAGAAAGGGAGTTTTAGTCTTCGCAGGGAGTCTATATTGCCAAGTCTAATCGGCAATTTAATACTGCTGGCAGCTGCAAGGGCAGGCCTGAGACATGTTTTAATGGACTAATTAGGTGGTGAGCACAAGTAATGTGCAGGGCCACTAGTAGCATTTAATTTGCAGGGGCTGTGTGTTTGGTATACCACTTTACTAGGGGCCTATAAGTAAATTAAATATGCCAATCCGATATAGGCCTTTGTCTACACTTTCCTGAGCCACAAAACGGACCCATGGGGAATATTTCCCCTTACCTATGGTGCTGATCTGTGCAGCACTCAACATTAATTTGCTCACAGGTGCATGCCAGTAGGCAGATAGTACCACCATGGCCAACAAAGTGGTGTGGCCCCTTCCATCTCCTGGATCAGACTTCTGCCCCCAACCCAGGGAAAATGCCCAAAAGGACAACAACCAACAGAGGTCACTGACGCTGAGGCAGGCCCTGGGCCACCCATGGTTCTGTTCCCTCATTGGTTTCTCAGCGTGGGAGGCAATAAGGTCACGTGTTAGGCACCCTTTCTCCACTTTCCATATGACCAGTCCCAGGGGGGAGGGTGTAGCCAGATACTTGCCAGTCAGCCAGGGTCCGTACCCTGACGCTGAACAAGAGTCAGTATAATCCTTTCCTCACTCTATCCTTCCATCTGGTCTTCTGCACCTTCTGTTTAGGAGTGGTTTCCCCTGAAACTGGAATTTTTAGGGCGTCCTGAGTGGCTGTCACTCCCAGTGAAAACTCATTTAGTGGAATGCAGTCAATCAGCGACTGGGGACTAACTATGACCATGGCCAATTTGAGTGCTGGTGGTGCCCAGTTAAAAATCATTTTTGGTGCCCTTCCAAGACCTCCTCCTTAAATTCCCTAGCTACCACCTGGCAAAAGTGCCCCTCATCTCTCCATAGCCCCTCTCTCACATTGATTGCATTTATTTTTAAGCATTAGTAAAGGTTGGCTTTACTAACAAGAATGTATGCCTACACAAAAAAACTTTTTTACGAGGAATGAATAATAAAGGACTGTGGAAGAAACATAACATCTGAACCTGTTTTATGTAGTTTGCATGCAGTTTTGTGAAGACAGTTCATAACAGTCACTGTTATACACTAGGATTGGATCTTAGGAATTGAATTAGCAAAGAGATACTCTGTGAAGATATCTACTTAGCTAGCTACATAAAATACAGATCTGTGATATGCACCTTACGCGTTCTTTGCACCAAGCATATTACCGCTCTGCTCTACTGTACTGTGGGTCAAAATTAACACTAGACAACACTCTGATCGCACTCTCTAGCAGAAATAATAATCACAAGATTTATCTTTGCATTTTTACTGCTGCCAGAAAGCTGGATGAACAAGGAACTTCACAGCAGGTGTTTTTCAATTGTAAGTTATTGCTAAACATACCTCTGTGACAAAAGCAGATATCCACTTAGCTATCTACATAAAATACAGATCTGTGATCTGCACCTTACACGTACTTTGCAGCAAGCATATTACCCCTCTGCCCTACTGTACGGCGAGTGAAAATTAACACTAGACAACACTCTGATCATTCTCTCTAGCAGGAATAATAATCACAAGAGTTATCTTTGCATTTTACTGCTGCCAGAAAGCTGGACGAACAAGGAACTTCACAGCAGGTGTTTTCAAAATGTAAGTTATTGCTAAACACAGGGACAACCCCAAAGTCAACGTCTCACCCCCCAGGTCAGTGCCCAGTGCAGCTGTATAAGTCATACTGACCTATAGTCGGTCGTGAGTATGGCCCTTGTCTGGGTCACTTCCGCATCCCACTTCAGGAATACTGGAGCTATGGGACAGAAGAAAGTACTGCCTCTGGGCCTGAGTTACCTTACATACCAGTCCACCGTACTACTCTTAGTAAACCAGCCTTTCCACTAGCATGGTGTGCCTGGCCCCAGTGACCCTTAGAGCAGTGATAGGAATAACATTCACTTCAACCTAGTAGAAGTGATGACTCCCACCCACTGAGTCTACCTTCCAAAAAAGGGAGACTAGGACATGGTCTACCATGTGCCGATTGGGACTACTTACCCCTACGGCTACAGTGGCCACTGCTGTAGCGGTCCCACCAGTGGGTGGTTTCTTAAGACATGCAGAGTACCCCTGCTTGTGTCCTAACTGTGAACACTGAAAGCAGTGGGGTCAGAAATGTGGCACTGTGGGCGACCACCCACCAAAAACTCCACCCTGTTTCTTAGAAGGGGCATGGTAGCTCTCGTCCCCACCTTACTCTTCGACTTGTCTGTGTCTTCCTTGACCTACCCCTCTAGCTGCTGTGCGGAACCTGAAACACCTTTCTTGGGTTCATTCTAAGGTACCTGCTTATGGACCCTGGTGTTGGGACAGTGGTTTCCTCCTTAGTAAGCTCCTTGGGGTAAGAAAGCTTGCTGTCAACTAAGTTTTGGCGCAACTCTGTAAAACAAATGCTGAACAGGTGCTCATTGGCATTCAAATTCTACTGCCCCCTGTAACCACTCACATCACTGCCCTTCACCCCACAATCCAGTTCCTTACAAACGTGAGGCAGCTTCTGGTTCTTCCTAAACTTCTCTGTGTATTTTTCTGGGGTAAGCCAGTTTTTCTTGTAAGAAATGTCCTTCATGAGGGGATACCTCATCCTGACCCCTTTCTCTAGGGCTAACATAGCATCCCTCACTTCATTGGGAATGTGCCTCCAGAGACTGGCCTCCAATTTGCTTCAGAGACCCTATGCAGCTCCATAACAACCTCTGAAGCATCGCACTACTTATCTATGGCATTCCCTATGGCAAAGTTAGGCACCAGATTCTTGAGGATGTAAACCCTTGTTTCTCCAGTGGACACCATTGTTGCTGGGCCCTGAAACTTAACTGGCTTTGAGCTGCAGCTCCTAATGCTTATCTCATGCTCCAGCGGTAGTTTCTTTTCAGCCAAGGCCTTCTCAGCCTTCTCCCTGTCCAAGACTCTGTCTGCCTTAGCCCTTCTCTCCTATAGGGCCTGCTTCTTTTGCTCAAGAGCCCTTTTCACAGTAACCTCCTCCTTGGCTGTTTCTATCCTTCAGTTTGGCCAACTGAGGTTTAAGCTCCATCTCAGACATTCTGGGGGTCATTCTGACCCTGGCGGTTAGTGTTAAAGCGGCGGCCAACCCGCCAACAGGCTGGCGGTCCAAAAAAAGGTATTCTGACCCTGGCGGCACAAACAAACAGCGCAGCGGTCACCGCCAACAGCCAGGCGGCAGACAATGTACCGCCCACCCTATCACAACTCACCAATCCGCCACCTTTTCCGATAAAAACACGGCGGAAACAGACATTTCCAATGGAAAACGCTCACCTCGACACACTCCACGCGGAATCGGGACAGCATGGAACCGGAACTCCACATCCTCCCAGCCATTGCCTTCCTGCTCTTCTTCCAGGATCACGAACGTCGCCGCAGACGACAACGGTGCACCTACGACACAGGGGAGGGGGGGAGGAGGAAAGGTTACGGGCACACACATACGCCACACACCCACCCCCACCCTCACCCCCACCGAAATACCTACACACCAATGCAGATTGAAAAGTCAGAGTGACACCCCCAAACCCCCAAAACAAAAATGCAAAGACAAAAGGCAATGATTGTAAAAATAGAACTATATTATATCAATAATTAAGTATAGCGAACTTACCAATAAATAAAGAATTAATACACATCTAGAACTATATATATACAAGTAGCAAAAGTCCGGCACAGTTTTGCAAAGTCCAAATGTCCGTGGGCCAATGTGCAGCAACACATGGGCAAAGCCCACACACAAGATCGAGTCCATTGGAGAGAACACTGCTGGGGCATCACAAAAATAAAATACTGGCACCTCATGGGGAAGGGAAGGGGGGGCACCTCAGCCACATGAGTCCACGACGCCAGATACACGAAGGGCCTCCATGCCCACTGTGCCATCCTGGGGAGTGCAAAGCCACAGTCTCTCAAGTCTCTACAGTGGGTGGATTGCCCACTGTGCCATCCTGGGGGGTGCAAAGCCACAGTCCATCAGGTGGATTACAGAGTCCACTGGTCATGGAGGAGGCATGGTGGGCAGAGTGCCTCGTGAAGCCCTGCCCGACACAGAACCGGGCCTGCCAATGGGCCAGCGGTGCTTGACAGGAGGGCCCAGCGGAGCGGTGCTTGAGATGAGGGCCCAGCGGAGAGGTGCTTGACAGGAGGGCCCAGCGGAGCGGTGCTTGACAGGAGGGCCCAGCGGAGCGGTGCTTGACAGGAAGGGCCCAGCAAAGCGGTGCTTGACAGGAAGGGCCCTGCGGAGCGGTGCTTGACAGGAGGGCCCAGCGGAGCGGTGCGTGACAGGAGGGCCCAGCAGAGCGGTGCTTGACAGGAGGGCCCTGTTCAGCGGTGCCTGTCTTGGCGGGGCCCTGTTCAGCGGTGCCTGTCCTGGCGGGGCCCTGTTCAGCGGTGCTTCTCACGGCGGGGCCCTGTTCAGCGGTGCTCCTCACGGCGGGGCCCTGTTCAGCGGTGCCTGTCTTGGCGGGGCCCTGTTCAGCGGTGCCTGTCTTGGCGGGGCCCTGTTCAGCGGTGCTTCTCACGGCAGGGCCCTGTTCAGCGGTGCTTCTCACGGCGGGGCCCTGTTCAGCGGTGCCTGTCTTGGCGGGGCCCTGTTCAGCAGTGCCTGTCTTGTCGGGCCCTGTTCAGCGGTGTATTTCACGGCGGGGCCCTGTTCAGCGGTGCTCCTCACGGCGGGCCCTGTTCAGCGGTGCTTATCACTGCGAGGCCCTGTTCAGCGGTGCTCCTCACGGCGGGGCCCTGTTCAGCGGTGCTCCTCACGGCGGGGCCCTGTTCAGCGGTGCTTCTCACGGCGGGGCCCTGTTCAGCGGTGCCTGTCTTGGCGGGGCCCTGTTCAGCGGTGCCTGTCTTGTGTTTCGAGTGAACCACACCTGGCCAATACTTCCTGCTCAGTCAGCATCGGACCTTTCCGTTGCGGGGCCCTCCTGTGATGGAGTCCTGGGGCCCTGTGTCTCCTCCGATACCCCCGGAATGGGGCTGGTGGGGCCCTCATGGCCAGGTCGGCTGCTCCCTGCCTTCTGCGCTTTGCTGCCCTTGCCCTCCTTGGCAGACTCTCCGTGGCCCTTGGCTCCCTTACCCGATGTGGCAGGTGACGGTGCAAGGCTACCCTCCTTGGGGCAGGCGTATCAGGCCTGTCGCGCCTACCCTTCAGCTTTTTGCTCCTCTTCCCAGGGGGGGGGGCTGGCTGTGCCTTTGCTGCTGGCCGATGTCCCTGCACAAGGAAAGGGCGGACTCCAAAAACCAGCCACGACGTTCTTGGGAGTTGCTGGGCTGGTGGTGGCTGAGGTGTTCTTGGAACTCTTACGAGACGGAGGGGGTGGGTCAGGTGAGGAAAAGAGGTCCAGTTTATAGAGGATTAGTTTTTTAGGAGCCATGGGAAGGGTAGCTGGAGTGGGTATGGGAGTGGAGGAAGAGGATGTGGTTGTAGGAGAGTCAAGTCTGGTGTCTTTGGGTGCAGGTGCTTGGGCTGGAGGCTGACGTGAGGTGGATGGCTGTTGGTTGGGTGCCTGCCTGCGTTTGTGTGGTTTGGAAGTGGGGGTGACAGACACACTGGAAGAGGACACAGGGGACGTGTACATGGCAGTAGGGGTGGTGACTGCACGTGTGCGGACTGGTGTGGAGGGTGTGCTGGTGATGGGTGTACTGGCTGATGGTGGTGTGCATGCAGGTGTGAGTGTAGACATCACAGGGAGGGAGGAGGGAGACGAGGAGGTGGGGGACACAGAGGAGGTAGTGGCTGTTGGCATGTCTGCATCTGTATGTTTCTTGTGTGAATGCTTGTGTGTTCTGTGGTGCTTATGTCTGGATGAGCTTCCCTTGGGTGTTGAGGTGTGTGCAGGCTGGTCTGTAGGTGTGGATGGGACAGGCAGAGGAACAGGGGAGTGGGACTGGGTGGAGGGAGTTAGAAGAGGGAGGCTGGAGACAGGGACAATCGCTGCCGTCAGTGCTGAGGCCAGAGCGTTGAAAGATCGCTGATGGGCAGCCTGACCCGAATGAAGGCCCTCCAGGTATGCATTGCTTTGATGCACCTCCCTCTCCACACCCTGGATGGCATTCAAAAGGGTAGACTGCCCAACAATGATGGTCCTCAGGAGGTCAATGACCTCCTCACTGAGGGCAGCAGGGGTGACTGGGGCAGGGCCTGAGGTGCCTGGGGCGAAGGAGATGGCCGCCTTCCTGGCCGTGCGGGCACGGGCCGAAGGCCGAGGGGCTGCTGGGAGGGCGGAGCTGGTGCGCTGGGTGGCGGCTGTACCTGTAGTATCGGTGGGCATGGATGTTGCCGCCACCGCAAGGGAGCTCCCATCCGAGGACGTGTCGGTGTCACTGACGTCTGCACGGGTCCCCGTGGTGGAGCCCCCCTCGCCTTCCGTCTCACTGGTCATGTCGGAGTCCGTTGCATGGCCCTCCGGGGCCATGTGAGATGCAGCTCCCTCTTGCGCCGATGCCACTTCTCCTCCGCCTGATGATGGTAATGCACACATTCACCGAAAAACAAAGAAAATGGGGGGGGGGATGGAGAAATAAAGACAAGTTGAGTGCATGCATTGGGGACACCGTTGGCGGAGAGGACAGACACAGAAGCCCCCTGCACTACGCTGCGCACTTGGGGTACACTACTCATTCCCTGGGACATGCCCTACAAGCCTATGGGCGACAACGCCCACACAGAATACACAGGTCCATGAATAGCGTTACTAGGCACCCTACAGAGGTGGAGGGCCTAGCCTACAGAAATCGCCCTGGCCTAGGGATACCCACAGCCCTCCTCCCCCACCCAGGCACCTCCACTGCATGCAAATTTAGCTGAATGTGCTGGTACTCACCCCCTTGTGTCTGCTGTGATGTCCTCAAGCGCCCATCTAAATCGGGGTAGGCCACCGGGACATCAGGGGGGTCAAGATACGACTGGCACCCCTCCTAGGTTGGGAGGCCATCCCCAGCAGAGCCTCGGCGGTCTTCCTGCTCCCGCGGCGGATGTCCTCCCACCTCTTGCGGCAGTGGGTGCCCCGTCTGTTGTGGACCCCCAGGGCCCGGACGTCCTTGGCGATGGCACGCCAAATATCGATCTTTTGATGGGCGCTGACCTATGTGACATGTACAGGGGGGGAAAAGAAACATCATCACTTTTCTGCATGCTCGATGTGAGTGGCCCCCCCTCCCCAAACTTGCCAGGTGGCACATGCTCTCATCTGTCGTGCCATGCATTCATAATTCGCTCCCCTCCCCTCCATCGTACATCCACCCCACTCATCACAGGCATTGCCCACTATGCATTAGCCCCCGTGTACTCACCTGTTGGTCTGGAGGACTGTAGAGTAGCGCATACTGGGGGAGGACCCCGTCCACGAGCTTTTCCAACTCTTCGGAACTGAAGGCGGGGGCCCTTTCCCCAGTCGCAGCAGCCATTGTCACTTCCAGACCGAGGTCACAGCAGCACTTGCAGTATAGGTCCTCTCCTGTGGATGGTCAGGTCTCGTGTGATTAAGCAGAGAGAAAATGGCGGTCACGCCCGCGGCGGTGCGTACCGCCGCGGTGCGTACCGCGGCGGTGCGTACCGCGACCGCCGGCGCACATCGTCATTGGCTCCTGAAACCCATAGGGTTCAATGTTAACCAATGCTGCTTTGCGCCGCGGTCTTCGACCGCCTACCGCCACGGCGTGCCACACCAGCGCAATGACCTCACTTCACATTGTCACACTTCACAGGTCAGGCAGCCGCCATTTCAAGGGCCCACATGGCTTAATTCCTACTGCGTCACACATGGCTAGGCCTTGCATCGACACTCATACAAGCTATTCAATCCAGAGAGATTTGTGTACTGTGCAGGCTGTGGGAACTTACCTGTGGGTTGATTGACTCTGTGCTCCATGTTGTCCTTCCTAGGCACCGTCCGCTGGGACTTGCGAGGAGACGGAGGAATGTTCCCGTGTACAGACCGCTGGTGGACCTGTCGACAATGGAAGAACGACATGTCATACTCACCTACAGACTCAACACTGCCACTATACAGGAACTGTGTGCCCAGCTGGAGCCAGACTTGATGTCACCCATCCGCCAACCCACAGGGATTCCGCCTCTAGTGCAGGTGCTGTCAGTACTCCATTGTTTGGCTAGTGGATCATTTCAAACTACAGTGGCCATTTCATCTGGGATGTCTCAGCCTATGTTTTCAAGGGTGTTGTCCAGAGTGTTGTCTGCCCTGATGAAATACATGCGGAGCTACATCATTTTCCCTGAGGTGGGTGACTTGCCTACAGTGAAGGGTGATTTCTATGCCCTGGACACATTCCCAATATCATTGGTGCCATTGATGGTACCCATGTGGCTTTGGTCCCCCCAAAAGACAATGAACAGGTGTACAGGAACCGGAAAAGTTATCATTCCATGAATGTCCAGGTGGTCTGTTTGGCTGACCAGTACATCTCCCATGTAAATGGCAAGTTCCCAGGGTCAGTGCATGACGCGTACGTCATGCGAAATAGCAGCATCCCTTATGTGATGGAACAGCTACAGAGACAGCGTGTGTGGCTAATTGGTGACTCTGGTTACCCCAACCTGCCTTGGCTATTGACCCCAGCGAGGAATCCCAGGACAAGGGCAGAGGAACGGTACAATGAGGCCCATGGGCGTACTAGGAGGATTATAGAAAGAACCTTCGGCCTCCTGAAGGCCAGGTTTAGGTGCCTGCATATGACAGGTGGATCCCTAATGTATTCACCAAAGAAGGTGTGTCATATCATCGTGGCCTGCTGCATGCTTCACAACCTGGCTTTGCGACGCCAGGTGCCTTTCCTGCAGGAGGATGGTCCAGATGGTGGTGTTGTGGCCGCTGTGGAGCCTGCGGAGAGTGAAGAGGAGGAAGACGAAGAGGACGACACAGACAACAGGGACAGAGTGATACTGCAGTATTTCCAGTAACACACAGGTAAGAATCTACTCCTGCATTTTATTATATCTGTAACAGTACTGGCTCTCTACTGTCTGACCTTTCACCCCAATGTATGGTAACTTAGTTGTGAATTTGCCTTCCTATTTCAGTGATGTGGTCCCCACGGAGTGCCCTCTGGTTTATTTCCCCATGGACTACCGCTGTGTGACACTGGTATGTTGTCATCACAATGTATTTGGACATTTTTGGTTGGTTATATCGAATACATTTGGTTTAAAAAAATAAATAGCAGACTCCAGATGGTTTTTGTGCAATATTTGTGTTTATTGAAGTGCAAAAATTGGGGTATAATTCAAAAAGGGTGATGGGTGATGGTGGAGGCATGTCCATGGCAGAGTCCAGACTCACGTTCGCACAGGTGCATTGTCCATATGCCTGTGGAAGGTGGAGCAGGGGCAGTTCAAGGTTGGACAGGGTGAACAAGTGGGACAGTGGGATGACATCTGGGGGGATCCGTGCATGGCGGGGGTCTTGACATCCTACTCTGTCTTCTTCCTCGATCTCAGGCCTTTCTTGCGGGGTGGTTCATGTTCTGCAGGGGGTGGGGTCCGGGTGGGCCGTTGCTGTTGTGTCGGGGCCTCCTGACCACTAGCGCCGGCGGAGGTGGTGGGCTGTTCTTCCTCCATGCTAGTGGCAGGGGCCCTTTGGGGGGCCACATGGTCCCGCAATGTGGTGACAATCTGGTTGAGTGCCACCACGATTGTACCCATTGCGGAACTGATGCTGCGCAGTTCTTCCCAGAACCCCATGTACTGGCCCTCCTGCATGGCCTGGATCTCCTGGAACCTGGCCAGGACCGTCGCCATCGTCTCTTGGGAGTGGTGGTACGCTCCCATGATGGTGGTGAGGGCCTCTTGGACAGTGGGTTCCCTAGGCCTGTCCTCCCTCTGTCGCACAGCAGCCCTCCCAGTTCCCCTTTGTTCCTGGGCCTCTGTCCCCTGGACGGTGTGCCCACTACCACTGCCCCCAGGTCCCTGTTGTTGTTGGGGTGGTGGGTTGCCCTGGGTGCCCTGTAGTGGTAGACACACCGCTGCTTGACCTGTCCTGGAGACAGAGGCATGGGCCCGCTGGGTGGGTGCTGTGCTGGGGTTTCCAGAGGGGGGTAGGTCTGCTGGGGCCTGTGGCTGCCTGAGGGGAACCGACTGTCTAGAGGTCCCCGATGGTCCGGGCTGGTCATCAGGTTCTAGGTCGACAGAGCTGCTGTCATCACTGGGGGCCTGTTCTGGGGGTGGGATGGACATTTCTGGACCCTCCGGGCCGGTGTCTTGGCGTTCGGGCCCTGCAGGGGTAAAAGAGTATGGTTATTGCTTCTGTGTGTGCCATGGCGTGCGAATTGTGGGTGCCCTTGTCCCCCAGTGCTGGCATTCCCTTGTGGGAGGAGTTGTGAGGGTGGTTTGGGGGGGGATGGGTATGTGCAGTGGTCATGCTTAGGTGATGGGTGTCCATGGTTTGTGTTGGCATTCAGGGGTTGGTGTTGGTTTGGGTGGGTTGTGCTGGTGAGACATTAGCAGGGAGGATATGTGCTGGGGGGTTGGGGGTGAGGGTGGGGGTGTGGGTTGGCATGCTGGTAGTTGGGGGGGTGAAGTAGTTGAGATTAGACTTACCAGAGTCCATTCCTCCGCCTACTCCAGCGAGGCCCTCAGGATGCAGGATGTTCAAGACCTCTTGCTCCCATGCTGTGAATTCGGGTGGAGTGGGTGGGGGTCCGCCGCCAGTCTTCTGCACAGCGATGTTGTGTCTTGACACCATCGCCCGCACCTTCCCCCGTAGGTCGTTCCAGCGCTTTCGGATGTCTTCCCGATTTCTGGGATGCTGTCCCACAGCGTTGACCCTGTTGACGATCCTTTGCCATAGCTCCGCCTTCCTGGCTATTGTGGTGTGCTGCACCTGTGTGCCGAAGAGCTGGGGCTCTACCCTAATTATTTCCTCCACCATGACCCTGAGTTCTTGGTCCGAGAACCTGGGGTGTCTTTGGGGTGCCATGGGGTGGTGTGGATGAGGTGTGGGGTGGTGTTTGTGGTGATGAGTGTAGTGGTGTGTGGTGTTTTGTGCGTAGATGTAGTGTGGGGGATGATGTTGGGTTCCTGTGTGTGTTGTGGTTTGCGTTCCCTGTACTCTCTCTCTGTGTATTGCGCCTTGTCTCTGAATTTCGATTTGTGGGGGTTTGTGGGTGATGTGGGTGTGTGTTTTATATCGTATTGATTGTGTGGGAGTGGTGTTTGTATGTGTATCAGGTGTGTGTATTTTGAATTATCCAATGTGGCTGTGTTTTGTAAAGGTGTGTGTATTTTGACCGTGGCGGTGTGTACCGCCAATGGGATACCGCGGTTGAAAGACCGCCGCGTGGATTGGTGGGTCGTAATGGCATGGGCGTATTTCTGTTGGCGTGACGGTGGAGGTTTGGTCATCTCCAGTTTATCGCTGACCGCTGATGTGGCGGCCTTCAGTGGAGGTCGGGTTTTTGGCGGTTTGGCAGTTGTGGGTCAGAATGACCCTGGCGGGTTACCGCGGCGGCGGCGGTGTTATGGCGGTCTTCTGACCGGCGGTAACTGCCTTTTACCGCCAGGGTCAGAATGACCCCCTCTGTCTTCTGGTGATAAATCATGAGAAGAATCACTGCTTTCTGCATTGACAATAGGCTCCACTCCTGGGGATGAGCTCTCTTCCTCCTCCAAGTGCTACAGCTCAGGATTAGGCCCAGGTCTTCCTCTTGCTCCATCTTTGCCTCCTGCATCCGGTAGGCCTCATCAGAGACTCTGGGGCTTTCTTGAGCTCCTCCTTCTTTGACCTCCTCTACAAGCCCCTATCCTTGCAGAATTTCCTGAGCTCACATGCAGTGCAACTTTACAGAATGCTGAGATCTGGCTCCATCCTTGTGGTTATGAACACAGGCACAGACAGTTAAGTAGAATGAAAATGAATGTGGGAAAGCGAAAGGTTGTGAAGCATTAATAATTTACAAAGAGGTTGAATGTATATATGGGGTTTAAGTCTTAGATAAAATCATTGTATGACACTGCAAAGACATAAGTTATGTGTCCCTCCACCAAACTTAATGAAGGAAATTGGGTTGTTGGTTGAGGAGGGTGTGATCCCTTCTGAAGCAGCAACCATAACCATTGTCATGGTGAATCGCAAAAATCACTAAATCAACCTGAGTTTAACCCTTTGGTAGCTTTGCACACATGAAATCAGGCTGAACTTAGAGGCAATGTATTTATGCAGCATCTGCGGGAACAGTGGTGCCAGTAGTAACTGGCTTCTGGAGTGCGCCAAACAGCAGGGCAGCCATTGTGCCAACGAGCCAGACCACGGACAGTCCCCCACCTCAAAAGCACAAAATGTTGGCCAGTGCCTGGCGGGAGAAAGGCAAAACATCTACCACCAAAGCCTCTCCCAGGGGTACAGTTGGGAGTGGGAAGACAGCTGCGCCACCATCCAAGGTGGGGAAGGGGCACAGAAAAACAGGCAATTCGGCGAAAACCTGCACGGCGGCCATGACCGCCACCAGCACCGTTGCCAAGGACACCGCCGCAACAAGCACCGCTGAACAGGACACCGCTGCCACAAGCACTGCTTCCAAGGACACCACCGCCACAAGCACCACTGCCAAGGACACCGCCGCCACAAGCACCGCTGAACAGGACACCGCCGCCACAAGCACCGCTGCTAAGGACACCGCCGCCACAAGCACTGCTGCCAAGGACACCGCCGCTCAAGCACCGCTGAACAGGACACCGCCGCCACCAGCACCGCAGGCCAATGAGTGCCAAAGCTTATGATGCTACAGAGGCCGCCAAGAGCCGGATGAATCACTCTGGGCACAAGGCCCCCTTCAGAACCAGTGGAGAAGGACATCCACTACCTCTGTCCTTGACAGGATGAAGCAATCTGGGCACAAGGCCCCCTCCAGAACCAGTGGAGACAGACATCCACTACCTCTGTCCTTGGCAGGATGAAGCACTCTGGGCACAAGGCCCCCTCCAGAACCAGTGGAGAAAGACATCCACTACCGCTGTCCTTGGCAAGATGAAGCACTCTGGGCACAAGGCCCCCTCCAGAACCAGTGAAGATTAACATCCACTACCTCTGTCCTTGGCAGGGTGAAGCACTCTGGGCACAAAGCCCCCTCCTGAACCAGTGGAGAAAGACATCCACTACCTCAGTCCTTGGCAGGATGAAGCACTCTGGGCACAAAGCCCCCTCCAGAACCAGTTGAGAAATACATCCACTACCTCTGTCCTTGGCAGGATGAAGCACTCTAGTCACAAGGCACCCTCCAGAACCAGTGGAGATTAACATCCACTACCTCTGTCCTTGGCAGGATGAAGCACTCTGGGCACAAAGCCCCCTCCGGAACCAGTGGAGAAAGACATCCACTACCTCTGTCCCTGGCAGGATGAAGCAATCTGGACACAAGGCCCCCTCCAGAACCAGTGGAGAAAGGCACCCACTACCTCTGTCCTTGGCAGGATGAAGCATTCTGGGCTCAAAGCCCCATCCAAATCAGTGGAGAAAGACATCCACTACCTCTGTCCTTGGCAGGATGAAGCACTCTGGGCACAAGGCCCTCTCCAGAACCAGTGGAGACTGTTATCCACTTGAGAGACTGTGGCTTAGCACTCCCCAGAATACAGCAGTGGGCAACCCACCCACTGGAAAGACTTGTGAGACTGTGTCTTTGCACTCCCCAGGATACAGCAGTGGGCAGCCCACCCACTGAAAAGACTTGTGAGACTGTGGCTTTGCACTCCCCAGGATACAGCAGTGGGCATGAAGCCCCCTCGTGGATCTGGCGTCGTGCACTCATCCGGCTGAGGTGCCCCTCCTTCCCTTCCCCCTGAGGTGCCTGTTTTATTTCGATCTGATGCCCCAGCAGTGTTCTCTCCGTTTTGATCGGGTATTGAGTGTGGGCCTCGCCCAGGCATTTTGGGCCCAGTGGTCCACAGACTATGATGGTGGAATACCTTGGATTTGTATTCTTGGTGTATATATTTGTTTATAGTGTAAATATGTATGTATATATTTTTGATTACTGTATTTGAATAGATTACAAACGTAAAAGGTGGCGGATTGGCCTGTTGTAATACAGTGGGCAGAACCTTGTCTTCGCCTGTCTGTTGGCGGTTACCGCCGTGGGGTTTGTTTCTACCGCTGTGGCGGTCGGATTGTTAAAGTGGCTGTCTATGTTGGCGATTTCCGCCACGGTCGAGATTCCATTTTTTTACAGCCGGCCTGTTGGCAGTTTTACCGCTGCTTTAACACCGACCGTCAGGGTTGTAATGACCACCTATATGTCCTACCTTAACCATACACTGCACCCTGCTACCTAGGGCCTACCTTAGCTGTGTCTTACATGTAAGAAAAGGGAAGGTTTAGGCCCGGCAAGTGGGTACACTTGCCAAGTTGAATTTACAGTTAAAACTGCACACATAGACACTGCAGTGGCAGGTCTGAGACATGATTACAGAGCTACTTATGTGGGTGGCACAACCAGTGCTGCAGGCCCACTATTAGCATTTGATTTACAGGCCCTGGGCACCTCTAATGGACTGTACTAGGGACTTACTAATAAATCAAATATGCCAATCATGGATAAGCCAATTACATGCACATTTTGTAAAGGGGCACTTGCACTTTAGCACTGGGTAGCAGTGGCAAAGTGCCCATAGTAACAAAAATAGCAAAATCAGAGTCCAGCACACATCAACAACTTGGGAAACAAAGGCAAAAAGTTAAGGGAGACCCGGCCAAAGATGATAAGTCTTACACCCGACAATAATCATTTTACCTGGGATCTGTACAAGAGATTGAAAAAATCCCGCATATGGGCCTGGGTCATCTGACATAGGAGAATACAAGCTTGCAAAGTAAATCTTTTCTTGCCAAGTTGACAGTGTACCCAACACCACCATCCATCTGGATCACTGAGAAAGTCAAGAATGCGTGCCACCAGGTCTCTGATTAAGAAGACCGCAGTGCCTCTGTGGGCAACTGAGGCTGCATCGACCACCTTATAGTCTACACATTTTTTAAACATGGTAAAGGCACAAATAGTTTTTGCTTAGATATGGGTTTCTTGTAGTAAAATTACAGAGGGGGTCCGAGTTTTGATCCGTTGTTAAATTGCGCCTTTCTTACTTCTATTATTTAATCCATTGACATTCCATGAAACTATTCTTATTAGAGGATTTAGCCCTATCATTGGATTATTTTCATTGGGTACCTGAGGGAAAGGCGAGCTTGTCCTGGCGAATAGCTTAGACCCTGCACTGCATTAAGTGTTATGATTAACGTTATAAACATTGCTGCTACTACATGGCTAACTTCTAGTATAGTGTGAGGGACATTCCCATTACTGCCCCATGTCCCAGCTTACCCCCCCCACCCTGTGTGAAACAAGCCCCCCTCCAATTTGGCAAACACCTGGGGCCCTCCTGTCTGGCCGATCAAGAACCACCCCCCATCCCAACCCTTACTGTCCTATCTAGGTGCCTTGACATGGCTCAGAGTCACCAAAAGCAGTAGAGGGTATAATTAACATAGTGGCTAAGGGGGTCATTCCGACCCTGGCGGCCGCAAATGGAGGAAGCACCGCCAAAAGGCTGGCGGTGCTTCCCTGCCCATTCTGACCGCAGCGGTAAAGCTGCGGTAAAGCCGCGGTCAGAAAACCGGGTCCGGCAGTTTCATGCCGGATTTCCCCCGGCTGGGCAAATCCGCCAGGTGACCCCCTTCCCGCCAGCCTGTTTCTGGCGGTTTACACTGCCAGGAAGAGGCTGGCAGGAACGGGTGTCCTGGGGCCCCTGGGGCCTAACAGGGCCCCAGTCTGCTTTTCACTGTCTGCCTAGCAGACAGTGAAAAGCGCGACGGGTGCAACTGCACCCGTCGTACACCTGCAACACCGCCGGCTCCATTCGGAGCCGGCTTCAATGTTGCAGGCCCCCTTCCCACTGGGCTGGCGGGCGCTAACAATAGCGCCCGCTGGCCCAGCGGGAAGGTCGGAATGCCGCCAGCGGTCTTTTGACCGTGGAGCGGTCAGATGGCGGTTCCTGCCAGGGGGGCGGCGACCGCCGCCCGCCGGGGTCAGAATGACCCCCTAAGTGTGCTGTGCTTTGTGTGAAACTCCGGGAAACATACCCCCCTGATTAGTGTCCAGATCAGCCAGCCCCATTGCCATTACACATGGAATGTAAGAAAGTTTTAGTCGCAGTCGCCGTGTAGATTATGTTTGACCGTCCCTTGAAAAGAACTATTAACTTTGATTGCTGGAAAAGACTAGCCTGGGTGCCACCTTTTTGAAATGACGGAATGATTTCTCTCAATTCCCTTCTCCTTTGAGCAGCGGCGGCGGACATGTTGGAGAAACTTTTGAAAGTGTAATCGCCAGGAATATGATGTACTCTGCACTTAATTGCCTGAGATAAAATTTGTTCTTTGATACGATAGTCGCTAAAGTTCACCAGGATTGTGCGATGTTATTTAGCGCTGGGTGATTGTGTAGCTAGAACGTGGTGAGCACGCATAATGGAAAGGTTGTGATGGTTGTCCGCTAAATCCGGGAGCACGTGTTGTTTAATAAGATTTGTGATCAGTTCTATACTAGTCTGCCCATTCTTGTGCACCTCTGTAAATCTTAGATTTGCTCTGCATGAGCGGTTTTCCGCATCATCCAACCGAATCTGTAATTCCAGAAGATCGGCTTGACATTTGGAAACAGTGGGCGCTATATGGGCTCGGCCGTCCTCCAAATCTGAGACTCGCTGTTCTACCTCCACTATATGCGAGCTGAGTTGCTGAATGTTGGTATTTATTGAATGTAAATGTATCTCAATTTTATGATTCACTTCTGTTTGTGAAAGTTTTGAGGACTTCAGTTCATTTAATATTTTGAGGAGCAGAGAATCCTGGGGCTGCAAACTTGGTTGTAGTCTCTCCAGCTGCCATTTAAGCGGCATTAGCTGCCCCTCCCCCTGTTGGCCCTGATGAGATATTCAAAATTCTACTTGGCTCTCAGAGTTCATGGAGGGGCCAGTGGCACTTGTCTCTCTGACAAAGCTTGTGTCCGAGCCATTTATTTGTAAGTTTGTGTCAAAAAGTGACGCAAATGTGGTTAAAAAAAAGGATAAATATGCGCCTTAGAATCCACAGGATGTTGGAAAAAAAGGGCACTAGTTTGGCAAGGATAGCTTCCGTGGACAAAAGGAATGTAGGCCTAAGTGCAAACTACCCCAAATAGCCAAAAAAGGGCTTGGCACTGGGAGGGGAAGGCTTCGGATAGAAAGGGTTGAACATATTAATAAGCCAAATAAAATAAAACAGTATACATATATGAGGATTTTAGCATTATGCAACAAATATACAATGAGACATGCTTTGATTTTAGGAAGTCTCAACCAGTTTTTTAACTCCCAATTTTGTGAACGTGCTTGGGTGTTATCCTAGATATCATGAATAGCAGCATGGGGAGTCACTCAATTTGACGAGTTTTCTGTATTTTTCTGCTTTTAAAAATAAATACATAAAGGAACCACAGTATTTTCTGTCTGTATTTGGCTGTAAAAATCAGTAAAAATAGAAACTTGGGAACTTAATTATAATGCACCCTGTCCTATGGGCTGTTTACTGACAACCTTAGGAGTGACATATGCATTAGAAAGGGAGTTTTAGTCTTCGCAGGGAGTCTATATTGCCAAGTCTAATCGGCAATTTAATACTGCTGGCAGCTGCAAGGGCAGGCCTGAGACATGTTTTAATGGACTAATTAGGTGGTGAGCACAAGTAATGTGCAGGGCCACTAGTAGCATTTAATTTGCAGGGGCTGTGTGTTTGGTATACCACTTTACTAGGGGCCTATAAGTAAATTAAATATGCCAATCCGATATAGGCCTTTGTCTACACTTTCCTGAGCCACAAAACGGACCCATGGGGAATATTTCCCCTTACCTATGGTGCTGATCTGTGCAGCACTTAACATTAATTTGCTCACAGGTGCATGCCAGTAGGCAGATAGTACCACCATGGCCAACAAAGTGGTGTGGCCCCTTCCATCTCCTGGATCAGACTTCTGCCCCCAACCCAAGGAAAATACCCAAAAGGACAACAACCAACAGAGGTCACTGACGCTGAGGCAGGCCCTGGGCCACCCATGGTTCTGTTCCCTCATTGGTTTCTCAGCGTGGGAGGCAATAAGGTCACGTGTTAGGCACCCTTTCTCCACTTTCCATATGACCAGTCCCAGGGGGGAGGGTGTAGCCAGATACTTGCCAGTCAGCCAGGGTCCGTACCCTGACGCTGAACAAGAGTCAGTATAATCCTTTCCTCACTCTATCCTTCCATCTGGTCTTCTGCACCTTCTGTTTAGGAGTGGTTTCCCCTGAAACTGGAATTTTTAGGGCGTCCTGAGTGGCTGTCACTCCCAGTGAAAACTCATTTAGTGGAATGCAGTCAATCAGCGACTGGGGACTAACTATGACCATGGCCAATTTGAGTGCTGGTGGTGCCCAGTTAAAAATCATTTTTGGTGCCCTTCCAAGACCTCCTCCTTAAATACCCTAGCTACCACCTGGCAAAAGTGCCCCTCATCTCTCCATAGCCCCTCTCTCACATTGATTGCATTTATTTTTAAGCATTAGTAAAGGTTGGCTTTACTAACAAGAATGTATGCCTACACAAAAAAACTTTTTTACGAGGAATGAATAATGAAAGACTGTGGAAGAAACATAACATCTGAACCTGTTTTATGTAGTTTGCATGCAGTTTTGTGAAGACAGTTCATAACAGTCACTGTTATACACTAGGATTGTATCTTAGGAATTGAATTAGCAAAGAGATACTCTGTGAAGATATCCACTTAGCTAGCTACATAAAATACAGATCTATGATATGCACCTTACGCGTTCTTTGCACCAAGCATATTACCCCTCTGCCCTACTGTACGGCGAGTGAAAATTAACACTAGACAACACTCTGATCATTCTCTCTAGCAGGAATAATAATCACAAGAGTTATCTTTGCATTTTACTGCTGCCAGAAAGCTGGACGAACAAGGAACTTCACAGCAGGTGTTTTTCAAATGTAAGTTATTGCTAAACACAGGGACAACCCCAAAGTCAACATCTCACCCCCCAGGTCAGTGCCCAGTGCAGCTGTATAAGTCATACTGACCTATAGTCGGTCGTGAGTATGGCCCTTGTCTGGGTCACTTCCGCATCCCACTTCAGGAATACTGGAGCTATGGGACAGAAAAAAGTACTGCCTCTGGGCCTGAGTTACCTTACACACCAGTCCACCGTACTACTCTTAGTAAACCAGCCTTTCCACTAGCATGGTGTGCCTGGCCCCAGTGACCCTTAGAGCAGTGATAGGAATACCATTCACTTCAACCTAGTAGAAGTGATGACTCCCACCCACTGAGTCTACCTTCCAAATAAGGGAGACTAGGACATGGTCTACCATGTGCCGATTGGGACTACTTACCCCTACGCCTACAGTGGCCACTGCTGTAGCGGTCCCACCAGTGGGTGGTTTCTTAAGACAGGCAGAGTACCCCTGCTTGTGTCCTAACTGTGAACACTGAAAGCAGTGGGGTCAGAAATGTGGCACTGTGGGTGACCACCCACCAAAAACTCCACCCTGTTTCTTAGAAGGGGCATGGTAGCTCTCGTCCCCACCTTACTCTTCGACTTGTCTGTGTCTTCCTTGACCTACCCCTCTAGCTGCTGTGCGGAACCTGAAACACCTTTCTTGGGGTCATTCTAAGGTACCTGCTTATGGACCCTGGTGTTGGGACAGCGGTTTCCTCCTTAGTAAGCTCCTTGGGGTAAGAAAGCTTGCTGTCAACTAAGTTTTGGCGCAACTCTGTAAAACAAATGCTGAACAGGTGCTCATTGGCATTCAAATTCTACTGCCCCCTTTAACCACTCACATCACTGCCCTTCACCCCACAATCCAGTTCCTTACAAACGTGAGGCAACTTCTGGTTCTTCCTAAACTTCTCTGTGTATTTTTCTGGGGTAAGCCCGTTTTTCTTGTAAGAAATGTCCTTCATGAGGGGATACCTCCTCCTGACCCCTTTCTCTAGGGCTAACATAGCATCCCTCACTTCATTGGGAATGTGCCTCCAGAGACTGGCCTCCAATTTGCTTCAGAGACCCTATGCAGCTCCATAACAACCTCTGAAGCATCGCACTACTGATCTATGGCATTCCCTATGGCAAAGTTAGGCACCAGATTCTTGAGGATGTAAACCCTTGTTTCTCCAGTGGACACTGGCATACTGCTGCCATCATTGTTGCTGGGCCCTGAGACTTACCTGGCTTTGAGCTGCAGCTCCTAATGCTTATCTCATGCTCCAGCGGTAGTTTCTTTTCAGCCAAGGCCTTCTCAGCCTTCTCCCTGTCCAAGACTCTGTCTGCCTTAGCCCTTCTCTCCTATAGGGCCTGCTTCTTTTGCTCAAGAGCCCTTTTCACAGTAACCTCCTCCTTGGCAGTTTCTATCCTTCAGTTTGGCCAACTGAGGTTTAAGCTCCATCTCAGACATTCTGTCTTCTGGTGATAAATCATGGGAAGAATCACTGCTTTCTGCATTGACAATAGGCTCCACTCCTGGGGATGAGCTGTCTTCCTCCTCCAAGTGCTACAGCTCAGGATTGGGCCCAGGTCTTCCTCTTGCTCCCTCTTTGCCTCCTGCATCCGGTAGGCCTCATCAAAGACTCTGGGGCTTTCTTGAGCTCCTCCTTCTTTGACCTCCTCTACAAGCCCCTATCCTTTGCAGAATTTCCTGAGCTCACATGCAGTGCAACTTTACAGAATGCTGAGATCTGGCTCCATCCTTGTGGTTATGAACACAGGCACAGACAGTTAAGTAGAATGAAAATGAATGTGGGAAAGCGAAAGGTTGTGAAGCATTAATAATTTACAAAGAGGTTGAATGTATATATGGGGTTTAAGTCTTAGATAAAATCATTGTATGGCACTGCAAAGACATAAGTTATGTGTCCCTCCACCAAACTCAATGAAGGAAATTGGGTTGTTGGTTGAGGAGGGTGTGATCCCTTCTGAAGCAGCAAACATAACCATTGTCATGGTGAATCGCAAAAATCACTAAATCAACCTGAGTTTAACCCTTTGGTAGCTTTGCACACATGAAGTCAGGCTGAACTTAGAGGCAATGTATTTATGCAGCATTTACACAGTAACAACGTGATAACACAATGCAAGAAAAGCCGACACCAATTTAGAAACAGAGACTACATTTTAATAAATAATTTGACGCCAAATTGACAAAACTCCAATTAGTAGAACTGGTAGATAT
Organism: Pleurodeles waltl; assembly: GCF_031143425.1. NCBI lineage: Eukaryota > Metazoa > Chordata > Amphibia > Caudata > Salamandridae > Pleurodeles > Pleurodeles waltl. The sequence goes on from NC_090437.1 coordinate 1,076,022,950, forward strand.
GCATTTTTAAAGGTTTAGATAAAAATAGTGCTCAAATGCACAAAGTGACAACTATGGTTATCTGGTCCCCCACACCCCTTTTGTCTCTCTAGTCAGAGTGGCACTAAATGCAGCGGGGATAAACAATCTGACCCAAACTGGTCTAGGGGTTCGACAAAGGCTGGCACTGGGTATAAAAGTGGACCACATAGACCACTCTTCAGAACTCCTGTATCTCTATAGAATCAGAAGAAGGATTGTCCTGCTGTCTGAAAAATCTCAGTAAACTTTATTGTTTGGTCACTAAAAAATATAACTACTGTGTGCAAATGGCAAATAAATATGCAATTAAAAAAAGCCATGGTGTTGGTGTTGTCCCATTTACCTTCTGTATGAGATAACATTAATTTGCTGATCTTTTACTAATGTGTGCCCTCACAAAAAATTGTTCATAACTTATTTAGCTAGAAAAAGTAACCCTTTTTCTGATGGCGGATCCTTTTACCTATGCACACTCTATCAGGGTTTAAAGAAAGTTAGTAAAATTGGCGTGTTAGTAAAATTCCAAAAGTTAGTAAAAACTGATATGTAAGGTTAAAATAGCTGTCCCCTCCACCATTGACCTTGTAAGTGGGTAAGCTCTCTGGGTATACAAGCCGCCCCCCCTCCCAGAGGTCTAGCTTAAAAAAAACACAGCTTTATTCCATATTTTAATCTATTTTTCTGTCCCCGGACCTGCAGTCCAGTGCAGCATAGGTAAAAAAGTGAGTTATCAGGTTTTAGACTTCCTTTTGGCAGGGGGTTACTATGATTCGCGGACAAAGATGGAACCTACCTTTTCTGAAGAATTTCACAAAGCTCACCAAGAACCATAGTGAGAAATGTACAAAACATATTGACAAGGCTTCCTGGCAAGTGCAGACCCAGTGAGAAAAAATGGTCAGTTGAGCAGTGCTCTCCTTTGGTTGTCTAGTTTGGAGCAACAGCATAGCAAATGCAGCCCCAATTCATGCCTGCAACGGCTCAGCCTGCACTCCACTGTTCCACTTTGGCCATCCCAAGCTGGGTCGAAGTCTGTTACTGGCAGCGCTAAAAGTCGCATTAACAAGATCTTCCTACATGTTTGCACACTAATGGCTTCCAGGAGGTTGTGGCTTCCCCACCAAGTAGGAGTAATTCAATGTCTGAACTAAAGCTGAGTTGTATAGTGGCCTTCGGTCTTCCGCCCTTATGGGTTTCTTCAGGTGCCTGTTTATTACTGTTTTCCAGGCTGTTTATGATACAGCCCCTGATATTAGGGCTGGTTTTCCTACTTGATGTGATTCAATAGTGCCCTTTAGATTGTTAGACCACGGATTCCATTGGGTCCAAAAATATATTTCAGGTGAGCCTTTATTGAGTTAGTAGAAGCCTTTAAATCACTGAAGTAATATTTTAGTAGCAAGGCTTTACAGTCTAGAGATGGTTTGCCAGGCTGAATTCCAGTCTTAGGGCCTCATTCTGAGACTTCCCCCCTCCGAAATACCGCTCCGCGGTCGAAAGACCGCGGAGGGTATTCTAAGTTTTTCCCTGGGCTGGCGGGCGGTCGCCAAAAGACCGCCCGCCAGCCCAGGGAAAAACTCCCTTCCCACGAGGATGCCGGCTCGTAATCGAGCCGGCGGAGTGGGAAGGTGCGACGGGTGCTGTTGCACCCGTCGCGTATTTCACTGTCTGCAAAGCAGACAGTGAAATACTTGTAGGGGCCCTCTTACGGGGGCCCCTGCAATGCCCATGCCAGTGGCATGGGCACTGCAGGGGCCCCCAGGGGCCCCGCGAACCCCACTACCGCCATCCGGTTCCCGGAGGGCGGACCGCCGGGAACTGGATGGCGGTAGGGGGGGTCGGAATCCCCTCGGCGGCGCAGCTAGCTGCGCCGCCTTGGAGGATTCCAAAGGGCGGCGGTACACTGGCGGGAGACCGCCAGTGTTGCCGGTCCGACCGCGGCTTTACCGCCGCGGTCGGAATGCCCTTGGGAGCACCGCCGGCCTGTCGGCGGTGCTCCCGCGGTCCTCCAACCCGGCGGTCATTGACCGCCAGGGTTGGAATGACCCCCTTAATCTTAACTGGCACATATGTCGTAGTTGTTAGAATATTTTCCTGTAAGCAGTGCAATTAATTTGCTCCAAGACAGGCACCTGGATAGGCATGGTGCCCATACAGGCACTGTTGGAAGGCATATTTGAAGAACAGTGTTAGCAATCTGACCCACTTTTCCTGAGCATATTCAAATATACTGGCTGGGTGGCCATTTGGACCAGGTGCACCTTCATTTTTCATGTGACTCATCATGATCTCGACCTTGTCAATTGTTGTTAAGATCTGGAGATGAGTCATGATTGAAATCCACTAGTGCAGGTGGACCAATGTGTTGGAGGGCAGGAGACCTGTCTGAGAATAAGTTTGTCACTTACCTTACCTATTGTGCTTCCAGCATTCTGTTTTCCCTTGTTGTTTTACTGTTCTTTAGTTTATTTATGTGATCCCAAAATAGGGACTGGTTTTGATCTTTAAGCATCAAGCAAGATAGTCAACCATTTCTTTTGATTCTTTTGTTCCCATACAGATTGTTTATACTGTGTTCTCATATGTTTTAATGATGTGGTGGTCAGTATGGTTCGGTTTTGTTTGTAAGCATGCTGGGATTGACGGAAAGGTCTTCTTGTGGAAACAATAACTTTATGAGAATGGATTGAAGGCCTCCCTTGCCTGCCCTTTCTTTGGCAGATTGACTTGAGCATATAGCTTACCAGATGAGCTCTAAAGACTTTTATGAGGTTGCCTCATTCCTGGTGCACAGATTCTGAGAGTTTTATGATTAACTTGGCTTCCTGAGTGCCTTGCCAGGCAGTGACCATTGGAGTGTGTTCTGGTCTCCATTTTATTATCCTCACGAGATTCAAAAGTTCCTCTCCAGTTGAGGAGCCCACATGATTGCTTTTATCAGTTGTGTGAGATGTTACATTTAATGTGAACCTTAGTGAGTTTTGGTAACTTTCTCATTTTTTTGTATATTTTAAAATTTGTGAGCTGCCCAGCTAAATGCTCTGCTAGAAAGATATAGGGGGTCATTACAACCCTGGCGGACGGTGTTAAAGCTGCGGTAATACCGCAAACAGGCCGGCGGAAAAAAAAGGGAATTATGACCGTGGCGGAAACCGCCAACATAGACAGCCCCTTTAACACTCCGACCGCCACGGCGGTACAGACAAGCAGCACGGCGGTCACCGCCAACAGACAGGCGGAAGACAAAGCACCGCCCACAGTATTACAACCCGCCAATCCGCCACCTTTTCCGGGGCGGATTCACCGTGGATAAAAACACGGCGGAAACAGCTTTTGCAATGGGCAAACGCTCACCTTAACACACTCCACGAGGAAGGAGGACACTATGGAGCCCGAACTACAAATACTCCCTGCCCTTGTCTTCCTGCTTGTCTACGAACACCAGCAACGGTGGCGTCGAAGACAACGGTGAGTACTGCACCTACGACATAGGGGAGGGGGGAGGCAAAAGTCAGGGGGGCACACACGCAAAACCCCCACCCCCACCCCCACCCTTGCACATTACAACACACACACCAATGCATTTCCAAACATCACAGTAACAACCCACAACCCCCCCGGAAGAATGCAAAGACAAAAGGAAATCAGTTCAAACATTGTAATGTATCAAAATACAGTTACTAAATATATACAGATATATATACACAATCAAAATATTATACATTACAAGAAGTAGTGCAGGTATGCACATATCAATGTCCGTGCACCACTGGGCCCAAAATGCATGGGCGAGGCCCACACTAGATACCTGTCCACAAACGGAGAGAACACTGCAGGGGCATCAGATAGAAATACAACAGGCACCTCAGGGGGAAAGGAAGGGGGGGTACCTCAGCCGGATTACAGCACCATGCCAGATCCACGACGGGGATCCATGCCCATTGATGTATCCTGGGGAGTGGAAAGCCAGTCTCACAAGTCTCTACACAGGGTGGTTTGCCCACTGTACCATCCTGGGGAGTGCAAAGCCACAGTCTCTCAAGTCTCTACAGTGGGTGGGTTGCCCACTGTACCATCCTGGGGAGTGCAAAGCCACAGTCTCACAAGTCTCTACAGTGGGTGGTTTGCCCACTGCTGTTTCCTGGGAGTGCAAAGCCACAGTCTCTCAAGTCTCTACAGTGGGTGGTTTGCTTCATCCTGTTAAGGACAGACGGAGTGGATGCATGTCTCCACTGGTTCTGGAGGGAGAATGGTGCCCAGACTGCATCAGGCTCCCCGTGACGGTTCCTGTTCCGTCACTGTCCCAGCTGCACATGGGATAACGATGCTTGATGTGGTGGTTTTTTCCCTGTCCAGCGGTGCTTTGGCATGTCCGTCTTTGCCCTGTTGAGCGGTGCTTTGCCCTGTTGAGCGGTGCTTTGGCATGTCGGTCTTTGCCCTGTTGAGCGGTGCTTTGCCCTGTTCAGCGGTCTTCACCATGGCGGTTTTTTCCCTGTTCAGCGGTGCTTTGCCATGGCGGTCTCTGACCTGTTCAGCGGTACTTTGCTCTGTTCAGCGGTCTTCACCATGGCGGTCTTTTCCCTGTTCAGCGGTGCTTTGCCATGGCGGTCTCTGACCTGTTCAGCGGCGCTTTGCCCTGTTCAGCGGTGCTTTGCCCTGTTCAGCGGTCTTCACATGGCAGTCTTTTCCCTGTTCAGCGGTGCTTTGCCATGGCGGTCTCTGACCTGTGCATTGGTGTGTGGCATGACGGTCCCTCATTGCCCAGTGGGGCTGTGGCTGCCGTAGCCCTCCTGGGCACTGACTCCGGTGGTGGTCTCCTGACCATGACGATACTGCTGCCCTCCTGGGCACTGACTCTGGCAGTGGTCGCCTGACCAGGGACGATACTGCTGCCCTCCTGGGCACTGACTCCGGCGGTGGTCTCCTGACCAGTGACGATACTGCTGCCCTTCTGGGCAATGACTCTGGCGGTGGACCAGTGACGACAGTGCTGGCGGTGGCGTCCCGGCCGCCGGGGAGGATGGTGCCCTTCTCCGCCGTGCTGCTCTTCCCAGACTGTGCAGACTTCCTCTGGCCCTTCACCACCTTTGGAGGAGTCACAGCTGACTCGTCACTCCCCCTGGCACCCTTGTGAGCAGGTTTTCCGCCAGGAGTCTTCACCCTGTCCCGTCGGCCACTTTCCAACTTGAGGTGCTTTACAGGGGGTGGACTGGCAGTGCTTTGGCTCCGTGTCACACTGGCTGCCCTGGTGGCCGGTGCACTCCACACACCTTTGACACGCACCACTGGTACTGGACTTTTTTTGGCTGAGGTGCTACTATGGGACCTATCAATTGGAGGTGTGGGGGTGGGGGCAAAGAGGTCAACGTTGCTGAGGAAGAGTTGCTGACGAAGACTGGGATGGGTAGCTGGAGGGGGTCTGGGAGTGGAGGAAGAGGAGGTGGTTGTAGGAGGTGTAACTTTAGGTGATTTCGGTGCAGGTGCAGGTACTGGAGGCTGTCGTGAGGTGGATGGATGTTGGGTGTGTGAGTGGCCGCATTTGTGTACTTTGGGAGGGGGTGTCACAGACACACTGGGAGTGGACACAGGGGAAGTGTAAATGGTAGTGGGGGTGGTGAGTGCAGGTGAGCGGGGTGTGGTTCTGGGTGTTCTGGTGCGATTCCTAGTGCCTGTAGATGTAGTGCATGCAGGTGAGAGTGTAGACGACACTGGGAGGGAGGAGGGAGACGACGAGGAGGGGGACACAGTGGAGGCAGTGGATGTTGTTGTGTCTGTATGTGGGTGATGCTTGTGTGAGTGCCTGTGGGTTGTGTGGTGCTTATGTTTGCCTGAGCTACTTGTGTGTGTTGAGGTGTATGCATGCTTGTCTGATGGTGTGCTTGGGATAGGCTGGGGTACAGGGGATTGGGTCTGGGTGGAGGAAGTTGGAGGGGGGAGGCTAGACACAGGGACAATGGCTGCCATCAGTGCTGAGGCCAGAGATTGCAAGGTTCGATGAAGGGCAGCCTGACCAGAATGAATGCCCTCCAGGAATGCATTACCATGTTGCAACTCCCTTTCTACACCCTGGATGGCATTCACAATGCTAGACTGCCCAACAGTGAGTGACCTGAGGAGGTCAATGGCCTCCTCACTGAGGGCAGCAGGGGTGACTGGGGCAGGGCTTGAGGTGCCTCGGGCGAAGGTGATGCCCACCCTCCTGGGTGAGCGGGCACGGGGCGAACGCTGAGGGGCTGCTGGGAGGGCGGTGCTGGTAGGGGAGGTGGCGGCTGTACCTGTAGAAGTGGGGGGCACAGATGGTGCCGCCACCACAAGGGAGCTCCCATCAGCGGACGAGTCTGTGTCGCTGTTTGGTGATCCTGTGACCGACGTGAAGCTCCCCTCGCCCTCCGTCCCACTGGTGTATTCAGAGTCTGTGGTGTGGCCCTCCATGGCCATGTGGGATGCAGCTCCCTCGTGCTCCGGTGCCACTGTACCTCTGCCTGATAATGCTGATGCACAAAAGAACAGGGGGAGCAGAAAAAGGGGGGGGGCGACAGAAGAAAGACAGGTTGAGTGCATGGCTTACCGCTACCGTTGGCGGACAATACAGACACAGCAGCCCCTTGCACTACGCCGTGCTCTTGGCCTCTAAAGATGCAATTCCTGGGATCTGGCCTACATGTCTATGGTGGACATCTGCACACATAGATGCCACAGGGGCATGTATACCTGTACTTGGCACTCTACTGAGGTGGGGTGGAGTGACACATGGCCTGCATTACGGAGGGGCCTAGCCTAAGTAACTCGCCCTGGCCTAGGGAAACCCACAGCCCTCCTCCTCCACCCAGACCCCTCCACTGCGCGCAAAGTCCCCAGAATGAGAGTGTACTCACCCCCTTCTGTCTGCTGTGATGCCCTCAAGCGTCCATCCAACTCCGGGCAGGCCACCGCCAGGATCCGGAACATCAGGGGGGTCATGGTACGTTGGGCACCCCTCCCACGTTGGGAGGCCATCCCCAGCTGAGCCTCCGCCGTCTTCTTGCTCCAGCGGCGAATGTCCTCCCATTTTTCCAGCAGTGGGTGCCCCGTCTCTGGTGGACCCCCAGGGTCCGGACGTCCTTGGCGATGGCACGCCAAATGTCCTTCTTCTGGTGGGCGCTGACCTACATGACATGCACAGGGGAAGAAGAGAAGTCATTACCAATTGCACCGTCGATGTGAGTGGCCCCCATCCCTACCCTTGCCATGTGGCACATGCATTCACACTCCTTCATGTTCCTTGAACTCTGCCCCCTTCCAACTCACATCCAGCCCTCCCCACCCAGGCATAGCCCATACAACGTGATCCCTGTGTTCTTACCTGTTGGTCTGGAGGACCGCAAAGTAGCGTGCACTGGGGTAGGACCCCGTCGACTAGCTTTTCCAACTCCTGAGCAGTGAAGGCAGGGGCCCTTTCCCCAGAAGCAGCAGCCATTGTCTCTTCCAGACCGAGGTCACGCAGCACTTGCAGTGTAGGTCCTCTCCTGTCGATGATCAGGTATCAAGTGATTGAACAGATAGAAAATGGCGGTCACGTCCGCGGCGGTGACGCCCGCGGCGGTGCGTGTCATCACCGCCGGCACACTTCATCATTGGCTCCTGGGACCCATAGGGTCCAATGTTAACCAATGCAGCATTGCGCCGCCGTCTACAACCGCCTGCGACGGTGTACTACACCAGCGCAGATACCTCGCATCCCATTGTCCCAGTTTAGAGGTCAGGCAGCCGCCATCTCAGGGGCCCACATGGCTTCATTTACTACTGCGTCACACATACCTAGGCCTACACTCAACACACATACAGAAAAAGTTTTGTGTTTTGTGTAGTGTTCTGTGTATCTGTGGGTACATACCTGGGAATTTGTTGAGTCTGTGGTCGCTGTTGTCCTTCCTAGGCACCGTCAGCTGGGACATTTGAGAAGATGGCGGAATCCTCCGGTGTACCGACCGCTGGTGGACCTGTTGACAATGGAGGAGCGACATTTGATCATCACCTACAGGTTTGACCATGCCACTATCCAGAAACTATGTACCCAGTTGGAGCCAGACCTGATGTCACCAATCCACCATCCCACAGGAATCCCCCCTCAGGTGCAGGTGCTGTTAGTGCTCCATTTCCTTGCAAGTGGGTCTTTTCAGACAACAGTGGCCATGGCATCAGGGATGTCCCAGCCTATGTTTTCCAACGTGTTGTCCAGAGTGTTTTCTGCCCTGCTGAAACACGTAAGGAGCTACATCATTTTCCCTCAGGTGGAGGATTTGGCTACAGTCAAAGGTGACTTCTATGCCCTTGGACATATCCCCAACGTCATAGGTGCTATTGATGGGACCCATGTAGCTCTGGTCCCCCACCACAGGAGTGAACAGGTGTACAGGAACCGGAAGAGTTATCATTCTATGAATGTACAGATGGTTTGTTTGGCAGACCAGTACATCTCCCAGGTAAATGCTATGTTCCCTGGCTCTGTGCATGACGCCTACATCCTGCGGAATAGCAGTATCCGGTATGTGATGGGTCAACTCCAGAGGCACGGTGTGTGGCTATTAGGGGATTCTGGTTACCCTAACCTGTCCTGGCTATTGAACCCAGTGAGGAATCCCAGGACCAGGGCAGAGGAACGCTACAATGAGGTCCATGGGCGGACTAGGAGGGTGATCGAACTGACCTTCGGCCTCCTGAAGGCCAGGTTCAGGTGCCTCCATATGACAGGTGGTTCCCTATTCTACTCACCAAGGAAGGTGTGCCAGATCATCATCGCCTGCTCAATGCTTCACAATCTTGCTTTGCGATGCCAGGTGCCTTTTCTGCAGGAGGATGGTCCAGATGGTGGTGTTGTGGCAGCTGTGGAGCCTGTGGAGCCTGTGGAGCCTGTGGACAGTGATGAGGAGGAAGCTGAGGAAGAAGACATGGACAACAGGGAGTCAGTCATACAGCAATATTTCCAGTGACACACAGGTGAGAACATTTTATTTTACTATCACATTCACCTTCACACTTCTACCTCTATCCTGTCTGTCATTTAGTAGCAGTATTTGGTAACTGAGTTGTACATTTCCATTACGGTTTCACAGGTGTGGTTACCAACGTGTGTCATCTGCTTGCATCCTTCATGGACTTGTGATGTGCGACATAGGTATGTTGGTCTTTACAATTGAGAATGCATTTTGACACTGTCATTGATAATACAAATTTACCAAATCACAGACTGACTCCAGATTGTTTTGTGCTTCAAGGGTGTTTATTTAAGTGCTCAAAAATGGAGGGGGGTTGTAAAATGGTGATGGGGGACGGTGGAGGAATGTCCATGGCAGAGTCCAGTCTATTGGTCACACAGGTGCACTGCCCATATGGGCATAGGAAGTGGAGCTGCGGCAGTTTCAGTATGGACAGGGTAACAAAGTGGGACAGTGGGATGACAATCAGGGTGGTCTCATTTCCTGGCGGGGGTCTTGCCATCTTGCTCTGTCCTGTTCCTGGATCTCAGGGACCGCTTGCGGGTGGTTCTCCATCTGCAAGGGGTGGGGTGCTGGTGTGGTGGTCCTGTGGCGGGGCGTCCTGTCCACTAGCGCAGGCCGAGGTGGTGGGCAGTTCATCGTCCAGGCTAGTGTCAGGGGCCCCTTGGAGTGCCACGGTGTCCCACGGTGTCCCTCATGGTCTTTTGTATGTCCTTCAGCACCCCTACGATGGTGCCCAGGGCGGAGCTGATGGTTCTGAGCTCCTCCCTGAAGCCCAAATACTGTTCGTCCTGCAGCTGCTGGGTCTCCTGAAACTTGGCCAGGACCGTAGCCATCGTCTCCTGGGAGTGGTGGTATGCTCCCATGATGGAGGTGAGGGCCTCGTGGAGGGTGGGTTCCCTTGGCCTGTCCGCCACCTGTCGCACAGCAGCCCTCCCAGTTCCCCTGTGTTCCTGTGCCTCCGTCCCCTGGACCGTGTGCCCACTACCACTGCCCCCAGGTCCCTGTTGTTGTTTGGGTGGTGGGTTATCCTGGGTTCCCTGTAGTGGTGGACACACCGCTGATTGACGTGTCCTGGGTACGGAGGTATGGGCCCGCTGGGTGGGTGCTGTGCTGGTGTTACCAGAGGGTGGAAGGTCAGTGTTGGGCTGTGCCTGTGCAAGAGGAACCGACTGTCCCGAGGCCCACGATGGTCCGGGCTGGTCATCAGGATCCAGTAGGGCAGAGCTGCTGTCGTCACTGTGGGCCTCTTCTGTGGGTGGAGTGGAGATGTCTGGACCCTCCTGTGTGGTGACGTTGGGTAGTGGTCCTGCAGGGGTATAAGAGCATGATTATTGCATGTGTGTGTGTAATGGTGTGCAATGGGTGGGTGTGCGTGTAGCCCAGTGCAAGCATTCCTGTGTGTGGGTTTGTGTGATGATGGTTAGGGGGTTGTTATGGGTATGTACAGTGAGCATGCTTTAGTGATGGGTGTCCATGCTTAGTTGTGTCATGCAGGGCTTGGTGTTGGTATGGGTGGTTTGTGTTATTAGTACATTAGTGAGGAGTTGTAGTGATAGTGGAGGGGGTGAGGGTGGGGGTGTGTGATAGCATGCAGGTAGGGTGGGGGATATGATAGTTAAGATTAGACTTACCAGTGTCCATTCCTCCACCGACTCCTCCGAGGCCCTCAGGATGCATGATGGTCAAGACCTGCTCCTCCCATGTTGTTCGTTGTGAGGGAGGAGGTGGGGGTCCACCGCCAGTCCGCTGTACCGCGATGTTGTGCCTGGAGACCACTGAACGCACCTTCCCCCGTAGGTCGTTCCACCTCTTCCTGATGTCCTCCCGATTTCTTGGATGCTGTCCCACAGCGTTGACCCTGTCTACGATTCTGCGCCACAGCTCCATCTTCCTGGCTATGAAGGTGTGCTGCACCTGTGAGCCAAATAGCTGTGGCTCTACCCGTAGGATTTCCTCCACCATGGCCCTGAGCTCCTCCTCGGAAAGCCTGGGGTGTCTTTGGCGTGACATGGGGTGGTATGGGTGATGTGTGGGGTGGTGTAAGTGTTGATGTGTGTGGTGATGTGTAGTGGTGTGTGGTGTTTTGTGCGTGGAATGTTGTATGGGTGATGGTGTTGTGTGCCTCTGTGTGGTGGGATTCTCAATTGCTGTGCTCTCTGTCTCTCTGCTTTCTCAAAATTTCTGGTCGTAGGGGTTTGTGGGTGATGTGGGTATGTGTTTTATATTGAATTGGGTGTGTGGGAGTGGTGTTTGTATGTGTATCAGGTGTGTGTATTTGAAATTGTCCAATGTGGCAGTGTTTTGGAGATGTGTGTGTATTTTGAGCGCGGCGGTGTGTACCGCCAATGGAATACCGCAGTTGAAAGACCGCCGCGTGGATTCGTGGGTCGCAATAGCATGGGCGTGTTTCTGTTGGCGTGACGGTGGAGGTTTTGTTTTCGCCAGTTTAACACTGACCTTTGGTGTGGCGGACTTGTGTGGGTGTCTGAATTTTGGCGGATTCCGAGATGTGGGTCATAATAGCTGTGGCGGAATTCCGCGGCCGCGGCGGTGTATTGGCGGTCTTCTGCACGGTGGTAAGCGGCTTTTACCGCCAATGTTGTAATGACCCCATAATCATTTGTCAAGATTCCTTTCAAGTTGGAGCCAATGCCTGATGAATTCCTTGTGCCTGGATCTGCTGTTGAGCTGAAATCAGTTTACAGGTTTCCAAGAAGTCTTGCATAATAACCTCCTCTTTAGATTGAGACGGTTTCAGCTGTATTCCCCAGACTGTGCATATTGAAGTCACCTGCAAGAAGGATTTCATGTTGTGGGTAGTCCATCTCTAGGCTATCACACAGGTATTCTACATTTATAGTCTTAGCTTTTTGGGAGCATTGAGACAGCAGTTGACAACTGTCAAGCCAATTGTTTTTGGTTAATTTTGATGCCTTTCATAGAGACTGCTTGAAACCCCCCTAAGGTCAGAGTTGATGGAAGTAGCCTCTGGCTTACTTGCAAGTTTAACAAAGATGGAAAGGCCTCTCGAGGGATGCCCAAAGAGGTTTAGTTGATGTGCCAGCTTGAAGAACTTGTAGAGCCCTGGCAAAATAGTAGGGGAGATGGCCCAGGTCTCTTGAAGGTACATGATATCATTCATCTCCAAATAGGCTGTTGCTTGCTTGCTTGTTCTGATGTTTTTAAGGCTGGCCACATTACATGATGTGATTTTAATGCTACATGGGACATTTGCTCTCGGAGACTGGAGTCAGTAGTCTGTCTTGTGACTAGTTATAATGGCCCAATCTCGCATCTACAGGCTTCTTGACCTGCTCCCTTTCATGAAGTGTGCTGGGTGGTTTGTTGCATGAGACCTCCCTTTGGTTGTATGTGTATAGTATTGTTAGGTGGCAACTTTCCTTGACCCCTGCTGTACCCATACCATGTATTCCCCCGTAAATATGCTTATGGTTGCTTGTCTTGGGGGTTGCTGTAGTATGGGTATTCCAAGGGCAGATGCAATTGAAGTTGTATCCCCCATTCAGCAAATGCATTTTTTCCTGCCCTAATGGTGTCTCTATAGTTCTCTCTCTCTTCCACTCAATGGTAGTGACTTTTCAGTTAGAGCCTGAGATTTGGGGTTCAAACCTCATTCATGCAAGAGTCTCGAGGTGAGGTGCTTCAGTGAGAAAATGTGTCAAAACATTCTGAGTAGAATTCATCTGTTCAGTGTCCTGAGGGCCTTTAGAACCATATCAGGGTATAAAGACCAACTTTGACCCATCACACCATTCCACCTCCTGCTTTAGTGGGTTAGGATGTTCTGGGTTTCTAGAGTATACTAATGTTTGCCCTCAACCATTCGATGGAGGAATAGCAGAAATAGGGTTCAATGAAGGCCCTCTTTTCTCTCACCTATGTTGAAGCCTGGTTGTTGTTTCTTGAAACCTGCTGTCCACCTGAGTGCCTATGGACACCACATGTCTCCCTACTCCTAGAAGTGGTGTTGGGCTGACCACAGACACTTCTTGCCCTTTCCCATTGACTGGAGGTGTCACAGAGTTAAAATTCATAGAGGGTCCCCTGTTCTCTCCCTTGTATGGCAACCTAGTTGCTCCAGCTCAATAACTGCTGCTCGACTGAGTGCCCACATCCACCATGCGTCACCGTGCGTCTCTCTGCTCCAGGCGGTGGCATTGTGCTAAGTGCTAGTGCTGCACTTAGCTGACATGCTGACGCTGTAGGGCACACCTCCTTCAGCTCCCAGTAGGTCTGTGGGTAGAGGGGCAGGGACTAGTCCTCTTGATAAATCAATTTTTTTGGCCTCTGTAGTGGAGTACATCTCAGGCGGCCCCTTATCTTGTATTAGGGTTGGCTGTTCTTCATTTGCTTTGTTTGCCCATCCTACTGCAGGCTGATTAACTAGCTTTAGTGGTTGCACAAATATGTGAAACAGGTTAGTTGGATTGAGGCCCTCCTGTGCATGTTTGTGCTGGTTGAAGCAGGCACCACTGAATTCCATAACAGTAGATGTTGTTTCTTTGTCTGCTCTTTGTTTTCTTTTCACTCTCCTTGATAGAATAGTATCTGTAGGGGATGGGGGAAATATGACTTAGTTTGCAGGACCCACCTGTTTTCTCTCTAGTTCCTGATGGAATACAGGAAACCTGGGTTCATAGAGACTCATTCACTGTAGAGCAGTGGTCTCCAAACTTTTTAATGCCGCGCCCCCCCAGTTGAAAAATAAAAATGATTGGGCCCCCCTCAGAATTTTTCACAATTATTTTATAAAGAGGGCAATGTTCAAATATGTCTAGACCTATTTAAACATTACAGTTAAGTACTGTTACCTTTTTAAAAATACAATAACATGCTTCTGCTGAAAACAAAGGCCTGTTACCTGTATAATGCTTCTTTTGGCAAGAGTCTGGCACCCCCCCTGGGATCACTTGAAGCCCCCCCCTAGGGGGGCCCGCCCCCCCAGTTTGAAGACCTTTGCTGTAGAGTGATCAGTAGGTGGTGTTACCTCAACAAGGCCAGGTATATGATTAGATGGGGGTTGGAGGCTCAGGCATATTGAGTCATTGACTTGGCCCTTAGTACATTGCCCTTTTCAGTGTCCATTAAGGTGCCTTATATCTGAGGTAGAATGTTTAGCTTTGTCAATAAAAGGGGAGGAAGGGCATGGTTTCTCCTTCCCCAATTCCCTCATTTGTTCCTCTAAGGTACACAATTTGGACCCCAGTTCATCCAGGTGAGTTGACAGTGATTGTATTAGGTCAATCTGAAGTTCCATCTTATTCTATTGCCAGAGCAATGCCCTGACAATTGTGTCCTGCAAAATGTGGATGGAGGCCAGGGAGGGACTGGTGACTGAAGGCCGCAAGCCCTGGGTGAGGCTGTCGCTCTTTCTGTGTGGCACGTTACCAGTAATGGAGTTTGACCCAGTGTCTCATCTACTTGGGCCTCTATTGTGGAAATGAAATTACCCATTTCTTGATCAGTTATGCTTTCCCTCCTGGAAGTCCTTAGTATTTTAATTGTGGGGGACAGTGTTTATCCACTCTTTTGTGACATTGCCAATGCCTCCATTAGGTTTGGACTTGAACGAACTTGGGACACTTCTGTTCTGCTTTAAGGTGCTGGAGCCTCACTCTGAGTCAAGGTAATTCGTGAGATGAAGCTGGCACACAGTTGCTCATCCACTGTGCATTCTATCTTGTTGTTTGCATCTGTTGGTGGTGCAGTATATGATTGTGACAGTAGCTCTATTATCGACTAATCTGCATTGATCCATTGGCATGCTTTTGACCTACGTTCTTGTTAGCAGTACTTTGCATTTGCCTCCTGTGGTGCAATCTCAATGGTTTTGTGAAACAACTGCCTTATTGTGCCCATTGTCGAGGAGCTGCCTGGATTGCCTGGGCCCCTCCTAATCTTATCCAGTTTGTCGGACTCAGGTGCTAAAGATGTGGTAGGATTAAAAAGCAAGGACAGGTGAGATGATTCTATTGCCAGGTCTTTTTCCAGGCCACCTACTTCCTCCTCAGCATTATCGCAGTTGACGTGTCTTACGTTGGCTGGACTTGACTCGATTTGTCATGTGACCTATCTTCTGTAATGTTGCTAAAGCATGATGGCTTCGATAGCCTTATCTGTGCTACTTCCCCGTTCAGCTTGGTCAATCCACCAGTAGCAATGTTCTCTGGATGGTACGGATCCACAGTCCGGGGATGCAAGGCATGCAGGAAGTCAGTAAGACAAGGTTCTTTGTATCAACACCACCTTACCTACCCTAGACCTTGCTGCAGACTGAAACTGCCCGAGAGGGGGCATAAGCATGCTGTGAGACCCTTTGGGTGGTATTTTGGTAATTCCCAGAGATCAGGTGCTGCTGAGGCACTGGGAGGTGCCTCCCTGTCTCGCCAGGGTACTGTGAGTTCCTGGAGAGGGTCACAAGCACCCTACACTCTGGTTTCTAAGAATGTGACCTTGTAATGGTGATTTATCTCAAGGGATCTCTCAAGGTTTTTAATGGATTTTTATTTGAAGCTTTGTGCTCTGTGTTGTGTCTTTTCTAAGGAGATTAATTTGTTGTGCTAATGGTATTGATGAGTGAGCGCCTAGAAGCGGGGCCCGCAAGTTTAGTTTGGGCTTGTTGGGATTTTGTGCATAAATTGAGGTTGTGAATTGGGGTTTTAGGTTGATCGGAGGCCCATTGTTGATACTTTGCCATGTCCTTCATGGCCCCCGTGGCCTTGTGGAGCCCTGCAATCTTGATCTTGACCTTATGCTCAGCAGCGATGCTGAGGGGAGGAAGCAGTGAAGGAGCAGTGGCAGAGGAGAAAAGCTGCACCTGACCTGGTCGGGCTGCTTCTGTGTTCCCCGGGCTCGACCAGTGTGGTGCCTCCGATCCTATGGTCCTGCTTCCACCACTGCTCCTTGTTGCACCTTGCGGCCTGATCTTCCTATTTCCTCCCACCCCCCCCTTGCCCACAGGACTCCAGCAGCGGGGAGGGAGTGGAGGGCATGCCTACCTTCCTAACTGTAGCTTGAGCGTGAACTTACGGCTCCTGGCTGCTGCCTTCACACCCGTGATAGTTGTAGGGCTCCCGCGAATCACCAGTAGCTTCCCTGGCTCTCTGCACATGGCCCTAGGTCTCGGGCCTCATGGCTACCTGACCTCAGTTCACGTCCTTCCTCCTCCCTCCTTCTCTTCCCTTGACTCCACACTAAGATCTGGTTCCTGCTTCCACTTACTCAAGGATGACTTGACATGCTTGCATTAAACACAGAACCCCAGAAGTGACTCCAAAGGTCAGTTGGCTATCCTCTTCTTTGAGCTATGAGCACACAAGTTTCCAGAGGCCATTTCCCTACAATTGTCTAGCTAATTAGTACCAACTTGACTTCTCATGGACCCTGTTGCTTGCCTCTTCTGGAGTGAGTCAAAACTCCTAAGTGATGCTCTCAAAGTCCTGGACTCTTGGCATGTGTTAGAGTGCTGCTCCTATTTTCAAACTATAAGAAGTTTGACTTAAAAACTTTTTGTCAACTTTCTGCCTGAATATCCTACAGAGACCTGGATCGCCAATAAAGCTGCAACTGTCATCAATGAATTGCCTCAGTTGACCTCAGCTTGCTGGTTTGCCCCACTGAAGGAGATGTTACTTCCAGAAAAGTTTCTCAATCCAACTGTAGCATGCTTCATCCAGACCAATACCAATTACTAGTCCATGGGTGTTGAGGCCACCTCAGGCATGGATTTTGAACTTTACCCACCCTGATTTCCTACCTTTATCAAAGACTGCACCTCTATCTTGCTCTTCAGCAAACAGCCATCGCTGAGCCTCGCTTCAGAACCAGCTTACTGCTTATGCCCCAGTGATTCATCCATAATTAATTTTTCCCCATGAAAATTTCTAAGTCAAAAGGTAAAATCTACACTAGGAGGAACCTAGTCTCTGTATCTGACCTGTGCTTTATCATGGTCAGCCTTAACTTTTTACTTTGATTCAGTTTAGTACGACCAGATAACCATAGCTGGAGCTTTTTGGTGCTATTTTTAATTTGAACTTTCAAAATTCATACCTCTAGTTCTACTTATTGGACTTTCGTCATTTAGTGTTATTTTATATATTAAAATGTTCAGTAGATTTCTAAATTGGTTGGGATTTTTCTTGTGTTTTGTTTCTTCTTTTTAGACTTGGCATGCTGGGCGTGGTCTCCCCTAAATAGTTTGCCTCTGCTTCCCAGGTTGTTGATGTGTGTTGGACTCTGTTTTTGCTGTTTTTGATACTCTGGGCACTTTACCACTGCTAACCCGTGCTAAAGTGTAGGTGTTCCTATGCAAAACATATGTGGAATTGGCTTATCCATGATTGGCATACTTGGTTTACTAGTAAGTCCCTAGTAAAGTGCACTAGAAGTGCCCAGGGCCTGTAAATCAAATTCTACTAGTTGGCCTGCAGCACTGGTTGTGCCACCCACATTAGTCACCCTGTAAATATGGCTCAGACCTTCCACTGCAGTGTCTGTAGTTTTAAACTGCCAATTTTACTTGGCAAGTGTACTCACTTGCCAGGCCTAATCCTTCCCTTTGATATATGTAAGGCACCCATAAGGTAGGCCCTGCGTAGCCCCCTGGGCAGGGTGCAGTGTATGTTAAAGGTGGGACATGTACTGATGTGTGTTACATGTCCTAATAGTGAAATATTGCTAAATTCAGTCTTCACTGCTGCAAGGCATATCTCTCCTAGGTTAACATGTGAGCTGCCTTTAAATATTAAAGTGCATATTCCCTTTGAGAGCAGATGGAAAATTGAGTTTGGGGTCTCTGAACTCACAATTTAAAAATACATCTTTTAGTGAATTTGGTTTTTATATTGCTAGTTTGAAAATGCCACTTTTAGCAAGTATGTATTTTCTTGCTTAAGCCATTCTGTGACTCTCTCTGTTTGTGGATTCCCTGTCTGGATCAGTTTGACAGTTTAGCTGTTTGTGAATCTCCTCTAGACAGTGAGACAAAGGGAGCTGGGATGTAACCTGCGTATCCTGATGAGGCATCTGTGCTAGAGTGGAGAAAGGAGTGGTCACTTACACCTGAATGGGCTGTGCCTGCCCCCTCACACTGCAGTCTTCAAACCTCTTGTGTGTGTCTGGGGCCTGGTCTGGGCAAGGCAGGATCTTGTGAACAACAGAGACTTTCTTTTGAAGTATACCTACTTCAAAGGCAGAAAGGGGTATAAGTATTGGACCCAAAACCTCTGAAAATTAGATCACTTCTGGAACCAAGAGGAACCTCTGCCAAGGAGAAGAGCTGACGAAAAGTGCTGCTCCTACCTGTGACTGTGCTTTGTTGGGCTATATTCCAGTTGCTGCTTCTGCCTGTGAATGGAGACAAAGACTGCACTTTGTGGTATATTCCTACTTGTGAAGAATCTCCAAGGTCTTGAGTTGAGCTTGCATCCTGTTTTGAAGTCTCAGGGCCATCAAAGATTTCCTCTGCTAACATCTGAACTTTCTGCTGAGATTCCTGCCCATCCAAGTGGTGTCCTATCCAGTCCCTGAGCCCTTGAAAGGTGAAGTTGGCAGACAAGAACTGAAAATCCATGTACAGACAGCTGTGTGGGGAAATTTTCAACGCACCATGTGCAACACGGCTGATAAAACAAGGTGTTGCCGGCTTTGCTGCTAAAATCAATGTTCCACCTGCAGTGCGGCTGGGAGATTGATGCATTGTGGCTGGTAAACAATGCGCAAAACCCACTTGCGACTGCAGATAATGACGCAAACCCCATGCAGTGTGGTTTTCTAACATTGTACAACTGAATTTTCCACGCATCGTCCCTGGGCGTCAAAGTCAACCCGACTCTGCACGGAGTCGAGGTGCCCCATCCGGAAATTGATGCATCGCTCTCTTGTGATGACGTATGACGTATGACGTATCGCCAACCCGTCTAGAGAAGAAACGACACACGGCCTCCCTTGCAAGGAAAGAATAAACGCATTGCTGATTTTTTCAATGCTCGCTCACCCGTGCTGCTTTCTTTTTGGCGCTAACCAGGTACTATGCACAAAATCATCGTTTCCATTGTTTTCTGTGGAGTAAGACTCTTAGGGCCAGATGTAGGAAAAAAACAAATTGCAACTCGCAATTTGGTATGCAGAAAGGTGTCTCAGACACCTTCTGCAACTCGCAATGGGGTCGCAAAGACCCAACTCATTAATATTAATGAGATGGGTCGCATTTTGCGACCCCATTGCGAGTATGGGCACTCATAGGGATGGTGGCCTGCTGGAGTCAGCAGACCACCATGTCCGTGACTGCTTTTTAATAAAGCAGTTTTTTTTTTTTCTATCGGCAGCCCGTTGTCCTTAAAGGAAAACGAGCTGCACTTAGAAAAAAAAAAAAAAACTTTTGTTTCGGTATTTTTCAGAGCAGGCAGTGGTCCATAGGACCATTACCTGCTCTGAAAAATTATTTTTGTTTCCATTCACAAAGGGGAAGGGGTCCCATGGGAACCCCTTCCCGTTTGCGACTGGGTTACCATCCACTTCAAGTGGATGGTAACTGCGAAGCGGTTGCAAATGAAATTGAATAGCATTGCGAGTCGCAAATAGGAAGGGAACACCCCTTCCTATTTGCGAGTCGGAAATGCATTTTGCGAGTCGGATCCGACTCGCAAAATGCATTTCTGCATAGCAAAGAGGCTTTTGCGCCTCGCAAACGGCGTTTTTCACTGTTTGCGAGGCGCAAACACTTTGCTACATCTGGCCCTTATTCTTTTGAAAATTTATATTTTAACTTATGTATGTTGGATTTTTGTCATTTTGGTCTTATTTGATTTAGATAAATATTGCTTATTTTTCTGAAACTGGTGTGGTGTCCATTTTGTAGTGTTTTCACTATATTACGGAGTGTGTTGGTACAAATACTTTACACATTGCTTCTGAGTTAATCCCACCTGCTCGTGCCAAGCTACCAAGGGGGTGAGGGTGGATTAACCAGGTGTGTACCTCCTTTGTCGTGACCAGAATGAGAGTCCTTGCTTGGACAGGGGGTAACCTGATTGCCAACCAAAGACCCCATTACTAACACTACTTTATTACTGTTTGAGTACTGCATAAACACTTTACTTATTGCCTCTAAGCTAACCCTGGCTACTTTCTGACAAGCTACAAGAGGGTTAAGCACAGGTGTGTTTATTTGCCTTAGTGGTTCACCCTGACAAAGACTTTGATTATTATGCTTTGGCAACATTCCAGCCCTAGCAGACTTGCCACATTGGAAGTCGAAGGATCCACCAAATTGTAGATGATGCGGTTATAGAAAAGAGGACCTTATACATCTAGTATGTATTTGTCCCATGTTAAAGCAAGTCAGGGTCGCTTTATTGAAAACAAAGTTCTCAAAGAGAGGGGTACATTCGTGTAGGTTGACAATTGTCTGCAGTCTTAACCCAGACAACACTAGCCTGAATTGTAAACTGATAAAATTCCTACATCAGCACACAAATGCAGTGACCACGAACCTGAACCTGTATCAGCAAGCACAAACAGTAGTACAGACGTAGGTGACTGGTGACCCCAGGAGGCTGCTTAACTTGTGGAAACTGAGGCAGTAAGGTCTGGAAATGTTGTGCAATAGTGTTATATGTGATTTAAGTTCATTCTTGTTTGTATTTTTCTGTTTGTTCTGCTGCCACATTGTATTACAACAGGACTATAGCAGGCAATCATGCTGGTTACATACAGTAGGTCCATGGTCGTATTAGTCAGATAACTATATGTGTAAGTACTTTTAATGAATGCTCTGGCAGTTTATAGCAGGATAAATATTAAACTTGCACAAAGCTACGTTGTTAAGTGAATACAATTAAGGTAGTTATTACCAATTAACTACACAGCCTAGCACAAATAACCGATTATAGCATATCATATTTTGATATTTACTTGGTAGTAGATTTGTGAGAGATAACAAGTGGTTAACTATTCAACAGCCTGTTCTTTTAAATGTGTAGAATTAGAAGTGGTCAGAAACTCAGAACGTCGTATCTAGACCTGTAATTATAATCTCAAACATACCTGATAATTTATTTTTACGTGATTTAGCTTTTTTCGTACAATATGTATACTGTTATGGTTTTTATTAACTACGCAATAATGACAATTACATTTAACATTTTTAGACTGTGATTATTATTTGAAATGGATTCACATACCTCTTAGCTAATACTACAATTACATGCAATGATATTTCTGTAAAGAGTTTTGCAGCACCTCAAATCTTGTCAGCCCCAGTATAGTTTTTGGCTATGTCAACTTATCTAAATATTCTAGCTTCATGTGACTTCATGTGATGTCTAAATTACATATAGGATACTATGGACACTGGCCAACTCCACAGGCGTGGACCATGGTGGCCTTTAAGTCCTTGATTTGAACTAGCAGAGCATGATCTTGCTAGACAGAGTAGGTCCAATCAAATATTCTGCCATCCATGTTGACAGGGGTCTACAACGTGTTACATAGATGTCCACTAGCAATTGTGTAGGATCCTGATGGGAGTTCCAGAAGTGACATAGCTATTATCTATTACATGAAAAATAACATTAAAATATAGAAAGCAGCAGTCTATATCCCGATTATTCATTAAAAGCCCCATTGGTGTTTTCCTAGTGGGATGTTGTTAATAACGATACTCTGTGGCAAAAAAAGAGAAGTATTGTTTTCCTAAGGGTTAACGTGTTTCCGCTGCTGCCTATTTTGATGTTGCTTAGTGAGGTTTTTAAGAGCATAAGGGAAGTGTCCAATTTTGATCAGTGACTCTGATTGCAGTTTTTGATGAGGCAAGCAGGGGAAAAGCAAAATCTTTGTTAATTCTGCTTGCCTGCATACCAAGGGCTTTCAGAATATGGAGATGTGCACAGGGCACAATTGTGCAAGGGACAATTCCTGGAGGTGAGTGACATTACATGTTTTTCTTTTTTTCTCACCACAGTAAGACCTTTACCTCCCAGGGAAATCCCCTCCTCTACACCTGCAACACTTTTGGATGTTTGCGCTTCCTAGGTTTATGCAGCTATGTAATTTCCTCCTCTTCTTGCCAGGAGTGTTTTTGCGCATTTCCAGGAGGGAATTGATCGTGATTATTTTTCTGAATATCCCTTCCTCTCCATTATTTCTAGGGAATTACTTTCTTGGCGTACATCTCTCCCATCCCAGGTAGGAGGCTTACACATGCATAGTATTAGACGTTTCTTGGGTACTATTATGCCTACATTTATCGAGGTTTAATTGAAGCTTCACCTCGAATGAGCTATGTAAACTTGAAAACCAAGACATTTGCATGTGTAAGGTGAAAACATGCGTAAATGGTTTTCAGAATAAGGCCCGTGGACTCTTTCAAGATCCACTTCCTTAAAAGACTTCTTGAAAAGAAAATAACACTCTTATATTTAAAAAAAATGGTTGTGGCAATGAAGTTTACAAAGTCACCAGATAGGAGTAACATCATAGTTTATTTAATAAACATTTCGAATACGAAATTGTATAAATAATAGTTGAAATTGTGGTGATGTGTTAAAAGTCTGTTGAATTTCGAGCATCACTGCAACTTTCTTGTGTAATTCTATTGCTTGAGCCCAGTGCTTAATTTTTAATATAATAAGTCCTGGTGAGCATAGTTTTGTTTAGAAGCCTGCAGCCGGCACTATCTATAGTCAGGTGCCAATATCAACATGGCATAGTTTTTATTCCAGGCCTATATTAGTGTGTGGAGATCTCTGCTCTAACTGTGGAGTCTCTGCAGTTGTAAAGTTACTATTAAATCACAGTTTGTGAATACTGAAAAAGAGTACTTTTGCACAAAAGTGTAAGTTTACCTTTGTGAATAAAGCCCATAGTGTGTTTGATGATGCAAAAGTAATGACACTATTAATCATCATCTTAGCTCCACTCTTCATTGGGTTCAAGAAAAGGGGGGATTTTCTGAAACATATTTGGAATTTTACAACTTTAGTTATTGCCTCTCTCTGAGGCAAAGGTGAGGTCAGGGTCAAATATGAACACCTGACTTTTTTACTGAGAGGTGTTTGTTGGTGCTTGAAAGCAGGAACGTCACAGAAAAGGGCAAGATCTGGGAATGGTCTAATCCACCACTTGAATGTTAATTTGGTCCACTTGGGCAGAGGAAGTGTTCTTTCACCCATCAGCAAACTTTTCAAGGTATATATATATATATATATACACACACACACATATATTTATATATATATATATATAGATATATATATATAAATATATATATGCTTGATTTCCTGAGTTTTTCCACCAGAAATGTTTCAAAATCACTTGATTCATTGCTAGCACATACATATTGCACAATGGTGATGAAAGAGATGAGTGATTTGGCATGCCACTTTCATCGTATATATTGATGGAACTATGGATTTTATCTACACCTGTTAACTGCATTCGGGGATGATGGATTGTATGCATTGTACACCTACCATCCCTTTGAGACTTTTGAAAGTAGCACGATCCACTGTATTGAATGGTCCTCTCTATTGTACACAGTGGAGAGACCTAGAAGTATGAATGTGGCTTGTTTGACCACATTCACAGAAGTATGGCGGTCTTCTCTTATGTTGGAGTATGGTTTCCATTGTATTCTTTTGTCTGAACTGAGATTACATACCCGCTAGTATGTTTTTTTACTCTAGGACTTCCTAAAACAGTTTTTTTTCTAGAACTTTGCTAGGAAAATGTAGATTTGAAATTGGTTATCAATTTGGCAATGTAGTTTAACTGACTACCCTTCAGCAACACTTTGCCTTTTAAAGATACATTCATAAAAGCATGCTTGAACATGTAACAAAGGATTAAAGAGGGAAAAAGTATTCTTAGGGCTTCATTATGAATGTGTTACAATGAGCAAAGTGTTGAACACAATTGGTAAATGCCATTACTGCTGAGAGCAGTATTTACATAAGTGATAAATACCTTATTTTCTGAGTTTTTAAAAGGAAAATGGGGTATGACATGTGGAATCATTTTTATACACTGAATTCTGCATGTTTTGCATTTTTCGAGGCCTTTTACCAGAAACATTTCACTAGGTATGACCTGCTGAAACTAATCAGGGGAGAACAGTGAGAATGTGATAATTATCACACAGCTCATAATTCCAATTCCCATGCAAATTTGTGTTTGCACAGGTATCAGAATATAGCTGTTAACTCATAATCAGGGCTGTTATGGGGGGAAAGGTGATTTTTTAAGAAAATTATCCAGAATGGGTCTTTGACAGAGTTTAGACTTAGGAAATCACAGTAAACAGTGGGATGGGCATACTCATAGGACAGAGAAATAAATTGCTCTAGGCACTTGCCACATACATCATAGGAACATTACAAAAATTAGTTGTGTGAGACAATAACTCTTAGACTTCTATACCTAACACACTGGTAGTTTGGGTAATGATGTGAGTCTTTGAAGGTCTTTTCACAAAGCGGTAGTCCAACCATTTCTGGAACCTTTACTGACCCCTAGATCTCCTCTTTAAAAATGAAATAAAAATATTCTTCTTATGGACATATTTTACCAGTGATGGATAAGCAGCAGGGGCCTTGCTAAGACAGAACTAAGGTCATTTGACTATCTACACATACATTTCTATTCAGTGAACACCTTCAATTTGATTAGTTTTTGGCTTTTCAGGGATTCAAATATTGCTGGGGATAACTCATTGAAGTGTATGCAGGTGACTGAATTTTATGAGTCTCTCTGGATTCATATAGACGTTTGTCACGCAAATAATCCATGAGGGTGCTGGAGCGCCACCAAGGTCTTCCTCCCGCCTAGGATTCAAAAACTGCATGTGCTCTGGTGAGACACCGCAACTTGTCCCACCTACACTAGAGGTCGACTAGATCTTTGGACTCAGTGAGGAGTGTGGCAATCAGATTCATTCAAAATAAATCAATAACACAAGAAACATAAACAATTTTAAACGCCATGATCAAATTAACCACAGAATCGAAACTCTAAACTGAATAAAATTTCAGAGCTTTATTACAACCACAAAGTAATTGTAACAGAAATGTTGCACAAAACTAAGTTACAAACATACATGAAAACCATAGGCTGACCAAAACATCTAAAAAGGTTAAGCCTACTAAACATCAGTACCATTAAATATACTCCAAGAGGAAAACACAAATTAGCAGAACTATAATATGCACATCGAAATCAGATTTGAAAGCAGATGATGGTGGCATCAGTAAATCATCAAAATTCAATTAATAACAATCAATTTTCGGGGCTGGACCATCCTTGTACTTAATACGAATTTGGGCTTGCATGTGTGGGGATGCACTAACACATGTGGGCAAAATAAAAGAGGACACAACATTAATTTGGAAAACTCAGCTAGCTAGGATTACTCAGTATAAGAATACACTGGTGTAATCATCTAAGCTGAAAAGGAAACAAGAAACCACATTGAAGATTATATACCTCTCCTCAAGGGACAGCAGACAGGAAAGATTTGTCGGTCCAGAGTGCTCACAGCTTCCAAGCATCAGTAGACAGCAGGATCAGGGACAGGGCAGAACACGAGCTGCACAATAAGCTGGTCAGCAGTTCATAAGTTTTGGGGCATATTAGTACTGAACAGCATACGTGAATGAAGCAATAGGAAAGATGACTTTTAGTTCTTCAGAAGACATCTAAGGATCATAGGGATTCAGGAGAGAGAGAGAGGCACCACCTCAAAGGGTCATCAGCAAGACTCGAACAACTAAAATTTCAAAAAGTCTCTCCCTAACTAGATGATGTCTACACGTTTCTGATTGGTCCTCCATGTGGGCTCATCTTGTGCAAATTAATCAATATCCAATGGAAAATCATTGACAACATCAAGTTCGTAACTATACCAGATTTTCTCAGAGAGCTTGCAAAGTCATCTCGATGAATACATACAGTTCCGCCAAAATATATCACTTGTTAATCAATTGAAACTTAGTGATTCTTTCTCAGGCTGCACAAGATGATTCTAACAGTTCTCTTGTGAAATTTATAAAATGCTTCCTGTCTTATTCGATAGCTAGAACAAATACTGATACATTTGTTATTAGTTAAAACATGGTCTCTGTCTTTAATACAATAGGACATTCACCAACACATCGGCAACCTAGGAATTAATTCAGGTCAAAGGGAACAGAATGCATTAGGACTTTTCCTCTACTGCTTTAAAATGAATCTTCAGGCCTAGTCTTGTTAAGGAAACCTAAATACATTTTTATGCAATTAATACATACAAATCCTATTATGCACCTTACAATTTGAATCAAATATGCAAATTATTTAATTTCAATCATTATTCATGCCTGACAGTAGAAACTGTTTAAACTTGCATTATTTATTTCTACGTCTAACTCTTTGTTAAACATTATTTAAATCAATATAAGTACGAATAATTCATGTTTGTTTAATATTCATAATATATCCTTCATTTCTAATTTCCTAAAAAAAATACTTTTAATATTAATATTAATATTAATTAATGTCAATAATTCACTCACAAATAAATGCACAACATCTTTCATGGCAAAACCCAATGTCAAAATGAAATGGAGGTCACAATGTCCCCCATATTTCAAACTTGCAATTGTTTACATTTCATGTCACTTTCTCTATTAGGCTTTTAAATGAAGGTTTACAATTCCCCATATGCTAACTTTTATGCCACTAATTGTTAGACCTGACAGCCTTAGGGTGGTCACCCCCAACTTTTTGCCTGCCTCCCTCCACTTTTTAACACTGTTTTTGCTGGTTTCAGGACTCTGCGCACTTTACTACTGACAACCAGTGCTAAAGTGGATATGCTCTCTCCCTTAAAACATGGTGACATTGGCTCATACCCAATTGGCATATTTAATTTACTTGTAAGTCCCTAGTAAAGTGCACTGCATGTGCACAGGGCCTGTAAATTAAATGCTACCAGTGGGCCTGCAGCACTGATTGTGCCAATCACATAAGTAGCCCCTTAACCATGACTCAGGATTGCCATTGCAAGGCCTGCGTGTGCAGTTTCACTGCAACTTCGACTTGGCATTTAACAGTACTTGCCAAGCCTGAAACTCCTCTTTTTCTACACATATGTCACCCCTAAGGTAGGCCCTGGATACCCCACAGGGCAGGGTGCTATCTAGGTAATAAACAGGGCATATACCTGTGTATTTTATATGTCCTGGTAGTGGAAAACTCCTAAATGTTATTTTCTACTGCTGGGAGGCCTGCCCCTTTGATAGGCTAACATTATGGCTTCCCTTATATACTGTTTGAGTGGTAGGCTCTCCTCAGAAAGGGGTAGACAGGTCATTTTTAGTATGGCCAGAATGGTAATTCGAGATCCTGCTGACTGGTGAGGTTGGATTATAGATTACTAATTTAGAAATGGCACTTTTAGAAAGTGAGCATTTCTCTGCACTTACAATCCTTTGTTGCTTTACAGCCTGTCTCCAACCCACATCTGGGCAAGGCTGGTTGACAGCTCCCTTGTGTATTTCACCCAGGCAACCACAAACACAGGATGCTCAGTCACATCTACACACATCTGCATACTGAATTCTCAGGGCCAAAAAGAATTCATCTCTGCAAAGGAACTCCTTGTGCTGTGAAAATCGACACACAGCCTGCCGGAATCGACACGCGGTCTGCCTAGAGGTGAAAGAATTGCTGCATCGCCGAAGCAGAATAACGCATCCCGGCTCCCTGAGTGGAGCTCGACGCAGGGCCAGCGTTGCGACCGGAACTTTGACGCACAGCCCACTGGATCGATGCATCGCCGAGCCGGAATGACGGAGCCCGACTTCCTGCGTGAGGAATTGACGCAGCGCCTGTTGTGTGACAGAAATTCTGATGCATCGCCTACCGGATCGATGCAGCACCTGTGACTTCATACTGCACGCCCAGGATTTCCACACATTGTCCCTGGGAGTCAAAAGACACCACATCGCAAAGAGGATTCAAGCCTGCGTGCCCGAATTTGACCCAAAAACCTTGCAGCGTGGAAAAGAATCAACGCATCATCTGTGTGCACCCGGAAATCCGATGCACATCCTTTGTTTTCAATGCATCTCCTCCTCTGCAGTCCCCGTGCGTGTAATTTTGACGCACACCAGGTACTTTGTTCTTGCAAGAGGTCCTTGTTCCATTTTAAAGATTATCCTACTCATTACAGAAGTGGTATTGCAACTTGTACTTATCAAATCTTTATTGTTTTGACCTTAAATCATTCAGATAAATACCTTATATTTTTCTAAAAACCTGCATGGTGTAGTTTTTGTGGTGTTTTCACTGTTTTATTGCATGATTTATTGCACAAATACTTTACACATTGCCCTCTAGGTTAAGCCTGACTGCTCAGTGCCAAGCTACCAGAGTGTCGGCACAGGATAATTTAGATTGTGTGTTACTTACCCTGACTAGGATTGTGGTCCCTACTTGGACAAGGGTGTATACCTCTACCAACTGGAGACCCCATTTCTAACACTAATGTATTAGTAAATTTTGATCTATATCAAGGGAAAAACAGATCTCCCCAAAACAATCTACACCCTCAAAACTGGGGGTGGTTGAAGGACTTTCAGTACAATTTATATACGTACTTTAGTCTTTTAGACTATATTTACTAGTGTTACTGGAGTGGAAAGACTTGATGGGAAGATATGGGATATTCAAAATTTTGTGGATGTTGCCTGTTAGTTGGCAGACTCTAAATATGGCATACTTTCTAACACTGATACAGTAGAGAAGTTTAGTTTGAAATTCAACTTCTAAATCAGGTCCTTACAGCTGGACAGAACCACAAAACTGTTGCTAAGGACTATAATAAAGCATCTATTTCATGCTTCTGCAGATGATTAAAAAAAACGCCATAGTGTCGGGTAAAAAACATCTAACTGCAAGGAAATGGACGGTGTAAAGATTTTCATTATATGAAAGCATTTAATTCCGAGCATCTCAGACAGAAATTATATACTATGCATATTCAGATTGCTTACAGCATACTTGGTAAACATTGTCTATGAATTCCTTACCCCTGGGCATCATCTTGTTTTGTTTTCGATAGTTAAGGGACAAAATACTGAAGACTACTTGAAAATGAAGGATGCTTATTGTGCTTTCCTCATTGCTTTCTTTCTTTTTTCTTTCTCTCCTCTTACTTTTAAGGAGCTTTGTATCGCACTAAATGTCACCTTAAAGAATGTTGGATGGTGGTAGATCTTTAAATTCAGTACGGTCTATGAACTCCAGATGGTTGCAGTGATTCAAGTGAGTTCAGTGTTTAAGGTAGGTTTAGGTGGGCCCTTCCCAGATAGAGAGTTGAGTGTTACAAGTGTTATGTCTTACTGAGGAGTTGTGCTCAGTCACAGGCCCTGTTGTATTTTTGTAATTTTTGAATTTGTGATTTTGGTAGGCTTAGATAATGATGTTGTAATAATCTTCTCTTGACATATGGGATAAGTATTTAAATATTCACAGTCTTATGAACGAGAAAGCCGAGACGTATAGAGAAAAAACAATTTAGAAATGATCACACACTCTGGTCAAGCAAGAAGTCAAATTTCAGTGAAGGATACCTATGTCCTTCCCATCCACCCTAAACCAAGCTCCAAAAATCCTTTAAACTGGTGTAAGTGGGAAATCTTGGAAATTAATTTAATACTTTCCTCCACATACTGACAAATTGTTTCCCCATGGTCACACAATTTGATAAATTGATCAACTTTCATAGGGGGGATGCTGTCCACTTTTTGCCACTATCTCTTGAAGTGGGTTACCAGGATGTTACATGCATTTTTGCCAGGGGATATCATGAATACATATGCATATAGGGACAGCCTTCCTTAAGTCTCTCAGTGTCTTCCAACTCTAATATACATGGCTGTCTAGTAGGCAGCAGAGGAACACATAGAATACGTGGCTATGTTAGCGTTCTACATAATCTGCATCCAAAGGTGAGACAATGGCAAGCCCAGTCTTCGGGTCCTCGCAGCCAATTACAGAAATTAGTGGTAGGACACAAATGGTGGCGCTAGGCAGCCTATTGAGCGCTAGTGTGAGGGGAAAGGGCAGGAATGCACCATATGCCTTAAAAAATTGCACATTCCTGCCCTTTTTCCAGTGACACAGTGCAGCACAGCAAGGTGGCATTCTGCTCTGCACTACAACACTTTCCCATAAATATGGACCTGGATGTGCTTAGAGAAGTAAAGGGGACAGGCAGTTTTCAGAGGCAGCTCCTATTGCCTCAATATATGCAGTTCATTACCTGAGCCAAGGTGTCCATTTCCATTGGTAGCACTACATGTTACAAAACTGTTTGCTTATCATGAGGGGACAAGGGACATTATCTCTACCCCCACAAACACAGAAATGAGTTCCTGTATAGGTACACCACATCAAGTATTCTGTCTGACTTGGATGGTCTAATTGCAGCAGTAATTGCCAATATCAGCTTCCTATCCAGTCTGCAATTAAATATGAAGCAGGCTAAAATTTGAATAGGAAAAAGTATCCTCTGATTACATTTACTGAGTATATGGATGCAATATGTCAATCTGCCTTGCATAAACATTTTATTGCATACCTAACTAACCAGACTTTCAGAAGATTATTGTTATGTTTGATTCCTCTTAAGTTTTTTTTTTGCATTCAAATTAACACAAGTCATCTTAGTGAATGCCTTTGAGTCATCTCAGGTGGCTACGGAATGTAAGAGAAAACACTTTTATAGAGAGTGCTGGAAGCTACAATTTTTCCAATGCCAGTACTCTGCGATAGCAAAACCTCTGTTATGAGCACGGCCAAACAATATTCTCTGGGGATACCACTTCACCATACAACAAATGGTCCATTGTTTCTGTGTCTAGAAAAACAGGTCCCAGTTTAACTAGGTGGTAGTCAGTCCCAGTTAAAAACACTGTTAAGGAGGTACAGTTGCTCTGGGAACAGGTGGAGCCAAGAATCTGCTCGCCTTTATCAGCCACAAAACATCAGAGAACACTCCCATAGTGAGTTTACAGCCAGGGCTTGAGTTGAGGGTAGATGTCGCCTGCCCGCTATTTTTAGAGGGTAGATGCCATCTACCCTGCAGCAAAAGCTGGTCACTTTCAGTGGAGTGTAACGTTCCTTTCCTACTTCTTCCAGAATTCACAGAAATATGCTGAACCCATCCCGGTATAATTTTCTTACCCTGGGACACTTCCAGCAGCTCCTACAGTCTGTCGTAATAGGGCCCTAAGTCAAGTGGCTATGAAAGGGGGTACTCCCAGGGGCTTAGTTACAATTGGTGCAGCTGGTGCAGTGGCACTAGTCCTGAATGGCCCATTGGTACTTGATAATTGCTCTATTGTACTACACCAACAGTCCAGGGGAGATTTTTCCTGGCTTGCACCATGGCATCCTTGGTATGCTACTTTGTACTGTTCCATTGTCTGGCTCTCCCTGTGACATAGCTGCCAAGTTTCCTGCGTCTATGTCTGATGTGCTGGCCCAGTCCACAGTTTGTCCTTGAATTCTGTGACTTGTAGTCCTATTTTATAATGGAATAATCAAGACTACAAGTCCCAGGATGCAAAAGAAACCTTGGACTGGAACAGCACCACACATGGACAGGGAAACTTCACAGGGATGCTTCACGGACTCACTAGAGGCAAAAAAAGCAGTTATCAGGGGAAGACATTCTTCGTACCACCACCTCTGTAAGATGATCCAGCAATAATCTTCATTTAATGTCTGCATGATGATACTCAAGCCACTCCTTTAGAGTGGCAACATTAGACTCCTTTTGGTTTACTTTAGGCCTGAGAGTGTTCTAAAAATCTGGCAACTGGGAGGGAGTTTGTAGTGTTTTAGAACTGTTTTTAAAGGACTGCCCTACCCTGCACTGCTGACACAAATCTTATTGGTGTTCCATTTCATCACTCTTTTCTGCCTCCCTTACCATGTACTATATCTATTAATTGGCCCTCTTTAGCAAAATATAGAAGCACTTAGAGTGGAAGACCAGTGGGTACCAGGAGGATCAGGAACATTTAAAGAAGAGCAGTTAGAATGTGGGTGGGGGTTTGGTGCTGAGTCTGCACTTCCTGCATATGATACTATATAGGATTGTAAACAAAATTGTATGAATTCTATTGTAACATTTCTTTTCTGTCTTTGTTCACTTTAGTTAATAGCCATTGATCATTACCAAATGCTCTAGAACACATTTAAAAGTGTTTTGCATTTATATTTGCTGTTTGAAGTATGTACAATAAAGACTTTCTGCAGCACACATGGAAAGATGAAATTATCTCTTGTGATTGTATTGTGCAGGAAGGTGTCCTTTCCTGCACAAAAACAATCATCCCTGCAACGCAGACACCATTACACCATGGTGCAAGGAATCCTGCATTGGCGCCCTTTTCTTTAGACGGGCAGCACAGCAAGAAGACTTCAGGAGTTGGCAGGACTTTCAATTTCCATCACCTTTTTTCTCTTGTATAGTTGGTTTTTTTTTCTGTGTGTATTTGTTTTCCAAATTTTACAGCCATTGGCGCCCAATCCGTTCCTCTGCTAATAATGGCTCATTTCCTTGTTAAAATGAGGTTATTCTGTATATTGAAAGGCTGCCATTGTAGGATACGTGTGATGTAAATTGCAATTTTAAAACTGCTAAATATTGTCAATGCGTACTTGTTTGATTGCAGGAAAGAAGAAGCTATAATTTTCAAGCAATCTGTGTCTGCAGATGGCAGAGCGTTCCTAGACTGCCGAAACTACAGTGTATTCCGCGGAGACGTATACGAATTAGGGCTGCTGCGCAGAAACTTCAGAAAGCAGTCACAACCACCCAGATTTCGAGGGCACTAACTATTTGCCCTTTAATTTACCCCCGGTAGGTAACGACTAGCGCTATAATATACCTCAGAACTGCAATATATGCTAAACAAAGACTCGGTGTGTTGCTGTGATAATATGCACACCACCGTAGCCCTACACACGTCGTGCAGGTGTATTTATTTAATTTAAAGCACTGTGTGAGTTAAATATGCATTTTCCCAGCATGTGTCAATCAAGGAACAATCTAGAAGCCGCGGCTCCTGCGGCTCCGTCTTTAAGTATCTCTGCAGCGTTTTCGTTTAACTCAGCACTTTAGTTGTGAACATTTCTCCCCTTCAGGAGTTATGGCTAAGAGGTCGCTACATGGATTATTTATAGCACATGTTAAGCCGCACCTCGGCTATTGTTATTTCATTCAGTTACGTTTCTAATTGATATTTGTCTTGAAAAAACAATGTATATAATGACTGTGCGCTGTGCGCCAGACTATTCACACGCTGAGTTCTCCTGAGACGTGTTTCTAGTGCCATCTAGGGGATTTATTTCTGGGAGTTTGTTGCAAGCGAGAGTCTTTCTGTAAAGAAGTGTCTGTAGAGAGCAGTTGAAATCCGCAGAGCGACGGCTGGTACTGCTTTTTGCGAATGTGTGATTTTTTTAACGAACTCCGTGGGATTACATCAGAACAATGTTAGTGCTTGAATATCAGTGCTCCCGTGCTTCTGTTCCACGGTCCTGTTCTTCACTGGGGGGAAAAAAACAGAGAGAGACATCTGTACATCTGTAGCTAAGCAATTTGTATACTGAGGTGAATTACCAGGTTCAAGAAACTGGCGCCTGCGTGGCCTGGAATAAAAATGCTCACTGCTACACTTAAACATGAGATATACAAAGATGACTTCTTACCTCTGTTTCTTTCCTGTGAGGTGACTCGTCGTTATATGATAGATGCATCTCCGGAGCTGAAGACTCTTTGTTGTTTCCTTTGACTTATATTTTTTATTCGATTTGGACATACTATGAGGGGTAACCTGCTTCTGGTTACAAACAGCTGGACACCAATACGATTCATTTATTCAGTGTTTTTCAAGATGGGCCTAGCCATGCAGGGTGATATCCTGGAGTCCTGGTACTCACCGGGCGTGCCTATTGTGGCATACAGCTCCTAGTAATCCTGTAGCTGTACTAATCAATGTACAATAATCTAATGTCCTACTTTAGTACTTGTTTTTCAGTCTGTAGCTAGAGGAATGAAGAAACACATGGGGAGCAACTATTCTAACTTTTTCTACTGAGTACAAAGTCACAAGGTTTGTCGTCCGCTTCTTCCCGTCCCTCCTAATATTTTGGCATTATTTCTTCCTTGGGGTTTGTGTTGATGCATTGTTTGATGTTTTAAAGAAAATATTAAGAAAAGAAAAGGAACATCATAACATGAAAAATTCAAACATCATGACAATATATGAATATGATGGACATTATGCTAATGTAACATTCTAAAAGGAATAAAATGCACATAGGTAAATGAAACAATGGTAAATCATAACTGTATTTTGTGTGGAGTTTATGAGATCTCGAAGGGAATGGAAGGCACGGGAAAGAGGAATGGAATTACTAAAACCGTCTTTTATGAGGCATCAGCATAACTAACAAAATTCCATTAACAACAATAATCACTTGAACATGAACTAAAAAAAAATAACAGAAAAGTGAGCACATGAAATATTGGAAAACAGTGAATCAATAATGCTCAGGGAGGTTTGAAAGTCTGATATGCCAAAGGCTGAAAAGTGTAAGAGCAGCCCTCAGTATGATGCTATTGTGGCGCTTTGCTGGATTTGCACCATAAATTATGGTGTTAATACAGCAAAGCACTAGGGAGGTCCATGCCATCACTTTAACGCCTGCCCCGAGCAGAGGTTGAAAATGATGGAAAAATGTTGCAGTGAACACTTGAAGAATTCACTGCTCCATTTTTTGCAACCTTCCTTCGTGGGAATGCCCCCCCCCCCCTTGCATATATTATACCTGCTGCAGGTATAATTTGGCGCAAGGGGTTACAAAATGGTGCAATGCTAGCATTGCACCACTTTGTAAATATGGCAAAGGAGAATGGCCTCCTTAACTCCAAATTAGCATAAAAAATTACTCTAGTGTGGCGCAAATAGGCGCTTGGGCCTTGTAAATCTAGACCATGGTCTTTCACTCTGGCCAGGACCACTGCAAGGCTGACTTGACAGGCCCCCAGATAATATTGCAAAACACAATTTATAAATCTAATTTGCCCTATATGTCATTAAAAGTGCACAGTGCACCTTATTCATTCGGTCTCTATCACTGAGCTCTAAGCCTAATGTTATTGCATTAGGTACTTCATTCACCGGCCCGTAGCCTTATCTCAACATCTTGTCTCAGACTGTCAATTAGGGGATTTTAGCCCAGGATAAGGGCTAGACAGACCTGACAATCCCGCAACATTGCAAAATGCACTTTTTGAACATGGCTAGCCTCATAAGCCTAATAATATTGCACAAGGTACTTTAAAATTGCCCTACTTCGGTCCTGACCAGTGGTAGCCAGGGGTAGGCCTCCCTTTGTTATTGCAAATAGCATTTTTCAATTCAGATAGGAGTGAACCTGACTTTTGTAGCTCGTATGAAATTGCCCAGATCACTTCTTAGCCTGGTTTGATAGTGTCCCTCCTCGCACAAAAATCATTTTTCAATTTGGACGGGATTCACCCTGACTTCTGTAGCTGATGGAATTGCTCAGACCACTCTGTTGTCTAGTTCAGATAGTGTCCGCTGGCAGGATGAATCCCACACACTCTTCACCGCACTTTATGTCCGTGATCTGACATAACACGTGGGGCACTTACTGAATAGCTTGCCCAGATATCAGGATTGGCTCTCCAGCGACCTAAGTTCTTAAACCCAAATGTTATCCTAGGTGTACTGGCATCAATTGCGTTATGGTGCTACTTGTCAACTTTCTTTCCTTCCTATATTTTTAATTCAATAATCTCATCAGATTTTGAGACTATTTTACAGCACATTGCACTATATTCTTCAACCTGAATGTTGTGAAGGGATCCCTTGGGAGAACTGTGCTTTTTAAAAAAAGTTTGTTTAACACATTATGATTTTACATTGACTAGAAAAGATGTAATGACAAAGCACTTGTATGACATACTGAATTGGCAGATGTATGCCTTGAATTGACTCATCGTGATTCGATTGACTCTGCTCTGTTTTAACCAATTTTTTATTTTCTTTGCTAACTGTTATAGTTTTAAATAACGAGAAACAATAACATTTATCTATCTATGAGATGAAAGGATGTGTTCTGCATAATGTCTATGTAGTGTATGATGATGGCATACTGCATAGGACCAGGTTTTGTAAGAGATCTGAGCTGTGCATTTCCAATTGATAGTAATCTGCTGAATAGCTATGGTCAGTAAAAAGGGCAAGCAACTTAGAGGCATATTTGCAAGAAAGTGGTACATCGGTCCAGATACCCAACTTTTCTTGCATCGGCCCTGCCCTAAATGACACCATGGTTGCGTCATATTTATAAAACAGCGCTCCATGGTGTTTGTTAGGACAATAGCATCAACATTTTTTACGCTATTGTGGTGCTTTGCTGCACTAGCATCAAAAACGTTGACGCTAGCGCACCAAAGCGCAGGGAGGCCCATTGATTAAAGTGGGTGTGTCATTTTAATGCTTGCTCTTGAGCAGGCATTAAAATTGACAGAAAAAATGGTGCAGTGAAATGTTGTAAACGTCAATGGGGCATGTTTTTGGGCCTCCCTGTGTCGGAACGCCCCTCTGCATATATTACACTTGGGGCAGGCATAATGAGGTGCAAAGATTTACTAAGTGGTGCAATGCAAGCATTGTGCTACTTTGTAAACACAGCTGGGAAAAAGGCCTCCTTAACACAGCCTTAGCATAAAAAAATTACACTAGGGCATCACAAGGTAGCGCTAGGGGCTCGTTAATATGCCCCTTAGTGTTAGAAAAATCTGTCTTCTAATCTTTGTGGAGGCTACCAAGAAAAAGTACAATAGAGTGAAAGGAATCAAAACATGAACCATTCGGGGAGGATGCATCTCTTGAAAACTTCAATGACTGTCTGTATTGCTTTATCAGCTCCAGGACATCATTTCCTCCATCAGGGGAGGGTGTCACTATCCCTAGATATGGCTTGAGTTTACAATTTTCAGTTGTCATTGATTTGATGGTACATCAAGCAGTAGCTTATCCTCCAGAGTGATGCATTTGAACCTGTTTTTTCTTTGTTCAGGAATTGTAAGTAACTGTCACCAGTCAGGAGTAGACTTGACAGAGCATGCATAATCATTATGCCATAAGGACTGTGAGGACACAAAGAAATGGAGTAATAATTGCAGCATTATCAGCTTTCTTTTTGGTTTCCCAGGTTAATTGTTTTTTTAATTTTTGAACTTTTGTTTGCTGAAATTTTGATTCTGGCCTTTGTAAGACCACTGTTCAGTTAAAAAGTGTACATGACTTTCTCTACAATATGAGGAAAAAATAGTTGAACTAAATGTACCTATTTAATTTTCAAGTAAGGCCACAGTAAGTCATCACAGGAAGTGTAACAGTGTTATAATATTTTAATGTCACAAATGGGCTGCAGTGTACATTTATGTCACACATAAGTATAACTGGAAAAATTGGCTGCTTCAGGTTCACCCTGATGGCCTTTGTGTCTGTGGCTTAATGCCCCATATTTGATCTTTGTCTACTTACCTCCTTTTTGTCTGCTAAAATTCATACTTGTTAGCCTTAGGATTCTGTGCACTTTGCCACTGCTGACCAGTGCTAAGGTGCTTGTGGTCACTCCTTTCAACATGGTTACATTTGATTGGCATATTTAATATACTTATAATTCCCTTGAAGAGTGGTATACCATGTAACCAGGGTCTGTAAATTAAATGCCAGTAGAGGGCCTGCAGCACATATTGTGCCACCCATTTAAGTAGCCTCATAAAACATGCCCAAGGTTGGCCATTGCAGCCTGAATGCAGTTTTAAACTGCCAACTCCTTCCCAAGTCTTAAACTCCCCTTTTATTGCATTTAAGTTACACCTAAGGTCGGCCCTGGGTAGCTCATGGGACAGGATGCATTGTAATTAAAAGGGTGCACATTCACTTTTATATTTTTCATGTCCTGGTAGTAGAAATGCTTCCAAATTCGTTTTTCACGACTTTGAGGCATATCTGTCTCACTGGATAACACTTGATTGCCTTATTACCTTATTATGTTTAATAAGTACTAACTTTTGATTGAAGACAGATAATCATTTCATGTTTGGTATCCATGAAAATGTAAAGTCAGATTAAAAATTAAAATTTTTAAAATGCCACTTTTAGAAAGTTAGCAGTTTCTTGTCCTTACCCACGTGGTGCCCACAGCCTCACCCCGGTCACATGTTTGGGTATAACTGACAGACTTTGTGAATTCCTCCCAGACAGTCACACAATAGATTAGGTGTTCCAGACTCTTCCTTGAATGAGAGCTGTATCCCTGTACCTAAAATAACTTTCTTGTTTCCTTTGACTTATATTTTTATTTGTTTTTGAAGTGCTATGAGAGGTACCATGTCTGTAGCCCGCTTCTGAGTACAGTTAAAATCCAATTTGATTTAATTAATTATTGTTTATCATGGTGGACCAGTAACCATAGAGGGTCCTATTTTGTTCAGGACCTATAGACAATTGCTCTGAGTAAAGTGAAGACTTGACAAAACATGCTTAATCTTTATAACAGAAGGACTACGAGGACAAAAAAAGTTGGAGTAGTAATTTTGACAATGTCACCTTTCTTTGTGGTCTTCACAGGTGGATTTTGCAACTTTTTTTGGACTGGCTGTTGCTGGATATTTGACTCTGGCCACTGTGAGTCTGCTGTTCAGTTGAGAAGTGCAGATGCCTTTCTCTAAAATTTGAGGAACAATTGGTTAAACTCATTTCACTTATTTAGTTTTCAAGTAAGGCCTCAAAAAGTTGGTACAGAAGATGCAAAAGCAGTATAATAGTTGAATGGCACAAGTGGACTTCAGTGTAGTTTAAGACCCTGCAGTAATTTATATAAAAAAATGTGCTTTGGCCCGTATAAATCATATTTTCAGACATTTGTTATTTCACACCTACATGTGCCTTGTCACCCACAGGGCTGAGTCCTTACTGTTCATAAGTGGGGCGGTAAAACAAAATGAAAGTCAAAGATTGTACACAACTAGTTGACAAATTACGGTGCTGTGAACATGGTACCAAGGTAAAATTTTAATTTATGACAAGTGTTTTTCTTTTTCAGACCTAAAAACAAGACTGACATTTTGAGTAACTTGCAGTATATGTGTGAAATACCTGGGCAGCCCTAAGCAAATGGAATTGTCAAAATCACGGAGAAATGCTACAGTCACCTGTACAGCATTTCTCAATATAGAGGAGGAAAAAGAAGAATAAATTTAAGTAGTGCTCTAAGCAGCCCAATGCACAAAGAAGCCACAGCCCTCGCTATTGTTATTGATCATGTATGCCAAATTAGCTGAAGTCCCTGGGGTAGGAGGCATATCCTAAAGCAGAGGGTCATCAAGCTATTGGCTATACAGATGAAATACCACCCATCACCAGAAAATCTGCTTTTTTTAAACGTATATTTAATGTGGTAACTGAAACATCTCTGTGATTGTGGGCATAGAATGAAAATACATTCCAGTGTTCTCAAGATTTGTGCCACCAGAGGACAATCCAAATATATTTGTGTAGGCAAAGATGTCACAGGAAATCTGGTTCAACTAGCTAAGGGAGACACATATATTGTATGAGCGTTGGGGTATATCGATCAGGTCTCAGACTCAACCTCATGGATAGATTGTGATTGGCATTTTGCACCCCCTTCTTGTTGCCTAGCTTGTCTGTTATAAATAACATGAACTAAGGCAATGGTTAGCAAACATTTTAGAATGATGACCCAATTTTTAGAACAATAAACTTTCACAACCCACCTACTTTTAATGGACATAAGGCGGTCACTTTTGTAATATAACTAAAGCATCATGGGGTTTGTCAGATACAGGTAGCACATTTTCCATTGAAATCACCATTATATTTGCAAAGAAAGACTGTCTTACTGATAAAGCTATATAGAACACAAATGATAATGTATAAAAAGTGGGTTTCTATTAATATTTGTCATTTGTGCATCACCAAGTAAATGTCTTAATTTGTTTTGGTCCTATTAAAAGCTCTGTTTCCAGCACAGTTCAGAGTAGTTTGTTTTTGCATTCCTAACTGCTGGGAGCATATAATTCATTTACATTTATTTACATTTTGTTGTGTAGTGTCAAAACAACATCCTCTGTTTTCATATAATTTACTTCAAAAACTCCTCTCACCTTGTAGGCAGACAAAGAAAAGTAAACACCAAACCCCATGTTAAAAGAATGAAGTTGCCTGATATTTGATCCAGAAGCAGCTTGTGGGCCGCAGAAGGGGCAGTGTGGGGTGGGAAGGCCAGACAGTATAAACATTAAATGTAATTAAAAAAAAAAACACTTACCTCATCCTCTGCTCCTCTGTCCCTCGACGCTGCTCTGCCTCTGCAGGCACAGGGCTCACAGCCTGCCCTGCGCCAATCCTGAATCTGCTCAGCACAGCATCAGGTTTGGCTGGGAGCACCAGCCAGGGCGCTCCCAGGAACACTGGGAACCTGTGCAGGCCTGTGCAGGCTATCTCCAGCCCAGCAACTGTTTTGCTGGGCTGGAGAGAGCCTACCGCGCATGTGTGTTTG
Source organism: Pleurodeles waltl (assembly GCF_031143425.1). Taxonomy (NCBI): domain Eukaryota; kingdom Metazoa; phylum Chordata; class Amphibia; order Caudata; family Salamandridae; genus Pleurodeles; species Pleurodeles waltl. The sequence continues at coordinate 1,076,063,653 of NC_090437.1, forward strand.
GGGGGCCCGAGACGGGCGGCCAAACACACATGTGTTGTGAAGGGGGAGCGCTGAACACTCTCCCTCAGTGTACGTCACTGCCGTGGCCCGCCCCTTTTAAAGAAAACAATAATAAACTATGCTTTCCTTTGAAAGGTTTTGCAGCTGCCGCTGCTGGCAGGGGGGCAATGCTCCTCCGCCCAAACGGAGGAGCCGCCATTAATTTGATCTCTGTCTTAGAAGTACTAGCAAATGTTGCAGGTTAAACACAGAATTTAAAGGCATCTCTATTTATTCCTCTGACATTTGTGACTCACCAAAAAACAGCTTATGACCCACGATTTGGAATCACGGGTCTAAGATTAGGTGAGGGCTATAATAAAATGTGGTTATACTAACTGCCATGCAGAGACATTTTAAGACATGGACAAAGCGGACAATATCCAAGGTCCCCCACCTTCCAGCCTCCCTCTTTTGAACTACATTTACCGCTGGTTGTCTCTCTACTGAGTGTTATTTTAATGGTCTTTGAAACATGGGCAAGCCATATTTCAATTTGACCCATTTCTGAAAGCTTAACATATTATTTAATATTTGTTGCCATCGTACCGCCTTAAAATAGCACACAATGGGCAATGAAAGTTGTTTGAAACAGGGAGTCCACACAACAGGTCTTGTCTGAGGCCCCAAAAACTTGTAAGATTACATTGCTGCTATTCTCTCTCCTCATTTTCACATCATCACAATCGCAGTCTCACTAATGCCCAGATTTATGAAGCATTTGCATTGTCCTTGCATTATGCAAGAGGTCACTCAAGCGTAATGCAAAAGCTTCAGTGAGGTTTACAAAGTGGACGATTTGCACCAGCTTTCTGTGTTTTTTTAAAGAAATGTAACACCATGCAGCTGCTTTCGCTGCCTTAGTTACATTTCCAGCTGAGAAGCATTCCATGGGTGGAGCATGGGCTTTCCAGTGCATTTTCCCATGGATTTGATACAATTTCAGACATATCAAAGTTTGTAGAACTGGGATTACGTCAAATCTGTACACCTCCCAGAGGATGGCATAACAAGGAGTAAAGTATTTTGTACTCTCATTATTTCCTCTATGTGGGATGCATCCTGCATCCCACATAGAAAAAGGACAATGTCTCTTTGGACTGCTTTCATGCAAGAAGGAATTCCTTTCTGCAGAAAAACAATCCTGCGATTCCGCAGCCCATTTGCGCTGTCAGTGCTTCCAAATACAATACCAAAAAATAACTACAAACTATCACACGCCTACAAGTGTGACAATTCTGACTATTTAAGGCCCTAAAGCTATAGGAATGGCTTTGGTAGCAGGTATTAGTCATTTTAATTTATATTAAATTAAAAAATAACAGTTGTTATGTTCGTCTATAAATTAAACACACAACACCATCATGAGGCAGACTTTCATAAGCGCTGGTGTGGACAATAAAGTGTCGATTCAGTGCACTGGAAACCACTGGTTGAAATTAAGCACTGCAAACCGGTTATAGAATTGTCGAAAACCCATAGATAGAGAAAGTGGAAAGTTTGGAAACGTGAGCCACTTTGAATTATTCTCTTACATACTCACGAAACACACAATGTTCACTTGTTACATGTAAAGGACTGTTCTTCAACAGTTCACTGTTGTAGTTTCATGCTTTTCTTATCATAGTAAACTAGTATTTAACCAATGTTACAGCAGTAGCTAGCATACCAAGCCAATTTAAAACTATTTTTTTAGTAGATTAAATATTCAATTTAAATCTCTGGTTTGTGCAGCCACAATGATACATGACACATCAGGGGAAATAGTCGAACAAATGCCCATACTTTTTTTTATACCTGCCCCAGGGACTCCCCAAAAAGACCGTCTTTGTTTTGTTTTTTTATGAGCAGTTTCGTTGCTAGGCAGCTAGAACGAGTAGCAATGGGCTGGGAGGTAATAACACCTAATCTTACGTGCCAAGAGACAATTGGCTATGTGGCGTGCTCTGTGTAAATATTAGATTCCATTCTCCCAGTTCATTTCTCCCAATAAATGCATGCGTCGTGCAGCAGCCAGCAAAGCTTATCTCAGCTCTTGCAAGAGTACAAATTATTTTCCAAAGGTCGAGACTGTAAGTCTTTTTTTAGTGTGTTTAATATCACCCTTCCCATGTGCTCTGTATTATCCGAACGGGAAGTCCAAGCTCTCAGCCTCTTTTGGTATATTTAATATGCACCTTCTTGTGTGCTCTGCGTGATGTGCTGCCACAAGCAAGCCTTTTAAAATGTCAACAGCAGACTCGGAAGCCTACTTCCTAAGCATGTGATTCTCTGCTTTGCTACTGAATCGAGCAGCAAGACCATTGACAAAGGTGTGTGTGGTTTTGAAATGACACTCAGGTTTGCGAAGCACCTACCGTGACAACATTTTGCTCTCAGGGTAGACAAAAGGAGTAAAGTGGTAAAGACCTTTCCAAACTAGTATGTTACTTACTTACACTCAACTTGTGGCTTTTTTTTCTTTTTTTACGGGGACTGTCCACTCAGACGCACACTAGCAGTCACTTGAGGTGATGAGTTAAGTGCAGTAGTATATTTAAGTTAATTAAACACATTAAATCACATTTCTATTATAAAACGAGGAAGGGAGCTATTTCTTTATTCGCCTAGCGGCAGGTTGCTGATAACTGGCCTGGGCCGCCCCAGGATGATGCAATTTTTATAGGGCGAATTGACGGGGGATTTTCGGATGAAGCGGTTGTTTCAATCTCTTTGCTGATGGTTAGTAATTTATGACTTGAAGATGTTTCCAATGTAAGAAAAAGGTGCCGCAGTTGGTGTAAGATAGAATACATAATATTATGAACAAGCAATGGCAAAACCAATGGGTTTTATTCTATTATGCTATCAGGTGCAAACAGAGGCATGCAGAACTATCATTCTCGTGTGTTGATGCATTGTAGCCAGACTTCTGTGTATTTCCAGTGGTAGGTGGCCTAAAGTGACAAGGATTTACAGTGTTCCAAGCTAAATTATATTGATCACTTGTTAAGCTCCTTTCCATTAGAACATTTTCGAAATTTTGAAGCAGTTTAGTACTATATTTATGTTATGAATACAGCACTAGCCCTGTGCAGATTGAGTAGTGCAGAAGCAGCACTTCTTAAACAATAACTCCACATGCATCAGAATTGATGTGTGTCTGTGTGTGTGGGAGAATGTTCTCTCCTTTTATCTGTGTGTCTCTTGTGCTGTTTGTGTGAATGTGGGTTTTTGTGTGTGTGTGCTGTGCCCTGGGATGCCACCTACATCCCCTGCCTCATCTATACCCTCCGCAGCTCCTTTCCCCTGAGTGCATCTGCTATGATCCTCCCTTCAGCGCAATTGGCCCTGTATGGCCAACCCTGTTTGATCCATTCAAGGTCTCCTTGACCCCATTAAAAAGTCCCCTGGACCCTTGAGTGCTGGCCTTCCAGTCATGTTTGTGCAACTCCTGAGAGATCTCGCAAAATCCCACAAGATTCTTGCCGGGTCACTCGACTGGTGGCCATTTTGTTGAGGGGCTGGTATAAATCACCCCTTTCCCAAAACACGTGCTTCGCTTACTCGTCTGCTTTGGAAGAAGACTTGTCCTTACCAGAGTCAGTGCTCTTATTCTACATCCTGATCCTTGATAGAAATGGGGTCTTTGGGTGGCACTCAGGTTACCCCTTGTTCAAGCAAGGACCCTCACTCTAGTCAGGGTAAAAGAGAATCACCCTCAGCTAACCCCTGCTTAACCCCTTTGTAGCTTGGCAGAGCAGTAGGCTTAACTTTAGAGTGCTAGGTGTAAAGTATTTGTACCAACACACACAGTAACTTAATGAAAACACTACAAAATGACACAACACATGTTTAGAAAAATAGAAAATATTTATCTAAAACAAAACAAGACCAAAACGACAAAAATCCACAATACATAAGTCAAGTTATCAATTAAAAATCAAAAAGAGTCTTTACGTGGTTTCAAACACACACTAACGCTGTTAGCGTGAAGAAGTACCTTGGGTGCATTAAAAATAACCCCTTCACGGGCGAGTGTGCTTCAAAAAGGGGTTGCGATGCGTCGATTCCACTGACGAGCGGGACCTTGCGTCGTTTCTCCTTTCGTCGGGTCGGGCTGTGTTGTTTCTTCTCTCCGCAGGAGAGTGATGCGTCGATCCGGTCAGCACTCTCGGGTCCGGGCAGGCCCTGCGTTGTTTTTACACCCAGTGGTACTTGAGTCGGAAATCCAGCCGCACGATGATCCGAAAACCATGCAGCACGGGTTGCGATCTCCCAGCCTCCGTCAGAGATGCTATGCATCGTTTCTCCTGCTCCGTGCGTCGATTCTTCGGTCTCGTTACCGGCGAGCGTCAATTTTCAGCTGCGGAGCTGGCGGCGCGTCATTTCTTCAGCCGCAGATCGGAGTTGCATCGCTCTTTTCCCCACACGGCGCACTCTGTGTGTGGATTTCCTTTTCTTTAGGCTGTCAGCTTCTCCTTTCAGGGTCCCAGGAAGTGGATGGGCACCACAGGACAAAGTAGGAGTCTCTCCAGAGACTCCATGTGCTAGCAGAGAGAAGTCTTTGCTGTCCCTGAGTCTTCAAACAACAGGAGGCAAGCTCTGAATCAAGCCCTTGGAGATTTTTTCTCAAGATGGAAGGCACACAAAGTCCAGCCTTTGCCCTCTTACTCTGGCAGAAGCAGCAACTGCAGGATAGCTCCACAAAGCACTGTCACAGGCAGGACAGCTCTTCAGCTCTTCAGCTCTTCTCCAGGCAGAGGTTCCTCTTGTTTCCAGAAGGGTTTCTAAAGTCTGTGGTTTTGGGTGCCCTTCTTATACCCAATTTCTCCGTTGAAGTAGGCCTACTTCAAAGTAAAGTCTCTTTTGAATGTGAAATCCTGCCTTGCCCAGGCCAGGCCCCAGACACTCACCAGGGGGTTGGAGACTGCATTGTGTGAGGGCAGGCACAGCCCTTTCAGGTGTGAGTGACCACTCCTCCCCTCCCTCCTAGCACTGATGGCTCATCAGAAAATGAAGACTACACCCCAGCTCCCTTTGTGTCACTGTCTAGTGTGAGGTGCAATCAGCCCAACTGTCAAACTGTCCCAGACAGGGAATCCACAAACAGGCAGAGTCACAGAAATGGTATAAGCACAAAAATGCCCACTTGCTGAAAGTGGCATTTTCAAACACACAGTTTTAAAATTAACTTTACTAAAATATGTATTTTTGAATTTTGTGAGCTCAGAGACCCCAAACTCCACATGTCCACCCACTCCCAAAGGGAATCTACACTTTAATCAGATTTAAAGGTAGCCCCCATGTTAACCTATGAGAGGGACAGGCCTTGCAACAGTGAAAAACGAATTTAGCAATATTTCACTGTGAGGACAAATAAAACACAGTACTATATGTCCTACCTTAACCATACACTGCACCCTGCCCTTGGGGCTAAATAGGGCTTACCTTAGGGGTTTCTGACATGTAAGAAAAGGGAAGGTTTAGGCCTGGCAAGTGGGTACACTTGCCAAGTTGGATTTACTGTTAAAACTGCACACACAGACACTGCAGTGGCAGGTCTGAGACATGATTACAGAGCTACTTATGTGGGTAACACAACCAGTGCTGCAGGCCCACTAGTAGCATTTGATTTACAGGCTGTGGCACCTCTAGTGCACTTTACTAGAGACTTACTAGTAAACCAAATATGCCAATCATGGATAAACCAATTACATACACATTTAGTAAAGGAACACTTGCACTTTAGCAGTGGTTAGCAGTGGTAAAGTGCCCAGAGTTAGAAAAATAGCAAAATCAGAGTCCAGCACACATCAACAACCTGGGGAACAGAGGCAAAAAGTTGAGGGAGACCACGCCAAGGATGAAAAGTGTAACAATCATGAACTCTAGTTTTGGCTCCTTCTGTCCTGTTCCTGCCATCCTTTTTAGCCTCTTCGACCTCATCCAGCGCTGCTCTTGAGGTTGTGACAAGGAATAATGTGGGATTAACAGATGAATTGCAAACAAATCCAGATGATAATTTATTGCAAGTACAGTGCATTTTGGTGAACGGACAGTATTGTTGCTAAAGTGTTAATTTGAAAGGCCTGAGCAAAATGAAACTTTATTGCACTTGCTGAGAACTGACAGACAATAGAACATTCAAGAAATTGCTGCCATTCTGCCTCTTCCGAGACACTATTGCTACTAGTGGTGTCCCTGTGGTATAGGAAAAACATTGTTATAATCACAGCAGATTGAGATGTTTGTATGTTTGAGACATTTGGTGAAGTCTTGAGACAAACCTGGTAATGTGAGTGTAAGCATATGATCCAATGTACTTTAGTTAAATGCAATTAGATGGGTTGTAATGTCTCTACTGCTCTATGTACCACACACAAAGGAGACCTCATGCACAACCCAGGGCCAAGTCCCGACCAGCTCAAACCCGCTGTGAAGAAGACACCGAGAGGTTCTTTCTTTCTTTTTTCTTCCAAATACCCTCCACTTTATGGGACAGCCACCACAGTGAGTTAATAGACCACATTGAGGTTTGTGCAAAGAGGGGTTGGAGGATAATTATTGCTCCTGCCGAGGTCCTGTGCTTTGCAGGTGAGTGGCAAGTCTAACAGTGTGAAGAATATTGCACTGTTGCAATTTGTGACTCACTGCAGTTGGTGGAAAATACTGAGATGGTTGCTTGGAAGGGTCAGCAGACCACCAGCTCTGTGATTAAATTTAAATAAAGTATTATTTTTAAAGGATCCCACTTTCCCTAGTGGAAACAAAGTTATTTTTGAAAAAAACTTGTTTTTTCAACTTTAGTGAGAGCTGGCAATGTAAGAAAATTGGGCTCTTTGCAGATGCCCCCACTTTTTGCCCATTTTGGACTCGTAGATTCTGGTTTTTCGACTCTGATAGTGCTCTCAGACCTGCTAACCAGGCCCCAATGTAAGTGTTCTCTCTCTAAATTGTCATTTCAACATGGTGATTCCCTGATTGACAAGACCTTACCCCCTTATACTTCCCTAGTAAATGGGACCCAGGGTACCCAGGGCATGAGTGGTAAAGAGGTCCCCAGGGCTGCAGCACGAGTTTGTGCCACCCTAGGTGACCCACCTAAATTGTTGGTGGTGGACCGGCCAGTGCCGACTGCTCGAGTTCAACTGTGCCATCACCATGAGTCTTGTGCACTGCCGTACATATATACGTCAGACACCCCTATGTAACGCCTCTGCAGCCCAGGAGGCAGGGTGCATTATATTTATGGTGCAGGCATACAAGTATAAGCTCATACGTCTCTATAGCTTTCTTTCCATTAAGGTACACTAAAAGTGCAGGCCGGTCCATAGGATAACATGGGACTTAAGCTCTGGTTGACCAAGGCTGCTAGCTCGATTATGGTGCCACCTACATATGTGAAGTTTGGTGTCAAACAACTTGCTTTCTCTCCCCCAAAATGAATATCATGTCAAGGAACAGCTAGCATGCACGTAGGTGGTGTACTACATTCTACCCACCTGTTTCCCACACTTCTTTGTGCTCTGGCCGAGCAGCCCATGCTTTTTTCCATGCTTGCTGCTGTCAATAAAGGTTTCTGACCTCCTGCCAGGCAGCCTGGGTGTTCCCAGAGGTCAAAACAAAACAGTGAGGCAGAGAGGAGGTCACACCTCCTGTCCTCAGCTGAGATAGTGAAAAGGCAGTGTGCTTCAAAGGCTTCACTGCCGCTGATAGCCATCAGAGCTGTCCTCCAGTGAGGAAACAGCCCTCCTCCTCCCCCAGGCATATTTGCTTGTGGGCAGATGGGAAATTAACTGACCCCTACACTCCTCAGCATGTAACCTGTATCCAACATCTGCAACCCAGCCCCACCAGAGATTTTGCATCCTATTGTCAGCATTGCTATGTCAGTGGTAACAATCAGCCAGCATGAGCCCTATTCAGCACCACAGACAGCCAGGACACCACTGCACCCAGACCCCAAGGGCCTGGGAGAAGTGACCTGACTGTTATGGCCTGGTCCAGGGGTCTTCATCACCTTAACCCTGCAAGGGTCCCCTGCAGCTTGACCCCCAAGTGGTTGTCATCAGCGGCATCCCAGCCTTTGACTTCAATGTGAGTCCTGTTTAGCACCATGGCCAACCAGGACAACTCTGCACCTGGACACCACGGGCCAGGTAAAACTGCACTGTCTGTTGTCAGTCCCAGAGACTGCACGAGGTTTCATGCATCTCGCTTTTTCAGTGCATTTTTGCAACACAATATTTTGCCATTGACTATAATGCAACATTTGAATTCCATTTCTGCAATGATTTTCTATTGCTTCTAAAATCAATATCTACGGTTCTACTATATTTTTACTGTTAGTTTTGTTGTCTAAATTTGGGTGTCAGGTTTCTTTCTAGTCGTGTCAATTACTAATCGTTTGTGCTTTGAAATGCTCAGCACATGTTTCTTTAAGTAAAGCCTGACTGCTCTATGCCACACTAACAGGACTGAGCTAAGGATTTACTAGTGTGAATCCAAGGGCATTCTTTGGAGTATTGTGAGATTATTGCATGGTGAGGACTAACCCTCACACCACATAATACTCCACTTTCCTACAGGTACCCTGGACCATGCCTTCTCACCCTGAAACCTTTAACCAAATGCACAAATCGGAATGAATCCAAAGGGGACCACTTCCCTTTTGTGAAGATGTTACCATCACAGCCTTGAGGTCAGCAACTTTTCGCTAGTTGCAATTTGCCTTTGGGTTGCAAACCTTGATACATTTGGTACCAGTTTTTCATTTAGAAGAGACTGCCACAACACAATTTGGAAACCCGTTTTAGGAATTGAGAAATATTTAATGACTTCTAAAATGGGTTTCATATAGAAGAAATATCTATTTTACAGTTGCAAATACTTCACTATATGGTGGTACATTTAGCCCTTACTGTGTCGTGCAGGGGTGTAACATATGCCCCTGCAGCCCATATGGTGTAGGGACCCCAAACCCTCCACGGGCCCCACAATCCTCCACTGGTCCCCCTTCTGCCCAAGGCAAATAAAAAACTGTGAGACTTGGAAGACTCAGGGGGGCCTCAGTCAGTTCTGCAGGGGGACTCCATCATTTTGCATTACGGCACTGGTATAAGGATTCAGTGTACTTTACCGATGTAGAATACTACCTTAAGCAATGCCATGTAGTCTCTCCCTAGAAAATTGAATGATAAATAGCCAATACCTGTAGGTGAGTGAGAAAACAGCCCTTTGACAGAGCCAAAACTCATGTTAGGCCAATTTAAAAGAATTGGTCACACAATGTGTTTTGGAGTCAGCTGTGCTATTGAGCCAGAAATAAAAATAAAGCAGAGCCCATGTGAGATAACAAACTATGGCCCTGATTTAAGAGAAGGCCTGCTGCATCCAATACAGAGGCACTTTTTTTGCACCCGTTAGCGCCCCCTAAATGCCACCATGTGTGCGCCATATCTAAGATACAGTGCACCATGGCAGTAGTCAGGGGAAATAGCGTCAATTTATTTTATGCTAGTTCAGTGCTTTGAAGGATTAGTGTAAAAAATGTTGATACTAATCCTGCAAAGACCATTGAGGCCCATTGAAAACAATGGTGTGCCTCCTTTTAATGCCTGCTCCGAGCATGCGTTAAAAGAGCCAAAAAAAATGACGCAAAGAAATCTCTTAGATTTCTTTGTGCCATTTTGTTGGCCTCCCTAATGGGGGAAGGCCCCCTTTGCATACATTATGCCTGGTGCTGGCATAATGTAGCGCAAAGGGTTACAAAATAGCACAATTCATGCATTGTGCCACTTTGTAAATTCAGCACTTCGATCTTGCCTACACTGCGCCATATTAGCGTAAAAAAAATATATGCTAATGTGGCACAAGGAGGCATTAGGGGCTCTTGCTCTGGTCCACACTTCAGAGGCAAGTAAATGAAGTACTATTACTGTGAGTAATAGTAAAGCCTGCAACGCTTGAAAACATCAGAATTATGCTGCGGTCAAAACTTATTAATAATTTATTACTATACATGGTTACAAATATGCCATATACTATATTCACATTTAGAGACTTCTGGATTGGCTCTTGCATTTACAGTGGGTGGCAGTCGAAATGTATTATTACTCTCGCATAATTCATTTCAAACACTGAAAAACAGAAAACAGGTGAAAAATAGGATTTACAGCCTGGGCTTGATACAGTGTTAGTTGTTGACATCCTGATTTGGGGACTGGGTTTTGCATTGTTAAATTAGCTGCGTGTCTGCCAAACGCCGGCTAATAAGCCAATAAGCACAGCAGCAAGTGAGTGATTAAGACTGTGTATTAGTCTATCACTAAGGGTGCCGAAGTAGGGAAAACACACATTTTTTTTAGCAATAGTCAGCACGATTAATAATCTGTTTATGGCAGCTAAACATACAAACTGGTAGCACAAGCTGCCAAATGTCCCTTCATTCCGCCCCCAGGGTGCCAGGGGTGAGGGGAACTATTGATTTTGAATTTGTACACTGTATATATTTCTTTTCTTAGATTTAGAAAGAATACAAATGAAAGCCAAGCTAAGCAGAAACATTCGAAGTAATTTGGAATGTGATTTATCAGATGGAATTCAATTTCACAACTAGGCAGTATGGATTAGCGTTGGTTCCACTTTACATTCACAGCATTGGGCAAAAGCACTCAACAGCAGGGTAATTATAGTACATCTCACGTGCCGTGCAAAGGTTTACATGGTGTTCTGCCCGTGCATCTCAGGAAAGGCAGAATTTAAACAGTAAGTAGTGCTTTCTCCAGAAAAAGTGAACATACAAGTAGTGCCAGAGCTAAAATGCATTATTTGAACAGCGTTTCTAAATCTATGTATTGGCAGACGTTTCGGATGCGAATATTAATGTTATCCCTCGAGCCACTAACTGTGAAATGAGGCTGCATGTTGGTCTCTAGGGTGTTTCTTACAGTGGCCGCCGGCGTGCCCCGGGGTCCCCTTCATTGTCATTCAATGAAAGGATAGGGTAATAAAACTACTCTACAATCTACAGCGATGTTCGAAACCTGACATTTCAGCATCCTTCCGTGTGGAGCCTTTAGTGTTAGAAATGTATGGTGGGTTTTCAAAGGACCATATAATTTAAGCCTTAAAATCAATGAGCTGAAAACTAACTAATTATTTCCATGATTATAACACCACAAAGAAAAAAAACGAATAGCGATACCTGGAGAGCTTGATTGAATCTCAGACACCTTAATTATTCAGGGATGCAGTCCAGTCCATCTTATTTTTGCCCACTATGCCCCTGTGACTGAGGCCAGTGTTACGAAAATTAGACTTCGTCATGCTTCTATAGCAAAAGTCTGCCCAACACTGCCAGTTCAGGTCTCCTCTAGAGACCGGTTTTGGTCTGTGTGTGACTCATCATTGTGGTGCACATTGAGTTCAACAGCGAAAGTAGCACAGGAGCCATTCTGGGCATACCCTTCAAGCATAAATATTTAAAAGTAAACAGCATAAATATTACCTCTGTGGCTCTTCACTTGACACCAGGCATTATGAGAATCCCATTGATGTATTCTTACTTGGTGACAGAGGTTGACAAGGAATAACTGGATCTTCTCAAGGCTCGATCCAGACATTTGGTTTACCCTGTCAAAAACCCATCACTATAATCACTCAGGTAAGTAGTCCACAAAATGCCCACATTCAATCTCTGTTGCTGATCTAGATACGCATCATGTGCCCACAGGAGTAATTGCTGATAAACTGACAGATAAGGTGGCGCACGTAATTACGATTGTTTATGAAAGTTGTGGGACTCCATAAACATATCATTGTTATTCCTTAACAGTAATGTGTCATGCCAGTATTCTGTCACATAGACTCAGACTTCCCATTCATTGGCCTTAGATCGAGCCGCATTCACTGTTATCACCAGAGGATAGAAAAGATCTAGGGCCCAGTGAGCTGTGAGCTGAATATAGGATTGCGCTAACGCTACCAATAGCTGTCACTGTAGGATACTCAATGAGAGATATGTGATATGGGCACCCGAGAGAGATAGGTGATATGGGTACATTTTCAATGTAATGTACACGTTGTAGGGGCCTAATTTAATTGCTGTTCTGGGGGGACTCTGACGCTACATCGCCCGTTTTTGGAAAAGTGCAGAAAATACATGATTTGCATCTTCTTGACTACTAAGCCTAGGGCTTGCTGGAGGTTTAGTCATAGGTCACGTCAGGGTGAGCCCAGCTATGAAGTAGAAAGAAAATAATATTGATGGTGTGGTTTGACGTACCCTTTAGTTGCATGTATGGACGCTGGATACATTACAATTAAGCCTGAACAGGCATTATATAAAAAGTGCAATCTGCTGTGTAGTTCAAGTGCCAATCTAAAGGTCAGCTGCTGAACAACTTTATCATCCAGCAAACGACATATTTAATAAAATGCCTCCCGTTCAGATGTGATCAAAGAATTCAAATTGAAATTGGCCTCCGTTGGAGATGATTGCGGTACCCTGACAGCCTGCGTTGGCATGCGTAGGATCAGGGAATCACATTTCCGTTTTGGAAATATTCCAGTCATAGTTTACAAACCAATTTCAACCCTATATAAGCCCACATATTTAATCATATAGACCTATCTCTACAGTCACCGTATAATATGATTGTCATTAATAAGATACTTCCAAGTGTCAATTGAATGCCCCGACTGCATATTAGGACAGGTCCACAGCAGGAGGGCATGCACAGGAAGTGAATGAGAATGTCATTTTATACAAAGGATAAAGTGACACAGGCCTAGCTCCTGGACATAGATTGAAATCAAGTGGTCTATCTGCAGTGCTTTCTGACTGATGAAATTTCCTACAGCTGAAGCCTGACAGAATCGTCAGGTTTAGTTAAGGATCAGTGTGTCACCCTACAATAATCACTTACAAAGTGATGAAGAGTATGGAACAAGAAAGACAGGACAGTTTTGATGTCAGTTATAACTGAGCTCCTACAAAGTCTGACAAAGATAAAGTAGCTCTTGTGAGGAATCCAGTTCATGACCTCGATAACTAGGTTGTTTAGTTTAATAATGTTCAATTAATTAAAATCATTACATCTCTGCAATAAAACGGTACAGAAAAAAGAACAATAGGGCGTAAAATCACTATTTCACAAAAGAGTGTGCCAAGTATGTGATTCCAAAAGGCTCCCTATTCCCAATTAGCAAACATGTGTGCTTAAGCCTTGCATGGCCCAATTCAGGGGGAGCCACTGAGCCTTGTACAGTAACTACATTTTCACCTCACTCATGCCCATGGTGCCAATCACGGGGGCCGCATAGCAATATATAGTTCTTAGGTTCTTGTGGCTAAAAGTGCTCCATCAGTCCATATAGTTTAGGTATGGCCGGGTGAGAAGAGACCATCTGGCAATTGACAGTTCTAAGGTGCTTGAGGCTAAAATTGGATCAACAGTCTGTGCAGTTTTGCATAGACAGTGCAGTTGAAGTGCAGCATACTAAAGTGCACTCCAGAGACATTAAAAAGTGCTCAGTGCCAACATCATGGGCAGGCTCTTAATCATAAAGGTATTGTTGTACAGTTCTAAAGTGCTTAACGCTGACAGTGCTTCATTGATTGTTGCAGGTAGAAAACGGCTCAAAAAATGCAGTCCCAGGAGATCTAAGGTGCTCCAGGGGCTGGCTTTAGGGTGGTGCAAGTGGTAGGGCCACAACGGGTGCTGACCTGGATTGGGGGGGGCGCTGACCTCAGGGGGGCGCTGTGTTTAGCAATAATTTATGAAACTTGCGATTTAAAAGAACTTGCTGAAAAGTTTCTCATGAGTCCAGCCTTCAGGAAGCACTTAAAATCAAATCAAATCAAATTAAATCAAATCAAATCATTAACATTTATAAAGCGCGCTACTCACCCGTGCGGGTCTCAAGGCGTAAGGGGAAAGAGGGGGTTACTGCTGCTCGAAAAGCCAGGTCTTTAGGAGTCTCCGGAAAGCAGAGTGGTCCTGGGTGGTCCTGAGGCTGGTGGGGAGGGAGTTCCAGGTCCTGGCCGCCAGGAAGGAGAAAGATCTCCCACCCGCCGTGGAGCGGCAGATGTGAGGGACGGAAGCGAGTGCGAGGCCAGAGGAACGGAGGAGGCGGGTGGGGACGTAGAAGCTGAGGCGTCGGTTGAGGTATTCCGGTCCCTTGTCGTGGAGGGCTTTGTGTGCGTGGGTGAGAAGTCGAAAGGTGATCCTTTTGCTGACTGGGAGCCAATGCAGGTGTCTCAGGTGTGCGGAGATGTGGCTGTTGCGGGGTACGTCGAGGATGAGGCGGGCCGAGGCGTTTTGAATGCGTTGCAGGCGATTTTGGAGTTTGGCTGTGGTTCCAGCGTAGAGTGTGTTGCCGTAGTCCAGGCGGCTCGTGACGAGGGCGTGGGTCACGGTTTTTCTAGTGTCGGCGGGGATCCAGCGGAAGATCTTGCGGAGCATGCAGAGGGTGAGGAAGCAGGCAGAGGACACGGCGTTGACTTGCTTGGTCATGGTGAGAAGAGGGTCTAAGATGAAGCCGAGGTTGCGGGCGTGGTCTGCGGGGGCCGGTGCGGTGCCGAGGGCCGTGGGCCACCAGGAGTCGTCCCAGGCGGACTGGGTGTTGCCGAGGATGAGGACTTCCGTTTTTTCAGAGTTCAGCTTTAGGCGGCTGAGCCTCATCCAATCTGCGACGTCCTTCATACCCTCTTGTAGGTTGGTCTTGGCGCTGGCGGGGTCCTTAGTGAGTTAGAGTATAAGTTGGGTGTCGTCGGCGTAGGAGGTGATGATGATGTCGTGCTTGCGTACGATGTTGGCGAGGGGGCTCATGTAGACATTGAAGAGTGTCGGGCTGAGTGATGAGCCTTGGGGTACGCCGCAGATGATCTTGGTGGGTACTGAGCGAAACGGAGGCAGGTAAACTCTTTGGGAACAGTTTGAGAGGAAGGAGGCGATCCAGTCCAGGGCCTGGCCTTGGATCCCCGTGGAGCGGAGGCAGGTGATTAGGGTGCGGTGACAGACGGTGTTGAAGGCAGCCGAAAGGTCGAGGAGAATGAGGGCGACTGTTTCACCGTTGTCCATCAGGGTTCTGATGTCGTCTGTGACTGAGATGAGGGCGGTTTCCGTGCTGTGGTTGGTTCGGAATCCGGTTTGTGAAGGGTCGAGCAGGTTGTTGTTTTCCAGGAAGGTGGTCAGCTGTTTGTTGACGGTCTTCTCTATTACCTTGGCTGGGAAAGGCAGGAGAGAGATGGGGCGGAAGTTTTTCAGGTCGCTCGGGTCAGCCGTAGGTTTCTTTAGTAGGGCATTGACTTCGGCGTGTTTCCAGCATTCAGGGAAGGTAGCAGAAGAAAAAGAAGAGTTGATGACGGCCTGGAGGTGCGGGGCGATGATGTCGTCGGCTTTGTTAAAGATGAAGTGAGGGCAGGGGTCCGAAGGGGCGCCGGAGTGGATAGAGTTCATGGTGGATTTGGTTTCTTCAGTGTTGATGTGGGTCCAGTTGTTGAGGGTGATGGTCGGGGGTGATGTCAAGATACCTCTTGTGATAAATGTTCCTGCTAGGGAGAGAGATGGGAGTTTTGTCTAGCAGCAGCTTTGACTCACCATAGAGTAGAGGGTTAATATGTCTTCTGCAAAGAACAGAACTATGGCCTTGATTTGTCCTTTTTGGTGCAAAACTGCACTAACACAGTTTTGCACCAAAAAGTTTAGCACTGGCTTGCACCATTTCTGTGCTCCAGCCTGGCACCATATTTATGGAATGGCGCAAGCCGGTGAAAAGGGTAGGCTAGTGTAAAAAAAAAAATATGTTAGTTGGGTGGGGCTGGCAGTATGGGAGAAGGGGGTTTTGCACCAAAAAATGATGTTAGGCAGGTTAGAGTACAGAAAATGACTCTAACCTGCCTAGAGTCATTTTCTGACACAAAAACATCCATTCCACATGACTCCTGCCTTAGAAAAGACAGGAGTCATGCCCACCACCCCAAAGGCCAGCACAGGGGACCAGGGTCCCCTGGGCATGGCCATTGCACCCTGTGCCATGTATGGCAGCCCATTTCATGGCCCCCTATGGCACTTAAAAAAGAAATACTTACCTGTACTTACGTGTACTTACCTGGGATGGGGTCCCCCATCCTCCGCTGTCCCTCTGGTGTGGGCGGGGGTGTCCCTGAGGCCTGGGGAGGGCACCAGTGGGCTTATTCCATGGTGCTTCACCATGGAAATAGGCCACCACGTTCCCTAACACCTGCCCTGACCCAGGCTTTAAAAAATGGTGCAAAGCAGACTTTGCACCATTTTTTGACCCCCTCCTCCCTCCTGTGCACCATTTTTGCACAGGAGTGTAAATATGGCGTTAAGGCCATAGAGTCATTTTTTGCACAGGAACGTCTGCCTTGCATCTCATTAGGGCAAGGTAGGTTTTCACATTAAAAAAATTACTTTAACGCCATAAATTTAGCGCTAGACAGGTCTAGCGCCAAAGTATAAATATGGAGTTAGTTTTGCACTGAATTAGAGTAAAGAAAAATGAAGCTAATTCAGTGCAAACAGAGTATATATATATGCCCATATATTTTATGTGGATAGCTGAGTGGATTTGTAAAGCCAGCCTTTACAAGTGCTTTAAAACAAATGAATATATGTGAAAGGGGGACTATGGAGAGGTAAGGTGCACATTTGCTGGGTGGTAATGATGAAATCTGAGGAGGTGGTCATGGGGTGGGAGGCTACCAAAAAAGACTGTCACACAGGGTGCTAACGCCTGCCGTGGGTGCTCCATGCTTACAAGTGAGGCCATCGTGGGCATTTTGGATTGCCTGTTGCTGCTTTCAGAAACTTCACAAAACACAGATAACTGCCATGATTCTAATAGTAAACAGGTTAGGACGGCTGCCCAACATGTCCTCACACTTAAGATATTAAATATAGGCCTAAGTCAGTAGCCCCTCATGGGTTTGAGGGCTTCACAGATGCAGATCAGGTGTATTAGGGACTCCACCGCTGTGCTACACACTCTGCATCGTGCACCAACTTCACCATTCTTACAAATATACCAATAAACCCTTAGGGGAAATTGACCAAAGCGCATACTCATAAGCGTACAAACTGGCATGGTCCGGAAGGGGCAAGCTCAAAAAATCCATTAGAGAACCTGTAGAGTACAGGTTTACTGCCCAGCTGGGATGGTTTGGTTTTGAGGCCCTTGAGATTCTCGTCCCATGAAATTAATTTTGCATGTTATGTTAATAATCTTGCTGGTGTTCTTTCCGGTAAAGTGTTTTTTCTTAGGTCTGCCACACTTAACGTCTTGATAGAGGTTGCCAGGATCTAGCCCCATGATGAGCCAGGATCATGGAATTTCTCCCTGAGCAGATGTTTCATTGAGCCAATTGGAGTGATTTGCAATGTTTTACAGTAAGAGACAAATTTGTCCCGCAGGATCAGATAATGCTTCGGCAAATTGAATTCTAGTCTTATTTGTGATTGACTGTGGCAATCTGGAACTGCAGGTAGGCACCAATAGCATATACATTTCTGTTTATCTAGCCACTCTTTAAGGAGATTGTCCTTACACACCATTGCTCCATTTGTCAATGCAGACATCATCTTCACTGCCACCACAGTTCGGAGGGTATTTGTATTTTGGCATGCAATACTTCTCCTAAGTTGGCCCATCCTGCATGACAGATGTTTTGCCATCATTTTCAGAGAGCACAGCTGGGCTTTCTTGTCCCCTCTTTCTACAATTGTAACTCCAAGGTACTTGAAGCTTGTTGTTCTTTCTAATCTTGACCCTACAATAAAGCAGGCACCCTTTTTTATCTTATGTCTGACAAAGATAACTGTTTGTCGTCTTTTTTAAACTGATGGATATCTCATTTATTGTGCAGTATTTTTCAAGTGCACCCAGAGACCGATTTGGGTGTTGTTAAGTACCATCATGTCATCTTTGTATTGCCGATTTGTATTTTCCTCTTCATCAGGTGAGGAGGGCAGATACTTGGGACTGTCAGGTGGCTTTCCAGATCTGCCATGTAGAGTTTGAAAAGCAGGGGGTAAGAATGCAGCCCTATTTTAATATTTTCTTACTGAGGATTTTCTCAGAGGATGCCCAATTAGCTGATAATTTAACTCTTTTCCCTGTGTTACTGTACAATTATTCTATTGCCATTAGAGGGTGCAAAGGTATCTGCCACTTCTTTAGCTTCCCCATAGCGTGCCTCTGGGGATGTTATCGAAAACATTTGTGAAGTAAATATATACTGATTTAATGGTTGAGTCTCAGGGCTCATTGCTTCACCAGTTAGGCAGGTTAAGGTCAAAAGATTCTTAATGTGGCTGTGTCTTTGGAAGCCGGTCCGAAACCATGGGATCATGTTTTTCTCTTGAGCCCAATTTCAAGTTCTTCATAGAGTAACCTTGAATAGCACTTCCCTTCCACATTTAATAGTGCTATAATTCTGTAATTTGCGAGTAGAGCTATACTTTCTTTTCTTTATATAGTACTAGTTTTGCTCCCCTTCAACGTTTGGGGACAGTTGACATAAGATGGAACTCAGAGTAAAGCTGGGTTAGGATGAGCATCCAGCGAATCAGGTCAGATTTTAATAGGGCTACTGGTAGGCTGTTGGGGCCAGGTTTCCCAGCAGTTTGTATTTTCATTAAGACTGCTTCGACTTTTTTCAAGGGTAGCCATGAGTTGGTATTAAGTGAAGTTCTTCTGATGGACCTATCCCTCTCCCCAGATAGACCCTCCGAAGAGTCAGATTTGTCCAATCATTGTTTCCCCGGTTGGTGCCCTATGGAAGGCTCGCTGAGTAGGCTGTCATGATCTATGGGCCATGCCGATTGCTTATTTTGCCTGCAGGTGGAATCTGCTATTGAACAGTATACAGATGAACAAAAAAGCTGCATTGTGTGATCAAGCGGTTCCTTCGTCGAGATATGATAGACCTTTGGGCTTTGAGGTTGAGTGAGCCCCCAGATTTCCTCTGAATCTTTTACCATGAGGGCAAGCATGAAGTTTGGCCCAGGACAGTTTTTCAGTCATCTGTTTGTTAGCACATGGCTGCCTTCTGTATGCTTTCTGTAACGTTTTTATTTTTACTTGCATGTCCTCTATTACCAGATTTTTGTATTGAAGGCTGCAGAGAGCCTTTTTTAGATCCTCTTCTTGAGCTTTTAGTTTTATAACTCTCACCATGCCTCACCCTCTGTCATGTTCTCATCTTTTTTGGGTCTTTCTGGTAGATTATCTTGTGGCAATGTGATCAAAGTGGCCCAACAGATTATTAATTCCATTTCCTTCTTTTTCACTAAGCGTTTCCATTATTCCTAGGCATTGTTTGAATTTGTCTTTTTGGGACCTCTCCATCCGTCAGTTTAATCTTTTTAATGGGGTGGGATCTTCTGGGCATCCTGCCTCTTTGTTACTTGGTGCCTTTCCAGTGTTATAATGAACTTGCACATGATTACTGCCTGGTTACTTGTGATTGTCAGTGTTATCTAATAGCTAGGCACAAGGAGAAATGTCTTCTTGTTAGACACCATAACCCCCAGTCTTCAATGGAAAAGTCCCTATGTCTTGGTCCATTTCTCTTATACACCAACACCCCCTCACCGGATTCAATCCGATGCCCCAGCCTCTGTTATGGCTCAACTTTTACTTTCTCTCTGTCTTTCTCTGCTGCAGGATGCCCCATCCTCCATGGTGGGAAAGCAAGAGGTTGGGACACAGCCCATTTGTGCCATCGTGAGTGGGGTAACCTTAAGTTCATTAAAAATGGATAACGTTTCCTGCAAAGTTGGGAACCTTTATCCATCTTCACCAGTGCTAAGTTCTTACTGCAAGCTTGATACTTCAGCTGTCCTCAATTAAAGTGGTAATTTTGTGTCAGTAATATGGCAAAATCAGACTGTCTCCTTGGGTCATTGCCATTGCAGAGGTGATTCACAATGTATGTCATGCCAGAGCAATGCCAGTGTACTGTCAGTTGCTGTATGTGTAATCCCATAAGGCATTATACACTGGGAATTCCCTTTCTTAGCATGCCACAGTTATCTAGCTGAAGCTTCCCTAACATATCACCTATCCAGTATATTTGTGGTGTAACAAACTCCTAAAGAATCTACACTGCTACAATAGTGGTCCCTTAATAACTATGCCATGGGGTTTGTTAGGGACTACATTGTGGCCTATGTAAAGATGAATGCAGATGTGTCTTCCCTATTTTCTGTTCCATCATATAAAATACCAACTCCTCAGTTCCATATTCAATTGTCAGTCCTTATCTACAGTCTTGTCTCTTGTAAGACCAAATCCCACCACATATTCTTATGTGGTCCATTTCCTGTTACCTGTGCCCATGCAGAACCCGGCTCTGTTCCTTACTAGAGCGTCAATCTCATCAGACCATATTTAAACTAAGATCTGACAATGATCATGCTCACTTTTTCTGGGCTTAGTGGCATTTGCTTGAACTGTAGAGAAAACATTGGTGTGGGTGTATTTCAGTGTGCAGGATACACATTTCTGAGTAGGTATTTTTGCCACCCTGATCCTAGATCATTTTTCTACCATTCTTTCCAGTTGTTGGTCAATCATTGTGATAATGACTCTAATGTCATAAGTGGTATGTTCTGGCTAATACTAACCTGTGCATCAGTTGTGGCAAAATATGCCATTGTTGAGTGCAGTGGGTGATTCCCCCGACGAGTACGTGTTCCATCAATGGATACAACTTGATATGTTCACTCTTACATGGGTCCTATTTCAGTTTTCATTAGGTTGCCTCGCTTGCAGATTAGACTTAAAGAAGATACACTGTTAAACCTGTTGTTCTAGTACTCATTCTTTACTAAGGCTTGCAGACTCCCACTTACTCTTTAGCTTTAATGACTTTAACCACCTATGATGACCACCTGCAACAAAATCACACGAGAGTCTTGTTAGAAATGGGGTCTTTGGTTGGCAGTCAAGTTACCCCCTGTCTAAGCAAGGACCCTCACTTTAGTCAGGGTAAGTCACACATAATCCAAATTATCCTGTGCCCACCCTCTGGTAGCTTGGAACTGAGCAGTCAGGCTTAACTTAGAAGGCAATTTGTGAAGTATTTATGCAATAAATAATGCAATGACACAGTATAGCACCACAAAAATACACCACACAGTGTTTAGAAAAATATATAATATTTATCTGATAAGATGCAGGTCAAAACGAGTAAAATGCAATAAGTATATGTTGGGATATCACTGTAAAAGTGATATAAAGTGTCTTTAGTCTTTCAAAAGCAATACATGTCTCTTTCAAGCACAAAGTACCTGGTTTGCGTTCAAAATCTCCGCAAAGAACCGCTGAGGAGGAGATGTGTGGAAAACAAGGAGGTGTCAATTTCTCAGGACGCATTCGGCAATGCATCGTTTAGTTTTCACGCAGGGACGGCTGTGCGTCGATTTCTGGCGCTCGTCATGGATCCTCTTCGGGTTGTGGGGTATTTCGATGCCCCGGGGACGATGCGTGGATTTCCAGTGCAGACCGGACAAAGTCATAGGGGCTGCGTCTATCCAGTGGGCATTGCATGGAAATTTCTACCGCACGGCAGGCGCTGCGTTGGTTCCTCTCTCAAAGTCAGGCTGCGTCGTTCCGGCTCAGCTGTGTGTCGATCCAGTGGGACGTGTGTCAAATTTCTGGCCGCTACGTTAGCGCTGAGTCGATCTTCTCTTTGCAAAGTCGGGCTGCGTCGTTCCGGATTGGCGTGCAGTGAATTCTTCACCCCGATGCAGGCTGTGCGTCGTTTCAGGCAGGCTGTGCGTCGATTTCCGCAGCACAAGGAGTCCTTCTTGTAGAGATGAAGTCTTTTTGGTCCTGAGACTTCAGGGAACAGGAGGCAAGCTCTATCCAAGCCCTTGGAGAGCACTTCTCAGCACAGCCAGAGAGCAGCAAGGCAGCAGGGCAACCTCAAGGCAGCAGTACTTCACATAAAGCAGTGAGGTGAGTCCTTTGGGCAGCCAGGCAGTTCTTCTGGGCAGGTTGCAGATTCTGGTTCAGATTCTCTTCTCCAGGAAGTGTGTGAGTTGGTAGGGGCAGAGGCCATGTTTAAATACCCATATGTGCCATTGAAGTGGGGAAGACTTCTAAGAGTGGCTTAGAAGTGCAAAAGGTCCCCTTTCAGTTCAATCCTGTCTGCCAGGGTCCCAGTAGTGTGTGAGGGCAGGCTACTGTCCTTTGACATGCAAGTGTCAGGCCCTCCATCCTCCCAGCCCAGGAAGACCCATTCAAAATGCAGATATATGCAAGTGATGCTGAGTATCCTGTGTTTGGGGTGTGTCTGAGTGAATGCACAAGGGATCTGTCAACTGAACCCAGCCAGATGTAGATTGTACGGCACAGAAGGATTTAATTGCAGAGAAATGCTCACTTTCTAAAAGTGGCATTTCTAATACAGTAATATTAAATCCAACGTCACCAGTATTTTGTATCACCATTCTGGCCATACTAAATATGACCTTCCTAGCTACCACTCAAACAGTATATGAGGGTAGCCCCAATGTTAGCCTATGAAGGGAGCAGGCCTCACAGCAGTGTAAAAACGAATTTAGGAGTTTTACACTACTAGGACATGTAAACTACACAGGTACATGTCCTGCCATTTGCCTACACAGCACCCTACCCTATGGGTTACCTAGGGCATACCTTAGCGGTGACTTATATGTAGAAAAAGGTGAGTTTTAGGCCTGGCAAGTACTTTTAAATGCCATGTCGAATTGGTAGTGAAAGTGCACACACAGGCCTTGCAATCGCAGGTCTGAGATAAGGTTAAGGAGCTACTTAAGTGGGTGGCACAATCAGTGCTACAGGCCCACTAGTAGCATTTAACCTACAGGCCCTTGGCACATATAGTGCACTTTGCTAGGGACTTATAAGTAAATTAAATAATCCAATTGGGTATGATCGAATGTTGTCATGTTTAAAGGGAGAGAGCATATGCACTTTAGCACTGGTTAGCAGCAAAAACAGTATTTACAAAATGGAGGGAGGCAGGCAGGCAAAAAGTTAGGGGTGACCACCCTAAGGGTGTCAGGTTTAACAAGTCTTAATACAGGAGGTAACCAACGTGTATGTGGAGCCTGCAGAAAACACTAATGATTTAACAACCAATCAGGAAGTAACATATGTGTGCTATACTCCAAACATGCTTGACCCTAAGTATACTTGAATCCAGACTTGTGCCTAAGTATACTTGAATCCATACTGTGAATGTGATTAAAGTTCTTTCTTTCTTTCAGAAAAGGAACCAATACGGGTAATCTATGGTTACTAGTTCCTGTAACTAAATCACATTGAATCTGCTAGCTTGGATCCATGGATTCATCAAAACATTAAAAGATATATAAATATGATATACAGGCCCCTCAAATTTTAAGATTGACATCAGAGACAACATCCATACATTAATATTGCCAAGTCTATGTGTGTTTATAACATACTTATTTGTTTTACCAGTTCAGCAATTCCGTGGATCCAGGGGCTGGAACAGCAGAGCTACTGTGGTACCTGGAACACACCCAAAGCTCAACTTCAGATTGGCTACAGTAAGTCCCCACCCAGACACAATGCAAACTACACCCTAAGTCAGACATTTGGCTTTCAGATATCTATAGCGAACACAGAAATCTAGTGCTCCTTTGTGTTCTTTTGCATTCCTGCAACAGCCCATTCTATAACTAAGGCTATGTCTTCTTCAGAAGATAGGAGAGACTCTGAACCTCTTCAAGAAGAGGAAAAAGCTATGTCACTACTGAAATAAAGAATCTGAGATATGGAAACATTTTAGAATTCCATCCAGAGAAAAAAAAAGATAAAAAGGTGTTCACTACGATCATCCAGTGCACCATTTGTGGAAAAAATGATCATGGGTAAGAAGTATTCCCATGGAACTTCATCCTTGTGGAAGCATTTAAAAATGATACTCCAGTGCATAAACAATTGGATGATGAGAGAAAAGGCGACAGGTGGAGCACCATCAGCAGCAGAGCCATCTGCAGAACCATCAGCACCTCAGAAAATGAACACCCCCCTGCATAAACGTTTTGGGATGTTGACTCATTGTGGCAAATGTCACATGTCTACATCTCTTCTGTGGCTGACTACATGGATGCTGTGAATAACCATTGCTGTTATTTCTTTTTAATCTCCCTGTTCAACGTTTTATTGCTTGCAAAGACTCAAGCCAGTTGCTTCCTCCAAATTGCTTTCCCTTACCCCTTTTACTACCCTGGTTATTTTAATTCCCAAACAGAAAATCCCACAAAATATAAAGCTGTTCCAAAAAACTATTAAAAAGGGCTCATTTTAGAACCACTTTATATGGTCAAAAGGAGAACTAACAAGATATGCTTTTAACCAATTTTGTGTTTAACCTCTTAGCTGCTGGGCCGAACCCCCCCCCCCCCCCCACCCCCTGTGCTGAGCCCTTTTTTGGCTACTTGGGGTAGTTTGCGCTTAGGCCTTCATAACGTTTTGTCCACATAAGCTATCAACACCAAGTTTGCATCCTTTTTTCCCGACATCTTTGGGATTCTAAAGGTACCCAGAGTTTGTGGGTTCCCCTGGAGGAGACCTAGAAATTAGCCAAAATATAGCAAACATTTTCTTTTTTGTAAAAAAATGAGAAAAAAGGGCTGCCGAAGAAGGCTTGTGTTTTATGTCCCCTGAAAATGGCATTGTAGGAGGTTGGCCTGGCTTGTAGTGGGTACTTACATCTTATACCAGGTCCAGTTGTCCCTTATCAGTGAAATGTAGTAGTTTTCTAGCAGCTTAGGCTGATAGAGGTAGCTATAGCAGAGCAGCTTAGGCTGAACTAGGAGACATGCAAAGCTCACGCAATACCACTTATAGTTACACAGTACTTATACACAAGAAAGACAATACTCAGTGTTACCAAAAATAAAGGTAGTTTATTTGGGTGACACAGCACCAAAAATATCTAAGAGGCAATACTCCTTCTGGAGGTAAGTATTACACACAATATATACACTAGACACTACAATAAGGCAAGTAATTAGAAATAGGATAGTGAAAACAATAGGAAATGCTATAGAATGGAATGGGAGAAAATAGGTCTAGGGGCAAAACAAACCATATACTAAGAAAGTGGAATGTGAATCACAAATTCCCCCCTAGACAAGTGTAGTGTGTGCAGAATCACTGGGAGAGTAAGAATACAGTAAAGGTAAGTAAATTACCTCACCCCAGAGCCCAGAAAAGCAGGAGTAAAGTACTGCAAGTTTCCTTAGGACACACTACACCTCATGATATAGATTATTGCAGTAACCAACCAAGTCTGCAAACAACAACTGCTGGATTCCTGGACCTGAAGAACTGCAAAAGAAGGGGACCAAGTCCAGAAGTCGAAAGAAGTTCCAGGAAGGACAGGAGCCTCTGCCAACCCAGAAGAAGGTACAAAAGAAGAGTCCCCGGTTGGACGAAGACTGCAGGAATACACCCTAGGAAGATGCTAGCGGGTTCCTACATGGTGCAAAAGATGTCCCACAACGTGAAGATGGATGCAGACATGATTTTATGTTGGAAGTCACCAAAAAGCCTTGGTTATGACAAATGTGCATTTTGCGTCAAAATGGCGCTGGCTGGACGCAGGAGGGACGCTGTGTGAGGAAGAGTGGGCTCTCAGCACTTTAGAGAGCCCTCAGAAGCCAGACAGCACTGAGAGGAGTCCCAGGACATGGGGAATAAGGAGGTGCAAAGCGCAGTTTGTGCAGCACTACAAAGAAGGGTCTCACGCCGCCGGAGGTCGACTCAGAGAGTTGAGAGTCACAGGATAGAGTGCTGGAGACCTGAGCCAGGCTGTGCATGAAGGAATTTTACAAATAGTGGACAGAGGACTCAGGAGGTGAAGAAGACGTGGAGCACAGGGGTACTGTCGCTCTCAGGGAAGGTCTTACCTCCTCCAAATTGCGTCAGCAGGACCTCAGGACAGTCTGTGTCGATGGGGTCCACCCTCTGTGTTTCTAGGAGCACACTCATCACTGTAAGAGGAGTCTAGGAGTACCGGGTGTCGACTTGGAAGGTGCCTGCATGAGCAGGGGAGTGACTCCGTCACCCCAAGGGAGATTTCTTCGGTCATTCTGGTGCAGGATGAAGACAGGGAGTCCTCAGAGTGTGCACACCATGGAAACTGTTGCAGTTGCTGGCTGGACCCGAAGTTGCAGGAAGAAAAGTATCCCTTGTGGATACTTTGTTGCTGTTTCAGAGGGTCCAGGAGCAGGCTGCGGTTGATCCGAGTTCAGAGGATTCCTGCTGGAAACTTGCAAGTAGAATCTGAAGAGAATCCACAAGAGAGATCCTAAATAGCCTTGAGAGAGGGATTGGCTACCTTATCAGGTAAGGACCTATCAGGAGGGGTCTCTGATGTCACCTGCTGTCACTGGCCACTCAGAGCCCTCCAGAGTGCCACCACACCTTGCAAAGCAAGATGGCTGAAGTCTGGGACACATTGGAGGAGATCTAGGCACCACCCCTAGGGTGGTGATGGACAGGGGAGTGGCCAATCCCCTTTCCTTTGTCTAGTTTCGCACCAGAGCAGGGAACAAGGGGTCCCTGAACTGGTGTAGACTGGTTTATGCAAGGAGGGCACCATCTGTGCCCTTCAAAGCATTTCCAGAGGCTGGGAGAGGCTACTCCTCCCAAGCCCTTAACACCTATTTCCAAAGGGAGAGGGTGTAACACCCTCTCTCAGAGGACATCCTTTATTCTGCCTTCCTGGGACAGGGCCGCCCAGACCCCAGGAGGGCAGAACCCGGTCTAAGGGTTGGCAGCAGCGGTAGCTGCAGAGAAAACCCCAGAGAGCTGGTTTGGCAGTACCCGGGGTCCATAGTGGGGCCCCAAGGATGCATGGGATTGGCACCCCAATACCAGATTTGGCATGGGGGGACAATTCCATGATCTTAGACATGTTCCATGGCCATGTTCGGAGCTACCATTGTGAAGCAACATATAGGTATTGACCTATATGTAGTGCACGCCTATAATGGTGTCCCGCACTCACAAAGTCTGGGGAAATTGCCCTGAACTATGTGGGGGTACCTTGGCTAGTGCCAGGGTGCCCTCACACTTAGTAACTTTGCACCTAACTTTCACCAAGTGAAGGTTAGACATATAGGTGTGTTATAAGTTACTTAAGTGCAGTGTAAAATGGCTGTGAAATAATGTGGACATTATTTCACTCAGGCTGCAGTGGCAGTCCTGTGTAAGATTTTTCCGAGCTCCCTATGGGTGACAAAATAAATGCTGCAGCCCATAGGGATCTGGGTACCTAGATTCCACATACTAGGGAATTATAAGGGTGTTTCAGTGTGCCAATTAGAATTGGTGAAAATGGTCACTAGCCTATAGTGACAATTTTAAATGTAGAGAGAGCATAAGCACTGAGGTTCTGATTACCAGAGCCTCAGTGACACAGTTAGGCACTACACAGGTATACACATTCAGGCCACACACTATGAGCACTGGGGTCCTGGCTAGCAGGTTCCCAGTGAGACAGTAAAAACACACTAACATATACTCACAAACAGGCTAATAGTGGGGGTAACAATGCTTGAAAGAGGCTACCTTCTCACTGTGAGTGCCCGTGAGGGTGGCTGTATGGGTGGGTGAGTCAATGGCTCTGTGGCTGTTTCAGTAGCTGTGTGAGTGACTGTATGGAGATGTTAGTGGGGTTATAAATGTCTCTGTGGGTGAGTAATTGGGTGTGTGACTAAGTGGGTGTGAGAGAGTGGCTGCATTGGTGTGTGAGTTGGTACGTGAGTACCTGTGTTAGTGTGTGAGTTCATGTGTTAGAATCTGTATTGGTGCATGAGTCTCTGTGAACGACAGTGCAGGTATGTGAGAAGTAAATGTTTTTATGAGTGTGTGAGTGGGTATATGACTGGCTGTATGGGAGTGTAAGTGGGTGTCTGACTGTGTAAGAGAGTGTTTTTAATGTAGTCTGGAACACTCTTACAATATAAACTTGTACAGTAACACTGGAAGAACTAATTTGGAAACTACATTACGCCAATAGATATTGCCATTCATCTGTATAAAAAGGGAAAAAACAAATATGAAGCAGTATTACAATTTATAAAATTATAAAATAAATTTGGAATTTTTAACAATGCATAACCTCACAATAGCAACAAATCACTTCACATTTCCATTGCAGTAAATCTATGTAAACATTAAGAATTTAATTCTCCCTTTTTTAATGTTCTCAGCTTTAATACTTGTACAAGATAAATGATGTACTGTATAAAGAATCATCCTTGAACAATATAATATAGGCAAAAAAAAAAAAATGTGCACAGCATGCCACTGCGAATAAGCAACACTGCGCATTGCACTCACTACAATTTTTAAACAATCATTTTAACTATGCTTCGTCTAGTAATCGAAAGAAACATAGGCTAAAAATGAGAACTTCATCATTAGAAGTACTACTTGATATATAAGGCTCACCAGCATAGTCAAAACTTGATAAAGACATCAACCTTGGTAGGCTGAATGATGTCATTAATCCTGATAATGCATTTAAAATACGCTGACTAATCTACTTTTACAACTGTGACACTCCTTATAATTTTGGTTACTAAAAGACAAAATAGGATTGGTTGGTAACTTCCAAGGCAATCTTTGTCTAAATTTAAGGTTCCCATCCATCCATTAAAAAGACAGTGTAATGACCAAATCTAAGACTAACTTCTTGATGACGTATGATAGTGACAATGGTATATAATTTACCAGAAAAAGCTATGTGTCCAGATTTATAGTTAGTAGGCTCAGTATATAATTTACTACCATCTGCTCTGCATTGTTGTAGCATTAAAATGACATTCTTCGCACTTCTTCCTATAGGGAAAGTCGACAGAACATCTGTTCGGCAATTTGGACATATATTATTTTTTATAGCTGTTTTTATTAATATGTCAAAATGTGCACTTTTGGAATCTGGTAACGTTAAATAAATAAAACACTCTGATTCTATTTGTGTAGTTGATGTGTATGAGAAATCTTCACATTCATGGTGCCATGAGTAACTAAGACAAAACAAGTAATTTACAGGTATATCTTCTAAAACACCAAGGGGCATATTTATTCTCTGTTTGCGCTAAATTAATGCTTTTTTTTAATGCAAATTCAGCGTAAAAAGTGACTCAAAGCCCCTAGAGCCTTATTTATCCTGTGTGAGGTGGGCCTAAAAAATGGCGCTAAGCCTGCTCAGTGCCATTATTTAACGCCTGGGTCAGGGCAGGTCTTAGGGGACCATTGGAGCAATTTCCATGGTGTGAAAAAGTAGTCTCTTTCTAGCATGGATACCCCACTTTTGGCCTGTTTGTGAGTGTGTCAGTGTGTTTTTTCCTGTCACACTGGGATCCTGCTAGCCAGGGCCCCAGTGCTCTTAGTTTGTGGCCTAATGTGTGTGTTGTCAGTAGTGCTTAACTGTGTCTCTGGAGTTCTGCTAACCAGAACTCCAGCGCTTATGCTCTCTCTGCTTCCAAATTATTCACTATAGTTTAGTGACTTCATATTCCAATTCCAATTGACACACTAGACTCCCCTTATAAGTCCCTAGTACATGGTACCTGGGGCCAGATGTAGCAAAACGGCAATTTGCGACTTGCAAATTGCGAGTCCCTGCGACTCGCAATTTGCAAGTCGCAAATTGCTATGCAGTACGGTGTCTCAGACACCGACTGCGACTCGCTATGGGGTCGCAATGACCCACCTCATGAATATTCAAGAGGTGGGTCGCAAATTGCGGCCCCATAGCGAGTATAGGCACTCGCTAACATGGAGGCCTGCTGTCGTCAGCTGACCTCCATGTTCGTGACTGCTTGATCAATAAAGCAGTTTTTTTTTTTTTTAGTGTAGCCCGTTTTCCTTACAGGAAAACGAGCTGCACTTAAAAAAAAACGAAACCTTTAGTTTCGGTATTTTTTCAGGGCAGGGAGTGGTTTTTCAGGGCAGGGAGTGGTCCCTTGTGGGTCCAGTCACAAACTGGAAGGGGTCCCATGGGGACCCCTTCCAATTTGCGAGTGGGTTACCATCCACTTGAAGTGGATGGAACATACGCGGTCGCAAATGGTATTGCATCCCACTGCGAGTCGCAAATAGGAAGGGAACACCCCTTCCTATTTGCGAGTCGGAAATGCATTTTGCGAGTCGCTTCCGACTCGCAAAATGCATTTCTGCATAGGAAACTGCGTTTTGCGACTCGCAAACGGCAAATTTTGCCGTTTGCGAGTCGCAAACAGTTTCCTACATCTGGCCCCTAGTATCCAGGGCATTTGGGTCCCAGAAGATCCTTATGGGCTGCAGCATTCCCTTTGCCACCCATAAGTAGCTCAGACAAACCTTTCTTCAGGACTGCCACTGCAGCCTGAGTGAAATAGTGCACATACTATTGCACAGCCATTTTCACTGCACTTAAGTAACTTATAAGTCACCTATATGTCTAACCTTCATTTACTGAAAGCGAGGTGCAAAGTTACTAAGTGTGAGGGCACCCTTGCACTAGCAAAGGTGCCCCCACGCTGTCCAGGGCCAATTCCCCTGACTTTGTGAGTGCGGGGATACCATTACATGTGTGCACTACATAAAGGTCAATACCTATATGTAGCTTCACAATGGTAACTCTGAATATGGCCATGTGAGGTGTGTAGGATCATGGAATTGACCCGTCATTCCGAATCTAGTATTGAGAGGCCAGTCCCATGCATCCTGGGGGCTCCAACATGGACCCCCAGTACTGCCAAACCAGCTCTCTGATGCTTGCACTGCAGCTACAGCTGCCACCTCACAGACAGGGTGCTGCCCTACTGGGGTCTGAGCAGCACAGTCCTAGGAAGGCAGAACAATGCATTTCCTTTGGTTGGGTGGTGTTACACCCTTTCCCTTTGGAAATAGGTGTTACAGGCTTGGGAGGGGTAGCCTCCTAGAGCCTCTGGAAATGCTTTGAAAGGCACAGATGGTGCCCTCCTTGCATAAGCCAGTCTACACTGGTTCAGGGACCCCGAGTCCCTGCTCTGGACAAAGAAAAGGGGAGGGACCACTTCTGTGTCCATCACCACCCATGGGGTGGTCCTCAGAGCTCCTCCTGTGTGTCCCTGGCGTTAGCAATCTTGTTTTGCCAAGGTGTGGGGACACTCTGCAGATCTCTGAGTGGCCAGTGCCAGCAGGTGATGTCAGAGACCCCTCTGCTTTAGCTTCTGACCGTCAGATCAACCACAGACTGCTCCAGGAACCGCCATAACTGCAACAAAGTATCCAGGACGACTCCTGTGACCTGCAACTTCAGCTCCAGCCAGCATTTGCAATAGTGTCCAAGGTGTGCACGCTCTGAGGACTCCCTGTCCTCACCCTGCACCAGAAGAACCAAACTAATCTCCTGTAGAGTGACAGAGTCACTTCCCTGCTCCTGCAGGCACCTTCTACGATGACTATCGGTTCTCTGGGACTACAATCCTGACAACGAGCATGCTCCCTGGAACATAGGTGGTGGACCAACATGACACAGACTGTCCTAAGGCCCAGCTGTCCAAATTTGGAGGAGGTAAGAGCTTGCCTTCCCGGTTTGCGACAGTACCCCTGTGTACTGCATCATCTTCAGCTCCTTGGGCTTCTGTGCAGTTCTTACAAGAAGCCTTCATGCCCAGGTCCCCAGAACTCTATCCTGCGATGCACAACTCACTGAGTTGCTCTCCGGCGGCGTGGGACCCTCTTTTGTTGTGCTGCACCAAGCATAATTTGCACCTTCTTTGTCCTCGTGTCCTGGGACTCCCGTGGGTGCTCCCTGGTCATCTGTGGGCTCTCTCCAGTGTTGGGAGCCCCCTCTGCCTCCTCAGTCTGAGTTGAGTCCCCAAGCCCCACCTGGCAGCTTCATTTAGAGTCAAACTGCGACCTTGCTTGAACCGAGGCTTGTTGGAGGAATCCAGCAATGCAAACAGCCTGCATCCTAGATCTTGATGTGGGACATCTCCTGCACCATGGATCCCACAGCCATCTTCTTCGGTGCTCTTCTGCAGACTTCTTCTAACCAGAGAATCCTGTTTTGCACTATCTTCTAGGTTGGCAGGGGCTCCTGTCCTTCCTGGAATCATCTGCGACTTCTGGACTTGGTCTCCTCTCTTCACAGGCCTTCAGGTGAAGGAACCCACCATTTGTTGCTTGCAGTCTTGCTTGGTTCTTCCAATAACTCTTATCACGACTTGTAGTGTTTCCTGAGGAAACTTGCAGTACTTTACTCCTACTTTCCTGGGCTCTATGGTGGGGTATTTTACTTACCTTTTGTGTTTTCTTACACTCCCAGCGCCCCTCTACACACTACACTTGCCTGGGGGGGTAGGATTTGCATTCCACTTTCTTAGTACATGGTTTGTGTTGCCCCTAGGCCTATTACATTCTATTGTATTCTCTAGTGTATATATTGTGTATAATACTTACCTCCAGAAGGAGTATTGTCTCTAAGCTATTTTTGGTCTAGTGTCACTAAAATAAAGTAGCTTTATTTTTGGTAACACTGTGTATTGTCTTTTATTGTGTATAATTACTGTGTAACAATAGTGGTATTGCAGGAGCTTTGCACGGCTCCTAGTTCAGTCTAAGCTGCTCTGCTACAGCTTCCTCTAGACAGCCTAAGCTGCTAGAACACTGTCTAAATTTTTCTACTAAGGGATTACTGGACCTGGTATATGGTGTAAGTACCTTAGCTACTCACTATAAACCAGGCCAGCCTCCTACACTTGGACAAACACCATGAAAAGAGCTCACAGGTGCCCACCTCAAGCCCCAGGAACACCCCCACCCACAGCAGAGGGACACCAGAGGATGGGGGGACCCCATCCTAGGTAAGTAGGTTAACTAGAGGTAAGTATTTTTAATAAAATGTTAAAGTGCCATTGGGGGCCCTAAACTGCCCCCCCCTAAATGGCACTGGGTGCAGTGGCCATGTCCAGGGGACCCTTGTTCCCTGTGCTGACCATTGGGGTGGTGGGCATGACTCCTGTCTTTTATAAGAAAGGAGCTATGTGGTATGGATGGCTTTGTGTCAGGAAATTACACTAGGCTGGTTAAAGGAATATCTTTGCCTCTAACCAGCCTAGCGTCATTTTTTGGTGCAAAACCCTCTTCCACCATACCGCCACCCCCACCCAGCTAACGTCATTTTCCCAAATGCTATTCCACCCTTTGCCCGGCTTGCAGGATTCCATCAATTTGGCACCCCGCTGGTGCTCTGGAATGACGCAAGCCGGCGCTATACTTTGTGACGCAAAACTGGGCAAATGAAGTTTTGCGTCAAAAAGTATAAATATGGGCCCAAATATCAACATTAAAAACTTCTGTGCATCCTCTTGAGTGCTTTGAGTAAACTGTACAAATCCACTAAATAGATCTACAGTGTCTCGAATTAATGACGTAATGTATTTTCATTCTCTCAGAACACAGTTCAACAAACTACACAGTGCAGAACACAATACCTTGTGTCGTTTGTCTTGAATTGCATCTACAACATGAGGTAATGCAAACTAAACATTTACCACAACATTAGCTTAGCTGTTCACGCCAAAGGGGTTGGAAAATTGATAACCTGCAATATCTCCATCATTTTCAATTCTTTGTTTTTTTAAAAACTTCCTTATGGTTAATTTCCTTATTTCAATCACCATCACTACACTGCTTTGAAAATTTCCACTTTGGACAGTTGAAGCGTTTCTCTTAAACATAATACTGTCCAAAATGAGGAACATAAAGACTTCTTCATTGGTTGTGTTCTGTAATACAACTTGAGTCTGCGTTTACACTGCTCTGATGAAATGCAACTTAATACAAACCAGACAATGTCCTAACTTGAGATATAGCTACATATGACTTACCTTCCTAAAACACAGTACTACCAATATTAATAAATGCTGCATCTAAACTTAAACCTTGTGACTTAAACCTTGATTCTCATATGCTAGATAAACTGGGACCTGTTTCCATCAAACATATAAACCTTTCACAAACAGAAAACGTGCAATAGATTATCCAATCTGCTTTGCATTATCAGTCTAATCAAATTAAACCAGAAGGTATTCCACCTCATTCTTATTAGGAAAATGAATAAAATCAACACCTTTACCAATAGCACCATTAAACAAATCTACCTCACAATTTACATTTTGATGTAAAATCAGCCTACAGTTCCTGCCCAGACTTAAACATTTCTCTAATCCTCCAGATTGTGAAACATATTTTTCTAATGAAACCTGTTTTGCTTGTAACGTTTCATTCAGCTATACAGTCACACACTGGTGTTCCATCAATCGTAAAATTTATTTTCTCCAGTAATTCTTTGTTGAAACATGTACACTCCCCCACTGTAGACTTTAGGCACACAGGCCCGTATTTATACTTTTTTTAGCGCCGCATTTGCGCCGCTTTTTGGCGCAAAACGGCGCAAACCTACAAAATACAATGGCATTTTGCAAGTTTGCGCCGTTTTTGCGTCAAAAAACGACGCAAATGCGGCGCAAAAAAAGTATAAATACGGGCCACAATATGCTTACCTTCTTGTAAGAAAGTGAACATAAGTTCTGCTGCTGTCTTTGCAGTTGGAAACAGTTTTTTAAGAAGACAACTTCCTAGAACACACCTATTTAATCTTTTTAAAAATATTTCCATATTCAATGTCTGATGATTGTCACATATTCCTAATTAATTCTTTATACTCAAATTGTAACAAAATATTCACATTTCCAATGCTTCCCAAAGAATTCTTAGTTTCATCATGGAGCAGTGTTTTGAGTACAGACTGACCATTCACAGGTGTAGGTTGCAGTAGATCTTCTAAAACTCGAATCAAATCAAATCAAATATTTTCCTTCAAACAGGATATCACAATCCATTCTCAGAACCTCTTGCATTCTGAAATGTGCTAAGGCAAGTATTAAGTTTCACACCATGCTCAAGTTTAAACTTTTTATTACTCTTGTCACTTCATGGCAAGCTTCACTGGATAGTTTTTCATATTTCAGTTTGTTGTTATGTTCCACGGGCAACATTGAAAGTCAAAGTAAAAAGTACCTTTTATATTGGGCGCAGCTAATTATGTAGGTGCTGTAACCACACATGATAAATCGCAGTCTGTAGTCTTCTTTAGTAAAGCTGTAGTAACTTGTATTAAGAAATTTTTACCAGTACAAGCTTGATCACTGAATGTTAGACCTTTCACCCTTGGCGTGGTCTCCCTTAACTTTTTGCCTCTGTTTCCCAGGTTGTTGATGTGTGCTGGACTCTGATTTTGCTGTTTTTGTTGCTCTGGGCACTTTACCACTGCTAACCAGTGCTAAAGTGCAAGTGTTCCTTTTCAAAATGTGTATGTAATTGGTTTATCCATGATTGGCATATTTGATTTATTAGTAAGTCCCTAGTACAGTGCACTAGAGGTGCCCAGGGCCTGTAAATCAAAAGATACTAGTGCGCCTGCAGCACTGATTGTGCCACCCACTTAAGTAGCCCCTTAACCATGTCTCAGGCCTGCCATAGCAAGGCCTATGTGTGCAGTTTCACTGCCAATTCGACTTGGCCAAGCCTAAAACTCCCCTTTTTCTACTTATAAGTCACCCCTAAGGTGTGCCCTAGGGAACCCATAGGGCAGGGTAATGTGTAGGCAAAAGGCAGGACATGTATCTGTTTAGTTTACATGTCCTGGTAGTGCAAAACTACTAAATTCAGTTTTACACTGCTGTGAGGCCTGCTCCCTTCATAGGCTAACATTGGGGCTACCCTCATATACTGTTGTAGCTGCTGACCTGGAAGGAGTAGGAAGGTCATATTTAGTATGGCCAGAATGGTGATACAAAATCCTCCTGACTGGTGAAGTTGTATTTAATATTAGTATTTTAGAAATGCCACTTTTAGAAAGTGAGCATTTCTCTGTACTTAAATCCTCCTGTGCCTTACAATCCACGTCTGGCTTGGTTCAGTTGACAGCTCCCTTGTGCATTCACTCACATACCCCGCAAACACAAGGTACTCAGCCTCACTTGCATACATCTGCATCTTGCATGGGTCTTCCTGGGCTGGGAGGGTGGAGGGCCTGACACTTGCATGTCAAAGGACAGTAGCCTGCCCTCACACAAAGGACTGCCACACCCCCTACTGGGACCCTGGCAGACAGGATTGAACTGAAAGGGGACCTTGTGCATTTCTGAGCCACTCTTAGAAGTCTCCCCCACTTCAAAGGCACATTTGGGTATTTAACCAGGGCCTCTGCCCCTACCAACTCAGACACTTTCTGGAGAAGAAAACCTGAACCAGATCCTGCATCCTGTCAAGAAGAACTGCCTGGCTGCCCAGAGGACTCACCTGTCTGCTTTCTGTGAAGGACTGCTGCCTTGCTATTGCCCTGCTGTCTTGCTGCTCTCTAGCTGTGGTGAGAAGTGCTCTCCGAGGGCTTAGATAGAGCTTGCCTCCAGCTCCCCAAAATCTCAGGACCAAAAAAGACTTTGGTGGTCATTCCAACCTCGGCGGTAAAAGGCGCTTACCGCCAGACAGAAGACCGCCATAACACCGCCGCGGTCGCGTTAAACCGCCACGGTCATTCTGACCCACACTAGGCAAGCCGCCAAAATACCGCCATCCACAAAAGTCCGCCACACCAAAGGTCAGCAATAAACTGGCGATGACCAAACCTCCACTGTCACGCCAACAGAAATACGCACATGCCATTAGGACCCACGAATCCACGCGGCGGTCTTTCAACCACGGTATTCTATTGGCGGTACACACCGCCGCGGTCGAAATACACATATACTTACAAAACACTACCACATTGGACAATTCGAAATACACACACGTGATACACATACACACACCACTCCCACACACCCAATACAATATAAAACACACACCCACATCACCCACAAACCCCTACGGCCAAAAATTTTGAACGAAGACCAGAGAGAGACACCACAGTCAACTACCAAGCATCCACAGGCACACAATACCAATCCCCACAGAACTTCCACGCACCTCACACAACACACCACTAAATAGCACCCCACCTATCACTACACACTCCACCCCACACATCATCCACACCACCCCATGGCACCTCAAAGACACCCCAGGTTCTCAGATGCTGAACTCAGGGTCATGGTGGAGGAAATCCTACGAGTAGAGCCCCAGCTGTTCGGGACACAGGTGCAGCACACCACCATTGTCAGGAAGATGGAGCTATGGAGCAGAATAGTGGACAGGGTCAACGCTGTGGGACAGCACCCAAGAAATTGGGATGACATCAGGAAGAGGTGGAACGACCTACGGGGGAAGGTGCGTTCCATGGTATCAAGGCACAACATCGCGGTACAGCGGACTGGCGGCGGACCCCCACCTCCTCCCCCCGAATTTACAACATGGGAGGAGCAAGTCTTGAACATCCTGCATCCTGAGGGCCTCGCTGGAGTATCTGGAGGAATGGACTCTGGTAAGTCTCATCTTCACTACTTCATCCCCCCCACCCCACCTGCATGCCAACTCATACCCCCATCCCTCACCCCCTTCACAACTACCCCTTGCAAATGTCTCACCATCACAACCCACCCATCCCAAAACTTAGCCCTGCATGCGGCCCCAAAGCATGGACACCCATCACCAAAGCATGCCCAATGCACATACCCATCACCCCCCCCCCCCAAAACACTGTCACAACAGCTCCCACAAAGGAATGCCAGCACTGGGGTACACGGGCACCCACCCATTGCATGCCATTGGCACACACAGAAGCAATAACCATACTTTTATACCCCTGCAGGACCCGAACGCCAGCTCACCGCGCAGGAGGGTCCACAAATGTCCCCTCCACCCCCAGAAGAGGCCCACAGTGATGACAGCAGCTCTGTCTCCCTGGATCTAGATGACCAGCCCGGTCCATCGGGGACCTCTGGACAGTCGGTTCCCCTCAGACAGGCACAGGCCACAGCAGACCTACCCCCCTCTGGGAACACCACCACAGCACCCACCCAACGGGCCCATACCTTTGTCCCCAGGACACGTCAATCAGTGGTGTGTCCACCACTACAGGGAACCCAGGCTAACCCACCACCCCAACAACAACAGGGACCTGGGGGCAGTGGTAGTGGGCACACGGTCCAGGGGACAGAGGCCCAAGGAAACAGGGGAACTGGGAGGGCAGCTGTGCGACAGGGGGGGACAGGCCAAGGGAACCCACTCTCCATGAGGCCCTCTCCTCCATCATGGGAGCATACCACCACTCCCAGGAGACGATGGCGACGGTCCTGGCCAGGTTTCAGGAAATCCAGCTTCTGCAGGAACAACAGTATATGGGGTTCAGGGAGAAACTGAGAAACATCAGTACCGCCATGGGTACCATCGTAGTAGCCCTGAATGAGTTAATCTCCACATTGCGGACCACTCTGGCACCTCAAAGGGCCCCTGACACTAGCATGGACCAAGAACTGGCTATCACCTCCGCCGGCGCTAGTGGACAGGAGGCCCCGACAGAAGACCAACAGGCCACCAGAACCCCACCCCCTGCAGAAGGAGAACCACCCCGCAAGCGGGCCCTGAGATCCAGGAAGAAGACAGAGTAGCATGTCAAGACCCCCACCAGCAAAGGATACCGCCCTGATTGTCATCCCACTGTCCCACATTGTCACCCTGTCCAACCTTAAACTGCCCCTGCTCCACTTCCCACTGGCATTTGGACAATGCACCTGTGAACCTGATAGTCTGGACTCTGCCATGGACAATCGTCCACCATCACCCCTCACCGATTTGCAACCACCCATCCAAATTAGAGCACTTGAATAAACACACTTATTGCACATAAACAATCTGGAGTCTGTCTGTGATTTTAACAAATGTATTAGACATGACAGTGCCAAAATTGTTATTCACATTGTGTTGCCAAAAAAACGCTGTCACACAGCTGTAGTCCATGGGGAAACTAAGCAGATGTCACGCAGTGGGGCCCACATCTCTGAAAATGGAAGGGAAAGTCACAACACAGTTACCATACACTGGGGGAAAAAGTAAGACAGTAGAGAGGTAGGAGTCTTTAAGTAAATGTAATATGCCGGTGTCTACTCTTACCTGTGTGTCACTGAAAGTATTGCTCTATTACTGTGTTCCTGTTGTCTATGTCGTCCTCTTCGGCTTCCTCTTCTTCACTCTCCACAGGCTCCACAGCTGCTACAACACCACCATCTGGACCATCCTCCTGCAGAAAAGGCACCTGGCGGCGCAAAGCCAGGTTGTGAAGCATACAGCAGGCCACGATGATCTGGCACACCTTCTTTGGTGAGTACATTAGGGATCCACCTGTCATATGGAGGCACCTGAACCTGGCCTTCAGGAGGCCAAAGGTGCGTTCGATCACCCTCCTAGTCCGCCCATGGGCCTCATTTTAGCGCTCCTCTGCCCTGGTCCTGGGATTCCTCACTGGGGTCAATAGCCAGGAAAGGTTGGGGTAACCAGAGTCCCCTAATAGCCACACTCGGTGCCTCTGGAGTTGACCCATCACATACGGGATGCTGCTATTCCACAGGATGTAGGCATCATGCACAGAGCCAGGGAACTTGCCATTAACATGGGAGATGTACTGGTCTGCCAAACAGACCATGTGTACATTCATCGAATGATAACTTTTCCTGTTCCTGTACACCTGTTCACTTTCTCTGGGGGATACCAAAGCCATATGGGTCCCATCAATGGCACCTATGATGTTGGGGATATGTCCAAGGGCATAGAAGTCACCCTTCACTGTAGGCAAATCCCCCACCTCAGGGAAAACGATGTAGCTCCGCATGTGTTTGAGCAGGGCAGACAACACTCTGGACAACACCTTGAAAAACATAGGTTGAGACATCCCTGATGATATGGCCACTGTTGTTTGAAATGACCCACTTGCTAAGAAATGGAGTACTGACAGCACCTGCACTAGAGTGGGGATCCCTGTGGGTTGGCGGATGGGTGACATCAGGTCTGCCTCCAGCTGGGCACACAGTTCATGTATAGTGGCTCGGTCAAGCCTGTATGTCAGAATGACATGTCGTTCCTCCATTGTCGACGGGTCCACCAGCGGTCTGTACACAGGAAGATTCCTCCATCTCCTCGCATTGCCAAGCGGACGGTGCCTAGGAAGGACAACAGCGAGCACAGAGTCAATCAACCCACAGGTACATTCCCACAGCTTGCACACAACATGATTCACTATGCATTGAATGGTGGGTATGAGTGTTGAGGAAAGGCCTAGGTATGTGTGACGCAGTAGAAATTAAGCCATGTGGGCCCTTGAAATGGTGGCTGCCTGACCTGTGAAGTGTGACAATGGGATGTGAGGTCAATGCGCTGGCGTGGCACACCGTGGCGGTAGGCGGTCGAAGACCGCGGCGCAAAGCCGCATTGGTTAACATTGAAACCTATGGGTTTCAGGAGCCAATGACGATGTGCGCCGGCGGTCGCGGTACGCACCGCCACGGTTCGCACAGCCGCGTGCGTGACCGCCATTTTCTATCAGCCTAATCACTCGATACCTGATCTTCCACAGGAGAGGACCTACACTGCAAGTGCTGCTGTGACCTCGGTCTGGAAGAGACAATGGCTGCTGTGACTGGGGAAAGGGCCCCTGCCTTCACTTCTGAAGAATTGGAGAAACTCGTGGATGGGGTCCTCCCCCAGTATGCGCTACTTTACTGTCCTCCAGACCAACAGGTAAGTACACTGGGGGCATGCTTTGTGGGCAATGCCTGGGTTGAGTCGGGTGGATGAAAGATGGTGGGGAGGGGAGCGATTGAGTCATGCATCAGACGACAGATGAGAGCATGTGCCACATGGCAAGGGTGGGGATGGGGGGCCACTCACATAGAGCATGCAGAAGGTGATGACAATTTTTCTCTCCCTGTACATCTCACATAGGTCAGCGCCCACCAGAAAATCGCGATTTGGCGTGCCATCACCAAGGATGTCCGGACCCTGGGGGTCCACAACAGACGGGGCACCCACTGCCGAAAGAGGTGGGAGGACATCCGCCGCGGGAGCAGGAAGACGGCGGAGGCTCTGCTGGGGATGGCCTCCCAACGTAGGAGGGGTGCCAGTCGTCAATTGACCCCCCTGATGTCCTGGCGGTGGCCTACCCCGATTTGGATGGGCGCGTGAGGATATCACAGCAGACACAAGGGGGTGAGTACACTCTCATTCTGGTGACTTTGCGCGCAGTGGAGGTGTCTGGGTTGGGGAGGAGGGCTGTGGGTCTCCCTAGGCCAGGGCGAATTCTGTAGGCTAGGCCCCTCCGTAAGGCATGGCCCTGTGCCCCCACCCCCACCTCTGTAGGGTGCCAAGTTCAGGTATCCATGGCCCTGTGTCATCTATGTGTGCAGTTGTCGTCGATAGGCTTGTAGGCCATGTCCCACGGATTGCGTAGTGGACCCCAAGTGCGCGGCGTAGTGCAGGGGGCTTCTGTGTCTGTCTTGTCCGCCAACTGTAGCGGTAATCCATGCACTCAACATGTCTTTATTTCTCCCCCCCCCCTTTTTTGTGGTCTTCCTGTTCATGTGTGCATCAGCATCATCAGGCGGAGGAGAAGTGGCATCGGAGCACGAGGGAGCTGCATCTCACACGGCCATGGCGGGCCATGCAACTGACTCGGATTTCACCAGTGAGACGGAGGGCGAGGGGAGCTCCACAGCGGGGACTCGTGCTGATGTCAGTGGCAGCGACTCGTCCTCTGAAGGGAGCTCCCTTGTGGTGGCGGCAACATCCGTGCCCCCGCAACAACAGGTACAGCCGCCACCCAGCGCACCAGCACCGCCCTCCCAGCAGCCCCTCAGCCTTGGCCCCGTGCCCGCTCACCCAGGAAGGTGGGCATCTCCTTCGCCCCAGGCACCTCAGGCCCTGCCCCAGTCACCCCTGCTGCCCTCAGTGAGGAGGTCATTGACCTCCTGAGGAACATCATTGTTGGGCAGTCTACCCTTTTGAATGCCATCCAGGGTGTAGAAAGGGAGGTGCACCGGAGTAATGCATACCTGGAGGTCATTCATTCGGGTCAGGCTGCCCATCAGCGATCGTTCAACGCTCTGGCCTCAGCACTGACAGCAGCTATTGTCCCTGTCTCTAGCCTCCCCCCTCCAACTTCCTCCACCCAGACCCAATCCCCAGTACCTCTGCCTATCCCAGACACACCATCAGACCAGCCTGCACACACCTCAACACCCAAGGGAAGCTCATCCAGACATAAGCACCACACATCACACAAGCATTCACACAAGCAACATCCACATGCAGACATACCAACAGCCACTGCCTCCACTGTGTCCCCCTCCTCCTCGTCTCCCTCCTCCCTCCCTGTGACGTCTCCACTCACACTTGCATGCACAACATCTTCAGCCACTACGTCCATCACCAGCACACCCACCAGAACACTCCGCACACGTGCAGTCACCACCCCCACTACCATTTACACGTCCCCTGTGTCCTCTCCCAGTGTGTCTGTCACCCCCTCTTCCAAACCGCACAAACGCAAGCAGCCACCCACCCAACAGCCATCCACCTCACGACAGCCTCCAGCCCAAGCACCTGCACCCAAAGACACCAGACTTCACACTCCTGCAACCACATCCTCTTCCTCCACTCCCATACCCGCTACACCTACCTGTCACTCTCTTTCCAAATTGCTTTTCCTTGCCAACCTTAACCTCTTTCCAACAACTCCCCCACCCCGTCCATCTCATAAGACTGCAATCAGCACCTCAGCCACCACCAAACCAGGACCTATCAGGACTGTTGTCCAAGGACTGTGGAGTCCCCCACCCTCAAGGGCAACAACTCCGGTGAGGAGCCAAGGCACGGCCAGCCCACCCCCGGAGAAGCACCCAAAAGTTAGCAGTGCCCGGCGCGAGAGGCCATGGACACCAGGGACCAAGATCCCTACCCTGGCTCCGTCTGGAAGTGGGGTGCCACCTGGCACACCGCCAAAGGTGTCAAAGGGCCACAGATGACCAGGGAAGGGTGGGAAGGGCAGCACGCCTGACAAGTCCGGCAGCAGGCCAGCTGCCCAGGAGTGCCCCACCAGCCCCCTCCCAGGTGTGCAGGAGGACACCCAGAGGCCCGGTACGGCAGCCCAGGAGGGCCCCGCAAGCCAATGGACAGATGGGCAGGAAGGCCCTGCCAGCCACATGCCAGGTGGCGAGTGACACCCATGCCTGGGCCGGA
This sequence comes from Pleurodeles waltl, assembly GCF_031143425.1. Lineage (NCBI taxonomy): Eukaryota > Metazoa > Chordata > Amphibia > Caudata > Salamandridae > Pleurodeles > Pleurodeles waltl. The sequence goes on from NC_090437.1 coordinate 1,076,106,943, forward strand.
ACCGCTGAACTGGGCCCTTTCAAACAAGCACCGCTGAACTGGGCCCTTTCAATCAAGCACCGCTGAACTGGGCACCGCCGTCTCAAGCACCGCTGAACAGGGCACCGCCGTCTCAAGCACCGCTGAACTGGGCACCGCCGTCTCAAGCACAGCTGAACTGGGCACCGCCATCTCAAGCACCGCTGAACTGGGCCCTTCATCTCAAGCACCGCTCCGCTGGGCCCTTCATCTCAAGCACCGCTCCGCTGGGCCCTTCATCTCAAGCACCGCTCCGCTGGGCACCGCCGTCTCAAGCACCGCTGAACTGGGCACCGCCGTCTCAAGCACCGCTGAACTGGCCACCACCGTCTCAAGCACCGCTGAACAGGGCACCGCCGTCTCAAGCACCGCTGAACTGGGCCCTTCATCTCAAGCACCGCTCCGCTGGGCCCTTCATCTCAAGCACCGCTCCGCTGGGCACCGCCGTCTCAAGCACCGCTGAACTGGGCACCGCCGTCTCCAGCACCGCTGAACTGGGCACCGCTGTCTCAAGCACCGCTGAACTGGGCACCGCCGTCTCAAGCACCGCTGAACTGGGCCCTTCATCTCAAGCACCGCTGAACTGGGCCCTTCATCTGAAGCACCGCTCCGCTGGGCCCTTCATCTCAAGCACCGCTGAACTGGGCCCTTCATCTCAAGCAACGCTGAACTGGGCCCTTCATCTCAAGCACCGCTCCGCTGGGCCCTTCATCTCAAGCACCGCTCCGCTGGGCACCGCCGTCTCAAGCACAGCTGAACTGGGCACCGCCGTCTCAAGCACCGCTGAACTGGGCACCGCCGTCTCAAGCACCGCTGAACTGGGCCCTTCATCTCAAGCACCGCTCCGCTGGGCCCTTCATCTCAAGCACTGCTCCGCTGGGCCCTTCATCTCAAGCACGGCTGAACTGGGCCCTTCATCTCAAGCACCGCTGAACTGGGCCCTTCCTCTCAAGCACCGCTCCGCTGGGCCCTTCATCTCAAGCACTGCTCCGCTGGGCACCGCCGTCTCAAGCACAGGTCCGCTGGGCACCGCCGTCTCAAGCACCGCTGAACAGGGCACCGCCGTCTCAAGCACCGCTGAACTGGGCACCGCCGTCTCATGCACCGCTGAACTGGGCCCTTCATCTCAAGCACCGCTCCGCTGGGCACCGCCGTCTAAAGAACCGCTGAACTGGGCCCTTCATCTCAAGCACCGCTGGCCCATTGGCGGAAGGGGCAGGCCCGCATCTGTGTCGGGCAGGGCTGCACGAAGCACTCTGGGCACTAGTCCCCCTCCAGTACCAGTGGAGACTGTTATCCACTTGAGAGACTGTGGCTTTGCACTCCCCAGGATTGAACAGTGGGCAACCCACCCACTGTAGAGACTTGAGAGACTGTGGCTTTGCACTCCCCAGGATATGGCAGTGGGCAAGCCACCCACTGTAGAGACTTGAGAGACTGTGGCTTTGCACTCCCCAGGATATGGCAGTGGGCAAGCCACCCACTGTAGAGACTTGTGAGACTGTGGCTTTGCACTCCCCAGGATGGGACAGTGGGCAACCCACCCACTGTAGAGACTTGTGAGACTGTGGCTTTGCACTCCCCAGGATGGGACAGTGGGCAACCCACCCACTGTCGAGAGTTGTGAGACTGTGGCTTTGCACTCCCCAGGATGGGACAGTGGCCATGGAGGCCCCTCGTGGATCTGGCGTCGTGTACTCATGTGGCTGAGGTGCCCCCCCTTCCCTTCCCCCTGAGGTGCCTGTAGTTTTTCTATCTGATGCCCCTGCAGTGTTCTCTCCGTTGGTGTCAGGTATCTTGTGTGTGATTTGGGCCCAGTGGTCCACGGACAATGACAGCTAGAATTATCGGACTTTTAATATTTATGTATATATTAGTTTTAAATGTGTGATATTTTTATAAGGCAATAATACAATATATTCGACTGTTTATGATCTATTCCTTTTGTCTTTGCATTCTTTTGGGGGGTTTGTAACAGTGATGTATTGCTATGCATTGATGTGTGTGTTGTAGTGGGTGGGGGTGGGGGTGGGTGTGTCGCGTATGTGTGTCCCAGTAATATTTTCTCCTCCCCCCTCCCCTGTGTCGTAGGTGCAGTACTCACCGTTGTCTTCTGTGCCGGCGTTCGTGCTCCTGGTAGAGGAGCAGGAATACAATAGCTGGTAGGATGTGTAATTCGGGTTCCATGCTGTCCAGATTCCTCGTGGGGTGTATGGAGGTGAGCGTTTCGGTTTGAAACGTCTGTTTCCGCCGTGTTTTTATCGGCGGGGCTACCGCCCCGGAAAAGGTGGCGGATTGGTGGGTTGTGATAGGGTGGGCGGTACATTGTCTCCCGCCTGTCTGTTGGCGGTGACCGCCGCGCTGTTTGTTTGTCCTGCCGTGGCGGTCGGAGTGTTAAAGTGGCGGTCTCTGTTTGTGGTTTCCGCCAGGGTCAGAATTCCATTTTTTTAACCGCCAGCCTGTTGGCGGGTTAGCCGCCACTTTAACACCGACCGCCAGGGTTGGAATGAGGGCCTTTATCTCTACAAGAAGGACTCCTTGTGCTGCGAAAATCGACGCACAGCCTACCAGAAACAATGCACAGTGAACCGGACACATGCTCAACTGGAACGACGCAGCCCAACTTCGCAACGAGGAGATCGACGCAGCACCAGCGTAGAAACCAGAAATTCAACATACAGCCCACTGGATCAACGCACAGCTGAGCCGGAATGACGCAGCCCGACTTCCAGAGAGGAATCGACGCAGCACCTGCTGTGCGGTAGAAGTTTCCACGTAGCGCCCACCAGATTGATGCAGTCCGTGTGACCTCATTCTGTCAGTGCCGGTAATCCACGCATCATCCCCAGGGCGTCCAAAAAACCCACAACCCGAAGAGGATCCACAACCGAGCACCGGAAATCAACGCATAGCCGTCCCTGCGTGAAAACTAAACGACGCATCGCAGTGTGTGACACTTCCTTGTTTTCTACGCATCGCCTCCTCTGTGGTTCTTTGCATAGATTTTGAACGCAAACCAGGTACTTTGTGCTTGAAAGAGACATTTATTGCTTTTAAAATACTAAAGACACTTTATATCACCTTTACAGTGATATCTCAACATATACTTATTGCATTTTAATTGTTTTGACCTGCATCTTATCAGATAACTATTATATATTTTTCTAAACACTGTGTGGTGTATTTTTGTGTTGCTATACTGTGTTATTGCATGATTTATCGCACAAATACTTTACACATTGCCTTCTAAGTTAAGCCTGACTGCTCAGTGTCAAGCTACCAGAGGGTAGGCACAGGATAATTTGGATTGTGTGTGACTTACCCTGACTAGAGTGAGGATCCTTGCTTGGACAGGGGGTAACCTGACTGCCAACCAAAGACCCCATTTCTAACAACTTGCAAATATCCCATCTTTGGGATATCACACATAAAGTCTACTCAACTGGGTGGATGACATATAATAAGTGTATGAAGTGCAGGGAGTGACTTGATTGTCAAAGCCAGGAGGCTCTCTCTCTCTCTAACTCCAACACAAGCACAGTGTGCATCTGTACAAATATCCTAGTTTGTTAGCTCACAATGGAAGTGAACTCACCTGAAAGAATGACTTATGTATACTGTGTGTAGTACTGGTGGAACATCACTGTAAATCCCAGGAGTGCTAGTCCCTGTAAGTAATTCCAATCATCAGGCAAGTGTCCATATGCCAAAATGCGTCTGTCTGTGAAGCTAGAAATTAAGTTTATTCACCTGGGAGGGACCAAGATACAGATCATGATATGCGATATAATGTGGCTAACCACCTAGATCCATCTTGAGAAGCTAAGCCATAATGACAATATTGTGGACAGGAAGGACAGCTCAACCTGTGCGAGAAAAACACAACCAAAGGTCTCAAGATTCAACACCTGAATGGTATTAGCAGCCGACACATTCACAATGCACTGATAACATGATGACTCCAATCACATTTACAACAAAGTGCTGGCTCTGCCTGCATAACAGTTTGCCTGCTCTGTTGGCAAGATGTGAGTCTATGCCCATCCTCCCAAGTGCTATTGAATTCATAAATCTTACAGCTGGTTGGCTGAAATGGAATTAGTATGTTTCTCAAAGTTTGGGCCACTACAGTTTAAACCATGTGTACCTGTCATGTAAGGGAAACCTGCTAATCTAATGTGTACACAGCCTTTACTAATCGTCACTGTCAATTATTGGAGGTTGATGTAAAAACACAACATGTAACATTGTATCTTTCCCATCAAAAGGTGAGCTGCCACTGGGGACACCGAGAACACTGAAGAGGGTGCCGCTGTCCCCATGAATGAAGCCCTCAGTGAGAACAACCCTCCTGGACGACTGGACATTTAGGATGGTTCTGGCCCATCAGGGCAACTTAGTCAGATGTCACCAGTGAGCCTTACTGTGACCCCAATGACTACTCCCAGCCTGGTTACATCAACATCGCAGGCAGCCATTCGAACTCCTCCAACCTGTATGCCTAAGACAGTGATAACACCAGGGTACAACCGCCCATACCACTGAAAAAAGGGCTTTGTCAGACCTCATCCAGTAGAATAGGCTAACAGAATTGTGGATGTTGTCACCAGCTTGAGCCTTATCACATACCAAAACCAAGTCTGAAAAACATAACATAAGCCATGGCACAGACAGAGGGCAATACAACAGTCCTTGATCATAGGTCCATCCCATTATAATGATCAAGCATCTGGTGGTATGACACAAACCTATGCCAGTGTTGTGGCACAGGCACTGTGGCCTGCAATGATGAAACACATTGACAGCTACACACAGGTGAAATAAGATAATTGGCTACAAAATGTGAAGGGAGAATGCATGGATTGCGCATTATGGCATCATATCTCAAAGCCATATGATCACACACATGAGAAAATTGGCCAAACACACCACATCAAACCTGTGTTTTGTGCACTTCAACCTTTACCCAACCACTGTGGAAGCAGGTTTGGCATAGGACTCATACACCCCAAATGTGTAACCAACATTACCTGGATCAATTCATGCCCACTTTCTATGTCAGAACAGCATCAGATATCTGCCAATGTCACAATTCTGAAATGCCCACATGAGGATGTCAGGGTGAATGTACCTGGATAAAACCAATACAAGGAGTTTAAGATGGAAATTCATACCTATGACCAAAAAAGCTTATATCAAACTTCAGTTGATATACTTGCATTGCAAGAAGACTAGAACAAACCCAGCAGATAATCAAGGTAGTGAACTGTCTGACTTAGCAAGTAACCCATGGCTGTGCACTGCAAAGGATGAGATCTCCTATATATCAGAAAAACACCCTATTCCACACATCCTGACAACTAATGTTCCTCACAGTATGCACATCACATTCCATACTTACTGTTAGAAATGGGGTCTCTTGTTGGCAGTTAGTTCGCATTCTGTCCAAACACGGACCCCCACTCTAGTCATGGTAAGGGAGTTAAACTCCTTAGACAACCCTTTGGTAGCTTGGCACAAACAGTCAGGCTTATCTCAAAGGCAATGTGTAAAGTATTTGTACAATCACACACAGTAACACAGTGAAAACACCACAAAAGGACTCAACACCAGTTTAGAAAAACAGCCAATATTTATGTCATTAAAAAAGACCAAAATGACAAAAATCCCACAGACACAAGCAAAATTATGACTTTTTCAATTAAAAAGAGTCTTAATCCATTGAAATCAATGAATGCATTGTTTTTACACACAGTACCTGGTATATGTAAAAAATAAAGCTGCACGGGTGAGCGTGCGTCAGAAAAGTAAGTGATGCGTCAAATCCTGACATGTGAGTGAGACAGTGCGTTGATTCTTGTCCGGTCGGGTAGGCAATGCAGCATTTTTCTCTCCCACAGAAGAGCGATGCATCAATTTCAGGATGGGCAACCTCGGGTCCGTGCAGGTTCACTGTGGTTTTGACGCCCAGCGACGATGCATGGGAAATCCAGGAGCATGGTGGTGAAGAGCCATGCTGCTTGGGTAATGTGTCACGTTCAGCAGCCTCAAGAAGATTGTGCATCTATTTTCCAGCTGCGATGCAGGTGGTGCATTAATTTTTCAGCCGTGAAGCAGGTGCTGCATCAATTTTTTTCCCACTCGGCTCCTGTGTGTGGATTTCAGCATTGGTTCCACCAGCTTCACCTTTCAAGGGCACGGGGACTGGATAGAAAATCACTTGGCAAGGTGGGAGTCTCAGCAAGAGAGTCCAGGTGCTGGCAGAGGAAGTCTTTGATGGTCCTGAGACTGTAAAACAGGGGCCAAGCTCAGTCCAAGCCCTTGGAAACACTTCACAAGCAGTAAAACACCTAAAAAAGTATTCTCTCAGGTAGAAGCAGAAAATGCAGTCCAACCCCGCGAAGCACACTCACAGGCAAATGGGCAGTACTCCTTCTCCAGCACTTCAGCTCTTCTCCTTGGCAGAGGTTCCTCTTGATCCAGAAGTAATCTAAAAGTCTGGGGTTTTGGGTCCATTTTTGTCTTTGAAGTAGGCAAACTTCAAAGGAAAATCTATGTTGTTGACAAGATCCTGCCTTGCCCAGGCCTGGCCCCAGACACACCAGGGGGTTGGAGACTGCATTGTGTGAGGAAAGGAACAGCCCTTTCAGGTGTAAGTGTCAGCTCCTTCCTCCCCACTCTAGCCCAAGAGACTCATCAGGATATGCAGGACACTGCTAAGCTCCCTTTGTGTTACTGTCAGGAGGGAATTCAGAAACAGACCAACTCTCAGTTTCACCCAGATGTGGATTCCATAGCCAGGCAGAGCCATGGAATGGTAAAGCAAGAAAATGCAAAAACAACAAGTGATGGACGGAATGCTGAACATTGTCAAACATTCACCCCCAGTCACAGATCTGGGTTTAATCCATCGTTCTTTTGCTCACCATGCCACCCCAGTTTGGACCCAGCCATATGCAAATCAGTCTTGACCCTGTTCCTCATGAGAACAGTCCAGACCGAACTGCCAAGCCAGGTCCTCAAATGTCCAGTTTCTAAAAGTGGTATTTTCAAAGTGACAATCTAAAAAACAACTTTGGCAAAATGTGTATTTTTAAATTGTGAGTTCAGAGACCCCAAACTCCAGATCTCCATTTGCTCCCAATGGGAAACTACACTTGAAAGATATTTAAAGGCAGTCTCCAGGTTGACCTATGAGAGAGATAGGCCTTGCAATAGTGAACAACTAAATTGCCATCACCCTTGTAATTTTAGGGATAATATCCCATTTGGGCAGTTTTTACATATCAGACATAACTATACCAAAAAAGATGATTATTTCAATGAAGCAAAAGTATTGCATTTCAAATTGGTCAATAGTGGGTATTCCTACTGAATGGTTAAATGATCATTGAGAGGAGCATTGTATTATAACCGTGAGGCCCTATTACTAGTGAAGGAGAAACAAGTTCAGTCTAAGATCACATGTGTAACAACCTTTTTACAGAGTCTAATATGGTCAAACAAATCACCCTAAAAAAATAGCACTTCTTAAGTACAGGTCATATTTATCATGATAGACCCTTATTTTCTTTTAAAAGAGGCAAGAATTTAAGGGATCGACTGGTCCGAGCCTACAATGATCCTGAACCAGTATCCCTGCACCAATTATGGGGTTTGAAACCGGTTATTGGGCATTACTCATGTGGTAGTTGCAATGCACGTGGTACAACTGAAGTAGTGAAAACACATAAGATTAATGATGTTAACTGGACTATCAAACATCTTTCTAAATGTGGTTCTGAAAATGTGGTGTATTGTATTTAATTTTCAATGTACATTTTTTTACATTGGAAAAACTACCAGGAGGTAAGGAAACATTACGCAACATCAGTAGTGGATTCGAAGTACAGAATGCTCCCCATGTTCAACACTGTTTAAAAATGCCTCGAGCACCAAATGCAATGAGATGGTTTGTGTTAGGAGCTGTGAAATGTTGTGAACTGGTCATGTGATTCTTAAGGGGTAAAGCCTTCCAAGCGTTTGGTTAAGAGGGACTATTTGATCATCGAGGTAGTTATGACTGTATACCTGTATTTAATACAATCTGCATTCACTTTGACGTTTGAATGCATCATATTGTTGCCCATTTTTTGTATTTAATGTTAGGACCGATCAAGAATTCAGTAGGTTTGATGAAATATATTCTGTTCCAAAATGGCCGCTCCAGTTGTGTGGCAAGGTCATGTGATTTCTAAGGGGCTATACCATCCAGGCATTTGTTTAAAAGGGACTGTTTGTTTGCATGCTTGAGCTTTATGATTGATTCAAGCCTGATAAAAGTTTACATATCTGCGATAAAGTAAGATTTGTGTCTAATGGCTTTATGTTCCATAGCAACCTGTTTAGTTGGATGTGCCAGATGAATAGGATTAAGCAGTGCTTTTCTAGTAAGTTGATGTTGAAGCAAGTATTAATGTGCTGCGTTGCTTTTTTTAGAATTGGTTTCAGGCATTAATTTTATATATATATATATATATATATATATATATATATATATATATATGTACACATACACACACACACACTTATTGGTGTAAATTTGGTGTTGTATGATATGGCGATGTGGAAAATGCACGATTTTCACTGAGTTTTAGGTAGGCTGATTTTCACTTGCATGTACAGCAGGTGTTTGGTTTTCTGCTGCCTTTTAGTGTTGTGTAGCGTTTTAATAATGTGGGTTATTTATTGTGTGGTAGGGCAACAATTATTGTGATTTAATCCACTTTGACACATTGTCCTGAGGATGGTCTCATGGATGGTTTCATCCTTGGGAGACTGAAACGTATTAGCTGTTGGAGTCCATTAGGAGTGGTTTCTGATTGTTTGAAAGACTGCAGATAGTGCTCAAACCTTTTGTGGTTGGAGAGTCAGGAGGGTTGGTGCTCTCCTTCTGTCCCTTGGACGTAAAGGGATAGGAGACTAGAGGGGTCACCAGTGCGTTTATTTGAAAAACACTTAAAATTCTCATTCTTTCTTACTATATTGATGAATATATTATTATTGAAGATATACAAATTCTTTATTTTTCCTGGAACAAATTACACGCTGAATGAAGATTTATTCATTTATGTAATTTGATTTATGTTTTATTACAACATTGATAGAATTTAATATCACCGAAATATTTGTATGCAAATGATTCCTCCATGAACGTTATGGTTTTGCAGGCCCACTAGTAGCCTTTTATTAACAGGTACTGGGCACCTCTACTGCACTTTACTAAGGACTCACTAGTAAATCAAATATGCCAATCATGGATCAGCCAATTACACATACAGTTTACACAGAGAGCACTTGCACTTTAGCACTGGTCAGCAGTGGTACAGTGTCCAGAGTTGCAAAACCAGCAAACACAAAGTCCAGCACACAGTCAAAAACACTGGAAGAAGAGGCAAAAAGACAGGGGAAACCACACCAAGGATGTCAGGTCTAACACCTGTCCCCCCAGCTGAAAGTGAGGAGAACTACCCAACTTAATGGGGGGTTCTCATCACTGAGGCGGACAGACCATCAACATTGGCGTGTTCTGTTCCAGGGCAGTTTTCCACAATAAAGTCCATTCCCTGTAGAGCGATGGGCCATCTCAACAGTTTTGAGTTCTCCCCCCTCATCTGCACTAACCATCTGAGGAACCTGTCGTCGGTCTGAACCCTGAGGTGAATGTGAAACAAGTAGGGTCTTAGGGCCAGATGTAACAAGCTTCCGGTTTGCATTTCTTAAATAGCGAATTTTAAGAAATCGTTATTTTAGCAATGCAAAATGGGAAGTATCAAAATAGCGAGTCGGTTTTTGCGATTTCATAAAATCCGCAAACACAATTTGCGATTAGCAAATACCGAATCGCAAATCATTTGCTATTTGGTATCTGAAAATCACAAACTGTAAAAACGGCATCCCTGAACAGCCTGGTGACATCACAACCAGGAAGTGAGTCAGCCCATGCTGTTTCCAGAGGCCACACCCACAGGAGCAGGCAGGGAGACACAGCCCAGCACCAGGGAGCCAGCTTTGTGAACCAGCCAGGACCAAATTTCAACATGGCCACTGATGGGAAGGTGAAGTACAAGGGAGACAGGAAGAGCAAGCTCAAATTCAGTGAGCAGGAATTGGAGGTGCTCACTGAGGAGGTTTCCAGAAACCTTGACAAACTCTTTGGGAAAAACTCACTACAGTTCCCTTAAAGTGAAAAAAGGAAACTCTGGTTCGAAATCCATACAAAAATCTGTGCAGTGGGTGTTGCTCAGTGCTCTGTGGAGGAAATTCACAAGAGATGGTATGACCTGCGTTTCCGTGCCAAAGAAAGGGTAGCCACCAGGCTAAAGGAGGCAAAGAGCACCGGAGGAGGACCAGCCATCCAGACACCATCCACACCAATGGAAGACATGGTGGAGTCCACACTGCTTCCGGAAGCCGTCAGTGGTGTCACTGACATTGACACCTCAGGTACACCCAGCACCAGCAAAAGTAAGGCCAGCAATGATGCGTATCCCCATACCTGCATATACAACTGTCCCCTGGAAATAGCTATTAGCTTGATGCAGCGTGATAAGTAGTCCATGCCACATCTTACATACAACACAACAATGCCTTATGGGAGTATTAGGCCACAATCCTAAGGTGAAAAAAACAAACCTCCTTGAAAACAACTTGGTGTTAAGCCATATAGAGAAACAACACACACAAGTCACAGTGATACAATTTCAGAGTAGGAAATTTACTATTGTGCTACTTATTGTGAGATATAAATAAATGACATGCTGCACATTGTCGTTGCAGATGTCCCGGGCCCTGCTGCAGCAGAAGGTGGAAATGTGGGGATGTTGAAACACAGCCACAGTCCGACTCCAACACAAGTGAGTCACTCAGTATTGCACCAACCAGACGCAGGGCAAGGGTGTTACCTCTCCCAGAGTACAACCTGGACTCAGATGAGATGGCGGATGAACTCCCCACACAACCCCCAGAGGATAGATCCACAGGAACACAGCAGTCCCTGCCCCAGCGTCAGTCAACTCCCCTATGGAGGCATCATGATGCAGGCAGACAGTAAACAGAAGAAAGAGAGGGCCCATCAATCTTTGGCGGACTTGAAGCTTCCATGCTGCAGGACCTGCAATGCAAACACATGAGGTCAATGCACAGGCAGTTGGTGTCATTCAATCAGAACATGGGCGCAATGAAGAAGCATTTGGAGTCACTGCATGGGGGAGAGCAAACAGCAGCCGAAAACACAAAGGACTTTTCAAATGCCATTAGGGACCTCTGCACTGAGATTCAGCAGGAGAGTGTCAGCCACCGTAGGCGCCATCACCAATTTATGAGAAGGTTTGATGGGTTCTGCAGATTGGTCAATCGGCTTGCTAGCTCAACTGCCATGATGTGCTGATGTGCTTTGGGCTTACAGGTGGAGATGGCACATTGCAGTCGGGACGTTCGACAGGGCTTGGTGCAAATAACCAATGTCCTGGATGCAGTGCAGACCGCACACAGTGCTACAAACAGCGAACTGGGTGATGGAGATAGTGAGGAGTTCTCTAGCCTCCGCAGTCTTACAGCCCCTGTGATGGATCCTAGGCGTCGCAGTACCAGACAGAGTACTGCCAGTGAACCCACTACAATAGGTGCCAGTGAGGCCGCTGAGCACACAAGTGGAGTACGTGGACGTAGGAGTAATATTAAGGCCTACAGGGGACTACCATACCATGTAGCTGTACAGTTATACTATGATGCTAATAGTGTGACACTGTTATTTGCACATGGTAGCCAATGCTTCATGGCTATGTCCTATTGACAGATACGATACCTGATGTCAAGGTAATAAAGTTGTTAAAACAAAAAGACATAGGGGGTAATTCTGACCCTGGTGGTCTCCTACCTCCAGGGCAACGAACGACTGAAGCACTGCCAACAGGCTGGCGGTGCTTCATTGCCCATTCCGACCGCAGCTGTAAAGCCGCGGTCGGAAATCCGGGTCCGGCGGTTTCCCGACGGATTAGCCCCGGCAAGCAGCGCCGCCATGGGGATTCCGACCCCCTTCCCGCCAGCCTGTTTCTGGCGGTTTTCACCGCCAGAAACAGGATGGCGGGAACGGGTGTCCTGGGGCCCCTGGGGGCCCCTGCACTGCCCATGCCACTGGCATGGGCAGTGCAGGGGCCCCCTAACAGGGCCCCAGTATGCTTTTCACTGTCTGCTTAGCAGACAGTGAAAAGTGCGACGGGTGCAACTGCACCCGTCGCACACCTGCAACACCGCCGGCACCATTCGGAGCCGGCTTCAGTGTTGCAGGTCCTTTCGCGCTGGGCCGGCGGGCGCTCCCTTGGCGGGCGCCCGCCGGCCCAGCGGGAAAGTCAGAATGGCCCCCGAGGTCTTCTGACCGCGGAGCGGCCAATTGCCGCCCGCCAAACTCGGAATGACCCCCATAATATTGCAGTGGTGTTGTCATTACTTACATTAGAAATGGTTGTGCGTTATGTCAGCATGTCTTTGCCTGCCCTCTGCTGCACTGGTCCTGTCTACTGGTGATTGGGTGGTAAGGGATCACCATCTTCATCTGAGTCAGGCTCCATTGGTTCAACAGGTATGCCCCTTCTCGTTGCTATGTTGTGCAACATTGCACATGTGGCCACAATTTTGCATGTCGTCTCTGGGCTGTACTGTAGTGGCCCTCCACTCTTATGGATGCACCTGAAGTGGCTCTTCAGGAGACCGAAAGTCCGCTCCACCACACTGCGGGTTGCCCTGTGTGCAGCATTGTACCTCCTCTCTGCAGGTGTTGCAGGGTTCAAGTAGGGCATAAGTATGTAGGTGCACACTGCATAGGCACTGTCTCCTGGAATGAACAGAGGGTAAAAGGAGTACTGTTGGAATCTGATGTCACTATTACTTCAATGCAACATAGTCATCTATTACTTTACGCAGTAGGTATCATTTGCCCAACTCCCCAGCTGGCACTCTTGAATGAATCCCGCTGTGGCGAAAGATGTAGGAGTCATGTGTGCTACCTGGCCACAAGATCGGTGATGATGTTAGAAGCATTGCTAATCACCTGTATGTTCATGGAATTATGGTTTTTACGGTTCTGATAAACATACTCGGTGGCCGATGGTGGACAGATAGCAACATGTGTTCCATCAATGGCACCTATGACATGAGGGAATTGTGCAATCTGAAAAAAATTTATTTTCATTTGTTGTATTTCCTGTGGGGTGTTGGGGAATCTTATGTGCTCCTGTATTTTGCTCAGCATGGCATTTAGAAATGCTTTGAAGAATCGTGGGAGAACACTCTGTGAAACCCCTCCTGCTGCTGCTATTACCCCTTGATAGCTCCCTGAGGCTAATAGGTGCAAGGAGCATAATACCTGCACATGGGTGGGTATGCTATCGGTCCTGTGTGTGGTGAGGTGCAGAAGGGGTTGTAGATCTGCTATGAGGTCAAGTATCATGGCTGAGTTTACCCTGTACTTCTCATAGATTTCCTCCTCTGTCTGATCCTCATCCTCCTCCCCATCGCATAGAGTGCAGCCATTGTGGAAGAGCGGCTGAGGCATTCTGGGCCTTGTTATATAGGTTGCACCTGGTTACCACCTGATTTCAATTTGTGGTAAATTGCAGGTGCAAAAGGCCATTCTGCGAATTTTTGCAATTTGCAAATTTTTGATGCATCCCATTGCGACATGGTTTTGCATGTGGCAATCAGCATATCGCAAATTGTGCCATGATTTTGCAGATCGCTATCTGCGATTCGCTAAACTGTGTCGCAGTTTGCGTCTCGCAAATAGCGATTTGGTATTTCATGTTGCTATCTGCGATACGCTAATTGCGAAACACAAAACCATGTCATATTCAGAAAAATGCACAATTTTTGCGATTCCATTTTTTCACACTGCGAATGCCTTTCATACATTGCAGGGACCATTTTTGTATCTGCAAATGGCTGATTTTTGCGATTCGCATCATTTGCGAATGCAAAAAAGCTTGATACATCTGGCCCTTAGCTTCTTCAGTGCCTGGACACAGCAAAAGGTTCTCGCTCAATTGCACTCCATCTCCGTTCCCGGGGAAGTATTCTCCTACTAATGAAGCCTACAGGCTGGTCTATGCCCTTTTTGTTTTAATGTGCTAGAATTGTTCTCACACCATGCTCTGAAGTGTCAGTCTGCACAACAAAGTCCTTGGAGAAGTTGGGTGCATTCAGCACAGGTGCCGTGCACATGGCTACCTTCAAGGCATCAAAAGCGGCCTAACAAGCCTCAGTCCAGATCACTTTCATGGGCTGCTTTTTGGAGGTCATCTCTTTCAAAGGGGCAACAATGGTGCCAAACCCCTTGACAAACCTCCTGTAGTAAACGGTGAGACCTAAAAAGGCTCTCACCTCTGCCTGGGTCGTGGGCGGCTCCCAAGCCAGAACAGTGTACATTTTTGGTTGCAGGGGTGCCACTTGGCAAATCCCCACCTGGTGACACCAGTAACACACAGATCCCTGGCCTGTTTGGCACTTACTGGCCTTGATATTGAGGCCTGCCTTCTTCAGGGCATTCAACACTTCACAGCGGTGTTACGGGTGTTCTTCTCGGCTGGAGCTGCACACTGCAATGTCATCCAGATTGGCTGCACTGAAATCCTCCAGCCCAGCCAACACCTGATTAACCAACCTCTGAAAGGTGTCAGGGGCATTTTTCATCCTAAAAGGCGTAACCCAGAACTGGTAGTGCACGTCTGGGGTGGAAAATGCTGACCTCTCCCATCGGTTAAGGCAGTCTTCCAGTACCCAGACGTTAAGTCAAACGTGCTGAGGAACTTGGCAACTTCTAGCCGATCTATGAGCTCATCATCAATGGGGATGGGGTGTGCATCAGTCTTAGTGATAACATTGAGTCCACGGTAGTCCACACAGAACCTCAGTTCAGGGGTAGCACCGGGGGAGGTAGTCTTTAGGACCAAGACCACTGGACTGGCCCAGGGACTGCTGGAGAGCTTAATAACCCCTCCCGCCAACATCTTGGAAACCTCATAATTGATGCTTGCTCTGCCCTCGTCAGTCACCTTGTAAATCTTGTGTTTCAAAGGTGGACTGTCCCGAGGGTCCATATTATGGGTACACAAATGATTAACCCCTGGGGTCAATTAAAACAAGGAGGCAAACTGTCTGAGTAACTGGCGACAGTCCCTTTGTTGCTCTGGGGTCAGTGTTGGAGAGAGGTCCACACCCTCCACAGACCCATCTTTCTCCTGGGCAGACAGGAGGTCAGGAAGAGGCTCACTCTCCCCTTCGACCCCACCATCTGTTGCCAAGAGCATAGTCCGTTCCGATCTCTTAAAGTGAGGTTTGAGGCGGTTCACGTACAAGACCCTCAAAGGGTTCCTGGAAGTCTGCAAGTTCACCAGATAGGTGACATCACTCTTGTGCTCCAGCACCTCAAAAGGCCCCATTCACTTGTCCTGTGAGCACAAGGCTCCACTGGGGCCATGAGCCACACTTTCTGGCCAGGCTGAAACTCAACCAGGGTGGCATTCTGGTCATACCAGCGTTTCATGTCCTACTGGCTTGCTTGTAGGTTCTCCTGAGCAAATTTTCTGAAGTGGGCAGTCTGGTTTCTGAAGGCTACGAGGTACCTAAACATGTCCCTAGGGGGCTTACTGGAGGCTTTCTCCAAGCCCTCCTTTACCAGACTCAGAGGTCCCCTCACAGGGTGGCCAAACTGTAGCTCAAAGGAGCTACAACCAAATCCCTTCTGAGGTACCTCCTGTAAGCAAAAAAACGGCATGGCAAGAGGACATCCCACTTACGCCTCAGGGGTTCTGACAGACCCATAATCATGCCCTTCGTGCGGTTGAACCTTTCAACCAACCCATTTCCTTGGGGGTGGTAATGGGTGATGAACTTTTAGGTTAATCAACAATCCTTCCACAGAGAGTTCCTGTAGGTAGATATGAAGTGGGCGCCCCTGTCAGATGCCACCTCCTTGCGGATTCCCATGCCGGTAAAACTTCCCATCAATGTCCGGCCCACCAGGGATGGCTTCTGGGTACTGTAGGAGGCTGGCCTGGCTTATAGTGGTACCTTGTGGTACTTACACCTTGTGCCAGGTCCAGTTATCCATTATTAGTAGATTTGTAGTGTTCTAGCAGCTTAGGCTGATAGAGGTAGCTATAGCAGAGCAGCGTAGGCTGAACTAGGAGACATGCAAAGCTCCTACTATACCACTTGCATCATATAACACTATATCATAAGAAACACAATACTCAGTTACTAAAAATAAAGGTACTTTATTTTAGTGACAATATGCCAAAAGTATCTCAGAGGATATACTCCCTTAGGAGGTAAGTAAAATACACAAAAATATACACACAATATACACACAAACCAAAATCAGGTAAGTAAACACTTAGAAAAGTAGTGCAAACACTGTAGAACACAATAGAATGCAATAGGAGACAATAGGTCTAGGGGCAACACAAACCATATACTCCAAAAGTGGAATGCGAACTACAAATGGACCCCAGGCCTAGTGTAGTGTGTAGAGGGTTGCTGGGAGTGTAAGAAAACGCCTGAGTGAAATAACGTCCACGTTATTTCACATCCATTTTACACTGCACTTAATCAACTTATAAGTCACCTATATGTCTAACCCTCACTTAGTGAAGGTTAGGTGCAAAGTTACTTAGTGTGAGAGCACCCTGGCACTAGCCGAGGTGCCCCCACATTGTTCAGGGCAATTTCTCCGGACTTTGTGAGTGTGATATACCATTACACATGTGCACTACATATAGGTCAATACCTATATGTAGCTTCACAATGGTAACTCCGAATATGGCCATGTAACATATCTAAGATCATGGAATTGTCCCCACATGCCAAATATGGTATTGGGGTGCCAATCCCATGCATCCCTGGGGCTCCAGCATGGACCAGCGTGGTCCCTGGAACACAGGAGCTGGATCAAAGTGACCCCGACAGTCCAGTGGTCCTTCTGTCCAAATTTGGTGGAGGTAAGTCCTTCCCTCCCCACGCCAGACAGTAATCCTGTGTACTGCATGATCTGCAGCTGCTAGGGCTTCTGTGCACTTTTGCAAGGCTTCCTTCGTGCACAGCACAGCTCAGGTCTCCAGCACTCTGTCCTGCATTGCTCAACTCACTGAGTTGACCACCGACCTCTCTATGTTGCTGAGTGCCCTCTCTGTCTCCTCCTCCAAGGGGCAACCTCCTGGTCCTTCCTGGGCCCAGGCAGCACCCATTATCTTCAACCATGAATCTTGCAGCTAGCAAGGCTTTTTTGCAGTCTTTCTGCGTGAAAACAACTCTGCATCTTCCAGCATGCCGTGGGACATCTTCTGACCAAAGGAGAAGTTCCTGGCACCTTTCGTTGTTGCAGAATCTTTGGCCTCTTCCACCTGGAGGCAGCCCTTTTGCACCTTCGTCTGGGATTTAGTGGGCTCCCCCCAGCCCCGGACACTTGCGTGACTCTTGGACTTTGTCCCCTTCCTTTACAGGTCCTCAGGTCCAGGAATCCGTCTTCAGTGCTTTGCAGTCAGTTGTTGCCTTTGCAGAAAGCCTGTACAATCTAATCGTGAGAGAGCATAGTTTGAACAATTGTGTGTATGATTTGTTGCACCAGTATTTGGTAGACTCAGATCTGACCTCTCTCCAAGAATTGGGAAAGAAGGCAGGCAAATGGGTCAGAACAAGAGTGAACAGAAAAGGTCATACATGAGGTGACAAGGATGGCAAGAAGAAAGATGGTGAGAAATCTCAGGATAAGAATGGGGATAAAGGTAAAACTAAAGATCCTTCTTCAAATCCTAAACACTCTTCAGGGGGTGGGGATAAATCATCTTCTTCCTCTTCTTCACAACTCACGCACATTAAATAGCCTTGGTGCTATGTGTGTAAAAATAAAAGCCATGGGCCAGGGGATAAGTGCTGCCCAGGTAAACCCCCTGAGCCTACCACCACTAATATATCAAACTCTAGTGCCCCTAGCAGTAGTGGTAATAGTGGTGGGACTGTTTCCTGGGAACCCATGATATGTGACTCAGTAGTCTAGTCATATATCTGGAAATGGATAATGCATGCCTGTGTTGTTTTGGCTGCAATCTATGTAATATGGACACATATGTCCAAAAGTGTGTTATGTGTTAATGATAAGACACACAGAACCCCACCCCCTGAAGTAGAATGAGTCTTCATTTGTATCTGCACATGTCCACATATGGAATGGCTAGAATCTTTCTGTTACAACCATGTCAGTCTCTTCACTATTACCCATGTGTAATGTTTTAGTTTTTACTCTGGCAGTAGCCTGTAGGGACCGTATGCAGAGGACCATTCACACAGATTGTTAGTGTATTGATGCATTCATGCAGAATGAGTCTACCTTTCAGAATCTAGAGAGGTGTGATGTATCACATGGTTTCTCGGATCTCAGTCAAATTGCAAGATCATGTCCCTCAAGATGTCAGTTAACATATCAAGTCAGTGCAGGGCCTGAGCAGGGTGGTGGGTCGGTCTGCAGATTGGGAAGTGTTTGTAGTCATGTCCCTGTACTCAATGGCTAAAATGTGTCACACTTGGGCAGTATGGGCAAAACAGAATGTTATCAGCTTGATGTATTGACTGTACGTGACTCAGACATTTTGGATACGATGTGTGGACACACATCTTTGTCTTGTCTATTGCATCCATGCAGGTCAACGCCCATCCGAAGGAAGGGATATGGAGAGACATTGCAAAGAATGTGTGAACCCTAAGGGTCGACAGCCAGCGGAGTATCCACAGTAACAAGAGGTGGAAGGAGCTGAGACTCTGGGCTGGAAAGATCGCAGAGACCCATCTGGGGCTGTTCTCCCAACGTGGGTGGGGTGCACGTTGGACCATGATGCCCCTATTGGCCTGTATTCTGGTGGTGACCTACCCGGAGCTTGATGGCTATTTGAGGGCAGCACAGCAGTCACAAGGAGGTGTGTACACAGCAAATTCCTGCCTGTCACACTTTAAAGGTGAAAGACTAAGGTACTGACAGCTCCCCCTGACAATGAGGGGAGAGCCATGTGTCACACAGTAGATGGGAGATTGTGTTGACATGTCAAGTGTATTACACTGGTGTGCCTAGCCTTTTGGACCTGGGACCTAGGACAATACTGCAGTATATCCACAAACAACTTGCTTTGCAGGGAGAACAAATGGCAGTATACAGTGATTATTCATGTACTGTTTGTTGTTGTAATGGGTGTTATTTGTTCTCAAGAAATCACTACTCCTACATGTTAGATGTCCAAAGGTAAGTTATGGATCACTGTACTCTGCAATATGTCTGTGTATTTGTATATGTAGATGTCTGCCACACCAAAGCTACTTATATTCAGTGTGTGATGGGTGTTGGAGCCTCATTGCAGTGTGTGATGTGTAGTTGTCCATCATACATGTGACATGGCTTACATGACTAATTGTTTGCTGATTTCACAAAATGATTTCCCTTGGTAAGTGGGGAATGTCAATTGGCAGGATTTATGTGCCATCACTGTTTCCAACATTCCTTGTGCCTACATGTCAGCATGTGTCCCTTTCTCTTTGGGAAAAATCTGAAAGCTGCAGTTTCATGCATGTTCTTCCTATGTTGATGTGATGATGTCTGTATTCCCTCACATATGTGTGCATGGCAACCTGTTTTTGGAATTATACATTTACAATGGAGTTCAATTTCATCTTGTGCCACAGCCAGGAGTTTGTACCGTTGCTTTTTTTGTCTGACAAATGATTTAATAGGTCATAATATATCATTTGTCATGTAGTACTGCAGTAGCATTGAAGGACATGACAGGTAGGCTCAGAGTGTGTAACCACTTTATCTATGCCCTTGATGTGGAATCATGTGAAGAGTGCTATACACATGTGTAATTTTGACATAACATATGTTTGAGTACAGTCAGACATCCACAGACAGACACCAGGGTTGCCATGTCCAAGATGTGATAGTGTTGTGGCTTCTCATTGGATAACAAGTTGAGGGGCTTATTTGAGTCCTTACAAGTTCTGTGTCTCTCCAACATGAAAAGGACAGATGGCTTCAGCAGAAACACTCAGACAATGTCATTGTAATGGGTGTCAGACATTAGTGTCTCATGTGTTGACTCTCTGAGTGACTTGATACTACCTCCTTCACTCTGTTAGGACAGGTGTCACATGGAGAAGTCTACAGTGTTGATATGTGTCCAGTGTAACACAGGTATTTCCATGTCACCTACTCCAGGATATTGTAATTTTGTAAGCAGGATGGAAGGTCATCACTTCTCATTGTTGGTTCATAACATATGTGCCAGGGAGATGTGTGCATGACCTTGTGTGGGATATGTCGGAATGAACTAAACAATGGGATACTATTTTTGCCATTAGTTGACTGAGGTGTGTTGCATGTGGGAAAGCTTTGAGGATGAAGAGTTCTCCTAGTTGTTGTAAGGTTATTGTGGTTCAAAGACTTCAGCCATGCAATTATAGTTGACTGAGATCCTAGTTTTCCTCTGGGCAACTTTCGCAAATCCACATGGCATGCAAGCATATGTAATTGCACGTGTATGTGCCACTTAGGTGCAAATTTTTGCTGGGGCCTACTTGACATAATAGTATTGTTTGTCAAGCCTAGTTGTGGGTCAAGTGTTATCATGGACATGTGCTGACCCAATTCTTATCTGTCCTTGCAGCATCAGCACCAGCAAACAGAGAAAATGGGGGGAGGGGAGTGAAGTGGGGAAGCATCTGGCCAAGGGACCTCTAGTTAAGACACTAATGACAGAGGGGACCATTGGCCTGGAGGGAGAGAGGAGTACCATGGGGAGACCTACAGATCTACATTGACATCATCCTTGGATTCCTCCATCCAGTGACAACTCCCTAGTGGTGTCAAACCCATCGGGGTAACCCCCTATACCATCTTTGTCCACCACCCCGTTCTATCACCACCATCCCTGTTGCTCCCCACCCAGTTGTCTATGCCCGCTCACCTAAGAGGTTGGGCATCTCCTTCAGTGCAGACACCTCAGCCCCAGCTCCCGTTACCCCAGCTGCCCTCCGTGAGTAGGATATTGACTTCCTGAGGAGTATCTCTGTGGGTCAGCAGCCATTGTGAATGCCATCCAGGGATTGGCAACTCAGCTCAACAGAAGAATGCATTCCTGGACGTCATTCATGGTACAATGGCTGGCCTACAGAGAACCTTTCAAGCTCTGACCTCCTCACTGATGGCAGACAGTCACCCCTACCTTCATTCAATCCTCCTCCTCCCTCTTCCCAATCAAATTCAACCCTCCCTTTACCTACTTAAAGGACACATACAGATCTGCAGACATCAACCTCAACACCCAAAAGTAGCTCACTCAAAAACAAGCACCACAAAACACACTGGCACACACATAAACAACATCCATCTACAGACACAACAACATGCCCTACTTCCCTGGACATTCCCACCAACCCCAACATCACAGATACTACATCAAGCATGCTTATAGGCACAACAGTCACAGGCATACCCAGTATACACATCAAACCTTCAGACACCAATCCAGGAGACCCGCAGACGTCCACCACAAGCACCACACCTGCAGACACCACAATTACAGATACCCATATATCCACCACAAACAGCCAACCTGCATTCACCACCCCACCAGACACACACCCTCCACTCCCACATTCCTCAGCACAGAAACACCCACACTCACACCCAGCAGACATTCACCACACACAAGCATACCTCCCATAAGCACACAGCCACGACATCCAAACCTACACAGCCTACAACTACTCCATCAACCTCCAAATCCTGACCCCCTTCTGATGACCTTCCCTGTGTGTCCCAAAAACTTTTTTGTCTAACTTTGACCTTTGGCCTGCCACCCATCCCAGACCCAGAAAGACCCTACCCAGCTCCCAGGCTGTCCCTTCCACCTCCAAGGCCTCCCCTACCCCCCTGAAGTAGCCGTCGCTCTCCCCCCTGAAGAAGAAACCCACCCCTCCAAAGAAGCAGACCACCCCTCCGAACCCGCCCCCCCCAAAATCCAATCCTCCCACCGCTGGATAATCCCTGAGGTACCTGCCTGCACCCTTGATGCCTCTTTCTGTAGAGGTTTCCTGGCAGTTAGGAGTCAAGGTTTGGCACAATACTGTGCTACCTTTGGAATTATATATATGGACTGGCCAATGGCCTTTAGACGTTTATATTTTTCTACTAAAAAATCCCAAACAGTTGGTTATTTTGAGTATACATTTGTTCTGCGATTCCTTTTCTACTTTGATGTTGTACTTGATTTACTTGTGTTGTATGTCTCCAGTTGTGTGTGTTTGAGCCTGCTTGCTGCTCCTTGTGCTGTTGTTAGCAGTATGTGAGTTGTAGGCAGTGAAGAGCCATGGCCAAAAGAAGGTTATATGTTGTATGTATGTGTGTGTAAATAAAATGGTGCTGTAATGGCATTGTGTATTGATAGGTATGGTAAGTATTTCTATTTGTGTTGTCAAATGTGACAATGTATGGTGTTAGATTTCTTCCCCTGATATGGCTTTTGTATTTATGTGATGTGTGTCAGATGGATTTTTGTTTGATCAAACATAGAATGTGTTATGTTGTGCTAGCTGTGTTTGAATTTGCCTGTGCATGTGTTCATTTAGATGTGTGTCCCTTGCAGCTAGTTCTTGTAGAAGTATGTCCCACGCAGTAGGAGTTGCATGTGCTCTGTTAACTTGCCCTTCCCCATTTTACAGATGTGCATGACATTTTGGTTTAGCATTGTTTGTCCTTGAGACCCATGTAGGGCCATTTCCTGTGCACATGTTGTTTGAGGGGCCTGTTGATAGTGATATATGTCCCAGTGCAGTCTCCTTCCCTGGATGTCCCCATGGCCCCCTCCCAATTGTGCTGGTAAAGTTGGCCTGTTGTTCTTTGTCTTTTTGTGTCTCTATATTTTGTGTATGCCATTGTGCTTCAATTGTGCTGTCTGTGTTAAGTGTGTGTCCATTGCAGGGTTGTTTAATGGTGGTGTTATTTGTGTTGTAAGCCACATCAATATATATGTGTGTTGTATGTGAGGATGGTGTCTGGCTAGTGGTGGATGTGAGTGTTTGATTTGTATATGCACTGTAGGTGTGTTGTGGTTAATATGTATGACAATGTTATGTAACCTTCAGTCTCCCGGTACCTGAGCTGTGTGGCGGTGTGTATTTGTATAGTGTTGCAGTGCAGTGTGCTACCCAAAGGTGGTGTATTGTGACTGTGTGCGTGTTAATGTATGTCTGTGAATGTGTGTAGGTTGAGGCATGTACCTGATGCCCGTGGCATGCCCCCCCATGATCTGTGAGCTGGTGCAACAGACAGTTTTTAAGGTGTAGGATTCAAGTAAGTATGTGCACTTACGGTTGTTAGCGTCCATGGCAGCATTGATTAAGTTATCTTTAGATGAGCAGCGGCATGACATTTGTGAAGGGTTCCATGGCGGCACCGGATGTGTAAGGCTTCCTGCAGGTGAGTGTCTCCCTTTATACCGTCCATTTGCGCCAGCTTGCACATGGTGGTTGGACTTCAACTGTCACTTTGGTAGTGTGCAACCTTGTAATAGGTCTGCGGAAACGCGGACTCCACCAGCCTGTTTGTGCTTCCTCATGACCGTGACAGTCCATGCATCCTGGCAGTGTGTCACAGGGTCCTTTCCTCAGGATCTGCACGTCGCTGGACAAAAGGACCACCTCCCGGCATCACCAACTCAGAAAGCTATTATAGCACAGAGTTATGGTGAAGCCAGTCGGGGGAAGGGAATTAGGGACGGGAACAGCAGGGAGAGAGATCTGAAAAGTAAAGGTTAGAACAATATGCATTTACTCATTCATAGAAACGTAAATAATTTATGGGTTCCTGACTAAATGCGTCTCCGAGATATCAGGTGGAGACCTCTTCTGAAATGAGGGCAAAGCCCCTTCCTTGAAACATGGAACAAAAATAAAACACGACCTCAGAATCAAGAGATGGCAAGAACTTTGAACTACACAGAATACCAATCCTGTAACATTTAAGTATTCACAACATAAACCTTTGATCATGACTTAGAAAATCTCAAAGACTTAAATATGTTTTTCATACCTTAAGCTATTCAAAGAACAATGAAAACTTTGATTTGTTGATCTCCAGAAACACTTTCACATTCATAAGAATAAATGCTAAAATGTTTTACTCATTGAACCTAAAGCGTCTTACTTAATAACACCAGGAAGCACTTTTTACTCAGGTAGTCTGAATCACTTAGATTATTGTGCCAAGAACCTTTTCCTCCTGTGAACTGAAGCGCTTTACATCTGTGAACTGCAGCGCCTGAATTATCATGCCAAGAGTGCTTGACCTCTAAGAACTGAAGTGCCTGGATTATCATGCCAAGAGCGCTTTACATCTAAGAACTGAAGCGCCTGAATGATCATGCCAAGAGTGCTTTTTCATCTGAGAACTGAAGCGCTTGAATTATCATGTTAAGAGCAATTTTACATCTGAGAACTGAAGCGCTTTGAATTACTGTGCCAAAAGTGCGCTTTACATCTATGAACGGAAACACCTTGAATTACTGTGCACCAAAAGCGCGTTACCTCTGTGAACCGAAACGCTTGGAATTACTAAGCCAAAAGAGCGCTTTACATTTGTGAACAAAAACACCTTGAATTGCTTGTGTACAAAGCGTGTTACCTCTGTGAACTGAAATGCTTTGAATTACTAAGCCAAAAAAGCTCTTTACATTTGTGAACAAAAACACTTTGAATTACTTGTGTACAAAGCGCGTTACCTCTGTGAACTGAAAAGCTTTGAATTACTGAACCAAAGGAGCGCTTTGCATCTGTGAACAGAAACACCTTGAATTACTTGTGCACAAAGCGCATTACCTCTTGGAAGTAATAACTTCCTCCAAACTTTGATTCAGCAAGGCCTTACCGCTACGAGTATGACCTACTCGTTTTTGACTGCACCATGGACTTTGGTTAGACGATACTCTGCCATTCAGAAACTCTGGACTTTCTCCAGAGAAACCTTCACGAGGTCTGGCTGCATCAAAGTCTTCAAAATAGTGAGCAATGTGCTTGGGTGTGGCTGAGCATCTATAGGCCTGCCACACCCAGGATGGCTGCTGCCTCTAAAAACATGGGAATTGTAGTCCCTTCATATAATAGCATTGTAAGTGCACCTTGTCCACCAATGCCCTGAACCTACAGCTCTATGATTTTTGCAACAAGGCAGACGATGCTGATGGTCACCTTTGGAACAAGAGGGGATGACAAGTGGTGCGTATAAAGTGCCGCAGAGTCACACAGTGGAATTTCGGGCGAGACCTGGACCGCGCCTGGCCTTATTCTTGACACAGTGCCTGCAGAGTTCTGCTGAGCTTTTGATGGCATGACCACCAAACTCGTAATAGGGCAGTCCAATAACCAGACCAACAGGGGTCTGACCACTGCCATGGTGGTCTGCAGACTACCAAACTCATAATCAGGCCCTAGGTGTCCAACAATATCTGTGCTATCTGGCTCCATTTGACAAGATATTGAATTCTGGGAA
Organism: Pleurodeles waltl; assembly: GCF_031143425.1. NCBI lineage: Eukaryota > Metazoa > Chordata > Amphibia > Caudata > Salamandridae > Pleurodeles > Pleurodeles waltl. The sequence continues at coordinate 1,076,132,579 of NC_090437.1, forward strand.
AGATTTCAAAATTCTGTTTTGAGTTGATGCTAGGCCTAGACTCACCAAAACAATTCCTCTCATCTTAGAATATAAACTGAGTGAACTCAACTGATCAAGCAATTTCTCTGTGCAAAAGCATCTTCAGCTGAAGCTGTACAACTTTTCTATTAGAGACTTTTCAGCAGATATCTCTTCCCACGGATCTTTCATCACTGTTTTCTCAGATTGTGTTCTGTATGAAGTTAGATAATGAGCAACAACTATAGAGTTGTCTGTCATAAACTAAATATCATTATTGGCATTCCACATTTTTCAAATGGCAGGATTGTAATCTTTAATATATTTCTAGGCCTCAGTTCTCCTGGGGTTGTAGGTGTTTTACCAGTAAGTATATGTCTTACTGCAGACATAGGACTGTTCACTCTTCCTTTTGAAATAACAGGTCTTGGGATTCCAAAACAACATTTTGTGTAATATTTTCCTTTTTCACTATGTTTCACATCAAGGAGATTGGAAATGTAGTACTTGCTGCTTTAGGCTTTTTTCCTCAGTGTCTTCTGAGATGCTACATTTAAAATACTGTTCTATGAAAGAAATTACAGACGCATCTGTGTCTGTTCAAAATGTAGGTGCATCTTTTATCATAACAGCATATGAATATGAGGAGCACCTCTTATATAGTACTCTTTTTGCCAAAATAATCAGTAACTTTTCCAAGAGGTGGATTTTTGTTTTTTGCAAATGAGGGACAACAGAGTTTGGAATTTGTGGTTAAAGTACCTGAAAACATTTGCAGGATCCAAAGAACAAAGATCTCTTGCTGTTTTCAATTTGATACCTTTCATTTTAGAGTTTGCTTCTCTAAAAAAACTTATGTAACTCATCCTCTGGCGTACTCTGCACAAATCGGTGTTAGAAACCAAGTTAGTGCACCTAAATTTTACAACATACACTTAATCTCACTTTGATAACAATAGCGGTATTCATTGGCCCCATATTGGCATGCCATCAATTTTATCAAATTGTAACCAAGCTTCTAATTTTTCCCATACATTTAAAAAAAAAAAAAAAACTTTTACAGACATATTTTGCACATTAACTCCTGTTTTAAGAATATGGTTAACAGTATGACAATCAAGACAAATAACTTTCAAATAGCAGTTGTAATACATCTGAATACTTTGTCGAAATCTAGGGACCTTTGATATAATCTTGTTGGCCTATACTCAGCTGCAGGTAATTACACAAAGTGGTTATCATAATGTCTGCTTACTTCAGTTGGAAATAGTTGAGGAAAACATCTACCTTCTTAACTTTTTTTCCACACATTCATAGAGCTCCTATAGCTTGTTTCAACTGATACAATTCAATGGCATCCTCCATAACCTCACTTGAATGAAGTGGATGTATACTGCAGTGCTCATATATTTCTCCAGATCTACTTCTATCCACTTTCAAACTGTCCACTTGAAGGCAACATTTCTCCCTTCTAACAAAGACCATGTGCAAAAACATCTACATCTTAATAATATACATTATTCTTTTTAAGATACAATATAGCGTTCTTCACCCCTTTCACATCCAGTAGTTCCTGGCACATCATTCATTAGAATAACAAGCGGTTCAGCCAAATCTCTTCTACACCCACAGTTCCAATGTTGCATTTAAAACCAAAAGGATAATACACAACTCTACCTTTGAGCCCTATCTAAAGCTCATTGGGAGGCAGTTTCCCAGGCTTTGGTTCCATAGGAACTATTACTTGAAAAGGATGTCTAGATTGTATGAGTATTCCTTTATCAGCATTCAGATGCTGAAGTTCCTATGGAATTTTAATCATCTATAACTTACTGTGTATTGCTCTGGCAGACATTTTGTTTTCCTCAAATTTGTCATAGCAATCCTTACACAAGGTCTGGTATATTGACAAATCAAAGCGTTCCTCCACAAATAAATATACTGCAAATTCTAGCCAATTTTCTTTGTTTTCTTGTTCAGTTTTTAAGAGCACATCAGATATTTGTAATGATTGTGGTGACAGCAAATATAAACATAGTTTGATTTCTCCATACAAAAGTATTATATCTGTACTTATATCAGTGTTATGATCCTCCATAACTCAACATACCAATTCCTGATTTTGCCTAGACTCCACTTTAGGACCAAAGAAAAGTAAATGAATATCTTGACAAATATTTTCAATCTCTGATACTGTGCCATGCAAAAGTTCTCTCTTCATTTCTTCTAAACACAATGCTGGACATTTTACAAAGTAAATTCTTTTAACTAAATTTCATATTTCTGAATAATGAACAGACAATATTCTAAAATGAAGAAAAGTATTTGTGCACGTTTTCCTGGATAGACATGCCAGTGAGTGCCCTTGCAAATTAGTGTATTTCCAGACTTTGCATGGATCTACCACTTGTAACATTGCAGTTTTCCACTTCACAATTCTATCTGGAAAATGATGTAGAAAGGTATATATCAATTGAATCCTGGTGAACACTACAAATACTACTGCAGTCCCATTTATACGCAAGGACATGTTTAATCCTTCCTTGTGCCTCTTCAATTATCTCTTCCTTTACAATTGTAGGAACCAACTCTTCTTTTGCAATGAAGTAGAGTCTTTTACCTCATAGCATTGTCCAGTTGTTTCAACTGCATGCAGTAATGCATTTTCTTGAAAGAAGCTTTCTCTATTAAAAAAGAGTGTCAGTACTAGATGTAATCCCCTACTCTCCATTGAAGATTTTGCAAAATTACTTTTATTAATACGCCTTTTTTGGCTTCTTTTCACAGTTTTATCCTGTGTTCTCATTCTGTTTAGTATCAAGATAAAAAGATTGTGCATCAGTGCAAACGCTGTATTAACTACACTCTCAATATGTTGTATTTGCTTCAATGATGCTCTTTTCCTCTTATACTGCTTAATGTTTCATACCAAATTCTGTACTACCCTACTTATAAACACTCTCATTTGTATGTATTTAAGTTGTTTCTCTATCCTTGTCAAACTAGGTGTTTTATTTTAAGGTTTTTCACTTGCTTTTTATTTGCTATTTGTTCCACATTTTCCATTTTTCTACATACTGTTCAAAGACAATTCTCACTTCTTTTACCAGCAGCTCCTGTATTCTGTATGTTTCCCCCTCATATCCTCTTTTAATCTCACTTTTATGCAGATAGTACTGTTTCTTGTGTTTTTTTCTCCTCTCTTCCTCTTTTGGCATCATAAATTCTCCTAGATTTGGAATCTAACTGAAACCAAATGCAGAATACATTAAACTTTACATTACATAGTACTAGGTTGCATACTGTGAACAAGTACCTGCATAAGTGGTTATAGCAGTGTGCCACATGCAAGGGCCCTCATTATGACTTCAGCAGTCTTTTTCAAAGACCTCCGAAGCCGCTGCAGCCAGCAGACTGCCAGTATGTGGCAGGTGAAGCAGCACCCAAAGTGCATTCCACTGCCCATAATTCAGCCAGTAGAATGCGTGACAGGGCTGCGCATGGGGGCCCCTGCACTGTCCATGCCAGATGCATAGGCAGTGCAGGAGCCCCCAGGGGTCCACCGACACCCTCTTTCCATCATCCTGTCCATGCCGGTGTTAACCACCATGGAAAGGCTGGCGGATTGTAATCCCCAGGGCAGCGCTGGCCTGGCGGATTACAACTGCCTGAACCGCCAGGGTGCAGGTTGGCGGCAGAATGGCAGTGTCAGTGGTGGGACCGTGGAGGCTCTGCCACGGTCATAATGTGGCGGTCGGACTGCCACCACCATGGCGGTCTGACCACCACCATGAGTCTGGAGATCTGAAGCCTGCCAGACTCTTAATGAGGCCCTAAGTGTCTGAGTGTGTGTGTGTCACTGGCTATGCGGGTCTGTGAATGGGTGTGTGAGTCTGTGAATGGGTATGTGAGTAGGGGTGTGACTACCTGTATAGATGTGAGAGTGAGTAGGTGTTTGAGTGGCTGTGTGTCTCTGTGAGTTGCTAAATGAGTGTGTAAGTCAGTATCTGAATAGCAGTGTATCAGCATGTGAGTGGGTGTGTGATTGGGTCTGTGAGTGGGTGCATGTGCTAGTTTTATTGAACTCTGTATCGAATTATCTGTTGCTGATTTTCATGGTGGGGGTACTGAGCACAGTGGTGGACCTGTGGCTCCTCACATGCCAAAAAATTGTTTTTTTTTTAAATTTGTCCCCATGATGGATTTCAGACTCTTTTATCATATCCATTGTGTTAGGGTACGTATATCCTAAATTTCTGGCCCTGGAACTAAGTCCTAATATGGAAAATGATGGCTGACACTTCCCTGTCAGGTTGCAGGCACCAATCATAGCATTGCTGTTGGCTCATGGATGTGCGGTAAATTCACGTCCCTAGATATACATTCATCTTTTTTCTATAATAGCTCAAAAAATGACTGAACAGAATTAGACCAAATTACAAACAGAGATCATTCTGGACCAATATCTAGTTCTCTGACAAACTAGATGTAATTTTGTCCAGGAGTCTAAAATCCCTATTTGAAATTGCATGCGGAAAATGCATTTTGGTATGCCCCTTTTTTCTCTGCCCTGCTTGAGGAATAACACCAAAAGTGAGTGGCAAACTAGTTTTGAACATTTCATAAAGATTCATCAAACAATATGACTGGGTCCCAGAAAGGGGGCCTGTGGGTGGAAACCAGGCCATGGAGGGGTGCTGCATGCCCCCTCCCCCTTGTAATATGGCTGGTACCAAGGAGATGGGATCCCCGGTGCCAAAAGACACCCAGTGAGGGCCATTTTTTGTGTGCCATTGGGAGGCTGCAATCAATCCCCTGCTGTACATGGCTAAGGCTCTGCAAAGCACAGGGTGCTACTTATATGCGGGTTTGGCCTGTGGCCAGGGTGTGACCATTATTGAGAAAGGGAGGGGGACTGCATAGCCCCCTCCTTAGTTGATTTTGGCCCCAGGAACCTCCTCCCCCGGTGCCCAGCCACAATAACAAAGGGAAGGGTGGTCATGCAGCCCCCCGCCTGGATGTATGAATGATCCTGGGGAACCCATCACACAGTGCTGGCTCCTGCTATGTTCCTGAGTGTCCAACCTTGGAACATAGCGGTTTCCCTGCTAGGACTGTAGTGGGTAGGGGAAACCCGTGTTTGCTCTCCCTTGGTGGGAGCATTGAACACAAAGGCCCTCATTACAACCCTGGCAGTTGGAGTTAAAGTAGCGGTAATACTGACCATGGCGTAAAGAGCTCCGATAGACAGCCAATGTACTACACCGACCTCCAGGGTGGAAACAACATGCACCACAGCAGTAGCCGCCTACAACCAGCCGGAAGTCAATGTTCTGCCCACCATATGATGACCCGCCAAACTGCCAGCTTTACAGGGGCGGTACCAATGACATCAAAAGCCTGGTGGAAACAGAGCTCAGAAGGGAAAGGACTCACAATTGGAGATACAGGGAACAACCACGCCGCCATGGACCCCGAGCTCCATGTCTTCCCCATGATCTTCTACGTGCTGCTCCACCATGAACATCAATGCCGGCGAAGACGACGACAGTGAGTACAGCCACCTAGCACACAAGGGAGGGAGGGAGAAAAACAACAATGACACACACCCCGACCACACCCCCACCACCATACACACAATCAGCTGCACCACAAAAATACTTTTACCCCGTAACTCGGATGAATAATGCAAGGACAAAACGATTTTGAAAAAGGGAATGTAATGAGAGCAACACATCAAGATACATAACTTAGTCAAGATAATGGATATATACATATGCACACAAAAAGGGACACAGCCCAGTCCACAATGTTCGTAGGGAAAATGGCCACAGGCCAAAGTCCAAGGCCACACATGTCACCTGCATCAACACGGAGTGAACACTGCAGGGGCATCAGTTGGTAAACAGGCAGGCATCTCCAGGGGACGGGGGACAGGGGACACCTCAGCCGTGAGATGGAACAAGAACACTGGTTCTGAAGGGGGAAAATGGCCTGTGCTTGGTCCTAGAGAGTGCAAGGCCACAGTCTCTTGAGTGGGTGACTTGCCCACTTGCTCTGGAGGGGGCAACATGCCCTGTGCTTGGTCCTGGGGAGTGCAAAGCCACAGTCTCTTGAGTGGGTGACTAGCCCACTTGCTCTGGAGGGGGCAACATGCCCTGTGCTTGGTCCTGGGGAGTGCAAGGCCACAGTCTCTTGAGTAGGTGACTTGTCCACTGGTTCTGAAGGGGGCAACATGCCCTGTGCTCTTGATCCTGGGGAGTCTTGGCTATGTGGATGTCTTACCCACTGGTTCTGGGGGAGGGGGGCTCGTGCCCTGTGCTCTTGATCCTGGGGAGTGTTGGGCATGTGGGTGTCTTACCCACTGGTTCTGGAGGGGGCATCGTGCCCTGTGCTCTTTATCCTCGGGAGTGCAAGGTCACAGTCTCTCAGGTGGGTGTCATACCCAATGGATTTGCAGGGGCAGGCAGCGCAGCAGCCCATGGAGGCAGGATAAACATACTGTTTGCCGGCAGTAGCGCCTGCTCAGTGGTGGTGGTGCTGCTGGTGGGGGTAGGCTCCTGCCCATCCCCTGCAACCTCGGAAGGCTGCCCACTGGAGGTGGTGGTGCTGCTGGTGGGTGGAGGCTCCTGCCCATCCCCTGCAACCTCAGACCCCTTCCCACTGGAGGTGGTGGTGCTGCTGGTGGTGGGAGGCTCCTGCCCATCCTCTGCAACCTCAGATGGCTGCACAACCATGGTTGGTGGTGGGGTCTCCCAGGCCCCTTGCTCTTCCTGTCTGCTGGTGTAGGCTCCTTGCTCTTCCTGGCAGCTGGGGCAAGCTCCTCTACCTTCTTAGCAGCTGCTGGGGCAGGATCCTTGGTCTTTCTGGCATTTAGGGCAGGCTTCTTTCCCTTGAGCCTGCCTGGTGCAGGCTCCTTCACCTTCTGGACATGTGTGCCTGGATCCTTTTCCAGGTAGGAGAAGGATTTCCCACCTGCCGTAGTGATGCGAGGGATGGCGGCGAGTGCGAGGTTGGCGGAGCGAAGTTGATGAGTGGTGTGTGTAGAAACTGAGGCGACGGTTGAGGTTTTCGGGTCCCTTGTTGTGGAGGGCTTTGTCTGCGTGGGTGAGGAGCCGGAAGGTGATCCTTTTGTTGATTGGAAGTCAGTGCAGGTGTCTCAGGTGGACAGAGATGTGGCTGTTGCGGGGTATGTCGAGGATGAGGCGGGCGGAGGCGTTTTGTATTCGCTGAAGACGTTTCTGGAGTTTAGCAGTGGTTCCTGCGTATAGGGTGTTTCCGTAGTCCAGGAGGCTTGTGACGAGGGCGTGGGTCACAGTTTTTCTAGTGTCGGTGGGGATCCAGCGGAAGATCTTTTGGAGCATGCGGAGAGTGAGGCAGCAGGAAGATGATACGGCGTTGACTTGTTTGGTCATGGTGAGAAGTGGGTCCAGGATGAATCCGAGGTTGCGTGCGTGGGCTGAGGGGGTTGGTGCAGTGCCAAGGGCCGTGGGCCACCAAGAGTTGTCCCAGGCGGACGGGGTGTTTCCGAGGATGAGGACTTCCGTTTTGTCTGAGTTCAGTTTCAGATGGCTGAGTTTCATCCATTCTGCGACGTCTTTCATTCCATCTTGCAGGTTGGTCTTGGCGCTGGTGGGGTCCTTGGTGAGGGAAAGTATCAGCTGAGTGTCGTTGGCGTAGGAGGTGATGTTGATGTTGTGTTTGCGCACGATGTCGGCGAGGGGGCTTATGTAGACATTGAAGAGAGTCGGGCTGAGCGAGGAGCCTTGTGGGACGCCGCAGATGATCTCGGTGGGGTCTGAGCGGAACGGAGGGAGGTAGACTCTTTGGGAGAGGTTAGAGAGGAAAGAAGTGATCCAGTCCAGGGCCTGTCCTTGGATACCGGTGGAGCGGAGGCGGGATATTAGGGTTCGGTGGCAGACGGTGTCGAAGGCAGCCGAGAGGTCGAGGAGGATGAGGACGACTGTTTCTCCGTTGGCCATCAGAGTTCTGATGTCGTCTGTGACTGCGATGAGGGCGGTTTCTGTGCTGTGGCTGGCTCGGAATCCGGACTGGGAGGGGTCGAGTAGGTTGTTGTCTTCAAGGAAATTGGTCAGTTGCTTGTTGACGGTCTTCTCAATGACTTTGACAGGGAAGGGGAGGAGCGAGATGGGGCGGAAGTTCTTCAGGTCACTGGGGTCCACCGTAGGTTTCTTCAGGAGGGCGTTGACTTCCGTGTGTTTCCAGCTCTCGGGGAAGGTGGCAGAAGCAAACGAGCTGTTGATGATGGTCTGGAGATGAGGGGCGATGATGTCGTCGGCTTTGTTGAAGATGAAGTGGGGGCAGGAGTCCGAGGGGGCACCGGAGTGGATGGTGTTCATGGTAGCTTTGGTCTCCTCCGTGCTGATGTGAGTCCAGGCGTTGAGGGTGATGGCTGGGGTTGTAGGTTCTGTGGTGGTTGGCTGGGTCTGGTGTCCGAAGCTGTTGTGTAGGTCAGTGATCTTACGATGGAAGAAGGTAGCGAGGGAGTTGCAGAGGTCTTGTGAGGGCGTGATGGAGTTGGAGTTGGCGTTAGGATTGGAGAGCTCTTTGACGATGTTGAAGAGTTCTTTGCTGTTGTGAGTGTTCTTGTCCAGTCTGTCTGTGAAGGACGTTCTTTTGGTGGCGCGGATCAGCTGATGGTGTTCGCGGGTGGCGTTTTTGAGGGCAGACATGCTTTTTATGGTGTGGCACAGCGGCCGCCATAAGAGGAAGGAGGGGGGTTCAGCTGGGGGCGGGGCGACGAATGGGAGCAGGGGGGTGGGGCCGAGCGGGAGGTGGCGGTGGGAAAGCAGAGGGCGGGGGTCAGATAGAGGGGAAGGGAAAGAAGCTAGGGAAGGGAGGATTACAGAGCAGGAGAGGAGTCAGAAGAAAAGAAGAGAGGAATAGAAGAAGAAGAAGAGAAGACCACAGAGGAAGAGGAGAGAAGAGTACAGAAGAAGAAGAGAAGACCACAGAAGAAGAGGAGAGAAGAGTACAGAAGAAGAAGAGAAGACCACAGAAGAAGAGGAGAGAAGAGCACAGAAGAGTACAGAAGAAGAAAAGAACACACAGAGAAGAGTACAGAAGAAAAAAAGAACACGCAGGACGGGGTGCAGAGGAGGATAAGAGCACAGAAGAACACAGAAAAAGAAAAGAACACGCAGGATGGGGTGCAGAGGGGGAGAAGAACACAGAGGAAGAGCAGAGCAGGAAGAAAATGCGGTGAGGAAGAGGAGCGGGACACAGAGGAGGAGCAGAACATGAGGAAAGTGCGGTTAGGAGGAAGAGAAGAGGGAGAAGGAATGGGAGTGGAGGAAGAGGGAGTGGTTGCTAGTATATGGTACCTAGGTACCCATGGCATTGGGGTTCCAGGAGATCCATATGGGCTGCAGCATTTCTTTTACCACCCATAGGGAGCTCAGACAAATGCTTACACAGGACTGCCATTGCCATTTTCACTGCACTTAAGTAACTTATAAGTCACCTATATGTCTAACCTTTACTTGCTGAAGGTTAGGTGCAAAGTTACTAATTGTGAGGGCACCCTTGCACTAGCAAAGGTGCCCCCACATAGTTCAGGGCCATTTCCCTAGACTTTGTGAGTGCAGGGACACCATTACACGGGTGTACTGCGGTGGGGCCTCCTGTCCACTAGCGGCAGCAGAGGTGGAAGGCTGGTCAGATGTCTCACTAGTGGCAGGGGTCCGCTGCTGTGTGACTGCCTCCCTCATAATATTGGACATGTATGCCAGCACCCCTGCTCCGGAGATCAGGGTGTTGTTGATGGCCTGCTAGTCCTCCCTGATCCCCTGGTACTGTTCCTCCTGCAGCCACCTGTTCTCCTGCACATTGTCCAGGATCTGGCCCATCGTGTCCTGGGAATGTTGATATGCTCCCAGGATCTCTGCAAGTGCCTCCTGGAGAGTCGGTTCCCTCGGCCTGTCCTCCCCCTGGCGCACAGCACACCTCCCAGTTTCCCTGTTGGCCTGTGCCTCTGTCCCCTGAACCGTGTGCCCACTGCCACTGACCCCAGGTCCCTGATTGTCTTGGGTATGAGGTGTGGCCTGGGGTCCCTGTAAAGGTGGACACAGTGCTGATTGACGTGTCCTGGGGACAGAGGTGTGGGTATGCTGGGACGGTGCTGTGATGGTGTTTCCTGATGAGGGAGGCTCTGTGGTGGTGTGTGAGTGGGCCTGGGTAAACCGGCTGTCCAGAGGTCCCTGATGGGCCAGGTTGGTCATCTAGATCCTGAAGACCAGAGTTGCTGTCATCATTGTGGGCCTCTTCATTTGGGGGACTGGATATTGCTGGCACCTCCTCTCCACAGACATTGGCTGGGATACCTGTGGGGATGTAAATGATGTGTTATGGTTTCTGTGTCTGACATATTGTGCATCCGTGGCTTGCCCTATTTGGTTGTTTTTGCCCCAGCAGTTTTCACTTGTGTACGTTGGTGTATGGTGGGATGATTAGTTCTCTATAGTGTCCATGCAGGGCGCTGTGAGTGGTGTCCATGCATTGGTAGAGCATGCAGGGCTTGGCATTGGGATGAGTGAGATGTGATGGTGGGGTGTGTGCGAAGTGGTGGAGTGATGGGAGTGAGGTGAGGGTAGGGGTATGTGATGGCATGCAGGTAGGGGGTAGTAGTAGTAGAGAGTTGACTTACCAGAGTCCAGTCCTCTGCCTACTCCTGCCAGGCCCTCAGGATGCAGGATTGGTAAGACTTGCTCCTCTCATGCTGTGAGTTGTGGGAGAGGAGGTGGGAGTCCACCGTCAGTCCTCTGTACAGCGAGCTGGTGTCTTGCTGCAATGGAACGTACCTTCCCTCGTAGGTCTTTCCACCTCTTCCTGTTGTCATCCCAAGTTCTTGGGTCCTGTCCCACGGCGTTGACCCTGTCCACGATTCTCTGCCATAGCTCCATCTTCCTAGCTATCGATGTCTGCTGCACCTGTGCTCCAAATAGCTGTGGCTCTAACCTGACGATTTCCTCTACCATGACCCTTAGCTCCTCCTCTGTAAAGCAGGGGTGTCTTTGTGGTGACATGGTTGTTGTGTGAGCTGTATAGGTGAGGGCGTGTTGAGTAATGTGTTGGAGTGTGTGAGGTGGGGTGCATAAGTGGTGTATAGGTGTGAGTAGTGTGGGGCTCCGGTTGTGGCTGTGGTCTTGCTGTCTCTCTGGTAGCAATTGTTTGTAATGGTAAAGGGTTGTGGGTAATGTGGGTGTGGTGCGTGTATGGGTGTCAAGTGTGTTTTGTGTGAATTGTCCAATGTGGTGTTGTTTTGTTTGTGTGTGTCCATTTTGAGCACTTTGGTATGTACCGCCAATGGTTTACCGCCGTTGAATGTCCGCTGTGTTGATTCTTGGGTCATAATGTGGTGGGCGTTGTTCTGTTGGCCTAATGGTGTGGGTTTGATACCGCCAGTTTATCACTTAACTTTGGTGTGGCAGATTTGTGTATGTGGCTGAATAGTGACTGATTGGTGTCTGTGTGTCATAATATGGTGAACGGATATCTGCGGCAGCGGCGGTAAGTTGGCGTCAGTCAGCGTGGCGGTAAGTGGGAATTACCGCCAATGTTATAATGAGGGCCAAAGTCTGCTCCCAGCTGGTATGAGTTTTAATAATGCACCCACCTGCTGGGAACACACTTCAGATTGGTTCCCCTGCCTACAGTGAGGCAGGCAGGAAAACTGATCTGAAGATTGCGGGCAACTGGCCGGGACCACGTGGTCATTGGGGCTCCCCCCATGGCCACACCACCCACCCTTTTTTGGCTGGGCCAATGGGAAAGGGTCCTCAGGGATGAAATCGACTGGAGGGGAAGAGCTGCGTGCCCCCCTTTATTAATTGGCTGAGCCAGGGGGATGTAGTTACTGAGTCTGAAATTGGCTGATGGAGGGGGTCCGCATGTCCCCTCCCCATTTACAAATTTGCCAGGCCCGAGGGATGGGGTATCCTGGGCCGAAATTGGCCAAGGGAGGATGGGCCGCATGTCCAAAAGCCATGCATTGTAAGAGGTTGCCTAAATGTGGATGACTGGCCCATGGCCAGCCCTCAAGCTAGACCCCTGCCGCATACGGCCTTTGGCTTGTCTGAATGTGGGGGTTGGCCACAGGGTCTAACCGCTCTAAGGTAACTGTAACTCACGGCCTCGCCATGCACTTCTAAATACCCAACATTTTACATCAGTCAAGACATCTTCTATGACATCATTGATAATATCACTTCAAAATTTGCAATAACATTATTGATGAGAAAACTGTGCATGATGGGGGCCCTAGTTGTACTTACCTCAGGGCATAAGTTATAGTTCCTTGAGGCCTGGCTTATAGTGGGTACCTCATGGTACTTACACCTTGTGCCAGGTCCAGTTATCCATTATTAGTAGATTAGTAGTGTTCTAGCAGCTTTGGCTGATAGAGGTAGTTATAGCAGAACAGCTTAGGCTGAACTAGGAGACATGCAAAGCTCCTACTATACCACTTATATAATATAGCACTATATCATAGGAAACACAATACTCAGAGTTACTAAAAATAAAGGTACTTTATTTTAGTGACAATATGCCAAACGTATCTCAGAGGATATACTCCCTTAGGAGGTAAGTAAAATACACAAAATATACACACAAACCAAACTCAGGTAAGTAAACAGTTAGAAAAGTAGTGCAAACACTGTAGAATACAATAGGATGCAATAGGAGACAATAGGCCTAGGGGCAACACAAACCATATACTCCAAAAGTGAAATGCGAACCACAAGTGGACCCCAGGCCTAGTGTAGTGTGTAGAGGGTCACTGGGAGTGTAAGAAAACACTAAGGGTGTCCAAGATACCCCAACCCAAGACCCTGAAAAGTAGGAATAAACTTACCCTACTACCCCAGAAAGACAGTAAAGTCAAGATAGAGGATTCTACAAAGGCAACAACTGACTGCAAAGCACTGAAGATGGATTCCTGGACCTGAGGACCTGCAAAGGAAGGAGACGAAGTCCAAGAGTCACGCAAGTGTCCAGGGGGGCAGGAGCCCACTAAACCCCGGATGAAGGTGCTAAGGGGCTGCCTCCAGGTAGAAATGCCAAATATTCTGCAACAACGGAAGGTGCCAGGAACTTTTCCTTTGGTCAGAAGATGTCCCACGGCGGGCTGGAGGAAGCAGAGTTGTTTCCTCAGAGAAAGACCGCAAACAAGCCTTGCTAGCTGCAAGAGTAATTGTTGAAGATAATGGGTGCTGCCTGGGCCCAGGAAGGACCAGGAAGGCGCCCCTTGGAGGAGGAGACAGAGGGGGTACTCAGCAATAGAGAGAGCACACACAGAAGCAGGCATCATCCATAGAAGCACTTGAACAGGCATTCAAGAAATCTGAGCATGGTGGTCATCTCAACACAACAAAAGAGGGTCCCACGAAGTCGGTGGTCAACTCAGCGAGCTGAGCAATGCAGGACGGAGTGCTGGGGACCTGGGCTATGCTGTGCATGAAGGAATCCTTGCAAAAGGGCCCAGGAGCCATAGCAGCTGCAGATCACGCAGTACACAGGATTACTGTCTGGGGTGGGGAGGCAAGGATTTACCTCCACCAAATTTGGACAGAAGGACCACTGGACTGTCGGGGTCACTTGGATCCAGCTCCTGTGTTCCAGAGACCATGCTCGTTAAGATGAGAGGGGACCCAGAGGACCAGTGATGCAGAAGTTTGGTGCCTGAGTTAGCAGGGGGAAGATTCCATCATCCCACGGGAGATTAATTCTTGGCTTCCAGTGCAGGGTGAAGGCAGACAGCCCTCAGAGCATGCACAACCAGGAAACAGTCGAGAAAGCCAGCAGGATTAGGCGCTGCAATGTTGCTGGTAGTCATCTTGCTACTTTGTTGCGTTTTTTTCAGGCGTCTTGGAGCAGTCAGTGGTGGATCCTTGGCAGAATTTGAAGAGAGAGATGCAGAGGAACTCTGGTGAGCTCTTGCATTTGTTATATGAAGAGAAACCCCTCATGAGAGATCCTAAATAGCCCTCAGAGGAGGATTGGCTACCTAACCAGGTCAGACCCTATCGGATTGGCTACCTAACCAGGTCAGAACCTATCAGAAGGGGTCTCTGACGTCACCTGCTGGCACTGGCCACTCAGAGGTGTCCATTGTGCCCTCACATTTCTGCATTCAAGATGGCAGACGTCTGTGGCACACTGGAGAAGCTCTGGGCACCACCGCTGGGGTGGTGATGGACAGGGGAGTGGTCACTCCCCTTTCCTTTGTCCCGTTTCACTCCAGAGCAGGGGCTGGTGGATCCCTGAACTGGTGTAGACTGGCTTATGCAAGGAGGGCACCATTTTTGCCCTTCAAAGCATTTCCGAAGGCTGGGGGAGGCTACTTCTCCCCAGCCCTTAACACCTATTTCCAAAGGGAGAGGGTGTAACACCCTCTCTCAGAGGAAATCCTTTGTTCTGCCTTCCTGGGACGGGCTGTCCAGACCCCAGCAGGGCAGAAACCTGTCTGATGGTTGGCATCAGCGGTAGCTGCAGAGAAAACCCCAGAGAGCTAGTTTGGCAGTACCGGGGGTCCATGCACCCAATACCAGATTTGGCTTGGGGGGACAATTCCATGATCTTAGACATGTTACATGGCCATGTTCGGAGTTACCATTGTGAAGCTACATATAGGTATGACCTATTTGTAGTGCACGTTTGTAATGGTGTCCCTGCACTCACAAAGTCCAGGGAAATTGCCCTCAACAATGCGGGGGCACCTTGGCTAGTGTCAGGGTGCACTCAAACTTAGTAACTTTGCACCTAACCTTCAAAAAGTGAGGGTTAATCCTATAGGTGACTTATAAGTTACTTAAGTGCAGTGTAAAATGGCTGTGAAATAACGTGGACGTTATTCACTCAGGCTGCAGTGGCAGTCCTGTGTAAGAATTGTCTGAGCTCCCTATGGGTGGCAAAAGAAATGCTGCAGCCCATGGGAATCTCCAGGAACCCCAATACCCTGGGTACCTAGGTACCATATACTATGGGATTATAAGGGTGTTCCAGTGTGCCAATCAGAATTGGTGAAAATAGTCACTAGCCTGCAGTGACAATTTTAAAAGCAGAGAGAGCATAAATACTGAGGTTCTGGTTAGCAGAGCCTCAGTGATACTGTTAGGCACCACACAGGGAACACATATAGGCCACAAACTATGAGCACTGGGGTCCTGGCTAGCAGGATCCCTGTGAGACAGGCAAAAACAAACTGACACACAAGTAAAAATGGGGGTAACATGCCAGGCAAGATGGTACTTTCTTACAATAAGCATTTGTTGTTCTCACAGAGACAAAGAAGCATTTGTAATGCAATGGGTCTCGCGTTTGCTTGAGTTAGAGCTATTAGCATTGTAAACTCCTTACCTGACTTTTCTTGCCATATAAATTGTAAATGAAACATAGAACAGTTTCACATAACTAACCGGACTGTTCTTGCCATATAAACTGAAAAGTAAAGGTTTCATATAAGCTGCCGCCTTCAGCAAACACACAAAGGGAAATAAAATTTTGCTTGCATTGAAACGCATCGGCAAAAGTGCACTTATCCATGTAACTTGCAAAAATTCAATTATCTATGTAACCGGCAAACGTGCAATTACCTATGTAAAAGGATCGATGTCATGCAAAGCGCTTGACTACTGCCCAGCAAGATCGCACTGCGAAATAAATGGAAAAGGTAATCCAGAAACCAAACGGAAAACTTCGAGCCTCGCTCGTATGTTTTCAGTAGTTGGTCGGTGTGCTTAAGGAGGGCTAAACAACACAAAAGGCATGAGTTGTGGATGCCTTTCACCAATAAAAGCGAGCGGATTTTAAAAGGCAAACCCACGAACCAATGAAAGTGACTGACGTGACATGGGTGTGGTTAGAAGCCCAACGAGAGATTACAGTAGGGGACGGAGCGCTTTGCGCTCGCCCCTAAAAATGAGACACATACTCAACAAATACATCTGAGACCAATTTAGAAAAATGTAATTTGCTTTTATATATGCTCTGAACCAAAGAACTTCATTATAAGGTAAGCAGTTTTTAAAATATAAATAGTTTTCAGTTTCAACAATCGACAGTACAATTTTCAGTCTCCAATGTTAACCTATGAAGGGAAACAAAAATGCAGTTCTGCAGGTAAGTGCACGATATACAGTTCCAGTCTTCGGGGTTTAAGGTTAACACCATGTGGGTTTCAGATCAGCACCAAGATTGCACCCACAGTGGTACGGGGCGACTGGGTGCAGAGGTTGAATTTGGTGTCAGAGGCTAATGCAAACCAATAGAGATTAGGGGGGACTGAATATGCACTGCTCACAGGTGAGTAAAAGCAGTGGCAGAGTTTGGTCTCTGGGAGTTAGGTTAAGCACCTGGGGACCACAAGACAGCACCAAACTTACACCCTCAGCAGCTCAAGGGCAACCAGGTGCAGAGTGCCAACACATCGTTGGGTGTCCAATGTTATTCAAAGGAGACAGGGGGTAACAGAAGATGCGCTGCTCCAGGGTGCGAGAGTGACGTCAGGGGCCAATCTCCTACAGTTGAGGTAAAAACATGGGGGGGGGGGCACAAGGCAGCACCCTCAGTGCCAACATGGATACGGTCACCCAATGTTAACCAACGCAGGAGATCACTTTCAGAAACAGGCTGCAGGCTCTGGCCAGGGGGCCAGGAGAGGTAAACCCACAGCTGCTCAGGTAAGTTAAGATGCCAGGGGTCATAGGGACACCAACGGTCTAGCTCCCCAAGGCCCAGGGGTGTCAGGTGCATGGGTGTCCTTTGTTATCAGAAACAGCTTACTGGGAATGTCACGGTCAGGGGGAGCCCTCGGATTTAAGCTGCAGGCATTGCTGTGGAGTCCAACAGGGGTCAGCCCATGATGAACTCTGGGTCAAAATCACTGGGGAACTTTCACTGGACTGGTGGTCCACTAGACTCTAGCCATGGTCATTGGGTGCAGAAGTGTTTCTAGGTGTCAGTTTTGCAGTTTCTCAGGCAGACTTCTTTCTTATTTGGAGATGAACTCTGGGTCAAAAGCACTGGGGAACCTTCACTGGACTGGTGGTCCACTAGACTCTGGCCGTGGTCATTGGGTGCAGAAGTGTTTCTAGGTGGCAGTTTTGCAGTTTCTCAGGCAGACTTCTTTCTTATTTGGAGATGTTTCTTTTGGACAGGTCCACTATCCATGGGAGTTCTTGTTCTTTATTGAAGGCAGGCAATCCTCCCAAGGTTTTGGAGGTTACAAGACTGCAGGAGAGTCGTCTTCTAGGTGCCGGTTTCTTTGAAGGCTCGTAGGGCTGGTGCCAAGTCAGTTGTTTTCTTCAGTCTTCTCTGCTAGGCAACTTCTGTTATGTTTGGCTTTTCTATGGTCAACAGGAATCTTACTCTAGGGTTCAGGGGTACCACCTAAATACTGAATTCAGGGGTGTTCCAGGAGGTGCCAGGTGATAGCCAATGGGCTACTCACCTTTATAATGACCATGCCCTTCCTATGACCACTTACTTTGGGAAGTGGGCATAGCCCTAACCCTATTGGCCTAATGCAAGACGGAGGAATTTAAAAGTACACTCCATTTCACCTCAGTGTGGGACTGCAATGATGTGGGCACACCTCCTAATTTACTTGATTTTCCCACCAGTCCTTCCGCCAAAGGACCACCTCCTTCACCATTTGGAGAAGCCTGGGTCACATTTCAAAGGCAGCAAGGTGCTATTCAAATTTCTATAATTGAACAACAAGATGCACAATAATTCTGTATGGCTGTTCTAGCAATAATAACTACCAAAACTCATCTGAGTTCTGACCCGGTTTGACCTATTCGCTATAAGCTACTCTTGGGATTATGAATGCCTAAATTTTCTATATTCCAGTACCATTCTTACAAACTTTGAAAGGTTGGAATATCTACCAATACCTTATTGCAAATGTATTGCTTTAAGGAGTGAGGCACTGATTTAGAGTTTGGCCAATGGTTTACTCTGTCACAAACGTGACTCCAAATTACGATTTCCTTAAGAAATAATGACATTTCTTTCTTGATTGCGCCCCCAATAACCACAGTACCCCGCGTCACACACAGCAATTGGTCATGCACAGCAGGGGTTGGGTCTCAGCAGCAGATGACAAGAAAAAACCCACTTGTTACACCCACTACATGAGATATTGCACACAAAAAAATCTGTGAAACAAGCATCTTGCCAGAATGAATACTACCATGCATATTTATCCAAGAAGAGCTACCATTTGGTGCAAAATGTCTCTCCATCTGGAATACTTTGTGTTGGCTACCTTGTAAGTGATACCTCTGTTGGTAAATGTATAGTGCATCTTCTACACTCCAGCTGTGTAAAGGACATCGAGGAAATGTCCTTGTGAGTCTGTCACTTTGCCAATGTGATTCTTCCTCGCCTGTCTTCATCAGATAACTTTACAAGGTGGAGCTGCACAGAAAACACACTTGGATGACGTGAAGACCCCCGTGGCCCCAGCTGGGTCGGGTCTCCTACAGGAGCCCGCACTGCTCCCACAAGCAGGGAGCTGCTTTAAATAGACCCTCCCTGCTTGCGGGAGCAATGTTTTCATCTCTTTCCCTGCACACATTTTAGTGTGCAGGAAAAGAGTTGAAAACTACACTTTCAGCAAGCAGGAGCTGTTTGACAACTCCCCCTTGCTGAAAGCAGAGTTATGTTAGCTTTTGCTTGGTGGGAGCTGTCAACTCCTGCCAAGCAAAAGCAAACAGCTACCTCCAAAGGATGGACACCTTGGAAGGTACCAGGAGCCGGCCCTGGGTGGTGGCAGTCCCCAGGGCCATTGCTCGAAGAGGGGACCTGCACATTGGTGGTCCCCAGGGTATGGGGGTCATATGGGACCAACCCACATACATTTAACATTGTTTGCCTAGGGGAGGTGGCAGTCCCTGGGGGGCCCTCAGAAATAACGCAAGGACAAAATGATTTGAAGAAAGTGAGTGTAATAAGATAAATAAGTAGAAGTATGTCCTCAAAAATCAAAACAGTATTTACAGATATCCAAAAGAAGGGACACTGCCCAGTCCATAGAGACCGTGGGCCACAGGGCCATATCACATAGGCCAAGGCCCCACTTGACTCCTGCCTCAATACAGAGAGAACACTGCTGGGGCATCCGGTCGAAAATACACAGGCACCTCAGGGGGAAGGTGAAGGGGGGGCACCTCAGCCTGAAGATGGTACAACACTACTGCTCCTGGAGGGGGCTACATGCCGTTTGCGATGTCCTGGGGAGTGCAAGGCCACAGTCTCTCAAGTGGGTGGTTTTCCCACTGCTTGGTCCTGGGGAGTGCAAAGCCACAGTCTCTCAAGTGGGTGGTTTGCCCACTGCTTGGTCCTGGGGAGTGCAAAGCCACAGTCTCTCAAGTGGGCGGTTTGCCCACTGCTTGGTCCTGGGGAGTGCAAAGCCACAGTCTCTCAAGTGGGTGGTTTGCCCACTGCTTGATCTTGGGGAGTGCAAAGCCACAGTCTTTCTAGTGGATGGCTTCTCCACTGGTTCTGGAGGGGGCCTTGTGCCCAGTGTGCTTCATCCTGGCAGGGAGAGGGTGCCCTGTGATGCAGCACACGGGGAGTGCAAGGTCACAGTCTCTCACCTGGGTGTCAGATCCACAAGATTTGCTGTGGGCAGGATGCATGACACTCCATGGAGGCAGGACTACAGTCCATCCGCCGCCGCCGCCGGCTGTACAGTGGCGGCAGTGCTGGTGCTGGTGTCGGTGCTGCCAGTGGTGGGGGAGGTTCCAGCCCTTCGCCTGCAACCTTGGACGGCTGCCCACTGGGGCTGCTGCCAGTGGTGCTGGTGGCGGTGCTGCCAGTGGTGGGGGGAGATTCCAGCCCTTCCCCTGCAGCCTCGGATGGCTGCCCACTGGGGCTGGTGGCGGTGCTGCCAGGGGTGGGGGGAGGCTCCAGCCCTTCCCCTGCAGACTCAAACGGCTGCCCACTGGGGATGCTGCCAATGGTGCTGGTGCTGGTGGCGGTGCTGGTGACGGTGCTGCCAGTGGTGGGGGGAGGCTCCAGCCCTTCCCCTGCATCCTTGGACACCTGAAGCGGCATGGTTGGTGGTGGGGGCTCAGATCCTGTCACAGCACCAGGCCTCTTGTCCCTCCTGCCTGCAGGAGCAGACCCTTTGCCCTTGGCAGCTGGTGGTGCCTTCTTGCCCTTGGCAGCTGGTGGTCCCTTCTTGCCCTGGGCAGCTAGTGGTTCTTCCCTGGCCTTGTTCTTTGCAGCTGGTTCAGGCACACTGCCAGTGCTGATGGGTGTCTCCTTGGAGCCTCTCAGACCTGCAGTAGCTGCCAAAACTACAGTGGCCGTGGACTGGGTTGCTGAGGTGCTGGCATGGGTTCTACCCACCCTGGCCCAAAGTGAAGGATGGGATGGAGGGGTAGGGAAGAGGTCAAGAGTGGAGAGGAAAAGCTTTTTTAGGGACACTGGTGCGGGAAGAGGATGAAGGTTTGGGAGTGGGGGAAGAGGGAGTGGTTGTAGGAGGTGTCTGTCTGCTGTGTTTGGGTGCAGGTGCATGGGCTGGATGCTGTTGTGAGGTGGATGGCTGTTGGGTGTCTGAGTGCTTGCGTTTGAGTACTTTGGGAGGAGGGGGCACAGACACAGTGGGAGAGGACACAGGGGACTTGTGCATGGATACGGAGGTGGTGTGTAGTGATAGGCGTGCTGGTGATGGAGGTAGTGGATGAGGATATAGTGCATGCAGGTGTGAGTGGAAATACTCCTGGGAGGGAGGTGGCCGAGGAGGAGGAGGGGACACAGTGGAGGCAATGGATGTTGGTGTGTCTGCTTCCAGATGGTGTTTGTGTGAGTGCCTGTGGGATGATGTGTTGTGCTTGTGTTTGCCTGAGCCACTCCCGTGTGTTGTCTTGGGTGCATGCTGGTCTGATTGTGTGCTTAGGATATGTTGGGGTTCAGGGGAATGGGGCTGGGTAGAGGAAGTTGGAGGGAGGAGGCTAGAGACAGGGACAATGTCTGCCATGAGGGAGGAGGCCATAGCTTGTAATGATCTATGTTGGGCCATCACGCCAGAGTGAATGCCCTTCAGGAATGCATTTGTATGTTGCAAATGCTGTGCCACCCCCTGGATGGCATTCACTATGGTTAACTGCCCAACAGAGATGGATCACAGGAGGTCAATAGCCACCTCACTCAGGGCAGCGGGGCTAACTGGGGCAGGGCCTGAGATGCCTGGGGCGAAGGAGATGCCCATCCTCCTGGGTGAGCGGGCACTGGAAACTCGCTGAGGGGCTGCTGGGAGGGTGCCCTAGGGGCACCCACAGGCCCACATCCCCCACCCAGAGACCACCCTACCATGTGCAATTTTCAGATTTTGAAACTGTACTCACCCCCTTGGTGCTGCTGTGATGCCTTCAAGTGCCCATCCAACTCCGGATAGGCCACCGCCAATATGCTGAACATCAGGGGGGGGTCAGAGTTAGGTGGGCACCCTTTCCTCTTTGGGAGGGGCCTCCCCCATTTTCCTTGCCCAGCATCTCAGGTCCTCCCTCCATTTCCGACAATGGGTGCTCAGCCTGCCGTAGACCCCCGGGGCCCGCACGTCCTTGGCAATGGCACACCATATACCCTTTTTCTGATGGGTGCTGACCTGCAGAAAAATGAAAATGGAAAAGGGATCAGTCATACAGTCCGACCTGTTACACCGATGGCCCGCCATATCCCTCCCATCCCCTTATGCACATACATTGTCCACCATACATGCTGCACGCTGCCCAGGACCACTCCACCCCCCCCCCCTTACACGAGGCCCTCACACACATCACACAATGCATTCATGGCCCTTACATCGTGCCTACAGTGTACTTACCTGTTGGTCTGGAGGCCCATAAAACAATCAGTACTGGGGTAGGACTCCATCTACCAGTTTCTCCAACTCTGCAGCGGTGAAGGCAGGGGCCCTTTCCCCAGTGCCTCGAGACATGGTCCCTTCCAGACATAGGTCACAGCAACACTTCCAGTGTAGGTCCTCTACTGTTGAAGGTCAGGTTGCAAGTGAGTGAACAGATAGAAAATGGCGGTCACGTCCACGTCGGTGCGTACCGTCACCGCCGGCATACATCACCATTGGCTACTGTAACCCATAGGGCCCAATGATAACCAATGAGGAGTTGCACTGCAGTACTCGACCGCCTCCCACAACGGCGCACAACGTCAGCTGCATTACCTCGTTTCCACCTGTCCCTCCACACAGGACAGGCATCCGTCATTTCAGGGCATGGCAGTCAATGGCACCCAACTGCGTCACAGCCGTCATAAGCACATATTGGGATTAAACATAAACATACTGTTTCTGTCACAACATGCAATGCATTGTCCATTGAGGAAATGTTAAAAACTGACCAGATGCACATTGTTTTGCCCCCTAGAGTACAACCGCTGAGGATGAATAGGAGATGGAGACATCCCCCCATATACAGGCCCCTAGTGGACTTGGCAACAATAGAGAACAGGCACATTGGGGGTCATTACGACCCTGGCGGACGGTGTAAAAGGTGCGGTAATACTGCAAACAGGCCGACGGACAAAAAAAGGGAATCATGACCCTGGCGGAAACCGACAACAAAGACAGCCACTTTAACACACCGCCCACCACGGCGTTAGAGACAAGCAGCGCGGCGGTCACCGCCAACAGACAGGCGGGAGACAATGTACCGCCCACACTATTACAACTCGCCAATCCGCCACCTTTTCCGGGGCAGATTCACCGTGGATAAAAACACGGCAGAAACAGCTTTTGCTATGGGAAAACGCTCACCTGAACATATCCCACGAGGAACGACGACTCCATGGACCCCGAACTCCAAATACTACCTGCCCTTGTCTTTCTGCTCCTTTACGACCAACAGCGAAGTAGGCACAGAAGATACCGGTGAGTACTGCACCTACGACACGGGGGAGGGGGGAGGCAAAAGTTAGGGGGACACCCGCCAAACACCCCAACCCCCACCCTCGCATATTACAACATACACACCAATGCATTCACAAAAATCACAGTATCAACCCACAATCCCCCCGGAAGAATGAATACACAAAGCGAAAATCGGTCAAACAATGTAATGTGCCAATATACATGTCATACAAAAATATACAGATATATATTTCAAAATCTGTCATAATTATATACAAGACGAGAAGTAGTGCAGATATGTACACAACAATGTCCGTGCACCAACAGTCCAAAAATGCATGGGCGAGGCCCACAATAGATACCTGACCAAAATCGGAGAGAACACTTCCGGGGCATCAGATAGAAATAAAACAGGCACCTCAGGGGGAAGGGAAGGAGGGGGCACCTCAGCCACATGAATGCGAAGCCAGATCCACGACGGGACTCCATGCCCATTGATGTATCCTGGGGAGTGTAAAGCCACAGTCTCTCAAGTCTCTACAGTGGGTGGCTTGCCCACTGTACC
Organism: Pleurodeles waltl; assembly: GCF_031143425.1. NCBI lineage: Eukaryota > Metazoa > Chordata > Amphibia > Caudata > Salamandridae > Pleurodeles > Pleurodeles waltl. Next base: position 1,076,156,044 of record NC_090437.1, read on the forward strand.
ATCCTGGGGAGTGCAAAGCCACAGTCTCTCAAGTAGATGCAGGTCTCCACTTGTTCTGGAGGGGGACTGGTGCCCAGACTGGATGCGTCTCACCGTGAAAGTTCCTGTCCTGTCACTGTCCCAGCTGCACATGGGATAAGGATGCCTGATGTGGCGGTCTTTGCCCTGTTCAGCGGTCTTCACCATGGCGGTCTTTGCCCTGTCCAGCGGTGCTTTGCCATTGAGGTTCATGACAGTTCAGCGGTGCTTTCACATGGCGGTCTTTGCCCTGTTCAGCGGTCTTCACCATGGGGGTCTTTGCCCTGTTCAGTGGTGCTTTGTCATTGAAGTTCATGACAGTTCAGCTGTGCTTTCACATGGCGGTCTTTGCCCTGTTCAGCGGTGCTTTGCCATTGAGGTTCAAGACAGTTCAGCGGTGCTATCACATGGCGGTCTTTGCCCTGTTCAGCGGTCTTCACCATGGCGGTCTTTGCCCTGTTCAGCGGTCTTCACCATGGCGGTCTTTGCCCTGTTCAGCGGTGCTTTGCCATTGAGGTTCATGACTGTTCAGCGGTGTTTTGCCATGGCGGTCCTGATACTGACATTGCTGTGTGGCATGACGATCTACACACTGGACATTGGTGTGTGGCATGACGATCTACACACTGGACATTGGTGTGTGGCATGACGATCTACACACTGGACATTGGTGTGTGGCATGACGATCTACACACTGGACATTGGTGTGTGGCATGATGTTCCATCATTGGCCAGCGGGGCTGTGGCATCCTGTCCCCTCCTGGGCTGTGACTCTGGCGGTGGTCTCTGGACCAGTGACGATACTTGGGCCCTCCTGGGCTATGACTCTGGCGGTGGTCTCTGGACCAGTGACGATACTTGTGCCCTCCTGGGCTGTGACTCTGATGGTGGTCTCTGGACCAGTGACAATACTTGGGCCCTCCTGGGCTGTGACTCTGGCGGTTGTGTCTGGACCGCCGGAAATGATGGCGCACTTCTCCGCCGTGACACTCACAACACACTGGGCATACTTCCTCTGGACCTTCCCCCCCTCTTTTGGAGTTACAGCTGACTCACCAATCACCTTCGATCCCATTTCACTTGTTGTCCCACCAGGAGTCTTGACACGGTCCCGTCGTCCACTCTCCAATTTTGGAGCCTTTACAGGGGGTGGGCTGCCAGTGCCTTGGCTCCGGGTCCTACTGCCTGCCCTGGTGGATGGTGCACTACAAAAACCTAGAACACGCACCACTGGTACTGGAGGCTTTTTGGCTGAGGCGCTACGATGGGACTGATGAATTGGAGGGGGGGGTGGAGGCAAAAAGGTCAATTTGACAGAGGGACAGTTTCTGACGGACACTGGGATGGGTAGCTGGAGGGGGTCTGGGAGTGGAGGAAGAGGAGGTGGTTGTAGGAGGTGTCACTTTAGCTGTTTTGGGTGCAGGTGCTGGTACTGGAGGCTGTGGTGAGGTGGATGGATGTTGGGTGAGTGATTGCCGGTGTTTGGGTACTTTGGGAGGGTGCGTCACAGACACACTGGGAGAGGACACAGGGCAGTGGAGGTGGTGAGTGCAGGTGAGCGGCTTGTGGTGCTGGGTGTCCTGGTGCAAGTCCCAGTGCCTGTAGATGTGGTGCATGCAGGTGTGTGTGTGGATGAGACTGGGAGGGAGGAGGGAGAAGAAGAGGAGGTGGACACAGTGGAGACAGTGGATGTTGCTGTATCCGTATGTGTGTGATGCTTGTGTGAGTGCCTGTGGTGTGTTTGGTGCCTATGTTAGCTTGAGCTACTTGTGTGTGTTGACATGTGTGCATGCCGGTCTGTAGGTGTGCTTGGGATGGGCTGGGGTACAGGGGATTGGGTCTAGGTGGAGGAAGTTGGAGGGGGGAGGCTAGACACAGAGACAATGGATGCCATCAGTGCTGAGGCCAGAGATTGCAGGGTTCGCTGAAGGACAGCCTAACCAGAATGAATGCCCTCCAGGAATGCATTACCGTGTTGCAACTCTCGTTCTACACCCTGGATGACATTCACAATGGTAGACTGCCCAACAGTGAGTGACCTGAGGAGGTCAATGGCCTCCTCACTGAGGGCAGCAGGGGTGACTGGGGCAGGGCCTGAGGTGCCTGGGGCGAAGGTGATGCCCACCCTCCTGGGTGAGCGGGCACGGGGCGAACGCTGAGGGGCTGCTGGGAGGGCGGTGCTGGTAGGGGAGGTGGCGGCTGTACCTGTAGAAGTGGGGGGGCACAGATGGTGCAGCCACCACAAGGGAGCTCCCATCATCGGACGAGTCCGTGTCGCTGGTTGCTGATCCGGTGGCCGACGTGAAGCTCCCCTCGCCCTCCGTCCCACTGGTGCATTCAGAGTCTGTGGTGTGGCCCTCCATGGCCATGTGGGATGCAGCCCCCTCGTGCTCCGGTGCCACTGTACCTCCGCCTGATGATGCTGATGTACAAAAGGACAGGGAGAGCAGAAAAAGGGGGGGAGACAGAAGTAAGAGAGTTTTGGTGCATGGCATACCGCTACCGTTGGCGGACAAGACAGACGCAGCAGCCCCATGCATTACGCCGTGCTCCTGGCATCAGCACATGCAATTTCTGGGATATGGCCTACATGGCAATGGTGGACATCTGCGCACATGGATGCCACAGGGTCAACTATACCTCAACTTGGCACTCTTCTGAGGTGGGGTAGAGTGCCACATGGCCTACATTACGGAGGGGCCTTGCCTACCAAATTCACCCTGGCCTAGGGACACCCACAGCCCACCTCCCCCACCCAGACCCCTCCACTGCACGCAAAGTCCGCAGAATGAGGTTGTACTCACCCCCTTGTGTCTGCTGTGATGTCCTCAAGCGCCCATCCAACTCCGGGTAGGCCACCGCCAGGATCCGGAACATCAGGGGGGTCTAGGTGCGACGGGCACCCCTCCCACGTTGGGAGGCCATCCCCAGCTGAGGCTCCGCCGTCTTCTTGCTGCAGCGGCGAATGTCCTCCCATCTCTTCCGGCAGTGGGTGCCCTGTCTCTGGTGGGCCCCCAGGGTCCGGACCTCCTTGGCGATGGCACGCCAAATGTCCCTCTTCTGATGGGCCCTGACCTACATGACATGCACAAGGGAAGAGGAACAGTCATTACCAACTGCACCATCAATGTGAGTGGCCACCTCCCTACTCGGACCATGTGGCCAATTTATTCCCATTCTTTACTGTAGTATGAACTCTGCCCCCTTCCCTCTTCCCCCCAACCCTGTCCACCCAGACCTAGCCCATACAACGTGCTCCCTGTGTACTAACCTGTTGGTCTGGAGGACCGTAGAGTAGCATGTACTGGGGGAGGACCCCATCCACAAGTTTCTCCAACTCCTGTGCAGTGAAGGCAGGGGCCCTTTCCCCAGACGCAGCAGCCATCGTCGCTTCCAGACCGAGGTCACAGCAGCACTAGCAGTGTAGGTCCTCTCCTGTCGAAGGTCAGGTATCTAGTGATTGAACAGATAGAAAATGGCGGTGCCGTCTGCGGCGGTGCCGTCTGCGGCGGTGTGCATCATCACCGCCAGCGCACCTGTTCATTGGCTCCTGGGACCGATAGGGTCCTATGTTAACCCATGCAGCATTGCGCCGCGACGCTGTGTGACGCCAGCGCTGTTACCCCACAATCCCATTGTCCCACTTTAGAGGTCAGGCAGCCGCCATTTCAGGGGCCCACATGGCTCCATTTACTTCTGCGTCACACATAGCTAGGCCTACACTCAACACACATACAGGAAGTGTTTTGTGAGTGGTGTAGTCTTGTGGGTGACTGTGGGTACATACCTGGAGGACTAATGACTGGTTCTTCGCTGTTGTCCTTCGTAGGCACCGTCAGCTGGGACATGTGAGAAGATGGCGGAATCCTCCGGTGTACCGATCGCTGGTGGACCTGTTGACAATGGAAGAGAGACATTTAATCGTCACCTACAGGTTTGACCGTGCCACAATTCAGGAACTATGTACCCAGTTGGAGCCAGACCTGATGTCACCAATCCGCCATCCGACTGGAATCCCCCCTGATGTGCAGTTGCTGTCAGTGCTCCATTTCCTTGCAAGTGGGTCTTTTCAGACAACAGTGGCCATGGCATCAAGGATGTCCCAGCCTATGTTTTCAAACGTGTTGTCCAGAGTGTTGGCTGCCCTGCTGAAACACGTAAGGAGATACATCATTTTTCCTGAGGTGGAGGATTTGCCTACAGTGAAAGGTGACTTCTATGCCCTTGGACATATCCCGAACGTCATAGGTGCCATTGATGGGACCCATGTAGCTCTGGTCGCTCCCCACAGGAGTGAACAGGTGTACAGGAACAGGAAGAGTTATCATTCAATGAATGTCCAGATGGTCTGTTTGGCAGACCAGCACATCTCGCAGGTAAATGCAATGTTCCCTGGCTCTGTGCATGATGTCTATATCCTGTTCAATAGCAGCATCCCTGATATGATGGGTCAACTCCAGAGGGGACTCTGGTTACCCCAACCTTTCCTGGCTATTGACCCCAGTGAGGAATCCCAGGACCAGTGCAGAGGAACGGTACAATGATGCCCATGGGCGGACTAGGAGAGTTATCGAACGCACCTTCGGCCTTCTTAAGGCCAGGTTCAGGTGCCTCCATATGACAGGTGGGTCCCTATTCTACTCACCGAAGAAGGTGTGCGACATCATCATCGCCTGCTCCATGCTCCATAATTTAGCATTGCGACGCCAGGTCCCTTTTCTGCAGGCGGATGATCCAGATGACGGTGTTGTGGCAGCTGTGGAGCCTGTGGAGCCAGTGGACAGTGATGAGGATGAAGCTGAGGAAGAAGAAAACGACAACAGGGAGTCAGTCATACAGCAATATTTCCAGTGAAACTCAGGTGAGTACATTTTCCGGTGTGACATTACATTGACTTTCACACGTCTACCTCTATCCTGTACCGACATTTCACTCACTATTTGTTAACTGAATTATCCCCTTCCATTTCAGTTTCACAAATGTGGTAACCTACGTGTCAACTGCTTGCATCCTTGAAGGGCTTGTGATGTGTGACATTGGTATGTTAGCCTTCCAATGGGTAACCCATTATGACACTCTCATTGATAATAGAAAAATACAAATCATAGACTGACTCTTAGTGTTTCAAGTGTGTTTATTTAAGTGCTAAAAATGAAGGGGGGTTGTAAAATGGTGAGGGGTGATGGTGGAGGAATGTCCATGGCAGAGTCCAGTCTATTAGTCTCACAGGTACATTGCACATCTGCCCATTGGAAGTGGAGCTGGGGCAGTTCCGATTGGGACAGGGTAACAAAGTGGGACAGTGGGGGGACAATCAGGGTGGTCTTATTTCCTGGCGGGGGTCTTGCCATCTTGCTCTGTCCTGTTCCTGGATCTCAGGGCCCGCTTGCGTGGTGGTTGTCCGTCTGCAGGGGATGGGGTGCTGGTGTGTTGGTCCTGTGGCGGGGCGTCCTGTCCACTAGCGCCAGCGGAGGTGGTAAGCAGTTCATCGTGGTGGCTATTGTCAGGGGCCCCTTGGAGTGCCCCGGTGTCCCTCAAGGTGTTTTGAATGTCCGTCAGCACCCCTATGATGGTGCCCAGGGCGGAGCCAATGGTCCCGAGCTCCTCCCTGAACCCCAAATACTGCTCCTCCTGCAGACGCAGGGTCTCCTGCAACTTGTCCAGGACCGTGGCCATCGTCTCCTGGGAGTGGTGGTATGCTCCCATGATGGAGGAGAGGGCCTCGTGGAGAGTTGGTTCCCTTGGCCTGTCCTACCTCTGTCGCACAGCAGCCCTCCCTGTTCCCCGGTGGTCCTGTGCCTCCGTCCCCGGGACTGTGTGCCCACTACCACTGCCCCCAGGTCCCTGTTGTTGTTGGGGTGGTGGGTTAGCCTGGGTGCCCTGTAGTGGTGGACACACCGCTGATTGACCTGTCCTGGGTTGGGAGGTTTGGGCCCGCTGGGTGGGTGCTGTGCTGGTGTTACCAGAGGGTGGAAGGTCAGTGTTGGACTGTGCCTGTGCGAGGGGAACCGACTGTCCTGAGGTCCACGATGGTCGGGGCTGGTCATCAAGATCCAGTAGGGCAGAGCTGCTGTCGTCACTGTGGGCCTCTTCTGGGGGTTGAGTGGTATTGTCTGGACCCTCTGGTGTGGTGACGTTCCTTCGGGTTCCTGCGGGGGTATAAGTACATGATTATTGCATGTGTGTGTGGCATGGTGTGCAATGGGTGGGTGACCGTCCACCCCAGTGCTGGCATTCCTGTGTGGGACCTTGTGTGATGATTGTTTAGGGGGGTGTATGGGTATGTGCAGTGGGCATGCTTTAGTGATGAGTGTACATGGTTAGTTGTGTCATGCAGGTCTGGGTGTTGGGATGGGTGGTTTGTGTTATTAGTACATTAGTGAGGAGTTGGAGTGATAGGGGAGGGTGTGAGGGTGGGGGTGTGTGATAGCATGCAGGTAGGGTGGGGGATGTGATAGTTAAGATTTGACTTACCAGTGTCCGTTCCTCCGACGACTCCTCCGAGGCCCTCAGGATGCAAGATGGTCAAGACTTGCTCCTCCCATATTGTTAGTTGAGGGGGAGGAGGTGGGGGTCCACCACCAGTCCGCTGTACCGCGATATGGTGCCTGGATACCGTTGAACGCACCTTCCCCCGTAGGTCGTTCCACCTCTTCCTGATGTCCTCCCTATTTCTTGGGTGCTGTCCCACAGCGTTGACCCTGTCCACTATTCTTTGCCATAGCTCCATCTTCCTTGCTGTGGCTCTACCCTGTTGATTTCCTCCACCATGACCCTGAGCTCCTCCTCGGAGAAGCGGGGGTGTCTTTGGCGTGACATGGGGTGGTGTGTGTGATGTGTGGGGTAGTGTATGTGGTGATGAGTGTGGTGAGTGTAGTGGTATGTGGTGTTTTGTGCTTGGATGTTGTGTGGGTGATGGTGTTGTGTGCCTCTGTGTGATGGGGTTGTCTAATCTGTGCTCTCTCTCTCGCCTTCTCTCAAAATTTGTGGTTGTAGGGGCTTGTGGGTGATGTGGGTGTGTGTTTTATATTGTGTTGGGTGTGTGGGAGTGGTGTGTGTATGTGTATCAGGTGTGTGTATTTCGAAATGTCCAATGTGGCGGTGTTTTGTATATGTGTGTGTATTTTGAGCGCGGCGGTGTGTACCGCCAATGGAATACCACGGTTGAAAGACCGCCGCGTGGATTCGTGGGTCGTAATGGCATGGGCGTGTTTCTGTTGGCGTGGAGGTGGAGGATGTGTTTCCGCATGTTTATCGCTGACCTTTGGTGCTGCGGAATTGTGTGGGTGTCTGAATTTCGGCGGACTCCGTGATGTGTGTCATAATAGCTGTGGCGGTCTACCGCGGCGGTGTATTGCCGGTCTTCTGCACGGCGATAAGCGCCTTATACCGCCAATGTCGTAATGACCCCCATTATCCTCACCTACAGACTTGATAGGGCCACAATCCAAGAGCTGTGTGCCCAATTGGAGCCAGACCTGATTTCAGCCATCCGTCAGCCTACTGGGATCCCCCCTCTTGTGCAAGTCCTATCTGTGCTACATTTCTTGGCAAGTGGCCCTTTCAAGTGACAGTGGCAATGGCAGCAGGAATGTCCCAGCCAATGTTCTCAATAGTGCTGACCAGAGTGTTGTCTGCCCTGATGAAACACATGCACAGCTACATTGTTTTCCCCCAGGTGGAGGATTTGGACACAGTGAAAGCTGACTTCTATGCAATGCAACATATCCCCAACATTGTTGTGGCAATTGATGGTACACATATTGCCTTTGTTCCCCACCCGGAGAAATGAACAGTGTTCAGAAATCGAAAGAGCTTTCACTCCATGAATGTGCAGATAGTGTGCCTGGCAGACCAGTACATCTACCATGTCACTGCAAATTATCCTGGGTCTGTGCATGATGCCTATATCCTGAGGAATAGCAGCATCCCATATGTGATGGCTCAACTCCAGAGGCACAGGGTGTGGCTAATAGGTAAGCCCATGGTCCCCACCCAGTGTATGTTGGTATATGGGTGTGGGGCTGGCCCTAAGGGTGAGTGTCTGGCTAACAGTTATCCCTCGATTACAGGTGACTCTGGTTACCCCAAACTCTCATGACTACTGACCCCAGTGAGGAATCCCAGGACAAGGGCAGAGGAACATTACAATGAGGCACATGGGCAAACAAGATGAATTATAGAGCGAACCTTTGGCCTCCTGAAGGCCAGGTTTCGGTGCCTCCATCTAACACGTGGATCCCTGCGCTACTCACCCAAGAATGTGTGCCAGATAATCGTTTCATGTTGCATGTTCCACTACCTTGCCATGAGATGCCAGGTGCCTTTTCTGCAGGAGGATGAGACTAGAGATGGGCGTGTGGCAGTGGTGGAGCCTCTGGACAGTGAGGAAGAGGAGGCAGAGGATGAGGATGTGGACAACAGAACATCTATCATACAACAGTACTTCCAGTGACACACAGGTAAGACACTGTAACTTCATCTTCCATTTTGTGTTGTAAATTTTCACTGGCAGGCTGTTGTTCCCACTACTATGGCCACTTACTGTACCCTTTGACATGTCTATTCACAGATATTTGTGCCCTACTCTAGCTCCTGGTGTATTGACTGCAGCACAATACAGGTCATACCTATGTATACATTACTGTACAGTCTACTTGCAATGTCTACAGATTGTTAAAGGAATACATACTTAAATCATTTGACATACTACATACTTGTATTTTTTAAAAGGGTGTTTATTTAATTGCTGAACATTTAATGGGGATGTGTAGTGGGCTTGGGTGCTGGTGGAGGAGAGTCCAGGATAGAGTCCAGTCTCTTTGTATCACAGGTGATTTGTCCAAGGTGGCATAGGAAGTGGAGCAATGGAAGTTCAAGGTGGACAGGGTGACAGAGAGGGATACATGGGTGACATTCAGAAGAGTCTTATTTCCTGGGGGGGTCTTAGCAATGTTCTCTGGCTTCTGCCTGGATCGCAGGGACCGTTTGCAGGGTGGTTCTCCTTCTGCAGAGGAGGGGTGCTGGTGGCCTGTTGATCCTGTGGCGGGGCCTCCTGTCCACTAGCGTCAGCGAACGTGGAGGGCTGTTGATCAGTGTGGCTAGTGTCAGGGGCCCGTTGGTGTGTCACTGACTCCCTCATGGTGTTGGCTATGTCTGCCAGCACCCATGCAATGGTAACCAGGGTGGTGTGGATGTCCCTCAGGTCCTCCCTGATCCCAGGTACTGTCCCTCCTGCAGCCGCTGGGTCTCCTGCAACTTGCCCAGTATCTGGCCTATCATCTCCTAGATGGTGGTATGCTCCCAGGATGTTGGTGAGTGCCTCCTAGAGAGTCGGGTCCCTGGGCCTGTCCTCCCCCTGTCGCACAGCAGTCCTCCCAGCTTCCTTGTTGTCCTGTGCCTCTGTCCCCTGAACTGTGTGCCCACTGAACCCAGGTCCCTGTTTGTCCTGTGTTTGTGGGGTGTCCTGGGGTGCCTGTAGTGGACACACTGCTGATTGACAAGTCCTGGGGACAGAGGGATGGGGCCGCTGGTTGGGTGCTGTGCTGGTGTTTCCTGAGGGGGGAGGCTTTGTGGTGGTATGGGTCTGTGGCTGGGTAACCGGCTGTCCGGAGGTCCCTGATGGGCCAGGTTTGTCGTCCAGATCCAGGCTAGCAGAGCTTTTATTTAATCACTGTGGGCCTCCTCTGTGGGGAGACTAGATGTTGCTGACACCTCCTCTCCTGTGACGTTGTGTGGGGGACCTGTGGGGATGTAAATGCAGTGGTATTGTTTCTGCATGTGACATCATGTGCATGGGTGGGTTGCCCTCTATGGTTGTGAGTGCCCTGTCAGCTTTGCCTTGTGTGAGTAGTTATTTTGTGGGCTAGGTGAGTCTCTCTAGTGTGCATGCTGTGGTGATGGGTGTCCATGCAGGGCTGTGAGTGGTGTCCATGCATTGGTGGTGCATGCAGTGCTGGGTACTGGGATGGGTGGGTTGTGATGGTGGGGTGTGTGGGAGGTGGTGGATTGATGGGAGTGAGGGTGGGGGAATGTGATGGCATGCAGGTAGGGGGGTGAAAGTAGTAAAGATTTGACTTACCAGAGTCCAGTCCTCCTGCTAGTCCTGCCAGGCCCTCAGGATGCAGTATTGCAAAGACTTGCTCCTCCCATGTTGTTAGTTGTGGGGGAGGAGGTGGGGGTCCACCGCCAGTCCTCTGTACTGCTATCTGGTGTCTTGCTACCACAGAACGCAACTTCCCCCGTAGGTTGTTCCACTTCTTCCAGATGTCATCCCTTGTTCTGGGGTGCTGTCCTACGCCGTTGACCCTGTCCACGATCCTCCGCCATAGCTCCATCTTCCTAGCAATGGATGTCTGCTGCACCTGTGCTCCTAAAAGCTGTGGCTCTACTCGGATGATTTCCTCTACCATGACCCTTAGCTCCTCCTCTGAGAACCAGAGTAGTTCTCAGAGTTGGTGAAGTGTGATTGGTGTGGGTGAAGGTGTGTGAGGGGATGTGTTGGGGTGTGTGATGTAAGGTGCATGGGTGGTGTATTGGTGATGGTGTTATGTGGCTCTGGTTGTGAGGGTGCTCTTGCTGTATCTATCTCTGTTGGCAATTGTTTGCAGTCGTTAACGGTTGTGGGTAATGTGGGTGTGTTTTATAGTGGTGTGGGTGTTGTGTGTGTATGAGTGTCAGGTGTATGTAGTTTGAATTGTCCAATGTGGTGTTGTTTTGTATGTGCATGTGTATTTTGAGCGCAGCGGTATGTACTGCCAATGGTTTACTGCGGTTGAATGTTCTCCGCAGTGATTTGTGGGTCGTAATACTGTGGGCGTAGTTCTGTTGGCGTAATGGTGTGGGTTTTGCTACCGCCAGTTTATCACTGACCTTTGGGCTGGCGAACTTGTATTTTTGTCCGTATAGTGACGGATTGCTATGTGTGGGTCATGATATGGGTAGCGGTATACTGCTGCGGTTGCAGTATGTTGGTGGCAGTCGGCATGGCGGTAAGTGGGACTTACCACCAATGTCATAATGAGGGCCCTAGTGTTATGCTGCCATATTTCTTTAAATATCTAGTAGCACACCCATTGAGGGACCGATACAATCACTCAGTGATGTATGCAAGTAGTGACACAATGTAGTCAGCAATCTAGAGAAGTAGTTTACCAATGGCACATGCCTACTTCTGCATAGCCTGAGTGTGCAGTTTTACTCTTAGCTTGACTTGGTGTTACACAACCTGCTTGACAACCCTTGAACTCTCCTTTTACCACATATAACTCACCTTTCAGATAGGCTGGAGGTAGGCCATAGGGAATAGTGCTTTTTGTTAAAAGGTAACACATGTCCTTTTGAATTTTGCTAAATTACAAGTGCACTTGCAGGCACCCTACACCAAGTTATACATGCAGTATCATACCCATGCTAATAGATCCAGCTACAAACTCATGCTGATACTGATATACCCAAACAGACTCATGCATAAACTATAACAGTCATGCACACATTAATGCATACACTGCAGACCCAGATATACATTGATGCATACAGTAACATGTCCAGGTACTCAATGATTTTACATTGACATACCCAAGCATTGGCAAATACCTACGCTGACCCACCCAAGCACACACTTATACACAGATTCACAGTCTCAGCTACACACCCATGTGTACACTGATATACTCAAACACAAACTCACACATAAACTGTGACATCAGGAACACATGTATCCTTACGCAGACATAGCCAGACAAACACTGATGCATACAGTAATACATGCATATGCACACTAATGTATACAGTAAGACATCCAGGCACATAGGGGCTGACTATGAGTTTGGTGAACTGACTGTAAGGCCGCCGCATTGACGCCCAACAAAAGACCACCATGTTGGCAGTCGTACAGACCGCAGTATTACAAGTTACCTAGCCATGCCTGCCAAAAGACAGCCAAAATTACAACTTTGCCAGGAATCTGGAGGGTGGGAAAGAGGCAGTCTGATCCCTGGGACCATCAGACCAACAACCAAACACTGAACCTATTACAAATCCAAAATCATCATGGCGGTCTTGCTATGGCGGTCTTCCAATGGCATTGAGAACAGCTGTGCTTGTGGTAATAGAAAATACCACACTGAGGAGATTTGAAAACAACACAGCTGACACACATATACACACTCGACACACCCACCAACCACACTATAAAACACAGCTCTTCTCACACCACAATCCTTTGCCTTTACAACACTGGACACAACAACTGCAGTGCAAGCAAAAGGATAGGCACCACTCTACCTCACATAAGCAACACATCCCACATCCGCACTGCACTCTCAAACATACATTTGCACACTATCACACACTTCTCTGCACACCACTACTCCAAATGTATTTCTACCCATACCCTCACTTTATATACACCACAATGTCACCACAAAAACACCCACTATTCACTGATGAGAAGTTAAGGGTTATGGTGGATGAAATCATTAGAGTAGAGCCATATAGATTTGGAACCCAAGTCCAGTAGAGCACTATCGCCTGGAAAATTTAACTGTGGCAAAGAATAGTCAACAGTGCGAATTCTGTAGACAACTACCTACGCACAAGGGATGACATCAGGAAGAGGTAGAAACACCTCATGGGTAAGATCCAGTCCTTGGCATCTAGGTACCAGGTTACCTCCTGTACCACAGTTCACATCATGGGAAGAGAAGATCTTGCCCATTCTGCATCCTGAGGGCTTGACAGGAATACCTCAGAGAGTTGAGTCGGATAAGTCACAACTACAAAATGTGTTCCCCAAATGTATTGCCATACATGCCCACTGTTCACCTTTGCCCACCTACAATGTCACCTACAATTAAAAACCCAGTGTCCATCTGACCATAGCCCCTTGTCTGGCCTCCAACATTTTAATGTGCCCCACCTGGGGGGAATAACATACCAGTAAACCGGGTGTACCTTAGGGATTGACAACTCACAGCTGGCACCGTGCTACTATCAACAAAACCAGAACTCAGTAACCTTCAAAATAATTCCCACGTTTAACAACTCCACATTGGAGTTACCAGGCTGAGGGTATTTAAATTGACCCAAGCGGTCCAAGGAGAGTACGGCATAGGCGCACAGCGAGCGCCACCCTTGATGCATGTCTGACAATAGGGGGACACTCCCTCTCCTGGATACCAGAGGCCATTAGCCTCTAGGGATAGGGCCACCTCAAGGTAGTTCCTTGGCTAGGTAGGCGGTTTACTTGTTTTCTTTTTTCCTTAGACCTGTTACCATCTGAACAGTGTGTTATCAACTCTTAACGTGAGACATAGGGATCCGTTGCCCTGATGAATGCCCCGAGAACTTCCTAGGCTCACCACAGAGGGCAGAAACATGTTGGCTATCATTTGTTAGATAGGTGACCCTGTGAGTCCTTGTTCTCACAGAGGTGTCCCATTCTACACTTTTAACCACACAAAACAGAACCTACTATTAAATTGTAACTTTACACAGGTATCTGTTTAGGTGTTTTTATTCCCTAGATTAGCTGGATCCCGACTTTCCAGACCTAGAATTCATTTATGTACTCCCCCTGTTCTTATAACAGGGAGGTTGAGTCCGCCCAGGTGGTATTGTCCTACCTGGGTGGGGCTAGGTGGTCAAATGATGAAGCATGACACTATATAGTGTGTGAGACCACCTAGTCCGTAAAGGAAATCCCCTCTTTTTCTCCTCCTTCACTGCTCACCAGCCCTATACTGACTTATTTCCTCTAGTAGAGGCCCTTGAGGAACCAAGGGCACAACTGGTACCCTTGGGACCTATCCCTCTATGTATAAGAGAACCCCGTACTCTCTAGTGTGATTTTGGTATTTAAATGGATACTGAGTTGGTAAGACAGGTCATGACAGCAATGCTAAGGCCAGAAGGCACTCTACTCAATCACAACTGTGTACTCACCTACTATGGTCCTTCTCCCTCTACTCAGCTACTGAACTGTACTCACTGAGGGGATCCCATCTACAACCGAAGTGGGGAGGACAGGCAAAGACAGCAATGCTAAGGCCAGAAGGCACTGGGAATGTCACTCCATTCAAACACAACTGTGTACTCACCTACTATGACTCTTCTCCCTCTACTCAGCTATTGAACTGCAATCACCTGAGGGGATCCCTTTTGTATAATGTGTGCGGAGAACAGGCAAAGACAGTAATACTAAGGCCAGAAGGTACTGTCTACCCAAAGTAAAATACCTACCCAATGTACATCTGTACAAACATCCTCCCACATCCACTCACAATGAAAATTAACGGACTTGTGAGGATGACTTATTTATGCTGTTTGTAGTAGTTAATGTAACATAAATTGAAAGCCCAGAAGGACCATTTGCTGAAATTCCATACACCAGACCAGTGTCCACAATGACATTGTGCTGCTGGCTGTCAATTCACTAATGTAGTTTACCTAAGAGGGAAGGGCCAACTTACAGATCATTGTACACTCTGTGATGTGGCAAATCAAGTCTATCCATCTTGGACAGATAAGCCAAGATAAAATTGTGTGGACAATAAGAACAACCAAGCCTGTGTGCAAAATCATTGCTAGACAAACAAAGGTATCAAGATGCCTCATCAAAATGCATGTAGCAGTATACAAATACACAATGCACTGACCACTCATTGAAAAGTAACCTATTTAACAACATGGTCCTGGGTCTGCAAGCATGACATTCTACAAGGTCTCAAGATGAGCTAAGCCACATCATCCCCAGCCACTGATTGAATAAATAGATACTCACACAACCTGTTGCAAGGTGACTTGAAATAGAATTTATCATTACTCAAATGTCATGTCCGTACAGTTGATAGCAGGTGTGCCTCTCACATAAACAGAGCCAACGTGTATTTGCCATCTAACAAATGTCACTGTAAATTGTTGGAGGTACATATTACAATACAACCTGCTACATACTGTCCATCACTTCAACAGGTCTGTGTGTGATTGGGAACATAGAAATCCCTCAAGGGACTGCCCCGGATGAAGCCCTCAGTGAGGGTACAACTCTTGGACGTGTAGACATTGAGGATGGCACTGGCCCATCAGGGGAACCTTGTCAGGAGACACCATCATTCAGATCTTGGGAGCATACCAACAGTCCCAAGGCGTGATGGGCCAGGTACTTGGTGAAGTCAGGGAGATCAAGCAGCTGCAAAGGTATTACCACCATGAATCCTTACAACAGTGGAAAGCCCACAATGCCACCTTGGCCTGGGATAGGGGATAACAACACACCCTTTCCACTGGTCCCCTAACATTAGCCCCTTCTGTTGTAGTAAGCCTCAGCAAGGACAACTAGTGCAAGGGGTTCACCTTTCTCTGCACAAAGTCATCAGACCATGTAGGAAGAAGTTGGCACAGAAACTGAAATAAAAGACAAACGTTTATTAACCTCATGAGGTGGTACTACAGTTCAGACAGCACCCTTGGGTAATGTCTGAAGTAGCACACTGAACTGAGAGAGCATGGTCCTTTTATACCCACACAGGGGCTAAAAGGAGATGGTACAATTATGGAAACAAGACTTGTATGCATGTAAGGTCATGTGGAAAATGCACAGTCGACAGGTAGGAGGAGCTAACAGTTTCCAAGGACTAACAGCTGCAGACCTTACTGAGCATGTGCGAAAGTAAGAGAAGCTAAATATAACTTGTCACTAGGCAGATTTCAAGAGCAGTTAACAGAAAGGTAGGACAGAGCACATGGTGAGCACATGGCAGCATGTAGCAGAGAAAATGGCTGCCATGAATACAAAATGGATTCCGCAAAATGTTCACAATAGTTACTAAATACAAGATGTCTTCTGCTAATGCTTAATCTAATCACTGCTAAATTACAACAGACGACCCTTTCAGCATTAGCTGAAGACATTCGTCTTTCTGGGATAATCTAAATATTCATCCTGTATATTTATGCTCATCATTTCAGCTATTTCCTTATCTAACATATGTTGTGCCTTCATTTCTGTAATATTTATTTTGGTAGGCATACAAGCAGTAATACACATGGAGCAGAACATTGGACCACACTGAATACAGATACAGCATGTAAAAAAGATTGCAATTATTACACACAGGATAGTCAGTAGTTTCTAGCCCCAGGCGGAAACAAGAGCCCAAAACCACCCAGAAAAAGTCCAAATACCAGTCTCTGTATGGATTTCTGCAGCAATTTTATGCAATTTAGATATTGCATCATATACTGAAGGTGAGTGATCTGGGATAAAAACACAACAACTACTACCGATGATTCGACATGCACCACCTCGATCAGCTAATATCACATCTAGTACCATACGATTTTGGAGCGCTACAATCCTCGCAACTTGGAGCTCCTCAGTAATATTCCCAAGTGCCAGAGCTACCTGATTGGTAACAGCTTCCACAACCCTAGTCAATTGTCTCACTTTCCTACTGTTTAACGCAACACCTACAAAGGGGAACAATCCTAAATTAAAATCAACATATTGTTGCAGGCTAGTATCCGTTTGGTCTACCTCATTTGTACTTATTTCCCTTTTATATCTATTGTTAATGATGTCATTGAACAGTTTTAAATCTCGGTGATATGATGCAGGAGCCAAAAACACAGGGTGTAATAGAAAAGATTCATAACACACACCTGACCACCCAACAGGTAGTTGGTAATATCCATAGTTACCACAAACAAAATATGTATTATGTGAATCTGTAAAACTACTATTATTTACACTCTCAATAGTTAATTCAAGGTACACTCGCATATCCCTACTGGAATTCATCCAATGCTTCGTATACATAAATCTGCTTTCGTTTTTGTAACAGAAATCACAAATTGTTCTTTCTTGTCAGAGTCTCGTATATTTGTGAAGACATATGGTATTGAAACATTGTCCGGTTGATACTCTTCCGATTCCCATTTAGTTCCTTTAGCTTGGGGATACCCATCTTTGTCTTGGTAGCATACTTTATTAAGGCGAAAAAGAAGTCCGCCCTCTGTACGTTTTCCAGATGCAAACAAAAGCATGTACCAAGCTTGACAAGAACCATTGTGTGAAAAAGGAAGAGGAATGAAAGGTGTTCCTCCTTTCTTTTGATGCGCAGGTATCATTCCACATACCCAACAGTTAGTAGTATTTGTAGCATTATGAGTATGATGCAACATCTGAATGAAAGTATTATTGAAGTACGATTGACGGTGCTTCTGCTCCTGATAGGGAAGCGTAAAGTAATAGTGATCCTCTGGTACTGGAGTAGTGGCAACAAAAAACTCACAAGCAGGAGACTTCTTTTCAATAAACCAGGTGATTGTTGCTGTAACCACCAAAACAACAACAAACCCCATAATACTAATGATCAATTTGTTATTCATTTTAGCAACAGTGATAATCGACCCTTTCAGAAATGAATTAAATACAACCGTTGGAGCTCTTATCCCTGGGCAGCCGCTGATTTCTTCACCACGGGCCAAGACGTGTGTCACTACTCTAATGCACGGCTGATCCACCCCCCTTGCCACATTGGCTCTCCGTTTCACTAACCCAGGGCGGTAGCTCAACCAGTCTTTTCAAAACAATTTTCAGATTCTTCCCTTGGTCTCAAATTATATCGCGACACTCCAGAAGTCCTATGGTCCGGGAAGACCTCTGCAGATTCGTCAGGTGATATAGCACGGCCTTTCTCCGTAGTCAAAATCTCTCGATGATCGGTCAGCACAGCAGGTTCCACCATGGTAGGTAGCACTCTCTTGCAGTGAGTACTATGGACCCAATTATTTCGGTTCGTCACTCGAACTGCTGTCCTTGTCGCAAGGAGCACATGTTCTGGGCCTCGCCACCTTGGTTCCAAGCTGCTTGATCTTTCAAAAGACTTAATCATCACCTGGTCACCAGGTCGGAGTTCATGGCCTTCACCTGTAGATCTGTCAGGAAGTGCTTCTCGAACCTGTTGATGAATAGAAACCAAATTGTTGGTTAACTGTGCCAAATAATCATTCATCAGGACACAAGGTACATCATATACAGATTTTGGTTTAGGAACTCCCCAAATATTCATTGGTGTCCCAAATACTACTTCATAGGGGCTAAGGCCAAGTCGGGAGTGTGGCACTGACCTAATAGACAATAATGCCAATGGTAATGCATCCGGCTAAGTTAGGGATGTGGAAGCCTGTATCTTCGCTAATTTCAGCTTCAATGTAGCATTATACCTTTCCACCAACCCTGCTGATTGTGGGTGGAAAACCGCATGGAACTTCTGTTTGATCCCTAATCCTTTCAGGACATACTTAATAACTTCCCCAACTAAATGAGGTCTGTTATCACTCCATAAAAGTCTGCAAACACCAAACCTAGGGAAAAAAATTTCAAAAGCACCTTTGCTGTGGTAATGGCAGTATTATCCTTTGTGGGGTACGCCTCTATCCATTTACTGAAGGCACAAACCACCACCAAGACATACTTTAAATTGTTGCAGCGTTCAAGCTGAATATAATCCATTTGTAGAACTTCAAAAGGTGCAGTTGGTGTAGCAAACCCTCCTGCATGAGTACGTGTCCCTTTTCCAGGATTGTATTGTAAGCAGATCAAACAAGACTGTACTACTCTCTTAGCTGTACTGGAAATTTCTGGATGCTCCCAAACTTGCGTAAGCAACTTCGTTATTGTTGAAGCTCCAACATGTGCCAGCCCATGTGCCATCTGAACCATAGGTTGTACAAAAGCTATAGGCAATTTCCATTTATCCATCTGCTTATTCCGCCAACAGCCCTCATCATCCAATTCTCCATCTTTAGAACATTGCTCATGTTCTTTCACAGAAGCAGATTTCTGTATATCTAATACGTCTTGTCTAGCATTATGCCAACGTTCAGCTTGTGACTTCACTACATACATAGAAGTAGTACTTCGCTGCATCGCAGTCTCACGTGCTACACGGTCTGCAAGAGCATTACCTTGCCTTATCTTATCGGTCACTTTCTTATGTGCACTACATTTCACAATAGCTAGTTTATTTAGATATGTCAATGCAGTCAAGAGGTTATGCACTAATTCTCCGTGCATTATCTGCATCCCGTGGGATGTGAGAAAACCTCTCTCCTTCCAAAGCAAACCAAAATCATGAGCCACTCCAAAAGCATAGCGGCTGTCTGTGTAAATGTTCACACTTAAATCAGTACTAAGCTCACATGCTCGTGTCAAAGCTATTAGTTCAGCTGCTTGCGCTGACTTCTGTGGTGTACGAGCTGTCTCCACTACTGTGTGTATTGTGGTGATTGCATATGCAGCTGAGGTCGTACCATCCTGCAACTTCAAACAAGACCCATCAACCCACAGTTCCCCGTCTACATCTAAAAGGGGCGTATCTTATAAATCAACACAACCCTTTGTCTGTTCTTCGGTAAGGAATATACAATCATGTGTTTCTTGTGACTGAGGCTGAGTCACCGGATATGGCAACAAAGTAGCTGGATTTAGTGTCGCGCATCTCTTCAGTGTAATGTGAGGAGCCAACAATGTCAACTCATAACCTGTCATACGGGCGCTAGTTAAATGTTGTGTCTTTGTTTTTATTTAAAAGAGCATCAACCGCATGGGGTACTAGCACCAACAGCTTATGTGACAAAACTATCCCTTCACTCTGACGTATTGAGACAGCTGTTGCAGCAACTGAACGAAAACACCCGGGCAACGCTCGAGCGACAGGATCAAGTACTGCTGAAAAATATGCACAGGGACGCTGCTTATCGCCATGTGTCTATACTAAAACTGACAATGCACATCCATCTTTCTCGTGTACGTAAAGTGCAAAAGGCTTCATGTAATCTGGAGTACCTAACACTGGTGCAGAACAAAGGGCTTGTCGCAGCTGCCAGAAAGCAGTCTCACATTCATCTGTCAATGGGAGGGGCATTGGAGTATCTTTAGTCAAAAGTGCTAGCAAAGGTTTGGCAATGTGTGAAAACCCTAATATCCATTGCCTACAAAAAGAAGTAAGACCAAGGAATGCACGAACATCTTTCTGAGTAGAGGGTACTGGTGTGTCTAAAATTGCTTGAATACGATCTGATGTAAGTGCACGGCCCTCCTTAGACAAAAGGTGACCTAAATAGGTTACCTTTGGTCTACAATATTGCAATTTCTTTTGTGACACTTTATGATGGTGTGAAGCAAGAAAAGAAAGTAAGGACAAAGTGCACTTTTCACATTGCTCCGGGGTATCAGCTGCCAACAAAATATCATCAACATATTGTATGAGAGCCACACCTTCAGGCAAAACAAAAGAATCAAGTTGTCGTTTTAACGCCTGACTATAAATACTAGTACTCTCCGTATAGCCTTGAGGAACTCTGCAAAATCTACATGATCGTTTATTCAAAGTAAAACCAAACAAATATCGGCTGTCAGGATGAATAGGGATCGAAAAGAAAGCATTCTTCAAGTCTATCACAGAGAACGTAGTTGCTGTCGGGGGATCCAAAGTAAGGAGTGTCGTGATGTCAGATACCACAGGATATTGTGGTATCACAATCTTATTGACTTCTCGTAAATCAATAATGAATCGGTAAATCCTAGTATCAGTATCCTTTTTCAGAATAGGAAGAATCGGACTGTTACGAACATTATACAGAACTTCCTCGACAACTCCAACTGCAATAAGATCATGCACATTTCATGTGAGTGCTTCTTCGCCCTCCTGTGAAATGTTGTATTGAGGCAAACGTGGCAATACAGCTCCCTCCTTGACACTAATAGGTACCGGTGGAATAATCATTTGTCCAACATCAGTATCTGAAGTAGCCCACAAAGTACTAGGGAGTGAAGCTAATGCAACATCCTCTTTAACAAGACAAACTCTTTCCATCACAGGATGATTATCATTTAAAATAACACGCACCCCTTCAGGAGAGCATCGTATTGTAGCCCTGAAATACTTGAGCATATCAAGACCCACAATATTGTCTGGTGTATTTGGAGAAAGCAAAAATGGACATGGAGCAGTAAATTTATCAACATGGAATGCAAGTGGTAGTGACAATGGGCTAGGGGAAGGTGTTCCATCGAAACCTATCGGTGTAATGGTTAAGCCAGACAGGGGAACCCTTGGAATCAATTGTTTAGACAAGGCGCTACGAGTAGCTCCTGTATCAACCAGAAACTGATCAGTAAGACCCAAAACATGTGCTGTAACATAGG
Organism: Pleurodeles waltl; assembly: GCF_031143425.1. Classification (NCBI taxonomy): domain Eukaryota; kingdom Metazoa; phylum Chordata; class Amphibia; order Caudata; family Salamandridae; genus Pleurodeles; species Pleurodeles waltl. The sequence continues at coordinate 1,076,177,276 of NC_090437.1, forward strand.
GACCCCTCTGATCTACTGGAACTTCAACTGATTCCTTACCCCATCCTAGGCAATCCTATGCATAAGCAGAATCTTGGAAATCAGGCTGCACATGATCAGACATCTGGTATTGGTTCCGTCTATCAAAAGTGTTAAACCCATCCTGCCCTCGTATATTAGCATCAACCCTAGCATGATCATTTGTGCTTCTTCTAGGTCCTGAATATCCTGAGCGATTTCTCATTTGTCCCAGACCACGTGAACACTGCTGAACACGTAGTGCTGGACAATCGGCAGCCCAGTGCCCAAATTTCTTACAATACGCACACTGATCATCAGATAAATTCGAACAAGTGTAAGAAGAACCATAAGATCCACGTCCACCTCTATCACTACCTCTAAAAGGCGGACCATAAGCTTGAGCCAACATAACCTTCGTCTTTAATTCTTTAATCTTTTTCTCCTCGCTACCTTTTGCTTCTAATTCCTGTCGTTCATAATACTGAGCCATAGTCAAAAGAGAAACCGGAGTAGAGGTAGTCCGTGAACTTTCACTAGCTTTTAGATGACTAGCTATTCCTGGTAACAGATTTGCAACATATTTATCGACGAACAAATGTCTGCCCGTATCATATAACAATGACTGACCGCTAAAATCATGAAATGCTTCTTCAAAGCGTGTAAAGAAATCAGAGACCGATTCATCTGCCTTTTGTTTACAAGACGCTAAAACAGTCCAATCTATCTTTTTAGGGGGAATAATCGTTTTCAACTTAACTAATATGGCTGCAGGAAGATCTGGAATCAACTGATATGGCTTTTTCGCAGGTTCCCTATCCCCGTCCATCTGTTCTATTTCTTTCCATGATGCCCCAAAAACTGTACGATCATCAATTTTACGAACAGTTCTCCACATATCTGGCGGTAATATCAATCCGAAAAATAAATCAATGTCAGCCAAAGTCATAGTACAAGAACTAATTGCTCCCTCAACTTCCTCATAAAAGGCGGCTGGATTTTTCCGCGGGTCAGGTAATGCTGTTTTAAGTGCCATTACATCTGCCCTATTCCAAGGAGTATACACCCAATTATAAATAAAATAACCCTTAGCATCAACAGAAGTTTTATCATCATTTGTACCCAATCCTTTAGGAGGAACATAGAAAGGCGCGGCCTCCCGCATTGGTTTCGCGTGAACTATCATAGTTTTATCTGTTTCAAAGATGGAAGCTTGCGCCCCTTCGGTCTGAGATGCTCGTGCAACTGCGTCCGCAGCCCTTTTCTCTTCTTGCAAACGGACTGCCACAATACGTAATTTCATTAAACGCCTGATTGCATCAGCCACCTGGGAGAAAACAAAAAGACCATCACGCATTTGCTTATGATCAGCTGCTACGTCATCGTGCTCTAACTCATCAGAATATTTCCGATATAGTTCAATAACTTCTGAGCCAAATGCCTCAGTAAAATATAGCTGCTCCTTTTCCGTCCACACTTTCATGTTGTCTAAAAGTTCAGAAGCAGAAACAACGCTACGAATTGTTTTACGAGCAATAGATCTAAGCTCAGACGCACGGTCAGCAGGCAGCATAGAGCGACTGTCCCGCATCTTCTGTTGCTCCGAACTGGAGACTTTAGGTAACTCATGAGGGGCAGAAAGGACGACATACGGAGGTGGAGGGCGATCTAGTAAGAATAAATCATCATGTGGTTTATTAAGGATAGGATAGAAAGGTTGCCTAACAGTGTATTTGCCAGTTACCTGTAGCTTACGTTCTTTCTCTTCTAGCTCCTTTAAGTCATTTATTTCTTTCTTTCCTATTTCCAATGCTTTCACATATACATTCTTCCGCTGCTCTTTCTCAAGCAAGGCTTGCTCACGCTTCACTCGTCCACACGCTTCTTTCTCCCACATTCGTACACAGTCAAACATATCTTGCCTAGACTTTCGCTTACACATACATTGTTCCACATACTCAATCTTTCGCAAATCAAATGACCCATGCATAGGCCAACGTAACTCAGGATCCGCGCGGGTGTATTTATTCCATAGTGTGCTGTACATTATAGAAGAAAGACCATGTTTAACATACATATCTCTATTTGGCGTCCCCTCTGGGGGTGCCGGTTGCGATTCTTCCAATCTCAAATTGGTACCATTACAAAAGCAACACATCCTACGAAGTGCGCTAAAAACAGGCATGCCAAAAATAGTGCAGAATATGCAATATTATAATCAAAGTAGCACTTAAGGTGCCGTTCAAATCAAAATTAAATTGGAGAAAATTCTCCTCATTACCTGCCTATATAAATTGCAATTTATATATAAAATCCAAAGAATACAAATTGACTAGTCACCCAAATCACGAGAGCCACAGTAAGTAGTGCTAAACTACATTACCAAACACAGGCATCAAAACCCACAGCAAGTGCCGTAAAACGGCTCTTACCAATCACAGGGTGTCCAGGTTCCAACTGCCAAGTTCTAAAATCGACCAAATGGTCACTGCATGACGAATGAACAAAAAGGATCTCAGTCGAGGACCGGCGCCACCTGGATGGTCAAATCAGAAAGAAGGGAAAAACGCTGTGGTTGCCAAGACTCGGGTCTCCTCAGGCATTGATCGTCCGCAGCGAGATTCCAATCCTTCGTCGCGACCAATCCGTTGGGCATCCGAGTCGCCGATGAGTCCCTATTCGAGCGCCAATTTGTTGTAGTAAGCCTCAGCAAGGCCTACTAGTGCAAGGGTTTCACCTTTCTCTGCACAAAGTCCTCAGACCATGTAGGAAGAAGTTGGCACAGAAACTGGAATAAAAGACAAAAGTTTATTAACCTCATGAGGTGGTACTACAGTTCAGACAGCACCCTTGGGTAATGTCTGAAGTAGCACACTGAACTGAGAGAGCATGGTCCTTTTATACCCACACAGGGGCTAAAAGGAGATGGTACAATTATGGAAACAAGACTTGTATACATGTAAGGTCATGTGGAAAATGCACAGTCGACAGGTAGGAGGAGCTAACAGTTTCCAAGGACTAACAGCTGCAGACCTTACTGAGCATGTGCGAAAGTAAGAGATGCTAAATATAACTTGTCACTAGGCAGATTTCAAGAGCAGTTAACAGAAAGGTAGGACAGAGCACATGGTGAGCACATGGCAGCATGTAGCAGAGAAAATGGCTGCCATGAATACAAAATGGATTCCGCAAAATGTTCACAGTAGTTACTAAATACAAGATGTCTTCTGCTAATGCTTAATCTAATCACTGCTAAATTACAACACTTCCACATCTGGGGCATCCAGTAGAAGGGAGGCCGCTCCAGGGGGAGAACCCACCTCAGTCACCCCTACCCCTGTAGCTGAAGACTCCCCCCCCGGCAAGCAGGGACATCCACCCAAGCATCTTGCCAAGACCTCAACCACTGCTAGGAAGTAACCTCTTTCTGATGGAACTCCTTTGTGTGCCACAGGATTGTAGGACACTGGACTTTGGACTTCAAATGTTGTGGCATCTACTCTAATGACTAAATCCACCATTACTGATCCCTTCACTGTTAGTGTTTGCTATTTTCATTACATTGCACCTTTAACACAAGAACACCTGAAAAAATAACAATATGAGCACTCTCTCTATGTCAAATAGTGATGGCTTTCAGAATGTTTTGGGATGTACAGTGTGAAAAGCATGTGATATTAATGAGGTATATTAGAGAATGTCAATGTAAAGAGGGACAGAATTCAGGCTGGGTCAGGCTGAGTATCACTACCAACACAAAAACACAAGCAGCCTCTCACCCAAAAACTAGTTATTTGCAATGTACAGCCCATAGGCTGCAAATATGGCTGGGCTGTAATAACCAAGAATGACTGAACAATGATTCACTTGTAGAGATATCCCAAAGTACTGTCCACCTAACCATAGGAAAAAGGGCTATGTCAGATCCTGTACAATAGGATATGCAAACAGATAGGTAGATATCATCTCCAGCTTGACCTTAACCCACGTCAAAACCATGTCTTTCCAACTCAACATACCCATTCCACAGACATACGACAGTACAACAGTCTCTAGTCTGAGGCCCATCCTACTGCAATGGTTAGCCATCCACTGCCATGTCACATACCTATGTCAGTGTGGCCTGCAATGAGGAAACACATCAACAGCTACATACAGGGCATATTGTAACCGTTGAACACAATGTGAAGGTAAAATGCAAGGATTGGCCACAAGAACATGTCACAAGGGCACATGACCACACACATGAGACCATTGGACAAACATATCAGGCCAAACAGGTCCATTCTCAAGCTCTGGAAACTCCCTTCCCACTGTCCAGGCAGCTTGAGCATGGTACCCACATGAACCACATTTGTAATAAACAGTACCTGGATCCATTTCATGGCCCATTTACATGTCAAACCAGCCACTTCCACCTGCCAATGACACAAAACAGAAATTTCCACTTAAGGATGGCATGGAGGTGAGACCTGGAAGGAAAAACAAGGAGTTTAGGCAGGCAAAGGCATTTATTAAACACAGAAGTCGGTTAAATCTTCTGTAGTATCACTGGCAGTTAGACTGCACATATCAAAGGAGATGCTCAAGAGAGAGATATCTTCAAGTCTGATGTAGCCAGCAAACCTTTGTTCTATGATGCATTGCGTAAAATGTCCTGTCTCATGGTAAGTGACATACCCATCATAACATATCATGACCTGTAACGTACCCCATGCAGTCTGAGTAATCACAGAAAATCGGGTACCTACACTCAGGTGAAGTACAGATTGATGAGATCTGCTCAAATGTCTCCACCTTCATCCTCATCAATGTCATCCTCACTTGCCATTTTGAGATTCTTACCTTTTGGCACTGACAGCTTGCCCTCATCAGGAATGTATGGGATGTTCTTCCTCAGGGCAAGGTTGTGGAGCATGCAGCAGGCCACAATGATCTTACAAACATTTGTGGGTGACTAGAGCAGGGCTCCACCTGTTTTGTCAGTACTTTCAGAATCTCCCCTTCAGGAGTCCAAAAGCCCTCTCCAAGACACAACGTGTTCTCCCATGTGCCCCGTTGAAGTGGACTTCCAGTGGTGTAGTTGGGTTTCTCACTGGTGTCAACAAACAGGGACAATTGGGTATGCAGAATCCCCTGTAAGGCAAGGCAACATGTGCAAGCATGAATATAGAGCAAAATGTCACTAACAGCAGATATGATACATATATACACACATGACATATGTGACTTACCAACCACCTGGGCTCTCTCTGGGTACAGTTCTGTTATCAGCTGTGGAATAGCGCTGTTCCCCATGATGAAGGCATCATGGACTGAACCGGGTACCGACCACAGACATGAGAAATGCAGGGGTCCGCCAAACACACTACTTGAACATTGATAGAATGGAAGATTTTCCTGTTCTGATAGACCTGATCAGTGCCAAGGGGTGGAACCAAGGCTACATGGGTACCATCAATGGCTCCAACAGGATGTGGGATGTGTGCCAAGCTACAGAATTCTGCTTCCACATATGCAAAATCCTCACATTGAGGAAACCGGATGTAGCTGTCCAGGTGTTTAAATACTGCTGAGAGGGCAAACTTCAATACCAAACTGAACATAGGCTGGGACATTCAAGCAGATAGGGCCACTGTATTTCGGAAGGACCCTGTGGCCAGGAAGTGCAACACTGACATGATTTGTACAATGGGTGGTATGCTATTTGGATGATGGATGGCTGGCATCAGTCTGGCTCCAACTGACAACATAGATCCATGATTGTCTGCAATCCAGGTGGTAGATCTGAATCACTAATCTGTCCTCCATGGTCTGTAAGTCAGCAAGTGGATAGTACACAGGAGGTTGTCTGATCTGTCTCCTCCCAGGGATACTATGTGGATCATAAAACAAACAAGGTAGTAACTCAATGTGTCCCTTACATTTGACATGTAACATGTGTGATATGTGATATCACGTTATGTGTGTCACTGTAAACATTATGTGGAAACACAGCAGGCCTAAGTCTTGAACTTCTAGGGACTTTAATGCATAATGCATAATTAACACATATGTAGCTATCATCCTTATGGACAGCAATCTCATGGTCAGATGACTACCTGAACTTCATGTGATTGAATGCACAACCTCCTACGTCTCGTATGGGAGAGGGTGGTGGCTGTATCTACAAACATGTTGTCACATCAGCATGACTACATATCAATATGGTTGGCAGTAGGATTGACTTACATGACCAGACTACGACAGTACTATCCCACAGAACATCAGTTATTTTATTAGTGACACATCAAAATATTTTGTGTAATTGCTTTAAGTGGCTCAAAAATGATGTTTGCCTGGACATTAGGAATCGCCCACGATCGCCAGTACAAGTCTTACTGGTGGTAGGCGTATACTACTGACACTGCCATAGGGTAACATTGCTGCCTGTGGCACTCTTGGGCCAATGGCAATGTCTGCCAGCAGTGATGGTCGTCTATGTGGTAGCCGTCACCGCCATTTTCTGCAGAATCCCTCTTTTCCTCCTGACACTGCTGCCAGAAAGACCTCAACAACTGGAGCTGCTGTGTACCGCTTCTCAGAGCAATCATGCCACTTCCAACATGTGATATGGCCCAGCCTTCTCACCAGAAGAGCTGTAAAAGCTGGTGGAGGAGGTCCTAATCCTGAATGGACAGATCTATGGTGCACCATAGGAGCAGATAAGTGTACCATGTGCACACTTACCATCTACCTCTACCTATCTCAGCTTTTGTTTAAGGCCAGTTAGTCAGCTGGTGTCTGCAAAGAATAATTGTGTGCTTTAAATGTGGATGTATGGTTGATTGAATGCGCGTCTATCCATGTCAAGTGAAAAGTCTGAAGTTGAGAGAAAATGTGGTGAGTGTGAATTGAGTGTTCCCATTGGATGCAAATGGTAGACGAGTTGCCATGACAGTCATCCCCATTGAAACAAGTCCAGAAAAGGTCTGTAAAGTGTAAGTCACATGTGGTAGCATGGCAGTAGGGGAGTTGATGACATGTCGTGTGTGGGTTGAGTCTCATTTGTGTTTATACACTGTTTACACATAGGTCTGGGGCTACATTTGGCCTTGTTGGACAATTGCACTGAAGCCAGGTATTGACTCACTGTACCCCTCAGATCTGGACAAAGGCATGCATTGTGAATTGGCTATAGACAACATTTTAGAAATGGGGTCTCTGATTGGCAGTCAGTTTGCAATCTGTCCAAGTAGGGACCCTCTCTGTAGTCAGGGTAAAGGAGAAATACACCAGGGTAACCCCTACTCACCCCTTTGGTAGCTTGGCAGGAGCAGGAAGGCTTAACTCCAGAAGCAATGTGTAAAGTATTTGTACCAAAACACCTCTAATACAGTGAAAACATTTCAAAATGGACAACACACCAGTTTGGTAAAAGAGGTGATATTTATCTAAATCAAACAAGCCGCATGGGTGAACGTGCATTGGAAAAGTCAGCAATGCATCAGTTCCTTACTCGTAAGTGAGGCCGTGTGTCATTTTCTTCTCCGGTCGGGTCCGCAATGCATTGTTTTTCTCCCTCGCAAGAGAGCGATGGGTCGATTTCAGGACTGGGCACCCCAGATCCCGGAAGGCTTTGTGTCGATCTTTCACGGCCAGGGAGCTCAGACAATTCATACACAGGACTGCCACTGCAGCCTGAGTGATATAACGTCCATGTTATTTCACAGCCATTTTACACTGCACTTAAGTAACTTATAAGTCACCTATATGTCTAACCCTCACCTAGTGAAGGTTAGGTGCAAAGTTACTAAGTGTGAGGGCACCCTGGCACTAGCCAAGGTGCCCCCACATTGTTCAGGGCAATTTCCCTGGACTTTGTGAGTGCGAGGACACCATTACACACATGAACTACACATAGGTCAATACCTATGTGTAGCTTCACAATGGTAACTCCAAACATGGCCATGTAACATGTCTAAGATCATGGGATTGCGCCCCCAAGCCAAATCATGCATCCCCGGGGCTCCAGCATGGACCCTGGGTACTGTCAAACTAGACCTCTGGGGTTTTCTCCGCAGCTACCGCTGCTGCCGATCCTCAGACAGGATTCTGCCCTCCTGGGGTCTGGGCAGCCCAGTCCCAGGAAGGCAGAACAAAGGATTTCCTGAGAGAGGGTGTTACACCCTCTCCCTTTGGAAATAGGTGTTAAGGGATGGGGATGAGTAGCCTCCCCCAGCCTCTGGAAATGCTTTGAAGGGCACAGATGGTGCCCTCCTTGCATAAGCCAATCTACACCGGTTCAGGGAGCCCCTGCCCCTGCTCTTGTGTGAAACTGGACAAAGGAAAGGGGAGTGACCACTCCCCTGTCCATCACCACCCCAGGAGTGGTGCCCAGAGCTCCTCCAGTGTGTCCTAGAACTCTGCCATCTTGAATGCAGAGGTATGAGGGCACAATGGAGATCTATGAGTGGCCAGTGCCAGCAGGTGACGTCAGAGACCCCTCCTGATAGGCTCTTGGTTAGGTAGCCAATCCTCCTCTGAGGGCTATTTAGGGTCTCTCCCGTGGGTTTTCTGTCAGATAATGAATGCAAGAGCTCAACAGAGTTCCTCTGCATCTCTCTCTTCAACTTCTGCCAAGGATCGACCGCTGACTGCTGCAGGACGCCTGCAAAACCGCAACAAAGTAGCAAGAAGATTACCAGCAACATTGTAGCACCTAATCCTGCTGGCTTTCTCGACTGTTTCCTGGTGGTGCATGCTCTGAGGTCTGTCTGCCTTCATCCTGCACTGGAAGCCAAGAAGAAATCCCCCATGGGTCAGCGGAATCTTCACCCTGCTACCGCAGGCACCAAACTTCTGCATCACAGGTCCTCTGGGTCCCATCTCATCTTGACGAGCTTGGTCCCTGGAACACAGGAGCTGGATCCAAGTGACCCCGACAGTCCAGTGGTCCTACTGTCCAAATTTGGTGGAGGTAAGACCTTGCCTCCCCACGCCAGACAGTAATCCTGTGTACTGCATGACCTGCAGCTGCTATGGCTTCTGTGCAACTTTGCAAGGATTCCTTCGTGCACAGCACAACCCCGGTCCCCAGCACTCCGTCCTGCATTGCTCAACTCGCTGAGTTGACCACCGGCTTTGTGGGACCCTCTTTTGTTGTGTTGAGACGACCGCTGTGCTCAGATTTCTTGAATGCCTGTTCAAGTGCTTCTGCAGATGCTGCTTGCTTCTGCATGGACTCTTTCTTTTGCTGATTGCCCCCTCTGTCTCCTCCTCCAAGGGGAGACCTCCTGGTCCTTTCTGGGCCCTGGCAGGACCCATTATCTTTAACTGTGACTCTTGCAGCTAGCAAGGCTTGTTTGTGGTATTTCTGTGTGGAAACAACTCTGCATCCCCTAGCACACCGTGCGACATGTTCTGATCAAAGGAGAAGTTCCTGGCACCTTCTGTTGTTGCAGAATCTTTGGCTTCTTCCACCCGGAGGCAGCCCTTTTGCACCTTCATCCAGGGTTTAGTGGGCTCCTGCCCCCCGGACACTTGCGTGACTGTTGGAGTTGGTCCGCTTCCTTTACAGGTCCTCAGGTCCAGGAATCTGTCTTCAGTGCTTTGCAGAATCCCCTATCTCGACTTTACTGTCTTTCTGGGGTAGTAGGGTAACTTTACTCCTACTTTTCAGGGTCTTGGGGTTGGGTATCTTGGACACCCTTAGTGTTTTCTAACACTCCCAGTGACCCTCTACACACTACACTAGGCCTGGGGTCCATTCGTGGTTCGCATTCCACTTTTGGAGTACATGGTTTGTGTTGCCCCTAGGCCTATTGTCTCCTATTGCATTCTATAGTGTTCTACACTAAATGCACTACTTTTCTAAGTGTTTTACTTACCTGATTTTGGTTTGTGTGTATATTTTGTGTATTTTACTTACCTCCTAAGCTAATATCTCCTCTGAGATATTTTGGGAAAATTGTCACTAAAAAAAGTACCTTTATTTTTAGTAACTCTGAGTATTGTGATTCTTATGATATAGTGCTACATGATATAAGTGGTATAGTAGGAGCTTTGCATGTTTCCTAGTTGAGCCTAAGCTGCTCTGCTATAGCTACCTCTATCAGCCTAAGCTGCTAGAACACTACTAATCTACTAATAAGGGATAACTGGACCTGGCACAAGGTGTAACTACTATCAGGTACCCACTATAAGCCAGGCCAGCCTCCTACAATACTCGCCCATGAAAGCCATTTTAATTGCCAAGTTTGGGCTGACCCCTGAGAAATACCATCAGAGGTTCAGGGACAGCATCAAACTCTCCACACAAATTTGGGTAGTCTTTTTTGATTTTTCCAGTAAGGCACTGAATGGATGGGTGCGGGGCAGCAAAGTAAAGGATTACACAGGGTTGTATGATTTGATTCTGAGAGAGCAGATGCTCAGTATTTGTTTTAGAGACTTGCGCCAACACTTGGTAGACAGTAGCTGACTGATCCTAGGAAGCTTGCCGAGGAGGCAGACCGCTGGGCTAGCACCAGAGTGTCCAAAAAGGTATCTGGGGGGACATCCACAAAGGCAGTCAGGGTCCTCAACAGAAGAAAGATGGGAAGAGAAACACTTAAGAATAAGAAGTTCTCAAAAGGCCCCCAAAATAATTCCCAAGGGAACAGTGGTAACCAGTCCCAGTCTGATTCCAAAAGGAAATGGTTCATTGACCATAAGACAGGGAGGTTTGTACCCTAATGCAAACAGTGCACTAAGTATGGTCACTCTAAGTACGACTCCAAGTGTCCCAAGAGGGCACAGCCCCCCACAGGAGGGCAGACATATTGGTTGGCTAGTGTAGCTCTCTGTGGGGGAGGTAGTCCCAGTTAGTTTTGGGGAACAGATAGAGGTAACCCTAGTGTCCCTGGAGGATGCAGGGATGCTGCCAAAAACCCACATGCCTGCCAATACTTCCAACTATAGGCAGTGGGTCACCATCAATGGGCAACAGGTGGAGGCTCTGCGTGACGAAGGAGTTAGCATGACCACTGTCAGGGGTCAGCTGGTGTCAGCAGGGCAGGTCCTCCCTAATATATTCCACTGATTCACAATCAGGAGAGCCACATACCTCTGGTTCCCTTTGAGTGGGGGGGGGGTCTCTGGTACTTTGAAAGTACCTGTGACTCCTGACATGCCTGTAGATTGTCTGTTAGGCAATGACCTTGAGCATACTACCTGGAAGGAGGTAGAGCTAAGGTCTCACTTGGAAATGTTGGGATTTCCTGAGTGGGTCTGCATGACCACACGGTCCATGGCTGCCCGGGAGGGAAGCCAAGGGCGTCTGGAGCCTGGAAGAATGGCCCAGACAGCTGCCAAGTAGAGGGGCAAGGGGCACAGGAAACCGGTCCCGGAAGTTGCCACAGTGGTTGACAGGGTTCTCTAGGAAGAGGCCCTGAGCCAACTGGGGAAGACATTGCCGTCCTGGTGACCTACCTGAGCTTGCTGGCTGGCAAGTTGAGGGTGGGCCCACCAGGGAGGAATTCTGCAAGGTGCAGAAAGAGTTTCCCACTCTTTTGGGCTTGAGGCATCAGGCCTCAGCCAAAACAGCAGGTGAAGCCTCTGGTGATCACCTGATATATTGGGAGAATTTACTCCTTTACAGTGAGCATAAGGTTCCGGAGGCTGGGGCAGCATGTGTGCTTGTGGTTCCCTAGTGTTACCGGACCTTCCTACTGGGGCTGGCTCACGACATTCCCCTGGCAGGACATTTGGGGCAAGACAACACCTTTGCCAGGCTTGTCACCCACTTCTATTGGCCCCGGGTGAGGACAAACTCAGGTGCTTTCTGTAGGTCCCGTCCTACCTGCCAGGCCTGTGGGTAGACAGGGAAAAGGCTAATAGCCCCTCTGATCCTACTTCCTGTCATTGGCACCCCCTTTGAAAGGGTGGGCATCAACACTGTTGGTCCATTGACCCCAAACCTGCCCTAGGCAACAGGTTTATCCTGGTTTTTGTGGACCATGCCTACCGCTACCCAGAGGCAATTGCTCTGAGGGCAGTGACCATAACTCTGATGAGGATATTTACCTGTGTGGGATTCACAAAGGAGATTGTGTCTGACAGAGGCACTAACTTCATGTCTGCCCACATAAAGTCTATTTGGGTTGTGTGTGGGGTAATCTACAAGTTCACCACACCCTATCATCCCCAAACTAATGGTCTTGTGGAGGGATTCAACAAGACCTTAAAAAGCATGATATGATCATAGGCCTCCCTGAAGCCCTGAGGCATAAGTGGGACATCCTCTTACCATTCCTTCTCTTTGCTTACAGAGAGGTACCCCAGAAGGGGGTAGGGTTCAGTCCCTTTGAGGTTCTCTTTGGGTAACCCAGAAGGGGATCCTTAAGCATTACGTATCAAAGAGGGGTGGGAGAAAGCTCCAAAGGCACCCCCTCAGGATATGATCAGCTACATGCTGGCCTTCCGCAACCAGATGCACCGCTTCTGGAAGACGGCCAAAAGTAATCTTGAGGCCATCCAAGAGGTAATGAAATGCTGGTATGACCAGTAGACCACCCTGGTGGAGTTTCAACCTGGAGACAAAGGCCCTCATTCTGACCTTGGCGGGCGGCGGAGGCCGCCCGCCAAAGTCCCGCCGTCAGGTTACCGTTCCGCGGTCGAAAGACCGCGGCGGTAATTCTGACATTCCCGCTGGGCTGGCGGGCGGCCGCCTTCAGGCCGCCCGCCAGCCCAGCGGGAAAGAGGCTTCCACGATGAAGCCGGCTCGGAATCGAGCCGGCGGAGTGGAAGCTGTGCGACGGGTGCAGTTGCAACCGTCGCGTATTTCACTGTCTGCGCAGCAGACAGTGAAATACATTTAGGGGCCCTCTTACGGGGGCCCCTGCAGTGCCCATGCCAGTGGCATGGGCACTGCAGGGGCCCCCAGGGGCCCCGCGACCCCCCCTACCGCCATCCGGTTCCCGGCGGGCGGACCGCCGGGAACTGGATGGCGGTAGGGGGGGTCGGAATCCCCTCGGCGGCGCAGCTAGCTGCGCCGCCTTGGAGGATTCCAATGGGCGGCGGTACACTGGCGGGAGACCGCCAGTGTTGCCGGTCCGACCGCGGCTTTACCGCCGCGGTCGGAATGCCCATTGGAGCACCGCCGGCCTGTCGGCGGTGCTTCCGCGGTCCTCCAACCCGGCGGTCATGGACCACCAGGGTTGGAATGACCACCAAAGTGTGGGTAATGGAGCCATTAGAGCCTAGGGCTCTCCAGGACCACTGGTCTGGCCCATTTGGAGTCAAGGAGCATAAAGAGGAGGCCACTTAGTGGACCTCCAATCCCCTAGGAACCCCCTAAGGGTGTTCCATGTCAACTGACTGAAGCCTAATTTTGAGAGAACGGAGGTTAACATGCTTCTGGTGACAGATGAGGGTGTGGAGGACGAGAAAGAACCTCTCCCCAACCTCCTCTTCGCCAAGATAAGTTTAAAAATGCATTTGTGATGTTGCTAAATCATCAACAGAGGATTGAGCGCATTCTCCAGTCATTTCGAAATGTGCTCCATGGAAGCTCGTTTTAAACATAATAAAATTTTGCTACCTAAAATTTTGCTTGCTTCTGTGAGAGTAGAGGATCGGTTAATGCCATTAAAGTCCATTGTCAGATGTGGGGCTGTGAGTTATCCTCCTGTAAATGGCTCATCAAATCTTGCTTTTGTGTCACCTGCAATAAAAACTTCACCAAAGCGCAGTCCAGCTGCAGGTCCCCAGGTGCAAAGCAGGCCATCCCTACTTGTCTCCGTGTCTTTATGTCTCTTTGTTAAATTTGTTCTTTAGTAGCGCTTTTCATTCTAGTGCAAGATTGTTACATGAGCAGAGGACATGCAGGAGGTCTTCCGTGTCCTCACCACACAGGCGGCAGGTAAAGTTGGTTAGGTCCCTCATCCAGGGGGCCACGTTTAAAGCAAGTGGTAAGAGTCGAAGTTGATATTTTAAGAATTGATCCTTTATTTGTCTAGAGAAACCCTGGCCTATGTATGACTGTGGTGCCAAAGACATGTAAGTGTGCAAAGTCATCAATGCATTAGACCGCCGTGAGAAGGATGCTTTGTCCTCCAGTAGTGACTGAAGCCTAATCGATTTCCCAGCTGCTTTCTGGAAGGCGCTGTGTGGGACTGGGCTCCTCCAAAGATTGATGAGTCTGGTCTTCTTAAGTGAATCATCTAAGTGGATTCTGAATGGGAAGGTGTTCTTACGTTCAAGCTCTTGCCACATATGGTAGTTAAGAGTGCCCAGGGAGGCACCACAGCTTTGCTCCAGAAGTTTATGTAGGCAACACGTTGAGCCAGGGATTTGTTCAGTAGACCAAACTCCAGTCTCAGTTGGGTGGGGGAGGTGAATCTGGGGATGTTAAAGGTCATCCAATAAACTTTTCTTACTGCGTGGTTTAAGATATCTAAATCCCTGCCTCTTTGTACTTCACTCCCGTATGTTATTGTGGGCAGGAGCTTGGCTTTTAGCACTTTTAATAGGGGGGGGTGAGAAGGCCCATTCAGATAAGTTTTTTGTCTTTTTAGCGATAGCGCTATGGCTAGGCTTTTTCCCATTAGACTTTTCCTTTGATACACGAAGTTCCCCGATTTGTAAATAACGACTCTAAGGTATTTGTACTTGTCTGTTTGAGCAAGTCGTGTCTTCCCCCAAAACCAAGCTCTCGAGGGGCCCTTTGACCTAATTGACAGTGTACGTGTCTTACCATCATTTGCTGTGAAGGCATGGTAGTTCCAGGTCCCCGATTCTTGGAGGGTGCGAGTTAGTGAGGGCGAGTGAACCCGCTAAATCTGCTAAGTATAGATTAAACAGTGTGGTGGCCAAAACACAACCCTGTTTTAGACGCTTGGTAGTGGGGATCCACTTGAGAGATGAGTGCCTGTACCTAGTTTTATCTGGACCCATGTGTCCGAATAAAGGGCTATTATCAGGCGTAGAAGTGGATGTGGTAGCACCCAGGTTTCAAGCTTCTTCCACAGCAGATTTCTGTCCACATGGTCAAATGTAGCCTTGAAGTCAAGAAAGCATAGATGGAGCTGGCGTTTCAGTGTTATGGCTTTGTCGGTTAGAAGGGCAATGGCTATGATGTTCGTGATGGTGCCCGTATGTTTGGAGAATCATGTTTGGGTCATGGGGATTATTCCCTTTTCAGTAGACCATGCAAGCAGATGGTCCAATAATGGACCTGCAAAGTACTTTGTGTCATTGTCAATTAAGGCAATCAGATGATAGCTATGGGGAGCGACCTGTCCCCAGTTTTAAAGATAGGGGAAATCATGGACCCCTTCCAGGACTGTGGGATCGTTCCTGTCAGACCTATGTCCAGGTAGAGAGGTTCAAAAATCTTCTCCCAGAAGGGTCTGTTGTGCTTAAAGACTGCAGGTGGACGTCCCGGGGTGCCTTCTTTCCTGCCCTTGGCTATCTGATTTTTTTATAGTAACCGAGTCAGTGAGTAACGTGAGTGGAGACTTTAATAAGGGCCTGTGTGGAAGTCGTGCTTTGTGTGGCCATGCTAAGTGATGTCAGGATGTTGAAATGGACTCCAATGTGTTTGGTCCAGACAACTTCTGGTATATGCGATGTAAGGTCACCATGGTGTGGCCTTGTGAGGATGCTAATTGTATGGCAGAAGTGTGCGCTATTGTTGCTCCATGCATTTGAATGTAGCCTGGCCCACAAGTCTTTATTGCGATTCCTATTGATTGCCCGTTTTAGCTTATTTAGTGACTGTTTGTGGTGCCTTAGTATTATCTGAAGGTCTGAGTTGCCCAGGCTACCGCAGAGAGCCAAGTGAGTTACGGCTGAAGGAGGTAACAGTCGACTGTTCATGATTGGCTCCGCAAAAGTTGCACTAAGCCTGGTTGTAAGTTGTTCCCAATTCTGCACTTCGCTGTTGTTATATGTTTCTAGTTCAAGTGCGAGATCCATTGCTGCTTTGGTGACATGATCAATGTTTGATTGCCCACATTTGACACGTTTGCGGTTTGTGGTGAAAGTGGTGATATGTGGAATATTTGTTTTCTCCATTTGGGTAATCTCCAGGATGATGGATGATTCCTGTGGGCAATGGAAGCTCTCGCTCCTGTTGCCTAGATGGCAGGAGGCTATTTGTTTGAATAGTGGGAGGGTGACAATTGTATAGTCAATTGTGGTGGAGGCTGTGGTAGAAAAGTATGATGCTGCCGGAGGCGAGTCCTCAATAAATCTACTGTTAAGGGCTCTTAGCTGTAACAATTCTAAGCCATTGACCAAGGTCCTGCTGGTCTTAGTGGGACTGCTTTATTTGTTGTCCCCTTGTGTAGGAAGGTCCCAAGCGCTGGAGAGGGCAATTGAGGTTTCCTTCGTTGAGGTTCCTAGTAGGTGCAAAGTGAAATTGCCTCTCGGCCAAGGAAGGTGATGGGTCAGTGGAGGATGTTAATCTCTCTGACACCCTGACCCTGGACCAGTGAGGAGACTGCTACCAGTTACTGGAGCAGTACTCCTTTCTGTTTTTCCTCACCCAGGGACTCACACACTTGTGTGTCCACGATATTGACAAGGGAGACAGTCCCCCTGTAAAAAACAAAATTTATAGGTTGTCAGACAGGGTGAAGGCCAGCATCAGGGAGAAAGTTGCCAAGACGTTGGCTATGGGGGTGATTGAGAAGTCCAGTAGTCCCTGGGCCAGCCCTGTGGTGCTGGTACCCAAGGCTGCTGCACCCGGTGTCAAGCCAGAACTGAGGTTTTGCGTGGACTACCTGGGTCTCAACTCAGTCACATGGACTGATGCTCACCCCATCCCCCGAGCTGATGAGCTCGTAGACAGGCTAGGCACTGCCAAATTCCTCACTACTTTTGATCTCACCTCAGGGTACTGGCAGATCGTCTTTACTGAGGAGGCTAACGAGTGATCAGCTTTTTCGACTCCTGGGGGACATTATCAGTTCCAGGTGATGCCCTTTGGACTGAAAAATGCCCCCACTGCCTTCCAGCGGTTGGATAATGGGGTCCTGGCTGGTAAGGATGCGCTCTGCGCAGCCTACCTAGATGACATTGCTGTCTACAGTTCCAGCTGGGAGAAACACCTGCTCGACCTCCAAGAGGTGCTCCAGCCCTGCAACAGGCAGGTCTGATAATAAAGGCCAGTAAGTGCCAGATTGATCAGGGTTCTGTGGTGTACTTGGGACACCTAGTAGGTAGTGGCAAGGTGCAGCCATTCCAGGCCAAGAACCCGGACAGAGGTGAGAGCCTTCTTGGGCCTCACTGGGTATTACTGCAGATTTGTTAAGAGTTATGCACCATGGTGGCTGTAGGAGGCTGGCCTGGCTTACAGTGGGTATCCTGTGGTACTTACACCCTGTGCCAGGTCCATGTATCCCTTATTAGTAGAATAGAGGTGTTTCTAGCAGCTTAGGCTGATAGAAGGTAGCTATGGCAAAGTAGCTTAGGCTGAACTAGGAGACATGCAAAGCTCTTACTATACCACTTGTATCATATGCACAATATCATACGAAAACACAATACTCAGAGTTACTAAAACTAAAGGTACGTTATTTTTATGACAATATGCCACAAGTATTTCAGTGAGTACCCTCAGTAAGAAGGTAAGTAATATACACAAGTTATATGTACACAAACCCAAAACAGGTAAGTAAGAGACAGAAAAGTAATGCAAACAGTGTAGAATTACAATAGGCAAACATAGGTCTAGGGGCAACACAAACCATATACTACAAAAGTGGAATGCGAATCACGAATGAACCCCAGACCTATGGGAGCTTGTAGAGGGTCGCTGGGACTGTAAGAAAACAGTCAGGGTGTCCAAGATACCCCACCCCAAGACCCTGAAAAGTAAGAGTAAAGTAAACCTACTATGCCAACAGGACACAATAGTCGTGATAGGGAGTTTCTGCAAGAACCACAAACACCAGCAAAGCACTGAAGACGGATTCCTGGACCTGAGGACCTGCAAGGTAAGGGGACCAAGTCCAAGAGTCTCGATAGTGTCCGGGGGGGCAGGAGCCCAGGAAACCCCGGATGAAGGTGCAAGGAAGCTGCCTCTGGATGGAAGAAGCTTGAAATTCTGCAACAACGAAGAGAGCTAGGAACTTCTCCTTTGGAAGGAAGATGTCCCACGGAGTGCTGAAGGTTGCAGAAGTGTTCCACGCAGAAGTACCGCAAACAAGCCCTGCTAGCTGCAAGGGTTGCAGTAAAAGTTTTTGGGTGCTGCTGGGGACCAGGAAGGACCAGGATGTCGCCCCTTGGAGGAGGAGAAAGAGGAGACGCTTAGCAACTTAGAGAGCCCCCACAGAAGTAGGCAGCACCCGGAGAAGTACCCAAACAGGCACTTAGAAGATTTGTGAACCGGAGCTGGCTCAGAGTCACAAAGGAGGGTCCCACGACGCTGGAGGCCAACTCAGAGGGTTGAGCACTGCAGGACAGAGTGCTGGGGACCCAGGCTAGGCTGTGCACGAAGGAAATCCTGGAAGAGTGCACAGGAGCAGGAGCAGTTGCAAATCACGCAGTACACAGGTTTGCAGTCTAGCGTGGGGAGGCAAGGACTTACCTCCACCAAACTTGGACTGAAGGATCACTGGACTGTGGGAGTCACTTGGATAGAGTTCATGTGTTCCAGGGACCACATTCGTCAGGATGAGCGGGGACCGAGAGGACCAGTGATGCAGTCTTTTGGTGCCTGCATTAGCAGGGTGAAGATTCCGTTAACCCATGGGAGATTTCTTCTTCGCTTCCAGTGCAGGGTGAAGGCAAGTGACCCCCAGAACATGCACCACCAGGAAACAGTCGAGAAAGCTGTCAGGATGAGGCGCTACAATGTTGCTGGTAGTCATCTTGCTACTTTGTTCCGGTCTTGCAGGCGTCCTGGAGCAGTCATCGGTCGATTCTTGGCAGAAGTCGAAGAGGGAGGGGCAGAGGAACTCTGGTGAGCTCTTGCATTCGTTATCTGAAGAATTCCCCAGAGGAGAGACCCTAAATAGTGAGAAAAGGAGGTTTGGCTACCAAGAAAGGAGGATTTGCTACCACGAGAGGTAAGAGCCTATCAGAGGGGGTCCCTGACGTCACCTGCTGGCACTGGCCACTCAGAGCAGTCCAGTGTGCCCCCAACACCCCTGTTCCCATGGCAGAGGTCTGGGACATACTGGAGGAGCTCTGGGCACCTCCCCTGGGAGGTACTGGTCAGGGGAGTGGTCACTCCCCTTTCCTTTGTCCAGTTTCGCGCCAGATCAGGGCTGGGGGATCCCTGAACAGATGTAGACTGGCTTATGCAGAGATGGGCACCATCTGTGCCCTTCAAAGCATTTCCAGAGGCTGGGGGAGGCTACTCCTCCCCAGCCCTTCACACCTATTTCAGAAGGGAGAAGGTGTAACACCCTCTCTCAGAGGAAATCCTTTGTTCTGCCTTCCTGGGCCGGGGCTGCCTGGACCCCAGGAGGGCAGAATCCTGTCTGAGTGGTTGGCACCAGCAGCAGCTGCAGTGGAAACCCCGGAAACGCAGTTTGGCAGCACCCGGGTTCTGTGCTAGAGATCCGGGGGATCATGGAATTATCCCCCCAATACCAGAATGGTATTGGGGTGACAATTTCATGATCTTAGACATGTTACATGGTCATGTTCGGAGTTACCTTTGTGACGCTATACATAGGTAGTGACCTATGTATAGTGCACACGTGTAATGGTGTCCCCGCACTCACAAAGTCCAGGGAATTTGCCCTGAACAATGTGGGGGCACCTTTGCTAGTGCCAGGGTGCCCACACACTAAGTAACTTGGCACCCAACCTTCACCAGGTGAAGGTTAGACATATAGGTGACTTATAAGTTACTTATGTGCAGTGAAAAATGGCTGTGAAATAACGTGGACGTTATTTCACACAGGCTGCAGTGGCAGGCCTGTGTAAGAATTGTCTGAGCTCCCTATGGGTGGCAAAAGAAATGCTGCAGCCCATAGGGAGCTCCTGGAACCCAAATACCCTGGGTACCTAAGTACCATGTACAAGGGAATTATATGGGTGTACCAGTGTGCCAATGAGAATTGGTAAATTTAGTCACTAGCCTGCAGTGACAAATTTAGAAAGCAGAGAGAGCATAAACACTGAGGTTCTTGATACAGTTAGGCACCACACAAGGAACACATACAGGCACATACTATGAGCACTGGTGTCCTGCCTAACAGGATCCCAGTGACACAGAAGCTAAAACATACCTACATACAGTAAAAATGGGGGTAACATGCCAGGCAAGATGGTACTTTCCTACAGTGGCCCCCTTAACAGAGCTCACTTCCAAGAAAACAACCTAGGTTGTTGATTGTTGATTTGGACAGAGACTTGACAGAAAGCCTTTGACTCTCTGAAGGAAGCTATGTGCACGACACCCATGCTCAGGGTCCCTGACTACTGCAATGAGTTTATTGTGCAGACAGATGCTTCAGAGCATGGCATAAGGTCGGTTCTAGCCCAGCTAGCTGAGGAGGGCCTAGACCAACCAGTAGCCTTTATTAGCAGAAGGCTATTACTACGGGAACAAAGGTGGAGTGCCATAGAAAGAGAAGCATTTGCTGTGGTCTGGGCACTGAAGAATCTGAGGACCTACCTGTTTGGGGCTCACTTCCTGGTTAAGACAGACCACAGGCCCCTCAGATGGCTCATGCAGATGAGTGGTGAAAATCTAAATCCCTTGAGGTGGTCAATTTCCCAACAGGGGATGGACTTTACAATGGAAAATCACCCGGGGACTGAACACGACAATGCTGATGGTCTCTCCAGATATGACCAAAGATTCAATGCATGGCCCTACGGGAATTACACACAGCCAAGCCAGAACGGCACAGCCTATTACCCGAGTGGAGCATCGATGCAGCGCCTGCCTTGCAACAGAAAATTTGACGCGTCACCTCACCCGATCAACGCAAGCACCTGTGCCTTCTCTAGCGCATCAAGGATTTCTCCGCATTGTCCCTGGGTGTCATAGAAGGACCCTGCACCACAGTGAGGAACCTGGACTGTGTGTGTAAACCTGTGCTGCAGGAAAAGAAATTACGCAACTTCGGTGCCGCATCAGAGAAACCGATGCACACCCTATTTTTTCCACGCACCTCCTCCTCTGCGATCCTCATGCATGTAATTTTTGCGAGCACCAGGGACTTTGTGAAATCAAGCATTAACTGTTTATTTACTTGAAAAGAGACTTCTGAAATTCACATTTCAACTAGTACTTATTGAATCTTTATCATTTGTACCTTAATTTAACAAGTTAAATATCTTATATTTTTCTAAACTTGTGTGGGGTATTATTGTGGTGTTTGTATTGTTTTACTGTATGAGTTATTACACAAATACATTACACATTGCTTTCTAAGTTAATCTGACTGCTCAGTGCCAAGCTACCAGAGGGTGGGTACAAGATAATGTGGATTGTATGTGACTTACCCCTGCTAGGATTGTGGCCCCTATTTGGGCAAGGGTGTATACCTCTGCCAACTAGAGACCCCATTTCTAACACACAGACCCATCTTTCTCTTTGGCAGACAGGAGGTCAGGAAGAGGCTCACTCATTTTCTTCACCCCATCATCTGTTGCCAGGAGCATTGTTACCTTAGACCATTCAAAGTGAGGCTTGAGGCAGTTCACATGCAGGACCCTCAAAGGGTTCCTGGGAGTCTGCAAGTTCACCAGATAGGTGACATCACTCTTGCGCTCCACCACCTCGAAAGGCCCAGTCCACTTCTACTGGAGCACCCTAGGCTCCACTGCGGCCATCACCAAAACTTTTTGCCTAGGCTGGAACTCAACCAGAGTGGCATTCTGGTCATACCAGCTTTGCATGTCTTCCTGGCTTGCCTCCAGGTTCTCATGAGCAAGCCGCCAGAAGCGGGCTGTCTGGTTTCTAAAAGCCAGCATGTAACTGAATACATCCTGGGGGGTCTTACTAGGGGCTTTCGTCAAGCCCTCCTTCATCAGGCTCAAAGGTTTCCTGACCGGGTGGCTATACAGTAACTCAAAGGGACTAAATTCAAGACCCTATTGAGGCACCTCATTGTAGGCAAACTGAAGGCATGACAAGAGGACGTCCCACTTCCGTCTCAAGGACTCTGACAGGCCCATAATCATGCCCTTCAAGGTGCGGTTGAATCTCTCAACCAGACTATTACTTTGGGGGTGGAAAGGAGTGGTGAACTTATAGGTCACCCCATACTCCTTCCACAGAGACTTCATATAAGTAGACATGAAGTTGGTATTTCTGTCAGATACCACTTCCTTGGGGAACCCTATGCAGGTAAAAGCACCCATCAATGCACATCCCAACACAGGGGCAGTGGTTGATCTTGGGGGAATCGCTTCTGGGTACCAGGAGGCATGGTCCACCAAGACCAGGATAAACCTGTTGCCCAAAGCTGTCTTGGGGTCCAGAGGCCCCACAATGTCAATACCCACCCTCTAAAAGGGGGTGCTGACAACCGGAAAAGGTTAGAGGGGAGTCTTACATTTCCCCCCACTCTTGCCACTTGCCTGACAGGTTTGGTAAGACCTGTAGTAAGCATCTGAGTGCCTGCAAATATGGGACCAGTAAAAGTGGGTAACAAGCCTCTCAAAGGTCTTATCCTGCCCCAAATATCCCACGAAAGGCACATCATGTGCCAGACCCAGTTGGAAGGCTCTGAAACACTGGGGTACCACCAGCACATGGGCTGACCCAGGCTCAGCAACCTTAGGCTCACTACACAGGAGGCCATCCTCCCAGTAAATCAAATGTGATCCAGTCTCCTTGCCAGACGCCTGGTCTGCAGACTGCTGCCCCAAATCCTTCAGAGTAGAGCATGTCTTCTGTGCCTCACATAATGCCTCACTGGGGGATCCCCCTTCCTGCTGCTACTGAGTCAGCTCAGGGACCTCCCCCAGTTCAGCCACCTGTTCCCCTGTAGGCTCCATGGCCTCCCCCTTAGGTTCAGCCGCCTCCTGGACCGTGGGAACTGTAGGAACTGGTTTCCAGCACCCCTTCCCCTTCCTCCTCCTGGCAGACACATGGGTCACTGTTTCAGGCTCCAGGGTCTCCTGATCACCCTGTCGGGCTGCATTGTACCATGTGGGCACACAGGCAGACCCAACATCTCCAAGTGAGACCTGCATTCCACCTCCTTCCAAGGAATTTCCTCCAGGTCATTGCCAATCAGACAATCTACAGGCATGGTTGAACTCACAGCTACCTTCAAGGAACCTGAGACCCCCCCATTCAAAGGGAACCTGCGCCAGTCTGCACGGGTGCTCTGAGTTGTCCACTGCAACTACTTTGTGAAGTGAATGAGGAACTACTTTCTCTTCAGATACCAGGTGACACCTCACTGCAGTCACACTGGTCCCTCTGTCTCTCAGAGCCTCCACACTCTGCCCATTGATGGTCACCCACTGCCTGTACTTCTTAATGTTCTCAGGCTCAAGGCTCCTCTGGGCCATCTCACTGTCCAATAGTGAGACAAGGGTCATCTCAGCTGGCTCTCACCCACCTGGAACCAACTCTTCCCCAAGAGCTACACTAGCCAACCCCCGTGACTGAGCATCAGGGGGTTCCTGTGTCCACTTGAGACATTTGGGGTCCCCCCTTATGTGATCCACCTGAACAAATGCAAAGCACTTGCAGGGACCCTTCTCTGCAGGCTCCCTATAGAGATCCACAGTTTCTTTTCTATGGGAGGCTGGGAATTCTTACCCTGGGAACTAAGTTGGGACCCTTTAGAGAAATCCCCCTGTTTCCCTATACCGCCCCACTTCTTCTGATGGGGACCCTGCCCACCGTTAGCATGGTCTCCCTCATACCTCTCCTGGGCCCTGGTGCTCTCCCACCGGTCTGCTTCCGGTGCAAGCTTTCTGGGGTCAGCTGCTTGCTGTCAAGACTGGACAAATGCTCCCAAGCAATTAAATTGTACCACCCCTCATAAGTTGTTACCTTGCTGCCCTTCACTCAACCATCCAGTGACCTGCAGAAAGAGTCAACACATTCCAACCAAGATTGGGATTCCTTCTTTTTGTAGAACATAAACTTATCCCTGTACTTCTCAGGGGTGAGACAACATCTTGTGAGTAGGGCATCTTTCATGATAGAGTAGGTGAACCCCTGAGGATCCCCTAAGGATGTCAGAGTGCCCCCCCCCCACCTCAAACTGCTTCCACAGACCCACCCACCAAAGTGCTCCAGGGACCATGTTCATGTACAGAGCAGACTAATACCCCTTTGTCTCTTCTATGGCCAGTCAGCTCCTCTAACTCCAACTGGTGAGCCCTCTCTGCCTGTCTGTCCTGCAGGAGTTAGACCCTTGGATGACTCGCTGGTACCTGCCCTGGAGATCCTTCACCCAGGCATAACAGGTCCATCCACTACACCATTGTGTATACTCTACACCTCCTCATCCTCATCCTCATTCTTATCCTCTGTGTACCCCTCAGCCTCCTAGACTGTCACCCAGGCCCTCAGTGCCTTTTGCAGCTCCTCCTTCCTGGCGGAGCTCTTAATGGGACAGGCAAGATCCTTGCAAAATTGTTTCAGTTGAGCAACTGTATAGCTCTCCAGGTTGTCCAACTCAAAAACAGCCTTTGCAGAAACAGCTGATGGATCCCCAGTTGAGACATGATGGTAAGGTTCACTCACAGATGCAAAGTTCCAGTGCAGAAAAGAGTTCGCAATAACAAGTTCAAAATCAATAAAATAAAAATATTAAAGCAGGAAAAGTCCAAAAAGAGAAAAAGCTAAATCACAAGACAAGTAGCATGTGGTCACATAATGGTCTGCACAAAAAACAGTAGTGTACACTTAATCACTGTATGTCACGTACAAATGCAAGTCCAATCCCACCCCCTGATCACCAATGTTAGAAATGGGGTCTTTGGTTGGCAGTCAGTTTGCACTCTGTCCAAGCAGGGACCTTCATTCTAGTCAGGGTAAAGGAGAAACAGACCAGGGTAACCTCCACTCACCCCTTTGGTAGCTTGGCACAAGCAGAAAGGCTTAACCCCAGAAAAAAATTGTAAAGTATTTATACCAACACACACAGTAATACAGTGAAAACACAAAAAATTGGACACCACACCAGTTTAGAAAATTAGGTGATATTTATATAAATCAAACAAGACCAAATCGACAGAAATCCAACATACACAAGTCAAGATATGAATTTAAAAAGAATAAGGACCTCATTACGACCCTGGCGGTCGGCAGTAATTTGCGGAAAGGCACTACCAACAGGCTGGCGGTACCTTTTCCCAAATTATGACATTGGCGGTTTGGCTTAAGCCAAAACGCCAATGTACCACTCCGACCGCCAGGGTGGTAACGGCCGATGGGCTGGAGACTTCGGTCTCCAGCCAGGTGGCCAACACAAAAATCCCACCCTCGGGATTATGAGCCCGCCTACCCCCATGGTTTTCGTGGCAAGCGTACCACCACAAAAATCATGGCAGTAGGCACTAGCAGTGCCAGGGAGTTCCTTCCCTGGCACTGATGGGGTCTCCCCTGCCCCCTCCCACTCCCCAGAGTCCTCCTTACCCCTCCCTCTTCTGCCCCAGCACATTTACACACCCACACGCACACACATATACACATATACACGCATGCATACCCACATCCACCCACATATGCACACATACATTCCCACACACTGCAACACACACCAACATACTTTGATGCACACACACACATTCACAACACACAACATACACGTACACTTACATTCAGTCATTCACACACTCATTCAACGTGACTCACACCCGCATGCACGCATACCAAAACATACACACACACCTCCCACACACCAACAACACCCCCACCACCTCTCCTGTCGGAGAACGATTTACCTGCCTGCAGGGGTTCCTCCAGCTTGAGACGGGACGCGGCGCTGTTGTCAGCAGCAGCGTCCGCCAGAAAAACACTGTCAGGCCCTATCAATTCTCATGATACGGTCAGCTGTGTTTTGCTGGCGTGGTGCTGCTGCTGACAGCAGCGCCACCTTACCGCTGTCCTCCGCCATGACCGTCAGCAGTACTCTGCCAGCTTTCTAGCTTAATTCCGTCGGCTGTCATAATGCGACACAGTGACGGTATGTTGGCAGCCCTTGCCGTGGTGGTAGGCTGCAGTTACCGCAAAAGTTGTAATGAGGGCCAAAGAGTCTTAGGCCCTCAGTATGAACTTAGCGGTAAACACCGCCGACCAACATGGTAACAGTGACCAGAAGACCGCCAGTAGCGGTAGACTGCACACCGCCGAATAATGATGCCAAAAAGTTAAACCTCAAAAAATCCTGCAACCTCCACCCACCACCAGGGCCTACGACATCGGAAAGGCAGTACACCCCACACAGCCACCGCCATGCAGACAAATATTCCGCCCACCAAATAATGATGCACAAATCAGTGTGGCACACCGCCACAGCCAGCAATGGGACCCACCAACAACAAATGCACACATAGGCAATGTTGAAACCCACACACCTGACACACATCCACAACACTATAAAACACTCACATACATACCCCACAATCCTTTGCATTGCTAATAGCACGACTGAGATTGACAACCCAACACACATACACTGAACCCAACATCACACAAGTCACACACTTAAATACACCACCAAAACACATACATACCCCAAACACTATTACAAGCCACACACACAAGCACACAACAGCACCCTCACCAACACACCCACAACACACCACCCACAAGGCACACCATGGCACCCCCTAAGCACCCCCACTTCACAGACAGGGAGCTAAGGACCATGGTGGATGAAATACTCACAGTCGAGCCACAACTATTCGGGGCACAGGTGCAGCAGACACCAGTGACCAGGAAGATGGAGCTATGGCAGCGGATAGTCAACAAGGTCAAGGTAGTGGGAAACCATCCACATACAAGGGGTGACATTTGGAAGAGATGGAATGACCTGCGCGGGAAGGTCCGGTCAATGGCATCCAGGCACAACATTGCAACATTGCCGTACAGAAGACTGGTGGTGGTCCCCCAACTACTCCCCCAAATACACTGACAGGGAGGAGAAGGCCCTGGCTATCCTGCACCCGGAGGGCCTCACCAGACTCACTGGAGGACTGGACTCTGGTAAGTCAACTAAAAAACCCTAACAGTCACCACGCTTATAATGCCTGTATCACCCCACCCCTCTCACTTCCACCAGGACCCCATCCCACACCCAAGTTCCCTGCATGCCCACAATCCCACAAACAAATCTCCATCCAGCCCCCTGGGCACAGTCACCTACCTCTGCATGGATTGCCAGTGGCACTACAGCACCAACAATGCACATCCACCCCCACATAAAATTTAATTAAATGTACATGAAGGGACTTTGCATGTCACAACAGGGGACTATAACCATCAAATAGTACAGAACAGTGCAGCAATTGCTGATAAAGTACGAGACACCCACCTGTCTAATCCCCCACACACAGGCACCACCACCCATGCCACCTGGACGGAGACGTCAAGGAATGCCAGCACCCCAACTGAAGACAGAGGCCCCATTCAGGAGAGTGCAGAGGGATGTCTGGAAATAGAAGAACTCCCTGGCCCATCACACAGTCCTGGACTGTCACCTTCCGGCAGCCCCACCCAGGATACCACTGACACCCCTACCACACAGCCACCATCATCAGCTCTGGCCAAACGGCCCCACACCAGTGTCTCCCGACAACGGACTGGCGGACCACATGTACAGAGGCCTGAGTCTCCACCCACCAACAGGCAGGATGATGAAGGGCCCAGTGCACGTGGGGCTGCCAGACCTGTGAAGGGGACACAGGCACAGAGGGCTAGGGCCAGTGGGAGGGCATCAGTGGCCCAGGGGGGTGGGCAAAGAATGGATGCATCAGTCCAGGAGGTGATATCTGAGGTCCTGGGAGCATACCACCATACCCAAGACAGGATGGGCCAGATCCTGGCCACCTTGGAGCAGAATCAGGCGCTGCAGATAGCACACCACCAGGAGGCCATGGAACAATGGAAACAGCTCAATGCCACAATGGCCTCCATTGCAGGGGTGCTGCAGCACCAGTACCACAACTAGTCTGAGACCTCCACCCACCTGCAAGCCCCGACCTCTAGCCAGGAAACTGCCCTGCCAACTACATCTGCAGCAGCTACTGGACTGGTGGCACTGCCAGAGGAAACGCAGGAAACATGCACCCCTACCCCTGCAGCCCAGCTTACCATCACAAATGTGCCCTCAGACCCAGATATGCCACTGAAACACCAGCCAAGACCAAGCCCAGCGCCAGGAAGTGACTCTGCCCTGAACTGTCTCCCTTTTGTGCCACTGAGCTACCTTGTTGACATGCCACTGCCATCACACCATCTTCCAGTGGTCACAGTGCTACCAACAGCTGACATATGTACCTGAGTATGAATTTGCACCATGTGTCCACTCTCTTTCACTGTCCCAAATCTTATGTATATTTTGCCATTCAATAAATACACCTATGCACTCAAATTGTATGTCCCTCGTCAATATGAGATATGAATTGTGAGTGTGCATGCATTAGACAGTTAATATAATAATCACACCTTTATTGCAGGAGGGGATCCAATGGACGGTAGCATCTGAAGTATGTCACACTGTACACAATAGTGGGTTTCCTGGCCCATGCCAAGTCAGTCATCAGTTAGCATTGTCACTAACAATAGACACCACATTACTTATTACATGAGTAAGACTGAAACTATACAGTGAATACATCGGCATCATTGAACAGTACCTTAGAGTCACTAGAAGTATAGGCAGATTAGCTGGGTCCTGGAGTTGAGATCTTCCCCCTCTTCTTTCTCACGGTCACTCTCATCCCCTCTCTGAGCTTGCAGGGCTGGTTGTACAGCTCCCTCCTCTTCCAGAAGGGGTATAGGTTTCCTCACAGCCAAGTTGTGCAGCATGAAGCAGGCCACCACTTTCTTACACACCTTGTCAGGGACATAGCACAGGGATCCCCCAGAGAGATGGAGGCAACTAAATCTAGACTTGAGGAGACCTATAGTGTGCTCAATCTCTCTCCTAGTACATCCATGGGCCTCATTATAATTCCTCTCTGCATCTGTCCTGGGATTCCTCACAGGTGTAAGGAGCCATTGCAAGTTGGGGTAGCCATAATCACTTGCAAAAGTGGGTGAAAGAGGACTTTAACAAACTGACATTACTTGCATACAGCCTAGCTGTCAGCTATGTACTGATCCAGTGTCATACACACTCACCTATGAGCCATCCTCTATCCCCTTGTAGTTGTTACATCATGTGCGGCACACTGCTGTTTCTCAAGACAAATGAATCATGGACTGAGCCTGGGAACCTGTCATTGACATGTGATATGTAGTGATCAGCAGTACACACCAATTTTACATTCATGAAGTGGTAGTTCTTTTGATTCCTATACACCTGTTCATTCACTCTTGGGGGTATGAGAGCTATGTAGGTTCCATCAATGACACCTATCACATGGGGGATATTAGCAAAGGCATAAAATCCAGATTTGATGGCGGGAAGTTCAGCCCTTTGGGGAAACTGGACATAGGTTTGCAAGTGTTGAACATAGGCATCAAGGAATTTGGACAGGATGAGGCTGAACATTGGCTGTGAGATCCCCGCATCCATGCCCACCTGAAATGAGCCTGTAGCCAAAAAATGGAGCACAGAAAGCACTTGCACAGTTGTAGGGATGGCATGCCAATTTCGCTTTGCCAGTTTCAAAACAGGGTGCATTAATGCACTGTGGTCATGGATTGTAGCTCTATTGAGTTGGTAGGTGATAATGATGTGACGTTTCTCCATAGTTTCCAGATCTACCATGGGTCTGTTTACAGATGGGGCCCTCCCTCGCCTCATGGGTCTGTACCTATGGGGGAGGAAAAAACACATTCTGAGTGTCAACTTACACTTGCATTTCCATGATGTCACTGTATTTTCCAAAGTGCGACATGTGGGTAACACACACAAACAGAAAGTAGGAGGTACACATCAGGCAAATGTGCACTGAGTCAACTCTGCCATAATTACATCACAGTGTGGACACACTTCCAAAGATGGGTACGTGGGAGGATTATAAAATCATGTCAGCAAGCGATGAAGGGGAGAGAGATTGGGGCCCTGGATGAGGACCCTGGCCAGGCTATGGTGACGTGGTGGTAGCAAAATGGCAGCCTCCTGCCATCCAGGTATGATAGAGTGGAAGTGACTTCATTCCACTGGCGTTAGTTGTCATGGTGGAAGGCGGTGTTCACTGCTGTGCACCTGATCATTGGATTACATGGTTGTCAATGGGGAACCTGGGCCAATCATGATCACTGCCGGTGATGACGGAGCACACCGCCGCAGTATCTGTGCCATTTTTTCAGACCCTTGACTCCTGATTCCCGTGAAGGGTAGTACTCCACTGCGTGTGCTGCTGTATCCTGACTCTGGTCCCTGAGATGGCGCGGGATACAGGGGAACGGTCCCCGGCCTTCACTGCGCAGGAGCTGGAAAAGCTGGTGGATGGGGTCCTACCTCTGTATGCGAGGTTGTATGGGTGACCAGAGGAGCAGGTGAGTTGGCATCTGTCTTGCTTAGATGTGTGTGATTGTGGTAGATGCCTGTATGCATGTGTGTCCGATGTGTGACTGCCCAGCCGTAGTTGTCTGGCATGTTCTGTCTGTGAGTTAAAAACATGCCTGTCAACAATGGCCGTTCCATATGGAACGACATGGCATTTGTATTCAGTGCACCCATACTGACACCTGATTCTTTGCTTTGTGTGTCCCATGCAGGTCAGCGCCCACCAAAAGAAAGGCTTGCAGCAAGTCATCGCCAAGGAGGTGCAGACCCTGGGGGTCTACAACCGGTGGAGCACCCACTGCAGGAAGCAGTGGGAGGACCAGAGGCTCTGGGCCTTGAATACTGGAGAGGCCCATTTGGGGAAGGTCTCCCAATGAGGAAGGGGTGCCCGTTGGACACTGACCAACCCTAATGGCCTGCATTCTGGCAGGGGCCTATCCAGATTTGGATGGGCACTTGAAGGCAGCACAGCAGCCACAAGGGGGTGAGTACCAACACTGTTGTGATACCGCTTTGATGGATGTATGTTGGTGCTGTGTTATGTATGCATTGTAGTGCCAGGCACATGGACAGGTGTGTTCCTGCAGTCCTGCCCCCTCCAAGTCCTTGGGATGGTGTAAGGGCTAGTTTGGCAAGTCTCTATAGGCCTATGAAGGGTCCCCTTTCTGTCATCTGGTATTCATTATGGCCTTATGGACTTGTAAGTACAATGGCTGGGCATGGTCTCTCATCGGTGTACTTCCCACAGTGTATCAGGTTCGTGTTTCATGAGGGTTATGTGGTGTATTCTGGGGTCATGCCCACTAGTCAGGGGCACAGTCATTACGTATGCTGTCTGTGCTGAGTGTACGTCCGTGACCTGGATGGGAATGTGTGTGAGCCAAAATGTATATATATTCTCCCTTGTTTTATTTTCCCACCCCTGTGTTCTTGTGTCCCTGTGTACATTAGCATCATCTTGCGAGGGAGCTGAGGATCCGGTGAGTGTGTATGCAGCAGCCCACGGTTCCAAGGAGGCAGAGTCGAGCGACGCCAAGTGGACCAGTGGGTTGGAGGGTGAGGGGAGTACCATGGGGGAGGCAACTACCAATGGAGGTAATGACTCAGATACCTCCTCCAATGGCAGCTCCCTGGTGGTGGCGGACCCTCCTGGGCCCACCCATTCTTTGCCATCTTCTGCCACCCCCATACCATCACCGCCCTCCCAGTTGCTCCCCACCAAGTTGCCTATGCCCGCTTACCCAAGAGGGTGGGCATCTCCTCCGCCCCAGGCACCTCATCCCCTGCCCCAGTCATCCCTGCTACCCTCAGAGAGGAGGCTATTGACCTCCTGAGAACCATCTCTGTAGGGCAGACAACCATTGTGAATTCCATCCGGGGGCTAGCATCCCAGATGCAGCAATGAAATTCATACTTGGAGGGAATTGACTGTGCCATGTCTGGCCTACATAGATATTTCAGGCTATGGCCTCCTCTTTGATGGCAGCCAGTGCCTCTAGTCTTTCCGTCCCCCTTCCCCCCACCTCTACCCCTTCCAGCACCCCACTCCCTTCAACCATCCCAATCACACATACAGACAGCCATGCACACAGATCAACACACAAGAAGCACACTGAAAACCCCAAGCATCACACTTCCCACCTCAGGCAGACACACACCTAACATAGAAAAGCACACACAACAACATCCACTTCCCCCAGTTTGTCGACCTCCCCCGCCACCCTGTCTGTCACCTCACCATTCACACCCACACGCACTGCACCCTCAGTCACTGCTGCTGCCCCCATTCAAGCAGTCACCACATCTGACATCCAGTCATACACCCCAGACACCACACCTGCACTCACCATGACTACATTGACAGACACTTGCAGCACACCCAACAGACCTGCAGACACCCAGACAACATCCATGTACACTGGCAGCCTGTCTTCTCCCACTTTGTCCACCACCCAAAACACTCAGACATTTGCAGACATCCACACCACACACATCCACCACACATAAGCATACTTTACAGGCACCTGCATCCACGTCTGGCACACCTACACCTGATACAGCACCCTCTCATCCTCCACTCTCAGACCTGCCTCCAAATCCCCTCCAACTGCACCTAAGAAGTTTTTCCTCTCCTGTGTTGACCTGTTTGATCCCACAGGCCCACCCCATCTTGTCCCTAAACATGCCCATCTCCTTGCCCAGTCCACTCCTTCCTCGTCCATGTCCTCCTCAGTCCGCCCTTCCCATTCCCGAGCCCCTTCCCAAGGGAGGAAGAGGCCACGTGTTGCCCCAGGTCCCTCTGCTGCCCCAGGTCCCTCTGCAAGCTCCCGGTCCAAGCCCACTCCCCCTCCTTATAAGGGCAAGCCCAACCCCCCTCCACCTGCCAAACCTAAGCCCAAAGCCCCCCCTTCCAGATGTAAGTCCCCACCCCCACAACCCCCTGCCCCTGTTTAGTGAGGTGCCAGGCTGCCCCATTGATGCCCCTTTTGAGTGGAGTACACTTTGCACTTCATGGTCACGTCACGTTCGGCCTATATTGGCCCTTCTGGGATTTAAAAATGGACTGGCCAATGGCCTTATTGGACATTATGGTTCTTACATTTCAATAATTTTGATTGCCCAGTAATGCTGTTGGCACAATGTAGTGACATTGTTCACATTTCTCTGTGGGGTTGTGGTGTGCACATGTGTGTACTTTGGTGCAGGTCTTTGTTGGCTTGTGTCTGGTAAGTACATTTTGTTATGGTATGTTTGGCTTGGGATGGTTGGTGGGGTTGTGAGTGTGTTGAAGGGTGGGTGGGGTGAATATGTAACTGTGCCCTTTCTTCCCATGTGTAATAGGCTGCGATACTTACCATTGTCATCTTCGTTTTCGGTTACAGTCCTGGAGAAATATGGCAAGGAGGAGCACTGGGATTATTTCCAACTCTTTCTCCATGTCTGCGTCGGCGTGTTCTGTGTGCCTCCGAGGAGTGTTTCCTTTTATATTGTTGTGTGGCGGTGGTTTCCCCCCGGAACTGCTGGTGGTGTGGTGTTTCATTATTTGGTGGGCATGTAGGTCCTTTCCGCTGGCCTGTGGACGGCCTTCTCTGTCCTCATCAGGACTACAAAGATGGCAGTGTGTGGACAATCAGCTAATTGTTTCTTATGTACTTCATTATTTGGCGGTCCGGACCGCCAGCCTGTTAGTGGTAGTTACTGCCTCCGCTGACGGTGCTGTGTTTACCGCCATGTTCATAATGACCACAATAATCCTGAGAAAACAGTGAGAATGCTGTGGTTACATAAAAGTACCTGGTTAGCGTAAAAAATAAAGCTGCACGGGCGAGCGTGTGTTGGAAAAGTCAGCGATGTATTGGTTCCTTACTCGCAAGCGAGGTCGTGCGTCGTTTCCTTCTCCGGTTGGGACGGAGATGTGTCATTTTTCTCCTTTGCAAGAGAGTGATACGTTTATTTCCAGACAGTGTACCTCGGATCCAGGCAGGCTTTGCTTCGATCTTTCACACCAAGCGATGTTGCATTGAAATCCAGTCACACGGCATCAGACAACCGGGCTGCGTGGGGTTTGTGTCATTATCAGCCTCTGTAGGCGGGTGTTGCGCATCATTTCTCCAGCCACGTTGCGTTGATCTCCCAGCCGCTCTGCAGATGGAGCATCGATTTTAGCTGTGAAGCCGGTGACGCATTGTTTATCAGCCACGTTGTGGAAGTTGCGTCTAAACTTTCCCCACACTGCAGTGTTTGTGTGGATTTCAGTCCTTTTCCACCAGCTCACCTTTCAAGGGCCCAGGGACTGAATAGGGCACCACTTGGCAGGGCAGGAGTCTCATCAGAGAGTCCAGGTGCTGGCCGAGAGAAGTCTTTGATGGCCCTGAGACTTCAACAACAGGAAGCAAGCTCAACTCAATCCCTTGGAGATTGTTCTCAAGCAGGAATGCACAACAAAGGGCAGTCTTTGTCCCCTTTCACAGGCAGAAGCAGCAACTGCAGGATAGCCCAACAAAGCACAGTCACAGGCAGGGTAGCACTTCTCCTCAGCTCTTCAGCTCTTCTCCTTGACAGAGGTTCCCCTTGAATCCTTGAAGAAATCTAAAACTCTGGGGTTTTGGGTCCCCTACTTATACCCCTTTCTGCCTTTGAAGTTGAAAAACTTCAAAGGAAAGTCTCTGTTGATCACAAGATCCTGCCTTGTCCAGGCCAGGCTCACACCAGGGGGTTAGAGACTGCATTTTGTGAGGGTAGGTACAGCCTATTCAGATGTAAGTACCCACTCCTCCCTCCACTACAGCTCAGATAGCCCATCAGAATATGCAGGCTACTCCCCAGCTCCTTTTGTCTCACTGTTTAGAGGGAATTCCCACCAGCCCAAATGTCAGTCTGACCCAGACAGGGAATCCACAATCAGGCAGAGCCACAGAATGGTTTAAGCAAGAAAATGTACACTTTGTAAAGTGGCATTTTCAAACTGACAATTTAAAAACAAACTTTACAATAAGATATATTTTTAAATTGTGAGTTCAGAGACACTAAACTCCACATTTCTATCTGCCCTCAAAGGGGTGTCGCGTGGGCTCTCATTATCCTAAATGAGACTACTGGATTTCTAGGCAGCAGGATCGATAACGGTGTGGGGGACTGAGTCTGGCCCACGTGTAAGGAACTCTGTCACCCTAAATCTGTTTTTTGCTCCGGCTAACTAGCAGTGCCTCATTTCTCCCACGGGGAAGAAATGATTAGGCAGCCGAGCGCATGACATCTTTGGAACTTCTCAGGGAAGTCGTGGTCACTCAGATCCAAACCAACTCTCTCATTTACAATATGGTCTCATATACAAATGACAAAGACAGTATAAGTTTTATATAATGTTTTAATAAAACGACTGTATTTTAGATAATAAGGCGTGAGCCGCAATAACCAGAACAATACAACATAGTAGGATTGAAATAGTCACCAGGAGAGTAAAACATAAGAACAAAGCTATCATAGTGCCTAACAGTTTCTACTCTCCCTCTGCGTGTTCTATTTAGAGCACAGCATGTTAAGCTTCTAGCTTGCCTTTCTGAATCACTGGGGAGACATCAGCCCTCATACCTGAGCAAAGGCCTGTGATCTGGTTCAGCATCTGCAACAAGGCAGTCAGCGTCTAGTTGTGGGTCTCTGGTCGGAATCTCCCTCTTGCATGTATTGGGACAAGGAAGTGATTTTATAACTAACATGTGATCGTGATCACAAAATGTCCCTACGCAGGAATGCCAAATCTAAACTCCTACCACATCTATCGGCAATGTACCAGACTGTATCCTTGACTGAAGCACAGAGTGAATATGTTATGGAGAACTCCAGTGCTGAAGTAGGCAAAACAGTGTGATATGAATAAAAAACAACACTGTAGAACTGGCTATTTGAAAAATAACAGTACAAAGCCTAATAAAAAGCATTTAGAGCAAAGTGAACAGAGGCTCTAAGCTGTCAGCAAATGAATAAAATACATTCAGGGCAAAGTGCACAAAGGCCTAAAGCCTGAAGCTAATGCGCAAAGGATACGTAAAACTAACCAAACTACACCCTCCCCTTGTCAGTAGCAAGTGGTTCCAATAATATAAAAGCATGCCTCAAATATAAACAATATATTTCGACAAGGTAAGAAGACAACAAAGTCATAAATTTAGGAAACATGTGACGATAAAGCCAAATTCAATATAGTGTCAATTTTGCCGGAGAAAAAAATCCAATTGTCAGACAGAAGCAATAGAACGTAGGAGCTCCTCCACTTCGATATATGTTAATATCGTAAGATCCACGCCACAAAGTACCATGGAGCAGGTGTGTTCCAAAGCCCCAAAACCATTCAGGGCGGCACCCAGTGCAGGGCTTATGAAAGAGACAATACCATCTTCCTCCAGGAAGGGAATCTCATAAACCGCCTCACAAAGCAAACGCAACCGTAGTGCACAAGTCTGGGAATGAGCCCTAATCAGGAACATCAACAGATCAGGATCGACCACTGGAGGGCGCTGCAGTGAGAGGCACCGAAACATGGGTTGCACACAATCCAAAACCGGTCTGAATGACAGAGACCAGTCACACTCCAAATGTCCCAGGCATCATGCGTTCACGACACAGCTGCGCTGACGGGAGCAGCAATATAGGATCTCGTCGTGGCGGGACAGCCATTGCGAAAAAATAGCAACAATAGCAAGACTCCAGCCAATAAAGCCAAAGTAATCGGGAAACCCCCAAAAATGCTTCCAAAAATAGAGTGATTGCCGAAGGTATCAAACCGAATATGGAAGAGAAGGTGTGAGCGAAACCAACACCAACGGCTTTGAAAAAATGAGCAATACCAGCAGTGCTGGATGCATTAAATATACGTACCACAAGTTCACCGAAGTGACTTGGAAAGTTAGTATTCAAAAGGGACTGTATCTCCGCCGATGACCTTGCCACCTGAAGTGTGTAGGTCTCGCTAGCAGATGTAAGGGCCACATGCTTTTGAAACAATAAAGCTTTCAGCCAACTCAACTTGTCAAAATCAACCTTGGAAGTAGCAATTCTGAGGCCAGATGTCCGCTACCTCCCTAATTTGAGTGGGGGGAAACAACACATTCCCGCAGCACGTAACGGCCTTGTTGACAACGACAACGTAAACTATTCCGGCATGCATGCCACAACAGCGTTCGCTGTTAAGAACAATGTAACTGCCGTTAGAAAGCACCTGAAAGTGTTTTTAATAACCAGGACTGGAACACCCTTCAAATAACAAGCTAAGTTAGCTATCGAAGCGTTACACGCTCCGTGCAAGGACAGCTGTTTACAAACCATGGAATGGCTGACAGAAGATTCGCATTCGCTACCGCTAAGAAAAACCTCCCTCAAACCATTAACACATCTGTATTGAAAGGGAAGCTCCCACACCTCGTGTATGTAACTGTCTCCCAATAGTTCATATCTACCCACCGGAATGTGCTTCAAACAAGAAGTAAATTGCAGAGTGGAGATAGGCAAATTAATAACCCCATGAATCAACCACTCAGCTGACGGAATCTCAGCCACCGTGAAAGGCAGTTTCTCCAATTTCTCAATATTCAACATAACATATGTCGCTTCCTTTTTAGCCATCAACTGTTGTTGACGAGTCAAATTGAAGGAGATAAAGATCTCTCTGGCACGAATGTGCTGCCAAGGAACGCGACCCGCCTTCAAGGTTTGAAGAGTCCAACCCAGCTGCATGATGGACCGCGTCTGACTCTGCCCATGATATAAAGAAGACATGTCCGATTTAATAATGTCAATAGCAGAGGAAACAATGCTGTCAATCGTGTAAACACGGTCAGAAAGGGTATGCATGCCATTATCAACAACAGACAAAGGGGGTCATTCCAACCCTGGCGGTCGGTGTTAAAGCGGCGGCCAACCCGCAAACAGGCAGGCGGCCAAAAAAATTGAATTCCGACTCTGGTGGGAACCGCCAACACAGCCCGTCACTTTACCACTCCGACCGCCACAGCGGTACAGACAAGCAGCGCGGCGGTCACCGCCAACAGACAGGCGGCAAACAATGTACCGCCCACCCTATCACAACTCACCAATCCGCCACCTTTTCCGGGGCGGGAGCCCCGCCGATAAAAACACGGCAGAAACAGACTTCGAACGGGAAAACGCTCACCTCCATACACCCCACGAGGAATCTGGACAGCATGGAACCCGAACTACACATCCTACCAGCTATTGTCTACCTGCTCCTCTACCAGGAGCACGAACGCCGGCGCAGAAGACAACGGTGAGTACTGCACCTACGACACAGGGGAGGGGCGAGGCAAAAAATTACGGGGACACACATACGCCACACACCCACCCCCACACTCACCCACTACAACACACACATCAATGCAGAGCAACAAGTCAGAGTGACACCCCCAACCCCCCCGGAAGAATGCAAAGACAAAATAAAATGATCATTAAAAATGAAGTATATTATAGCATAATTGAAGTTAAGTGAAATATGAAAATATAAATAAAATATATTACATCATGAACAATATATACATAGGTCAAAAGTCCGTCCCATATTGGCTATCATCCATTGTTCGTGGGCCAATGGGCCTAAACACATGGGCAAAGCCCACACACAAGACCCGATTACATTGGAGAGAATACTGCAGGGGCATCAGATAGTAAAACTACAGGCACCTCAGGGGGAAGGGAAGGGGGGCACCTCAGCCAGTTCAGTCCACGACACCAGATCCACGAGGGGCCTCCATGCCCACTGTACCATCCTGGGGAGTGCTAATCCACAGTCTCACAAGTCTCTACAGTGGGTGGGTTGCCCACTGTATCATCCTGGGGAATGCAAAGCCACAGTCCATCAAGTGGATTACAGACTCCACTGGTTCTGGAGGAGGCATGGTGCCCAGAGTGCTTCGTAAAGCCCTGGCCGACACAGATCCGGCCCTGCCAATGGGCCAGCAGTGCTTGAGATGAAGGGCCCAGCGGAGCGGTGCTTGAGATGAAGGGCCCAGCGGAGCGGTGCTTGAGATGAAGGGCCCAGCGGAGCGGTGCTTGACAGGAAGGGCCCAGCGGAGCGGTGCTTGAGATGAAGGGCCCAGCGGAGCGGTGCTTGAGTGAAGGGCCCAGCGGAGCGGTGCTTGAGATGAAGGGCCCAGCGGAGTGGTGCTTGAGATGAAGGGCCCAGCGGAGCGGTGCTTGACAGGAAGGGCCCAGCGGAGCGGTGCTTGAGATGAAGGGCCCAGCGGAGCGATGCTTGAGATGAAGGGCCCAGCGGAGCGGTGCTTGAGATGAAGGGCCCAGCGGAGCGGTGCTTGACAGGAAGGGCCCAGCGGGGCGGTGCTTGAGATGAAGGGCCCAGCGTAGCGGTGCTTGAGATGAAGGGCCCAGCGGAGCGGTGCTTGACAGGAAGGGCCCAGCGGAGCGGTGCTTGACAGGAAGGGCCCAGCGGAGCGGTGCTTGAGATGAAGGGCCCAGCGGAGCGGTGCTTGACAGGAAGGGCCCAGCGGAGCGGTGCTTGAGATGAAGGGCCCAGCGGAGCGGTGCTTGAGATGAAGGGCCCAGCGGAGCGGTGCTTGACAGGAAGGGCCCAGCGGAGCGGTGCTTGACAGGAAGGGCCCAGCGGAGAGGTGCTTGAGATGAAGGGCCCAGCGGAGCGGTGCTTGACAGGAAGGGCCCAGCAGACCGGTTCTTGAGATGAAGGGCCCAGCGGAGCGGTGCTTGAGATGAAGGGCCCAGCGGAGCGGTGCTTGAGATGAAGGGCCCAGCGGAGCGGTGCTGGACGGGAAGGGCCCAGCGGAGCGGTGCTTGAGATGAAGGGCCCAGCGGAGCGGTGCTTGAGATGAAGGGCCCAGCGGAGCGGTGCTTGACAGGAAGGGCCCAACGGAGCAGTGCTTGAGATGAAGGGCCCAGCGGAGCGGTGCTTGACAGGAAGGGCCCAGCGGAGCGGTGCTTGAGATGAAGGGCCCAGCGGAGCGGTGCTTGAGATGAAGGGCCCAGCGGAGCGGTGCTTGAGATGAAGGGCACAGCGGAGCAGTGCTTGACAGGAAGGGCCCAGCGGAGCGGTGCTTGACAGGAAGGGCCCAGCGGAGCGGTGCTTGAGATGAAGGGCCTAGCAGAGCGGTGCTTGACAGGAAGGGCCCAGCGGAGCGGTGCTTGAGATGAAGGGCCCAGCGGAGCGGTGCTTGAGATGAAGGGCCCAGCGGAGCGGTGCTTGAGATGAAGGGCCCAGCGGAGCGGTGCTTGACAGGAAGGGCCCAGCGGAGCGGTGCATGAGATGAAGGGCCCAGCGGAGCGGTGCTTGACAGGAAGGGCCCAGCGGAGCGGTGCTTGAGATGAAGGGCCCAGCGGAGTGGTGCTTGAGATGAAGGGCCCAGCAGAGCGGTGCTTGCCACGGCGGGGCCCTGTTCAGCGGTGCTTGTCACGGCGGGGCCCTGTTCATCGGTGCTTGTCACAGCGGGGCCCTGTTCGGCGGTGCTTGTCACGGCAGTGCCCAGTTCAGCGGTGCTTGTCACGGCGGGGCCCTGTTCGGCGGTGCTTGTCACGGCGGGGCCCTTTTCGGCGGTGCTTGTCGCGGTGGGGCCCTGTTCAGCGGTGCTTGTCACGGCGGGGCCCAGTTCGGCAGTGCTTGTCACGGCGGGGCCCAGTTCGGCGGTGCTTGCCACGGCGGGGCCCAGTTCGGCGGTGCTTGCCACGGCGGGGCCCTGTTCAGCGGTGCTTGTCACGGTGGGGCCCTGGTCAGCGGTGCTTGACATGTGTTCCCAGGGAACCAGATCGGGCCAATATTTTCCGCTCAGTCGCCATCCGACCTTTCGCTTGCGGGGCCCTCCTGTGCTGGAGTCCTGGGCCCGTGGGTGTCCTCCTTCACACCCGAAATGGGGCTGGTGGGGCCCTCCTGGGCAGCTCTCCTGCTGCCGGAAATGTCCGCCCTGAGGCCCTTGCCCTCCTTCGCCAATTCTCTGGGGCCCTTGCCTCCCTTTGTGGATGTGCCAGGTGATGGTGCCAGGTTATTGCCTATGGGGCTGCCGTCTCTGGCCTCTCGCGCCGGCCCTTCTCTTTTTTAGTTTTTTTCCCAGGGGGTGGGCTGGCTGTCCCCTTGCTGCTGGCCGATGTTGCTGCCCTAGAAGCTGGTGGACTCCAATAGCCCTGGACTATGGTCCTTGTAGGTGCAGGGCTTGTGGTGGCTGAGGTGCTGTTTGGACTCTTACGAAATGGAGGGGGTGGGTCAGGTGATGCAAAGAGGTTAATTTTGGAGAGGAAAAACTTTTTAGGAGCAGTGGGAAGGGTAGGTGCAGTGGGTATGGGAGTGGAGGAAAAGGATGTGGTTGTAGGAGAGTCAAGTGTGCTGTCTTTGGGTGCAGGTGCTTGTGAGGGAGGCTGTCGTGAGGTGGATGGCTGTTGGGTGGGTGGCTTCCTGCGTTTGTGTGGTTTGGAAGAGGGGGTGACAGACACACTGGGAGAGGACACAGGGGACGTGTAAATGGCAGTGGGGGTGGTGACTGCACGTGTGCGGAGTGTTCTGGTGGGTGTGCTGGTGATGGACGTACTGGCTGATGGTGGTGTGCATGCAGGTGTGAGTGGAGACGTCACAGGGAGGGAGGAGGGAGGCGAGGAGGTGGGGGACACAGAGGAGGCAGTGGCTGTTGGCATGTCTGCATGTGGATGTTGCATGTCTGCATGTGGATGTTGCATGTGTGAATGCTTGTGTGATCTGTGGTGCTTATGTCTGGATGAGCTGCCCTTGGGTGTTGATCTGTGTGCAGGCTGGTCTGTAGGTGTGGCTGGGATAGGCAGAGGAACAGGGGAGTGGGACTGGGATGAGGAAATTGGAGGTGGGAGGCAGGAGACAGGGACAATGGCTGCCGTAGGTGCTGAGGCCAGAGCGTTGAACGATCGCTGATGGGCAGCCTGACCCGAATGACTGCCCTCCAGGTATGCATTGCTCCGGTGCACCTCCCTTTCTACACGCTGGATGGCATTCAGAAGGGTAGACTGCCCAACAATGAGCGTCTGGAGGAGGTCAATGATCTCCTCACTGAGGGCAGCAGGGGTAACTGGGGCAGGGCCTGAGGTGCCTGGGGCGAAGGAGATGCCCGCCTTCCTGGCCGAGCGGGCACGGGGCGAACGCTGAGGGGCTGCTTGGAGGGTGGAGCTGGTGCGCGGGGTGGCGGCTGTACCTGTTGTAGCGGTGGGCACGGATGTTGCCGCCACCACAAGGGAGCTCCCTTCCGAGGACGTGTCTGTGTCGCTGACGTCTCCACGGGTCCCTGTTGTGGAGCTCCCCTCGCCCTCCGTCTCACTGGTGAACTCGGAGTCGGTTGCATGGCCCTCTGGGGCCATGTGAGATGCAGCTCCCTCGTGCTCCGATGCCACTTCTCCTCCGCCTGATGATGCTAATGCACACATGAACAGAAAGACCACAAAAAAGGGGGGGGAGAAAAAATGACATGTTGAGTGCATGCATTGGCGACACCGTTGGCGGAGAGGACAGACCCAGAAGCCCCCTGCACTACGCCGCGCACTCAGTGTACACTACTCAATTATTGTGACTTGGCCTACAAGCCTATGGATGACAACTGCACACATAGGTGACCCAGGGCCATGGATAGCTGTACTTAGCACCCTACAGAGGTGGGGGGCGGGGGCACAGGGCCATGCCTTACGGAGGGGACCAGCCTACAGAAGTCGCCCTGGCCTAGAGATACCCACAGCCCTCCTCCCCCACCCAGACACCTCCACTGTGCGCTAACAAAGCAGAATGTGCTGGTACTCACCCCCTTGTGTCTGCTGTGATGTCCTCACGCGCCCATCCAAAACGGGGTAGGCAACCGCCAGGATCCGGGACATCAGGGGGGTCAATTGACGGGAGCCACCCCTCCTACGTTGGGAGGCCATCCCCAGCAGAGCCTCCGTGGTCTTCCTGCTCCCGCGGCGGATGTCCTCCCACCTCTTGCGGCAGTGGGTGCCCAGTCTGATGTGGACCCCCAGGGTCCGGACGTCCCTGGCGATGGCACGCCAAATGTCGATCTTCTGATGGGCGCTGACCTATGTGACATGGACAGGGTGGGAAAAAAAATATCATCATTTTCTGCATGGTCGATGAGAGTGGCCCCCCTCCCCAACCTTGCCATATGGCACATGCTTTCATCTGTTGTGCGATGCATGCCTCATTCGCTCCCCTCCCCACCATCTTTCATCCACCCCACTCAACACAGGCATTGCCCACAAAGCATGGTCCCAGTGTACTTACCTGTTGGTCTGGAGGACCGTAGAGTAGCGCATACTGGGGGAGGACCCCATTAACAAGTTTCTCCAATTCCTCAGATGTGAAGGCAGGGGCCCTTTCCCCAGTCGCAGCAGCCATTGTATCTTCCAGACCAAGGTCACAGCAGCACTTGCAGTATAGGTCCTCTCCTGTGGATGATCAGGTTTCGTGTGATTAAGCAGATAGAAGATGGCGGTCACGCCCGCGGCGGTGCGTACCACGGCGGTGCGTACCGCGACTGCCGGCGCACATCGTCATTGGCTCCTGAGACCCATAGGGTTCAATGTTAACCAATGCTGCTTTGCGCCGCGGTCTTCGACCGCCTACCGCCACGGTGTGCCACGCCAGCGCATTGACCTCACATCCCATTGTCACACTTCACAGGTCAGGCAGCCGCCATTTCAAGGGCCCACATGGCTTAATTTGTACTGCGTCACACAGGCCTAGGCCTTGCATTGCCACTCATACAAGCCATTCAATGCATAGCGAATCGTGTTCTGTGCAAGCTGTGGTTACG
Organism: Pleurodeles waltl; assembly: GCF_031143425.1. Taxonomy (NCBI): domain Eukaryota; kingdom Metazoa; phylum Chordata; class Amphibia; order Caudata; family Salamandridae; genus Pleurodeles; species Pleurodeles waltl. Next base: position 1,076,221,146 of record NC_090437.1, read on the forward strand.
TACCTGTGGGTTGCTTGACTCTGTGCTCCATGTTGTGCATCCTAGGCACCGTCCACTGGGACTTGCGAGGAGATGGAGGAATCTTCCCGTGTACAGACCGCTGGTGGACCTGTCGACAATGGAAGAAAGACATGTCATACTGACATACAGACTTGACCGAGCCACTATACAGAAACTGTGTGCCCAGCTGGAGCCAGACCTGATGTCCCCCATTCGCCAACCCACAGGGATTCCCCCTCTGGTGCAGGTTCTGTCAGTACTCCATTTTTTGGCAAGTGGATCATTCCAAACAACAGTGGCCATATCATCAGGGATGTCTCAGCCTATGTTTTCTAAGGTTTTGTCTGCCCTGATGAAATACATGCGGAGATACATTGTTTTCCCTGAGGTGGGCGATTTGGCTACAGTGAAGGGTGATTTCCATGCCCTTGGCCATATCCCCAACATCATTGGTGCCATTTATGGGACCCATGTGGCTTTGGTTCCCCCCAGTGAAAGTGAGCAGGTGTACAGGAACAGAAAAAGTTATCATTCGATGAATGTCCAGGTGGTCTGTTTGGCTGATCAGTACATCTCCCATGTAAATGCCAAGTTCCCTGGGTCAGTGCATGACGCGTACATCATGCGAAATAGCAGCATCCCTTACGTGATGGAACAGCTACAGAGACACTGTGTGTGGCTAATTGGTGACTCTGGTTACCCCAACCTGTCGTGGCTACTGTCGTGGCTACTGACCCCAGTGAGGAATCCCAGGACAAGGGCAGAGGAACGGTACAATGAGGCCCATGGGCGTACTAGGAGGGTGATCGAGCGGACCTTCGGCCTCCTGAAGGCCAGGTTTAGGTGCCTGCATATGACAGGTGGTCCCTAATGTACTCACCAAAGAAGGTGTGCCATATCATCGTGGCCTGCTGTATGCTTCACAACCTGGCTTTGCGACGCCAGGTGCCTTTCCTGCAGGAGGATGGTCCAGATGGTGGTGTTGTAGCAGCTGTGGAGCCTGTGGAGAGTGAAGAGGAGGAAGACGACGGGGATGAGACAGACAACAGGGACACAGTGATACAACAGTATTTTCAGTAGCACACAGGTACGAATCAACCCCGCCATTTTACATTTACTTAAAGTCTCCTGCCTCTCTACTGTCTGTGTTTCCCCCCAGTTTCTGTTAACTGAGTTGTGACTTTCCCTTCCGTTTTCAGAGCTGTGGGCCCCACTGCGTGACCTCTGCTTTGTTTGCCCATGGACTACAGCTGTGTGACAGTGGTATGTTGTCATCACAATGTAACTGAACATTTTGGCACCGTTATGTCTAATACATTTGTTCAAAATACAAGCAGACTCCACATTTTTTAAGTGCAATAAGTGATTTTATTAAAGTTCTAAATTTAGGGACATGATTGTAAAACGGTGATGGGTGATGGTGGAGTAATGTCCATGGCAGAGTCCAGTTTTCAGTCTCACAGGTGCATTGTCCATATGCCTGTGGAAGGATGGAGCAGGGGCAGTTTAAGTTTGGACAGGGTGACAATGTGGGACAGAGGGATGACATCAGGGGGTATTGTTTGCTGGCGGGGGTCTTGGCATCTTACTCTGTCTTCTTGTGAGATCTCAGGTACCGCTTGCGGGGTGGTTCTTCTTCTGCAGGAGGTGGGGTTCTGGTGGCCTGTCGTTGTGTGGGGGCCTCCTATCCACTAGCGCCGGCGGAGGTGGTAGGCTGTTCCTGGTCCAGGCTAGTGACAGGGGCCCTTTGTGGTGTCACATGGTCCCGCAATGTGGTGACTATCTGGTTAAGGGCCACGACGATGGTCCCCATTGCGGAACTAATGTTTCTCAGTTCCTCTCTGAACCCCATGTACTGTTCCTCCTGCAGTACCTGGATCTCCTGGAACCTGGCCAGTACCGTAGCCATCGTCTACTGGGAGCGGTGGTATGCTCCCATGATGGAGGAGAGGGCCTCTTGGAGAGTCCGTTCCCTGGGCCTGTCCCCCCCCTGTCGCACAGCAGCCCTCTCAGTTCCCCTGTTTCCCTGGGCCTCTGTCCCCTGGACCGTGTGCCCACTACCACTGCCCCCAGGTCCCTGTTGTTGTTGGGGTGGTGGGTCAACCTGGATGCCCTGTAGTGGTGGACACACCGCTGATTGACGTGTCCTGGAGACAGAGGCATGGGCCCGCTGGGTGGGAGCTGTGCTGGTGTTCCCAGAGGGGGTTAGGTCTGCTGTAGCCTGTGGCTGTCTGTGGAGAACCGACTGTCCCGAGGTCCCCGATGGGCCGGGCTGGTCATCTGGGCCCAGGGAGACAGAGCTGCTGTCATCACTGGGGGCCTCTTCTGGGGGTGGGATGGACATCTCTGGACCCTCCTGGGTGGTGTGGTGGCGTTCGGGTCCTGCAGGGGTATAAGAGTATGGTTATTGCTTCTGTGTGTGCCATTTCGTGTAATGGGTGGGTGGCCGTGTACCCCAGTCCTGGCATTCCCTTGTGGGGGCTTTTGTGACGGTGGCTTGTGGGGGAGATGGGTATGTGCAGTGGGCATGCTTTGGTGATGGGTGTCCATGCTTTGGGGAGGCATTCAGGGCTAGGTTTTGGGATGGGTGGGTTGTGATGGTGAGCCATTTGCAAGGAGTTGGTGTGATGGGGGTGGGGGTGAGGGTGGGGGTATGATTTGGCATGCAGGTGGGGTGGGGGAAATGAAGTAGTGAAGATTTGACTTACCAGAGTCCATTCCTCCGCCTACTCCTGCGAGGCCCTCAGGATGCAGGATGTGCAAGACTTCCGCCTCCCATGCTGTGAATTCTGGGGGAGTAGGTGGGGGTCCGCCGCCAGTCCGCTGTACCGTGATGTTGTGCATTGATACCATGGAACGCACCTTCCCCCGTAGGTCGTTCCACCGATTCCTGATGTCGTCCCGATTTCATGGATGCTGTCCCACAGCGTTGACCCTGTCCACTATTCTGCTCCATAGCTCCATCTTCCTGGCAATGGTGGTGTGCTGCACCTGTGCCCGAAGAGCTGGGGCTCTACACAAACTATTTCCTCCACCATGACCCTGAGTTCAGCGTCAGAGAACCTGGGGTGTCTTTGGGGTGCCATGGGGTGGTGTGGATGAGGTGAGGGGTGGTGTATGTGTTGTAGAGTGTGGTGAGTGTGGTGGTGTATGGTGTTTTGTGCGTGGAAATTGTGTGGGTGATGTTGTGATTTGCCTCTGTGTGATGGTCTACTCTATGCTGTGCTGTCTCTCTCTGTCTTTCAGTCGCAATTGTGGTCGTAGGGGTTTGTGGGTGATGTGGGTGTGTGTTTTATATTTAATTGGGTGTGTGGGAGTGGTGTGTGTATGTGTCTCAGGTGTGTGTATTTTGAATTGTCCAATGTGGTAGTGTTTTGTAAAGGTGTGTGTATTTTGACCGCGGCGGTGTGTACCGCCAGTTGAATACCGCGGTTGAAAGACCACTGTGGGGATTTGTGGGTCGGAATGGCATGGGCGTATTTCTGTTGGCGTGACAGTGGAGGTTTGGTTATCACCAGTTTTTCGCTGGCCGTTGCTGTGGCGGACTTTTGTTGATGTCGGGTTTTTGGCGGTTTGCCAGTTGCGGGTCGGAATGACCTTGGCGGTTTACCGCGACGGTGTTATGGCGGTCTTCTGACCGGCGGTAAGCGCCTTTTACCGCTGAGGTCAGAATGACCACCAAAGTCTGCAGCAGATTTTCTTGATCAATCTGCCTCAACCGGGCTGCAGCCTCCTGTTGTGAAAGTTTCCAAATATCATTATAAACTTCGTATAAAAACCTTTTCTTCCGTGGTACCTTGGGACCTGACAAAAAATCTTGTAAATCAGTACCATTAGACAGTAACTTGAGATGTGACTGAACTGCTTCCAGCGTGGATGACTTCAACCATTGTTGACAAAGCTTCCCCACGCTGTACGTAGTTATAATATCAGCATGTTCTGGTGAAATGTAACGAGGGTCTGCCCTACTAGTCCTGAACCCCCCTGAAGAGGTGACAAAATGTTGATGACACTTATTAGCGTCTACAGGCCATAATAACCACCCGCCCGGATGTAGCGATGAAGTGTTAAGCGTACCATTCTGGACCCAATGTGTAAATTCACTAAAAGTAGCATTCACATAGTGCTGCCAGTTGTTTAATTTGGAAGGGACAGGTATACAAGGCAAATTCAACTCTCTAATTGTCGCCAAGCCCAAACAGCTAGTCTGTTGTACTGTGTCATTGAGGAAAATCATCTGCACAGGGATAATACATGCTCTAAATAACGTATCCCTGCCTTGCATCTGCCAATTTTTCGTACCCCAAACACTTTTCAAGTCAACAGTCTTTAACCAGTATTCATATCCCTCGACCGAAAGTTTAGATACAAACAAATTTGAATATAGTAATTTAGTATCGGTCAATAAAATTTGCTTATTAGAATACGGTGCAACTTTAAAATAGTAAGACTTAGCATTCCGCTGATCATGCCCAGAAAAATATGCAAATTTATCATAATACGTTTTCGAACTCCCTTGTGGAGGAGTCGAGCAATGTTCCCATTGCACATAATTAAATATGGACTTAGGGCTACTAGCTTTATGAATAAAGTGGTGTCCATAATAGTTGTAGCAAAACATGTCACCATGATTATCTCTAAATTGGTAAGCATCTTCATCGTCATAGACAGTATAATATTGCAAATCTGTTAGCATAGAATCTACTGTCTTCACATCCCAATCATCAGAAACAATGCCTGGTATAACAATATCATTCATTGATAACTTGAGGACATACAGTATTTGAATCAATTCAGTGGGACCATATATATCAAACATTACTTTATCCCACACAATCCCATCCGGAATCGGTATTGCAGAAATGTTCACATTGGACAAGTCTCTTCGAACCATATGAGACGAAAAATGTGTTCTCAACACAGTCTCCACGTGCTCAATGTCAGATCGTTCAGGAAGAAAATGACCATGTATTACTAGAAAAAAAGTAACCACAAATCCCAACCATAAAAAAAGAGTCATTACAGCCATAAAAAGCCAGAAATAGTTCCAAGGAAAAATAAAATATGTGCGTTTAAGCCAACTCAGCAGCTTACGTGGACCTCGGACAGAAGACATCGAGGACGAGGAGCTGGACACTGCTTCATCAGCATCGTTGAAGCAGCCAGAGGCAGTTCTTGCAAAAGGTGCAATTGTGAACAAAGAAGCAGATGGAGGCTCTCTCCTAGGCACGCTATAAACCACATGTTCAGAAACATCAGTAGAACATACAGCAACTTGATCAAAAGATTCCATATTAATCGTTGTCTGTGGAACAATCGAAAGATCATCTTCCACCCTCCCCAAGCTCGGAGAGGAAACAGCGTCGGTGTAAATCACCTGCAGCGAGACTTCTTCCCCAGTAGTGAGATGGATGCCGGAACTACTGGGTGTCCCTCTTGGTCTGCTGTGCAGAATCGGCCACATGTTGTAACTTGACATTATCAATGGAAACAAAGCGATTTCCTTTGGCCCCTTGCAGCGGCGGTAAAATCACAGTTCTCGTGCCGCTCACCCCTAACACAGGGACAGGTGCTCGATAAGAAGGACCAAATTCTTTCTTTACTGCGACCTTTTCACGCACTAGATCCCCAATCCTGGGTATCCAACCAGTAGGTGTTTCTGGCTCATCCTTAATTCCTGAGGAGGCAGCACTTGCAGAAGAGTTATCTTCACAGAATTGTTGTAAATCCTGCAAAACAGTGACACGATCATTTATGTCAAAGGGCGTAACTGCCGCCTCCACACCAGGACCATCTAGATCAGGAACATACATTTGTGTTCCAAACAGGCACTCATATGAAGTACGACCCCCCAGTGACCGTCTAGGCAAGTTATTAAGTGCTCTCTGTACTCCATATAGGTGGGCTAGCCAACTACGACTCGTACCTATAACCCTGGCCGTTAAGGATTGGTTTAAATCACGATTTAAACGCTCCACGACAGAATTTCCCTCAGGATGAAATGGAGACGAGAATTGGAGTTGGACCCCCAACGAAGCCATGGTATCCCTGAATGCCTTAGAGGCGAAAGCAGGGCCCTGGTCCGAATGAAAAGCCGCAACTGCAAATGTATCAACAAAGATGCGCAAATCTTTAATAACAGTCCGAGCGTCAGCCGAGCATTGTGGCCATACCCACACAAATCTGGAGCATGAATCTACAGCAACCAATATATATTTGTATGCACTATCTGGTGTCAGCGGACCACAATGATCCAAGTACACATACTGTAACGGTTTGTTTGAAATCAGAAGGGGCGTCTGCTGCGGGCGTCTAGCCGACGAAGCTTTAATTTGTTGACAGACGTCACAACAAAGGACATACTGCTTTGTCTCTTTATAGAGACCAGGCCACCAGTAACGAGCCTGTAAAAGTGAAATCGTAGCAGCCACACCAGCATGTGCAGATGCCACCCCCTCATGTGCTGCAGAAATTAATCGAGGTCTCTCAATTCTATTGGGTAGTTCACGTACACCAATGCCTGGAATATTAACAACAGCATTTAGCGCACTACTCAAGCAGTAACCATATTTAGAAGGAAATCCTTTAAGAAACGGCGTGCCATCAGCCGTAGCTTTTATGGCAGCCGAAATCTCTGTGTCTGGTTTGGAACTCGAACGAGTCACTGTGGCCACAGTGGCGACAGCCACTGCCGACTTTGCGGCTTCATCAGCCAAAGTATTCCCAGCAACATGTATTCCAACGCGCTGGTGTCCAAGTGTATGCACAACATGGACCTTAGGAAGCGTTTCTTTCAGATCCTCAACCTTACCCCACAACAATTTATGTTTAATGGTGTTGCCTTTAGAATCTCTGAACCCATTCAACTTCCAATAGTGCAGATATTCATTGAAAGACTGAACACAGTAGTAGGAGTCACAGACCAGCAAGGTCAAAATCGCCGGATCCGCGTGCTCCAACGCTAACAATAGAGCTTTGAGCTCAGCCAGCTGCGCTGTGCAATCTCCCAAGGTTTTAGTATAAGTATGTCGGGGGCAGAACACTTCCCCCTCCATAGTGCCGCTCACTACCGCACATGCAGCAGAATACTGTTGTTTAGTCCCAACCGCTGGTTGCGCAGAGCCATCGGTATACATGACCACCTGATATTGGTCAATAGGCACTGTTCCAGCAGGAACTGGGTACTCTATTTCATATTGAAGAAATTCTTGAGTTTGCAGTTTAGGGTCAAATATGTAATCTACATCAGTGGCTGTCAAAGACGTAGCCCATTGTATCCATCGCGGGTGTAAAGCTTTCGAATTAGGAACACTCGCTTTTGTAACAGCCTCTAAGGCCGGAATCAGGGAAACGACAATGATGCGTTGGCCCTGGGCAAGCGGTCTTTCTTTAATCACAGCCATCTGTACTGCAGTGAGTATTTTCTCAGTCTGTGCAAAACGTTGTTCTGCAGCAGAATACAAGTGGGACTTGTATGCAATCGGGACTGTCTCACCCTCATTAAAGGTGACATACGTAAACCCAACAGCCCCAGGTATCAACCTGATGACTAAATGTGTCTTATTGTCCCGTGTGTGTAAGTGTTTAACTGCTAAGAGATCAGTCTGTAACTCTTGCAGTATGTGTGTATGCTCAATCGTCCAAAATCTACTCGAAAAATTCGGGCGAATCAGTTCGTATAAGGGTTTTATACGTGTAGCATAATCAGGAATGTAAGTTCTGCCAAAATTCAGAAACCCAAACAATGACTGGAGCTTCCGAACCGTATTAGGAGGCTGCAATAAAGCACATTTCTCCCAAAAATGTGGCGCTAGGCTCTTGCCCTCACTCGACAACTCATATCCCAGGAAAATGACGCTGAGGAAGGCAATCTTTGATTTCTTAAAATTAAACTTATAGCCAATATCAGCAAACCCCACAACAATGCGCGATACGCGCCTTAGATGTTGCAGAATCTCATCGTCTGTCAAATATATGTCATCAACATATGACAACGCTTCAGGGTCCAACTCGTGCAGCATTTCAGTCACACGAGCCGAAAACAGTCCTGGGCTATTCTTATACCCCTGAGGCAAACGACAAACTTTTTTCTCAGAGCCAAACGCACTGAAACTGGTATAGTCCCGACTTTCGGGCGCTATATTTTGGCAGAAAAATCCATTTGAGATATCCAACGTTGTTTTGTATTTCTTACGCACTATATTGTTCATAAGCGCTGCGCTATGTGAATTCTGTATTGCATATGTGCGTGTGTGACTATTCAAATGTCTGTAATCCACCACTATCCTATATGAATGGTCCGGTTTAGCAACCGGAAATAAGGGATTATTCATCGGCGAGACACAGGGCTCAATTACACCCTGGTACTCCAATTGTGTAAGAATGTTCCTAACCGATGCCCGTGCCTCAAATTTAATAGGATACTGCGGCTGTGGCTGAGGTGTGCCCTTTATTGGAATTACATGATATGGTGATTGTCTATCCCACCCCACGTTATTTCTATATAGGGCAGGAGCCTATGCTAGAGCCCATGTTTTACCATAGGACTCCGCTACCTCTCTCGGAACAAGTGGTGAGAAGGAAGGTACTATAACATCCTCCCCAACCGGACAGTCGCGAACAAAGTCATGTGGCCAATCCTGTTCGGCCAACAGAACATCATATGATTTTACCACATGGTCCCAAAAGATGGCATGTACAATGTGGTCAATGTCCCCTTCTAATCGTAGAGTCACTTGATATACTCTATCAGGATCAGAGACTCGCATGTCCGCCGTTTCGACTTGTATGAAGTCATCAGTTGCTTTCACCTCCAGATGCTCTAGAAGACTCCGGCGAACTATTGTGACCTCTGCCGCGCTGTCTAACAGTGCTAACGCCCATGTCTTGTTCGTCAAGAGAACTCTCTTCTTGAGTGGCATGTCTAACTGAGACTGCTGCCACTTTCTTCTTTTTAAATTGCTGTTTTTGTTGCAGCGGTTTCTCTTGTTTAACAGAAACCTTCGCTGAGCGTTGTGAATCCTGTCTCGGTTTCACGTACTCCGTCCTCCGCTCTGACCGCCCACCTCTCTCACTTCTCTTCTCTGTGGAGTCCTGAAAGGAATGAGATTGGCGTGTATCAGTATATTGATATCTATCAGGCGTCTTCAAATTATCCCTATTCCTGAGATTATACCTATTCTGCGGGGTCTCTGGTTGTGGAGACTGTCCCACATCTTTTTTAGGTGTTTGCTGTTTCTTTTCCCAGCGCTTTTTTGTACCCTCAGGTTGCTGTTGCTTAGCATTATCTTTATTATTTTTACCCTGCAATTGGGGTTTCTGCGGTCTAGCCCCTAGGCTATCGCGACCAATACTTGAATATGTCTCAGCTATTATTCTCGGAAGTTCCCGCTCTTGATCAATCTGCGGAACATCCCGAAGACGCATTTGCACTGCTAGTGCTACTGCCTCTCCCTTGAGATTACTCAAAATAATAGAAGAAACCGCGGCAAAATTGCCCATTAACTGCATGCCCAAATCTAAGGCAGGGGCAGCCCCATATTCATCTTGAATTTGTTTAAGCACTTCCGGTAAATTAGCTAAAGTCAGTGTACCGTGTGCTGTAGTGTAGAGCGCGGCAAACACCGTGCCCCAGGTATTACAAAGGTCCACCGGAGGAACCATCCCATACGTCAAACACATCGTCAAAATTCTATGTTTATCCTGAGGTCCCGTATGGGGAAATACTGCTTCCAGCGTATAAATTTTTGGCGCCAGACAAAATGGAGTCTCCTCACGTTTAGCCGGTACCTTACCCATAACTGAGTTTACAGTGGCCGGATTGATTCCCGGAACCACTGCATGTGGGTGCGCCGGAGCAGCACGCGCTGCATTAGTATTTAACTTCTGCATTACAAACTGAACCAGTCTTCTGTATGTTGTTGCTAAGTCTATATATAACGACGCACATCAGCCACTGCCAAATTTGCAACCGCAGGATATGGTGTGTAAGTAGCCAATAAAGGCCAGGTCGGACCATCATTACTTAACGGACCTAACCTCACTTGTGCTACTGTATGTGGGAGGGCGCCATCAATCCAATTATGGTGTTCTTGATAAGATAGAGGTATCTCTAAGTAAGCGTAAGCCCTGTATTGTCCAGGGACATTCGCAACAGTGTATTCGTGAAAAATATTTGTACCCCCATCAACCGCTGGAAATACGACCAAGAATAAAAAAGTTCTGTCTTATAGGCTGCATGGGCGTCCACCACAAAAGTGACTGGACCCCCCCTGGACTGTCAGTCCATGTGCTATCAGATGTCCTGTGAGCGGGTGATGCATATTGATTGCTATATTCACTACATTAGGATTCGCCATTTGTAAAAAATAGCTCTAGGTCAGAGAAGGCACACCAATATCGGGGTTTTTCCTTTCAAAGTTCAAGCTTGAACAACCAACCACTAAGCAATAGGACGTACCTATCCCGTGGTGGCGGAAACCCTCAGCCCCACGGACGTCTCCGCATACGGAACCGAGGAGTCAAAACATATATGAGACCGAGCGAGTCTGTCGGACCCAAACATTAGAGCCAGACCAATCGTTGGCGGCGCCATGTCGCGTGGGCTCTCATTATCCTAAATGAGACTACTGGATTTCTAGGCAGCAGGATCGATAACGGTGTGGGGGACTGAGTCTGACCCACGTGTAAGAAACTCTGTCACCCTAAATCTGGTTTTTGCTCCGGCTAACTAGCAGTGCCTCATTTCTCCCACGGGGAAGAAATGATTAGGCAGCCGAGCGCATGACATCTTTGGAACTTCTCAGATCCAAACCAACTCTCTCATTTACAATATGGTCTCATATACAAATGACAAAGACAGTATAAGTTTTATATAATGTTTTAATAAAACAACTGTATTTTAGATAATAAGGCGTGAGCCGCAATAACCAGAACAATACAACATAGTAGGATTGAAATAGTCACCAGGAGAGTAAAACATAAGAACATAGCTATCATAGTGCCTAACAGTTTCTACTCTCCCTCTGCTTGTTCTATTTAGAGCACAGCATGTTAAGCTTCTAGCTTGCCTTTCTGAATCACTGGGGAGACATCAGCCCTCATACCTGAGCAAAGGCCTGTGATCTGGTTCAGCATCTGCAACGAGGCAGTCAGCGTCTAGTTGTGGGTCTCTGGTCGGAATCTCCCTCTTGCATGTACTGGGACAAGGAAGTGATTTTATAACTAACATGTCATCGTGATCACAAAATGTTCCTACGCAGGAATGCCAAATCTAAACTCCTACCACGTCTATCGGTAATGTACCAGACTGTATCCTTGACTGAAGCACAGAGTGAATATGTTATGGAGAACTCCAGTGCTGAAGTTGGCAAAACAGTGTGATATGAATAAAAAACAACACCGTAGAACTGGCTATTTGAAAAATAACAGTACGAAGCCTAATAAAAAGCATTTAGAGCAAAGTGCACAGAGGCTCTAAGCTGTCAGCAAATGAATAAAATACATTCAGGGCAAAGTGCACAAAGGCCTAAAGCCTGAAGCTAATCAATCAATCAATCATAGTATTTATAAAGCGCGCTATGTACCCGTCAGGGTTTCGAGGCGCTGGGGGGGGGGGGGGGGGAACGCTGCTGGTTTAGCGGTCGAAGAGCCAGGTCTTGAGGAGCCTTCTGAATGCGAGGAGGTCATGGGTCTGGCGAAGAGATGTGGGGAGAGAGTTCCAGGTCTTGGCGGCGAGGAAGGAGAAGGATCTGCCGCCGGATGTCTTGCGCTGGATTCGGGGTACGATGGCGAGGGCGAGGTTGGCGGATCGGAGTTGACGTGTTGGAGTGTAGAAGTTGAGTCTGGTGTTGAGGTAGGAGGGTCCGGTGTTGTGAAGTGCCTTGTGAGCGTGGGTCAGGAGTTTGAAGGTGATCCTCTTGTCTACCGGGAGCCAGTGGAGTTCCTTTAGGTGAGGGGAGATGTGACTTCGGCGGGGTATGTTGAGGATCAGTCGGGCGGAGGCATTTTAGATACGTTGGAGGCGTTTGATGTCTTTGGTTGGGATGCCTGTGTAGAGTGCGTTGCCGTAGTCAAGTCTGCTGCTGACGAGGGCCTGGGTCACCGTCTTTCTGGTTTCTGTTGGAATCCACTTGAAGATTCTGCGGAGCATTCGAAGGGTGTTGAAACAGGAGGAGGAGACGGCGCTGACCTGTTTGGACATGGTGAGGGCGGAGTCCAGGATGAAGCCGAGGTTTCTTGCGTGGCTGGCAGGGGTGGGTGGGGGTCCGAGGACGGAGGGCCACCATGAGTCGTTCCAGGCCGAGGGAGTGCGTCCGAGGATGAGGACTTCCGTCTTGTCGGAGTTGAGTTTCAGGCGACTGTTGTTCATCCAATCGGCGATGGATTTTAGTCCCTCGTGGAGGTTTGTTTTGGCGGTGAGCGGGTCTTTGGTCAGGGAGAGGACGAGCTGGGTATCGTCGGCGTAGGAGATGATGCTGAGATGATGTTGGCGGGCCAGTTGAGCGAGGGGGGCCATGTAGACGTTGAACAACGTGGGGCTGAGGGAGGATCCTTGGGGGACGCCGCAGATGAGGTTGGTGGCTTTGGAGCGGAAAGGGGAGAGACGGACTCTCTGCGTTCTGTCGGAGAGGAAGGATGAGATCCAGTGGAGGGCTTTATCTTGGATGCCAGCTTCCTGGAGGCGGGTCAGTAGGGTGCGGTGGCAGACGGTGTCAAAAGCGGCTGATAGGTCGAGGAGGATGAGGGCTGAGGTTTCGCCGTTGTCCAATTGATGTCTGATGTCATCTGTGGCGGCGAGGAGGGCGGTCTCAGTGCTGTGGTTTCGTCTGAATCCGGATTGTGAGGGGTCCAGGATGGAATTGTCTTCGAGGAAGTGGGTGAGCTGAGTGTTGACGATCTTCTCGATGACTTTCGCTGGAAAAGGGAGGAGAGAGATCGGACGGAAGTTTTTGAGGTCGTTGGGGTCAGCCTTGGGTTTTTTGAGGAGGGGTTGGATTTCTGCGTGTTTCCAGCTGTCCGGGAAGGTGGCAGAAGTGAAGGAGAGGTTGATGATCTTGCGGAGTTCGGGGGCGATGGTGGCGTTGGCTGAGTTGAAAACATAATGGGGGCAGGGGTCCGTGGGGGAGCCTGAGTGGATGGTGTTCATGGTTGCTATGGTTTCTGCCTCGTCCACGTGGGTCCAGGCGGTGAGGCGGCAGTCGCAGGAGGAGACGTCGGGGGTGGGGTCTGGCGGTGGACCGGTGATGAAGCTGTCGTGGATGGTGGTGATTTTCTGGTGGAAGAAGGTGGAGAGGTCGTCGCAGAGTTTCTGGGAGGGCGGGATGTCGTTGGAGTTGGCTTTCGGATTGGAGAGTTCCTTCACGATGCCGAAGAGTTCTTTGCAGTCGTGGGCGTTGTTGTTGATGCGTTCGGTGAAGTGGGCACGCTTGGCGGTGCGGATCCGTTGGTGGTGTTCGCGGTTGGCGTTTTTGAGGGCGGCGAGGTTGTCGGGTGTGCGTTTTTGGATCCATTTCTTTTTGAGCTTCTGGCAGTTGCTTTTGGAGGTGGTGAGATCGTCTGTGAACCAGGCTGGTTTTTTCTTTCCTTGGATGGTGGTGGGTTTCTTGAGAGGGGCAAGGGTGTTGGCGCAGTCGAGGATCCATTGATGGAGGTTGTTGGCGGATGTGCTCGGGTCGATTGCGTCGGGTGGAAGGTTGTTGATGAGGGTGCTGGTCAGTTGTTCTTGGGTGACTTTGCCCCAGCGGCGGTGGGGAGGTAGCTGGATGCGGTGTTGCTCTGTGGTTTTCTTATAGGTGAAATGGACAAAGTGATGGTCAGTCCAGTGGAGTTCGGAGGTGTGGCTGAAGGAAATGTGGTTGCTGGAGGTGAAGAGGGGGTCAAGGGTGTGACCGGCGATGTGGGTAGGTGTGTTGACTAGCTGGCGGAGACCGAGGTTGAGGAGGTTGGAGGTCAGTGACGCGGTGTTGACGTTGTTGGCATTTTCCAGATGGTAGTTCAGATCTCCCAGGAGGATGTAATCCGGGGAAGCGAGGGCGTGGGTGCTTGCAAGGTCGGCGATGGTGTCGTTGAAGGGGGCTCTTGGTCCTGGAGGGCGGTAAATGTGGGTTCCTCTGAGGGTCGTGTTGGGGTCCGTGTGGATCTGGAAGTGGAGGTGTTCGGCTGTCCTGAGGGTGTCGTCCGAATGGGTGTGGATTTTGAGGGTAATGCGCAAAGGATACGTAAAACTAACCACACTACAGGGGAATCTGTGCTTAAATATCATTTAAGGGCAACTCCATGTTAACCTATGAGGGAGATAGGCCTTGCAACAGTGAAAGGTGAGTATCTCAGTATTTCACTGTTAGGACATGTAAAACACACCAGTACATGTCCCACCTTTAACCTACACTTCACCCTGCCCATAGGGCTACCTAGGGTCTACCTTAGGTGCCTTAGATATAGAAAAAGGTAAGGTTTAGGCCTGGCAAGTGGCTACACTTGCCAGATCGAATTGGCAGCTTAAAACAGCAAACAGAGACACTGCAATGGCAGGTCTGAGCCATGTTTACAGGGCTATTCATGTGGGTGGCAAAACCAGTGCTGAAGACCCACCATTGATTTACAGCCCCTATAGTGCATTTTACTGGGGACTTACCAGTAAATCAAAAATGCCAATAAGGGATAAACCAATTACACAGATAATTTACACATGTGCACTTGTACTTTAGCACTATTCAGCAGTGGTAAAGTGCCCAGATTATCAAAACCAGCAAAAACAGAGTCCAGCACAAAGTCAAAAATTGGGAAGGAGAGGCAAAAAAGACAGCGGAGACCACACCAAGGTGCCAAGTCTAACAATAAGTAACTCTGTTGCACATGATTAGTAGGGCAAGGTACGATGTGTAGGTCTATCTGCTGAGTCTGCCAAGAACAGTGACTGTGTATGTGTGCCCAATGAATATCTTGACATCTGTCCTGGTATGGGGTCGCCTTTTGCACTGCTATTGTGGCCCTGTACCCGCTCCCTGATTCCCTGGACAACATGTGATGGTGTCATTTCATACCTCTCTGCCCATTTACAGCTTTCTAGGCCAATGTCCACTCATCATCATGGGATTTACATAGGGAAGAGGCTTATTATATGTGTCTAATCTGCTCATTTCATTTTTGTTAACGTGTGTTACATAGCCATTACGTCTCCCTTGATCACTCAGCCATATTGCCTCTACCTTATAGCACTGATGTGTCCAGTGTATGTGCCTCTATTTTCAGACATTGCACATCTCAAACAATGTGATGTTGTTTAATGTGCCCAGATGGTGGACTCTGTGTTTATGGGTATTTCCCTATAGTGTCACAGTTTCTGGTTCCACATGTGTGGACGTATGTAGCTACTGATTGATGTGACACTGAAAAACCCCACCCCCTGAAAGCATGTGCCTTCGTCTGTGTCATCATATGTGCACACATGGATAGGATTGCCTGCATGTTTGCTCCACCTGTCAGTCCCTTCAATGTGGTCAATGCACAATGGGTCTGTCAGTAGGCTTGTTGTTACATCTAATGACTTTTAGCAGCATGTGACATTTGGAGATTGTGTATCTGTTTGTGCATTGTTTGCAGTGAGCTGTAACTATCACTTGCCACTTTGTGGGATGTATTCCATCTTGCTCCTAATCAATCACAGGTGATCATGTAATGATTCACAAAAGTTACAGTATTGACAACTGGTCAGTGGAGGGCCTGAGCTGTGGGGTGTCTAGTGCACCCAAATGGTGAATGCTTCATTCATGTCCCTATGTACAATGATTGCCACAGGTGGATTGCAAAGTTTTGACATGGGGATACTAGGCTCAGTATACTGACATGTTGTCAGTGGACTTGTGAACATGATTTCTTGACTTGTCTTTATGTCTCCATGCAGGTTAACGGCCATCAGAAGAAGGGGATTTGGAGAGCCATCACCAAGAAAGTGCAGACCCTGGGGGTCTACAGCCGGCAGAGTGCCCACTGTCAGAACAGGTGGGAGGACCTGAGAGGCTAGGCCTGGAAGACCACGGATGCCCAGGTGGGGATGTCCTCCCAATAGGGATGGAGTGCCCGTCAGACATATTGGCCCTGATTCTGACCCCGGCGGTCTGAGACCGCCGGGGCCAGGGTCGGCGGGAGCACCGCCGACAGGCCGGCGGTGCCCCGCAGGGCATTCTGACCACGGCGCTTTGGCCGCGGTCAGATTTGGAAAACCGGCGGTCTCCCACCGGTTTTCCGCTGCCCTTGAGAATCCTCCATGGCGGCGGAGCGCGTTCCGCCGCCATGGGGATTCTGACACCCCCTACCGCCATCCTGTTCCTGGCGGGTCTCCCGCCAGGAACAGGATGGCGGTAGGGGGTGCCGCGGGGCCCCTGGGGGCCCCTGCAGTGCCCATGCCAATGGCATGGGCACTGCAGGGGCCCCCGTAAGAGGGCCCCACATTGTATTTCAGTGTCTGCATTGCAGACACTGAAATACACGACGGGTGCCACTGCACCCGTCGCACCTTCCCACTCCGCCGGCTCAATTCTGAGCCGGCGTCCTCGTGGGAAGGCCCTTTTGCACTGGGCTGGCGGGCGGCCTTTTGGCGGCCGCCCGCCAGCCCAGTGCAAAAGCCACAATCACCGCAGCAGTCTTATGACCGCGGAGCGGTGTTCTGGAGGGGGGAACTCTGGCGGGCGGCCTCCGCCGCCCGTCAGGGTCAGAATGACCCCCATTATATTGTAATAGTATTTATATAGTGCTTACTACCCCTGACGAGGCGTTGAAGAGCTTTTTGGTGAGTAGCACGCTACTCTGGAACCCAACAAGAATTAGTGATGGATTAGTATCGGGAAATAATGAGTACAGTTTCAGTATTATTATTATGAGTTAATTTGAGCCGCGGATATGAGAGTTTGTTAGTTAGATTGACTGGAGTAATGGAGGGGTGGAGGAGGTAAGAAATTCAGAAGTGTTAATTGGGAGGGTATCCTTCTTTTACTCAACCCAAAGGCTTGGGATGAGTAAAGGGGGATGGAGGAGGGAAGAGTATGTGGAAGGGTTAGGGAGAGCATAGTAGCAGGGTGAGATAAATGAGGGAGAATGTAATAGGGTTGTGTGGGAGGTCATGGTAGTAGAGTGAGGTTTGGTGAGTAAGATGTGGAAGCGGAGGGAAGAGCTTAGGCAGAGTTATTTAGGAGATGAAAGTAGTAGAAAGGATTTGGGATGAGTCAGAGTGGGAATGGAGGATAGTTTGATAGAGACATGATATATGATAATGGGTAGATAAGTGTGATAAGATGAGAGCAGGAATTCATATATATGTAGTTTAACAACACACCCAGGAGCCATGCAATGACCCACAAACATGCCAAACACAGAAACAACATATACACATACATACATACATATACATATATACATGCACACACACATACAAACACACATGAATACACACACATATGCACATACAATACATAATTAGAACCATGGGTAAATATACTTAGTCAAACAGGTTTAAAGAGTGTGTGTGTATTTTATTGTTATGACATAGTAGCGATACATATTTTCTACAGAACTATACATAACTAGAAATATACACATAATCAGAAAAAAATATTTACCAACATAGGCATATGCAGTCCATAGTTGTTTGAATATGGTGGTTATGAAGGAAAGAGCCAACTCTTGAGTAGTTTTCTAAAGACAAGAAAGTTATCTGTGGCTCTTATAGTTGGGGGTAATGAATTCCATAGCTTGGCTGCTTGAACGGAGAAGGATGTATCACCTATAGTCTTTATCTTGTATGGTGGTGTTCTAAGGCGGGGTGCCAATCTTGAGCAGAGGTTTCTTTGTTGGATGTATTTGGTTATTTTGTTTCTGATAAAAAGCGGTCCTGTTCCATGTAAGGCTTTGTGGGTGATACAAAGCAGCTTGAAAGTGCATCTTCTGGCAACAGGTCACCAGTGTAGTGCTCTTAAGGCAGGGGAGATGTGGGCTTGCAACATTACATGTAATAGTAGCCTGGCAGCAGAATTCTGGATACGTTGTAGTTTTTTCATAATAGATAGAGATGATCCATGGTAGAGGCCATTGGCATAATCCAGTTTGGATAGTAAAAGCGAGATAGTACCTTGCACCTTGTGTGGAAATCCGAGGTGGGGGAAGATGCGTTGTAAAGTCTTCAAGGTGATGAAGCTTGTTCATGCGAATTTGTCCACTTGGGCATTCATAGTTAACTTGGAATCCATGGTGATTCCTAGGTTTTTAACTTCCTTGGATAATTGAGGAGGTGGTCCGAGATCGTCAGGCCAGACGCACAGAGGGTCACAATTTTTCCAGTCACCACATATGAGTATTTCTGTTTTGGAGGTATTTAGTTTGAGATGGCTCCAGGTCATCCTCTGATCAACGGCTCTGAGGCAACTGGAGATTTGTGAGTTTTCAATGTTTTTGAGGCATTCTAATTTAAGTAGTATTTGTGTGTCATCTGCATAGTTGTAGCATGTGATATGGAAATCATTGATCAGTTCTGGTAAAGATATCATGTAGATGTTGAAAAGCAAAGGTGAGAGGATTGATCCTTTGGGGACCCCTGCTTTTGTGAGATAGGGTTCAGAGGACAAGGGGGGCGAGTGGATGATATTTGATCTTTTTTGAAGATAGGAAGTAATCCAGTCGAGAGCAATCCCTTGTATGCCGGCTTTGTGGAGTCTTTGAATTAGGGTGTCATGGTCAACAGTATTAAAGGCAGCTGAGAGGTCCAAGAGAAGTAGTGCAGCAACTCTGTTGTGTTCGACTGTGTTTTTAAGATCATCCCAGATTGCTATGAGTGCCGATTCAGTGCTTCTTCCTGGGCGGAATCCAGTTTGGAAGTCTGAAAGTATAGAATTGTCTTCAATGAATTGTGACATCTGGGCGAATGCTGCTCTTTCTATCAATTTCCCCAGGAAAGGTCCATTTGTGATTGGTCTGTATTTGTTGGGGTCTTGCGGGTCTAGGTTTGTTTTCTTTAATAACAGTCATATGTATGCCTTTTTCAGGTCTACAGGAAACGTTCCTGAAGTTAAAGAGCTGTTGATGATTCTTCTTACAGGTGTGGCAGCAGAAGTAGATAGAAGAATGTACTTGAAGATTTGTGGTGGGCAAGGGTCAGAAGGGCAACCGGACGGTCTGCTTGCTTTGACCAAATCCATAAATTCACCTTGGGATATTTGTTTGAAGGACTGTAGAGGTTGGGTTGGTTTATTCTTAGAGGGTATTTTAGGAAAGGGGTTGGTGCTGATGTTTTTCTTCTGTTTTAAATAGGAGTCCAATGTGTCTGCCTTGGTTGTGTAGTGAATTGCCAATTTGTTTGTGAAATCTTGAGTAGTGGGATGACTTCCTTCCATACATGTAGGTTTTAATTCCTTGGTTTTAGATTGAGCATTTTGAATTCTGTCTGAGTAGTACCTTTTTTTAGCTTTTTTGATTGATGATTTGTATATTCTGTTAAGTTTGTGCAGCAGCAGTTTGTCTTGACTGTTGTTTGTTTTGAGCCAGGTCCGCTGCAACTTTCTGATTTGTTGCTTTATCTTTTTAAGTTCTGTGTTTCTCCAAGGTGTTGGTTTTCTGTTGTCGTGTTTAGTTTTTGCGAGTGGTAGTAAGATATCAAAAGTTTCCTGTGGCCACTCATAAAGTTTAGGCACATAATTAAGTGTATCTAGATCTGTGTTGGCTGTTAGTTTTGTTTCTAAGTCATCCAAATTGAGTTTGCTCCATGGTCGATAGGAGTATGTATGTAAGTAGTTGTGGGGTGTGTTGATTTGTGGAGTTGTATGTCAGAAAGTTATCAAATGGTGGTCTGACCAAGTGATTGGCGTGATGCTATGAAAAGTAACTATTTCAGGCTTAGCAAAAATGACATCTAGGATGTGTCCAGCGATGTGTGTGGGATTGTGTATAATCTGATGTAGGTGCCAGGAACTTCTCCTTTGGTCAGAAGATGTCCCATGGCGTGCTGGAGGATGCAGAGTTGTTTCCATGCAGAAAAACCGCAAACAAGCCTTGCTAGCTGCAAGAGTCGTGGTTGAAGGTTTCGGGTGCTGTCAGGGCCCAGGAAGGACCTGGAGGTCGCCTCTTGGAGGAGGAGACAGAGGGGGCGCTCAGCAACACAGAGAGCCCACGCAAAAGCAGGCAGCACCCACAGAAGTACCTGAACAGGCATTCAGAAGATCTGAGAATGACGGTCGACTCAGCACAACAAAATGGAGTCCCACGAAGTCAGAGTCCAACTCAGTGAGTTGGGCAATGCAGGATGGAGTGCTGGGGACCTGCGCTAGGCTGTGCATGAAGGAAGTCTTGCAAGAGTGCACAGAAGCCCTAGCAGCTGCAGTTCATGCAGTACATGGGATTACTGTCTGGCGTGGGGAGGCAAGGACTTACCTCCACCAAATTTGGACAGAAGGGCCACTGGACTGTCTGGGACACTTGGATCCAGCCACTGTGTTCCAGGGACCATGCTCGTCAGAATGAGAGGGGACAAAGAGGACCGGTGATGCAGAAGTTTGGTGCCTGCGTTGGCATGGGGAAGATTACGTCGACCCACTGGAGATTTCTTCTTGGCTTCGAGTGCAGGGTGAAGGCAGACAGCCCTTAGAGCAGGCACCACCAGGAAACAGTCGAGAAAGCCAGCAGGATGAGGCACTACAATGTTGCTGGTAGTCTGCTTGCTACTTTGTTGCGGTTTTGCAGGCGTCCTGGAGCAGTCAGCGGTCGATCCTTGGCAGAAGTCGAAGAGGGAAGTGCAGAGGAACTCTGTTGAGCTCTTGCATTCGTTATCTGGTGAGATACCCACAGGAGAGACCCTAAATAGCCCTCAGAGGAGGATTGGCTACAGAGAAAGGTAAGCACCTATCAGGAGGGGTCTCTGATGTCACCTGCTGGCACTGTCCACTCAGAGGTGTCCATTGTGCCCTCACACCTCTGCATCCATGATGGCAGAGGTCTGTGACACACTGAAGGAGCTCTGGACACCTCCCCTGGGAGATGCTGGTCAGGGGAGTACTCACTCTCCTTTCCTTTGTCCAGTTTCTCGCCAGAGCAGGGCTGGGGGATCCCTGAACCAGTGTAGAATGACTTATGCAAAGAGGGCACCACCTGTGCCCTTCAAAGTATTTCCAGAGGCCAGGAGAGGCTACTCCTCCCAGGCCCTTCACACCTATTTTCAAAGGGAGAGGGTGTAACACCCTCTCTCAGAGGAAATTCTTTGTTCTGCCTTCCTGGGACTGGGCTGCCCAGGCCCCAGGGGGGCAGAAACCTGTCTGAGGGTTGGCAGCAGCGGTAGCTGCAGAGAAAACCCCGGAAAGTTTGTTTGGCAGTACCCAGGCTCTATGCTGGAGACCCGGGCATACATGGAATTGTCCCTCCAATACCAGAATGGTATTGGGGTGACAATTCCATGGACCTAAACATGTTACATGGCCATGTTCGGAGTTACCATTGTGACGCTACATATAGGTATTGACCTATATGTAGTGCACACGTGTAATTGTGTCCCCGCACTCACAAAGTTTGGGGAATTTGCCCTGAACAATGTAGGGGCACCCTGGCTAGTGCCAGGGTGCCCACACACTAGGTAACTTAGCACCTAACCTTCACTAAGTGAGGGTTAGACATATGGGTGACTTATCAGTTACTTAAGTGCAGTGTAAAATGGCTGTGAAATAACGTGGACGTTATTTCACTCAGGCTGCAGTGGCAGTCCTGTGTAAGAATTGTCTGAGCTCCCTAAGGGTATCAAAATAAATGCTGCAGCCCATAGGGATCTCCTGGAACCCCAATACCCTGGGTATTTAGGTACCATATACTAGGGAATTATAAGGATGTTCCAGTGTGCCAATCAGAATTGGTAAAATTAGTCACTAGCCTGCAGTGACAAATTTAAAACCACAGAGAGCATAAACACTGAGGTTCTGATTAGCAGAGCCTCAGTGATACAGTTAGGCACCACACAGGGAACACATATAGGGCATACTTTATGAGCACAGGGGTCCTGGCTAGCAGGATCCCAATGACACAGGCAAAAACAAACATACAAGTAAAAATGGGGGTAACATGCCAGGCAAGATGGTACTTTCCTACACAACCCCCCCAAACGACAGACAATAGGCTAACCTTGCCCAGATGAGTCTTCATTGTCTAAGTGGAAATATCTGGAGAGTCCATCTGCATGGGAGTGGGTACTCCCAGGTCTATGTTCCGCTGTATAGTCCATTCCCTGTAGGGATATGGACCACCTCAACAATTTAGGGTTTTACCCTTTCATTTGTTTTAGCCAAAGTAGAGGTTTGTGGTCTGTCCAAACAATAAAGTGAGTACCAAACAGGTATGGTCTCAACTTTTTCAGTGCCCAGACCACAGCAAAGGCTTCCCTCTCTATGGCAGACCAACACTTTTCTCTAGGGGTCAACCTCCTGCTGATAAAAGCAAAAGGTTGAACCTGGCCCTCAGTATTAAGCTTTGATAGCACTGCCCCAACCCCCAATTCAGAAGCATCAGTCTGGACTATGAACTTTTTAGAATAGCAAGGGCTTTTTAGGACAGGCACAGAGCACATGGTCTGTTTGAGCTCATCAAAAGCTGTTTGACAGCTAGCTGTCCACAATACCTTTTTAGGCATCTTTTTACTAGTGAAGTCATGAAGAGGACCTGCAATGGAGCCATAATTCTTAATAAACCTCCTGTAGTACCCTGTGAGACCTAAAAATGCTCTCATCTGGGTTTGAGTTGTAGGGGAAGCCCATTCTATAATAGTCTGGATCTTCCCCTGCAGTGGTGCAATCTGTTCCCCACCTACCAGGTGGGCCATATAAACCACTTTCCCCTGTCCTATCTGGCACTTTGAGGCCTTGATATTGAGGCCTGCCTGTTCAAGGGCCTCCAAAACTTTACACAGGTAGACCAGGTGATCATCCCAAGTGGAGCTAAAGACAGCTATATCATCCAGATATGCTGCACTAAAAGCTTCCAACCCTTGCAGGACTGTGTTCACCAACCTTTGAAAAGTGGCAGGTGCATTCTTCAGACCAAAGGCCATCACAGTGAACTGATAGTGCCCTCCAATGTTTGAGAATGCAGTTTTAGGTTTTGCATCTTCTGATAACTCAATCTGCCAACACCCTGCAGTTAAGTCAAAAGTGCTCAGATACTTGGCAGAAGCCTGTGTATCAATCAGCTCATCTGCCCTGGGTATAGGGTGAGCATCTGTCTTGGTTACTTGGTTGAACCCTCTATAGTCAACACAAAACCTCATCTCTCTTTTTCCATCCTTACTGTGAGGTTTAGGAACAAGCATCACTGGGCTGGTCCATGGGCTTTCTGAAGGCTCAATCACTCCTAAGTCTAACATTTTCTGAACTTCTTGTTTAATGCGGTCCCTGACATGGTCAGGCTGCCTATACACCTTACTTTTGACAGGTAAACTGTCTCCAGTGTCGATTGTATGCTCACACCAAGTAGTGGTACCTGGTATCAATGAGAAGAGTTCAGAAAACTGACTTAAAAGATTTATATAGTTATCTTTCTGCTCAGCAGTAAGGCAATCTGCAAGTACTACACCCTCCACTAAGCCATCAGCTTCAGTGGTGTAGAAGAGATCAGGGAGAGGGTCACTCTCTTCTTCCTGTCCCTCATCAGTTGCCATGAGCAGGGTGAGATCAGCCCTTTCTTAGCAGGGTTTCAGGCGGTTGACATGGGGACTCCTGGCAGTGCCAAGGTCTACCAAATAGGTAACCTCACCCTTTTTCTCAACAATTAGATGGGGTCCACTCCATTTGTCCTGGAGTGCTCTTGGGGCACAGGCTCCAATACCAACACCTTCTGTCCTGGGTGGTCCTGAGTCAGGACAGCCTTCTGGTCATGCCATTGCTTTTGCAGCTCCTGGCTGGCCTGAAGGTTTTTACTGGCCTTTTTCATGTACTCAGCCATTCTTGATCTTAGGCCAAGTACATAGTCCACAATGTCCTGTTTAGGATCTTTTAAATGTTGTTCCCAACCCTCCTTAACAAGTGCAAGGGGACCTCTCACAGGGTGCCCAAAGAGGAGTTCAAAGGGGCTAAAGCCCACTCCTTTCTAGGGTACCTCCCTGTAATCGAAAATGAGGCAAGGTAACAGGACATCCCATCTCCTTCTGAGTTTTTCAGGGAGTCCCATTATCATACCTTTGAGAGTTTTATTAAACCTCTCAACAAGACCAATTGTTTGTGGATGATAAGGGGTAGTGAACTTGTAATTTAGACCACATTCCTTCCACATTGCCTTGAGGTTTGCAGACATGAAGTTACTACCTCTGTCTCACACCACTTCCTTAGGGAAGCCCACTCTGGAAAAGATTCCCAGGAGGGCCTTTGCCACTGCAGGAGCTGTAGTGATCCTTAAGGGGATGGCTTCAGGGAACCTAGTGGCATGGTCCACTACCACCAGGATAAACCTATTGCCTGAAGCTGTTGGAGGGTCAAGGGGGCCAACTATGTCAACCCCTATCCTTTCAAAGGGCACCCCAACCACAGGAAGTGGAATTAAGGGGGCCTTTGGAGTGCCACCAGTCTTGCCACTGGCTTGGCAGGTCACACAAGAGCGACAAAACTCTTTTGTGTCCTCTGACATATGAGGCCAGTGAAACAGGGGAACAAGCCTATCCCAAGTTTTGCTTTGGCCCAAATTCACAGCCAAGGGAATCTCATGTGCCAAGGTAAGAAGAAACTCTCTGTATTGCAAGGGGATGCCCAATCTCCTGACAGAACCAGGTTTAGGGTCCCTTGACTCTGTATACAGGAGGTTGTCTTCCCAATACACCTTATGGCTATCACTGACATCCCCATTCTGCTGTTTGACAGCTTTCTGTCTCAAACCCTCTAGTGTGGGACAGGTCTGCTGTGCCACACTCAGCTCTTCCCTAGCAGGCCCCCCGCACCCAAAAGCTCAGCAGTGTCTGCTGCCAGCTCATCCGGTGTAGGTTCTGCACAGGGAGAGGATTCCTCTTCCTCAAAGGGGAATCTTCTGGAGAGGGAGGGATAGTGGGCAAGGATTTACCCTTCCTACCCCTAGCTTTTGGGAGCACTTGGTCCACTGTTCCAGGATCCAAGTTTCCCTGTTGTTTTTGCTTTTTGGCCTGAGCCCTGGTTAAAGCACAAATATTCCCAGGAATGCCCAGCATTGCTGCATGAGCCTCCAACTCCACTTCAGCCCAAGCTGATGTCTCCAAATCATTGCCTAGTAAGCAATCTACAGGTAATTCAGTGGCCACCACAATGTTTGTTGGACCAGTAAAAGTTGAGATTCACAACAGCCATGGGGTGGCTAAGGGTGTTATTGTGAGCACCAGTCACTTGGTACTGCTGACCAAGTAGGTGTTGATCAGGGTGAACCAGTTTCTCTATAACCATAGTTACACTGGCTCCTGTGTCCCTGTAGGCCTCAACCTCAACACCATTCATTAGGGGAAGTTGCTTGTACTTACCCATATTAAGGGGACAAGCAACCAAGGTGGCAAAGTCAATGCCACCATCAGAGACTAAAACAGACTCTGTGGTCTCCCTAAGAGGACCAACCCCAACTACACTGCCAATAGTGAGCCCAGCTACACCCATGGATTGGCTATTTGTAGTAGATTTCCCACCACCACTGCTATTACTAGGGGCACTAGAGGTTGCAGTTGGAGTTGTGGTGGTGGGAGGTTTGGTGTTTTTCTTTGGACAAGTAGAAT
This sequence comes from Pleurodeles waltl, assembly GCF_031143425.1. NCBI lineage: Eukaryota > Metazoa > Chordata > Amphibia > Caudata > Salamandridae > Pleurodeles > Pleurodeles waltl. The sequence goes on from NC_090437.1 coordinate 1,076,246,881, forward strand.
CACTTGCCCAATGGCCTTTTACTTTACAAAAATAACACCAAGGCTTTTTCTGATTGTTAGTAGAGGATTTGGACCCACCACCCCCAGAGGATTTGTGTGGGCCTGATGAAGACTCAGAATATTTTTTATCTTTGTCCCCATCCTTGTCAGAAGACTTACCATCCTTGTCACCCCCTGTATGAACTTTTCTGTTCACTCTTGTTCTGACCCATTTGTCTGCCTTCTTTCCCAATTCTTGGGGAGAGATCAGATCTGAGTCTACCAAGTACTGGTGCAACAAATCAGGCACACAATTGTTCAACATATGCTCTCTCAGGATTAGATTATACAGGCTTTCATAGTCAGTCACCTTACTGCCATGCAACCAACCCTCTAAGGCGTTCACTGAACAGTCTACAAAATCTGTCCAGTATTGAGAGGACTCATTTCTGGAGTCTCTGAACTTAATCCTCTATTGTTCAATGGTTAAGCCAAATCCATCCAAGAGTGCATCCTTCAAAACTTTGTAGTTATTAGCATCACTTTCTCTGACAGTAAGGAGCCTATCCCTACCTTTACCAGTGAAAGATAGCCACAAGATAGCAGCCCACTGCCTTTGAGGGACCAACTATACCATACAGGCCCTCTCAAGTGCAGCAAACCACTTGTTAATGTCACTCCCCTCCTTGTAAGGGGGGACTATCTAATGCAGGTTTCTGGAATCTTGCTCTCTAACAGGATTGCTATCAAAAACACTGCTGCTGCCACCATCGGGAACTAACCCCAACCTCTGCATTTCCCTTTCCACATCCAGAGATTCCCTGTCTAAGGCCAGCTGCTACTGTTTAAGCTTCAGCCTGGCCTCTTCCAACCTCAGCTTTCTGCGTTCCCTTTCCATTAAGTTATCCTCAGGGTGGGAGGCTTGGGAATTTTGAGACACAGAAGAAATGTGGGAATTGGCAGAGTTGGACCTATCCCTAACTGACTGGACTCTAGTAACCTGGCCTTTAGGAGTGAAAGGTGTGCTACTAGTGTGTGACCCCCTCCTACTACTAGGTGGCCTGCTAGCTGACAGGTCCTTGCAAGAACCCCCCAGCAACCTCAGGGGACTCCTCTGAGTCTTACTGGGTACCCCTCTCCTCTACCTCCTGATCCTGGGATGGGCCAGATTGGTTCTGGTCACTTTCTAGGAGAAGGCTGATGAGAAGATCTTTTGTAGGATTCTTACCAACTGCTAAACCTCTTTCTATGCAGAGACCCCTCAAACTTTTAAAGTTTAGATTCCTATATGTTGCCTGGACAACTGTGGAAGTAAGTTCTACTGCAGACATGAAAGAAAAGGTTTAGGACAGTGGGAGAAAAATGTTTTTGGAACTTTTGAAAGAATAGAGAAAAACTTTTGAAAACTTTTGAAAACTTTTAGAAGTTTTCAGAACTTTTCAGAAACTTTGTAGAACATTTTAGAGAAGGAAAGCTAAACTGTTTAGGTCAATGTGTATATTCTGAAGTATTTGGTATATATTTTCCTTATGAAAAGCAACAATGACAAAGTGGTAAAGCAGTTACAAGTACTTATCCAACTGCTGCACCACCAATGTAGGAGGCTGGCCTGGCTTATAGTGGGTACCTTGTGGTATGTACACTTTGTGCCAGGTCCAGTTATCCCTTATTAGTAGAGTAGAGGTGTTCTAGCATCTTAGGCAGATAGAGGTAGCTATAGCAGAGCAGTTTAGGCTGAACTAGGAGACATGCAAAGCTCCTACTATACCACTTATATCACTTAGTACTATATCACAAGAAAACACAATACTCAGAGTTACCAAAAATAAAGGTACTTTATTTTAGTGACATTATGCCAAAAGTATCTCAGAGGATATACTCCCTTAGGAGGTAAGTAAAATACACACACAAACCAAATCAGGTAAGTAAACAGTTAGAAAAGTAGTGCAAACACTGTAGAGTACAATAGGAGAAAACGGGCCTAGGGGCAACCCAAACCATATACTCCAAAAGTGGAATGCGAACCACGAATGGACCCCAGGCCTAGTGTAGTGTGTAGAGGGTCGCTGGGAGTGTAAGAAAACACTAAGGGTGTCCAAGATACCCCACCCCAAGACCCTGAAAAGTAGGAGTAAATTTACCCTGCTACCCCAGAAAGACAGTAACGTCGAGATAGGGGATTCTGCAAGGACAATAACTGATTGCAAAGCACTGAAGATGGATTCCTGGACCTGAGGACCTGTGAAGAAAGGGGACCAAGTCCAAGGGTCACAAAAGTGTCCAGGGGGGACAGGAGCCCACTATACCCTGGATGAAGGTGCAAAAGAGCTGCCTCTGGGTGGAAGAAGCCAAAGATTCTGCAACAACGGAAGGTGCCAGGAATGTCTCCTTTAGTCAGAAGATGTCCTACTGTGTGCTGGAGGATGCAGAGGTGTTTCCACGCAGAAAGACTGCAAACAAGCCTTGCTAACTGCAAGAGTTGTTGTTGAAGGTTTTGGGGGCTACCAGGGCCCAGGAAGGACCAGGGGGTCACCCCTTAGAGGAGGAGACAGAGGGGGCGCTCTGCAACAGAGAGAGCCCACGCAGTAGTAGGCAGCACCCGCAGAAGCATCTGAACAGGTGTTCAGAAGATCTGAGCACAACTGTTGACTCAGCACAACAAAAGGGACTCCCACGAAGTCGGAGTCCAACTCAGTGAGTTGGGCATTGCAGGACGGAGTGCTGGGGATCTGGGCTAGGCTATGCATGAAGGAAGTATTGCAAGAGTGCACAGAAGCCCTAGCAGCTGTAGTTCACGCAGTACACAGGATTACTGTCTGGCATGGGGAGGCAAGGACTTACCTCCACCAAATTTGGACAGAAGGGCCACTGGACTGTCGGGGACACTTGGACCCAGCTCCTGTGTTCCAGGGACCACGTTCATCAGGATGAGAGAGGACCCAGAGGACCGGTGATGCAGAAGTTTGGTGAAGATTCCGTCGACCCACAGGAGATTTCTTCTTGGCTTCCAGTGCAGGGTGAAGCAGACAGCCCTCAGAGCAGGCACCACCAGGAAACAGTTGAGAAAGCCAGCAGGATGAGGCGCTACAATGTTGCTGGTAGTCTTCTTGCTACTTTGTTGCAGTTTTGCAGGCGTCCTGGAGCAGTCAGCAGTCGATCCTTGGCAGAAATCAAAGAGGGAAGTGCAGAGGAACTCTGATGAGGTCTTGCATTCATGATCTGGTGAGATACCCACAGGAGAGACCCTAAATAGCCCTCAGAGGAGGATTGGCTACAGAGAAAGGTAAGCACCTATCAGGAGGGGTCTCTGACGTCACCTGCTGGCACTTGCCACTCAGAGGTGTCCATTGTGCCCTCACACCTCTGCATCCAAGATGGCAGAGGTCTGGGACCCACTGGAGGAGCTCTGGACACCTCCTTTGGGAGGTGCTGGTCAGGGGAGTGGTCACTCCCCTTTCCATTGTCCAGTTTCGCACCAGAGCAGGGCTGGGGGGATCCCTGAACCGGTGTAGACTGGCTTATGCAAGGAGGGCACCATCTGTGCCCTTCAAAGCATTTCCAGAGGCCAGGAGAGGCTACTCCTCCCAGGCACTTCACACCTATTTCCAAAGGCAGAGGGTGTAACACCCTCTCTCAGAGGAAATTCTTTGTTCTGCCTTCCTGGGACTGGGCTGCCCATGCCCCAGGGGGGCAGAAGCCTGTCTGAGGGTTGGCAGCAGTGGTAGCTGCAGAGAAAACCCCGGAAAGATAGTTTGGCAGTACCCAGGCTCTATTCTGGAGACCCGGGGATGCATGGAATTGTCCCCCCAATACCAGAATGATATTGGGGTGACAATTCCATGATCCTAGACATGTTACATGGCCATGTTCAGAGTTTCCATTGTGACGCTTCATACATGTATTGACCTATATGAAGTGCACGTGTGTAATGGTGTCCCTGTACTCACAAAGTTTGAGGAATTTGCCCTGAACAATGGGGGGGCACCTTGGCTAGTGCCAGGTGCCCCCACACTAAGTAACTTAGCATCTACCCTTCACTAAGAGAGGGTTAGACATATGGGTGACTTTACAGTTACTTAAATGCAGTGTAAAATGGCTGTGAAATAATGTGGATGTTATTTCACTCAGGCTGCAGTGGCAGTCCTGTGACAGAATTGTCTGAGCTCCGTATGGGTGGCAAAATAAATGCTGCAACCCATAGGGATCTCCTGGAACCCCAATACCCTGGGTACCTAAGTACCATATACTAGGGAATTATAAGGGTGTTCCAGTGTGCCAATCAGAATTGGTAAAATTAGTCACCAGCCTGCAGTGACAATTTTAAAAGCAGAGAGAGCATAAACACTGAGGTTCTGATTAGCAGAGCCTCGGTGATACATTTAGGCACCACACATGGAACACATACAGGGCATACTTTATGAGCACAGGGGTCCTGGCTAGCAGGATCCCAGTGACACAGGCAAAAACAAACATACATACAGTAAAAATGGGGGTAACATGCCAGGCAAGATGGTACTTTCCTACTGAGGTCATAACCTTACGTTTCACTTTTTCTGTCAGTATCAGCACCAGCGGGCGATGGAGACTGGGCAACGACAAGTGGGGCAGCATCTGGCCATGGGACTTCAGGTCTTGAGACCACTGACAGCGAGGGACCTAGTGGCCGGGAGGGCCATAGGAGTGCCACGGGGAAGAGCAGATCAGCATCTTCATCCATGGATTCTTTCTCCACTGGCCACTCCCTAGTGGTGGCGGACTCATCAGTGACCACTACTGTACCACCTTTGTCTGCCACCACCCATTCAATCACTACATTTTGCTCCCCACCCAGTTGGCCGTGCCCACTCACCCAAGAGGGTGGGCGTTTATTTTACCGCAGGTACCTCTACCACTCCTCCTGTTAGTCCTGCCGCCCTCAGTGAGGAGGCTATTGACCTCCTAAAGTCTATCTCTGTGGGTCAGATGGCCTTCGTGAATGCCATCCAGGGACAGGCAAGCCAGATCAAACAGAGCAATGAGTTCCTGGAGGGCATTCATGGTGCAATCTCTGGACTACAGAGATCATTTCAGGCTCTGGCCTTCACACTGATGGCAGCCAGTCACCCCTTGTCTACCGTTCCTCCTCCACCTTCCTCTTCCTAATCCAAATCCCCCCTTTGCGGACCCAGCTAAAGCAAACAGACAGGGATGCATCCACCTCAACATCCAAGGGAAGTGCAGACAAACATAAGCACCACAAGACACGCCACTGGCACGCACACAAACAACATCCACCTGCAGACACAGCAAAAGTCACGACTTACCCAGACACCCCCACTACCCTCAGCATCTCGGAAACAACACCTGCAGACACCACACCAACATTCACTGATCCAGCCACCACACCTATTATACCTGTAGATAACACCCCAGCACGCCTTCAGACATCCACCTCAGCAACCACACCTGCAGACACCACAACCACTGACATACCTACATACAACACATCCACCATACCTTCAGTCACCACCCCAACAGGAAACCACTCACCCACCATAGCATCCCCCAGCACCTCCACCCCCTCAATCCAAGACACATAAATTCCCTCACTCACCCACCTAAAAGACAACCACCAAACACACTCCTACCTCCCACAAACACGCACCCAAGACATCCACACCTAAATGTCAGACAACCACTCCCTCACCTTCCACACCCAAACTTCCTTCTGTTCACCGCCCCTGTGTGTCTAAAAAAGTGTTCCTTTTTAACCTTGACCTTTTCACCTAGTCTTTCCCCATGACACCCACAAGAGATCTGTTTCCCTCCCCAAGGCCATCCTTTCCACCTCTAAGTAATTCCCCACCCCCCTGCCAGCACCCATGCCCCCGCCAAGAAGAGGTCCATCCCTCCAAAACCCACCCCTCAAAAAGCCCAAGCCCAAACCCTCCTCCCTCAATACTCCCTAAGTAGCCTGCTTGCCCCCTTGATGTCCCTAACTGTGGAGGTTACAAGGCATTTAGGAGTCAAGCTGGGGCACCATTTTGTGCCTTTGGTGCAAAAAATGAGAATTATGGACTGGCCAATTGCCAATGGTCTTGGACTTTCATATATTTTGGAAAACAATATCAATTATAGCCAACCAGTTGATGGTTTTTTGGTTACATCTTTGTCCTGCATTTCCTTTCCTAGGTTTGAGTTGTTCCTGGCTGACATTGGTTGTGGGCCAGTATTTTGTTGTGTGTGCTGCTTGCTGCTTCATGTATTATTTGAGCAGTATGCGAGGTTGTGTGTAGTGCTATTGTCCCCAAGGTGCTGAGTGATAGATATGTGTATGTAGCTGACATGTTGGTATTTTGGTATTATGTTGTGTTTGTAGTGATATGTGTTTGTTGTAGTGATATGTGATGTGGTCCTGCACAATGTATGCCTTGTTCCCTGATGTGGATATTGTGTACATATGGTGTGTGTTATGGATTTTCTTCAGTGAAGACAAGGAGTGTGTTGCTTTGTGCAAGTGTGCTTGGCTTGTTGTGCACATGTGACTGTTAGGTGTGTGTCCCTCAGAAGCTGACTGGTGTCTTGTATAGTGTTTGGAGTAGTGTATGCTTTGTAGCCTTGCCCTTCACCCATATGTGTGCTTGTGCATTACATTTGTTGTTGGTATTGGCTGTCCATGAAATCTGAATAGGGCCTACACGTGTCCACATGTTTTTTGTGGGCCTTGCTCTACATGAGATGTGTCCCACTACAGTCTCCTTCATTGTATGGTTTTGATGCTCCCATTGCTGCTGTGCTGGTGGTGTTGTGATGTGTCACTTTGTAGGTTTGGTCTGTTTGTATCTGTGTGTATTTTACATGGCATAATAGGTTTGATGTGTTGTGTGTGTGTGTTTGATGTGTGTGTCATTTGCTGGGTTGTATGGTGGTTTTGTGTGTATTCCATTGCAGATGGATGTACATGTGTGTTGCATGTGTGTCCAGTTCCTGGCCACTGTTGGGTGTGAGAGTGTGACATGTTATTGTATGTGTGCAGGGCATAAATGTGTGGTATTGTCATGTGGTGTGTATGTGCTGGCTGAAGTGTGCGTGATATGTATGTGTGGGTGTCCTTGAGGCAGTATGTGAATGTGTGTGTCACTATGCTGTTATGTGTGTGTGCAGCCCTTTTCACCCCCTCCCTATGGTATGTTGTATAACTGTTCAAATGTATACATTTCACATATGTAACAGATGAGTGTGTGTAATTACAGTTGTTATTGTTGAGCAGCGGGGTGACGTCTAGTTCTGGTTTCATGGTGGATCCGGACGTGTATGGCTTCCTGGGCGTGAGTGTCTCCTTTTATACTGTTAGTTTCCCTCTGGTTCTCCATGATGGTTAGACCACGGTGGTCATATTGGCGGTGTGCAACCTCCTAATAGGTCTGGCGGAAACATGGTCTCTGCCGGACTGTTTGTGCATCCAGACAACTGCCGCAGTATGTCCTGGCTGGCAGTGCTGGCAGACCGCTGGTGTTCTTCTGTGTACACCACCACCAAACTCATAATTTGGCAGTCCACTCCATCAGTCCTATTGGCAGCCGGACTGCCACCGCAACATGGCAGTCATGCCAAACTCAAAGTGAGGCCCACAGTCATGCATATAGTATTGTAACCAGGCACACACTGATGCACACTGATATATACAGGTATATACTGATATATACAGGCCAGACAGACACTGATGCATTCACTTACATACTTAGACACACACTGATGCATACACTAGGGCACAGAGGCAGACATTTCTTAGTAAGACAGGTAGGAACACAACCTGACCTTTATATACAGTAACAAGTATACACATTTATAGTTGTACACTGAAACACTTCTACAACCATTTAGACACTTGTATCTAATTTTATATTATTTTCTGCGCAGTTAAATGTATAGTTTGTTTTCAAGAAATCTACTTCCAATTAAATAAGAAGATAGACAATGCCGGACAAAACACAAAGAAGAAAGAAACAGAAACAACAAGACAACCTAGCAAAAACTGACAGTAAAAAGGAAGACAAAGTGGAAAATGTGGGGAGAAAAAAAAGACTGGTAGGAGTACGAATGATTTTTTGAAGAAAAAAATGCTAGAAAATGCAAAATAAGGGAAAGATGTCAATTAAAAAGGGTAGTTTCAAATATACTGACAAACAAGAAGACGTGCACGGTGTTCAAAGTAAGAAATCTAATAAGAAAACAGTGACTTGGAGACAGAAACAGTATAAGGAGTTAAGAGTTAAAATGTTTCAAACTAGAATAAAACAAAATTTGCTAAAGAAGAAGTGTAAGAGGCGAAGTGATGTACTTAGGTAAAAGCAACATATTGAGACTATAGTTGAGAAAGCATTTGCTCTGAATAGGAAACTTTTTATCTTAATAATGAACATAATTAAGACACTAGACAAACAATATTTTGTACAAGAGAAAGAACATTAATTAAAAAACGTATTATCAAAAGTATTTTTTGTGAATTTTTTAATGGTGAATGGATGCACACATCTAGTACAGACCATGTTTTAATGAAGAGAGCTACTTACAAGAGAACACATTTGTGCATGTAGTTGACATATGTGGACGTTGCTGTGAAGTAAAAGATGGTAGTCACATAGATACAGAAGCAATGGTTCCTAGGAATGTAGAAGAAGCAATAGCTGATGAGGTACAAAGAAGGAGTATACAGACCCTGTGCATAAATGGATGCTTAGCAGTATGTGCACCATACGTCAGGAATCAATTGATAAAATGAGAACTTTCCTAAGAGGATTTTCATGCAGAAGTCTGAAATAGAAAACTATAATTCTGCAAGGATTAGATCCATGCAAAGTTAGGAAATACATTAACTTACAAGGGCATTAACTTGCATGTCTTTCAAAGAAAGTGTGCAAAAGCACTTTCCATCAATTTAGAATGTTAGCAGTGCACCATTCAAAAATGAAAATTTAGTTAGGATACTTTTCTTTGTAAAAAGCCCAGCTTTAGGTTTAGGTTTAGGAGAGATGAATAAAGGTCTATTGCATGGTACAGTGGCAGAAGTGGAGAAAGTTTGTGAAGACTGTTCAGGTTTGCTTCTTTGGTCCTGAAGAGGAGTGTAGGGAAGATAAGGAGATAGTGACTGTAGGTGTACAGCAACAGGACACAGAGATTAGTATTGAAATATTTGCACAAGAGATAGCCAAGTTCACCACAGTATCTTCAGAGAAACCAGAGTGTGTTTGTTCTAGTTGTCGTTGCACTCACTAAAAAAGCCAAACTAATTGTATTTTCTAAAAACTGAGCAAGATAACAACAATAAGTGGCAGGAATTTGGTGCAAATCTATTCGTAGAATAATGCTTTGATTTAGCCACAAAGCAAACAATATGTAAGTATTCCTGTGATAAATCAGTGGATAATAAAATGGCAGCAATAGCAATACATAACAGATTAGATTTGGTATCAATACCAGAAGAACTTCAACAATTAAATGGTTATGAATCAATTCTCATTCAAACTATACATTCATTTTAAACAGTAGGTTGAATGGGAACATAGAATGGGAAACTATCACCAACAGAGATACAGAAAGAACTTAAATGAAGTGTTGCCTACTTACCTTTAGATTTTAAACAAACATTTTAGTAAATTGTGTGCCCACTAAAAACAAAAAAAATATGACAATAGTTAGTGGATGTCCGAAAAGTTAAAAAAGCCGCTTTATACTTGAGAGAAAATAATGTTTTTACAGAAATTATGATATTATGGTAGAAGTAAGTTGTATCGATGATGAAGCATTACAATTAAGTGCACAAATAGAAAAAGTGGACAAACAGAAGTCAGAAGAAATATATGAGCCATTCAATATCCATTCATTTCATTCCGAAGAAGCTGTTGGTGATGATATTGATCTGTTTTGAATGGAACAAGCTAGAGGAGTTCTAATGAGTGTGTGGGAAAATAGTTTAGAGGCTTGCTGTTTTTCACAGATATTTCCCACTGGAGTAGGTGGCCAATATGATGATCGGTCTGTAGTACAGCTGAGTACAGGACAACAAGACTATAGTCATAGGACCCTAGCTTTTGCCAGTGTATTCCTATATATTCCATCTATTATTTGAGAGTGACTTGTCAGAATGAATCACATTCTAACGACAGTAGGTAATCTGCAAAATCTCTCTCCAAGGAAGTTTGTCGACAAAGTACAAGGTAAGGATGAAAACCAGGAACACAACTTAATTAATTTGATGGCATGTCAATGTGGAACTAACGAATATTGGTATTGTTGTCATGAAGAAGCAAGAGAAAAATGTTCTTTGGATCCTACTAATATGTGTAGATATGTTAATCTTCACAAGTTTCAAGTGACACTGGGTTTTTATGCAATAAAACAAATATTTATTTTGACGTAAAGAGTAACAGGCAGGAGGTGCTCTTCATATACACATGCTTTTATGGATAAAGGATGCACTGAAATTTGGAACTGACAGTGATGACTCTATACTTTATGTTGCAGCACGATCCCAAAAGACAATCATGACAGAGGCCTAAGGCACCAGGGCCCATATTTATACTTTTTTTGCACTGCATTTGCGTCATTTTTTGACGCAAAATCAGCACAAACTTACAAAATACAATTGTATCTACATTTCCAAACACATAGATGTGGCAAGTAGTGTGACCAAAGATACAGATGTAAAGGAAAGTTGTATACAAGGTGTCATTTTGTATCTACAAGGCCTATCATTTCCAAAGGAAGTGTGAACAGCTTTGTATCTGCAGTCAGGCTTACACTGACATGAAAATCACCCAAAAATATGTATAATCTGAGAAAATCAGAGGTCTCCAAGTATACTAATAATTGAAACCCTATCATTCTGAAATTATGGAATGCAACTTTAGACTTACAGTTTGTTGCTAAAATCTTCATTGCTGTTGCTCATCCTGTCACTTTGTATATTACAAAATCAGAAAAGGCAGAGATGAAGGGAAATTGGGAGAAAATTTCTGCGGAAAAATCTCTTGCGAAGAAATTGTGCAGCTTTAGCTTGAAACTGCTTTTGCATTGGGAGATAAATTCCAATGATTGCTTTGACAGTTTGAGTTCAGCTAGCTTGGGCTCAAAGTGTATGGGAATTATTTGGGTCAATCTAGGCCTTGCCAACACATGAAACAGAGTCTTGAAGTCTTTCCCAAAAATTCAGTATCTAGCAGATATTGATCTGGAGAGTATAGACATTGTAAAAACAAATATGTTGGATATTTACTATCCAAGAAGTCCACACCTTGAAAACATGTTACTTCACAAAATTCTGCAACACTATAGGTATAGAAACATTGTGACAGAAAACATTGATGAGGGGAAAAATGTTTTCGTTGGTTGCAATGTTTGTTTGGTTAAAGATGCAAAATGTACTTTAATAAACCACAGAAAACGTAGTTGCCAATCTCCTGAACAAAGAGAGTTTTACTACTTACGAGTTCTCCAAATATTCATGCCTTTGCATTTTGAAACAGAGTTACTTGGAGAGTATGACAGCTATAGAGACACTTTTAATGCTGTAAAAGACAGCATTGAGTGTTCAATATGTCCAAATTACCTGAAAGTATTTAACAATGAAATTGAGCAAGAGGAAACAATTGCTACTGAGATAGCAAAGGATAGTTCACAAAGCAGTCAAACGTCTGTACTTCTAAGGCAAGATCCTCTTGGGCAGCCAATAATTAAAGCTGTGATAGCAGTGAATGAGGTGAAAACTGCAATGCAACAATCAAGGGAATAAAATGTTGACTTTGAAAACTTATATGGCTAACTGAATGATGAGCAGAAACAAACATATATGGAAGAGAAAGGAAAAATTGAGCATGGGTTGCACCATGTTAAGAATCAATGTAAATGTTCAACATTTAAGCCAATTTTATAATATGTCAGCAGTCAAGCTGGCACTGGAAAAAGCTTTTTAATCTGACCAACCTACTGAGGATTACAGACTCCATTTTGTCATGTGTACTAATAGCACCTACTGGCTTAGCTGCCCAAAACTTTAAAAGAATTACCTTGCATCGACTAATTATGCTACCTGTTGAACACAATAATAAACTAGAGTACCAAATGTTGTCTGGTAAAGCTTGTCATGAAGTTCCCAGAGTTTTGATGAAATTGAAACTTTTAATCATAAATGAGGTGAGCATGATCTACACCTTAATGTGTGCCGTTGTCCATCTGAGAATGCAACAGATACTGAAGACAGAATATGATGTACATTTTTGGTGGAAAGCATGTAATTGTTTTTGGTGAATTATTACAACTTATCACTCACGGAAATTGATAAAATGGAACACCTTGGTGTGACAATACTGTTAAGTGAAAACCTAAAACCAAAATTGGATTCTTTGGAGAAGTATGTTTCCAAAACTGCAGGATTAGAAACATGTTTATGTGTTTGTAAAATCTGTAGGGTAATTTTGCAGTGCAATTTAACTGTTGAGGAAGGAATGGTGCCATAGGTAAAATAATTAATTTAATTTTCTTTACAAACAGGAATGAGATTGACTACCTAGCAGTTACGTTTGATCAAGTTGAAGGTGCGGAACAGATAGCAAGATCTCCTGCACATTTCTTGCTTGCAAAAGACTTGTTTGTTTGAAGGAAATAGTTCCCAGTGTCTGAAGCGTATGCTGTAACAATGTGTAGATGCAGCATTCATTAACATTGGTTGTACAGTTTTAAAGAAAGATATTGCATATGTAAAATTGTCACAGGTTACAGGGTTGTCCAGTTTCTATCTCATAGAGTTTGATAACAGCAAAGTAATTGCTGATTCAAGTTGAGTAAAAGAGTACAATGGTTTGAGAAGCATGCATGTTCCTCATGGACGACAATGCCCAGTTTACGAAAAGCCTAGAATCTTGGTGAAACAAAAGGTTTAAAAGTATTACAGTGATATTCCTGTGAAAAAGTTGAAGAAAAAGAAGAAAGAAGATTTAGAGGAAAAAAATAAAAGTGTTGAGGAAAAAGTTGGTTACCAATTGTTATATCCCTCTTGAGTCAACTGCTATGCCATGTTGCTCTCAGATACAAGATTTGCTTTGCACTGTTTACTTTGTTAGAACATGTGTGCAGTGGTAGAACAAAAAGGAATTCTGCATCTTGTATTAGAGCTCTTGCAGAGCTGCGCACTGTATCCGTACATTTGACTCAAAACACTCAAGAAGATGCACAAGAATTCTTGATGGTCATACTTGGTATTTTAGAAGAAGTGATGGTACCTATTGACAACATATTTGGACTTAGTTACTCATGGAAGCATTACTTTCAAAATTTTTATTTTTCATCAAAAACAGAAACTGATTCAGAAAGATGTCTCTACCTAACTCTACCACACTGTAAAACTATCAGTTTTGACAACGTGTTTAAAGATATATCACAGGATAATACATGCACAAAATGTCACTCTACGCTTCTAGCAATTTTGAGTATAAGAAGAATGGGCAAATATATCATCGTAATGCTTCAACGGTGCACAGCAGATGGAACAAAATTAGAAGCACAAATTACACATTTTAAAGCGGGACACATCTATATTTCTGGTAAAAATATAGTTGTATAACATAATTTGTCATGAAGGACTAAGTATTACATCTGGACACTACACCTTCTACTTAAACAGCTGGTTGCACAGAGTGTAACAACAGCAACCTTACATTCAATCAGAGATTACCTTATAAACTACCAAACCTATCTAACCAAAATTCTAAGGAGGATTAGTCCTGAAAAAATTGAATACTTCTGTGACTTTTAATACAATAGGTTAAGATATGATATGGCCTACAGAGGGTGAAGTTTGCATAAAGTGTTTCAAATAGTGATATGCACTTAATCATGGAACAATACACCAGAGAAACCACTAAATTGGAAATGGAGATCAACAGCAAAAACAACAACAAACAACTATTTTATAGTGAAGTAAATACTGTTAACTATTGTGAGAAAACAGGGCTGATTGCAGAGACTCCCTGACTTTTTGCCCCCATTTTTCACTTCTTGCTGGTGTTTTCCTGACTCTGATGGTGCCCTGGGTACTGCTAACCAGTCCCAGGGCCTGTGCTCTGTATAAAATGAGTATGCGAATTAGGCTAATTATAATTGGCTAAGTCAACCTACCTATAAGTCCCTAGTATATGGTAGGGCATGTAGGTTTAGGGACCCCAGCATAGGATGGGCCCCCATAGGTGAACTGCTGAGGTACCCAGAGTCATTTTACAAGCAGGCCTGCCTTGCTGGCTGCTTTATAATTAAAGTTACATGCATATTTGTCTTTGGAATGAAAAGTAGTTCCAAATTCGTAAACTACCTTATTTTTACATACAAGTCACCCTAAGCTGTGCCCTATGTGCTCCTAGGGTTGGGTGCCTTATAAGTATAAGCTGGTACCTCATAAAAATAATGTTATAAGCCCTGGTGAGGTAAAATAGCCACATTTGTTTTTCCCTCTTTGTAGTGAATGGCCTCCATATGCTAGAATGGGGAGACTTTATTTTAATTTATGAAGTCCCCTTAAGTGACAGATACGAGAAGTTTGGAATCAAATTAATTGTTATAATACATCCCACAACTTACAATTGTTGGATTTACTATTACTTGTGTAGGTAAAGAGTTTTAACCTTTACCTGAAAAGTTGCCAACTTTAGCCCTGCAGTGTTTTGCTGCTTTGCTCTGATTGGCCAGCCTCTGGCAGCTTGGCCAGGCTGTCTTGATAAGGTGTGAAGTGGCCTGGCTCAACACAAAGAGATGTGCCAGGGAAAAGAGATCTTCCCTCAGTAGATGGGGAAGCAGAAGGGGTGAGGGATTCCAAACTGGTCTTCGAAGGCAGGACGTTTGGAAAAACCCATCACCTCCCTCACATCCTGTAAACCAAGACAATTAGGTGCCCCAATGATTAGATTGGGAGAGGGCAGAAGAAGGGTGTGTTTAAGATTTTTAGCCACACTAGTGGGTGGGTTCAGCCAGATTTAACTTCCAAAAATCACTTTCAGCCATGATGGATTTTTGAGGAATGTGGCTCCCTGGGATTGATTTTTGCCACACTTCCCAGGAAGTGGTCATCACAGGTGGAAGGACCTTGCACCTGACTGGAGAACCAGGACCCCCTTGTTTTTCACCCAGGAGGAAGGATAAAACTGGCAGACCTATACCCACACCTCAGATCCCTTCCAGATTCCAACAAGAAAGAACTACAGAAGAAGAAGGACTGCCCTGCTGGACCCGTGACCTGCACCAGGACACTTGTTCAAGAAGGCACTCCCTGTTTGCTACAGGTGAGAAATTTCTAACCAGAGTCCCCTGCTCTAACTCCTGAAGACGCTGACCAGCTGATCACTGTCCAGTGGCCAAAAAGGAGTTTGTGCCAGATCCATTCTGGGAATTGTAGTCCGCACTCTCAAGGAGCATCTCAGAGCTTCTGGAACCTTGGTGTGAGCTATGGACCTTAAAAGAACCTTAAAGGAACATCTGTAAGAAGATCCAGAAGTTTGTAGAAGTTTGGAGAACTTTTGGAAAAAAAGGTCCATGAAGGGACTGACCTACCACGGCAACTCTAGCTGGCTTGCCTCAACCGACTTAAAGGTTTGTCCTGATGAAAAAATCTCTGAAAAAGTGACTAAAGGTCTGATTACAACTTTGGCGGAGGATATTAATCCGTCCCAAATGTGACGGATATTCCACCCACCGTATAACGAGTTCCATAGGATATAATGGACTCGTAATACAGCGGGTTGTATATCAGTCACATTTGGGACCGATTAACACCCTCTGCCAAAGTTGTGATCAGGCCCTAAGTCCGAATGTAGAAAGTTGACCGGGACCTCCCAGGCAGTGTATCCGAAGAGGGCTCCAGGGACGTATGACCAAGATTCAGGTTTGCCCCGGTCAAAGCATTTTCACCTCAAAAAAATTTCTAAGGCCGAAGGTAAAAATCTCCCCCGAGGGCTCCTGTGACGCGTATTGGAGGAAGAGTTCCAGGAGGTCGGCTTGGACTAGCGATTTGGTCCAGCTGAAGAAAATCTTCAAGAAAACAACTAAGTCCTAAGGTAAACTTTTGACTGAGGCCTCCGATGAGCTGTAGCTGAGCAGGGCTCTATCGCGGTTGGCCTCAAACTTTGACTTTGCCCTGGTCAAGGTGCGACCAGATGACCAGATTGGCGCTATTCGTTTCTAAATGCTAAAAAGCATTAATTCTTTAAAAAATCATATCTTTGGTTTCCCTTATTTGATTTTAATCATTTTGTTGTCATTTTAAACATAAAATATAATCTATATTTATAAATTAGTGTTGGATTTTTATTGTGTTTTGTGTTTTACTTATTTAGTGTTTTGTGATTTTTAAATGCTTTACACATATGTCTCCTAAGTTAAGTCTTGTCGCTTGTTGCCAAACTACCAAGGGTTGAGCTAGGTATAATTTACTGAGACCTAACTGGTCCTAAGTGGAGGTTAGTGGCCTATTGCTAAGTGTAGGTACTTACCTGCCCTTACCAATAACCCATTTTCCAACAATTCTAACAAAATTAAATATATTTTTGGATATTGAACTTGTTATTAAAAAGTTAAACTGGATTGGCAGAAAATCATAAGAAGAGTGCCACACTCAAACAGATATTTCAAGAACAACTGCAAAATTATTACAATTATTAGAATTAGAAAACTGATATACTCTACTCCTTGTTAGTTGATTACCACATTATATGGGATTATGTGGTCTACCAAGGGTGATGTCTTTTTTAAAGCTTTTCATATACTGCTATTCTTCACACATATTAATTGGATTGTAACACGGTTAATTTCAATAAAATACTTACCATAAGCATGTGTCTATTATTTCACTTAATAAGGATATGTAATTCAGTTAGGTATTTGATTGTAGTGAGTGTGATGCATGGTAATGTTATTTGAAAATAATGTTTTTTTTTCTACTGTCTGTATCATTGTTTTTTTCTCCCACAGTTCAGTGATGAGTCTCTATACACTTCATTTAAGGCGTACAAGTATGGAAGCTGAGAATAGTAAAAAAGAAAACATTATTTACTTCAATTATATTTATAATTTATTTACAATGATGTGGTATTTTTATAATGATGTGGTGTATATATAATTTGCTGTATTTTATTTTTAATGCCACCTTTCCCATTACAGACTGAAAAATGTTATTGAAACAAATTTAGAATATTACACTTTAACTTTTATTTATGTTTTATTCTTTTACACAGATTAACTGAGCCATTAATTACAGTAGTATAGGTAACTATTTATATCTTCCTTCAATCATAGACCATCCATAAATCTGCCTAACCAAACACAGGTAATGAAAAGTGACACTCTAATACACACTGGTGAAAACACAAATAGGCACTCATTCAAGCTTTCACTCACACACATTATATATATACTAACAGAGCCAGCCAAAACTGACACATACGCTGCCACACCAATGTGCACACTGATGTATGTACTAACACCCTCAGGCACACACTGATACATATAGTAACAGACAAAGGCATACACTCATGCACACACTAATGCATCCAATTACAGACTCATACATACACTGACACACCCTGGCACACACTGATTCATATGGTGACACAGTCAAACACACTAATGCATACACTGAAATACCAATACACAGAATAATGCATACACTGACACACCCTGTACCACACTGATGTTTGCACTGACACACTCAAACACACACTGAGGCATACTGTAACACACTGAGATACACATTGATGTACACACTGAGATACCCAGGCACACACTGATACATACAATAACACATGTAGGCACACGAGTGCATACACTGACACACCCAACCACACACCTATGCTTGCACATCCAGGCACATATTAATGTATGTGTTGACACACCCACTCAGAAATGTGTACATACACTAACACTCCCATGAACACACTGATGCATGAACTAACACACACTGGTACTTACTTACGTATACACTGAGACACCAAGGCACACAAAAATGCAGATATTCAGACACCAAGGCATACACTAATGCATGCACTGACACACTTAGGCTTATAGTTTTACATACACTTGCTTATCCAGATGTACACTGACACATACACTAAGACACCCAGGCACACTGGCCCACACACTTACACACCCAGGCAGACAGACAAACTTGCTAAGACATACTAAAGTATACAGTCATACATCAAATAACATACAAATGACAATACACTATAGTTTTACAGAGAGAGACTCTTTTATTGAATAAATGGTGATTCTAACAAGAACCATTTTTTTGAGTTTTGCAAAACTTTTTTTAAATTTTATTATTGTTTTTGTTATTTTTTAGTAGGAAAAACTAATCAAAATGCAAAATATGCAAACCAAAAAACAGGATGCAAGAAACTTGCATTACTCAGGAAAAACGGTGTCCTGGAACAACAACAACAAAATATAACCTGAATAAAAAATTAACAATGATGCTTTTTAATAGCCTCGAAAAATCTGACACATTTTAAATTTTAAGTGCCACAAGTTTGTGACAGTTGGCACAGGGTGAAACCATGCCCTCCAATTTGCTACAAGTAGCTGGTACAACAAGTTCAGCAGGAGTTTGTGTTGAGCCTGAGGTACCTGCTCCATCAGTAGACGTTATCTCTCTCTCTCCACCATCCATACGTATGAACATTCATGGGTTGTCTTTGTATGTTTCCACAAGGTAGAGGTCCTATTGCCATATCTTTTCACAGTGCCACATGAGAGTGCTTTACCAAAGAGTTTGCAGTGCACACATCTTGCAGAAAACATTTTCCCCCGGAGGGGGTAGTAAAAAACTTCCATATTTCACTTCCCTTTCTGCTACTTGATAGCTGTTCATCCTCAGGTATAAACTGTGGGTCTCAAATGGAGGTGGAGCACTTCCTTCTGCCATTTTAATTTGTTGAGGAGTCAGGAACACAGCAATAGCAATGCTTCTTCAACAACAAAAAGTAAAAAAATTACTACTTTTGGTGTGGTTTTATTAAAACGACCACAAGAGAAAGAGAAATTGTATTTTTGTCATCTAGCGGCTCAGCGAATCTTGACCATTGATCTGCGTATTTGCTGAAATCATAAAACAACTGATTTCTGTACAAGAAAATAATTTACTTGACAGGCTCCAATATATGTAAACTATTTGTTTTAAAATTTGTTGAATCCATGGATGTGGATCTGCAGATCCATCCCACTCACATGATCCGAATAAGAACCATACAGTACTTCCCGTCTACAGTAGCAGCACCACGGAGGATCCACTGACCCAAAACAATGATTACAATTAATATGGTTACATTTAAATTATCAATACTTTCTTATTGTTCTACCCTATTTCTTTTCTTGACCTTCTTTTTCCATCATTTCCACTGCTTTCTCCTCACTTTTTCACCCACATTGCTTATCCCTCACTCTCACTGTTTTCCCTTTTGTTTATTTCCTCTATTTACTGTATCATTTCCTTCCTTTTCCCTTATTTTCATCGTTTACGTCCTGCAATTCCCTGCTTATGAACTCACATCTTACAACACTCACAACATGATCAGTGACATCACTTATAACACCACTGACAATGGTTCTAATGGTATCACTGATGACATTACTCATGACATCAAGCACATAACCAATCACAACTCCAATCACACCCCATACAATCTCTTATAATCCCACTCGCAGAAACGCATAACCACTCACGTACCCATTCTCAGATCCACACAAATACTCACACATTCAGTCAGTCATTCTTAGAGGCACTTACACACCCATGCACTCACTCATATACTCCCTCACACAACCACTCACTCACCCACACAGTTACTCACACCATGGCTTATACACCCATAGAGTCACCCACACAGTCACAGAGTCACCCATACAGCTAATTATAACCTCACTTATTACTCTATACAGCAACAGACAGAGCTACTCACAAACACCCATATACCCACTCATGTACATACTCAGTCACTAATACAAACACTCAAATTCCCAGTCATACTGACAAATAGACACTCAGACACCTAGGTTGTCATTCCGATCCTGGCGGTCAGAAGACCGCTAGGGCCGTGGTGGTGGCGGCGGTGAAGACCGCCACATTACGAGTGTGGCGGTTTGACCTGTGCCAAACCGTCACTTTCCTGTGCATACCACCTGGGCGGTTGAACCGGCAGGTCGGAGATAAGCATCTCCGACTCGGTGGTCCACTCAGTACTGCAGGCGGTATCACTAGTTCCCCTTCCACCAGGGATTTCATGGCGATAGCACTGCCACAAAATCCCTGGTAGAAAGGCTACCGACAACAGGAATTTACAATCCTGTCACCGGTAGACAACTCCCCAGCCCCCCATCTACCCAAGAGCCCCCAACCGCCCTCCCTTACAACATTCCTACCCCCCCACCTTCCCGAATCCGCCAGTAACCCCTGCACCCCCGATCCCCATACTTACCCCCTACCCCCGCATACACGCACGCACCCACATGCACCCACAGACACGCACATCCTAACACTCACTCACACTCACAACACTGTTAAACTCATGTGCACAAAAAACACATGCAACACCCCCACATCCATACACCCACACACATAAAAAAAAACACTCACACACGCAGTCACTACATTCACCCCATTTAAATGCATACACACTCCATCCCCCACACCCTCCTTTCCTCAGCATATATAGACACACAACCCCCACCCCTGTGTACATGAATGCACACTTGCACACCGATCCAGCATTCACATTCACATTCACCCACACATGCAGCACCAGCACCACATTCCCATACAGACACACACACACACACACACAAGCATGCACAAACATTCCCCCTTCTACCCCCATTCATGACATCCATACACACACTTATACACATCCATTCACACACCCCACCCCCCCACCACCCTCCCCTTGCAGAGGACACTTAACTCATCTGACGAGGTGTTCCTCCCTGATAGGATGGGACCCAACGCTCCCACTGCCAGCAGCAACCCACCCTCAGAACACCACCAGGCCATATTACAGGTCATAATACGGCTGGCAGAGTCCTTTTGGTGTGGCAGGGCCGGCGGTGGAACCGCCTCTGTGCCTTCGGCCGCCAGCACGACTACTGGAGGATTTCTGTACTCGTGATATGATGGTCAGAAGACCACCTGCACTGGCCGTCTTTTGCCACCTGTGGCTTCAGCAGTCTGAGGAAAAGACTTCCAAAGTCAGAATGACCTCCTTAGTCACTCACCCATGCAACTGCTCACATACCTACTGTTAGAAATGGGGTATCTGGTTGGCAGTCAGCTTGCTCTCTGTCTAAGCAGGGACCCTCACTCTAGTCAGGGTATGGAAGTTACACTCCTAAGACAACCCCTGCTCACCCTCTTCGTAGCTTGGCACAAGCAGTAAGACTTATGCCAAAGACAATGGGTAAAGTATTTGTATCAACACAGACAGTAACACGGTGAAAACATCACAAAAGTGACAC
This sequence comes from Pleurodeles waltl, assembly GCF_031143425.1. Classification (NCBI taxonomy): domain Eukaryota; kingdom Metazoa; phylum Chordata; class Amphibia; order Caudata; family Salamandridae; genus Pleurodeles; species Pleurodeles waltl. Next base: position 1,076,268,382 of record NC_090437.1, read on the forward strand.
AACAACAGTTTAGAAAAATAGTCAATATTTATTTAAATCAAACAAGACCAAACTGATAAAAATCCAACATACACAAGCAAAGTTATGAATTTTGAAAGTAAAAAAGAGTCTTAATCCATATAAATCAATGGATGCATTGTTTTTACACACAGTACCTATTTTGCGGAAAAAATAAAGCCGCACCTGCGAGCATATGCCGGAAAAGTAAGCGATGCGTCGATTCTCAACTTGCAAGTAAGGCCGTGAGTCATTTCTGCTCTGGTCAGCTAGGTGATGTGTTGTTTTTCTCTCCCGCAGAAGAGCAATGCATCGATTTCCGATGGGCAACCTCGGGTCCACGCAGGTTCACTGTGGTCCTCGCAAAGGCAGAAGTAGCAATTGTAGGCCAATCCAGCAAAGCACCCTCCCCGGAAAAGGGGCTATACTCTTCCTCCAGCTCTTCAGCTCTTCTTGACAGCAAATCCGCTTGATCCATAATTATTCTAAAAATCTGGGGGTTTGGGTCTACTACTTATAACCAGTTCTGCCGTTGTAGTAGGCAAACTTCAAAGGAAAGTCCCTGTTGTTCACAAGATCCTGCCTTACCCAGGTTGGACCCTCATACACATTCCAGGGGGTTGGAGACTGCATTGTGTGAGAACCGGCATAGCCTTTCAGGTGTAAGTGTCAGCTCCTGCATCCCCACTCTAGCCCAGGAGACTCATCAAGATATGGAAGCTACACCCCAGCCCCATTTGTGTCACTGTCCAGAGGGGATTCACAAACAGCCCAACTGTCAGACAGCCCCAGACGTGGATGCCACAAGCAGTCAGAGGCACAGAATTGTTAAGTAAGAAAATGCCCACTTTCTAAAGCATAAGAAATTACCCTCTTTTTGGCATGTAACACCCAATTTCTGCCTGATGTCAGTGTGTTTTGACTGTCACTGGGATCCTGCTAGCCAGGACCCCAGTGCTTATTGTTTGTTTGGCCTGCTTCTGAGCATGTTTCACTGTTTTTGAAAGTATGCTTGACTGTGTCACTGGAGTCCTGCTAAACACGACCCCAGTGCTTATGCTCTCTCTGGTTCCAAATGTATCACTACATACTGCTAACCCAGTATTTCATTCCAAATGGGCATACTGGTCACCCTTTATAAGTCCCTTGGCTATGGTACTTAGGGCATTAGGGTACCAGGGGATCCCTATGGGCTACAGCATTACTTTTGCCACCCATAGGGAACCAATGCAAAGGCTTCTGCAGGACTTCCATTGCAGCCTGCGTGAAATGGTGCATGAACCCTTTCACAGCCATTTTCATTGTACCAGGTCACTTATAAGTCACCTATATGTCAGGCCTTCCAACCCAGAAGGCTGGGTGGAAAGTACCTGTGTGTGAGAGTACCTCTGCACTAGCAGAGGTGCCCCCACGTCGTCCAGGACCACTTTCCCGGACTTCATGAATGCGGGGATACCATTTTACGCGTGCACTAGACATAGGTCAATACCTATGTCCAGCTTCATAATGGTAACTCCGAATATGGCCATGTAAGGCGTCTAACAACTGGGAATTGTACCCAAATACAGATTCTAGTATTGGTTGCACAATTGCATCCACTCTGGGTGCTCCAATGTGGACCCCCAGTGCTGCCATACCTTCTGAGGTTTTCCATGCAGCCCCATCTGCTGCCACCTCACATACAGGTTTCTGCACTCCTGTTGCTTGAGCAGCTCAAGCCCAGGAAGGCAGAACAAAGGATTTCCCTTGGGAGAGGGATGTTACACCCTCTCACATTGGAAATAGGTGTTACAGGCATGGGAGGGGTAGCCTCCCAGAGCCTCCGGAAATGCTTTGAAGGGCACATATGGTGCCCTCCTTGCATAATCCAGTCTACACAGGTTCAGGGACCCCCAGTCCCTGCTCTGGTGCAAAACTGGACAAAGGAAAGGGGAGTGACTACTCTGCTGTCCAACACCACCCTAGGGGTGGTGCCCAGAGCTCCTCCAGAGGGTCCCTGGGTTTTGCTCCTTGGATTCCAAGGTGGTGGAGCACTCTGGGAGCATCTGAGTGGCCAGTACCGGCATGTGATCTCAGAGCCCTCCCCTGATAGGTGCTTACCTGGTTAGGTGACCAAGCCCCTTTTCAGGGCTATTTAGGGTCTTTCCTCTGGGTGTTTTTTTGGCTTCGGATTGCAAGACTCCAGCAGGATCCTCTGCATCCTTTACTTTGTATTCTATCAACGGAACCACAGCTGAACCCTCCAGGAACTCTACAACTTGCAACAAAGAAGCAAAGACGACTTCTGCAACATTGTACCTTCAGCTCCTGCCAGCAACTGCAACTGTTTCCAGGTCCTACATCCTCCGAGGACTGCCTGTCTTCAGCCTGCACCAGAAGAACCAAAGGAATCTCCAGTGAAGTGACAGAGTCACTTCCCTGCTTCAGTAGGCACCTCTCTGCAGTGACGACCAGTGGCATGGGTTTCCTTTCCGGATGACGAACATGGATCCAGCAACACGGGTGGTGGACTAAGGTAACCCCAACAGTCCCACGGTCCAGCTGTCCAACTTTGGTGGCGGTAAGAGCTTGCATCCCCATGCAAGAGAGTACCTCTGTGCACCGCATGACTTGCAATTGCCAAGGCTTTTGTGCGACCTTGCACGAAGTTCTTCATGCACAGCCCAGCTAGGCCCCCAGCACTCCATCCTGTGATGCACAGATTCCTGAGTGGTTCTCAGGTGGTGTGGGATCCCGTTGTGTTGTGCTGCGTGGGCCTCCATTTGCACCTTCTTTGTCCTTGTGTTGTGGGACTCCTGTGCATGCTGCCTGGTCTTCTGGGGGCTATCCGAGTTGCTGAGGGGCCCCTCCGTCTCCCACTCCTAGGTAGAGGCCACCAAGTTCCTTCTGGTCCGAGCAGTGCCATTTCCACTAAGGCTTGTTTTATATAGAAGAAAAACTCACTAACCACTTCACCTTAAGCTAAAGAACTGTAATTGCCTTTTTGCACTAAAATTGTTCTGTTAAATGTTTATGTGGAAGGAAAGTTTTATGGTTTTAATTAACTAATAAACTTGTGTTTTACTACTACACTAAGGCTTGTTGGCAGAATCCAGCGACGCAAACCAGACTGCAATCATCCATCTGGCGTGGGACATCTTCTGCACCAACCAGGAACCCATATCTGTCTTCTTGGGAGCATAACTTACTGTGATTATCTTGGGATAATACAGCCCACAAACACTGATCTAAAGCATCTGTTTGTAACTGAAAGGGCTTCTGAAAATCAGGACGATACAAGATGGGTTCTACGGTAAGCATAGTTTTAAGGGATAAGAATCATTCATGTTCAAGGTCAGAAAGTTTGACTATGTGATTCGCTTGCTCTTTTTCCAACAAAGTTGTGAGGGGAGCGGCTATATCAGAAAAATGTGTAATGAATCTTCTATAATACCCTACCATTCCCAGGAAGGCCCTTGCGTCTTTCTTATTCTTAGGAATAGGTATCTGTTTGATTGCCTCCACTTTGTCCATCTGTGGTTTGATTATTACTTTCTCAATCACATAGCCCAGGTATCTAATCGAGTTCTTTGCTAGGTTCCATTTTTCTGGATTAGCGGTTAGTCCAGCTTTTTGAAGTACTTGAAATACTTCTGCCAAGTGTTCTAAATGTTTTTCCCAGGTAGGACAATATATTACAATATCATGCAGATATGCAGCTGCATAATCCTTGTGAGGGCGTACACAATGTCTATTAACTTTTGAAAGGTAACGGGGGCCCGTGTAAGCCAAAGGGTAAGACCGTAAATTGATATAACTCTGAAGGTGTTGAAAAGGCTGTCTTTTCCCTGTCGTATTCCTGTAATGGAATCTGCCAATAACCTTTTGTCAAATCCAATACTGTGCTTGTCCTAAATGTTCAATTAGATCATTGATGTGAGGCATCCGATATGTATCAAAATAGGACAAAGTATTGAGTTGTCTGAAGTCAATACAAAATTGAATAGATCCGTTGGGTTTGGGAACCAATACCACAGGAGAACACCGTGGACTGGAGGAAGGTTCGATAATGCCTGATTTCAACATGTCTGTCACTTCCTTCTCGACTAGTTGTTTTCTGGCTTCAGGTATGCGATATGGTCTTTCCTTCTTTGGTGTGGATACAGTGCTTTATGAGGTAGGTTCTACCAGGATTTTGGGAAAATACTTCTCTGTGAGACTGTACTATCCCTTCTACTTGGATTAATTGTGTAGTTGTTAGTCCAACGTTATAATGGGGTTCTTCTATTTGTTCGGATTCAAAGTGAGTAGGGAATGTCGTAGTATCTATATTTTGGGAGGTGGTGATACAGAGATTCAGGTTATCATTCCTATACAGTCGTCATTCTCATGCCACATTTTCAATAGATTGATGTGGTAGATTTGACTTTTATTGGACCCAACTGGAATTTCGACCCGATAGGTTACACGGGGTTACCTTCTCTATGACTGTATAGGGTCCCTGCCATTGGGCTAATAGTTTGTTTTCTGTCGTGGGTAGTAGTATCAACACCTTTTGACCTATATCTAGTTCACATATCTTGGTTCCTATGTCGTAATGGAATTTCTGTCTCTTTTGGGTCTCTTCCAGCTGAGAGTGTATGTCCGCCCAAACTGTATGTAGTGTCTCCTTCAGTTCCCTAGTGTAGGTAAGAATATCTTTTGTCTCTTCATCAGTTTCTTCCCACTGTTCAGCTGTCATATCTAGAATGGTTCTAGGGTGTCTTTCAAACAGTAACTCAAATGGACTATGTCCAGTGGACGATTGGATATGTGTTCGTATAGCATATAACACCAAAGGTAATTTCTTATTCCAGTCCCTCCCCGTTTCATTGATGGCTTTCCTTAAAAAGTTTTTTATGGTTTTATTGTAGCATTCTACAAGACCATCAGTTTGTGGATGATAAACTGAGGTTCGTATTTTTTGAACGCCTAGGGATTTACAGATTTCAGTCATTAAACAGGACATAAAAGGAGTACCTTGATCTGTCAGAATTTCTTTAGGAAAACCAACACGAGAGAAATATTAAATCATTGCTTGAGCAACACTTCTGGTTGTCATGCTATTCAGGTATAGCTTCGGGATATCCGGTAGCGTAATCGACCAGAGCTAAAATATATTGGTGTCCTTTAGATGATGCTATCAGAGGGCCCACCAAATCCATTCCCACTCATGAGAATGGAGTCTCTATGAAGGTAAAGGGCGGAGAGGGACCTTGGGTTCTGTTGAAGGATTTAGTAGTTGATATTTAGAACATTGTTGACAATGTTTTCTAATGTCACCGTATACTCCAGGCCAATAAAATTGTCTCAATCTATATTCTTCCGTCTTTTCTTTACCTAGGTGTCCTTCCCTTGTCTCCCCATGTGCTAGATGCAAAACCTTGTCCTTGGGAACTAACAATTGTATTTTCTCGTTTCCGTGTTGGGTATCAACTCAAAATAACAACTCGTTTTTAATCAGGAAATAAGGACCTACTGTAAGTCTAGTTTCTGTGAGGGCAGTGTGCCATGCCTGTTTAAGGGTAGGGTCATCTTGTTGGCACTGTCTGAATTCTCCTGCCATGGACAATACAGTTTGAAAAGGGGTAGCAGTCTTCCCTTCTGTGTCCACACATGTCTTGCGATATCTCTTTCTGTACTCGCTTCTGCGACTTGGTTAATTGTTTCTTAGATGAAGTTCTTTTGATCTCTTGATTAGAGAATGGGCTTCAGTCCACCAGGTCTCTACATTGTTAATAGGGTTTAAGCTGTCTAGGAGATCCTGAAATGCACATAATCAGTCCCTAGAATGAGTTCCTCTACTAAGTCAGGGATTAGCCCTATAACAACTTGCTCTTCTTCTCCCCTCCACTTCACCTATATGACTGCCACTGGATAGGTCTTTCTATCTCCATGTACGCATGTGATTACGACATATTCTCCCTTCAAACACTGTTCTGGGTGTACATATTTTCGGTTTATTATGCTTTGACTACAGCCAGAGTCCACTAAGGGTTGTCTTACTTGTTGATTCACCACTAGGTTTGTGGTAAACCTGGTAGTCGTATGTCCCAACCATAGTACCTGTCCATTGGCCATCCCAATTGGTTCTCCTTGGTTCCGTTTCTGTGGGCAATATCAGGCAATATGTCCCCACTCCACACAGTGATAACATTGTGGGGAGGTCATGGGCTCCTTTAGTGGTGCTCGGAAAGGGTAAAGTGTACTCTAGTAGTCGCTATGGTATCTGTGAGCTTTCCTATAGCGGTTTCATGTACAAGTTGATTGTTAGCTATAATTGTGGCCTGGTTTTTTAATGCCGTCTGTAACGCATCCCAATCTTCTCGAGCTTCTTTTATCTGTTCTTCCCAGACTAGTTGTAGATGTCGCGGGCCATCTGCAAGTTGGGCTATCATGTCCGCAAGACTCGGTTTTTCCTCCATTTTACTTTCCTGTCTTTTTTTCTTATCCCACTTCTGACACCACTGTGACAGGTAAGAAAAATAAATCAGGATAATTTGTTAGGGTCCTGTAATTATTTATTTATTTGTCTTATGTTTCTTTTGGATAATCCTTATTCTTTTACAGTCTTTCAAAAGGTCTTTTCCTATACTTCGTCTTCCAGATAGAGATGATTCCGGGTTCCCGAATGGTGTCCAGATCATAAGAGGGAGAGAGAAAAGAAAAGAAAATGAGGCCTTCAGTAGGTAGGTATGGGGTTTATTCCTATTTCTTTTCTCTATTCTTATCCTGTCCCTTTTAAGGAAGACTTTCTCTTTCTTTCTTTCTTTACTTCTTTTCCTTTCTTTCAAGTGTGCAGAGATTAGTTTCTCTTTTTCTTTCTTTCTTTCTTTCTTTAACCGTTATGGTGCAGATTGTTTTAATTCTTTCCTTTTTTCTTTTACCGTCTTTCCTTCACCCCGTGCTGTTGTACTTATGTTAGTGCTCCATGCATTTCTTTTTTTTTCAAGGAGTGATTTGTGCCCATTACATCTCCGCCCCTTCCCCTCCCAGGTCTCCTTCCCTGTCGATACCCAAATCACCTTCCCCTTCGATACCCAAATCTCCTTCCCCTGCCCGCCCCCATACCTGATTGAGCCACGCTCCACCTGGAACGTGGCTGGCCTTTTCAGATGTGTCTCTCCTTCTTGGATTTCCTTTGCTGACTGTGTACTTCGTCTCCGCCTCTTCTTGAGATGTATCTGGCAGCTCCACACGAACGCGCGTCCTCCTCCTCGTTCTTCCCTTTTCTATTTTGCTTCCTGCTTTTGGCGTCTCTGTGTCCAACACCTCACTCCCGCCATGTTGTGTGGGCTGGAAATGGGTTCTCGCTATCTTAGAAGTGTCCCCGGGGTACTTCGCATTCGCCCCTGTACCTGCTGCTCTGTCACACTGACTTTGTCTTCTCACCAATGGCTCTTCTTTTGCACCTTCTTCCGGGTTAGCAGGGGCTCCTGTTCTCCCTGGACTCTTCAGTGCTTCTTGGACTTGGTTCCATTCATCCACAGGTTTTCAGGTCCAAAAATCCATCATTGGTGTCTTGCAGTCTCTTCTGGTTCTTGCATAATCTTCTATCATGACTTCTTGTGTGTTTCAGGAAACTTACTGTGATTTACTCCTGTTTTCCTGGGCTCTAGGGTGGGTTCTATTACTTACCTTTGGTGTTTTCTTACACTCCCAGTGCCCCTCTACATACTACACTTGCCTAGGTGGTAAACTGACTTTCGCATCCCACTATTTTAGTATATGGTTTGTGTTGCCCCCAGGCCTATTGCAACCTTTGGTAATTTCACTATTTGTACTGTTTTCTGACTGTGTACTTACCTGTTTTTGGTTATTATTGTATATATTGTGTATATTACTTACCTCCAAAGGGAGTATAGTTTCTAAGGTATTTTTGGCATTTGTGTCACCAAAATAAAGTATCTTTATTTTTGTAACACTGAGTATTTTCTTTCATGTGTGTGAGTAATGTATGCCTTCAGTGGTATTGCAAGAGCTTTGCTCAGCCTACAGCTACCTATAGACAGCGTAGCTGTTAGACACTGACTACATTTCACTAATAAGAGATAACGGGACCTGGTATAAGGTGTAAGTACCTTTGATACCCACTACAAACCAGGCCAGCCTCCTACATGGCATTTTTTTTAAATGGCAATCTAAAAAACAACTTTACCAGTACAATACGATGTATTTTTAAATTGTGAGTGCAGAGACCCCAAACTCAACATCTCTATCTGCTCCCAATAGGAAACTTCACTTAAAAGATATTTAAAGGCAGTCCCCATACAAACCTATGAAAAAGCTAGGCCTTGCAATAGTGAAAACAAAATTGGCAGTATTTCACTATCAGGACACATAAAACATACCAGTACATGTTCTACCTTTTACATACACTGCACCCTGCCCATGGGAGTATCTAGGGCCTACCTTAGGGGTGACTAACATAGTAAAAGGGAAGGTTTGGGCCTGGCAAGTGGGTACATTTGGAAGGTCGAATAGGCAGTTTAAAGCTACACACACAGACACTGCAGTGGCAGGTCGGAGCCATGTTTACAGGGCTACTCATATGGGTGGCACAATCAGTGCTACAGGCCCAGTAGTAGTATTTATTTTACAGCACTGGGCACCTCTAGTGCACTTTACTAGGGACTTACTAGGAAATCAAATGTGCAAACCATGGAAAAGCTAATTACACATACAGTTTACACAGAGAGCACTTGAACTTTAGCACTGGTCAGCAGTGACAAAGTGCCCAGAGTATCAAAGGCAGCAAAAACAAAGTCTAGACACAGTCAAAAATACAGGAGGTAAAAAGACAGGGGAAACCATGCCAAGGATGCCAGGTCTAACACCTATTCACTCACCCGTACAACCACTAACACAACCACTCACTCACCCACACTGATACGAACACACCCACACCCTTCGCTACATAGATACTAGCATTTACTCTCCCAGCTATACAGCCACTGGTACAAGTGCATATCCACCCACTTAGTCACTAACTCACTCACTCACTCAGTTACTCACTGTTAGAAATGGGGTTTCTGGTTGGCTAGGGTATGCACCTCAGCCAGGCAGAACTTACCCACTCTAGTCAGGGCAAGGGAGTTACACGTCCAAGATAACCCCTGCTCACCCACTTGGTAGCTTGGCACGAGCAGTCAGGCTTAACCCGGAGGCAATGTGTAAAGCGTTTGCACAACACACACAACACATGTGAAGCAATATCCCCACCACAAAGGAAACACAACACCAGATTATATGAAAATATACTGTATTGTACACAAGGCAAACTATCAGACCAGACATCACATATCAGTACTATCCTGCTACCTTAGCAGTTGTCAGAACGTTACACATTAGTTACTCTGCAACCTAGCAGTAGTCACACATAACACACAGGTTACTCAGTATTCTGCAACATAAGCAGTAGTCAGGAAAACACGCTATTACATCACAGCACTTGTCATAAGAATATCATAAAATGCCCATAGTAGGAACATTAGAAAACATGTGACAAGTTAGAAAAACATATTAGCAAGCATGTCCATAAAAGGAACATTTGCATACACATACGTAAAAACATAAAACGCAGGTAGGTAATATTTGAATCAAACAAAAGTCTGTAGAAAGAACTTTCGATTGCAACTATATTGGTCCTTCACACAGTACCTGGTTGGATGAAGGCACCTCCAGTGCCTAGAAGGCGAACAATGGGGCCCCCGGAGCTCCTATGTGCAAAACGGGGGCTTCCCTTATACTCAGGGGTCAGAGGAATGCGACATGCACCTCCTCTCTTTTATAGACAGGCCCCTCTGCGGACCGTGATTGCTGGGGGCCCCCCAGGGCCTCAACCGGCCCTCACGAGGGGGGCCAAAGCCAGCAAAAACAACTTAGGGCAGGAGGGGGCACCACGCACCCCCTCTGGTTTAATGACAGGCCCCTCCCGGGACCCGCAATCTCTGGGGCCCTTCCACCAAGGGGGGGGAACAATAATGCCCGTTTTACCTAACAGCAGAAAAGGAGCGTCCTGCTCCTAACGCAGAGGCCAGGGGGAAGGGGGCACTCCCCGCGCCTTCCCCTGGTCCTGCCGTGAAGCCTCCTGGGGCCCGAGCAGACACTCGCCTGCACCCGATGCGGTGCGCAAGTGTTCTTCCAGCTTCCCGGGCCGCTGCGGTGATCTTATTTAAAGGGGCACAATGCAGCAAGGAGCCTACGAGCTCCCAAGGCTCCATAAGCGCGCTGCAATCAGCACTATGGCAGCCGCAACCATGGAGAAGCACCCCTCGTGAAGAAATGGATGCAGGGGTCAGGGGCCACAGCACCCTGCCCCTGGGGAGCAGAATCTTACGACAAGGTCCTCAGTTGGACGGCCCAGCTACAGGCCAGCACAAGGGAAAGGCAGCAAGTGGCAAGTCCTTCACAGTGACCAGGCAGGTCACAGGTCAGCACAGCAGCAGCAGTCCATGGCGGTTCCTGGTGAGTCCTTTCAGCCTTTGGTGTCCAGTTCCAAGATGATTCCAAGAGTCTCCAAATTGTGGGGAAAATTCCCCTGTACTTATAGTCAGTTCTTACAGTGTTTTACAATGGTAGGGAGAGGAGGTTCCAGCCAGTTACAATTGGTTCTCGGAGTGCCCCCTCTCTCCTTTCAGCACAGGCTCCAAACATCAGTGGGGGGTTAACGACCCTATTGTGTGAGGCCAAGGCACAGTCTTTGCAAATGCAGGTGTGCCCCGCCTCTCCCTTCTCTCAGCCCAGAAAGACTATTCAGTATGCAGATGCACCTCTGTGACACCTCCACCCTCCCTGTGTACAGGCTGTCTGAAAAGTATGCACAAAGCCCCAACTGTCACTCTGCCCAGACGTGGATTGGAGTCAAGCTGCAAAACACCAGAGTCATAAGCACAGATAAATGCACACTTTCTAGAAGTGGCATTTCTGTGATAGTAATAAAAAATACACCCACACCAGTAAGCAGCATTTATTATCACCATCACAGCCATACCAAACACGCCTACGCTACCCCTCATAAATCAGACAATACCCCTTACACATAAGGCAGGGCATTTCTAATGCAATCCTATGAGAAGGCAGCACTCACAGCAGTGAGACACCAAGTTAGGCTGTTTGTCACTACTAGGACAGGCCATGCAGTATGGCACATGTCCTGCCTTTCTACATACATGGCACACTGCCCATAGGGCTAGCTAGGGCGTACCTTAGGGGTGACTTACATGTAGTAAAAGGGGATTTCTGGGCCTGGCATGTAAGTTTAGATGCCAGGTCCCTGTGGCAGAAAACTGCGCACACAGGCCCCGCGCTAGCAGGCCTGAGACAGGTTTTGAAAGTCTACTTCAGTGGGTTGTGCAAGCAGCGCTGCAGGCCCACTAGTAGTATTTAATTTACAGGCCCTGGGTATAGAGATACCACTGTACAAGGGACTTATAGGTAAATTAAATATGCCAATTAGGTATAAGCCAATCATACCAACTTTAGATGGAAGAGCACCTGCACTTTAGCACTGGTCAGCAGTGATAAAGTGCTCAGAGTCCTAGAGCCAACAGCAAGAGGTCAGAAAAACCAGGAGGAAGGAGGCAAAAAGACTGGGGGATGACCCTGCGTAAGGCAAAAAGTCCAACACTCACTCACCCATACAATCACTGACACACCCGCTCACTCATTCATACAGTACAGAGACTCACACAGCCTCTCACTCACCCATACAGCCACTCACACACCCACTCAGTCACCCATTCAGCCATTAACAAACTCACTTAGTCATGTAACAGCTATTAACACAGCCACTCACTACCCATACAGCCACTCACACAGCCACTCACACACAGATTCAGACAGTTACACAACTACTCAGAGGACATATATTAGAAATTGTATCACTTATCAGTGGTACAAAAAAGAATAGTAATTTAACTTATACAGTAACTCTCAGGAACATTTTTAAAAAACTTCACTGGATAATGTTATTAGTGATCTTTTCAGTGATGTCACTGACCATGTTGTGAGTGATAGACTTAGTGCAGGAGTGTTGATCTAGAATAGGTGCTATGGCCACAAAGGTTTCCTTTTTCGTGTCAACATGGGTATAGACTGAACTAATCAGGAAGTTCTGACCATGGATGGACACTTTGAGAAAGATGTTCTGTTTGTGTAGATTTCACCAGGTTTTGTTCACCTTTACCAGGAGATGCCATAGAGATAGAAAGGCCCCCTATATGATAAAGATGGGAAGTATGTGATTCACCGTGCCCAGGGGTGGTCTCTACCTACTCAGTCCAGATGAATTTCCTAACTCAGTACATCAACAAGATGTGTATCCTGCAAAAGGACCGGCTCATGGTGTTAGGATCTCATATAATCAAGTACTGTGTTGTGTTTGACAGAGGTTGACAAGTTAGGTAGACAACTGAGAGTTGGTGATATTCCTCACAGCGTCAAGTTTGGGTTGGACTTAGATGGGGAAAGGTGAGGTGTGAGGGAGGAAGGAGTAGGGGGTTGAAACATGTAGAGTTGACCTGAAAGAGGTCAGTGGGGTACTCTGTTGTCAGACTGGAGAGTGAGCCAATGGGCATCACGTGCCCGTCTGGGTCACCAGACCAAATTGCTAACAGCAATGATCAGGCCAGTCATGAATAAGGTATCAGAGGAGAATGGATGACTGAGAGGTGGGCAAAAGTGAGAGTCAGCACCATGGGCTGAGTAGGTTATTGGCTTAAAGACAGGATCAGGGAGGTATGGGGGACTTCAGAGAAGATCTAGACTTATCATGGACATGACGATTCTTGCAGGTCGATCTCTGTTTTGGCCCACTGGGCCAATGACTGGTGACCTCCTACTTGCGGAGGTGCTCATCCTTCAGGGTGCTAGGCTGGGTCTTACAGGGTGTGTCTGTGGTGTGTGGAGTCTCAGGTTGGTCACCCCAACCTCGATCCCCAAAGGGGCCAGGAGACCCAAAAAGCCTTCCAGTTGTCCTGGGTCATTGAATTCCACAGTCTGGTTACTATGCATAATGAGAATTGTGGCTGGGTCGAGAAGGCTGTACCTAATATTCACATATTTGACATAGGGGTGTAGTTGTAGAAACTTTTACCAGATTATGATAGTGTCTTTGTAAAAGTCTTGTGAGATGTAGATGTAATGCTCAGAGCTTAAGAATGGGTCTCAATGCTTGGCCACTGAGAGCACTGAAATAGCCTGCTGGTGCTTTAAGAAGCATGTATTGATTTGGCGTGGTCTGGTCTGCTCCTGCTGTGGCAGAAGGGAATGTGGTGAGATCTCTGAAACTCAAGGGAGTTTGAGTGTGTACTTTGTTGTAGCTGGTATGAAGTCTCTGAGGAACCCCAGCAGGTCTTCACCTACTAGTTTATCTGGAACCACCCGAGAAACAGAATTCTTTTCCTCTAACTCCACAATCTTCTCCTGAATGTACCAATGATCCTGTTTCCATTCTATTTCAGTAGCTAGTTAATTGTCAATGTGGTCTGAGAATGATTCTGCTCCAGTGAGGCAGGCGCTGGAAGAGGCAAGGTAGTGGCAGAATGAATGAATATCCATCAAGATCTTGCCAGTTATGTCATTTACCTCTCCCATAGTGGTCATAAGAGCAGAGATTTCTTGTAGGATGGCATCTAGGGCTGTATAATTTTTATATCCTGTGTCTTTGCCATCCGTCTGCCCACCACTGCTTCGGTGAAAAGAGATTGACTGGAGAGCTTCGAAATAGAAGGCCAATGGGGGTGGCAAGGTAGGAGAAAGTGAGGGACGGCGGTACACAGCAAGGTCATTCTCAGTGAGCAGAGAGTGGTGGGCAGGTGCACTGGTGGGCAGACCATAATATCCCCTCCTTGACCTCTTCCACAGTGTTAGGATAATAAACACCCTCCCCTCAGGCTTTGTGGAAGAATGTCTGAGAACATCCTGTGGCTAAGTGGGTATGGAAGAAGCAAGCAATGGCTCGAAGCAGGGCCAGAAGGGTCAAATGTGGTAAAAGAGAGTTCTAGGAGGGGACATTTGTGGTGGTCCAGCAGAGTACAGATCTAGACAGGGAACAATATATTTTCACGGTTCTAATGTCCCTGCTATCTGTCTCACCATTCTGGCACTGGACCGAAATTTGTAACAGGGATTGAGAGCTGACCGCTAGCCCTCCATGGGTTATTCCACTAAGCCAGTGCCACTAAGAATATTTGGAGTCTGGTATGGGGGCAAGCATCTGGCACCACAGGTTTCAGACTCTGAATAATTATAACAGACTCTGGTAATTAACTTCCCACCTTAGAGCCCTACAAACCTTGCAGCCTGCAACTCAAATATAAATAAAGTGAACAACTGTTCCATTAATTACATACATTAAAATCAATTGAATGATTAAGTTAAGATTTCAATTAGTAATTATTACATTATTAACTTCATACCCTAAACCCCTACAGACCTAACAGACCTTCAGACTCCAAATATTCTTAGTGGCACTGGCATAGGGGAATCACCCATGGAGGGCTAGCGGTCAGCTCTCAATCCCTGTTACAAATTTCGGTCCAGTGCCAGAATGTAACAGGGATTGAGAGCTGACCGCTAGCCCTCCATGGGTGATTCCCCTAAGCCAGTACCACTAAGAATATTTGGAGTCTGGTATGGGGGCAAGCATCTGGCACCACAGGTTTCTGTTCTGTAGAGTAGAACTATGCTTGTCATTCTCCAAGGTGACCTTTGTCCACATTTGCAAGTCAAGTCCAAGGACCCTGCTTCTGTCCTCAAGCCAAACTTGTGCTGCATTCTCCTACACACAGAGCATCCAGAAGGTCAGGATACCATGTCTGCTTTACCCCACCATCACCTGAAAGGCGAGTTGAGGGGCGGTAGAGCTGGCTCCTTTGAGCAGGAGGGCCATGAGCGTAACCAACTAATTCCATAGCAACCACAAGCACCAGGCACCATTCTTTATCCTTTTGGTGCCCCACTTCCAGTAGCTAGAGCTGTTAAGTGAGCACATAGGCAGAAATGAGAGCCGAAGCTTAAAGTCCCGCCAATAACATGCCTATGGGAATCTAGAGCGGAATATGCCTGTGCAAGCCCCGGGACAGGCAAGGTAGCAGTGTGTGCTATCATCCCTGTGGGGCCAGTTGCTAACATTGTAAGCCTCAGTTGGCCTGAGCAGGGGACAGCAAGCTGGAGAAGAGCAGCCCAGCAGGCAGGTGGCCCAGCCCACCTACAGAGCCTGAGCTGCTCACAGGCAGTGCCACTGTGAAAAAGGCAGTTGGTGAGCAGCAGGCGATAAGAAAAACTCCACCACGCTGTGGTTGACAGAATTTGGCCAGAACTCCATGGTACCTGCATAACACAAAGTGGCCAAAAATCAGCCAAGTCCGCCAGCGGAGCAGAATTTATCACCCACTGCTAGCTATATCCCATGAACCCTTACTAGAAGATTTTAGGAATGTCTCTGGTAATGGAAATGCCAGAGAAGCCTTGAAGTCACTAGTCCCCCAGGAAAAGAATGGAGATGCAGGAGATTATACCAGCGGGCCAGCCGCAGCAACGTAAGCTCCTATAAGGAGCACAGTAGCCCACTGCCACTTCCTGCAACTCTCATTACTTCTATGCACAGCATGCCCTATCTACCCAAGAATGCCTTGGAAGTCAGCATCAGTCGGGTAATGGTGCCAGGGACTTAAGAGTGGTAAAATTTACTATTCCCACTCCAGTCTGTGCAACAGTAGGGAAAGCGTTGGACCTCACATTTTTTATTCTCACTCCAAACAGAGCAATATAGAGAAAGACACAACATCAAAGGGATGAAATTTACTATTCTAATTTCAGTCTACACAACAGTTTGGAAACCTCAGGATTCCAGAGGTGTGAAATTTGCTATTACCACTCCAAAAGGCCCAATAGTTAGGAAAGTGTTGGACTTCGAAGGGTTTAATTTAACTATTCCTACTGCAGTCTGAGCAAGAATAGGGAAAGTACTTCACTTCAAAAACATTATATATATGAGCAACCCCATGCATGTGGAATAACATTAAACTGTTAATAAAAAATTCTCCATTAACATAAAACATATATAGATAATAAAACGAAAAATAATTAACCAATTTGCATAATTAATATTAAACAATTATCAATTAATAAATAATTGTTGCTCAATTACTAATAATTAACTTCCCACCCTATACTGCTTCATACTTAGCATCTCACACCTGAAATATATATACCATAATTTACATGCGTAAAATCAATTAAATAATGACCTATTAATGCTTATTTGTTAAATGAGTATTAATGAATTAAATTCCCACCTTATACACCTACAAACCTAGCTTCCCACAACTGAAAATAAATCAGTATTCCATATATTACATATTAGAAATCAACTAAATTATTCACAATTAATATTAAAGTGTTAATTAACTTCCCACCTTAGAGCCCTACAAACCTTGCAGCCTGCAACTCAAATATAAATAAAGTGAACAACTGTTCCATTAATTACATACATTAAAATCAATTGAATGATTAACAGTTAAGATTTCAATTAGTAATTATTACATTATTAACTTCATACCCTAAACCCCTACAGACCTAACAGCCCACAAATAACATATAGCAAAAATAAATCAGTAGTACATAGTTTACATAATAAATATCAATCATATAAGTAATTCAAATGTATACAATAATTCATAATTACTGTCTAATTAACTTCCCAACCTATCCCCTACAAACTCCACAACCCACTACAACACTGTAAAGTGCTGTGAGAAATGAAAGCAAAAATTATAAATCACTTAAAATTACATGCTGTAGTTTAAAAAATTGATATATTCTGTAAACATTAGTAACACATAACATTAATGTATAACCTGACATTAAAATAAATAAAATCAATATTCTTAACATCTATATTACTAAAAAGGATATTAAAAATGCCAATATTGTTTAAAACAATATTACTAGCTCAAAAAACAATATTCTTGTCAACCATATTCTTTCATCACAAAATTTACGTGTCACAATATTTTATTTCCAGCACTTCTGTCTCCCAAAATTTACATCTCAATAGTTTGTACAAGCATCATCATTTCCATTTGTGTTTAACAGATTCACAGTTCTCCAACATCCCAACTCAATGCGCAAGAGCAACACTGTCTCTTATGCTTCGCAGACATTTAATCAAGGATGTGATGTGGCAATCCATTATGCAGCGGACACACCTGGCATTTTAAAACCTTTATTCAAAGCTGTCATACAATCACATTTTTCAATTGAGTCTTAGGTTGTAAGGAGTACCAGTTTCCTCCTCTGTCAACGGTGCCCCAGTCTACATGAGGTGCTGTAACAGCATGTAATTGTGAGAAACTCCTGTGAAGGAGATATAGTGCATTGCTGTTTTGCTAGAACATTCAATGTACCTTCTACAGGCATTAGAGTTGCTGCAGGAGGATCCGTAAGTCCCCCATGACACCAATACTATCCTTTGTGTGACCTTTATTTATGATAAACATTAACTAAATAATAAAACAAACTTGTTTTGATGAAATTACAAATTTGAAAGTATTAAACAAATTCAAATTAGATATTTGTTCACGAACAATGGGAAAGAACTATGAATATTTAGCAAATCAGTAACCAGTCACAAACTTGTCACTAACCACTAAAATATGGATTTTTGTTATGTATGAAAGCCCTTTATGTGTTGTTGAGGAAGATGAGATTTTTACCTGAGATTCAAAAGAAGAAAGAAGAGACAGGAGAGGATTTTTAAAGTTAGGATAGCCCTTTTTGAACAGACGGAGGGGATAATATTTGAGAAATATTTAGTGGTGACATTGTTTTAAATGTAATTACTAATGTACAATCCCTTCTAGAAAGACCAACAGAGAAGTAATACAATCCCACCATAAGCCCAAGTACTTTGTTCACTATACCCTTTAGCTTCAGGAAGTTACCAGGGAGAAATTGCAGAAGCAGAGATTGTCACAGAGTGCCTTATCACATTTTGCATTATTTGTTGGATGGCATATTGTTAAAAATGAATTTGTATATATTGTTTCCTACCACTCAATAGGAATTCCAACAGCCTAGACATTTTATTGTTTTACAGAATTCCTTCATGTTATAGGTTCTTTTGATTGAAACCATATTCGAATATACCCATCGTCAGCAAATTAGTTTTTATTTTGTAATTGAAAACAAAGCTATTCTCTTAATATCCAGGTTCTGTGTGATGCCTCCTGTGTTATAACTGACCTTGTGGCCCATGTCACAGACTGAACAAATTACTCTTACATGATGCACCACAGTGGGATTTATAATCTTCTTTTGAGAGGTGACTTTAGAGCCAGATATTTGCTTAGCTGTGTAAAATTTGTTGCACACACATGGGACATGGATAATGTATAAAAAGTTGTTTATGCTAAGGTAATTATTTTTTTATTTGTTAGAGATAGTGCTCATGCTTCATGTCTATGAACAATGACCCCATATTTACACCAGAAGTAAGTGCAAATGTAAAGGATCTTACAAGAGCACACATTCTTTAACAGAGTGAGCATTTGAAATTCATAAAGGAAGATTCAGGTGTGTTTGTTAATGAAAGTGGGGGAGCTCTCCACTATAGACCAAAAATGTGTTGCAAAGTAAAAGTACCATGAACTAGACGACATAACATTGAAATAAGGAGCGGCCTATCAAATGTTGAAAATGATTCCCATTGAGATTTTGCTGATAATACACATCCATAACTACCTCAAGATTACTTTTGTGACAGTAAACGAAGAAAACGACATGCAGAAATAATATAATATTACTTTTAAAGTACACAATAAACAAACTTGGCAAATAAACTTAATACAACAATAATGTTGTGCCTTTGTACAATATGTCATTGTAACAAATCGTTTTTGCTCAGGTTTGTGAACAATGTAAATATTTTGTTTTATTCAAATAGTAAGAAGGAAGGCTTCCAGTAGATCAAAATACTATGTTTCAGGTTAAGAAAGCAAAAGAAACACAGTGTTAATAACAAAGCACAATATTAATGCTTTCTTCTGGATCTACTGGCACTTGCTTGATGAAATCAGTGATAGAGCCTTGAGGAGAAGCAGAAACATCATTGCCTAATGTATGTCTGCATGTGCACTGAACATTAATTACATCTGTAACTGAGAAGCTTTTAAGGCTTCAATTTTCCCTACCCCTATATCACCAGTTGTCGAAATGCTACTGGTTTTTATGCTTTCTAAGGCAGTTGTTACTTGAAAAAGCCAACATGCATGCAGTATCTGTCTCTGCTTTTGCCTGAATATTCACAATAAGGCATACTAATGTGGTGGTAGTGTGTGCCACTCTGACCTGCTAAAAGAATCTAAACTAGACATATGTTGGTGATGTCTGAACCTCACAATACAATGGTCTTGCTACATACAAACTCTGTAATACTGTAAATTGTTTCTCATATGAATCTGTGCCGTACCTCTACAGCCTCTCTTAAATGTTCTTGCCTTCAAACGTGTGTGATATATTACGATTCATAGCTAGTGTAAGAAAATGAGTTACTGGTTGAAGAAAGTGACAACCCTATAAAACAACAAGCACAATCTCTGTGATGTGAACCACAAAAGTCAGTAAATTAACTTGTTCTTAATCCTGTGGTAGCTTGGCACAAAAGCAATCAGACTTAAATTAGACACAATACATAAAGAATTTTTGCAGCACTCAAACAGAAATTAAGTGAAAACACGCTGCTTAACAGAATCAAGGTGAAGACATTTACTTTCGGAGTTAGCTACTTGTTTGGAAGTCGAAAACCTCCAGACAAAGCTGCAGGCTGTAGCCGATGGGGTCTCCACAAGGCCAGATACTTTCACCAAGAGGTGCAACTGAACAGGATTTGTTTCTGCAAAGAGGAATGTAGCGGGAGCTACTATGAAGAATGGGTAGGTAGAATTTGTGGAGTTTCACTCAGCAGAATTCCACAGAGTTCCATTATACCCGGCAAGATTCAGCAGAATTCTGCGAATGTCGGAATTCGGCATGTTGCGCTTCTTGTGCTGATTTTTAGCTTGTTCAGTGCTGTCAAATTTGCACAGATTAAACCATGGAGCCAGCCAGAGGGAGATGCATTTTTCTGCCACTCAAGTATATTTTCTACTCGAGCAGTAACTTTCTCATTGCGAACAGTGGCGACCTGCTGTGACTGCCTGCGTTGAGAAATCTGACCAGAAAGCGATCTAGCATTTGATTTGCTCTCTTATGATAAGGAACTTTTTTCTGGTATTCCATGCTCCTTGGAGCATGGAGCAGGCAAAACTGTGAATTTCACCAGCGGAGCAGATTGTTCTGTCCCCCCCACTCTGAAGTCAGGCACACTGGTGATGCACCTTGAGTGGATCACCTAGGAGGTAGATCCTGTTGTTCTGTCAATTCTCAGAGCACGTTTTGGTGGAAACCTTTGTAAGTCTTAACTTTTAGTGTTAATCAGAGGTAGCACCTTCAACACAATTTCCAAGGGTCCTGGACCTGGTGGGGACCACTTGGGGGTTTAGAACTCAATCCAGCAGAGAAACTTGTTATGTCCCTGTGGCATATGCAGGAGACCAGTCAATTACCCCTTAGAGTGATGCCTGGTGCTCCTCAGTTAAATGATATAGTCCATTTAAACTTCAAGCAGCAAGGCAGGCGTTTAAGCAGCAGGGCAGTCATCTGGTAGTAGCTGGGCAGTCCTCTGGGGGTCAAGTCTGTAGTTCTGAAATCTTCCACAGGGGACGTCCTGGGCTACCCTCATATCTGACTATGCTAATTTCTTCTCTTCCACTGCCAAGGCTCCAAGAAAACTGTGGTGACAAAAGATAGTGTCAGGCTCCTTTGTGTGTGCTGGAGGCCAGCACTTTGAAGTGGGGCAGGCAGGATCACCTATGCTACCAACACTCAGTCCCCTTTGTCTCACTGTCTGATAGGAATGCACAAACTGCCCCAGAAGAACCATTCTCAGTCATATGACCTAGGACAATGGCAGAGGCACAAACATGTTTAGGGCAGGAAAATTCCATCTTTTATTGTGGCTTGAAACCTGACTTTACCATTAAAGAAAATTTTAAATTATAATTTATTTGATTCTAAATATGACAGGTCTACTTGCTCCCAATGAAACGTTTGCACTTAGTAAATGTAATGGAACCGACTGTTATCCAATGGTAGAGATAGGCCTTACAGTAGTGAAAAAATGAAGTTAATCGTTTTTTACTGACAGGACTCAGAAAACCTGAACCTACATGTCCTGCTTTTTAAATACAAAGCACCATACCTAATGGCCTTTAGTGCCTACTTTAGGCATGACATATTTATTAAAAATTAATGTTTGGCCTGGAAAAAGGATTATTGTGCCTGGTTGAAATGGCAGTTTAAAACTGCATTACTGGCTTCAGTGGAAGGCCTGGGACAGAATTTAAAGTGCTATTTTAGTAGGTGGCACGATGAGTGCTGCAGGCCAGAAAGTAGCAATTAATTTAGAGGACCTAGGTACGCTGTAGTACCATATATTAGGGATTGTAAGTCAATTCAATATGCCAATCAGTCGTGGGTCAATCTTGTCATGTTTTAGGGTGGGAGACAAGCACTTTGGCACTGGTTAGCAGTGGTAATGTATACAGAGTCCTAATGCCTACAAAATGAATTTAGAAAACAGAAGGGTTGAAGGGAAAACGTTTGAGGGACAACCAAACCAAAAATGTCTGGTCTGATATCTAGTAAATGTCTATTCACAGCTTTAATGTTTTTATTTTGTAGGTACTACACAGTAAGCACTGAGGTCTCATTTTTGAATGATTCATTAGAGATTCTGAAATATCACAAGGAGTGCTGGCACTTGTTTTTCCTTAACTTTGCATTAACAGACTAGAGCTCAATATATACATCTGTACATCTATACTATATACATTCATAGGGTAGTAAGAGCTATAAGTGCAACAGAAGCTATATATATATACATAAAAGGGAGAGGGAAAGAGATAAAAGATGTATACATAGATAAATATGCAAACATATACATGTGTGTGGGTGTCTGAGAGAGAGCGAGAGAGAGAGAGAGAAAGAAATTAGGTTGTTGGTTGACTGGGGGATAAGCCCTGGTTAAGCAATAGCCACAGTCCCTTGCAAAGTGAATCCAACAAAATCACTAAATTAACCTGTGATTAGCCCTGGGCAACTTGGCACGAAAAGCAGCCAGGATTAAAAAGAAATGTGTAAAGTATTTATGAAGCCTGCAAACAGTAGTAAAGTGAAAACACCACACAAGAAAAGTCCCATATCAATTTAGAAAAATATAGTTAATTGTATTAAATTGTTTGAATGACAAAAATCAAATCATTAGAACCAGAGTTAAGAATATTTAGATTTATAGTAAAAACTAGTACCTAAAAGATAAAAGTGTCAACCGTGGACATCTAGTCGTGCTAGACTAGGTCACAGTCTGAAATTATGACTGGCCATGATGGAGCACGGTTTAGATATAAGAAGTGGCTTGGGAACGTTCAGTGCTTACCTTTGTACTTAGAAGAAAGTTTGAGAAAAATGTTCTGAGAAGGTACATTTCAGTGGGGCAAGGCTGCAGTCAGTGTCCTGGGAAAGAATGTCATCATCAGGGATCCTTGAGTCAAAGCTGTGGTCAAAATTACTACATTCTGAATTAGTCTACTTGTTGGAAGTCAAAAATTCTCAGCTAGATATGGCAGAGGTCTGTAGCCAAGACAGTTCCATGATGTTGGATACCCCTTTGGCGAAGGACCTCTGAAAAGGTTTTGCTGCAGCAGAAAATAACATAGCTGGAGAACCCAATCTGATCAGCGATATACCTCAGCCAGATATACAAGTAGGTTGCTCCAGGTCTCCTCCTGGTTCTCAGAGGAGTTTTTGGCCCAAAACATTTTAAGTTCCCGGTTTAGGGAATTCGGCCATATGAGTACCTTTAGCACTACCCCAGGGATCCATATCAGGTGGTCACCACTTGGAAGTTTAGAGCTCACTCAGGTTAGGCCCAGGAGTGAGTTTAAAATGATGGGATCCTTTTGTGTCCATGCAGCTCTGAACAGAAGGCACTAAAACTGGTCCAGGAGTCACTTTGGTAGTCCTAGCTTCAGGGGAAGATGCAAGGCATAACAGAAGGGCTCAGCAGTAGGGCTGGCTCTCAGTGTTCAAGGCAGGCTCCAGGCAGCAAATCAATCCTTCCTGGTACAGCAAATAGTCTTACAAGTGTGCACAGTTGGTCGCAGTGCCATGTGACCCTCTCAGAGTCCTTCTATAGATCCAGGAGTGAACTGGAGAGTTGGTGTCTGAGGTCCTATTTTTATACCCTGGTGCATCTGGAAGGTGGGGGAAGCTTCCAGACAGTGGTTGTGAAGTGCATAAAATTTCGTAACTCCACTGCTCTGGCTTAAAGCTGGCTGCAGTAACAATGTAGAGGTGATACATCAATTGTGTGAAAGCAGAGCACTCCCTATTCAGTTGCACATGAGGCTGTGCTCAGCTTTGCCCCCAATGTTGCTAGCAAACAGCTTATTCAGGCACACCTAAACCTTCTTTTGTGTGATTGTCTAGGAGCAATTCCCAAAGTCTGTCTGTTACACCCAGTCATGTGACCCAAGAGAGGATACAGCCACAAAAAGGCTGATGGCAGAAAATGCCAACTTTCTAAAAGTGGCATATTCTAAACTGTAATCATTACAATTCCATAGACACCAAACCAAATACGACAAAGGTACCTGCACCCAATAGGACATTACAGCTTACTAAATGTAATAATGAATCTCCAATGTTGTCCTATGGGAGGGATAGGCTTCACAGTAGTAAAAAATAAATGTAGGAGTTTTTCACTGCCAAGACATGTAGAACTGAAAAGTACATGTCCAACCTTTCAATTACAAGATACCCTGCCCTATGGGCTACCTACGGCCCACCTTAGGGGTGACAAATATTATAAAGGAGGAGCTTAGGGCTTAGCAAGGGTGTTTTATCACCAAGTTGACATAACAGTTAAAACAGAATTCCAGCTGCAGTGGCAAGACTGGGACATGTTTAAGGTGCTATTTAAGTGGGTAGCACCATACGTTCTGCAGGCCCACTGGTAGCATTTAATTTACAGACCCTGTGTATATGGTATACCCTTCTACACATGACTTATAAGTAAACTAAATATGCCAATGGGGCATAAGCTGATTTAAACATGTTATAGTGGCGTGAGCATAAGCATTTTACCACTGATTTGCAGTGGTAAAGTGCACAGTCATAAGGACCACCCTAAGGACTCAATAAATATATATGTATATATATATATATTCACTAAAAACACACAAAGGCTGTGGGGATGTTAAAGTTAACAATAAAACATTACTGAACATTAAAAAAGAAATTGACTAGAAAAAGGTTACAGGGATGTTATAGTTAGGAAATAGCATTACAAAAACGTAGAAATTCACTGAACAAAATAAAGGTTACAGGGACGTTACAATTAGGAAATAGAATTGTTTTTAAAACCCTTAGCAGTTCACTAAAAACAAAAAGTTACTAGAACGATTTAGTTAGGTTCAGATTTTAAAGACACAAAACCATAAGAATATAGTAGTTATAGCTAGAGTTATCTCAATTAACTATAACACATGCCCTAAGGTAACTATAACTTGCACCATTGCCATGCGCTGCTAATAATCCACCATATTACAATACTCATGACATCTTCTATGACATCATTGATAACACTGATAATCTCAATGCACCATTTGCTGTAAAATTATTCATGAGAATGGCTGGTGATAGCCACTCTGTTATAGTTAGGGTTACCTGAGTCACTCCACTGTACACCACTCTACTGGAAGCTATTCTTCTATACTATTTCACTCTATGCCATTCTACTGCACGCCACTTTACTCTACTCTATTCCACTCTATGTGCCTTCACTCTACAACACTCCATTGTATGCTATTCCACTGTATACCACTTTACTGTATGCTACTCCACTCTATGTTGCTTCAGTTTAATGTACACCACTCTATGCCACTTCAGTCTATGCTATTTGATTGGATGTCACTTGTATGTATGCCACTCTACCCCACACCTCTCCATTATATGCCACTCTATTGTACGCTACTATACCTTACTCTATTACACTCTATGCCACTCCGCTGTACAAAACTCCATTAAACATCACTCCACTCTACAATCGTATACTTTAGAATACTCCACTCCATGCCAGTCCAATCTAAGCTATTGCACTGTATATAAATCCATTGTGCACCACTCCACTGCATGCTATTACACTCTACACCATCCCACTCCAGTCTGCACCACTTCACTGTACGCTACTCCACTGTACGCTACTACATTACATGCTATTACCCTTTACCCCACTCCACTGTTTGCTTCTACACTACATGCTATTAAACTCTATGCCACTTCAATATATTCCACTTCAGTGTCTGCTACTGCACTCTATTCCTTGGCACTTTATGCCACTCTGATCAACGCTACTCCACTCTATGCCACTCCATTGTATGCTACTCTACTCTAAGCCACTCCAGTGTACTTTTCTCCATTCTATGTGACTGCAATCCACAAAACTCTACTGTACTCTGTGCTACTCTACTTGACTGTATTCCATTCTATCCCTTTACAAACCACAGTCCAAATTTGCACTCAAATCTATACCTGTATACTCTATTGCATAACACTCTGCTCTGCTCTATGACAGTCTCCAATACTGTACGACAGATCACTCCACTCTACTGTATGAGATGTCACTTCCGAAATCTAAGCTACGACACTTCAATGTATACCACCCCACTTTATGCTAATCAAATGTACTCTATGCCACTCCACTGTACACCACTCCACTCTACGCTGTTCACTCTATGCCACTCCACTCTTCTACACTCCACTGTACAGTATTTCACTATTCCACTGAATGCAACTCAACGTTTTGGTAATCCACTATATGCCACTACAATCTATGCCACTCCATTGTATGACTCTCTCCTCCACTGCCCATGCCTGTTCTCCACTCTATACCTGTACACTCCAATGTACAATACTCTATTTCACTGTATGGCACTTTTCTATATGACACAACACTCTTCCCTACTATACAAGAACCTACCCCTACACTCAATCAATGGTTCTTGTAGAGAGCATCTAATTACCCGTTAGGGTCCTCAAGGCACTGGGGTTGGGAGGTTGTGCAGTTCAATCGAAGAGCCAGGTCTTGAGGTCCTTCCTGAATTGAGGCAGTCAGGGTGATTGTCTGAGATGTAGCAGTAGAGAGTTCCAGGACAGCGCAGCGAGGTAGGAGAAGGTTCTTCCTCATACTGGGGTCTTGTGGATCCTAGGGATAGTTGCCAGGGCCAGATGGACAGAGCGGAGATTTCTGGTGGGTGTGTAGAAGGAGAGGTGGTGGTTGAGGTATGCGGATCTGATGTTGTGCAGGGCCTTGTAGGTGTGCATGAGGGGCTTGAAGGTGATTCTTTTGTTGATTGGGAGGCAGTGAAGGTCTCTCAGGTGACCGGAGATGTGCCTCTGGCGGGGGATGTTTAGGATAAGTCTGGCCAAGGAATTCTGGATTCTCTGCAATTTCTTTTGGAGTTTTTGGATAGTGTTGTCATAGAGTGCATTGCCGTAGTCGAGCTTGCTGCTTATGAGTGCCTGGGTGACCGTTTTCCTGGACTCAGTGGGGATCCAATTGAAAATCTTCCAAAGCAGGTGGAGCGTGTGGAAGCTGGAGGATGAGATGACATTGATTTGGCAGTTCATTGAGAGAGAGGAGTCGAGGATGATGCTGATGTTATGTGCATGGTCTGTGAGTGTGGGGGGGTTCCGAGCACTGCGGGCCACCAGGAGTCATCCCAGACAGAGGAGGTGGTGCCCAGGATGAGGGCTTTGGTTTTGACAGAGTCAAGTTTGAGGCAGCTGTCCTTCATCCAGGCAGCAACTGCCTTCATCCTGTTGTGAGAGTTACTCTTAGGCTCTTAGCGGCTCTAGGTTTGTCTGCCAGGGAGAGAATCAGCTGGGTGTTGTCGGCGTAGGAGACGATGTTGAGTCTGTGGTTTCTGACGATGTCTGCAAGCAGGGCCATGTAGATGTTGAAGAGGGTGGGGCTCAGAGAGCAGCCCTTAGGAACTCCATAGTGGATCTCTATAGATTAGGAGAAGGACAGTGAGAGCTTGACTCTCTGGGTTTGGCTGATGAGGAGGGAGAGGATCCACTCTAAGGCTTTGTTGCAGATACCAGAGTCATGCAGTCTTGTGCAGAAGGTTTCAAAGGCGGTAGAGAGATCCAACAGTATGAGGGCTGCGGTTTTGCCTCGGTCGAGGAGAATGAGGATGTTGTCTGTTGCAGTGAAGAGTGTAGTTTCAATCCTGGGGCTGCTTCTGAAGCCTGAGGCGGAGGGGTCTAGGGTGTGGTTAGTTTTGATTAATTCAGTGAGTTGGGTGTTGATTGCCTCTTCGGTGACTTTGGCTGGGGAAGGGAGCAGCAAGATAGGTCTATAATGTTTTCATTCTGTCGGGTTGGCAGAGGGTTTTTTCAGCAGGGGGTTGATTTCTGATTGCTTCCAGTATTGAGGGGAGGTTGCAGACTTGATGGAGTGGTTGATGGAGCATTTCAAGGTGTGGCAGAGTTCAGGGGCGATGGTGGCATCGCCTCGAATGAAGATGAGGTGGGGCAACGGCCTGAGAAGGCTCCAGAGTAGATGCTTTACAAGATCCTTAGGATGTTGTCAGGGGTGAGGGTAGTCTAGTTGAGCAGGGTCAGCTGAGAACAGGAGTATTTGGGTGCAGTGGTTGCAGGTGGGGTGGGTGGGTCCTGGGTTGCAAAGCTGTCAT
This sequence comes from Pleurodeles waltl, assembly GCF_031143425.1. Lineage (NCBI taxonomy): Eukaryota > Metazoa > Chordata > Amphibia > Caudata > Salamandridae > Pleurodeles > Pleurodeles waltl. Next base: position 1,076,296,260 of record NC_090437.1, read on the forward strand.
AAATGACCATGATCTTGTGGTAAAAGAAGGTGGTGAGGTTGACACAGAAGTCTTGGGAGGGGGGATGTATATGGTATCCGTGCCGGGTTTGGTGAATTCTTTGATCACAGTGAAAAGTTCTTTGTTGTTGTGTGCAGTGGCGTTGATATGTTCCTGTATGACAGTTTTCTTTGTGGCTCTGATGAGGTGGTGGTCTGTGGTGATGGCTATTTTGAAGGCTGAATGGTCAGCCAGGATCTTGCTGCTCCTTCAACTTCTCTCGAGCCATCTGCAGGTGCACTTGGTCTCTTAGAGGGCACGGGAGAACCAGCTGGCTTTCTCAAAGGGTTGTTTGCCAGAGGGCTTCTTGAGGGGAGCCAGACTGTTGGCACAGTGGGAGATCTATTGGTGGAGGTTTTATGCTGATGTGTTGGCATCCATGGAGGTTGACAATTTACTCCTGTCTATATCCCTTCACATGACTTGTCAACACTGGACTATACTGCAAACCACTGTACAACGCTCTACTCCACTCTACTCTGTGATACTCTTGTCCACTGTGCGACACTGTACGCAACTCTTTGGATGCCATTGCACCCCACTTTACTTCACTCTACTCTGACTGAAACTTCATTTTCTATGTTTTATTGGGTTACTAACACAGTATTTCACAGAATTGTCCCCCAGGTTAAACTTCTGTTTGTAGTTCTTGAGATATGTTACAGCTATACAGTAGTCATGTTCACTCGACAACTGAGGTAGACAGTTACTTTCCATCCAGAGATCAATCTCACCAATTCAGTAGCCCTAGCAGCAGCCCACGTTTTGGACTCAAGTTGGTTCAGGTCCAATTTCTTACTCAGGATGTAAGAGAGGAGAGTAAAGGTGTTTCTAGATGGAATATTTTGGAGCTGCCTGGCACCTAATTCAATCAATGCTATTTTTATAGAATATGCACTTTTCCACATTAAATCCTTTACTGCTATTCACTGTTTGATTATTAACTTTCACATAGCTGTCTTTGAAGTCCCGGCAACCAACAACAGTCTCGGTTTGAATTCTGTTTTGTCACCTACTCCTGCCATCATGCAGACCAAAATAAATTAACCCTGGAAAGTAGTTTTTGGGCCTACTTTCAGACTTCATTTTGCATGTTTTTATGGGTTGTTAATGGAATATTCCACATACTTTTCCATGGTTAATTTGCAGTTTCTGCTTATCCAAAAATAGTGCTGGTATTGCCCTCATGGTAAGTGGATGAGTAAATTGCAAATCAAGGGCCTCATTTACGAGGCCCTACTGGCACACTGCACCACCGGAGTTTTACACTCTGGTGGCACAGTGTGCCATCCCATATTTACAAGGCAGCACAAAGGCACCCTGCATGGCTTTTCATGGCCTTGTAAATATGAGCCCCTTTCATGCACAAAGCTGTGTGAAAGGTGCATTCAATGGGTGTGACTCTGGGTGTTCCCTCGCGACACCCATGGAATGCTAAGGAATATGATACATTCACAGATTTACAAGTCTGGTAATGCGTCAGATTCCTATAATGTTAAAAGCTGGTGGGACGGACCCTGTCACACTTACTCGGATTCCCAGACATCCGAAGATGGCCCTTTCATAAGACACTTCAAATTATAGTCTATTGTTTTCATTTCATCTGGCAGTGATACAAGTCTACAATCAATAGATGGATAGCTCTTGGATTTTGGGGGTTGAGAACTTTTTGTCGCAATAATCATTTGGACTCCTGGCGAACGCCTACTCAGGAGAATAAAGAAGTGTCATCAAACCTATATTTTAGCTTCATTCAAATACAGCATCTATGTACAAGTTATCTGAAGGAGGTGCCCAAGGTGAAAATAGGCTGGGCCTCTTTCATCTCCCACCTGTTTGGTATTGGATATTGGAAAAGAGCACTATGTCAGGATTTAGGAATAAATAGTGTGCTGGATCATTTGAAAAAAAGAACTACTACTACAGGCGGTGTAGTAACTAGAGCCCAATGGATGCACCATAACCAGATTACAAGAAAAAACATTTGCACAGCTAGTTTCAAGCGCATGGTCTTTGTATGATAAATGGATGCTGTATTATACTCAGGAAAAATTCAAAGGGCATTTCCAAGTAGGATCTTTAGGTCCGCACTCTGGGCAGGATCTCCACCCCGAGCGCAGACCTAAAAATACGACTCATAAATGCCCTTTGTGAAGTCCCAAAGTCGTAAACATAGAAGTTTGGTCTAAGTTTAGACCAAATGTCTATGTTTGCCTTTGTGAATTCAGACCTAAGTTTGTACACCATTTTAAATCGAGGTCTCAGTTACAGACCTCCCCACTGTGTAGGCAGCAGTGCAGAGGCACTGTACCCTTGTCCAAAGGAATGGGGAGTATAGTGGTGCATGACCAAGGACAACTCTCGGCCAAATGTTTTTCTGACCATGCAGGAAAGTAGTGACCTAGAGGCATCCAGCCTAGGACCATGAGGGCTTCTAGGGCAGTCTGGGGTCATGGTAGGGAAATGTGATCTCAGCATTAGGCAAAGGAGGTGGCCCTGGTGGCTGATGATCAGCGTAAAGTATTTGTGGTCACAAACAATTGGCAAGTGAAGTATCCGGTTAGAACTCTCATCACTTGTTATTGGTGCCCCAGTGAAGATAACCCACGTATGATGGCTACTTCTTCCTTGTAGGAATCAGCTGGGTGCTGCAAATGTGAGAGGATGGTTCTGACTATTTAGTCCACCCTGACTTTTTGTATTTGGACCACCTAGGTTTTGACCTATTACTGTGAGGAAGCCTCATAGTTTGGTACTCACCCAGAGTACTTAATGGTAAAATGGACTGCACATGTTTACTGTCAGGGCCGCCTTGCTAAGAAAAGGCTGCTGTGATGCAGAAAGGGTAGGAGGCCCAGGGTTGGTTACACAGGATGACGGAAGCACACACGTGTACACCTGTGTGAGGGCTGCACAGGGAGGATTTCTGGGTGGTGCAACCCAAGCACTGCACTTAGGTAGCCTGGTACAGATGGGACCATGCAGAGTGGGTGGTGACCTGGAGTAGGCCTTATGAGAGAGGTGTACACATGTGAGGGATAGTCAGTGTGCTTACTGTCTTGGTTGTATGTCAATGTGAAAGGCTGGCCTGGGGTGTAACTCCAGTTACTGCTCTGTCCAGCTGTAGGAGGTGGAGAAGTGTGGCACAATGGTTAGAGCGGCAGATCCTGATGCAGAGATCTGGCCCGGGACCAGGGTTCAATTCCCACCTTGGTGGGTCTTGGGCTCAATTCCCTTGGACCAGATAATTCTCGCCTTGGTGCCTAATCTAATTAATGGGTCCCACTCTGTAACTCTTGGCAATAGCTTGCTTAATCTCCACAATGGCCCTCACAGTGCTTGGATGCTTGGCTTCACCCTGGGGCTCTCCAGGTGTGGGTGCCTCACATGGAAAAGCCAGGAGGGGTTCCACAGCGGTATACATACAGCGCCTTGAGACCCTAATGGGTGAGTAGTGTGCTATACAAGTGCAAAGTTTACAGGAGCAAGGCCTTGAATCAATCAGCCAGCAGTCATGCTGTGTTAGAAGCTGGGCTTTAGTGGCCCTGGAAGGAATGTCAGGGAGGAGGGGCTGAGTCTCTTAGAGCACCTGTGGCAACTGACTCCTGTACAATGTCATTTTGAACTATTGCTGTGCACAAATATAACAGTGTATGTCTGAGCAATAGGTCATAATGAAAGATTGCAAAAATAAACATTTCATTACCTCAATATAATTAAGTATTATCAGAGGTCACTCAGAGCTCTCCGGCAGAAACCTGTGGAGATACCTCCATGGACACATATCAGACAGCAAAATGACTCAAGGCCCCAGTGGGCAAACTGTCTGTATAATTCCAAATAATACGAAGGTCTAAAGAAAATTCTAATGCAAATTTCCTATTGTTACTAAATAAAACAGATATTTTTATCTTGTCAGTCTCACTGATGCTGAACAATGAAACTGTACTATTTCGAACCCATAAGTGCAGCTATAGGATCAATCAGGCTGCTACACATCAACATCCTCATCCTGTGAAAACACATAACCAAAATGGAGGCTAAAAAAGAAAAAAAAGGAGTGAAAGGTTAAAATCCATGGACCAATAGATGGAACCAAAACACATTATAAAATAAAAAATGTCTTAAATCATCCAAGAAAGATAATTTAAGAAAATCACTTCCCATGGTACACTAGGCCTCTCAATAAACCCCCAGAAAACATGTTTGGAAGAATTATGAGCTTTAGTCACCCAGGAATACTGCTATTTACTCTTCCATGTTCAAATCATAAGGGCTTTGTGAGAAAACAGGGCTGATTGCAGAGCCCCCCTACTTTTTGCCCCGATTGTTCACTTTTTGCTGGCTTTTCATGACTCTGATGGTGCCCTTGGTAATGCTAACCAGTCCCAAGGCCTGTGATCTGTATAAAATGAGCATGCAAATTAGGTTACTTATAATTGGCTATGTCAACCTACCTATAAGTCCCTAGTATATTGTAGGGCATGTAGGTTTAGGGACCCCCAGCATAGGTAATGCCTCCATAAGTGCACTGCTGAGGTGCCCAGCGTCATTTTAAAGGCAGGCCTGCCTTGCTGGCTGCTTTCAAATTAAAGTTATATGCAAATTCAACTTTGGTATTAAAAGTACTTGCAAAGTGTTAAACAACCTCATTTTTACATACGTCACCCCTAAGATGTGCCCTTTGTACCCCTAGGGTTGAGTGCCATGTAACTATAAACAGGGATCTTATAAAAAAAAATTATAAGCCCTGGTGAGGTAAAACAGCCAAATTTGTTTATCCCTTACTGTAGTGAATTGGCTCCACAGGCTAACATGAGGACTTTATTTAATTAACAAAGTCCCCTTAAGTGTCAGATACCTTGAGTTTGGTATCAAATTGATTGTTATGATAAATCCCACAACTTACAATTGTTGGATTTAATATAACTAGTTCAGGTAAAGAGTTTAAAAAGTATACCTGAAAGTTGCCAACCTCAGCTCTGTAGTGCCCTTCTCTGATTGGCCAGCCTCTGGCAGCCTGGTCAGGCTGCCTTGATGAGGTGTGAAGTGGCCTGGGGTGAGCACAAAGGATGTGCCTGGGGGACGAGATCTGCCTCAGCAGAAGGGGAAACAGGTTGGGGGAAAGAGCAGCCAAACTGGTCTTCAAAGGCAGGGAAGGACATTTGGAGCAGGTCAGGACCACCCTCACATCCTGCAGTCCCAGACAATTAGGTGCCCTCTTGGTTAGATTAGGAGAAGGCAGGAGATGGGTGTGTTTATGAGTTTTAGCCACAATAGTGGCTGCGCGCAGACAGATCTAACCTCCAGAAATCACTTTCAGCCATGATGGATTTTTGAAGAATGTTGCTCCCTGGAATTGCCAGGAAGTGATCATCAAAGGGGAAGTAGCCTGCCTGTGATTGGACAACCAGGACCCCCCTGCTTTCCACCCAGGAGCAAGGATAAAAATACCAGAGCTGCACCCACAGCTTAGATCCCTCCAAGGAACAAGATGAAGAAGACGAAGGACTGCCCTGTTGGACCACTGACCTGAACCTGGACACTGCACTCTGAAGGACTGCACCAGCTGCACACTTGGGCTTCACCACTAAAAGTACCATGCATGTCCTGTACTGCTTCATGAAGGGATTCCCTTCAGGTACGAAGGAGCTGCCAAAAGTCACCTGCATCAAGTCCTGCAAGCAGAGCCTAGATGATCAGCGTCCAGTGGCCATTTGAGGATTCTGACCACGTGCATTCTGGGAATTTTAGTCCCAACGCTTCTGGAACCTTGGATCTAGCTGTGGACACTTCAAGGATCCAAAAAGTACCTCTGGAAGAAGATCCAGAAGTTTGGAGGCGGTTGAAGCAACTCCATAAGTTGAAGAGGTGCAATGTGGGAATTATAGTCCCAGATGCCAAGAGGCAAACCAGAGCCTCTGAACCCTTGGCTGGTGCTGTGGACCAAATTCCTGAATCAAGAAACACTTCTGAAAATAAGTGTGACAGTGTAACCTCATGGGTGACCTAAACTCTGGACTTTGTCCCTTTCTTGTGTGACCTTTTTTAAACTTTTGAGCGCTAGCTGCTTCTATGCGCATTACATTAATTCTTTAAAAATTCATATCTCCAGTTCCCTTATCCGATTTTAATCATTTTGGTGTCATTATAAAGATAAATAAATAAGCTTTTAACATAAACTGGTATTGGATTTTTATTGTGTTTTGTGATTTACTTATTTACTGTTTTGTGATTTTTAAACGCTTTACACACTTGTCTCCTAAGTTAAGCCTTGTCTCTCATTGCCAAGCTACCAAGAGTTGGGCTGGGTTTAATTTATTTAGACCTAACTGGATCTAAGTGGGGGTTAGTGGCCTATTGCTAGGTGTAGGTACTTACCTGCCCTTACCAACAATCCACTTTCCAACAGACTTTTGGTATTAAGCTCCATGATATATTTAGATTCCAGGCATCTCAATGTTTGTATACAATTCCCACCCCCATCAGACCTAGGTACCCTGTCCAGGGCAAAGTATCTCATCAGAGTATTGTTGTCATTAGGAAAGTCTGCAAAATGGTGAGCTACCGGGTTCTGTTTATCATGGTTTCTATAGCCCTCATGTGTTCTAAAATTCTCTTTTTCCCCCGCATGAATTGTGCTGCCTGAATACAACTTTTCACAAGTACAGGCTAGGGCATAAACAAACAAATCCGATTGACAATACAAAAATGTGTTAATATATCTTTCAGAACCCAAGAGGGGAGACATATATTTCTTGGTATTCTTACTAAATTTGCAGGCTTTACAATTGGAGAAAAGAAAAAATATTTTGCCCTTCCACTATGTATGTCATTACCTGCAGTAACTTCATTACTAATCAGTTTAGCCTTTAAATTAACCCTCTTTTGAAGGGATGATTATCAATCGTATCAGAGAGGGTATATTCTGTGGATAAAACATCCCAATGCTTCCTCAAAATAATTTAAACAGACCCAGCTTCCTGCCTAAAGGTATTTATAAATCTGGTTTGTGTGTCCCGAGGGTAAGTTTCTTGCTCCCTAGAACTCTTGGTATCCACCAGGAGAGTCTTCCTATTGAGACCTTAGGTCTTAGAGAGGTCATTGGCCAAGGTTTTGTTAATGTAACCTTTCTCTTTTAACCTTGCCAACATAGTGCCGCATTCACTGTTAAATGCCTGATCCATGCGACAATTCCTCTGTGTTCTGAGAAAAGGAATACTTCTGGATAAATGTTTGGGATGACTACTATTAACATGGAGTAAAGTATTTGTAATTGCACAAAGTAAATCAGCCCGTGATCAAGGTGCATATGCACCGAAACGCATTGGGTGTTGTTGGTGACCCTTTTTTTGCACTAGAATAAACTTTGGGAAATAACCATGCTGCTGTCAAGTTGTCCTGGAGTGCACTTTGCCAGCCGGCACTGTATGGAGCTTCTCTCCACTTCAACTTGGGTACTACCCAGAGTTTTCTCTTCTTTTTTGCATAATTTCCACGTCACTCTAACCCTGAAAGGGCTTTGTTTTGACTTATACTGGGTGCTTCCTTGTGTCTGGACAAAGCTAAACTCCTCTGAAGAGCTAGAATGATAGTGAAACATGTGTCAGGGGTTGCTTTTACTCATTGCAGGTTGGTTTGGTTACCAGTCCAAAGCTGTAATACTGTGCTTGAAGTGTTGAATGGCTTTTGTCATTTTACAGCTCAGTGTCAGATGGCACTCTGTCAATTCTATGCTTGAAGATTTTGCTGTACAAATGGCAAAATACTTTGTACATATAGCTAGTGCGGCATGGATAGCACCCTGCTGATACTATGCTTAAACACTTTGCTAGATAAATCGACATTTGAGGCGAGCAAATCTAAAGTGTTGCTGGTGTTGCAGGGTTCTCCTTACTGGAGCTGCTCTCCGACTAAACTTCGGAGTTCTCTCTTCTTTTTTACATAGATATGTATCACCGCACTCCCAGGTGGCTTGACTTCATTTAATTTAGGCACAGGTTTACCACAATCAACTCCCTTCAAACACCAATGCGTTTCGACGATCAGTCTTTCTCAAGGTGGTCCCTCATAGATTAGGTTTATACATGTTTCTCCTGCACAGATGCATTGTGGAAGTTGAAGTTCACTTCTGGGCATGTTCACACTTATGGTTTCTTTCCGTGTTCAGGCTTCATCAACATCAGAAGTTACTCTTATGTGACTGGCTCACGACATGTCTGGAGTCAGTCACCAGTAAGTACAATGCTCATTATAGTATCTATGCTTAGGATTAGCATCTCTTTGCCCATTCCACAACAAACGTATCGCTTTTGATGTTGGGTGCCGCCATTCCAAAGTTATTCACAAGCAAAGCGGTCACACAATAGCGGGCTCCTCTTACCGCTGTGTGAGTGTCCAAGGTTGGCTCAGGCCAAAAGAGGCATTATGAAGATAACACTGCTTTTTTGAAGCAGAAACACATTTATTGTGGCCCAACGAGGGCAAAATAGCAGCACCAAATTTGCTTTACATTATGCCTGTGCCAGGTATTATATATGTGAGGGAGCATTCCCCCGTAGATGGGCCAAAAAAATGGTGCAAAGAAATCGAAAAGATTTATTTGTGGCAATTTTTTTGGCACTTTCAACGCCTGCTCAGAGCAGGCATTAAAAGGAGGCACAACATTACTGACAGTGGGCCTGAATGGACTTTGCAGGGTTAGCATCAAACCTTTTTCCTCTAATCCTCCAAAGCTCAAAATTAGTGTCAAAAATCTTGGTGCTAGTTCCCTAACTACCGCCATGGTGCACCATATCTCAGATACGGTGCACACATGGTGGCATTAGAGGGGAACTAAGAGGCACAAAGAATGTGCCACTACACTGGTTGCAGCACCACTTTCTTTAAATCAGTCCCATTCTACTCCCATTCCAGACTGTGCAACAGTAGGGGAAGCGCTGGACTTCGGAGGAGTAAAATTTACTATTCCCACTACAGTCTGAATAACAGTAGAAAAAACGTTGGATTTTGGAGGGATAAAATGTACTATTTCTACTCCAATCAGTGCAACAGTAGAGAAAACGTTGGACTTTGGATTGATTAAATTTACTGTTCCAACTCCAGTCTGGGCCACAGTAGAGAAAACATTGAACTTCAGGAGGGTTAAATTTACTATTCACACTCCAGTTTGTGCAACAGTAGAGAAAAGAGCTAGACTTCTGAGGGGTTAAATTTACTATTCCCACTCCAGTCTGTGCAACAGTAGGGAATGCGTTAGGCTTCTGAGGGCCAAAATGTACTATTCTCACACCAGTCTTTGCAACAGAAGGGAAAGCATTGGGCTTCAGCAGACTAAGGGCCTGATTTATACTTTTTTAGTGCGGCATTTGCTTAATTTTTCGACGCAAGAACAGTGCAAACTTACAATATTCAGTTATATTTTGTAAGTTAGCGCTGCTTTTCCATCCAAAAATGACACAAATGTGGCACTAAAAAAGTATAAATCAGGCCCTAAATATACTATTCCCACTACAGTCTGTTCTACAGTTGAAAAAGCATTTGTGTTCAGAGGGATTAAATTGACTATTCCCACTCCAGTCTCTACAACAGTAGGGAAAGCATTGAACTTCGGAAGGGTTACATTTACTATTGCCACTCCAGTTTGTGAAACAGTCGGGAAAGTGTAGACTTCAGAGGGCCTACATTTGCTATTCCCAGTCCAGTTTGTGCAACAGTATAGAATGCATTGGACATCGGAGAGGTAACATTTACTCAAGTCTGTGCAACAATAGGTAAAGCTTTGGATTTTGGAGGGGTTACATTTACTATTGTCACTCCAGTCTGTACAAGATTAGAAAAAGCATTGGACTTCAGGGGGATAAAATTTACTATTCCCACTCCTATTTGTGCAACAGTAGAAAATACCTTGGACTGTAGAGTGATTACATTACTATTACTACTCCAGTTCGTGGAACAGTAGGGAAAGCGTTGGTCTTTATAGGGGTTAAATTTACAGTTCCCACTCCAGTCTATGCCACAGGGGGGTTACATTTATTGTTTCCTCGTTAGACTGCAGAGAAGTAAAAATTACTATTCCATCCCCAATCTCTGCAACAGTAGAGAAAGCGTTGAACTTTGTAAGGGTTACATTTACTATTCCCACTCCAGTCTGTGAAGCAGTCGGGGAAGTGTCGGTCTTCGGAGGGCTAAATTGACTATTCCCTCTTCAGTCTGTGCAACAGTATGGAAAGCGTTGGACATCGCAGAGGTAACATTTACTGCTCCAACTCAAGTCTGTGCAACAATAGGTAAAGCTTTGGATTTTGGAGGGGTTACATTTACTATTCCCACTTCAGTCTGTGCAACGGTAGGGAAAACATTGTACTTTGGAGGCGATACATTTACTATTCCCACTCTTGTCTGTGCAACAGTAGAGAAAACTTTGGACTTGAGAGTGGTAAAAATGACTATTCCAACTCCAGTCGCTGTGTCAGTAGGGAATGCATTGGTTTTTGTAGGGGTTAAATTTACTATTACCACTTCAGTCTGCAACAGTAGGAAAAATGTTGAACTTCAGAGAGATTACATATACTATTTCTACTCCAGTCTGTACAACAATAGGGAAAGCATTTGATTTCGGAGGAGTTACATTTACTATTCCTACTCCAGTCTGTACAAGATTAGAAAAAGTGTTGGCCTTCAGGGGGATAAAATATACTGTTCCCACTCCTATTTGTGTAACAGTAGAGAAAACGTTGGACTTTGGAGTGATTACATTCACTATTACTACTCCAGTTTGTGCCACAGTAGGGAAAGCATTGGTCTTCAGAGGGGTTATATTTACAGTTCCCACTCCAGTCTATGCCACAGAGGGGTTAACTTTACTGTTTCCACTACAGTCTGTTCAACAGTAGGGTAAGAGTTAGACCTCTGAGGGGCAAAATTTACTATTCTCACTCCACTCTCTGCAACAGTTGAAAAAGGATTGGACTTCGGAGGGGTTAAATAGACTATTCCCACTCCTGTATGAGCAACAGTATGGAAAGCGTTAGACTGCAGAGAAGTAAAAATTACTATTCTAACTCCAATCTCTGCAACAGTAGAGAAGCGTTGAACTTTGGAAGGGTTACATTTACTATTCCCACTCCAGTCCTTGAAGCAGTCAAGAAAGGGTTGGACTTCGGATGGGCTAAATTTACTATTCCCTCTTCAGTCTGTGTAACAGTAGGGAAAGCGTTGGACATCGGAGAGCTAACATTTACTATTCCAACTCAAGTCTGTGCAACAGTAGGGAAAACCTTTGACTTTGGAGGGGTTACATTTACTATTCTCACTCCTCTCTGTGCAACAGTATAGCAAACTTTGCACTTGAAAGTAGTAAAATGTACTATTCCCACTCCAGTCTGTGCAGTAGTAGGGAAAGTATTAGACTTCTGAGGGGCAAAATGTACTATTCCCACTCAAGTCTGTGCCACAGTAGAAAAAGAATTGGACTTCAGAGGGGTTAAATTTAGTATTCCCACTCCTGTCTGTGCAAAAGTAGAGAAAACATTGAACTTCAGAGAGGTAAAATGTACTGTTTCAACTCCAGTCGCTATAACAGTATGGAATGTGTTGAACTTCAGAAGGATTGTATTTACTATTCCCACTCTAATCTGTGAAGCAGTTGGGAAAGCATTGAACTTTGGAGGGGTTAAATGTACTGTTCCCACTCCAGTCTGTGCAACAGTAGAAAAAGCGTTGCACTTTAGAGGGATACAATTTACTATTTCAACTCAACTCAAATTTGTGCAACAGTAGAAAAAATGTTTAACTTTGGAGTGGTTACATTTACTATTCCCACTCCAGTCTGTGCAACAGAGGGGTTAACTTTACTGTTTCCACTACAGTCTGTTCAACAGTAGGGTAAGAGTTAGACCTCTGAGGGGCAAAATTTACTATTCTCACTCCACTCTCTGCAACAGTTGAAAAAGGATTGGACTTCGGAGGGGTTAAATAGACTATTCCCACTCCTGTATGAGCAACAGTATGGAAAGCGTTAGACTGCAGAGAAGTAAAAATTACTATTCTAACTCCAATCTCTGCAACAGTAGAGAAGCGTTGAACTTTGGAAGGGTTACATTTACTATTCCCACTCCAGTCCTTGAAGCAGTCAAGAAAGGGTTGGACTTCGGATGGGCAAAATTTACTATTCCCTCTTCAGTCTGTGTAACAGTAGGGAAAGCGTTGGACATCGGAGAGCTAACATTTACTATTCCAACTCAAGTCTGTGCAACAGTAGGGAAAACCTTTGACTTTGGAGGGGTTACATTTACTATTCTCACTCCTCTCTGTGCAACAGTATAGCAAACTTTGCACTTGAAAGTAGTAAAATGTACTATTCCCACTCCAGTCTGTGCAATAGTAGGGAAAGTATTAGACTTCTGAGGGGCAAAATGTACTATTCCCACTCAAGTCTGTGCCACAGTAGAAAAAGAATTGGACTTCAGAGGGGTTAAATTTAGTATTCCCACTCCTGTCTGTGCAAAAGTAGAGAAAACATTGAACTTCAGAGAGGTAAAATGTACTGTTTCAACTCCAGTCTCTATAACAGTATGGAATGTGTTGAACTTCAGAAGGATTGTATTTACTATTCCCACTCTAATCTGTGAAGCAGTTGGGAAAGCATTGAACTTTGGAGGGGTTAAATGTACTGTTCCCACTCCAGTCTGTGCAACAGTAGAAAAAGCGTTGCACTTTAGAGGGATACAATTTACTATTTCAACTCAACTCAAATTTGTGCAACAGTAGAAAAAATGTTTAACTTTGGAGTGGTTACATTTACTATTCCCACTCCAGTCTGTGCAACAGTAGGGAAAGTTTTGGTCTTCATAGGGGTTACATTTACTATTCCCACTCTAGTCTGTGCCACGGTGTGGAAAGTGTTAAACTTCAGAGGGGTCAAATTTACTAATCTCATGGCAGTCTGTGCAACAGTAAGGAAAGCGGTGGACTTCGGAGGACGAAAATGTCTATTTCCACTCGAGTCTGTACAAAAGTAGGGAAAGCTTTGGGCTGAGTAGAGGTAAAATTTACTATTTCAACTCCAGTCTCTGCAACAGTAGGGAAAATGTTGAACTTTGGAAGAGTTATATTTACTGTTCCCCCTCCAGTCTGTGAAACAGTTTGGAAAGCGTTGGACTTTGGAGGGGTTAAGTTTATTATTACCACTCCTGTCTGTGCAACAGTAGGGAAGACGTTGGACTTCAGAGAGGTAAAATTTACTATTCCAACTCCAGTCAGTGTGACAGTAGGGAAAGCGTTGGTCTCTGTAGGGGTTACATTTACTATTACCACTCCAGTCTGTGCCATAGTAGGGAAAATGTTGAAATTGAGAGGGGTTATATTTACTATTTCCACTACAGTCTGTGCAACAGGAGGGAAAGCATTAGACTTCTGAAGGGCAAAATTTACTATTTTCACATCTATCTGTGCAACAGTAGGGAATGCGTTGGACTTTGGAGGACCACATTTACTATTCCCACTCAAGTCTGTGCAACAGTAGAAGGAGCACTGGCCATCGGAGGGGTTCAATTGACTATTCTCATTCCAGTCTGTACAACAGTAGGAAAAGTGTTGGACTGCTGAGAGGTAAAATTTACTGTTCCACCTCCAGTCTGTGATACAGCAGGGAAAACATAGGACTTCAGAAGGGTTACATTTACTATTCCACTCTAGTCTGTGAAACAATAATGAAAGTGTTGGACTTTGGAGGGGATAAATTTACTATTTGAAATCCAGTCTGTGCAACAGTAGGGGAAGAATTGGATTTCGGAGGGGTTCCATGCACTATTCCCCCTCCAGTCTGTGCAACAGTAGGGAAAATGCTAGACATTGCTGGGGTACATGTACTGTACCCACTCCAGTCTGTGCCACAGTATGGGGAGTGTTAGACTTTGGGGGAATTAAATATACTATTCCCACTCCAGTCTGTGCAGCACTAGGGAAAGATTTGGACTCCAGAGGGGTAATATTTGCTCTTCCCAGTCCAGTATGTCTAGCAGTAGGAAAAGTGTTGGACTTCGAAGAAGTAACGTTTACAATTCTGACTCTAATCTGTGCAACAGTAAAGAAAGCATTGGACTTCAGAGAGGTAAAATTTACTATTCCCACTCCAGTCTATGCAACAGGAGGGAAAAGATGTCACTTCAAACACATAACATATTGTAATAACCCTTTAGTTGACAAGAAAAAGAAAACTCTTATTAGAAAAAAAACAAATATATATATATATATATATATATATATATATATATATATATATATATATATATATATATATATACATATACATACACACTAGAAAAAACCCAAAGATTTGAGGGACGTTATAGTTAGGAAATAGGATTTAAAAAACCTTAGAAATTCACTTAAGAACCAGAGGTTACAGTGACATTATAATTAGGTTCTGGACTTTCTCACACAAACACATAGAAATTCAGCAGTTATAGTTAGAGTTATCCCAAGTAACTATAACTAGCGCCCTAAAGTAACTATAACTCACCCACACCATAAACAGCTTTTTCTTCAATATTTTGACTTGCAATGATTTAATTATATTTTTACTGATGTTATAAAAGTTGCCATGCCATGCTGTAAAATCTGGGTAATTAGCAGTGCATGGTGAGTGACCGAATTATAGTAACCCTAGGCATCAAGTTATAGTCACTTGAAATAACTGTAACTATAACTGCAAAATTTCTCTGGTTTTGATTGAGTACATTCAGAACATAACTATAACGTCTCTGTAACCTTTTTTTTCAGTGAATTTCCATTTTTTTTAAAGTAAAATAATTGTAATTACTATGGCCCTCATTATGACATTGCAAGTAAGTCCCGCTTACCGCCATGCTGAATGCTACCAACATACCACCGGCGCAGCGGATTACCGCTACCCATATTATGACACACACAAAGCATTCCATCACTATACAGCCACGCACACAAGTCCGCCAGCCCAAAGGTCAGTGATAAACTGGGGGTACCAAAACCCAAACCGTTACGCCAACAGAACTAAGCCCACAATATAATGACCCACGAATCACTGTGGCGAACATTCCACCGTGGTAAACTATTGGCGGTAGATACCGCTGGGCTCAAAATACACACACACATACAAAACAACACTACAATGGACAATTCAAAGTACACACACCTGACACACATACACACACCACACCCACACACCCACACCACTATAAAACACACACACACTACCCACAACCCTTTATGACTAACAAAAATTGCCAACCGAGAGAGATAGACCAAGAGCACTCACGAAACCAGAGCCACATAACACCATCACCATACACCATCCATTCACCTTACAGCACCCCACACACCCTCACACACACCACTCACACTACACCCATGGCACCACAAAGACACCTCAGAGGAGGAGCTAAGGGTCATGGTGAAGGAAATCATCCGGGTAGAGCCACAGAAATCCGGATCACAGGTGCAGTAGACATCCATTGCTAGGAGATCGAGCTATGGCGGAGAATCGTGGACAGGATCAATGCCATGGGACAGCACCCCAGAACAAGGGATGACATCAGGAAGAGGTGGAACGACCTACGGGGGAATGTGCATTCAACTGCAGTAAGACACCAAATAGCAGTACAGAGTAATGGCGGTGGACCCCCACCTCCTCCCCCACAACTAACAATATGGGAGGAGCAAGTCTTGTCAATCATGCATCCCGAGGGCCTGGCAGGAGTAGAAGGAGGAATGGACTCTGGTGAGTCAACTCTTTCCTACTTTCACCCCCCCTGCCTGCATGCCATCACAAACCCCCACCCGTACCCTCACCGCCATCACTCTACCACCTCACATACACCCCACCATCACAACTCACCCATCCCAATACCACGCCCTGCACGTAACACCAATGCACGGACCCCCATCACAGACCTACATGGACACCCATCACTAAAGCATGCACACTAGAGACAATCACCTAACCCACCAAATAACTACTCACACAAGGCAAAGCTGGCAAGCAATACCAATCATAGAGAGCAACACACCCATGCACAAGATGTCACATGCAGAAACATTAACACTGCACTTACAACCCCACAGATCCCCCAACCAACGTCACCTGATAGGAGGTGCCAGAAACATCCAGTCCCCCCACAGAAGAGGCCCAGAGTGATGACAGCACCTCTGGACACCTGGATCTCGATGACCAACCTGGCCCATCAGGGATCTCCGGACAGTCGGTTACCCAGGCACAGTCCCATACCACCACAGAGCCTCCCCCCTCAGGAAACACCAGCACAGCACCCACCCAGTGGGCTCACACCTCTGTCCCCAGGGCATGACAATCAGCAGTGTGTCCACCACTACATGGACCCCAGGACACCCCACAAACACAGGACAATCAGGGACCTGGGGTCAGTGGCAGTGGGCACATGGTTCAGGGGACAGAGGCACAGGACAACAGGGAAGCTGGGAGGACTGCTGTGCGACAAGGGGAGGACAGGCCCAGGGAACCGACTCTCCAGGAGGCACTTGCAAGGATCCTGGAAGCATACCACCAGGAGACACATTGGCTGCAGAAGGGACAATACCTGGGGATTAAGGAGGACCTGAAGGACATCCACACCACTCTGGTCATCATTACAGGGGTGCTAGCAGACATGGCCAACATCATGAGGGAGGCAGTGGCACACCACCGGGCCCCTGACACTAGCCAGACCAATAAACAGCCCTCCACCTCCGCTGCCACTAGTGGACAGGAGGCCCGGCCACAGGACCAACAGGCCACCAGCACCCCTCCCCTTGCAGAAGGAGAACCACCCTGCAAATGGTCCCTGTGATCCAGGCAGAAGCCAGAGAACATTGCCAAGACCCCCGGTAGGAAATAAGACTCTCCTGAATGTCATCCCTGTGTCCTACTCTGTCACCCTGTTCACCTTGAACTGCCATTGCTCCCCCCCTTGAACAATGCACCTGTGATACAATTAGACTGGACTCCATCCTGGACTATCCTCCACCATCACCCCAGCCCATTGCACACACCCCTCTACTTATTGGCTCTTAAGTAAACACCATTAAAAAAAAAAAAAAAAAGTTTGGAAGTATGGAGTCTGGCAAATGATTGAACTATGTATTTGTTCAACAAGCTTTAAATGCTGCAATCCAACTGTATAGGAATGTATACATAGGAATGACCTGTAGTAGGCTGAAGTCAACACACCAGGAGCCAGAATGGGGCAAAGATATCTGAAAATAGAGATGCCAAAGGGTACAGTAAGTGGCCATAGAATTGGGAGAATCTGCCTGCCATGTACAATGTCAAACACAAAACTGTCAATGTAAAGTGAAGTTACAGTGTCTTACCTGTGTGTCACTGGAAGTATTGTCGTATTATTTCTGTTCTGTTGTCCTCATCCTCATCCTTTGCCTCCTCATCTTCACTGTCCAGGGTCCACTGCTGCCACACTCCCATCTCCAGCAACATCCTCCTACAGAAAAGGCACATGGCATCTCAAGGCAAGGTTATGCAACATGCCACGATGATCTGGCAGACTTTTCTTGGGTGAGTAGTACAGGGATCCACCAGTTAGATGGAGGCAACGAAAGCTGTTCTTCAGGAGGCCAAAGGTCCTTTTGATAATCCTTCTTGTCCACTCATGTGCCTCATAGTAACATTCATCTGCCCTTGTCCTGGTATTCCTCACTGGGGTCAGTAGCCATGAGAGGTTGGGGTAACCAGAGTTACCTGCAAATATCGAGGGACAACTGTTAGCCACACAGTCATCCTTAGGGCCCACATCATACCCATACACCAACATCCACTGGGTGGGAACCAGGCCTCACCTATTAGCCACACCCTGTGCCTCTGGAGTTGGGCCATCACATATGGAATGCTGTTATTCCTCAAAAAAACGGCAAGGGGGAACGAATGCAATATGTGTATTATCAATAGCCCCAATAATGTTTGGGATATGTCCCATTGCATAGAAGTCAGCTTTCACTGTGGCCAAATCCTCCACCTGGGGGAAAACGATGTAGCTGCACATGTGTTTTATCAGAGCAGCCAAAACTCTTGTGAGCATTACTGAGAACATTGGCTGTGACATTCCTGCTTCCAAGCCCACTGTCCCTTGGAAGGAGCCAGTTGCCAAGAAATGGAGCACAGATAGGACTTGGACAAGAGGGGGGATCCCGGTGGGGTGACAGATAGCAGATATCAGGTCAGGCTCCAATTGGGCACACAGCTCTGTGATTGTGGCCCTGTCAAGTCTATAGGTGAGGATGATTTGCCTGTCCTCCATTGTTGCCAAGTCCACCAGGGGTCTATATACAGGGTATGTCTCCACCTCCTATTCATCCGTAATCTAGGGGGCAAAACGTAGAGCAGCTGGTCAGCACTCCACATTTCCAAACACTACACTGCATTGCAAGTTGTGACTGTAACAGTAAATTGTTGTACAGGCCCAAATGGTGCATATGTGTACTGTGACGCAGTTAGGTGCCATGGCCTGCTCCCCTCCTGAAATTTCCGTCCACCTGTTCTGTATGGAGGGACAGGTGGAAATGAGGTAATTCCGCTGATGCTGTGTGCCGTTGCGGAAGGTGGTCGAGTACCGCTGTGCAACTCCTCATTGGTTGTCATTGGGCCCTTTGAGTTACAGTGGCCAATGGTAATGTACGCCTGCAGTGACGGTACACACCGCTGCAGACGTGACCGCCATTTTCTGTTTGTTCACTCACTTGCTACCTGACCTTCAACAGGAGAGGACCTACACTGCAAGTGCTACTGTGACCTGTTCCTGGAACCAACCATGGCTCGTCTCACTGGGGAAAGGGCCCCTGCCTTCACCGATGCAGAGATGGAGAGCCTGGTGGATGGGGTCCTACCCCAGTACTGAATGCTGTATGGGCCTCGAGACCAACAGGTGAGTACACTGTGAGCTCGATGCATTGGGTAGGAATGCATGGAGTGCTGTGTGTGAAGGTCTCATGTAAGAGGGGGTTGGTGGAAGGGTCCTGGGCAGCATGCTGCATGTATGGTGGGCAACGTCTGTGTGTAATGGGATGTGAGGGCTATGGTGGGACATGATTGTAACAGGCAGGACGGTCTGACTGATACCTTTTTCCATGTGTATGTTTTCAGCAGGTCAGCGCCCATCAGAAAAAGGATATATGGCGTGCCATCGCCAAGGACGTGCTGACCCTGGGGGTCTATGGCATGCGGAGCACACACTGTCGCAAACGGTGGGAGGACCTGAGACGCTGAGCAAGGAAGACAGCAGAGGACCAGCTGGGGATGGCCTCCCAACGAGGAATGGGTGCCTGTCGAACCCTGACCACCCTGATGGCCTGCATACTGGCGGTGGCCTATCCGGAGCTAGATGGGCACTTGAGGGCATCACAGCAGCCACAAGGGGGTGAGTACAGTGCTCAAACATACTACTTGCGCGTACTGGGGTGGTCTCTGGGTGGGGGATGTGGGCCTGTGGGTGCCCCTAGGCCAGACCAGACATTGCAGGATAGGTCCCATGTTGGGCAGGGTATGATGTGAACCACCTCCAACCAAGCTAGTAGGCATCTACTACTGGGCAGGGGTCTGTGGGTCTCAGGTATGCTGCTTTTGGCGTTAGGTATTCCTGTCCATTGCCTGGAGAGTAGCATTGTGACTGTTAGTGCATTGCTTAGTGCATAGGGCTGTTCCCTGTGTTTGTGTGTGTGTCATGTACGCCAACGGTGGTGTTGGAGCAGCCATTGACCAAGGGTATCCTTTGTCTCTCCTCCCCTTTTTGTTTTGTCACCATTTTCCTTATGTGCATTAGTATCATCTGGCAGAGGAGCAGAGGCACCGGCGACGGAGAGAGCTGCATCCCACAGGGCCCTGGAGGCCAAGTCCACCACCGGTGAGGGCACCAATGGGACGGAGGGTAAGGAGAGCACCACGGCAGAGACTGGAAGGGACAGTTCAGACAGTGATACCTCCTCCAATGAAAGCTCCCTGGTGGTGGTGGACATCTCTGTGGCTACCCCAACTACAGGTTCAGCCGCCACCCCCCTACCAGCACCGCCCTCCCAGCAGCCCCTCAGTGTGTTTCCCATGCCCGCTCACCCAGGAGGATGGGCATCTCCTTTGCCCCAGGCATCTCAGGCCCTGCCCCAGTTAGCCCTGCTGCCCTAATTGAGGAGGCTATTAACCTCCTGTGATCCATCACTATTGGGGAGTCAACCATTGTGAATGCCATCCAGGGGCTGGCAGCCCATTTGCAACAAACAAATACATTCCTGGAGGGCATTCACTCTGGCATGGCGGCCCAACAGAGATCAATGCAGGCTCTGGCCTCCTCTCTGATGGCAGCCATTGCCCCTGTTTCTAGGCTCCCCCCTCCAACTTCCTCTACCCAGACCCATTCCCCTCAACCCCATCCTATCCCAAGCACACAGGCAGACCAGCATGCACCCAGGACAACACACAGGAGTGGCTCAGGCAAACACAAACACTACACATCATCCCACAGGTACTCACACAAACCATCCAAATGCCGACATACTAACATCCACTGCCTCCACTGTGTCAGCCTCCTCCTCTTCAGCCACCTCCCTCCCAGTAGCGTCTCCACTCACACCTTCATGCACTACATCCTCATCCACAACCTCCATCACCAGCACGCCTGTCACTATATGCCCCTAAATGGCAGTCACCACCCCCACATCCATGCACAGGTCTCCTGTGCCCTTTCCCACTGTGTCTGTGCCCCCTCCTCCCAAAGTACACAAACTCAAGTACTCAGACACCCAACAGCCATCCACCTCACAACAGCATCCAGCCCATGCACCTGCATCCAAACACAGCAGACTGACACCTCCTACGACTACTTTCTCTACCTCCACTCCCTAACATTCACCCTCTTCCCACCCCAATGTCCCAAAGAAGCTTTTCCCTACCCCTACCCCTGCATCCTTCACATTGGGCCAGGGTGGTCGGAACCCAGGCGAGAACCGCAGCCATCCAGTCCACAGCCACAGTAGTGTTGACAGCTACTGCAGGTGGGTGATGAGCCCGGGAACCAGCCATCAGCACTGAAAGTGTGCCTGCACCAGGTGCATCAAGGAGAGGCAAGGAGGCACCCCCAGCTGCGAAAGGGGAGGGCAAGGAAGCACCACCAGCTGCAAAAGGGAAGGGCCCCCACCACCAACCCTGGTGGTTCAGCCGTCCGAGGCTGCAGTGGATGTGCTGGAGCCTCCCCCCACCACTGCCAGCACCGCCACCAGCACCACTGCCAGCAGCAGCAGCAGCCCCAGTGTGCAGCCATCCGAGGCTGCAGGGGATGGGCTGGGGCTTCCCCCAACACTGCCAGCACCATCCCCAGAACCACTGCCAGTAGCAGCAGCCCCAGTGGGCAACTGTCCGAGGCTGCAGGGGAAGGGCTGGAGCCCCCCCCCACCACTGCCAGCACCACCACCTGCACCAGGATGAAGCACACTGGGCACAATGCCCCCTCCAGAACCAGTGGAAGAAGCCATCCACTCACCCCATCTTTCCCAAGATGAAGCACACTGGGCACAATGCCCCCTCCAGAACCAATGGAGAAGCCATCCACTCATCCCGTCGTTCCCAAGATGAAGCACACTGGGCACAATGCCCCGTCCAGAACAAGTACAGAAGCCATCCACTCACCCCGTTCTTCCCAGGACGAAGCACACTGGGCACAATGCCCCCTCCAGAACCAGTGGAGAAGCCATCCACTCACCCCATCCTTCCCAGGATGAAGCACACTGGGCACTATGCCCCCTCCAGAACCAGTGGAAGAAGCCATCCACTAGAGAGACTGTGGCCATGCACTCCCCAGGACCAAGCAGTGGGCAACCCACCTACTTGAGAGACTGTGGCCTTGCACTCCCGAGGACCATGCAGTGGGCAAGCCACCCACTTGAGAGACTGTGGCCTTCCACTTCTCGGGACCAAGCAGTGGGCAAACCACCCACTTGAGAGACTGTGGCCTTGCACTCCCCAGGACCAAGCAGTGGGAAACCTACCCACTTGAGAGACTGTGGCCTTGCACTCTCCAGGACAGCACACAGGGCATGTAGCCCCCTCCAGGACCCTTGGTGTTGTACCATCTTCCAGCTGAGGTGCCCCCCATTCCCTGTCCCCCTGAGGTGCCTGTGTATTTTCAACCTGATGCCCCTGCAGTGTTGTTGCAAGAGTGAGATGGGGCCTTGGCCTAGGTGTTGTGGCCCTGTTGCTCACAGACATTGAGGACTGGGCAGTGACCCTACATTTGTAAATATGTACATACTTGTTGTTTTGGAAGCACGTATTAATAATTTGTTATCTTATTACACTCACTTTCTTAAGTTCCTTTTGTCCTTACATTCTTCCTGAGGGGTAAGGGGTGGATATGTAATGTTACTGCATCTGGTTGGGTTTGTGGTGTTGGGATGTTGCGTGTTGCGTGTGTGTGTCACTCTCTTCCCCCCCCCCTTTCCTTGTGTGCTAGGTGGCTGTACTCACTGTGGTCGTCTTTGCCGGCGTTGATGCTCGTAGTGCAGGAAAAGGTAAACCAGCACTGCAAAAATGTGGAACTCAGGCTCCATGGCGTCATTCTTGTTCCCTGAGTCACCAAAGGTGAGTCCTTTGACTTCTGTGTTCTGTTTCCGCCGTGCTTTTGATGTCATTGGTACCACCCTGGAAAAGGTGGCGGATAGCTGTGTCAAAATAGTGTGGGCGGTACATTTTCTTCCGCCTGGCTGTTGGCGGTTACCACTGTGGTGCTTGTTCTTACCGCCATGGCGGTCAGTGTGTTAAAGTGGCTGTCTGTCTGAGCAGTTTCCACTGTGGTCATAATTCCATTTTTGTTACTCCTGGCCTGTCGGTGATATTACCGTCACTTTATCACCGACTGCCAGGGCTGTAATGAGGGCCTATATGTTAATACAATGACCTCCACGCATGGCCTTCACTTGTGTGCGGCAGGAGTTGGCTGCAGGGCCAGGCCAGCTTTAACTGGGGCACCTGGTACAGTTATATTTGTAAGTGCTTCATGTTGAGGTTTAATTTCTGTGAAATGAGCATCATGGCCACAACAGAAGCTCACCTGCCCGTTTATCCTACAAGAGTCCAAAGTTTTGCACAAAATGTCTATCTCATTAGAGTACCTTCTACTGGTTAGTTAGTAAGTGCTACCTCATTGGTTGAATTGCCAGTGTGGGGAAAGGGGGCATCCCTCCCTGGCCAATTTCGGCATTGGGGACCCTATCCCCTGCGGCCTGGCCTTATAATATTTTTTGGGGGAGGGGAAGGTCCACTGATCTCGGCCCTGGGGACCCCAGGGTCCTGGCCTACAATAAATGGGGGACTCCATCCCTTGGGTCTCACTACAATTCAATGGAGAGGGCATGTGTCCCTCCTCTACCATCCGATTTTGGCCCAAGGACTCCATCCCCCCGGGCTTGGCCTTATCTTTTTTGGGGGGGTGAGAGGAGCTTTGCTGCCCCTGTCCATGGGCTGATGTCGGCACTGGTGACCCCATCTCCCCGAGGCCAAGCCATGTCACCTGGGTACCACCAGGGCACCCAGTCACCATCATTGGGGACCTTGGTCACAGCCAGCTCCCAGCCTCCTGCTGGTGCTGGCATTGCTGTCACAGACATAATGCTGCTAAACATGCAGCTCCATGTGTGTAAGAGCAATTGTTACCTCTGTTTCCCTGCTGCATGTCTGCGAGCAGGGAAACATAGGAAACCTCCTTTCCCAGCAAGCAAGACCTATTTGACAGCTCTCACTTGCTGGGGTCAGAGTGTGTGATTTTAACTGGTGGGAGGTGGGCACAGCAGGACATAGCAGAAGTGAGCACTGGGAGGGTGGGGGTCCCCAGGGCCATGTATGTCTCCCCGAGGGAGGCCGTGGAGCCCCTCAAATGTTTGAATTTGCCCCAGGTAGATGCTGGTCACCAGGGTTGGGGATCCACATTGGACCCCCTTAATTATTTCAATTTAGCCCCAGGGAGG
Source organism: Pleurodeles waltl (assembly GCF_031143425.1). Lineage (NCBI taxonomy): Eukaryota > Metazoa > Chordata > Amphibia > Caudata > Salamandridae > Pleurodeles > Pleurodeles waltl. The sequence goes on from NC_090437.1 coordinate 1,076,320,308, forward strand.
TGCCCGTCCACAGGGTTGTGGGGGTCTGCAACAGACCTCTTTAATCATTTCCTTTGTGCCTCATGGAGTTGGCGGTCACCAGTAGGTAGTTATAGTTAAGAATGTGTTTCCATAGAAAAATAGTTTTTTGACTTGTCTATATCTTTGGAATCTTTTGATGAATCTTGATGAAATTTTCCAAAAAGTTGTGCATTTGATTCTTGTTGTACACTGAAAGTTTCAGGGTGATCTGTCAAGCGGGGCCAAAAAAGGAGGGGGGGTTAAAAACACCTGTGTCTCCCATGTTAATTCCCATGGGTGTTTTGAAAACTATTACAGCCTGAATCGCTGGACTGAATTACACCAAATTCTGCAGAAAGCTAGATAATGTTTCACAGATTGTGCTTTCTGTTATTCGGTGTAACTATGGTCATAAATTGTTGAGAAATTTAAGGAAATCAAAATGTTTATACAGTATCTAGGGCCACGGTTCCTCTGCGATGACTTTGCAAAGAATATCAAGCTCATGCAGGGAATGCAGAGCTCATATTGGATGCCAAACACCTCAACTAGGAAGTGTTGGCAGCCATCTTGGGACACTACTTCAGCTGAATCCGACAAAAAAAATGAAAAAAGGAAAAGGGGGCAAGATAGTAATTTCCTGACTCCAAAGCCTTGGTCTTGAGGTCCCTGAGGGAACACGGCAAGGCAAAAAAGCATTTTTTTTTTAATTGCTGTGAATTCATCAAATTCACAAATGTGCAGCAAAGAAAATACAAAAACAAATGTGGGCTACTGTGCTTGTTTTATTTGTAGCCACTGGGTGGGTCTGATCTTGGGGTCTTGCAGGATTTACTGGGTGCATAGGACCCCCCTCCAATGGCTTAAAATGCACCAGGAACCACCACCTCTCTGGGGCTAATTTTAATATTAAGTGGGGGCCACACAGACCCCCCTTTACCTCCAGGACCACCACCTTCCCAAGGCCACAAACAAAATGCTTTGAGGGGGCAATCGGACCCCCCCAAACCTCAGGGAGCATCACCTAACACGGGCTATAAATACATTGACTGGTGGCAGTGTGAACCCCCCTAATCCATGGCAACCATCACCTCCCCAGAGACTAAGTTAATATGGAGTGGGGGGTTCTGTGGACCACCCCACACTATGGGGACCACCACCTCCCTGAGGCTTTCTTTTTTTTTTTAAGTAAGGGGAGCACGTAGTCCCTGTTCTAGGGAGTTCTCAACTCCTAGGTTCCACTACCTGCCCAAAGCTGGCCCATGCAAATAGAAGATGGAGTGCCAGGTAGCTCCCCTCCTGGAGCCATACATGGCCCTGGGGACCACCACCCCCAGGGTCAGCTTCTGCTATGTTCTAGGATGTCCACCCCCAGGACATAGTTATTTTCTTTTGCTTGGTGAGAGCTTTGACAGCTCCACCAAGCAAAAAAAAACATTCTGGTTCCAGTGGGCAGGAGCTGTCAAAGTGCTCCTGCCTGCTGAAAGTAGAAGTTTCAGCTCCACTGCTCTCACATGCAGGGAGCTGCATTTCCAGAAGCTCCCATTGTGCAAGAGCAAGCAGGAGGCTAGGAGCCAGTTGGAATTGCAGAGGCCTTGTGGCTCTCCCCTCTGCTCTCATGCCCATAACCAGGGGGGCAAATTGTGGAACTTTCCAATGCTTTATTATGCTTCCAGGCCATCCCCTGCATGAATATCCTTACTACCAGCAATTTGGATGCTATTTGCAAATTACTATATTTTCCCAATCCATGCTGAGTTTTGTGGTAGCCAGTCTGCTTGTGCTTCGAACTCCATTACGTACAATCCCTCGTTCACTTTTTCATGTCACCCCTGCAGACCAAGGATGGGTGGAGGAATTCACCTGTAGCTGACTGCGGCTAGGATGCTCACACCTGTATGTGATTACTGTGAGCCCTTTTAAGCCTCAGCTCCCTTCAGCCCAGTGTTGGTCATTGTAACTTTTTTCCGGTGAGACTGACCCTTGATTCTGAGCAATAGTTTGTTCCGGTGAGACTCGCCCTTGTTTCTGAGCCATGGTTATTCCTTGTTCCTGAGCTGTAGTATAATTTGTTCATGAACTGTAGTTATTCATTGTTCCTAAGCTGTAGGTATCCTTGTTTCTGAGGTATTTCTGTCCTTGATCCTGAACTAGTACCCCCTGCAGTGCTTATTGACTTCTGAGCCTCAGCTATTCCTCGTTCCTTGAACTATTTCTGCCTCCTGTGGCCTTGTTTCCTTGATTCCTGTACCATCACTTCTTGTGCTCCCTTGAAGCCTCTCTTTCTGTATTTTCCTTTTCCAAGTCCTTGCCTTTCTTTCCATTTCTTTTTTCAGTTCCTAATTTGCTCTTTTCCTGCTGTCTTGCCTCTAGTTTCTTTGTGTGTTTGTTACTTGCTTTCTGCCAAGTGTGCCCTTTGTTTTCTCTTCTTTCCGGTTAAGCTCTCCTCCTTGCTAGCTACTTGTCCATCATGGTTGTTTTCAGCTCTACCTCCTTGTTGTTACCGCCTTGCATGTTCCTGTTTGAACACCAGGATCTGTGGGCTCAGCTGACAACCCAGGTGGTTTCTTGTCCACTGTGAGTATTGTTAAGTGCCTCCTTTGTCTTCCCTGCCACCAGCCTAGCCAGTACCCCAAAAGTTCCTGATACAAAATCGGGCCTGAGAGGGGTGCCACACAACCTCCCTCCCTCATTCAGTTTTGATCAAACCCCAGGAAATGTGGCCCCCAGGGCCATTCTGGCCATGTTATCCATTTCACAGAAATGAATGCTCCACATGAAGCACTGGCCATGTTACTCATTTCACAGAAATTAATGCTCAACATGAAGCACTTACAAATATAAACAGATCAGGTGCCCCTGTTGAAGCTACACTTCAGTAAATGAGAAATGATCGTAACTCCTGGACTTGATGAAGGCAAACCAAGTCTGTTTTTCAGCAATTCTATACTGAAAAACTATCTGAAATCCTACGAGGAGGTGACTGCATCATTGATCAATTGGCGCACAATCTGTATGTGACTGTGACCAGTGGGTTATTTGTAGTCCTGTCCTGGTAAGAGCAGAGTCCATGATTCCTCCTTTACATTGCTAGGAGTATTCAAATGTGGAAATCACTGGGATACTTCCCTGGTCAGCCCCACTTACCTAAGTAGTATCTAAAGGTCTTCCTGCCTTTTGCCAGGATGATTGAGATCTTAAAAAGCGACCTCCCCAGCATGTTACCCACCAATTTTGGTGAGTACTGATGCCGAGGAGTATGAGAACATCCACACCAAACAAAGAAGCACTTACTTCATATAGTGAAGAAGAAACACTTACTTCATATAGTGAAGAAGAAAGACCCTTGTTTGGTAGAGATTTACATCTTTGTAGTCTTGTTGCCTTCTTTATAAGAGGATTCTAGTTATCACATGTTTCTGGATAAAAATGCACCAGGAACAATCATATTGCCAAAACATACACAAGATCACTGGTGACATTTCCTTGTGCACCATTGCATAGCTGTAGTGTAGAATATGTACTGGACATTTACCCAAGGCAGCAGAAAGAACTCCACTTGGGAGATATTTTGTGGATTCTTGTTGGATAAAAGGGCAGGTGAGATTCCTTTGTGGCTGAGTCACTCACACACCTACTGACACACCCACATAGACACTCACACACCCATTCACAGATGCACTCAGACACTCACTCAGACACATGCACCCACTTCTAGACCCACTTAGACACTCAGGCACCCACTCACAGACCCACTCTGTAATTCGCACACCCATTCACAGACCCACCCAGACATTCATGTACCCGCTCACAGACCCACTCAGGCTCATGCACCACTCACAGACCCACTCAGACACTCATGCATTCACTCAGAGACCCATTTGGAAACTCATGTACTCCCTCACAGATGCACTCAGAGACTCGTACTCATTCATAGACCCACTTAGAAAGTCAAATACCCACTCACAGATCCACTCAGAGACTCACACACCCACTCACAGACTCACTCAAAGACTCACACGCCCACTCACAGACTCACGCACTCACTCACAAACCCACTCAGAGACTCACACACCCTCTCAGAGACCTGACTAATTCAGGCACTCACATTCCTACTCAGACATTCACACACCTACTGACAGACTCATTTAGACACTCTCACACCCACTCACAGATCTAGTGGGGCACTTATGCACTCACACACACACTCACTGTCAAAGGTTAGCAGTTGCAGTTAGAAAATACAATTCAAAGTATCTTAGAAATTCACTTAACAAACCAAGAGTTACAGGGGCATTATAGTAAGGCAACAACATTACAAAAAATTTAAAAATCACAGAAAAAAATTGATGGTTACATGGGCGTTACAGTTAGGAAACAGAATTTAACAAGCCTAGAAATTTACTGAAAAAGCAACGTTATAGTTATAGACGTTATGGTTAGGCTCATGTTTCACTCATACTAAACCAGTGACATTCAGCAGTTATAGTTACCTAAGCTAACTATAACTTACGTCCCCACACTGCACTGTTTATGACCTTCACCTCACATATTACATCCCTCATGACATGGTCAGTGACATCACTGATTACATCACTGATTACATCTCTAATGATGTTTAAACAATTTCAACAATTTACATGATTATTAACTATTTTAATAATTAATTCTGAATTAAAAAATATTATTTTCCCACACTATACTCCCACAAACCTAGCAGCCCACACTTAAAATATAGCTAAAATAAATAAGTATAATACAATAAACATAGTTAATAAACAATTCAACTATTATTAATAAATGAATAATAAATTGTTAATGGCATTGTTACATACCAGTAGTCTTCATTAGCCTGATTAGGTGACCTCCTCATGCCAGTCCTTACAAACTGAGGGCTGTGCTCCTTCTAAAAGTCATAGGATGCTAGTCCTACATTTATTATTATAATTATTAATATCATTATAATTATTTTATTTAAGTTCCTTCCCCTCCTCTTGTTATGTTACCAAACAGACACAAGAGGTTTTCAAGGTGGTTTTGGCCTAATATGGGCCAAACCCAACCTGAAAACCTAATTGAGCTGGATAACCTGAATGGATCAGCCCTTCTACTCATCAGGTTCATCAGAATGATCATCCAAACAAGAACACTTAGGAGTTCATATTGCTCACTGACCTTACTTGGACTGTCCAAAGAGAGATTAAATTACATCAAATATTATCAATGGTGAAAAGCATTTCTGATTGAGACTCATGAGCACCCTGATACCATGATTGCACACTGCATAGAAAAGGATTTAGGCACAATCACAGGGGTGTCTCACTTAAAATGAAAGGAACCTTGAGTTTGTTGATGAATCTCTTTCCCTGTGCTGCCTTTTTCTATTCCAACATCTGTCAAACTCAAGAGTGTAAGCAGTTCACCCAACTTTGTCCAAATATTTAGAAATCCTGACAGCAATTCATTGTATAAAAAGCGTGATCTTCCCAAACCACATAAATGTTCTATCCATCAGTGTCACACTGCTAATAGTACAACAACTCTTGTGGGTGTCACCTTTACTCACTATTATACATGTTATTTGTATTTAAATCTTTCTTTATTCTCCCATGGTACTGACTAAATATTTATTTTGTCTGTTGTTCAGGGTTAGTTCCCTTCCCAGCACTGTGGGAGCACAGATTTAGTTAGGGGGGATTGTTGGAAAAGGGAGAACCCCCCCCCTTCTTCAATGATATCTCTCCCTCATGGATCCCTGCTCGGGGATCGAGCATGAGCGAAAAATTAAGTGGAAAAATGCAAATATGTCTATGTTGTGTTTTGGACTCTTTCCTTTTGTGGGAGCTAGGCTTAACCACACATGTAGGTTACTGTTTTCAGCATGAGGCATGCAGAAACATTGGGTAGTAGGAAATTTGTTTTTGTTAAACAGGTTGAATGAATGCTGTGGGATAGGAAATTTGTGGATCCCACTGATTCCAGAATGTTCCCTCATAAAAATGTGAGTTTTAGCCAGAGATTGATGTTTGGAAGTTCACAGCTACCCACATTCTAAAGTAGTTGACTTTGCTGGGTGAAACATGATGTTTTCAGATCACGTTTTGGGGCATTTTGTGTTGAAGGCGCTAGGCCCACCCAAACAAGTAGGATATCACGTTTATTGGTAGGTGTTGTAGAATAGTTAAACGTTTGTTATTACCAACTGTATTTCTCTGCATTCATAACTTCAAAATATAAGCCAGAGTGCAACAAATAGGAAATGTTGCTAAATGTAATGTGTACAAATAACTATTATATCTAAACTCAGTATCTTCTGTACATGTCAGGAATATGTAGGTTTCCTTCATACTCCTTTTTATTTCTTTATATTTTACCATGTGAATTGCATCAGTACACCATGAAAAATCATTGTAAGGTGCAGCTCAGTTGTAAGCTCTAGATATTGCATGTTCCTGAGAAAGCGTACATGTCCCCATAAACAGAAGTGTCCATCAAACAGTGTCTTGCTTTTGCAAATCTGCCATCATGAGAAGAAGTTACAGATGAAAACCTTGAACAAATGAAGGTTGCTTCCTGCTCAGCTTCATTATTTGTTTATTTTAACAGGTAGTTTGTATTGGAAACCATCTAGGGATCTACACAAATGACATCTTGCTGAATTCAGGATTGTGGGTATGTTTCAGAAATCTATAGTTTTCTGGGATCACCCATGGCTTTTCCACCATAAAATACAAGTATATTGAAATTACAAATTAAGAAAACTGGACTACCTCTGTTCCTTAAAGCTGGGAAACTGGTGATTCTGACACAGCTAATCTTTTGCTGATGCCATTTTAGGAACATTCTTGCACAGCACTTGTTTCCCATGTTTCCCCACAAAAATTGAAAAAGGTCACTAATTTGGCATGGATACCTTTTTGTGGAAAACATTTATGAAAGCTTTCCCAACCATTCAAAAGAGGTTTTAGCACGTGGGGAAAAAGCCCTATCAGTCAAAAGATGAATTTTGCCTATCCCTTCTGTCACCTTTCCAACACCCTATCCCATCCTTAGATATCCAGAACAATTGCTAGAACATACCCAGAATGAGGAGAGAGATAATCAGTCCTAATGGCAAGGCACGACTTTAAAAAAATAGGTTTTCCCATTCCCTCACTTGGAGACTTGGACACCTCTCCGTCCAAACTCTGGAAAATATTTTAATCGATATATTTTGTATAAACATTAATTCTATATAATTTTGGAGAGTTAAAATTGTGTTTTTATTTTTGGGCAATATGCCTTATTTTAAGTACATTTCTCGGTTACATAAACATAAACATTAGAGCTCTGAACTCTGAAGCACACAGAAAGTGTCCACGAACATATGATACAAATATCCCAAGTTAACTATTTGCATAACATGTAAATCACAGCCTAGAGAGTCAATCAGATAGCAGGGACAGTAGCCATTAAATGCACCATATGTTACTGACCAGATTTAAATGTATAATACAAATATACCCAATTTATTTATTTAAATAACATGTACACAATACCCTACAGAGTCAATCAAATAGTGAGAACAGTAGCCATTATATGTCCTATGTGTAATTGCCCAAATTCAGGTGGTCATTCTGAGTTTGGCGGTAACCTAACCGCCACACCGGCGGCGGTGTTGCGACTGCTGTCAGGGTGGCAGTGCAGAACGCCATATAACAAGTAAGGCGGTGAACCCAATGCAACACAGACAACTGACCGCCAGTACCGCCACCGCCACCACCGCCGATGAGCAGCATCCGGCAGCGGTAGGCAACTCCAGACTGGTGTAAACCTATGTGCCACCCACCACATTCTGAGTCACCACACCGCCAGGCGTAGAGATGCGTCCTGGGCCACTATGGCAAACAAACTGCTTGCCTTCCCAACGTTGTATCTCGTCATATACCTTCAGGGCCAGCAACAATGATGAAGACGACAACAGTAAGTTCACCTAGCACAGAGTGGAGGAAATGGCAGTGAAACACACCCACACATAACACACATTCCTGGCACGGATAGCGAAGGCCACACACACACAAATACAAATGTACCGTAACAGCACACACATCCACACACACACAGGCACACACAAAATAAGTCAAAGCCAAGTACCCAATACACACACAAAGCCAAGCACATACGTGCCAAACATACAGCACAACGCACACCAACACAGTCATACACATCCATTCACAACTCCCCATACCCACACAACAGCAACTAGACAACAAACATCTGAACGAAGGCATAGAGAGGCATGTTGTGAAACACCACACATACACACACACACGATAAACTGTATGTAGCAATGACACACAATCAACAACAGTGGACACACTTCTAAACAATGACACAGGTGACACGTCACGTACAAACAACATACAAGGAAATCCACACATGCAGCTCCATACACATGGACGCACATGACACCCCATACAATCCCACAAGCAAGCAGTCAGACACATAACAACATGCACATGGCACAATCTATCTACCCAATGTATGCAACAACCCATACACAGACCACACACACTGTTGCACACAGATGTCACACCACCATGTAGAAGGAAACCAAGACAAGCATCTCAACTTGTCAAGCACAGGAAAATGGGCAAAAGTATATATTTTTTTAAATATGACAATAAACTATATACAAAATGTGCCAAATGGCAAGTTCAGTGTCCGATAATGCAGGACACATTGTCCAGATATCATGGCCCCAACCTGACTCCTGACAGCAAATAGGCCTCCATGGCATAGAGGCATCAATGGGAAAGGTAGGCACCTCAGAGGTTTGGGGGTGGTGGGGGTGGTTGTGGCTTTTATTTGGAAGGGGAATGTCTCTTTTTGGGCTTGGCGAGGGGGGACTTTGGCTCTGGGATGGGTGTATTTTTTGCTGGGTGGAGGAGCAGGGAAAACACCAGAGGGGGCACTCGAGGAATGGGAGGAAGAAGGGCCTGGGAGGGGCAGGGGGACATGACGTTTAGTGGTAACCCGGGGAGGGGAGTAGGGAAGAGGTCAAGGGTGGCAAGGAAGACTTTTTTAGGTACACCTGGGGTGGTCACATGATTGACGGTTAGGAGTGGAGGCAGAGGGAGTGCTCATCTGACATGTTGGTGTGCTGTACATGGATGCTGTTGTGTTCAATGTGTGAATGTCTGTGGTGGGTGAATGTTGGGTGGGTGAATGGGTGCGTGTGCATTCATTGGGAGCAGGGGGTAGAGATGCAGGGAGAGGGAATGGGAGATGTGTGAGTGAATGTTGGGGTGGTGTGTCCAAGCGAGGTGGATGTGCTGCAGTTGGCAGAGAAGGTAGTTGTGGTGAGTGCGGATGTGGTGAGTGGGGTGGGTGTCTGTGAGTCTGTTGTTGTGGTGATTGAGGGTATGACATGAATGCTAGTAGGACCAGCGTGTGATGATGCAGTGCTGGGTGGTGTGAGTGGAGATGTGACTGTAAGGGAGGTGGTGGTGGGGGAAGTGTCTATTGTTCTGTATGCAGATGTGTGTTATGTTGTGCATGCCCGTGGGTTAATTTGTGATGCTTATGTCTGTCTTTTCTCACCTTGTCTATTGCAGTGGGTGAATGCTGGTCTTTATGTGTGCCCTGGACAGGTGTAGGGAGAGGTGTTGTGGATTGTGAACAGGGAGCTGGAGAGGGGAAAGAAGCTGAAGAGACACTGGCTGCTGTCAACGAGGAGGCCAGAGCCTGAAACAATCTCTGTAGGCCAGAAAAGCACCATGAATGCCTTCCAGGAAAGCATTGGACTGCTCCATCTGGGATGCAAGTCCCTGGATGGCATTCACAATGGTTGTCTGCCCCACAGTGATGGGCCGCAGGAGGTCAATAGCCTCCTCATTGAGGGCAGCAGGGCTGACTGGGACAGGGGCAGAGGTGCCTGTGGCGAAGGAGACGCCCACCCTCCTGGGTGAGTGGGCACAAGCAACTGGATGGGGAGCTACAGAGAAGGCGGTGCTGGTAAGGGGAGGGGCGGACAAGGATGGTGCTGGGGTGGTCCCAGATGGGTCTGTCACCGCCAGAGAGCCACCATCAGAGGAGGAATCTGAATCTGATGTTGTGGTTGCTCCAGTATCCTCGGTGGTGCTCCCCTCACTTTCTGTCCCACTGGTCCTCTCAGCTTCACTGGTGCCAGCCCCCTGGGTCCCTTGGGCTGCTGCATCCCCACTCACCAGTGCCCTTCCTCCTTAGGGAGATGATGCTGATTCACACATAGAAAGAGGTGGAGAGAGAAAGAGGGTGGGAGAAACAGAAACTGAGGAAATGGTGATAACCCACACATCCACTTCACATACAAACAATATATAAATTAGCCCCTGCTGGGTAAACAGGAGACCATTTTGCAATCAATAACAATAGAGTCATGCAAGCGATGCCCAAACTTATCAGCGATCACCTCAATCCTACAGCCTATACACCTGATTGAAAATTACTACATGCCTGTCAACTGGCTAAATGACTGATCCAACAATTCAACCCAAGAACATACCCAACCACATGACATCCATTACAGGGTGAAACAAAACTGAGCTCAGAGGAACTGTGCACACAGACTAACTGACAGGAATGTGTGGAGTACATGTGGTACAGAGGTCCATTGATGTTGCAATTGAAGCAATTGCAATGTTAACAAAAAATACCTGTCATTACCAAAATACAATGCCAATATGATTACCTTCTACTACTACATGACACGCAGAGATGGAGGATGCAGCCAGTGACATGATGGAATATTTGAGTGACCCATACGTACAGTTGAATGTGTGTCACAGTACCACCACTTTTGTTAATGCATGGCTCTACATAGCTAACGTGTCACACTCATACAAGATTGGTGTGACAACCAGGACTCCCTAAATCTCATCTGACCACGTAAATCCCAAGTCCAGTGAGGGTCACAGTACACAACCATGCAGAAGTCACCTAACAGTCTATACTTACCCCCCTGTGGCTGCCATGCTGCCCGCAAGCGTTTATCCAACTCTGGGTAGGCCACTGCCAGTATGCGGTCTGTTAGGGGCGTCTGTAGACGGGCACCCCTTCCATGTTGGAAAGCCGTCCCCAGCTGGACCTCTGCGGGCTTCTGGGCCCAGCGTCTCAGGTCGTCCCACCGCTTCCTGCAGTGGGTGCTCCACCAGATATGGTTCCCCAGGGTCCGCACTTCCTTGACGATGGCTCTCCATTACCCATTTTTCTGGTGGGCGCTGACCTTCAATGGAAACATTCTGAAAATGGGGGACATGCTGCAAATTATACCAATACAGCTGCAACCTTTGGAGACACACAACATACACGGACCATGCACACTGCTAATATACCACACACATCAGGTGCATGCAAAACCCCAGATCAGTCATTACATGTCAATGTGCACACAAATTCATCCTCAAACATCACCCGAAATGCCAGACAAAGGACATTGTACTGACATGGTGCCCTGGAGTACCATACTGTAGGAAGGTAGCCTCCTTCAAGCCATGCTACCCCCACTTTTGGCCTGTTTGTGAGTATATGTCAGGGTGTTTTTACTGTCTCACTGGGATCCTGCTAGCCAGGACCCCAGTGCTCATAGTGGAAACCCTATTTGTCATTGTGTTTGATATGTATCACTGGGACCCTGCTGGCCAGGACCCCAGTACTCATAGTTTGTGGCCTATATGTGTTCCCTGTGTGGTGCCTAACTGTGTCACTGAGGCTCTGCTAACCAGAACCTCAGTGCTTATGCTCTCTCTGCTTTTAAAATTGTCACTGCATACTAGTGACTACTTTTACCAATTCTGATTGGCACACTGGAACACTCTTCTAATTCCCTAGTATATGGTACCTAGGTCCCCAGGGTATTGGGGTTCCAGGAGATCACTATGGGCTGCAGCATTTCTTTTGCCACACATAGGGAGCTCAGACAGTTCTTACACAGGACTGCCACTGCAGCCTGAGTGAAATAACATCCACGTTATTTCACAGCCATTTTACACTGCACTTCAGTAACTTATAAGTCACCTATATGTCTAACCCTCACTTTATAAAGGTTAGGTGCAAAGTTACTAAGCGTGAGGGCACCCTGGCACTAGCCAAGGTGCCCCCACTTTGTTCAGGGCAATTTCCCCAGACTTTGTGAGTGCAGGATACTATTACACGCATGCCCTATACATAGGTCAATACCTATATGTAGTTTAATAATGGTAACTCCAATATGGCCATGTAACATGTCTTAGATCAAGGAATTGTCCCCCGATGCCAAATCTGGTATTTGGGTGCCAATCCCATGCATCCCCGGGGCTCCAGCATGGACCCCGGGTACTGCCAAACTAGCTCTCTTGGGTTTTCGCTGCAGCTACCGCTGCTGCCAACCCACAGACAGGCTTCTGCTCTCATGGGGTCTGGGCAGCCCAGTCCCAGGAAGGCAGAACACATTATTTCCTCTGAGAGAGGGTTTAAACCCTGTCCCTTTGGAAACAGGTGTTAAGAGCTGGGGAGGAGTAGCCTCCCCTAGCCTCTGGAAATGCTTTGAAGGGCACAGATGGTGCCCTCCTTGCATAAGCCAGTCTACACCGGTTCAGGGATACCCCAGCCCCTGCTCTGGTGCGAAACTGGACAAAGGAAAGGGGAGTGACCACTCCCCTGTCCATCACCACCCCAGGGGTGGTGCCCAGAGCTCTTCCAGTGTGTCCCAAACCTCTGCCATCTTGAATGCAGAGGTGTGAGGGCACAATGGAGGCCTCTGGGTGGCCAGTGCCAGCAGGTGATGCCAGAGATCCCTCCTGCTAGGTGCTTACCTGGTTAGGTGGCCAATCCTCCACTGAGGGCTATTTAGGGTCTCTCCAGTGGGTTTTTCATCAGATAACGAATGCAAGAGCTCACCAGAGTTCCTCTGCATCTCTCTCTTCAACTTCTTCCAAGGATCGACCGCTGACTGCTCCAGGACGCCTGCAAAACTGCAACAAAGTAGCAAGATGACTACAATCAACATTGTACCGCCTAATCCTGCCGGCTTTCTCGACTGTTTCCTGGTGGTGCATGCTTTGAGGGCTGTATGCCTTCACCCTGCACTGGAAGCCAAGAAGAAATCTCCTGTGGGTCAATGGAATCTTCCCCCTGCTAAAGCAGGCACCAAACTTCTGCTTCACTGGTCCTCTGGGTCCCCTCGCCTCTCGACGAGCGTGGTCTCTGGAACACAGGAGCTGATCCAAGTGACCCCCGATAGTCCAGTGCTCCTTCTGTCCAAATTTGGTGGAGGTAAGTCCTTGCCTCCCCACGCCAAACAGTAATCCTGTTTACTGTGTTAACTGCAGCTGCTAGGGCTTTTGTGCACTTTTGCAAGGAATCCTTCATGCACAGCATAGCCCAGGTCCCCAGCACTCCGTCCTGCATTTCTCAACTCGCTGAGTTGACCACCGGCTTCTTGGGACCCTCCTTTGTGGTGTTGAGATGACTGCCATGCTCAGATTTCTTGAACATCTGTTCAAGTGATGCTGTGCCCTGGCAGCACCCATTTTCTTCAACCATGACTCTTGCAGCTAGCAAGGCTTGTTTCTGGTCTTTCTGCATGGAAACAACTCTGCATCCTCCAGCACACCGTGGGGCATCTTCTGTGTAAAGGAGACGTTCCTGGCACCTTTTGTTGTTGCAGAATCTTCAGCTTCTTCCATCCGGAGGTAGTAATTTTGCACCTTCATCCAGGGTTTAGTGGGCTTCTACCCCCCCTGGACACTTTTGGGACTCTTGGACTTGGGCCCCTTCCTTTGCAGGTCCTCAGGTCAAGGAATCTGTCTTCAGTGTTTTGCAGTCAGTTGTTGTCTTTGCAGAATCTCCTATCACAACTTTAGTGTGTTTCTGGGGTAGTAGGGTAACTTTACTCCTATTTTCCAGGGTCTTGGGGTGGGGTATCTTGGACACCCTTAGTGTTTTCTTACACTCCCAGCGACCCTCTACACACTACACTAGGCCTGTGGTCCATTTGGGGTTCGCATTCCACTTTTAGTGTATATGGTTTGTGTTGCCCCAAGGTATATTGCATCCTATTGTGTTCCACAGTGTTTGCACTACTTTTCTAAACTGTTTACTTACCTGATTTTGGTTTGTGTGTATATTTTGTGTATTTTACTTACCTCCTAAGGGATGATATCCTCTGAGATATTTTTGGCACATTGTCACTAAAATAAAGTACCTTTATTTTTAGTAACTCTGAGTATTGTGTTTCTTATGCTATAGTGCTATATGATAAAAGTGGTATAGTAGGAGCTTTGCATGTCTCCTAGTTCAGCCTAAGCTGCTCTGCTATAGCTACCTCTATCAGCCTAAGCTGCTAGAACACTACTAATCTACTAATAAGGGATAACTGGACCTGGCACAAGGTGTAAGTACCATCAGGTACCCACTATAAGCCAGGCCAGACTCATACACAGTCAACCGCCTATACAAGGGTAAGACCCCTCCCACCAGTTTCTGTAGCTCCTCACTTGTGAAGGCTGGGGCCCTATCCCCTGTAGTGCGTGCCATCGTTGCTCCAAGAATCAGGACACAGCAGCACACAAAGTGGAGGCCTTCCTTGCCCGAATGCCAGGAGTCAAGTGAGCTGTGCCATACAAAATGGCAGTTACGACCGCAGCATTCATGACCGTCAGCGCTCGTGGTGCTCGTCATTGGCCCCAGTTCCCCAGAGATGTCAATGTTATCCAATGAGGAGTTGCACTGTGGCATTGTCTGGTTGGGAATGGAGTGTAGAGTAATGTGTCTTTCCACAACATAACATCCAACTTACGTGACCAATTATTTTTGATTGTCGTATGTCATACTTGGTGCTCAACATCAACATTGTGAGATGTTCCCAGATTGTTGTTTGTCTCTCTAACTAGATATTGCCAAAATGGAGTGATGAGGAATGCACCATTTTATGGGCCACTCATAGACCTTAAAACCATGGAAGAGTACCACATCATCCTGACCTATCGACTAAACCGTTTGTGCATCGGGGAACTGGTTGCCCAGTTGAAGGCTGACTTCATGCCGGCTTTGAGAAATTCCCATGGCATCCCTCCAACAGTCCAGGTGTTGCCAGTCCTGCATTTTCTGGTGAGTGGCTCTTTTCAGGTGACTGTGGGACTGGCTGCACGGATGTCACAGCCCAAATTCAGTAAGGTGCTGCAGGATGTGCTGGATGCCCTACTCAAGCATGTGCTCAGGTTCATCAGGTTCCTACAATGTGCAGAACTAGCCACTGTCAAAACAGCCTCCTACAATATATCAAATGTCCCACATGTAATAGGAGCCATTGATGGGACTCGCATTGCCTTGGTACCTCAGAGGGCCAATGAACAGGTCTATAGAAACCAGAAGAGTACATATTCATTCAATGTACGAGTGGTGTGTCTTGCAGATGAGTACATAACACATATAAATGCAAAATTCCCAGTATCAGTACATGATTCCTACGTCCTTAGGAACAGCAGTGCCCCTGCATTGATGTCACAGCTAGAGGGAAAAAGGGCCTGGCTCATAGGTATGTGTACTACTCTCCATGTCAGACGTTTGTACCCCTCCCTGCACAGTCTGCACTCTGTCTAGCATTGTTACCTATAGTCAAGTCTCCTTTTCCACACAGGTGACTCTGAATACTGCAACCTGCCCTGGCTCCTGATACCTGTTAGATGCCCAACCACAGGAGGGGAGTCCAGGTACAATGAGGCACATGGCCGAATGGGGTGAGTGATTAAGAGGACTTTCGGCCTCTTGAAAGCTACATTTCGTTGCCTCCATGTGTCTGGTGGTGCCTTACAATACCGACCAGGGAAAATCGGCAACATCTTTGTTGCATGCTGCATGCTCCATAATCTGGCCCTCAGAAGGCACATCCTACTGTTGGAGGAGGGGGACATTGAGGCTGGAGCAGTGTTTGGAGCCGGAGACTCTGATGCTGAGGAGGATGAGGCACATGACAAAAGGACTGACCTGATTCGTCACTACTTTCAATGATGAACAGGTAGGTGTGATTTGTATGCCATCTGCACTTGGAATATGTATTATTAATGCCAGTCTGTACCCAGATTTTGCATGCATCAAAGTGTGTGTGGGGGCTACAGCCTTACATCTTATTTTCCGACCCTGAAAGTTAGGTGACTTACCATGAGGGGTAGTGGAAATTCCTTGCTGCTATTGACATGTGTGGAATGCTGGTGCCATTACAGAACATCCTTATGGTTGTACCAAAGGCTTTGAGTCCTCAGTCTGCCTGTTTGGTTTAATGTAATGGGGACTTATCAGTCTTGCCCTGCTGTGTAGGCATGTCATGCTGCATTGTCAGCTGTTGTGTGGCAACTACCTGTTCCTGACTACTCAGGGAAGTGGACAGTAGAGGATGTTACCTATGTGACATCTTTGCTGTCCAGCACATGTGTATGAGTGACAATGCAGGCTCTCACATAAATGGTATCATAGTTGCTGGGACAGTCATCCTGTGTTGGTGTTCAACTGCTGATGATGTATGACTGTAGATTACATACCTTACAACATTGTGCCTAATTGAATTTAATTTTCCCTCTTCAGGTTACATCTCTGTTTGCAATCTGCTTACTGAATTGCTGTCAACACCAGAGCAGTACGCGCTCTATTGGCGACAAAAATGCAAAAACCCAGCACTCTCAAAACAAAGTAATTTATGCATTGTGCTGATATGTTGTGGTTTAACCTTTTGCATTGCAGAGTTCAATCCTGAAAACTTATTTTTAATATGCTTACAAATATTGTTCCTTTGCAACGTATTGCTGCAGGTTTTCAGAGTGTGTTAGGGTGTGGCCCCTTTCCAGGGCCTTCCAGAGACTTTCCCTGCAACATGCCTGGGTGTGGGTCTGGGCTGGGCCAAGACTCTATAAAAGAGAGCCAGCCCAACGCCCAGTGCTCACTATTCAGAGGTCCCGGTGCAGAGCAGCAGCTTATTCCTGAGCTCCTGTCCCGGTGGCCTATTTGGATCTTCCAGTCTTCTGCTCTTCATCCTTCATTGGTGATCATTGTTCCAGGCGGTAAGACGGTGGTTGGACTGTCCCAACACCGTTATGAGAATTTTCATATTCTTGATTTAATTCTTAAATGAGTAACAGATTACTTGCGCGCTACCATTTCTTGACAATTATATGGTAGTTTACAAATAGGCAAGACGCGCGATTTGTTTCATAAATGTTTGACTTTGTTATTCATTGCGTGCTACCATTTCTTGACATTGGCATGGTGGCTTAAGAATCGGCAAGATGCGCGATTCGTTTTATGGTGTTTAAACATTGTTGTCCATTGCGCGCTACCATTTCTTGACATTTAGATGATGTTTTACAAATTGGTAAGACGCGCAACTCGTTTCATGAGGATTTAACTTTGTTGTTCATTGCGTGCTACCATTTCTTGGTATTTTACATGGTAAAACTCGAATCAGCAAGACGTACGATTCTCTCCTCAAGTTTATTTCATGTTGTTTATTGTATGCCACTATTCTAAGATATTTATTATGTAATATTTGAGTTGACAAGTTATGTGATTTGTTTCCTGAATCCATATTGTGTTATTCATGGTGCACAATCCTTTTATGGTGTTTACTATATATATATATATATATATATATATATAAATATATATATATGCAATATGCGCAATTTGTGTTGAAACATTTTAAGAGTACACAGAGTTTCTAGATGCAATATTGTATGGTCCTAGTATACATTCTCAAAACAGGATTTATATGACTGGTTTAAAATTTAGTCAGAATGTTTTTCTGATTCTCATGTAAAGGAAAGTACTTGAATAAGAAGGTTTTCATTTAATTCATCTTGATTCCCCTACAGGTATCCGGCCATCTTAAAACTTAGTAATTTTAAACTTAACTCTTAGATTGTTCATGTTTTCGGAGTGACTAGGCTTAGAATCATAGTCTAGTATTGATTTCAGGAGATATAATTTTCATATTGTGTGTTCTAACCTTTTTCTTACTACAGGTCTCCTTCCCAGCTGTTCCCTTCCTAATCCCCTCTTCCCCTCTTGAACTCTCTCAGTCTCTGTGATTTATCTATCAGAGTCTTGGAGCTGTTCAGTGGTGGACGTGTTGGTAACGTGCACAGACCCCGAGGATCTGGTGACTCTGACAATTGCCTGTTGGCATCGCTGACAATGGAGGTTATAACAAAATGGATGTACTTACACACCTGCTCGAGTATCCCACTACATGTGTCACTTTGACATTATTGTTGTGTTGACATCTGTATATATTTGCTGCTTGTAAACAGAATTGACACTACATACAATGAAGAGACATGCACCATGACTTATGATAATTGGTGTTTATTTAGTGTTTAAAATCACAGTCCAGAGGAGTGGGTAATGGTCTACGTTAAGATCATAGTGGGTGATACAGCTGTTTGTTTCACAGGTCCTGTATCCATTTGCCTCAGAATGATGGGAACTTGGTATTGGTCAGCCAACAGGGTGTAACAGTAGCACACAAGGGTGACAGTTCAGAAGAGGGATCACTTCCTGGTGGGGCAATTGGTCTTTGCCTCAGGCCCTGCAGTATGTATGGATGGCTGACCTCTTTTATGGGGGACCCTCAGCTGCAGGGATAGGGATGCTGGTGGCCTGTGGGTCCTCCTGCTGGCATCCATTCCAGTAGCAGGTGCTGATGTTGAGGGCAGTGTTGTTGACTGACTACTGGATGGGGTGGAGGATGTCCGCAGGATGTTGTTTAGTTCCTTGAACTCCCCTAATATGCAGACCATGGTGGCATTGAGTGCCTGCCACTGCTGCATGGCCTCCTGGTGGTATTCCCCCTACAGTCTTTGGGTGTCCTGCCAGGTGGTGAGTATCTGGCCTATCTTGTCCTGGGATTGCTGGTAGGCTTCCAGGACTCTGAAGATGGCCTCTTGGCCAGGCGTGTCCTGTACCTGCCTCGTCCCTTGGCCCACAATTGCCCTCCCACTGGCCCTTGCACACTGTGCCTGTGCCCCCTCCCACTGACACTAGGACTGTCATTGTTTTCGGTTTTCACCATTGACTCCTGCGCCTGTTCTGTGGGGCACACTGATGATTGATGTTACCTTGGGACACAGATTTGGGAAGATGGGCTCTGCTGTGCAATGGATGCCACAGGGGAGGTTGTTTCAGTTGTGGGCAGGGTGAGGCTAGTGTTGGTGGTGGGTTGGCCACTCATGCCTGATGGGCCAGATTTGTTATCCATATCCAGGCATCCAGGTGATTCATCCACTATTGGACCTGCTTCCAGTCCTGGGCTTTCTGTCACTGGCCTCCTCTGCTGTATGGCAGTACTTGGGAAACCTGTGGAATGAGAGGTATTGTGCCACATGATGGTATTGTAGAAGTGATACACATGGTTGTATGTCATCATTGGCTGGATTTGAAGGGCAGTAATGGCATTGACAGCTATTAGACCACTGCTTGTGTTTCCATCAGTGAAATGTTGCAATGGTCCTATTTTGGGTAATAGTTTGTATTTGTCTTACTACTGTCATTGCCATGTTCTGATGTGCATTCCAAATACTTTTTGGTGACATGGTTTAACGTGCAAGTGCTGAGCTGTGAAGTGGTTGCAGCAGGAATGCAAAGTTAGGGAGTGTTGCATTGTGTTAGTTGTAGTACTTGCTGAGTGTGGTGTATCTATGCACTAGGTTGGCCTGTGAGGGAATGGTGTCAGTACGGAGCTGTGGCATGCAAGGGTGGGCATTGGGTCCATAGTGAGTTTGTGCATGTTAGCATGGTGTGAGGGGGCGAAATGGGTGGTGGGGTTACATGCTGTGCACAGATACATGTTAGCAAGGGTATGTATGTCCAGTCCACTACACATTCCCATGAGCCCTTCAGGGTGTAGGATGGCCAAGACCTTCTCCTCCCATGTTGATAATTCTGGGGGAGGCGGTGGGGGCCACCACCAGTCCTCATGATGGCAATTTGGTGCCTGGAAGCCGCACCTTCCCCTGTAGGCCATTCCAACTCTTCCTAATGTCCTCCCTTGTGCGTGAATGGTTCCCCACAGCATTCACGCTGATGATTATCCTCTGCCACATGTCATATATCTGGCCAATAGATGTATGCTGTACCTGTGCTCCAAACAGGTGCAGCTCCACTCTGATGATTTCGTTGATCATTACCCTCAGCTCCTCGTCTGTGAATATGGGTTTTTTTGTGGTGCCATGAGGTTTGGGTTGTGGGTGGGGGGATGTGTATTGGGCAGGGATGCTGGGTGTGCTGTTTGTTGGTGTGAGTTAGGGTAATGGGATGTGTGTGTGGTTTGTGGTGCTTGTGTGCTGTGGTGTGTTGGTGATGCGTGTTCAGTGTGATGGTGCCTGTGATATCTAGGTGCAGTGCCTTCTTTCAGTGTGCTCTTGCCTCGTTCAGCAGACAGTGTTGTTTTTTGGGTGAATTGTAGGCGGTGTTGTGTCGGTGACTCGTAATGCGCCGGTCTCTCAGTGGCCACTTACACAGCGGTCAATAAAGACCGCCAAAGTCAGAATGACCACCTCAGTCTTTTATCATATGGTATGGAGCTGCCATATTATCAATACTTCAAGGAAGACAATAACTCAACATTTAGAAAAAACTTTGGGGAGGGTTTGCTAACTCCTGAATCATGCTTTCTAGGATCATATGCCAGACTGAAACCCAAGAAAGCTGGTGACAGATTTTTATATATGGCTTAGTACTAGCTAAAAGTAATCTATCAATGCATTGGAGGACAAAGTACCCATCTCCTCTCCTTTGACTGAAAATGGTGAACAGAGGTGAGCAAATGGCTTATATTTAATAGCATTGCCTTTCCCGAGGGAGAAATATTACTGAACTTCAATACTCCTAATGTAGGTTACTAAGCTCATCATAGAATATGAGATGGCATAGATTTGAGTGGAACATTTTCTCGATTGATTTTTCTTTTTCAGAAATGTTGATATATAGACCTCCTGAATGCCCAAATAATTGCTTTCCTCAACTGTTTGATATTATTGCTCAACTTTCTTTGAAATACTCAAATGTTACTGTCCTTGAGGATTTCAATATGGACAATCTAAAATGCTCTTAGGCAGAGCAGCTCAGTCTTACTCTGGCAGACATGAACCTCCTACAATGGGTTCTGTCCTCCATGCATAAGGCAGGACAAATGCTTGATCTGATCTTCTCTAATATTTCTGACCTGCAGGTTTCTGTGGTGTAACATCTCATTTGGTCAGACTATTTCCCAGTCCCCTTTTCCTTTAATGGGCTGCCGAATCAGAAGAAGGTAGATAAGCCCCTTATCTCTTTCCAGAGCATGACATAAAAGTAATGAGGCATCCCTTATTCATAAAGCTACAATCAACCACCCCTGCTTTAATGGGAATGCCTGACACAGATGCGGCCAATTTGAAAAGCTGGATTATCTATGCTCTTGATTCAGTGGTTCCATGAGAACCTCAGGTAGCAAAAAAGACCAAGGCCCACATTTATACTTTTTTAGCGCTGCATTTGCGCCGCTTTTTGATGCAAAAAAGGCGAAAACTTGCAAAATACAACTATATTTTGGAAGTTTGGGCCATTTTTGCGTCAAAAAGCAGCGCAAATATGGCGCTAAAAAAGTATAAATATAGGCCCAAGTCCTCAGCCCCTTGGTTCTTATATACATTAACAGAAGAGAAATGCTCCTGTAAAAATCTGGCGTGTTCTGGGAGAAATTCCTATTGCGTGGAGGCTAAGGCCCAATATAAGTGTTAGACCTGACAGCCTTAGGGTGGTCAACCGCCAACTTTTTGCATGCCTCCCTTACACTTTTTCTAAACTGTTTCTGCTGGTTTTAGGACTGCTAACCAGTGCTAAAGTGCATATGCTCTCTCCCTTAAAACATGGTAACATTAGCTCATACCCAATTGGCATATTTAATTTACTCGTAAGGCCTTAGTAAAGGGCACTGCATGTTTCCAGGGCCTATAAATGAAATACTACTAGTGGGCCTGCAGCCCTGATTGTGCCACCCACATCAGTAGCCCCTTAACCATGTCTCAGGCCTGCCATTGCAAGACCTGGGTGTGCAGTTTCACTGCCACTTCGACTTGACATTTAAAAGTACTTGCCAAGCCTTAAAACACCCCTTTTTCTACCTTTTTCTACCTATAAGTCACCCCTAAGGTAGGCCCTAGGTAACCCACAGGGCAGGGAGCTATGTAGGTAAAAGGCAGGACATATATCTGTGTGTTTTATGTGTCCTGGTAGTGGAGAACTCCTAAATTTGTTGGCCACTGCTGTGAGGTCTGCTCCTTTCATAGGCTAACATTAGGGCTACCCTCATATACTGTTTGAGTGGTAGGTTCTGATCAGAAAGGGGTATATAGGTTGTATTTAGTATGGCAAGAATGGTACTACAAAATCCTACTCACTGGTGCAGTGGGATTTTATATTACAATTTTAGAAAGGCCACTTTTAGAAAGTGAGCATTTCTCTGCACTCAAATCCTTCTGTGCCTTAAAATCCTCGTCTGGTCTGGGCTGGTTGACAGTTCCCTTCCGCATTTCACCCAGGCAACCACAAACACTGGAAGCTCAGTCACACCTGCACACATCTGCACACTGAATGGGTCTTCCAGGGCTGGAAGAGTGGAGGGCCTGACACTTTCATTACAAAGGACAGTGGCCTGCCCTCACACAATGGACTGCGAAACCCCCTACTGAGACCCTGGGAGACAGGATTGTACTGAAAGGGGACCTTGTGCATTGTGACCGGAGCTTCGATGCACAGCCCACCGGATCGACGCATCGTGAACCAGAATGACGCAGCCTGACTTCTTGAGTGAGGAATCAATGCAGCGCCTGCCGTGTGACAGAAAACTCTGACGCATCGCCCACCGGATCAACACAGGCCCAGTGACTTTCTCCTGCGTGCCCAGGGTTTCTCTGCATCATCCCAGGGTGTCAAAAGACCACACACCGCACAGAGGATTCAAGCCTGCACGCTGGAATTCGATGCAAAGCCCTTGTCACATGGAAAAGAACCAACACATCGTTTGTGTGCACCCGAAAATCCGACGCACACCCTTCGTTTTCCACGCATCTTCTCCTCTGCGGTCTCCGTGCGTCTAATTTTTATGCAAACCAGGTACTTTGTGCTTGCAAGAGACATTTTTTGCTTTTAAGAACTTAAGACTATTCCTTTTGATATCAAAGTGATATTTTCAACTAGAGATTATTAAATCTTGTTCTTTTTTACATAATTTAATCAAATAAATATCTTATCTTTTTCTAAACTTGTGTGTTGTCCTTATGCAGTGTTCTCACTGTGTTATTGCAAGATTTATTGCACAAATACTTTACACATTGCCTACTAAGTTAAGCCTGACTGCTCAGTGCCAAGCTACCAGGGTGTGGGCACAGGACAATTTGAATTGTGTGTGACTTACTCTGACTAGGACTGTGGTCCCTATTTGGGCAACGAGAGACAACATTTCTAACAGAAAGTATTAAGATGTATTTGCAAATTTTAAAATACTCTTCTCAAATCTTGGGGACTTCAAATACTTCACATGAAGTATGAAAAACTGTTCATTCTTTTCTCCTTCCTTAGGTGACTAATAGTAAATTCAGCCCTTTCTGTGAACTTTGCGATGACTTGTCATAATTGTTTCAGAAAAGGTATGCAACTTTTCCTCCATTCATTGCACCTGAGGTGACGGTAGATTCTGTGGCAGATCAAAGTCATCTACTTTTGAATCTTTTTTACAATTTCTGAGGAAGTTTCTCTGAAAGAACTTGAAAAACGTAAACCGGGATCCTCTGCAGATCCTTACCTAGCTTCTATTGTCCTTCCACGAATGATGAGACTCTACCCTTACTAAGCTTATGTAATGTCTTAAGGGCATTGCTGGCTGGCAGATTGCCAACTTCCTCAAATGAAAATCAAATAAAAAACAAAATTATTTTCTTTGGTTCATGTCTCCCCCTCACCCTGCTTCTGGTGGTCTGAGGAACTTAATCCTCCCCAGGCCCTTGCTTCCAAGGCTAAGACTTGGGAATAGTGTTTGACTTGAGCCTTTCATTTTCTACTCAAAATAAACCAGTTTCATTGTCTGTTTTACTACACTATAAACAATGCATCTCATTTAGGTCAAATAACGTTCTATTGTCGCAGATAACACAATGCACCAAAGCTGGGTAGGGAAGGAGACATCTTTTGACAGGCCCAAACCTTAATATTAATTAGTCATCCCTAGTTATACCTTAATGCCCAATGAGGCAGGATGCATGGTATTTAAAAGTAGGACGTGAAACGTTTAATGTAAAACTTGTCCTTACAGGGACAAGGCCCTAAAAGCTACTTTAACTGTAACAGGGTAGGATGTTGCATAAGAAAGCACTGGGAGGTAATATAGAGTTATCTTCACCTAGAAACCAGCTAAATATTAGTAATTGGACCTTTCTAAATATTTATTAAATATCCAAATAATTTTTAAAGTTGCATTGGTACTAAATATTTTACGAAAGATATTTTTTGAAAGTCACCTTTTGCCTGTCCAATGCCTTGAGAATTCCATTTCATCTGTCTAATAAGAGATGAAAAGCCCCTTGATGAGTTGTGAATTTGAGCCCTGAGGTGAGAAAAAGGTCTTTGGTGTGGGGAGGCATGCTGTTCCTCTGACAAGATGGCCATCTGGTCAGTGCCTAGTAATGTAACTATCTTCAAAGAGGCCTGTTCTATTACAGGATGATGTATCTAACACCTGGGCCCGCCCCTCCTTTGCCCTTCTAGTCAGGAAGGCCTTCTTCCCAGTGTGAGAAGATTCCTTTCAAAACCAGCTTTTCATGACCACAGAGGAAGGTTTGCTCTATATCCCTGGCCACACCTTTTGC
Organism: Pleurodeles waltl; assembly: GCF_031143425.1. Taxonomy (NCBI): domain Eukaryota; kingdom Metazoa; phylum Chordata; class Amphibia; order Caudata; family Salamandridae; genus Pleurodeles; species Pleurodeles waltl. The sequence continues at coordinate 1,076,345,198 of NC_090437.1, forward strand.
ATGGGCACAGGAGTTCTATACAGGTAAGGAAAGGATCTACCAGGTTGGATTTAGGCAGAGATGAGCCCTTTGTGTTTTTTGCAGTGGGCATAAAGTACTGCTGCAACTATGGGTAAGGTTATCCCTGGAAAATGTTTCCCTATTGATCAAGGAAGGGCCAGGAGTCCTCCCCACCAATAGGCTAGTGCCAGGCATAAATGTGGCACCCCCCTGGTGTCCTCTTAAGAACACTACTGGACCTGTGCAAGACAGAAGATGTGCTGCACCTGGTATTTAGACCTGCAATGCTGAGGATAAGGACTTGATCTACTCCCACTTATACCTAGGATAAATGAGTGGACTTCAAGAGTCAGTTGGCTAACTTCCTGTTGGCTACAGGGATACATTTCTGAAAGAGTACAGTTGGCTAGTTAAAACTGGACCTGTCCTAGACCCTCCTGGTGGCTTCTGTCCTGACAACCTAGAAACTTTTCTGAGGTCCTCAAACCTCTGGCTGGTGCCAGAGTGCACTCCTTCTGCCTAACTCTAATACCTGGGACTATGAAACTTTTTGAATAATTTTTGCTGGAGAACTTGACAGAAGATAGTGCCAAACATGCCAAACCGATCTGCTGAAGAGGCCTTGCGGGTTGGCGTGACTTACTTGTGGCTCTTCCCACATCTTTTGGTGCACCAGCAGAAGGTTGAGAGGGCCCAACACCAACCAGCATCTGACAGAGTCAAACCGTCTTCCGTGCCAGCCTAAGCCTTGCCCCGCTGAAGGAATCCAAAATCTAGAAAAGAGTCGAAGTCCAATGGTAGTAATATTAACTGGGCTCAAGATCTAACACCATCCGATCTGCATTGACGGCTTCCTGGGCACCAACTCTGGACTTTTCATGCTCATCAGTGGCTTCAGCAAGGCCTTGCCTTTCCTCAACCCATCACCAATGAGCCCATCCTTGGATACAGTCTTCAGCCGTGCCCTACTGAGGACTCCACCTTCTTGAAACAATTTTAAGTGCGAAGGAAACCTGGTCCTCGTATCCGATACACACTCCATCATGATCAGACTCAAATCCTACCCTTGTCCCTGTTTAGGGTGACCAGTTGCTCGTGGTTGGTGCTTTTTTACTTTTTGGTACTATTTTTATTTAAACTTGAAAATTTCACATCTGTGGTTCCCCTTATTGGATTTTGTCATTTTTGTGTAATTTTGTTCATTAAAATATTCTCTACATTTATTAACTGGAGTGCGATTTTTTCTGCTGTTTTTTTTTACCTTTCCACTGTATTGGTACTTCTAAATGCTTTACACATTTTCTTAAAATAAGCCTGTCTTCCCTGTGCCATAGCAACTAGGGGTAGAGCTCTGATTTACATACTGAGTAGTGCCCTTATTACTTGTGGTGGAATGCCATCCACCCCAACTAATAATCCATATTCTCACAATCTTCAAAATCATCAACAAAGGTGTTGGAATGAACTGAAGGTGGAAGACAGACAGGTACTGACAAACCCTAAAAAAAAAAGCAGAGGTAATTATATGGCAGAGAATGGATTACTGTCTATTTTTGATGGTTCATTCACATCAGCCAAACTAGGCTCCTTACTCAAAGTAGGCTCCTTACTCAGTAAACAGCATCACCAAAATGCCAGATGCAAGCAAGAGAGCGTGAACACCATCATTATGAGAAGAGGAACGAGATGGATAGGACACGCCATCAGAACAAAACAAGACTACATTGCAAAAGCATCTCTCTAAAAGGCCAAAGGAAGAGAGGCAGGAGAAAGAACACCTGGAGGTGGACAATGGAAATAGAAATGAGGACCCTGAACCACAGCTGGGGCACTGTACAGAAACCTGCCAAGACAGACAGGTGTGGTGCTTTTTCATTGCTGCCCTACATGCCAGCTACCATAATAGGCAGTAGGTAAGAAAGTCACTAAACTACATGACATCCCAGAGATACAAATCTAACATGCCCTACTGTAGGTCATTCACCCTCCTTACTTCAGTGCAACTTTTGGTCACCACCTGATCTTATGAAAATACAACATAACTGACCACACTATTGCTAAGGAAGACTAACTCATAGCACTGACCAGCAACTCATGTCACTAACCTGCCAAGTTCCAACTCATAGCATTACAGAGAATTGGCAGCAATCCATGACACTGAACTGAATCCCAGGGATCCAAGAAGCGCTAAAGTACCATATTGCACAGAATCTCACTGCTCTGCATCCTATAGACCTAAGAATTGTCCCTGACAATCTGATGTATCTGAGGTAGCCACTAAAAAAAGCAGATTCTCTGTGTGAGAAAATGCCAATTTTTCTTGCTGAATTGTTTTGCTGGTTTTAGACACTGCACACTGGGACACTGGTGTCCAGTGACAAGTGTATGTGCTTGTACTCTTACAAGATGTAGAAATTGGATGATCCGTCATTGATTTACATAACTTTCTTATACATCCATAATACATAATGCCAAAAACACACCTATGGCAAAGAATGTTAAAATGTCACCTGTGTATTGCAGTACGTATTATGCTATACACTGGTGTGACAATGGAAACCATTGCTTCAGACCCACATTTGTAGCCTGGTTGCTGCAGTGTAAAACCTACAGAGCAACCTTTTTTATATAAAACCTTTTAACAGATAAAACCTTCCTTTTAAATATTAGTATGTTTTTAACCACGTTGAAAATCCTGCCTCAGAGACCTTTTGAGTCACATGCAACACTTTTGTGCATTTGAAAGGGAGAGAGCAGGACGCCAGGACAAATGTTGTATATTCCTTGTCTGGTAAATTAAGGACAGTGCTTTTGTCCTTCCAGATTTCTGACTCTGGATTTGTTGCAAGTTCTGTGCTTGCTTGAAATTGGATTTTAATGTTGGATGTTGGAGGACACTAGGGTTACCATAATACCCTCCTCAGATACACCCCCCTTCCAAAGCCCAATTTTAGTGTGAACAAAGACCTTCACCCTCTTTTATTTGAAAGAGAAGACAAAATAATTAGAAAGAAATAGAAAAAATAGAGAAAGGAAGCCAAGCAGGAAAAAGAACTAGAGAGAGCAGGAAAATAAAATAAAAAAAACTCATGAAGAAAGACAAAGACATTGAGAAAGGGAGGATGTAATAAAAGAAGAAAGAGACAAAGAAGGAAGAAGGAAAAAGAAAGAAGGAAAATGAAGAGACAATTAGAGAAAGAAATAACCTTTTTAGAAGAGGATAAACGGCATTGTCCTGCACAATCAGGTTTTCAGGTCTCAAAGAACTGAGCAATTTTCAGTTTGCTGTCTTCACAGGTAGCAGCTGTATATACTAAAAACCAGTGGCAGTCAATTATGTTGGATCAACTCAAAGACAGTCTACAAGCTAATGGTTGCTCCCCCTCACATTGCAGTGCAGGGAGGGGTGGGGATGGGGTGTGGGAGGTGGGAGGGGGAAGAGGGGAAAGTGCACTAAGTGCACATGTGTGTTTGGTCGGCCGTCTGAGGCTGGCCAAACACACGTGCGCACTTGGGTTTCTCCAACCCAGCTGCATACACAGCAGGGCTGGAGAAACTGCGGAGACGCCAGGCTTGTGTCTCAGCAGAAGTGACTGCTGCTCAGACCAATCCTGACGCTGCTTACATGCTATGTACAGCATGTAAGCAGCACCAGGATTGCTGGGGAGCCTGTGATGGTGTCCCAACAGTGAATCCTGGGACACCAGAAGAGGATCGAGGAAGCAGAGGGCTGTGATACAGCCCTATTTTTCTAGGTGCCTATGCACGATCTTTTAAGAAACACTCCTGAAATATAAGTGAAATTCATAATAGATTATTAAAGTCAAAGACAACATTCTTTATTTATGGAATAATAACAATAAGGACATGACTAAATGAGTATTCAACTTAAATGTGGAGTTTATGTATCCATATGAAATGTGAGGTCTATACATGGACGCTATCAGGGGTCACCTGGGGTTGTAACTGCAACTCCTGGCTTGCCCCTGGTGAAATCAGTGCCAGAAACACAGTGGCAGCTCGTCATTATGAATGTTGTTTGGAGTACCACTCGCTTTGTTTCCTCTCGGGTTTTTTGTTAGACTAATAGTGAATAATGCTTAATTTTTCACAATTGAGATTAGAAAATGGAGTACCATCACCTGGAATATGATTTTCCCAGGCAGCTGAGATAAGGAAAAAATGCTTTTAAATGTATGTTGTGTGCATGTTTGCGGGTGTGTGTTTACGTGAGAGAGAGCGTGTGTGTAAGTGTGAATGTGTGTGTATGTCTAAGAATGCGTGTTTGAGTGAAATGGAATGTCAAAGGGTGAATGATATCACTTCCACTAACCCTGGCAGTTTGGAGAATTGACGTTCATGCTATAGGACTGTGTTCAGTCGGTGTTACATAAAACAATCAAGCAAAATACACACAATCTAAATTACCACTCTTCAGACACAAGATGTGAAAGTATATATTTGTTTGCTGAATCCACTATGCTATTACAATCTATAAATTGTCATATGAATCACATTCATACCCTCCTCTGTTTTCTGGTATTTTTACAACTGCGTTAATGAGCATGTTTATTGCAGACCTATATTTTGTTTTCTTTGTTTTGACTCATTTGAGTCTGACAGTCACTAATTATGATGTTCCAATTACGTTTGAAGCAGTAAAGTATGAAACTTGCTTTAGGGGCATTTTTAGTATATTTTTTAACAGTTGCCAGTCACCAATACTGCAACAAACAATGCTTAGAAGCAAACTTCTAACCTCATCTAAAGAACTTATTTGACGCGAAATAACGATATATGCCTCCATCTAGGACCTTAGATGTAAGTGTTGAACCAACGTTGTTACTCACATTCATGAACGCTGTGAAGAGCATGAGGCACTCACTACTATTGAATCCGTAAACTCAGTTCTTGTACAATTCCCTATTTGGGATTGCAAATTATGAGGACATTTTACACAGATAAGTCTTCATCCCACAAAATGGCCCTTTGGTTATATTTGTTTGGTGACAAACTGCAGCACGAAATAGGGGATAATGTGCAGAATTACTGAGTTTTTCCCCAAAAATGACGTGCTGTACTTGTTATGCCGACGTGCCGGTAGTGCACCGGGTGATAAAAAGAAAAAAACAAAACAAAATGATATTATCAAACGGTGCTTCCTACACATTACAGTGAGGGCTAGTATCTTTTATTGACATTCACTAAATGATGTTACTTAATTATAACATACCAAGGGGCCCTGTAGGCCGCTTTGTTTGGGCAATATCAATACGTTTTGAAATGCCAAGTAAATACATTACATTTTCAAAAGATAATCTTGATACAATAAACAACATCGTACTAGAACTCGCTGAAATGGCATCTTGTAACTTCAGACTTTGACGACTTAACAGGAGATGCCATTATAATGAACCTAACTTAGTTGACAAGCAAGTATAGGGTGTAGCAAATCTCTAATCTTAAAGTCAAATAGAAAGTTCAACTTTCTTAGAAAAACAGTATCAGTGCGCTATCAGACCTCATTCCAAACTCATTGATCAGTGTCCAAATTAACATAGCTTAACAAAAAGGTGGACAACGTTTATCACTCGTTCCCAATATCCTCAACGCAGAAACGATGATTCGGAGGAACAAAGAAGAAACTTACATGATGCATTATTGTTCTAGCTTTCAGAACCTCAGCTGTCTCTACCAGAGAAATGGTTTGAGTATTAGGGCTAACCTGGATCTTAATCAATCATATATTTCAGCAGCTGGTAAAAATCGCACACCTTATATTCCAGTCATTTCCTAGCCCGGGTAAAAACCTGACTTCATTGGAATGTTCAGTCCTGGCTAAGAGCCCATCACCATTTGCTGGTGGGCATCATTAGTTACCCCTCCGTGGAAGGGTGGGGACCCAAGATGGGTTTTGACCACAAGTGGTCATGAGCTATGCTACACAGGGGTGGGGGCAGAGTAGGAGCCTTTAAAAGTGGGCTATCGCTTGGTGGCCCACTCTTTATCCCCTGAGGTGTGCGACACGGAGGTCACTGAATGATTCTTAACTCCCACCCCAACATGTCTACATTAGAGTCCATTGTAGCTGAATAACGTCACTGATTCTTGAGTTGACCACCTCATTTGGGAGAAGCCTTGCAGGGATGAGACTGGTTGAAAGTGGCACTGACCTTCTAGTGGCCCTACACTTCTAGCCGTAACCCGGGTACCCAGGAGATTATGTGGGGCATGACCAAGAGTCCAGGGGGACCAAAGCACTATGTGGTCTTTGGAGCTGTCAGAAATGTTTCATGTGTTACTTTATCTCACATGGTCTTTCTATACTATGGTGCCCCCAAATGGTGATGTAAATAGGACATGTGCAATTCCGTTTTCACATTTGCTGTGTATTTTGCTTGGTTTACTATTCTGTAATATGTTTGGTTGCACTGGATGTTGTACCACCTTGTTTCATGTGAAGTAAATTTGCTACATCTTAACCCAATAAGTTGAGTCTGTTGCCTTTGTGGGGAGGGGACTGCGCAGTTTATAAGGGTGGTTGACGCCATCCCCATTGCACGAGTGAGGGCACATCTAAACTGCTGTATAGACATTGGCCATGTAGGTGTGGAAGAAGCTAGCCACTGTGGTTCTGGTGCTGAGACCATCAACACCATGCGACCCAGTGATGTGGAGGGTTAGGGGGCTGGCACAGAGGCCACAAACTCCACATCATCATCTTCAGAGGCCTCCACAGAAGACCAGTCCCTAGTGGTGGTGGACCCTACAGCATCTGTTCCACCTGCATCCTTGTCTGCCACCTAAAGAACCATCTATATGCTACCTCTTGCTCCCCCCCCCCATTTTGGCCAAACCCTCCACCTCCAAAAGTGGTGGCATCTCCCTTGCTGCAGGCTCCCCCGCCCCGTCCCACCGGCTGTGCTGAGTGAGGAGGCTATTGTCCTCCTAAAGAACATCTCTGTAGGCCAAACTGCACTCCTGAATGCCATCCAAGGGCTTAGTTGCCATATGCAACAAATGGTAGCATACCTGGAAGGTATTTGTAGTGTTATGTCTGGCCAACAGATGTCATTTAAAGGCCTAGGGCCCTCATTGACCACAGCCTCCCAACTATCCCAGCCTTGTGCCTTAACTCCTGCCCCTTCCCCATCCTAATTCCCATTCCTAGCCCTGTCTCAAGCACACTCACTCCTCTGCACGCACCCAAACAATAGACACAAGCAGCATACCAACACATAAACACAAATGCACTAAAAAACAAACACACACACACACATAAACAACATATAGACATCAAACTAACCACCACCACCAGCACACTCACAGATACCACACCTACCACCACAGCCACATGTACCACCACCAACACCAGAACACCAACAGTCCCTCCATACCAGATAACCTAATCTGAGTTACCTTGTCACAGCAGGAGCGATGATCGTGCTTGTTAATGCTTGTCCTACTATGCACCTACCACAATGTGGGCTGCACTTCTGCCAGCTTGTGTCATGATGAAGGGAATGGGACAAAATAATAAAGAAATAAACCTGGTCTGTTGGCTCACTTGGCACCCTCTTCTGTGGTTGCATCACCCTTGTCTCTCCAGATGGGCGTTGAGCATTTGGTATGCACCACAAGATAAACATGATAGCATTACTCATAGATCATCACATCTGATGCAAGCACACTTCTGCATATATACCACCACACTCACTCATTATTGCCTTTTTATGCAATCAGAGCAGCATATAACCATGAATCTAGGCTCTATGAGAGGGCATGCTAATGCCATCAGTTTAGTCACTAAGTGATCACCAGAAAGAATGGAGCCCTGCCCAGCCCTAAGTCGCTGGAAGGCCCGTTGCTCACATGCCCCTCTGTACTGAACTGTCACAACAGCACCAAGCCAATCGTAAGGATACCTCACAGTGCAACTATGCCTGTCAACAATCCTGAGGTGGCTGCTACTGAATGGGGTTGGCGGGCCGGGAAGGGGCATGACGGGATGGAGGGTTAAAAAAATTATAATACAAAATGAAAAAACACAACATTTGAGGGAAAAGGGCACACTGTGGTGCATAGCCCTTCTCCGGCCCCCACACTCCAGCCCAGCCCCACCCCATACTCCCAGGAAAAATAAAATGATAATATCATAGCATACATTATTATCATTTTATTTTTCAAACATCCAGTGGGACGACGCTCCTCCGTCTTACTTAAGGAGCCATCCCTGAAACTATTCCTTGCAGTAAAGCAGAGTATGAGGACTGAAAGTAATGCTTGTATAAGTATTCATACGACAGCGCTAGCAGTAGTAGTCCCTATGTAACATACTTAGTTGCCCTAGCTTGAACTGTGGCGGCGGAATACTATTTAAGAGGCGTGGATTCCTAGAATGCTCAACGATTGTCTCTGTGCAGCAAGTCCAAGCACAATTAGGAGTTTGAGTCTACTGAAGGGGCACACAAATTCGTCAAGCGCTACAATGTTTCAATTGTCAAGAGGGACAACAAAAACTGGAGTGAATCTTGTGGAATTATAGGCATGAGAGGCACGTGGTCTACCCTGTAACAGGGCTCTCGCTTGAGATGCCCTCTTTGCATTGTGTATCTTGCGCCACATGACTTACTATACAGTCTAGAGTGCTTATGTCCAATGCAGGTGCTTGATACAGGATCAGCATGATGCAATGTCTTTACGTCCAATGGCGTCCAGAGTTGATGTGATGGATGCAATCAAGTCTGCACTGATTTCCAATTGCCTAGCAAATGGGTGCAGTTGGGGTGTGTCCTTTCTAGTCCCGGCCCGTTAAGATGGCCACCGAAAGGTCACAAACTTACCAGAACACAGGCATTAAGTGATCTCGGTGACTCCTATCATGAGTAAATCATTTCCTGGATATATGATTCACAACCTGAGTAAATAATTTCCTGGTTGTATAATCACCACACTCCATAGAGATGGAGAGCCCTAGTGTAAAGGCTCCAGACATGTGACTCATGTCCTGAGTAAATAATGTCCTGGTTGTATAATCACCAGGCTCAATAGAGATGGAGAGCACTAGTGTAAACACTCTAACTGAATGGTCTTACAGCATACAAACAAGGTGTTGCAGCCTACACAAAAATCCGGTGCATGCAGTGTAGAGCACTCATCCAAGCTATGTGATGTAAGCATTTCACACATGAATGTGGGGTTATGCAGAGTGCATTCTCCAAAAACGGACTGTGTCTGTCCAAGGGTGCGCATCATGACTAAGGTCATATGTGTTGGTGTGGTTGCTGATGACACCCCACCACCACATCCACATATACAACCACTACCAGTACACCCACAGACACCACACCCACATGTACAGCCTCCACCAGCACAACGGAAGACACCACACCCACATGCACCACCACATCAGCAAGCACCACAACTACACCCAGCACCTCAACAGCACAAACACACACAAATACATTAGAAACAACACCCAGTGAACACAAATGCCCACTCTCACCCGAACAACACACACCTAGGAAAAAACATACACTCAAACATGCATAACATACACCAGAACTATAGGCAACTGCAACCTAAACACAACTTCCTGCCAACCATCTTACCTGTTTTCCACAAGCTATTTAATTTGCCCTTACCTTGGTCCTTTCCACATCCCAAACCACCACACCCAAACCCATCCCTTTCAAAGCTCAAGCCTCCCCTCCAGTACTCAAAAACACCCCTCCCAAATCTAAAACTATCCCTTCTTAACCAGAAACAAGACCTCCCAGAACCAAGCCTACTCCTCCCAAACTCAACCCCCTGTCCCAAGAAAGATCATTGAGGTGCCTGCTTTGTGCCCAATAGATGCCCCTTCCTGTGAAGGTTGTCCTTGGCAGTGCAATTAAAAGGCAAGTTCTTGGCCTGCAGCTCACAGTTCCCATGCTGGACTTTTTGAACAATATTAATATATTTTCATTTATCCTTCTATATGACAAATCAATCAATCAATAAATCAGATCATACTTGTAGAGTGCGGCTTGTCACCAGAGACATTATCCAAACTATTGCTGCAGGTTTTATACGAAGAGCCTGGTCTTGAGCTCCTCCTGAAGTGGGTCAGTGATGGTGTGGTACATAAGTGGAGAGGGAGGGCGTTCGAGGTTTTGGCAGTGAGGTCAGAAAAGAAACATCCTCTACAGCGGCAGTGACTTGTGCAAGGTATCTGTGCGAGGGCATGGTGTATGAAGTGGAGGTTCCTGGGAGTTCAGTGGAAGTGCAGGTGGTGGTGCACTTCAGCAGGTCCTTTGTCATGGAGGGCTTTGTAGGCATGAGTCAGGAGTTTGAAATGGCATCTCTTCTGGATCGGGAGCCAGTGGAGGTCTTCCAGGTGCTGGGTGCTATGAGAGACATCTCATTGTTGTATTAAAATTTCATTTATTTTCAGTATCTTTGCCCTGGCATTAATTTTAGATTATTAGTAATTAATTGCTAAAAAATTTATTTATATTAAGTGACATGCACTTATTCTAATTTCTGACAGTGACAAGCACAGATTTTACCTTTGACATATTTATATATTGCATACATTAGTGTTCTCCGTTTGTGATGGACATGTTAATTTTGGTGCAAGCATCCATAATGATACTGAACAGTTACACCAAAATTATACATGATTATATTGTTTTCACTTGAGAATGAACATATTTATTTTAACATGATATGTGTTAGGGTTAAATGACATCTCATGTTTAACAGAACTTGCACAAGACAGGGCACATGTGACCTTAATACATCTCTGACATGTTTGAAGTTTAGAGGTAACATTGGTTGTACATTCTGTGTAAACCAACTTGTTGCATTGTATAGTGAAAATGCTACAATAATTTGAATTTATATAGTTACAATGATGTGTACCTTTTATGTATATGATATGGTAGATAAGGGGTAATGATTACACACACCTGTATGGTCACATTTCGGTTTAGAAATTGATGTGACTTTTTGTGTAAGTGTCCATTGGCATGAAGGCCGCCAGTGCCAGGTCAGTGAGTGTTGAAAATATATTGAGGTGTTTTCTTTATGCTTTTCTAACTACCACGTTACACACAAATGCATTGCACATCATTCTACTATTGCTTACAAGTATTTTTTAAACATCCTTGAATCCATAACTAATGCACACAGACAATTCTAAGGAGAACAGGTAAACAGTCACCTACCTTCGGTCCTGGTTTCAACTGGGTTGATTTTCTTCTTGGTCCAATAGCACCAGCAAAGATAGGACTTGTACCATCAGGTTCATTGTAGGAAGGTGGCTTTCTTCTAGCATGGTTACCCCCATTTTTGACCTGTTTGTCAGTGCATTTTTACTGTCTCACTGGTATCCTGCTAGTCAAGACCCCAGTGCTCATAGTTTGTGGCCTATATATGTTGTCAGTATGCTTGACTGTGTCACTGGAGTTCTGCTAACCAGAACTTCAGTGCTTACGCTCTCTCTATTTACCACATTTGTCACTATAGTTAAGTGACTCCATATTCCAACTCTGACTGGCACACTGGATCCCCCTTATAAGTCCCTAGTATATGGTACCCAGGGTATTTATGTTGTAGGATATCCTTTGGGCTGCAGCATTTATTTTGCCACGCATAAGAAGCTAATACAAACACTCCTTCAGGACTGCCACTGCAGCCACAGGCATTTTCACTGCACCAGGTAACTTATAAGTCACCTATATGTCTAACTTTCAGTAACTGAAGGCTAGGTGCAAGGTTACTGTGTTTGAGGACACCCTTGCAATAGCAAAGGTGCTCCCACATTGTCCAGGACCAATTTCCCAGAATTTGTGAGTGCAGGGATACATAAGCGTGCACTACATAAATGTCAATACATATATGTAGCTTCACAATGACAACTCCGAATATGGCTATGTGTGGTGTCTAAGATTGTGAAATTGAACCCCCAATCCAAATCTGGTATGGGGGGGCGATTTCATGCGCCCTGGGGGCTCCACCATGGAACCCCACTACTGCCACCTCACAGACAGGTTTCTGCCCTCCTGGGGATTGAGCAGCTCAATGCATTTCCTTTAGGAGAGGGGTGTTACACCCTCTCCCATTGGAGATAGGTGTTACAGCCATGGGAGAGGTATCCTCCCAGAGCCTCTGGAAATGCCTTCAAGGGCACAAACGGTTCCCTCCTTGCATAATCCAGTCTACACCAGTTCAGGGACCACCAGTCTCTGCTCTGGCGTAAAACAGGACAAAGGAAAGGGGAGTGACTACTCCCCTATCCATCATCACCCCAGAGCTCCTCCAGAGTGTCCCTGCCATTAGCCATCTTGGATTCCAAGGTGTGGATACACTCTGGAAACATCTTAGTGGCCAGTGCCAGCAGGTGATGTCAGAGACCCCTCCTGATAGGTGCATAGTTGGGTAGGTAGCCAATCCCCCTCCCAGGGCTATTTAGGGTCTCGCCTCTGGGTGTTTCTTCAGATTCGGTTTGAAAGACTCCACCAGGACTCCTCTGCATCCTCTGCTTCAGTTTCTGACTATCGGATCAACCGCAGACTGCTCCAGGAACTGCTGTAACTGCAACAAAGTATTCAGGGAGGTTACTGTGACCTGTAACTTCAACTACAACAGAACAGTTTCCAGGTTGTGCATGCTCTGAGGACTGCCTGTCTTTATTCTGCACCAGAAGAACTGAAGGAATCTCCCATGGAGTGATGGAGTCACTTTCCTGCTTCAGCAGGTACCTCTCTGCAATGACGACCAGTACTCGGGGGCTCCTCTCCTGTCGACGAGCGTGATCCCTGGAACAGAGGTGGTGGACTGAAGTGATCCTGACTGTCCAAAGGTCCAGCTGTCCAAATTTGGTGGAGGTAAGGGCTTGTCTCTCCATGCCAGACAGTAACCCTTAGCATCAGGTCTTCTGCATCTCCTTGGGCTTCTGTGCACTTCTTCCAAAAGTTCTTCATGCACAGCGTAGCTCAGGTCCCCAGCACTCTATCCTGTGATGCTCAGCTCCCTGAGTTGTTCTCTAGTGGCATGGGATCCCTTTGTGTAGTGCTGCAACTACAGCACTTTGCAACTCCTGGGACTCCTGTGGGTGCTGCCTGGTCTTCTGAGGGCTCTGTGAAGAGCTGAGAGCCCCCTCTGTCTCCTCAGTCCCAGTTGAGACCCCCAGGTCCCTCCTGGGTCCGGGCAGTGATTCTTTGACGCAAAACACATTCTTGCATTAACCAAGGCTTGTTGGTGGAATCCAGCAATGCAAATAGCCTGCATCCAATGACTCAAAGTGGGACATCGCTTGCACCAAGCAGGAACATGCAACTGTACTTTTCTTCTAACCGGAGAACCCACTTTTGCACCTTCATCCAGGTTAGCAGGGCTCCTGTTCTTCCTGGACTCTTCTTTGACTTCTGGACTTCGTCTCCTCTCTCCACAGGTCCTCAGGTCCAGGATCCATCACTGGTTTCTTGCAGTCTTGCTTGGTTCTTGCATAATCCTTTACTATGACTTTTAGTGTGTTCTGAGGAAACTTTCTGTACTTTACTCCTGTTTTCCTGGGCTCTGGGGTGGGGTACTTTACTTACCTTTGGTGTTTTCTTACACTCCCAGCACCCCTCTACACTTGCCTAGGGGGGAATCCGACTTTCGCATTCCACTATTTGAGTATATGGTTTGTGTTGCCCCAAGGCCCATTGTAATCTATTGTATTTTTCACTATTCTATGACTGTTTACTTACCTGAATTTGGTTACTAGTATATATATTGTGTACAATATTTACCTCCAGTAGGAGTATTGCCTCAAAGATATTTCTGGCCTTGTGTCACTTAAATAAAGTACCTGTATGTTTGGTAACACTGAGTATTGTCTTTTATTGTGTATAAGCACTGTGTGACTATGGTGATATTGCAGAAGCTTTGCATGTCTTTTAGTTCAGCCTTTGCTGCTCTGCTACAGCTACCCCTAGACAGCCTAAGCTGCTAGACACTGCCTACATTTCCCTAAGGTGGATCACTGGGCCTGGTATAAGGTGTAAGTACCTCTGGTACCCTCGGCAAACCAGGCCAGCTTCTCACATTGGTGGCAGTGGTGGGATAAGTACTTGCAATTGCCTTATCACTTGGTCAACTGGTGCTTTTCACAAGAAAAGTGTACTCCAATACTTTGAGCTAAATACAATTATACCTAGCAGTCTTATTTTTCACTCAAAAGAAATTGTTTCCAAAATTGTATCATTTTCGCTACAAATTTAGGTGAAATAATTTACTAACTTCTTACTCTTCTCCCTAACTTTATCTATCAGTATGTCTTCTGTTGGGGCTACCCCTAGGGTTGTCAAGAGAACTTATGAGAACCTTACCTTTAGAGGTTTGAGGGGGCTTTGCTTAGAAAGAAGCTTAGGGATTTGGAAGAACCCCAATGAGGATTTCCTTTTGAATATTCTTCTCCAGGATGACCAAGAACAGTCTGCTCACCAAGTAGAAGAGTAAGAAGAGGTAAATCTGACCAGGTAGATTCAGGAGAGGGTCCTGAAGATGTAGGGGAGGGTCCTTCCACAGATCTTTCTCTTAACAGACCTCCTAGTGTAGCTGGTAGTGGGAAGGGGTCTCACACAATTAGGGAACCCTTCACACCTAGAGAACAGATCACTAGGGTTACACAATTTAGAGAAAGATCCACTTCTGCTCATTCTCACATCACCTCAGTTTCTGAAGGGTCTAACACATCCAATCCTGAGGACAACTCCCTATATAGGGAACTCAGAAAGCTGAGATTAGAGGAGGCTAGACTGAGGCTAAAACAGCAACAGCTAGCGCTAGATAGGGAAGCCTCAGCTGTGGAAAGGGAAAGACAGGAGTTGGGGTTAGTTCCCCACGGTGGCAGCAGCATTGAAAGTTTCAGAAGTTCTGAGGTCAGGGAGGACAACATTAGCTCCAGAAAACTACATTAAATTGCTCACCCATACAGGGTGGGGGATGTGTCTCGCCGCACCACGCGGCGCGAGCCGAGCATTCGGCTTGCGCCGCACAGCGCGTCCTCAGGACGCGGCGCGCCCCAAGCCTTCTGCGCACCTCGCGAAGCCCCAGATTTTGCTTGGGGCTTCGCTCTGCTTTTTCTTGCGTCCCTGGTACCCCCTGATCCCTCCTTACCTGTTCTTTTTTCTTCTTTTCTTCTTTTCTTCTTTGGGGCATTTTGTTGTACTTTCTTTATGTCTTTTCCCCCTTCCCATGATACCTTTTTCTTCCCAGCATTCCTTGTTCCCTATTCTCTATGGTTCCTACTCTATTCTGTCCTATGTACTTTTCCCTATCTAAGATGGTGTCCTTTTACTTCCTGTTGGTCATTTCCTGTTTCTTGGTATTTAAGGGCTCTGTTTTCTTCCTTTCCTTGCGCTGCAACACTATCTGCTCTGATTGTGTCTTCGCTCCTGATTCTTTGCCTTCGGTTCTGAATCTTGTCCAATTTCGTGTTTACCTGCATTTTTGTTTCTTTTTGATTCCTGGTTTTTGTTTTTGTTTCAGGAACCTACTGTTTGGAGGTTTTTTCCCCTTTTTAGGGGTTTTTCCCTCTGGCGCTATTTCTAAAGGGCACGGTCTGTTCTTGGCATGTCCATTGCCTACAGCACCGTGGCTACTAGAAAGAGTCGCCCCTTTCTGGGCCAAAGCCGAACCTTCAAGACCCACGCCACTCGATCTGCGGATTCCAGGCGTAAGCAGCACGTGAGTCGTGACAGATTGCAGCGCCAAACCATACCAACGTCTTCTGACACCATGGACGATACAGTGGCGGCTGCTGCAGATCCTGATCAATCTCTTCTGAATACTATTCATTAACAAGCTCAGGAATTGCAACAACTACGCAATGAGAATGCTGTGTTACGACAGGCTTTGGCCTTCCGCAGTGGCGATGTTCCGACTATCTCCGCTTCTACTCCTCGTTTCTCTGGTGTACCGACTAAACTGCGTGAATTCCTTGATGCATTAACGGTGTACTTCGCCTTCCGACCTACCCAATTCTCCCATGACAGGACAAAGGTGGGATATCTTATCAGTGCATTATCCGGTCCTGCCTTGGCCTGGGCAACCCCGATGGTGTCATCCAACGATCCGGTATTGTCGGACTATTCTGCTTTCGTGACTCGCTTCAAACAAATGTTTAGTCGTCCAGGATTGGAGGCCTCTGCGGAAGAAGCCTTATGTGACATCCAGCAAGGCTCCCAAGATGTCCTTCAATACATTACACGTTTTCGTCAGCTAGCGGCAGAGACCACCTGGGTGGAGCGTACCCTGGTGACTTTGTTTCGCAGAGGACTTAAAGAAGACATAAAAGATGAATTAGTACATTCCACCAGAGGTGAAGATCTTCGTGGCCTGATGGATCAAGCACTTTCCATTGAGTATCGTCTTCAAGAGCGACGAATGGAGAAGAGAAGGAGTAGAGGGTCTTCCCAGCCTAGCACTTCACGGGTGTATCTGCCTCGTTCTGAGGAATCTCGTCCTCCTGCTAGAGACATAGAGGGGGAACCCATGCAAGTGGATACTACTCGAGGGCCGCTTTCCGCTAGTGAGCGGGAAGACAGACATAAGAAAGGATTGTGCCTATACTGTGGTTCTGCTGGTCACATGCTTCGTACCTGCCCTGTACATCCACCAAGACCATCGGGAAACGCCACTTCCCGTCCTAGGTAAGAAGGGAGGGGACGGGAACATCGGCTATACCTTCCATCAGTTCATTTAATGACAATACGACATACTTGTTCATGTTACCTGTCATTTTACAACTTCCTGATGGCCATCAAGAAAGGACTATGGCATTACTAGATTGTGGTGCTAGTGGTATTTACATGGATAAGACTTGGGCCACTAAGCAACAGATTCCAACACAACCCAAAGACATCCCTGAACAAGTGCACACAGTGGATGGATCCTTGATATCCTCTGGTCCAGTCGATACTACAACCTTGATGTTAAATTTACAGTTTGGTAATCATCAAGAACACATCTCCTTTGATCTAATTTCATCTCCCAACCATACCATAATTCTTGGAATTCCGTGGTTTACAAGACATAATCCGTATGTGAACTGGGTAACCCGGACTATTTCCTTGTCCTCACAGTTTTGCCATGAGAACTGTTTTGCTTCCGACAAATATTGGTCACCGAACAGATTAACACCTATTAAAAGTACTACGGAATATTCCATCAATACAGTCCAAGGAGTCCCTGAACACTATTTAGAGTTTCAAGATGTGTTCCAAAAACCATCCAGACCTGTATTACCTCCACATCGAGAATACGATTGTGCTATACCCTTGGAACCTGGAACTGTCGTTCCCTTTGGGAGGATGTATTCTCTCACGGAACCTGAAAAGGAAGTTCTAAAGGAGTATCTGGAGGAAAATGTACAGAGTGGTCTTATTGTTCCATCGTCTTCTCCGGCAGGGACTCCTCTCTTTTTTGAAACCAAGAAGACTAAAGATCTTCGTCCTTGCCTGGATTTTCGAGGCCTGAATAAGATAACTATCAAGGATCGTTATCCTCTGCCCCTCATCAAGGATATTCTAGAGGCAGTCAGAGGGGCTCAACGTTTTACCAAATTGGATCTTCGGGGAGCCTACCACCTCTTACGTATTAAGGAAGGAGACGAGTGGAAAACAGCATTCAGGACACCATTTGGTCATTTTGAGTACAAGGTCATGCCTTTTGGTCTTACGAATGCCCCCGCAATATTTCAAAGATTTATGGACTCAATATTTTCTGATTTCTTGAACCAGACAGTTGTAATCTACTTAGATGATATCCTTATTTATTCCAGACATCCCGAACTCCATTCTTCCCATGTAAAACAAGTCCTTCAAAGACTCCGAGCACATCAACTATTCTGTAAACCCGAAAAATGTGAGTTCGATAAGACGGAAGTCAAATATCTGGGTTATCATTTAAGTCCCACCGGCATAGCTATGGACCAAGAAAAAGTACAAGCAATTCTTGATTGGCCTTCTCCCTCCTCTATTAAAGAAACACAATGTTTCCTAGGATTAGCAAATTTTTATTGGCAGTTCATTCTAGACTTTGCTAAACAGACCAGTCATATAACTCATACCTTAAAGAAGGAAAATTTAAAGAAGGGGTTTGTCTGGACTAAGGCGGCTGAAACAGCTTTTCAAGATTTAAAGAAGGCTTTCACTCAAGCCCCCATCTTAAGACATCCAGATACCAACAAACAGTTTATTGTAGTTACCGATGCTTCCGAAAGAGCTATTGGAGCTGTGTTACTCCAACAACAAGAAGATGATGGTCTTGAACATCCTGTTTTCTATTTATCCCATATACTCTCTACAGCAGAACAACATTACTCAGTACTAGAAAGGGAGTTATTAGCTCTGAAAACAGCCTGCCTAGAATGGAGACAGTTTCTGATGGGTTCCAAGGAGCCTTTTGAGGTGAGAACAGACCACCGTAATCTACAATGTCTACATAATTTTGTATGCCAGAATAGTCGCCAGGCCCGTTGGGCCTTTTTCTTCAGTCAGTATGATTTTTACATCACCTATATTCCTGGATCCCAAAACATTCTGGCTGATGCTCTGTCTCGCCGTTATCCAGATTGTACTCCTTCCCCATCTCAGTATTTACTGGAACCTAGTAAGATCATTGGAGTTGCTCAAACTTTTCTGGAGGAGGTACAACTGGAGTACTCCAGCCTGCCTAACAGCGAAGTAGAGAAACTAAGAACCTTTTTATGCAAGAAGGAAGGATACTATTATCATCAGAATCTGTTATTCCTCCCTACTAACAGAGTTCGAGACAAGGCATTACAGATGTGCCATGATTCGCCGGTTGCTGGTCATAGAGGCATCAAAGCCACACAAGAACTTCTCTCGCGTTCTTTCTGGTGGCCTACCTGGAAGTCAGATGTTGAAAGATACGTTCAGACTTGTCCCATATGTGCTCAAGTCAAGATTCCCCGTACTAGACCAGCAGGATTACTACAACCTTTGCCTGTTCCACCAGCTCCATGGCATACTATTTCTACTGACTTCATGTGTTCACTTCCACCATCAGCCGGAAACCAGGTTATCATGGTCACTGTTGATTCCTTTACTAAAATGGCTCACTTCACGGCCCTAAAAAAGTTACCTACATCCCAAGAATTGAGCCAGATATTTATCGACCATATTTTCCGTCTCCATGGACTTCCACATACCATTGTATCTGACAGAGAACCTCAGTATATTTCCCGGTTTTGGAAATATTTTTGCAAGACACTAAATATCAATATAGCACTTTCATCCGGTTTCCATCCTCAGACCAATGGACAAACCGAGCGTCTGAACCAAGGATTAGAGCAATACCTTCGCTGTTTTTGTAATTCTACCCAAAGCAACTGGAACACTTATCTCCCTATAGCTGAATTTTCCTACAACAATACTGTCCATAGTGCCTCCAAGGTCACTCTTTTTTTCTGTTCCTATGGCTATCATCCTACCTCTTTTCCTACTTCTCCTCAATCTACCTCTCCTCTGCCTGAGATTACATCTTTTTCCAAACATCTCCTGCAAATCCATAGGCTAATTAGATCGAATTTATTGAACACCAAGAGATATATGAAGAAGATCGCAGATAAGAAACGTGGACCCACTCCAGATTATCACCCTCAAGATAAAGTCTGGCTTTCCTCCAAATTCTTGCCCTCACGCCTTTCTCTTAATAAGTTCACACCTCGCTATTACGGGCCTTTCCGTATTCTTCAGTTGATCAATCCTGTCACTGTCCGTCTTCGCTTGCCTCATACTTGGAAGATTCATCCGGTCTTTCATGTGTCTCAGCTCAAACCTTATGTACCTGACTCTTTCTCTCGTCAGTTTCCTTGTCCTCCTCCTGTGTTGGTGAATGATGTACCTGAATATGAGGTTCAGGAAATATGTGACTCTCGCTTGTTTCACAGACGTCTTCAGTATTTGATTCACTGGAAGGGATATCCTCTTAGTGAATGCTCTTGGGAAGATGCATCTTCTGTTCACGCACCTCTTCTGATTTCTCGTTTTCATCATTTGTTTCACTTCAAACCTGGGCCTTCGGGGGGGGGACCTACTGTCGCGCCGCACCATGCGGCATGAGCCGAGCATTCGGCTCGCGCCGCAAAGCGCGTCCTCAGGACGCGGCGCGCCCGAGCCTTCTGTGCACCTCATGAGGCCCCAGATTTTGCTTGGGGCCTCGCTCTGCTTTTTCTTGCGTCCCTGGTACCCCCTGATCCCTCCTTACCTGTTCTTTTTTCTTCTTTTCTTCTTTTCTTCTTTGGGGCATTTTGTTGTACTTTCTTTATGTCTTTTCCCCCTTCCCATGATACCTTTTTCTTCCCAGCATTCCTTGTTCCCTATTCTCTATGGTTCCTACTCTATTCTGTCCTATGTACTTTTCCCTATCTAAGATGGTGTCCTTTTACTTCCCGTTGGTCATTTCCTGTTTCTTGGTATTTAAGGGCTCTGTTTTCTTCCTTTCCTTGCGCTGCAACACTATCTGCTCTGATTGTGTCTTCGCTCCTGATTCTTTGCCTTTGGTTCTGAATCTTGTCCAATTTCGTGTTTACCTGCATTTTTGTTTCTTTTTGATTCCTGGTTTTTGTTCTTGTTTCAGGAATCTACTGTTTGGAGGTTTTTTCCCCTTTTTAGGTTTTTTTTCCCTCTGGCGCTATTTCTAAAGGGCACGGTCTGTCCTTGGTGTGTCCATTGCCTACAGCACCGTGGCTACTAGAAAGAGTCGCCCCTTTCTGGGCCAAAGCCGAACCTTCAAGACCCACGCCACTCGATCTGCGGATTCCAGGCGTAAGCAGCACGTGAGTCGTGACAGGATGATATTCAAAAGTAGTTTGCTGCACTTGAGAGGGCCTGTAAGGTTCAAAGGGTCCCTCAGAAGCAGTGGGCTGCTGCACTTTGGTTGTCCTTCTCTGACAAAGGGAGGGACAGACTCCTCACTGTTAGGGAGGAGGATGCAGACAACTACAACATTTAGAAAAATGCAATCATTGATAGTTTTTGAGTTCGCCACAGAGCAATCCAGAATCAAGTTCAGGGAAACCAAGAAAGAATCTTCACAAGATTGGGTTGACTTTGTGGACTGTTCTGTGAAAGCTTTCAAAGCTTGGTTACATGGCAGTAAAATGTCTGATTACCAGGGTCTGTACAATCTGATTTTGAGAGAGCATATAATGAATAGTTGTGTGTCTGATTTGTTACACCAGTAACTTGTGGACTAAGATCTGACTTCTCCCCAAGAATTGGGAAAGAAGGCTAACAAATGGGTCAGAACACGGCTCAACTGAAAAGCTCATACAGGGGGTGACAAAGAAAAGAAGAAAGATGGTGAGAAATCTCAGGACAAGCATGGGGATACAAATAAACATAAAGATCCTTCTTCAGGTCCACAATACTCCTCTGGGGGTGGGAATAAATAATCTTCTTCTTCTCACTCTAAACACAATAAAAAGCCCTGGTGCTATGTGTGCAGAGGTAAAGGCCATAGGCCAGAGGATACGTCCTGCCAGGTAAAGCCCCTCAGACTACCACCACTAAAACATCACCTTCAAACCCTAGTGCCCCTAGTAGTAGTAGTAATAGTGGTGGGACTACTGGCAATAGTCAACCAAAGGGTTTAGTTGGGTTCACTTTTGGGTCCATCATAGAAACTGGGGTAGGTGGAGAAACTCCCAAGGCAGTTTTTGTGATACCTGGTGGAATTTGCCTTGCCACCTTGGCTGCTTGTCCCCTTAATATTGACAAGTACAAACAGTCAATCTTAATAAATGGTGTTGAGGCCCAGGCCTACATGGACACAGGTGCCAGTATCACTTTGGTGTCTGAAAACTTGGTGTCACCTGCACAACACCTCCTTGGACAGATTTGCCAGGTTACTGATGTCAATAACTCCACTCATTCTCTTCCCTTTGCTGTAGCGCAACTTAGTTGGCGTGGAGATACTGGGCCAAAGCAGGTGGTTGTATCACCTAGATTACCGGTAGACTGTCACTTAGATAATGGCCTAGAGGCTTCAGGTTGGGCTGAGGTAGAGTTTAGGACCCATGCATCCATGCTGGGTACCCCTGAAAAATTGATTCCTCTAATTTCTGGTGAAATAAAAAAGCAAAGAAGAGAAACAGGCCTGAAGTCTCAGGATTCTTCTCATCCAACAGGTAAAAAGGGTAGTAAAGTATCCCTTCCCCAACCTACCACTAAGGATAACATTCCTGTGGTGGTACAAACCTCTCCCGGGGTGGAACCTGTACCAAGGGAGCCATCAGCTGCTACAGCTGAACTCCCTGAGGTGGAAGTCCCTCTCTGTGGAACTACTAAAGCAGATAAGCAAAACTGCACTGTTTTAGTAAATTTATAGCAACCCTCCAGCTCTCTCAGAGAAATTTAGTGCAGCAGCCCTACACCACCTCTGAACACATAGGACAGCAGCCCTACTCTGGTGTGGAGCTTATAGGACAGCAGCTCTGCCCTGCTCCAACCCAAGAGAAACAACAACCCTGTTCTCTCTTTCAGCCATATAGACAAACATTTTGCCCAACTATGGGTTTGCTGAGACAGCATCCCTGTCTAGCAATCCCATCCCTAGGACAGCAGCCCTGTCTCGACATAGGATCAGTTACAGTGCCCCACTCCAAACTTTACAAATAGAGAAACTATGAGTAAACACTTGCACTGTTTTCTAGGTAAAAATCTCCAAACAGGATGGTTTACCTCCCCACAGGGAAGAAACCAGACAGTGGATGATAAAGGGAGTAACCACTCTATTGCGGACCCACCCTGCACTTATCACAACTGTTAGAAATGGGGTCTTTGGTTGGCACTCAGGTTACCCCCTGTCCAAGCAAGGACCCTCACTCTAGTCAGGGAAAAAGAGAATCACCCTTAGCTGACCCCTGCTCATCCCCTTGGTAGCTTGGCATGAGCAGAAGGCTTAACTTCAGAGTGCTAGGTGTAAAGTATTTGTACGAACACACACAGCAACTTAATGAAAACACTACAAAATGACACAACAGAGGTTTAGAAAAATAGAGAATATTTATCTAAACAAAACAAGACCAAAATGACCAAAATCCACAATAGACGGGCGAGTGTGTGTCAAAAAGGGCAATTTCACTCACAAGCGAGACCTTGCATAAGTTCTCCTTTAGTCGTGTCGGGGTGCGTCGTTTCTTCGATGCATCGATCCAGTCAGCACTCTCCGGTCCGGGCAGGACTTCAGTTGTTTTTATACGCTCAGCGGTGTTTGTGTCAGAAATCCAGCCGCACGATGATACGAAAACCACGCAGCGCGGGTTGGGATCACACCAGCGTCCGTCAGCGATGCTGCGCGACGTTTCTCCCGCTCCGTGTGTCCCTTCTTCGCTCGTGTTACAGACGATCATCGTTTTTCACCCGCAAAGCCGGCGGCGCGTCGATTTCCAGCCGCAGATCAGAGTTGCATCAATCTTTCTTCTTCTTAGGCTGCCAGCTTCACCTTTCAGGGTCCCAGGAACTGGATGAGCACCACAGGGCAGAGTAGGAGTCTCTCCAGATACTCCAGGTGCTGGCAGAGAGAAGTCTTTGCTGTCCCTGAGACTTCAAACAACAGGAGGTAAGCTCTAAATCAAGCCTTTGGAGATCTTCACAAGATGGAAGGCACACAAAGTCCAGTCTTTGCCCTCTTACTCTGGCAGAAGCAGCAACTGCAGGATAGCTCCACAAAGCACAGTCACAGGCAGGGCAGCTCTTCTTCCTCAGCTCTTCAGCTCTTCTCCAAGCAGAGGTTCCTTTTGATTTCCAGAAGTGTTCTAAAGTCTATGGTTTTGGGTGCCCTTCTCATACCCATTTTGTCCTTTGAAGTAGGCCTACTGAAAGTATCTCTTGATTGTGATATCCTGCCTTGCCCAGGCCAGGCCCAAACACTCACCAGGGGGTTGAAGACTGCATTGTGTGAGGGCAGGCACAGCCCTTTCAGGTGTGAGTGACCACTCTTCCCCTCCCTCCTAGCACAGATGGCTCAACAGGAAATGCAGACTACACCCCACCTTCATTTGTGTCACTGTCTAGTGTGAGATGCAATCAGCCCAACTATCAAACTGACCCAGACAGGGAATCCACAAACAGGCAGAGTCACAAAAATGGTTTTAGCCAGAAAATGCTCCCTTTCTAAAAGTGGCATTTTCAAACACACAATCTTAAAATCAACTTTACTAAAAGATGTATTTTTAAATTGTGAGCTCAGAGACCCCAAACTCCACATGTCCATCCGCTCCCAATGGGAATCTATACTTTAATCAGATTTAAAGGTAGCCCCCAGGTTAACCTATGAGAGGGACAGGCCTTGCATATTGAAAAACGAATTTAGCAATATTTCACTGTCAGGACATATAAGACACATTACTATGGTTGTCATTACAACCCTGGCGGTCGGTGTTAAAGTGGCGGTAAAACTGCCAGAAGGCTGGCAGTAAAAAAAATGGAATTACGGCTATGGCGGAAACCGCCAACGGAGCCAGCCACTTTAACACTCCGACCGCCACGGCAGTACAAACAAACACCGCGGCGGTAACCGCCAACAGACAGGCGAAGGACAATGTACCGCCCACACTATTACAACCCACCAATCCGCCACCTTTTCCAGGGTGGATTCACTGTGAACAAAAACACGGCGGGAACAGGACTTCGAAGGGAAAACGCTCACATCTACACACCCCACGGGGAATCAGGATGCTATGGAACCGGAGCTCCAGATTCTGCCAGCCTTTATCTTCCTGCTCGTCTACCAGGAGCACGAACGCCGGCGGCGAAGACAACGGTGAGTAATGCACCTACGACACAGGGGAGGGAAAAAACTGTGACACACACACGCAACACACAACAACCCCACCCTCACCCACTACAACACACACGCTAATACATATTGATACATAACAGTTACATCCTCCAACCGCCCCTGGAAGAATGCAAGGACAAAAGGAGATGAGTCAAATAATTGTGATATATACAATTACATACATCAAAAATATTTACAAATATATACATTTATACTATATACAATTATATAAACCAAGAACACAAGTCCAAGGGATTCCACCATCATAGTCCGTGGATCACTGGGCCCAAAAGGCATGGGCGAGGCCCACACTCAATACCCGAACAAGACGGAGAGAACACTGCAGGGGCATCAGTTGGAAATAAAACAGGCACCTCAGGGGGAAGGGAAGGGGGGCACCTCAGCCGGTTGAGTGCACAACGCCAGATCCACGAGGGGGCTCCATTCCCACTGTTCAATCCTGGGGAGTGCAAAGCCACAGTCTTACAAGTCTCTACAGTGGGTGGTTTGCCCACTGTTCATCCTGGGGAGTGCAAAGCCACAGTCTCCCAAGTCTCTACAGTGGGTGGTTTGCCCACTGCTCAATCCTGGGGAGTGCAAAGCCACAGTCTCACAAGTCTCTACAGTGGGTGGGTTGCCCACTGTTCAATCATGGGGAGTGCAAAGCCACAGTCTCTCAAGTGGATAACATTCTCCACTGGTTCTGGAGGGGGCATTGTGCCCAGAGTGCTTCATCCTGCCAAGGACTGAGGTAGTGGATGCTTTTCTCCACTGGTTCTGGAGGGGCTTGGTGCCCAGAGTGCTTCATTCTGCCAAGGACTGAGGTAGTGGATGTATCTCTCCACTGGTTCTGGAGGGGGCTTGGTGCCCAGAGTGCTCCCAGAGTGCTTCATCCTGCCAAGGACTGAGGTAGTGGATGTATCTCTCCACTGGTTCTGGAGGGGGCTTGGTGCCCAGAGTGCTTCGTCATGGCAAGGACTGAGGTAGTGTATGTATTTCCCCACTAGTTCTGGAGGGAGCTTTGTGCCCAGAGTGCTTCGTCCTGCCAAGGACTGAGGTAGTGGATGCTTTTCTCCACTGGTTCTGGAGGGGGCTTGATGCCCAGAGTGCTTCATCCTGCCAAGGACTGAGGTAGTGGATGTATCTCTGCACTGGTTCTGGAGGGGGCTTGGTCCCCAGAGTGCTTCATCCTGCCAAGGGCTGAGGTAGTGGATGTATTTCTCCACTGGTTCTGGAGGGGGCTTTGTGCCCAGAGTGCTTCATCCTGCCAAGGACTGAGATAGTGGATGCTTTTCTCCACTGGTTCTGGAGGGGGCTTGGTGCCCAGAGTGCTTCATTCTGCCAAGGACTGAGGTAGTGGATGTATCTCTCCACTGGTTCTGGAGGGGGTTTGGTGCCCAGAGTGCTTCATCCTGCCAAGGACTGAGATAGTGGATGTATTTCTCCACTGGAGGGGGCTTTGTGCCCGGAGTGCTTCATCCTGCCAAGGACTGAGGTAGTGGATGCTTTGTCCACTGGTTCTGGAGGGGGCTTGGTGCCCAGAGTGCTTCATCCTGCCAAGGGCTGAGGTAGTGGATGTATCTCTCCAATGGTTCTGGATGGGGCTTGTTGCCCAGAGTGCTTCATCCTGCCAAGGACTGAGGTAGTGGATGCTTTTCTCCACTGGTTCTGGAGGGGGCTTGGTGCCCAGAGTGCTTCATCCTGCCAAGGACTGAGGTAGTGGATGTATCTCTCCAATGGTTCTGGATGGGGCTTGGTGCCCAGAGTGCTTCATCCTACCAAGGACTGAGGTAGTGGGTGCTTTTCTCCACTGGTTCTGGAGGGGGCTTGGTGCCCAAAGTGCTTCATCCTGCCAAGGACTGAGGTAGTGGATGTATCTCTCCACTGGTTCTGGAGGGGGCTTGGTGCCCAGAGTGCTTCATCCTGCTTGTGGTGGCCTCAGTAGCATCCGAGCTTTTGGCGCTCATTGGCCTGCGGTGCTAGTGGCGGCGGTGTCCTCTTTAGTGGTGCTTGTGGCGGCGGTGTCCTTGGCAGCGGTGCTTGTTGTGGCGGTGTCCTTGGCAGCGGTGCTTGTGGCGGTCTTGTCCTGTTCAGCGGTGCTGGTGGAGGCGGTCGCCTTGGCAGCGGTGCTTGTGGCACGGTGTCCTTGGCAGTGGTTCAGCTGGTGGCGGTCTTGTCCTGGCATGCGGTGTTTGTGGCGGCGGTGTCCTTGGCAGTGGTTCAGCTGGTCGCGGTCTTGTCCTGGCCTGCGGGGTTGCTGGCGGTCACCTCCTGGGCAGCGGGGCTGCTGCAGGCGTTCCAGTCTCTGGCAGCAGGGTTGCTGGCGGTTGCCTCCTGGGCAGCGGGGCTGCTGCTGGCGGTCCTGTCTGGGGCAGCGGTACTGCTGGCGGTGGTCTTCTCCTGGGCACTGTGGCTGCTGGCGGTCACCTCCTGGGCAGTGTGGCTGCTGGCAGTCTTGTCCGCCGTGCTGATCTTCCCAGACTTGCCAGTTTTACTGTGCCCCTTCCCCACCTTGGATGGTGTCGCAGCTGTCTCCACACTCCCAACTGTACTCCCAGGAGCGGCTTTGGTGGCTAGTTTCTTTCCCCTCTCCCACCGGGCACTGACTAACTTTTTTTGCTTGACAGGTGGGGGACTGTCCGTGCTGTGGCTCCTTGACACACTGGCTGCCCTGCTGCCTGGTGCACTCCATAATCTGGTGACTACTGGCACCACTGGTCCAGCCGATGTTGTGGCTGAGGTGCTAGGTTGGGACCTGGAGAGTCGGGCCCTAGGAGACTGACAGGGTGGGGGAGGTGAGGGAAAGAGGTCAAGGATGGCCAGGAAAAGTTTCTTAGGCACACTGGGACGGGTAGCTGGAGGGGGTTTGGGAGTGGAGGAAGAGGTTGTGGTTGTAGGAGGTGTACGCTTGGTGACTTTGGTTGAAGGTGCATGTGCTGGAGGCTGTCGTGAGGTGGATGGCTGTTGGGTGGGTGTGTGGCTGTGTTTGTGTACCCTGGGAGGTGGCCTCACAGACACACTGGGAGAGGACACAGGGGATGTGTGAATGGTAGTGGGGGTGGTGACTGCACGTGAGTGGGGTGTGGTGGTGGGTGTGCTGGTGATGGACGTAGTGGCTGATGATGTAGTGCATGCAGGTGTGAGTGGAGATGAGACTGGGAGGGAGGAGGGAGATGAGGAGGAGAGCGACACAGTGGAGGCAGTAGATGTTGGTGTGTCTGCATGTGTCTGATGCTTGCGTGAGTGCCTGTTGGATGTGTGGTGCTTATGTTTTCCAGAGCTTCCCTTGTGTGTTGAGGTGTGTGCATGCTTGTCTGATGGTGTGCTTGGGATAGGCTGAGGTACAGGGGATTGGGTCTGGGTGGAGGAAGTTGGAGGGGGGAGGCTAGAGACAGGGACAATGGCTGCCATCGGTGCTGAGGCCAGAGTCTGAAAATCTCACTGAAGGGCTGCCTGACCAGAGTGAATGCCCTCCAGGTATGCATTGGTTTGTTGCAACTGTCTCTCTACACCCTGGATGGCATTCAAAATGGTAGACTGCCCAACAGTGAGGGACCTGAGGAGGTCAATGGCCTCCTCACTGAGGGCAGCAGGGGTGACAGGGGCAGGGGTTGAGGGGTGGCAGCTGTACCTGTAGATGCGGGGGGAACAGATGGGGCTGCCACCGCAAGGGAGCTCCCATTAGAGGAGGAGTCTGTCTCGCTAGTGTCAGCTCCTGTCCCTGCCGTGGAGCTCCCCTCGCCCTCCGTTCCACTGGTGAATTCAGAGTCCGTAGTCTCGCCCTCCAGGGCCCTGTGGGATGCAGCTCTCTCCTGCTCCGGTGCCACTGCTCCTCCGCCTGATGATGCTAATGCACACAAGTGCAGGGAGACCACAGAAAGGGGGGGAGAGACAGAAGAAAGACATTTTCAGTGCATGCAATACCGCTACTGTTGGCGGACACGACAGACACAGAAGCCCCCTGCACTACGCCACGCACTTGGGGTCCACTATTCAATCCCTGGGACATGGCTTACAAGGCTATGACCGATTTTTGCACAAATGATTGTCACAGGAGCCTGACTAGGTGTAGTTGGAATGTACACAGGTGGTGTGGGGTGCCACAGGGCCTGCCTGAAGAAGGGAACTTAACTAGCAAACTCGCCCTGGCCTAGGGGAACCCACAGTCCACCTCCCCCACCCCGACATCCACAATGCGCGCTGAATCAGCAGAATGAGAGTGTACTAACCCCCTTGTTGCTGCTGTGATGCCCTCAAGTGCCCAACCAACTCCGGGTCCGCCACCGTCAGGATCCTGAACATCAGGGGGGTCATGGTGCGACGGGCACCACTCCCACATTGGGAGGCCAACCCCAGCTGGGCCTCCACCGTCTTCTTGCTCCAGCGGCGAATGTCCTCCCATCATTTACGGCAGTGGGTGCTCTGTCTGTGGTAGACCCCCAGGGTCCGGACTTCCTTGGCGATGGCACGCCAGATGTCCTTCTTCTGGTGGGCGCTGACTTACAGGAATTGTACAGGGGAAAAAGAGAAGTAATTACCAAATGCATTGTCACAGTCATTGGCCCGCATCCGTACCCTTGCCATGACGCACATGCACTCACCGTCGTTCCATGCACACCTCATTCTCACCCCCCCTATCTTTCATCCACCCCACTCCACACAGGCATTGCCCATACAGCATGCTCACAGTGTACTTACCTGTTTGTGTGGAGGACCATAGAGTAGCGTGTACTGGGGGAGGACCCCATCCACGAATTTCTCCAACTCCTCCGTGCTGAAGGCAAGGGCCCTTTTCCCAGACTCACGAGCCATTGTCTCTTCCAGACTGAGGTCACAGCAGTTGCAGTGTAGGTCCTCTCCTGACGAAGATCAGGTATCGAGTGATTGAACAGAGAGAAAATGACGGTCACGTCCGCGGCGGTGCGTACCGTCACCGCCGGTGTACATCGTCATTGGCTCCTGGGACCCATAGGGTCCAATGTTAACCAATGCAGAATTGCGCCATGGTCTTCAACCGCCTACCGCAATGGTGTACAACGCCAGCGCAGTTACCTCATATCCCCTTGTCCCACCCTACAGGTCAGGCAGCCGCCATTTCAGGGACCCACATGGCTTTATTTTTGACTGCGTCACACATACCTAGGCCTTGCCTAAACACTCATAAAGGCAAATTTCGATTTATGACATTTTCAGAGTAAGCTGTGTTTACGTACCTCAGAGTTGGTTGACTCTGTGCTCGCTGTTGTCCTCCATAGGCACCGTCTGTTGGGGCATGTGAGGAGATGGCGGCATCCTCCGACGTACAGACCGCTGGTGGACCTATCGACAATGGAGGAAAGACATGTGATCATCACGTACAGGCTTGATCGTGCCAGAATCCTGGAACTGTGTGCCCAGTTGGAGCCAGACCTGATGTCAGCTATCCGCCATCCCACAGGAATCCCCCCTCAACTGCAGGTGCTGTCAGTACTCCATTTCCTAGCAAGTGGGTCTTTTCAAACAACAGTGCCCATAGCATCAGGGATGTCCCAGCCTATGTTTTCCAACGTGTTGTCCAGAGTGTTGTCTGCCCTGCTGAAACACATGCTGAGCTACATCGTTTTCCCTCAGGTGGAGGATTTGCCTACAGTGAAAGGTGACTTCTGTGCCCTGGGACACATCCCCAACGTCATAGGTGCCATTGATGGGACACATGTGGCCTTGGTCCCCCCGCAGGAGTGAACAGGTGTACAGAAACCGGAAGAGTTACCATTCCATGAATGTGCTAAAGGTGTGTTTGGCAGACCAGTACATCTCCCATGTTAATGCAAAATTCCCTGGCTCAGTGCATGACGCTTACATCCTGCGGAATAGCAGCTTCCCTTTTGTGATGGAGCAACTCCAGAGGCACCGTGTGTGGCTATTAGGTGAGCACCTGGACTCAAATCAGTGTGAATAGTTGTCTGGGTCTGTGGATGTCCCTATGAGTCAGTGTGTGTCTAACAGTTGTCCCTCGCCATTTGCCGGTGACTCTGGTTACCCCAACCTGTCATGGCTACTGACCCCAGTGAGGAATCCCAGGACAAGGGCAGAGGAACGCTACTATGACGCCCATGGGCGAACTAGGAGGATTATAGAGCGGACCTTCGGCCTCCTGAAGGCCAGGTTCCGGTGCCTACATATGACAGGTGGTTCCCTATTCTACTCACCAAAGAAGGTGTGCCAGATCATCGTGGCCTGCTGTATGCTTCACAACTTGGCTTTGCGATGACAGGTGCCTTTTCTGCAGGAGGATGGTCCAGATCGAGGTGTTGTGGCAGCTGTGGAGCCTGTGGATAGTGAAGACGAGGAAGCAGAAGAAGAGGACATCGACAACAGGAACACGGTGATCCTGCAATACTTCCAGTGAGACACAGGCAAGAAGACAACACTGCCTGCTACATCTAATTTAAATCTACTACCTCTCTACTGTCTGTCTTTTTCACCCAGTGTATGGTCACTGAGTTGTCACTTTCCCTTTCGATTTCACAGATGTGGGTCCCACTGTGTGACATTTGCTTTGTTTCCTCATGGACTAGAGCTGTGTGACATAGGTATGTTGACATTACATTTGAAAGAGCATTTTGGCACTGTAATTGCTAATACACTATTTCGAAATCACAGATAGACTCCAGATTTGTTTGTGCTGTAAGGGAGTTTATTTAAGTGCTCAATATTGGAGGGGGTTGTAAAATGGTGAGGGGTGATGGTGGAGGAATGTCCATGGCAGAGTCCAGTCTATTAGTCTCACAGGGGCATTGTCTAAAGGGGCATAGGAAGTGGAGCTGGGGCAGTTTAAGTATGGACAGGGTGACAAGGTGGGACAAATGGTTGACAATCAGGGTGGTCTAATTTCTTGGCGGGGGTCTTGGCATCGTTCTCTGTCTTTGTCCTGGATCTCAGGGACCGTTTGCGGGGTGGTTCTCCCTCTGCAGGGGGTGGGGTGCTGGTGTTGTGGTCCTGTGGCGGTGCCTCCTGTCCACTAGCGCCGGCGGAGGTGGTGGGCAGTTCATCGTCCAGGCTAGTGTCAGGGGCCCCTTGTTGTGCCACAGTGTCCCTCCTGGTGTTGACGAGTTCCTTCAGCACCCCTACAATGGTGCCTAGGGTTGAATTGATGGATTTTAGTTCCTCCCTGAAGCCCAGATACTGTTCCTCCTGCAGCCGCTGGGTCTCCTGAAACTTGCCCAGTACCATTGCCATTGTCTCCTGGGAATGGTGGTAGGCTCCCATGATGTTGGAGAGGGCCTCGTGGAGAGTGGGTTCCCTGGGCCTGTCCTCCTCCTGTCGCACAGCAGCCCTCCCAGTTCCCTTGTGTTCCTGAGCCTATGTCCCCTGAACGGTGTGCCCACTGCCCCCAGGTCCCTGTTGTTGTTGGGGTGGTGGGTTAGCCTAGGATCCCGGTAGTGGTGGACAGACTGCTGCTTGACGTGTCCTAGGGACAGAGGTATGGGCCCGCTGGGTGGGTGCTGTGCTGGTGTTTCCAGAGGGGGGGAGGTCTATGGTGGCATGTGCCAGTTTCAGGGGAACTGACTGTCCCGAGGTCCCAAATGGGCCGGGCTGGTCATCTAGATCCAGTTGGACAGAGCTGCTGTCATCACTGTGGGCCTCTTCTGTGGGTGGAGTGGACATGTCTGGACCCTCCTGTCCGGTGACGTTGAGTACGGGTCCTGCAGGGGGGGTAAAGGCATGATTATTGCATCTGTGTGTGCCCTGGTGTGCAATGGGTGGGTGACCCTGTACCCCAGTGCTTGCATTTCTGTGTAGGACCTTGTGTGATGATGGTTTAGGGGGGTGTATGGGTATGTGCAGTGGCCATGCTTAGGTGATGGGTGTCCATGCTTTGGTGTTGCATGCAGGGCTTGGGTTTGGGATGGGTGGTTTGTGATATTGGGACATTTGTGAGGAGTAGGAGTGATGGGGGTGAGGGCGAGGGTGGGGGTATGTGATGGCATGCAGGTAGGGTGGAGAAATAGTAGTAAGATTTTTCTTGCCAGAGTCCATTCCTCCAGCTACTCCTGCGAGGCCCTCAGGATGCAGAATATCCAAGACCTGCTCCTCCCATGTTGTTAGTTGTGGGGGAGGAAGTGGGGGTCCGCCGCTAGTCCTCTGTACCGCGATGTGGTGTCTTGAGACCACGGAACGCACCTTCCCCCGTAGGTCATTCCACCTCTTCCTGATGTCTTCTCTATTTCTTGGGTGCTGTCCCACTGTGTTGACCCTGTCCACGATTCATCGCCATAGCTCCATCTTCCTAGCTATGGAGGTGTGCTGCACCTGTGATCTGAATAGCTGTGGCTCTACCTGGATGATTTCCTCCACCATGACCCTGAGCTCCTCCTCAGAGAACCTGGGGTGTCTTTGCCGTGCCATGGGATGGTGTGGGTGATGTGTGAGGTGGTGTGTGTTGTGATGTGTGGGATGATATTTAGTGGTGTGTTGTGTGAGGTGCGTGCATGTTATGTGGCTGATGGTGTTGAGTGCCTGTGGATGCTCGTTTGTAGATGGTGGTGCCTCTCTGTGCTTCGTTCTAAATTTTTGTCATAGGGGTTTGTGGGTGATGTGGGTGGGTGTTTTA
This sequence comes from Pleurodeles waltl, assembly GCF_031143425.1. Classification (NCBI taxonomy): domain Eukaryota; kingdom Metazoa; phylum Chordata; class Amphibia; order Caudata; family Salamandridae; genus Pleurodeles; species Pleurodeles waltl. Next base: position 1,076,378,634 of record NC_090437.1, read on the forward strand.
TATTGTATTGGGTGTGTGGGAGTGGTGTGTGTATGTGTATCAGGTGTGTGTATTTTGAATTGTCCAATATGGCTGTGTTTTGTAAATGTGTGTGTATTTTGAGCGCAGCAGTGTGTACCGCCAATGGAATACCGCGGTTGATAGACCGCCGTGTGGATTCGTGGGTCGTGATAGTGTGGGCCTATTCCTGTTGGCGTGACGGTGGATGATTTCTTATCGCCAGTTTATCACTGACCTTTGGTGTGGCAGACTTGTGTGGGTGTCTAGATTTTGGCAGATTCCGGGCTTTGGGCCATAATGACAGTGGCGGAATTCCGCGGCCGCGGCAGTGTGTTGGTGGTCTTCTGCACGGCGGTTGACGTCTTTTACCACCAGTATTGTCATGACCCCCTATATGTCCTACCTTAACCATACACTGCACCCTGCCCTTGGGGCTACCTAGTGCCTACCTTAGGGGTGTCTGACATGTTAGAACAGGGAAGGTTTAGGCTTGGCAAGTGGGTACACTTGCCAAGTTGAATTTACAGTTAAAACTGCACACACAGACACTCTAATGGCAGGTCTGAGACATGACTACAAAGCTACTTATGTGGGTGGCACACCCAGTGCTGCAGGCCCACTAGTTGCATTTGATTTACAGGCCCTGGACACCTCTAGGGCACCACACTAGGGACTTACTAATAAATCAGATATGCCAATCATTGATAAACCAATTACATACACATTTTGTAAAGGAACACTTGCAGTATAGCACTGGTTAGCAGTGGTGAAGTGCCCAGAGTAACAAAAACAGCAAAATCATAGTCCAGCACTCATCAACAACCTGGGAAGCAGAGGCAAAACGTTACGGGAGACCACGCTAAGGATGAAAAGTCTAACACTTGCCCCCCCCAGCTGAAAGTGGGGAGCAACTACCCAACCTCATGGGAGTTCTCATCACTAAGGCGGAAGAACCTGGACAGACCATCAACATTGGCGTGCTCTGTACCAGGAAGGTGTTCCACCGTAAAGCCCATCCCCTGTAGGGAAATGGACCACCTCAACATTTTTGGATTCTCACCCCTCATCTGCATTAACCATCTGAGGGGCCTGTGGTCGGTCTGAACTCGGAAGTGAGTCCCAAACAAGAAGGGTCTTAGCTTCTTCAGTGCCCAGACCACAGCAAATACTTCACATTCCATGGCATTCCACCTATGTTCCCTGGGTAGTAACCTCCTGCTAATGAAGGCTAGGCCCTCTTCATTAAGCTGTGAGAGTACTGCTCAAATACCATTATCTGAGGCATCTGTTTGCAAGCTCCTTGGAGTAGTCCTTGGAGTAGTCAGGTGCCTTCAGCACAGGTGCTGTGCACATGGCAGCCTTCAGGGCATCAAAAGCGTTCTGGCAAGCCTCTGTCCAGATCACTTTCCTGGGTTGCTTCTTCGAAGTCAACTCAGTCAAGGGGGCAACAATGGTACCATAACCCTTGACAATCCTCCTGTAGTATCCTGTGAGACCTAAACATTCTCTCACTTCAGTCTGGGTCTTGGGAGGCTCCAAAGCCAGAATTGTGTCAATCTTAGGTTGCAGGGGTGCCACCTGGCCACTCCCCACCTGGTGTCCTAAGTACACCACAGAACCCTGCCCTATTTGGCACTTGCTCGCCTTAATAGTGAGGTCTGCCTTCTGCAGTGCCTCTAACACTCTCCAGAGGTGTTGCAGGTGTTCCTCCCATGTGGAACTAAACACAGCAATGTCATCCAGGTAGGCGGCACTGAACTCATCCAGCCCAGCCAACACCTGGTTGACCAACCTCTGAAAGGTAGCAGGGGCATTCTTCATACCAAGGCCCAAGGACTGCTGGAGTGCTCAATAACCCATAGGGTAAGCATTTTGGATGCTTCATCCTTAATGCATGCCCTGATACCTGTCAGTCACCCTGTAAACCTTCTGTTTAATGGGTGTACTGTCCCCATTGTCCATCTCATGTGTGCACAAGTATGTGACTCCTGGGATCAGGGAAAACAGTGAGGCAAACTGTCCCAACACATGGTGACAGTCACCCTGCTGCTCCTCAGTCAGGGAGGGAGAGAGGATCACTCCATTCACTGACCCATATTTTTCTCCTGCAGTCTGGAGGTCAGGATGAGGCTCACTCTCCTCCTCCACCCAGTCATCTGTCGACAGTTCAGTCCACTCAAAGTGAGGTATGAGGCGGTTGACATGCAGAACCCTTAAAGGGGTCCTTGGAAATTGCAAGTCCACCAGGTGGGTGACTTCACTCTTGTGCTCCACCACCTCAAATGGCCCAGTCCAATTATCCTGGAGTGCCCTAGGCTCCACTGGCGTCATCACCCACACATTCTGACCAGGTTGAAACTCGACCAGAGTAGCATTCTGGTCATACCACCGTTTCATTTCCTCCTGGCTTGCTTCCAGGTTCTCTTGTGCGAGACTCCTGAAGCGTGCAGTCTGGTTTCTCAAAGCCAGCATGTAGCTAAATACATCCTGGACGGGTTTACTAGGAGCTTTCTCCAAAGGGACCCTATCAGATACCACTTCCTTGGGGAACCCATGTGGGTAAAAAACCCCATCAGTGCACGACCCACCACAGGGGAAGTGACTGACCTCAGAGGAATGGCTTCTGGGTACCGGGTGGCATGGTCCACCAAGACCAGGATGAACCTGTTGCCCAAGGCTGTCTTGGGGTCCAGAGGCCCCACAATGTCAATACCTACCCTCTCAAATGGAGTACTAACCACAGGTAAAGGTTGGAGGGGAGCCTTGCATTTCCCTCCATTCTTGCTGCTTGACTGGCAAGTTGGGCAAGACCTACAGTGTGCAGCAGAATGCTTGCTCACCTGGGGTCAATAGAAGTGGGAGACAAGCCTGTTATAGGTCTTGTCCTGCCCCAGATGTCCTGCCAAAGGTACATTATGAGCCAACCCCAGTAAGAAGGCCCTGAAACACTGGGGTGCACCAGCATACGGACTGACCCAGGCTCAGGAACCGTAGGATCACTATACAGGAGGCCATACTCCCAATAGATCAGGTGAGTGCTGGGCTCCTCGCCAGCCGCCTGGGATGCAGGCTGCTGCTGCAGTCCCTCAAGCATAGTGCAATTTTTCTGTGCTTCACAGAATGCCTCCCTGGAGGGTCCCCCTTCCTGCTGCCACTGCAACAGCTCAGGGACCTCCCCCAGTTCAGCCACCTGCTCCCATGTAGGCTCCGGGTCGTCATCCTCAGGCTCCGCTTTCTCCCGGACCATGAGAATTTCTGGGTCTGGTTTCCCACGCCCCCTGCCCTTCCTCTTTTAGGCGGTCCCCTGGGCCACTGTTTCAGGCTCCAGGGGCTCTTGACCACCCTGACAGGCTGCCATTGACAGGGTGGATACGCATACCTACCCAGGCAGACCCAACATCTCCAAGGGAGACCTGTGTTCCACCTCCTTCCAAGGGGAATCCTTCAGGTCATTGCCTAGCAAATAATCAACAGGCATGGTGAAACTCACAGCTACCTTCAAGGAACCTGAGACCCCCCCATTCAAAGGGAACCTGTGCCACTCTGCACAGGTGCTCTGATTTGTCCACTGCAACTACTTGGTGAAGTATCCAGCAATCTATCTGCTCTTCAGACACCAGGTGACTCCTCACTGTAGTCACATTGGCTCCTGTGTCTCTCAGAGCCTCCACACTCTGTCCATTGATGGTCACCCACTGCCTGTACTTCTTAGTGTTCTCAGGCATGAGGGTTCTCTGGAGCATCTCACTGTCCCCTAGTGAGACAAGGGTCATCTCAGCTGGCTCCCACCTACTTGGAACCAACTCCTCCCCAAGCACTACACTGGCCAAACCCTGGGACGGTGCACCATTGGGTGCCAGTGTACTTTTGGGGCATTTAGTGTCCCCACCTCACATGACCCACCTGGTCACATGCATAGCATTTACGTGGGGGACCACCTGCCACTGGTTTCCTTTTGGACAACCATGGCTTCTTCTCACTGGGGGTTGGGAATCCTTACCCTGGGAATCAGTTTGGGGCCCTTTAGAGAACTCCCCTTGGTTACCCTAACCCCCCTTTTTTTTCTGGGAGGGATCCTGCCCACCCTTGGCGTGGTCTTCCCATACATCTTTTGGACCCTGGTGCTCTCCCAGCAGTCCGCTTCCTGCGCAAGCTTCCTGGGATCAGTCAGCTTGCTGTTAATCAGGTGCTGGCGCAGCTCTGGAAAACCTAAACTGTACAAGTGCTCTCAAGCAATCATATTGTAAAGCCCCTCATACGTAATTACCTAACTGTCCTTCACCCAACCATCCAGTGATCTGCAATAAGAATCAACACATTCCAACCATGTTTGGGATTACTTCCTCTTGTAGGATCTAAACTTATCCTTGTACTGCTCAGGGGTCAGACCATACCTTGTGAGTAGGGCATCCTTCATGCTAGAGTAGGTGAGATTCTAAGCATCCCCTAAGGCCGTCAGTGTATCCCTCCCCTCTAACTCAAAGTGCTTCCACAGACCGGCCCCCCAATGAGCTACAGGGACCAGATTCATATGGAGAGCCAACTCATACCCCTTAAACCACAAGTATATGTTGTCCTTTTATAATCCTTCACAAGATCTTTAGGAATGTGCACCCTCCTTTCAGGCTGCACAGTGGCTCCCACCATCCCTACTAGACTGGCTTCTCTGATCCAGCTCCCTCAAGCTGAGCTCATGAGCCAACAGCAACTTTTTCTCTTCAATGGCCATCCTCATTTTCTCCAACTCCCTTTGGTGTTCACTATCTCCCTGTCTTTCTTGCAATTCTTCAGTGGTCAGACCCTTAGATGAGACACTGTTACCTGCCCTGGAGACCCTCTCCCTGGACATAACAGGCCCACCCTCAATACCATTGCCTCATTCTCCTCATCCTCTGTGTTCCTTCAGTGCTCTTGGCTGTCACCCAGGCCCTCAGCGCCTTTTGCAGCTCCTCCTTCTTGGCTGGGACTGTCAAAACGTTTACAGAACTGCTTTAACTGAGACTTGGTATAGCTATCCAAATTTTCTAGGTCAAAAGCAGCTCCAACTGATGCATCTCCAGATTGGGACATGATGAAAAGTCAACAAAAGTGCAAAGTTCCAAAAAGAAGAACGCAAGTTCCCAAATGAAGTTCAGAATTCAATCAAAAATTACCACAAAAATGGATGTATGAAAAAATCCAAGCAAAAGAGAAAAATTAAGGATCACCAAACAAGTAGTATGTGGTCATGTAGTGGTCTGCACTCAAAACAGTAGTGTACACTTAATTACTGTGTGTCAAGTACAAATACAAGTCCAAGGGCCAGATGTATGAAAGCATTTTGCATTCGCAAACGGAATGCAAAATGCCATTTCAGAATGTATGAAATACATTCTGAATGCAATTTAAAGGAATCGCTAAAATAGCGATTCCTTAAAATTGCAACCCTGTTTAGAGAGTCGTAAATTGCGACTCTCTAAATTAGAAATCGCAAATAAGGATTCCTTATTTGTGATTTCTTAGCACATGTATGAAGCAATTACTAAATGCGATTTTGGCATTTAGGAATCGCTAATTACCACCAAGTGTAACTTGGTAGTAACCATGTGCAAAATTTAAAAATGCATTTAAAATTCATTTTTAAATTGTACATGTAAAGCACACATGCCCTATTGGCATGTGTGCACCTTACATGTCCCCCCAAAATGTTTTTGTGGTGCAGCAGAGGGGGCCTTAGGCCCCCAGCACCCTGGGGTTTTGCATTTCCAAAATTGCGATTTCTGGTTCAGAAACCGCAATTTTGGAAATGCAAAAAAATTGCAGATATGGGCCAACAGGCTCATAGCTGCGAATGGGGCCGGTATTGCAATTTGCGATTTGGTTAAAACACACAAGCTTTATTCGATCAATGGATCATCAAAGCGGATACACAATAAATAATAAAATCAAAAAGCTATAAAATAAAATTCCATTTAAAACCATATTGACAATACACAAAAAGGAACAGCACCCCAACTGCAACATTTAAAAGAATCTCGTCCACTCATGATTAAAACGCATTGCTGATAAAAGAGTTACGTATACGCCATGCTGCCAGTAAATATTTGCTAACAGCATATATTAGAGCTTTAGAACAATTACTTTTTAATATCCTCAGGGCGAAGGCACATTCCCTTATTTCCATTTCCCGGAAAATGCTACAAATCCACTTAGACCTAGGAGAAGAGTATGCGGGACAGAAAAACATAAAATGTTCAACTGTTTCAGAAGTTGTACCGCACGCGGGACATATATCAAATACTATTTTTGTACCCCATCTACACATCAATGACTTCAACGGCACGGTCCCAAAGCGTAATCTAGCATATAAACTTTTGCCTAGAATATCGGGTATAATGTCTAGATATAATTCAAACTCCGGGTTCCACTTAAGATCGATAAAAAGATATGTTAGGCAACCATGAGATCTGCGGGTAATATAGTCGTTCCATACATAGGACGAATATACACGCTTCAATACTTTGGAGTGGGCTTTCTCAAGATTGTGGGGGTTCTCCCAAAAATCTCCTAGTCCCAAATTACTAAACCATCTAGATACGTGTTTGACCAAGGGGATAGAGGCTGATTTGGGGCACTTTAACAGATCTAAAAGTGAGTTCTTATAAACATCCAGTTCTGGGACGGTCCATAGCCTTACCCTATATAGAAGTGGTCTTAAAATGATTAGGTCGGCTATCCGTCTCAGGCCCAAATCTAAGAACAATGGAATCAGCGGAGTGCTAGGAGGGCAAGCACATAAAGCCATCGCAAAGCCATTCTCTCCAATAGTTATCCGATTGCAGTCGGAAAAGCTGCAGACCTCCGCACCATAGACAGCAGCTCCCTGCAACATAGATCTTAATAGCCGGGGCGACAGTCTTTGCTGTCGTACCCCTATAAAAGAGCAGGATAGATGCTGCACTATGCTGCAAACAACCAGTGCCTTTATGGACCTTTTTCTGCCCAATGCAAATTATCTGTGAGCCTTACACCCAGATAGTCGATGGAACTGACCTCATCCAGGGAATCGTCATCTAAGCAGATGGTACATTTCTTCCGCACTCTAGAGCGAAGTGCCATTATCTTAGTTTTCTTGTGATTCAACTCCAGGCCATAGTCTCGGCAAAATGAATTTAATCTATTTATAAGAATTTGTAGGCCCATAGGGGATTTGGAAATAAGAAGGGAGTTGTCTGCAAAAATAATTGGGATTTTCTGGGTGCACAGGGTGGGAGCATCGTTCTGGCATGCCATCAAGACCTGTACCACCTCATTGATAAAAATAGAAAATAAAAATGGTGCCAGCACACAGCCCTGGCGAACTACCCTATTTATAGGGATTTTGTCTGTAAATTCGCCTAGATTGCCCCATCGCACTTGCGCATTTGTATCTTCATGCAGTCGCTTCAAGAGTTGAATTATATTGGCTGGAGTCCCTATTCTATGCAACACCTCCCATAGCTTTTCTCTTGGTACCAGGTCAAAGGCTGATCTCAAATCAATGAAAGCAGTATATAAAGGTTGTTTTGCAAGAGCTGTATATTTCCAATACAGCACGGCCAGCCTAAAGACCTGATCCACTGTGCTGATCCTAGATCGAAACCCTGCCTGGAGGGGAGAGAGGATCTGCTGTTCCGTGGCCCAGCTCGTAAGTCTGCCTAGGAGTTGCTTTGCAAAAATCTTTTGCAGATTATCTATAAGACTGATCGGCCTGTAATTTGCTGGGAGATTTGCATTGCCGTTTTTATAGATAGGAATAATTTCAGCACCCTTCCATGTCATGGGGATCTGCCCACCTTCAGAAATTTTGTTAGAAAGTGTATTGATGTACCAGGTCCAAATTGCTGGCTCGGATATATAGAGATCCCCTGGTATCTTATCTGGACCTGATGCTTTTCCGGATTTTAGCGAGCGAATAGCCTCAGCTGTTACTTCAATAGAGAAACAGATGTGTCCCTTTGGATTCTGTGGGCCCCCTCCTATAGGAACAATGCCAGAAACCGCATCCGGGAAAGAGGGAGGGTCTTGCCCCTCATCCTGACTGACGGGGGTCACAGGGATGTCAATTTTATCATAAAGACGTGAAAAGTGTTCCACCCATCTTTCAGGTTGTATGTGGTTCCTTAGGCTAGTCCTACCCTCTTTTTCTTGCTTGTACAACAACTCCCAGAACAACATATTATTGTTGGATTCTGTAGCATCCAACAGCTCCTGCCAAATTGTTTCTTCCCAAGATTTTTTAGCTCGTGTGATGGACTCCTTGTATGTGCGTCTGGCTTGTTGTATTTCCCCGGGAATCCCTTCCACAATGGCGATTTTTAACCCAGTCTTGGCCCTATAGCATGATTCATCAAACCATGAATTGTTTGCCGAAGTACCTCCTTGCTGACTTAACCCAACCTTCCTATAAAAGATGCTTTGCAGTTTTGCAACCATATTTTCGTGTATACATAGAAGAGGAATATCCTTAAAGTCGCGATCTTGGTATGGAGCCAAATTATCTATAAAAGATAGGTAGATCTCGCGTAACAGGTAGGGGTTCGAGACCACCTTTGGCCACCTAACCTTCATGGATAGATTATTCAAAGTGAGAGTGGGGACCCTATTAAGTTGGCTGTTCAGGGTTCTACCAAAAACATCCCCTGATATGGAAAGTAACAAGGGATAGTGATCACTTTCACATCTAGCATCCATCTTCATATCCCTCAGCAGGGGCCACAATCTTACGTCAACTAGAAAATAGTTGATTACACTTGTAGTTGTACCTCGTTTGAATGTAGGTGCAGTGTCCAAGTCGGAGGGCATACGACCACTGCAGGCCCTAAGGCCATGCTTCAAACAAAGAGAAGCCAACTGGGACGCTGCACGAGATCGAGAACAAAATCGATCACAGTTCAGCTGTGCGATCCCCCATAATTGATCTTCTTCCTCGGTTAGACCACTGAGTAACACAGAAGGTTCAAAGGTGCAGTTTACGTCCCCAGCTATTATCAGAAAAGATGTTGGTTGTAGAGTATCTAGAAAATCACGTAACTGGTTTAAAATCTGAGATTTTACCCTGCGAGGTACAGATCAGGCATAGACATTGATAACAATTACATTAAAACTCTGTTGAAACGAGATTTGCAACCCCATCAAATCAGCACAATCAAATTTTAAAATCTTATATTCACATTGCACATTTTTGCTTAGTAGCATCAGGAGCCCCCCTTTTGCTTGACCTGTCGGCTTTTCAGATGGTTGGGCAGCTGTATTAAAGGAAAGAAACCCATCTATATTAAACCTCTCCTCAGCCCATGTTTCTTGGAAAAGGCATATGTCCTGAGTATTTATATATGAACACCAGTCGATATCATCTAATTTCCTCCCAAGGCCAGCTAGATTCCATGTCATTATTGATAGACCTTTTCTATCTGGCACAACACTAAGGTGGTCATTATAACCCTGGTGGACGGTGTTAAAGCGGTGTAAGACCGCCAACAGGCCGGCGGTAAAAAATTGGAATTACGACCGTGGCGGAAACCGCCAACAAAGACAGCCACTTTAACACTCCGACCGCCACGGCTGTACAAACAAACAGCTTGGCGGTCACCGCCAACAGACAGGTGGAGGACAAAGTACCGCCCACAGTATCACAACTTACCAATCCGCCACCTTTTCCGGGGCGGATTCACCGTAGCCAAAAACACGGGGGAAACAGGATTTCGGAGGGAAAACGCTCACCTCTACACAACCCAGGAGGAATCCGGACACCATGGAACCAGAGCTGCAGATGTTGCCAGCCCTTATCTTCTTGCTCCTCTACCAGGAGCACGAACGCCGGCGGCGAAGACAACGGTGAGTACTGCACCTACGACACAGGGGAGGGGGGGAAACAGGGACACACACACACGTAACACCCCCACCACCACCCTCACCCACGACAACACACACACTAATACAGCATGCTACATTATAGTTACACCTCCCAACCCCCCCGGAAGAATACAAAGACAAAATAAAATGAGTGTAACCATTGAAATATATTAAAATCAAGTACACAAAAATATATATATAAACTATAAACTAAATATACACCAAGCTTAGTAGTCCAGGTAGTGCTCCAATAAAGTCCTTGGAACACTGGCCCACACGGTATGGGCGAGGCCCACACAAGATCCCCGACCATGACGGAGAGAACACTGCAGGGGCATCAGATAGTAAGAAAACTGGCACCTCTGGGGGATGGAAGGGGGGCAACTCAGCCGGTTGCGTGCATGACGCCAAATCCACGAGAGGGCCACATGCCCACTGTTCCATCCTGGGGAGTGCAAAACCACAGTCTCAAAAGTCTCTACAGTGGGTGGGTTGCCCACTGTTCCATCCTGGGGAGTGCAAAGCCACAGTCTCACAAGTCTCTACAGTGGGTGGGTTGCCCACTGTTCCATCCTGGGGAGTGCAAAGCCACAGTCTCACAAGTCTCTACAGTGGGTGGGTTGCCCACTGTTCCATCGGGGAGTGCAAAGCCACAGTCTCTCAAGTCTCTACAGTGGGTGGGTTGCCCACTGTTCCATCCTGGGGAGTGCTAAGCCACAGTCTCACAAGTCTCTGCAGTGTGTGGGTTGCCCACTGTTCCATCCTGGGGAGTGCAAAGCCACAGTCTCTCAAGTGGATGACAGTCTCCACTGGTTCTGGAGGGGCCATGGTGCCCAGAGTGCTTCATCCTGCTAAGGACTGAGGTAGTGAATGGATCGCTCCACTGGTTCTGGAGGGAGCATGGTGCCCAGAGTGCTTCATCCTGCTAAGGACTGAGGTAGTGGATGGATCTCCCAACTGGTTTTGGAGGGGGCATGGTGCCCTGAGTGCTTCATCCTGCTAAGGACTGAGGTAGTGGATGCACCTCTCCACTGGTTCTGGAGGGGGCATGGTGCCCAGAGTGCTTCATCCTGCTCGTGACGGACTCAGTAGCGTCAGTGCTCTGAGCGCTCATGGGCCAGCGGTGCTTGTGGCGGCGGTGTCCTGTTCAGCGGTGCTTGTGGCGGCGGTGCCCTGTTCAGCGGTGCTTGTGGCAGTGGTGTCCTTTGCAGTGACTCAGTTGCTGGCTGTCCTGTCTGGCCCAGCGGGGCTGGTACTGGCGGTCCTCTCTGGCCCAGCGGGGCTGGTGCTGGCAGTCCTCTCTGGCCCAGCGGGGCTGGTGCTGGCAGTCCTCTCTGGCCCAGGGGGGCTGGTGCTGGCGGTTCTCTCTAGCCCAGCGGGGCTGGTGCTGGTGGTCCTCTCTGGCCCAGCGGGGCTGGTGCTGGCAGTCCTCTCTGGCCCAGGGGGGCTGGTGCTGGTGGTCCTCTCTGGCCAAGCGGGACTGGTGCTGGCAGTGGCCTCTTGGGCAGCAGGGCAGGTGCTGGCGGTGGCCTCTTGGGCAGCAGGGCAGGTGCTGGCAGTGGGCTCTTGGGCAGCAGGGCAGGTGCTGGCGGTGGCCTCCTGGGCAGTAGGGCAGGTGCTGGCAGTTGCCTCTTGGGCAGCAGGGCAGGTGCTGGCGGTGGCCTCTTGGGCAGCAGGGCAGGTGCTGGCGGTGGGCTCTCGGGCAGCAGGGCAGGTGCTGGCGGTGGCCTCCTGGCAGCAGGGCAGGTGCTGGCGGTGGCCTCTTGGGCAGCAGGGCAGGTGCTGGCGGTGGGCTCTCGGGCAGCAGGGCAGGTGCTGGCGGTGGCCTCCTGGGCAGCAGGGCAGGTGCTGGTGGTGGGCTCTTGGGCAGCAAGGCAGGTGCTGCCGGGGGGCTCCTGGGCAGTGGGGATGATGGCGGTATTCTCCGCCGTGCTGCCCTTCCCAGACCTGCTGACTTTCTTGTGGCCCTTCCCCAACTTGGAAGGTGTCGCAGCTGACTCCACACTCCCACCTGTACCTCTGGGAGTGGCTTTGGTGGCTGGAGTCTTCCCCATCTCCAGCCGGGCACTGGCCAACTTTAGATGCTTCACAGGTGGGCGACTGTGGCTAGACACAGGGACAATGGCTGCCACCAGTGCTGAGGCCAGAGTCTGAAAAGCTCGCTGAAGGGCCGCCTGACCATAATGAATGCCCGCCAGGAATGCATTTGTTTGTTGCAACTGCCTTTCTACACCCTGGATGTCATTCAAAATGGTAGACTGCCCAACAGTGAGGGACCTGAGGAGGTCAATGGCCTCTTCACTGAGGGCAGCAGGGGTGACTGGGGCAGGGCCTGAGGTGCCTGGGGCGAAGGTGATGCCCACCCTCCTGGGTGAGCGGGCACAGGGCAAAGGCTGAGGGGCTGCTGGGAGGGCGGTGCTGGTAGGGGGGGTGGCGGCTGTACCTGTAGATGCGGGGGCACAGATGTTGCCGCCACCACAAGGGAGCTCCCATCAGAGGACGAGTCCGTGTCACTGGTGTCAGTTCCTGTCCCCGCCGTGGAGCTCCCCTTGCCCTCCGTCCCACTGGTGCACTCCGACTCCGTAGTCTCGCCCTCCAGGACCATGTGGGATGCAGCTCCCTCCTGCTCCATTGCCACTGCTCCTCCGCCTGATGATGCTAATGCACACAAGAACAGGGAGACCACAAAAAGGGGGGGACGACATAAGAAAGACATGTTGAGTGCATGCATTACCGCTACCGTTGGCGGACACGACAGACACAGAAGCCCCCTGCACTATACCGCGCACTTGGCCTCCACTGTTCAATCCCTGGGACATGGTCTACAAGGCTATGGACGACATCTGCGCACATCGATTTCACAGGAGCCTGACTAGGTGTACTTGGCACTCTACACAGGTGGGGTGGGGTGCCACAGGCTCTGCCAGCACAAGGGGACCTTGCCTCCTATACTCGCCGTGGCCTAGGGAAACCCAAAGCCCACTTCCTCCACCCATACACCTCCACTGCGCGCAAAATCAGCAGAATGAGAGTGTACTCACCCCCTTGTGGCTGCTGTGATGCCCCCAAGGGCCCACCCAACTCTGGGTACCCCACTGCCAGGATCCTGAACATCAGGGGGGTCATGGTGCGATGGGCACCCCTCCCACGTTGGGAGGCCATCCCCAGCTGGGCCTCCGCCATCTTCTTGCTCCAGCGGCGAATGTCCTCCCATCTTTTACGCAGTGGGAGCTCCGTCTGTGGTAGACCCCCAGGGTCCGGACGTCCTTGGCGATGGCACGCCAAATATTTTTTTTCTGGTGGGTGCTGACCTACATGAATTGTACAGGGGGAAAAGAAAAGTTATTACCAAATGCACCGTCACAGTCATTGGCCCCATCCCTACCCTTGCCATTATGCACATACACTCACCGTCGTTTCATGCACGCCTCAATCTCCCCCCCATCTTTCATCCACCCAACTCCACATAGGCATAGCCCATACAGCATGCTCCCAGTGTATTTACCTGTTTGTCTGGAGGACCATAGAGTAGCGTGTACTGGGGGAGGACCCCATCGACGAGTTTCTCCAACTCCTCCGATGTGAAGGCAGGGGCCCTTTCCCCAGTCGCACGAGCCATTGTCTCTTCCAGACCGAGGTCACAGCAGCACTTGCAGTGTAGGTCCTATCCTGTCGAAGATCAGGTATTGAGTGATTGAACGGATAGAAAATGGCAGTCAAGTCCGCAGCGCTGCGTAACGTCACCGCCGGCGTACAACGTCATTGGCTCCTGGGACCCATAGGGTCCAATGTTAACCAATGCAGCATTGCGCCGCGGTCTTCGACCGCCTACCGCGACGGTGTACAACGCCAGCGCAGTTACCTCATATCCCATGGTCCCACTTTACAGGTCAGGCAGCTGCCATTTCAGGGGCCCACATGGCTTAATTTTTAACTGTGTCACACATACCTAGGCCTAGCCTCAACACACATACAGGCCAAATATCGGATTATGATTCGTGTTCTGTGTAAGCTGTGTTTACGTACCTTTGAGTTGTTTGACTCTGTGCTCGCTGTTGTCTTTCATAGGCACTGTCCGCTGGGACATGTGAGGCAATGGCGGCATCCTCCGGTGTACAGACCGCTGGTGGACCTGTCGACAATGGAGGAAAGACATGTGATCATCACCTACAGGCTTGACCGTGCCACAATCCAGGAATGGTGTGCCCAGTTGGAGCCAGACCTGATGTCAGCTATCCTCCATCCCATAGGAATCCCCCCTCAAGTGCAGGTGCTGTCAGTACTCCATTTCCTTGCAAGTGGGTCATTTCAAACAACAGTGGCCATAGCATCAGGGATGTCCCAGCCCATGTTTTCCAACGTGTTGTCCAGAGTGTTGTCTGCCCTGCTGAAACACATGCGGAGCTACATCGTTTTCCCTCAGCTGGAGGATTTGCCTACAGTGAATGGAGACTTCTATGCCCTGGGACATATCCCCAACATCATAGGTGTCATTGATGGGACACATGTGGCTTTGGTCCCCCCCGCAGGAGTGAACAGGTGTACAGAAACCGGAAGAGTTATCATTCCATGAATGTGCAGATGGTGTGTTTGGCAGCCCAGTACATCTCCCATGTGAATGCCAAGTGCCCTGGCTCAGTGCATGATGCTTACATCCTGCGGAATAGCAACATCCCTTATGTGATGGGTCAACTCCAGAGGCACTATTACGTGAGCACCTGGAAGGAAGTCAGTGGGAATGATTGTCTGGGTCTGGGGATATCACTCCAGGTTAGTATGTGTCTAACAGTTGTACCTCGCCATTTCCAGGTTACCCCAACCTGTCGTGGCTACTGACCCCAGTGAGGAATCCCAGGACAAGGGCAGAGGAACGCTACAAATGAGGCCCATGGGCGAACACGGTGGATAATAGAGTGGACCTTCGGCCTCCTGAAGGCCAGGTTCAGGTGCCTCCATATGACAGGTGGATCCCTATTCTACTCACCAAAGAAGGTGTGCCAGATCATCCTAGCCTGCTGTATGCTTCACAACTTATCTTTGCGATGACAGGTGCCTTTTCTGCAGGAGGATGGTCCAGATGGTGATGTTGTTGCAGCTGTGGAGCCTGTGGACAGTGAAGACGAGGAAGCAGAAGAAGTGGACATGGACAACAGAAACTCGGTGATCCAACAATATTTCCAGTGAGACAAAGGTAAGAATACAAACCTGCCTACTACATGTACTTTAACACTACTACCTCTCTACTGTCCTTCGTTTTCACCCAGTGTATGGTCACTGAGTTGTCACTTTCCCTTACGATTTTACAGGTGTGGGTCCCACTGTGTGACATCTGCTTTGACTCCTCATGGTCTAGAGCTGTGTGACATAGGTATGTTGACATTACAATTGAAAGAGCATTTTGCCACAGTAATTGCTAATACACTATTCCGAAATCACAGACTGACTCCAGATTGTTTTGTGCTTCAAGGTTGTTTATTTAAGTGCTCAATATTGGAGGGGGTTGTAAAATGGTGAGGGGTGATGATGGAGGAGTGTCCATGGCAGAGTCCAGTCTATTAGTCACACAGGTGCATTGCCCAAATGGGCATAGGAAGTGGAGCTGGGGAAGTTTAAGGATGGACAGGATGACAAAGTGGGACAGAAGGATGACATTCAGGGTGGTCTCATTTCTTGGCTGGGTCTTGGCATCGTTTTCGGTCTTTGTCCTGGATCTCAGGGACCATTTGTGGGGTGGTTCTCCCTCTGCAGGGGCTGGGGTGCTGGTGTGGTGGTTCTGTGGCGGTGCCTCCTGTCCATTAGCGCCGGCGGAGGTGGTGGGCAGTTCATCGTCCATGCAAGTGTCGGGGGCCCCTTGTTGTGCCACAGTGTCCCTCCTGGTGTTGAGTACTTCCTTCAGCACCCCTACGATGGTGCCCAGGGTGGAACTGATGGCTCTGAGTTCCTCCCTGAAACCCAAATACTGTTCCTCCTGCAGGTGCTGGTTCTCCTGAAACTTGGCCAGTACAGTTGCCATCGTCTCCTGTGAGTGGTGGTAGGCTCCCATGATGTTGGAGAGGGCCTCGTGGAGAGTGGGTTCCCTGGGCCTGTCCTCCCCATGTCACACAGCAGCCCTCCCAGTTCCCCTGTGTTCATGGTCCTCCGTCCCCTGGACCGTGTGCCCACTACCACTGCCCCAAGGTCCCTGTTGTTGTTGGGGTGGTGGGTTAGCCTGGGTTTCCTGTAGTGGTGGACACACTGCTGCTTGACGTGTCCTGGGGACAGAGGTATGGGCCCGCTGGGTGGGTGCTGTGCTGGTGTTTCCAGAGGGGGGAAGGTCTGTGGTGGCCTGTGACTGTGTCAGGGGAACCGACTGTTCAGAGGTCCCCGATGGGCCGGGCTGGTCATCTAGATCCAGTTGGACAGAGCTGCTGTCATCACTGTGGGCCTCTTCTGTTGGTGGTGTGGACATGTGTGGACCCTCCTGTCCAGTGACATTGGGTAGGGGTCCTGCAGGGGTATAAAAGGATGTTTATTACATCTGTGTGTGCCATGGTGTGGAATGGGTGGGTGTCCGTGTACGCCAGTGCTTGCATTCCTGTGTAGGACCTTGTGTGATGATGGTTTAGTGGGGTGTATGGGTATGTGCAGTGGGCATGCTTTGGTGATGGGTGTCCATGCTTTGTTGTTGCATGCAGGGCTTGGTGTTGGGATGTGTGGGTTGTGATAGTGGAACATTTGTGAGGAGTAGGAGTCATGGGGGTGAGGGTGAGGGTGGGGGTATGTGATGGCACGCAGGTAGTGTGGGGGATGTAATAGTTAAGATTTGACTTACCAGAGTCCATTCCTCCATCTACTCCTGCGAGGCCCTCATGATGCAGAATCGCCAAGACCTGCTCCTCCCATGTTGTTTGTTGTGGGGGAGGAGGTGGGGGTCTGCCGCCAGTGTGCTGAACCGCAAGGTGGTGTCTTGAGACCACGGAACGCACCTTCCCCCGTAGGTCGTTCCACCTCTTCCTGATGTCATCCCGATTTCTTGGGTGCTGTCCCACTGCGTTGACCCTGTCCTGTCCTGTGCTATAGCTCCATCTTCCTAGCTATGGAGGTGTGCTGCACCTGTGATCCGAATAGCTGTGGCTCTACCCTGATGATTTCCTCCACCATGACCCTGAGCTCCTCCTCAGAGAACCTGGGGTGTCTTTGCCGTGCCATAGGGTGGTGTGGGTGATGTGTGGGGTGGTGTGTGAAATGATAGGTGGGGTGATATTTAGTGGTGTGTTGTGTGAGGTGCGTGGAAGTTATGTGGGTGATGGTATTGTGTGCTTTTGGATGCTTGGTAGTTGTTTGTGGTGTCTCTCTCTGGCCTTTATTCGGGATTTTTGGTCGTAGGGGTTTGTGGGTGATGTGGGTGTGTGTTTTATATTGTATTGGGTGTGTCGGAGTGGTGTGTGTATGTGTATCAGGTGTGTGTGTTTCGAATTGGCCAATGTGGTAGTGTTTTGTACAAGTGTGTGTATTTTGAGCGCGGATTCGTGTGTTGTGATAGTGTGGGCGTATTTCTGTTGGCGTGACGGTGGAGGTTTTGTTTTTGCCAGTTTATCACTGACCTTTGGTGTTGCGGACTTGTGTGGGTGTCTCAATTTTGGCGTATTCCGTGCTGTGGGTAATATTAGCTGTGACGGAGTTCCGCTGCGGTGTGTTGGCGGTCTTCTGCACGGCGGTAAGCAGCTTTTACCCCCAATGTTGTAATGAGGGCCTATGTGTCTGGAAATTAGTATCCTCTGGAATTAACTCATTAATAGTAGGGCCATCAAAATCAGTCAAGAGTGGTTCCTCTAGGCTATCCCCTGAAATAGCTTCCTGAGCTGTGGGCAGTCATACAGAATTAATCTGAGTAGGCTCACTACACCCTAGTTGATACCTTGCAATATCACAGCATGAAAGGCTATTAGTCGGAGCCTGGCCTACTTCGTCTATTACTGTTTCTAGGGTAATACCTCCCTTACTTCGCCCCCTGAGATGGCGTGTACGTACGTTGAATGCCATAAGGCTCTCAACCAAGGTTCTATCGTGGAACTCAATTGAGATTACGTCATAATTCAACCCCAAGCTGCTCCACCGTTTGGCTTTAGAAATATTCGGACGTATGACCGATAAACAGTTCCGTTGGTGTTGTAGCCAGTAGGTAACTTTGTTGACTCTGGACTCATGGTCCTGAAAGAGCCCCGGTAGCAGCTTCGGGACGTTGTTCAGAAAAAGAGTGTTGGACCCAGGCTTGGTGCTTTGAACATTTGACAGTGTAACTGAACCTCTGGGGGCTCTCTGGGAGGGAATATCACAAATAGAATCAGAGGTGAAAAGGGGTGCAAGTGGCCTCCTAACATTAGAAGAAGAGCGAAACCCCTTGCATGAGGAGTTATCAATCGCTTTGCACCTCCTAGTTGACAAATAGTTTGACGAGTCAAGAGGGCGACCAATGGGGGCGGCATGAGTTATCGTAGCGACCCCCTCAGTGAAGGTATTTTTTGAGGTATTTTTGTTCCTTTGGTGGTGAATTGCTTGGCACCTGTGTGCAGTCGAGCTAGATGGAGTCGAGTCAGTTGCTATAAATCCACCCTTCACCCCTTCTCCTCTTGAGTAGCATTTGCATTCACACGGATGTACTGTCCTTTCCTGCAGAGTTTTAGCTAATTGTAAAACCAGGGTCCTAACTTTGTCCACTCTCTGCAGTATAAGAGACACGTTGGTCTCAGTAGGAAATTGCTCCGAAAGAGGAGCAAGGATGGAAACGAGTGGACAAATGGTATCCTCTTTATTGAGCTCAGCTGCAGAGAGTTTGTGAACCCTAAGTATGTCTCCCTCCTCAGCTAGGGCCTCGAACCGATTTCTACAGGGTATGTTTGGAATCAGATTTATCACAGGTCTTAATGGAATGGCTGGAATAGGTGTACTTCCATCCTCTTCTGCTTGGGGTGGCCCTCTTCTAAATAAAGAATCAGTAGCAGTGGTCATTGGTCCTTTAAATGAGGGGGGGGGGATATTGAAAGTATTTGATGGAGCCCCTCCTCTATTAGTCAAAGTTACATGGTCCAAGACTTTATCCTTCTGCTTTTTTTTTTATTGAAAAAGTCTTGGATTCTCCCAGGATGAGCTAAAGCCTTCTTTGGAGGCAGGGCTCCATTGTTGCCCACTGTGCAATTTAAAATGGCCTCCACTTCTTCGAATAACCGATCTATCTCCTCAAAAGGTTTGTGGTTACTTCATTTAGTCTTAGTTACTGGTTTCCTAAAACGCTTTTTCTGCTTTTTAAAATCAATCAAAGGGTCCAATGGATCTACAGCTTTCCTCTTCCCCATATAGCCGGTAAAAACTGGCAGCAACACAGTAAGATTAGGGTACTTTTAATCCATATGTGATAAATATATCAGCAATGTAAGAGAATGGGCCCAGCCCGGCCTTAGTCGGTCGAAGACGGGCATAGACGGGCCCGTCTTGGCCCAGTCTTCACCCGGGCACACAGCCGGGCGCGTCCGGCACACGTCCCGCGTTCCGTGAGGTGCGTGCCTTCTTTATAGTGTGGAGGGCGGGCCGGGAATGGCTTCCGTAACCCCGGCAACCACGGGCAGCAGGCAGCAAACATGTCCAGCGAGGGGCGCGCCTTCTTTATAGTGAGGAGGACGGGCCGGGAATGGCATCCGTAACCCCGGCAACCACGGGCAGCAGGCAGCAAACACGTCCCGCGAGGGGCGCGCCTTCGTTATAGTGTGGAGGGCGGGCCGGGAATGGCATCCGTAACCCCGGCAACCATGGGCAGCAGGCAGCAAACACGTCCCACGAGGGGCGCGCCTTCTTTATAGTGTGGAGGGCGGGCCGGGAATGGCGTCTGTAACCCCGTCAACCACAGGCAGCAGGCAGCAAACACATCCTGCGAGGGGCGCGCCTTCTTTATAGTGTGGAGAGCGGGCCACGAATGGCATCCGTAACCCCGGCAACCACGGGCAGCAGGCAGCAAACACGTCCCGAGAGGGGCGCACCTTCTTTATAGTGTGGAGGGCGGGCCGGGAATGGCGTCCGTAACCCCAGCAACCACGGGCAGCAGGCAGCAAAAAATTTGGTAATAGAATTTGCGATTTTGAAGAAACCGCTATTACCGAATCGCAAATGTGATACATGTCACTTTGCAAGTCGGATATAGCAATTTCTTAAAAATCGCTATTTCCGAATCGCAAAGGGCCTTGATGATACATCTGGCCCCAAATCCCAACCGCTGATTACCAATGTTAGAAATGGGGTGTTTGATTGGCAGTCAGGTTACCCCCGTCCAAGCAAGGGCCCTCACTCTAGTCAGGGTAAAAGAGAATCACCCTCAGCTAACCCCTACACGAGTCTGGCACGAGCAGAAGGGTTAACTTCAGAGTGCTAGGTGTAAAGTATTTGTACCAACACACCCAGAAACTTAATGAAAACACTACAAAATGACACAACACAGGTTTAATAAAATAGAGAATATTTATCTAAACAAAACAAGACCAATATGACAAAACTCCACAATACACAAGTCAAGATATCAATTAAAAAGCAAAAAGAGTCTTCATGTATGTTTAAACACAATGCTAATGCTGTTAGCGTGAAACTGTACCTTGGTGCATCAAAAATAACCCTGCACGGGCGAGTGTGCATCAAAAAGGGCTTGCGATGCGTCGATTTCACTCACAAGCGAGAACTTGCGTTGTTTCACTTTTCGTCGGGTCGGGCGCGTCATTTCTTCTCTGCATGAGAGCGATGCATCGATTCGGTCAGCAATCTCGGGTGCGGGCAGGACTTGTGTTGTTTTTACACACCCTGTGGTGTTTGTGTCGGAAATCCAGCCACACTATGATCCGAAAACCACACAGTGCAGGTTGCGATCTCACCAGCCTCCGTCAGCGATGCTGTGTGCCATTTCTCCAGCTCCGTGCATCGATTCTTCGGTTGCGTTACAAACGAGCGTCGATTTTCAGCCACGAAGCTGGCTGCGCATTTTTTCCAGCTGCAGATCGGAGTTGCGTCGATCTTTTCCCCTCACAGCGTTCTGTGTATGGATTTCTTCCTCTTAGGCTGCCAACTTCTCCTTTCAGGGTCCCAGGAACTGGTTGGGCACCACAGGGCAGAATATGAATCTCTCCAGAGACCCCAGATGCTGGCAGAGAGAAATCTTTGCTGTCTCTGAGACTTCAAACAACAGGAGGCAAGCTCCAAATCAAGCCCTTGGAGATGTTCACAAGATGGAAGGCACACAAAGTCCAGTCTTTGCCCTCTTCCTCTGGCAGAAGCAGCAACTGCAGGATAGCTCCACAAAACACAGTCACAGGCAGGGCAGCTCTTCTTCCTCAGCTCTTCAGCTCTTCTCCAGGCAGAGGTTCCTCTTGGTTTCCAGAAGTGTTCTAAAGTCTGTGGTTTTGGGTGCCCTTCTTATATCCATTTTGCCCTTTGAAGTAGTTCTAGTTCAAAAGGAAGTCTCTATTGTGAAATCCTGCCTTGCCCACGTCAGGCCCCAGACACTCACCAGGGGGTTGGAGACTGCATTGTGTGAGGGCAGGCACAACCCTTTCAGTTGTGAGTGACCACTCCTCCCCTCCCCCCTAGCACAGATGGCTCATCAGGAAATGCAGACTACACCCCAGCTCCCTTTGTGTCACTGTTTAGTGTAAGGTGCAACCAGCCCAACTATCAAACTGACCCAGACAGGGAATCCACAAACAGGCAGAGACACAGAAATGGTATAAGCAAGAAACTGCTCACTTTCTAAAAGTGGCATTTTCAAACACACAATCTCAAAATCAACTTTACTAAAAGATGTATTTTTAAATTGTGAGCTCAGAGACCCCAACCTCCACATGTCCATCCGCTCCCAAAGGGAATCTACACTTTAATCAGATTTAAAGGTAGGCCCCAGGTTAACCCATGAGAGGGACAGGCCTTGCAACAGTGAAGAATGAATTTAGCAATATTTCACTGTCAGAACATACAAAACACATTACTATACGTCCTACCTTAACCATACACTGCATCCGTCCCTTGGGGCTACCTATGGCCTACCTTAGGGGTGTCTGACATGTAAGAAAAGGGAAGGTTTAGGCCTGGCAAGTGGGTACACTTGCCAAGTTGAATTTACAGTTAAAACTGCACACACAGACACTGCAATGGCAGGTCTGAGACATGATTACAGAGCTACTTATGTGGGTGGCACAACCAGTGCTGCAGGGCTACTAGAAGTATTTGATTTACAGGCCCTGGGCACCTCTAGTGCACTGTACTAGGGATTTACTAATAAATCAAATATGCCAATCAATGATAAACCAATTACATACACATTTTGTAAAGGAGCACTGGCACTTTAGCACTGGTTAGCAGTGGTGAAGTGCCCAGAGTAACAAAAACAGCAAAATCGGAGTCCAGCACACATCAACAACCTGGGAAACAGAGGCAAAAAGTTAAGGGAGATCACGCCATGGATGAAAAGTCTAACAACTTAGACAATAATGTCTCAACTGGCCAAGGTTAGCCTTATTGTCTCTCATTTGGGGGGCTTGTTAGGAAGGTGGCTTTCTTCTAGCATGGTTACCCCCATTTTTGACCTGCTTGTCAGTGTTTGTCAGTGTGTTTTTACTGTCTCACTGGGATGGGGGGGATGGTGCTGCTACTGCTCGAACAGCCAGGTCTTGAGAAGTTTCCTGAAGGTAAGGAGGTCTTTGGTCTTGGCAGGTGAGTGGGAACTGCCTGCTCTGAAAAGATGAAATAAAAACATTTCATTTTTTGTTTTCGAAATGCATCTCGTTTTCCTTTAAGCAATTACAAAAAAAGAAAACTGCTTTATTTAAAAGCAGTCACAGACATGGTGGTTTGCTGTCTCCAACAGGCCACCATCCCTGTGAGGGCCACCATTCCCAAGGGGGTCCCAAATTGCGACCTATCTCATGAATAATCATGAGCTGGGCATTTGCGACCCCCTTGCGAATCGCTAATAGTGTCATTGGCACTATACAAAATTCAGTTTTGAGACTTGCAATTTGCGAGTCACAAAACCAAACGTTGGTACATGTGGCCCCTAGGGACAGTAGTGAAGCAGAGCAGAGAACAAAGCAAAAGGAGCACTAAGGGACTAAGGGACAGTAGTGAAGCAGTGCAGGGAGCAAGCAAAGCAAAAGGAGCACTAAGGGACAGAAGTGAAGCAGAGCAGAGACCAAAGCAAAGCAAAAGGAGGAGAGAGGCAGAAGGTAGCCTAGTAGGAAAGCAGAGCTCTCCCACTAGATACCAGGGATGAGGTGCAGGCAGAAGCCTGCGGGTGAAAGAGGGCCTTGAACTCCTGACAGGGGTCAGGAGTTCAGAGGAGCCAGGGAAAGGGCTCTACTTACAGGGTGGAGCCACCAGAGGCAGAGCAGTGTCTAACCTTCAGTTACTGAATACTAGGTGCAAAGTTACTGTGTGTGAGAGCACCCTTGCACTAGCAAATGTGCCCCCACGTTGTCCAGGACCAATTTCCCAGACTTCTAGAGTGTGGGGATACCATAATAAACCTGCCGTACATATATGTCAATACATATATGTAGCTTCACAATGGCAACTCCGAATATGGTCATATGAGGTATTGAAGATTATAAAATTTAACCCCCAATCCAAATCTGGTATTGGGGGGCCAATTTCATGCATCCTTGGGGCTCCGCCATGGACCCCCACTACTGCCAAACCATCTCTCTGAGGTTTCGACTGCAGCCCCAACTCCTGCCACCCCACAGACAGGTTTCTGCCCTCCTCGCAATTGAGCAGCTTAATCCCAGGAAGGCAGAACAATGCATTTCCTTTAGGAGAGGGGTGTTATACCCTCTCCTGTTGGAAATAGGTGTTACAGCCATGGAGGGTTATCCTCCCAGAGCCTCTGGAAATCCTTTGAAGGGCACAAACTGTGCCCTCCTTGCATAATCCAGTCTACACCAGTCCAAGGACCCCCCAGTCCTGGCCCTGGCGTGAAACTGGACAAAGGAAAGGGGAGTGACTACTCCCCTGTCCATCACCACCCCAGGGGTGGTGCCCAGAGCTCCTCCAGAGTATCCCTGGCATTAGCCATCTTGGATTCCAAGATGTGGGGACCCTCTGGGAGCATCTCAGTGGCTAGTGTCAGCAGGTGACGTCAGAGACCCCTCCTGATAGGTGCATACCTGGGTAGGTAGCCAATCCCCCTCTCAGGGCTATTTAGGGTCTCTCCACTGAGTGTTTCCTCAGATTCCGTTGGCAAGACTCCACCAGGACTCCTCTGCAATCTCTGCTTCAGCTTCCTACCATCAGATCAACCGTGGACTGCTCCAGCAACCGCTGTAACTGCAACAAAGTATCCAGGAAGGCTACCGTGACCTGCAACTTCAGCTCCAGCTAGCAACTACAAATGTTTCCAGGTTGTGCATGCTCTTAGGACTGCCTGTCTTTATTCTCCATCAGAAGAACTGAAGGAATCTCCCGTGGAGTGACGGAGTAAAGGTCAAGTTAGAAGAAAAGTCTAACTTTATGACTTTCATTATTCACTTATGAGTCGCATCCTTATGACTGCGGAGTTTACGCTCTAGGGGTGGAGAATCCATACTTAGGCTGGAATACCAGTTGTACAACCAAAATAGCACAAAACAAATCACTGAAAACATAAAATAGTTACATGTATGCACTGGACAGTTAAATATGTGTATGTGTAAAGTGTGTATTGCAGTGGTAAATGTTCTGGCAAAAACACACACCACTACAAGAAAGTTAAAAAACATGACAAGTTAAAAAAAAAAAATCCCTTCTACAGTTGCACATTTAATCCTCAGTCAAGGGTCATATAATGTCTTCCATAAACAGACGAACTGTGAATGCAATATACCACTCTAAATCAATGAACAAACATCAGATTCCTAAGTTTCTCCCAAAGACACCACAAACATCCGTCAGTGCTTACCATCCTCCCACTGAGCTCCAGCTGAAACGTTAGCCAATCTCAGCCTGGCTGCATACTTAAATTCAGAGCTGCCACACACAAACCCTTTCAGACCTTACAACATGTCACTGAATGTGTTTAAGGGCTGCCCTTTGTCATGCTACAGAATGATGCGAGGAGGAGAGCAGAGAGGACTTTTAGATAAAAGATGAACCTTTTCGGGATTTCAAGTCAAAATTTCCCCCTTATATCATCTTGGAGATGGTTTCTGAGTGGGAGCAGGATCTTTACTTAGTGACCTGCCACTCCCATGCCATTCCATGCTATGTCAAGATCCTAGTAGCTATCCATTTCTTTACTACTGGGTTATTTCAGAGGGTGTCCATTGACATTGTGGACATTTCTCAGGCACACCAGTCTTGATAACTGCATCAAGTTCTGAGCAGCAAAAATAGGAGAGTGCATGCATATGTAGGTTTGCCACACACACTGGCAGGAAGGCAAAAGGTTGCTAGGGATGTCTACCGCTTTTCTCACTTCCCATATGTGGCTGGTGAAATTGATTTCTATCATAAGGCAACTTAGCCCCCTCACCACAATGCACACATTTTCCACAACAGACACTGCTGGCACTCCATCGAAGAGCAGAGTCTGTGTGATGCCAGTGGCTGCTTTACAGCTATGCATGCAGTGACCCCAGGTAGTACACATGACACCTACTTATTCCATAGGTCACCACTTGCCCAGCGGCTGGCAGAGGAAGAATTTAGCAACATGTGGCTTCTGGGTAAGTACTCAAGCAACAGACAACTTAGCATATATAGACAGCCATCAAAATTTAATATTTCTTGTGATGCGTACATGATGCCAATAGAACCTGCATGTACCATTTCATACATTAATAACTTTACAAATTCAATAGGGACATGCACCAAAATGTGTAAATTGTCTTCCACAGGTGATACTGCATATCCATTCTCCCCTCATCTCCTCACACCATACAGACGTGCAATCACTGTACTTCAGCCTACAGATATATGTGAAACAGAACATTTTACAATTAGGTGTCTGCCTTAGATTCTTGAGATACTCATACTCCGAACAAGCACACCTTCCCCACTGATTATATTAGGTTTTCTGTGTGGCAGACTGTACTTTGTCAATGTCTCTTACACATATATTTGACATTGGGGTGCCAGGCAGTGTTGGAAACTTAATGATCATCTGGACAGTGCAGAAAACCACATCATATTTAAAAAAAATGCAATATTATATTATATTAATTACAAAAGCAATATGATGTCATTGTTTGATGTGCAGTAGTTCTGGTGCTGACATCATGCCTGAGTAACAAAAGTAAACTTACGCTTCTGCGTTACTGTACTATTGTTTGCTATTCACAAAGAGAGTTACAACTAGCATCATTACAAGTGTGGAATCTACACAGGTGTTTTTTCTGTGCAGAGACTCCACACTCTTAACATAACATAAAGTGTAAGTTCTGGCATGGCTGGTGGCCACTCACAACCAGCCTGCCACTATCAGAAATTATTCTGGACTCCTGGAGTGAGAACCTTTTTCTCATAGGAACCATAACACAAAGCCTTTCCAGGATGGAGGTTTCACACCTCCTCCCCCAAGCAGGCACCTTGCACCAGCGGTCAGCTTCAAAGTCTTTACTACCTTTAAAATCTGACCTCCATCTCTGCTGCTAACAGCAGATGGCTGCCCAACAGTTTTGCCCCCACTTTAGGTGGGCAAACGGGCAGGAAGACTTGCAAGGGTAGGAGGAATGACCATGCCCAGCCATCACCACCTTCTACCACCCATCTTAAATGGCAGAAAAATAGTCAATCAGGATTAGGGACGTGACCCCTTCCCACAGAAAGTGGTCAGTTAGTCGGTGTAGCCACCCTCAGGTACTCCCCCGAAACCCCCTTAAATGCGGTATTTAGAGGGCATCCTTAGACTAAGAGATTCGATTTGATGGACACAAGAAGACCAGGAACAAAGAAGGCCAGAGGCACGAGAAGGGAAGTCCTGCAACGCAAAGAAAAATTCACCACCCCTACCTGCTGCTCCAAGGATGCGACAATCACCTGTAAACCTGAAGGACTCTACAAAACCCCAGAGCACCTCCAGTCTTCTCAAAATCACCAAGACCCTCCCTTTTGAGTGAAGGCATCAAGGAAACCTTAAGATCCAGAAAAGTGACCAGCTGATGACCAACGAACCAGACTCATTTGCCCAACCACATTATGTACAACAGCCCTAAAGGAAATGACCTGCCACCAAGCCAAGTTTGATGGCACTACTACTCTCCAGGACTGTGGCGTACTACTACCTCTGGTACCGGACCACCAACATCGGACACCCAGAAGGAAAGTCCACTCTAGACTCTCAAAAGCCCAGATGTAAGCACCAGTCAAGAAACTGCAGGACACTCAAAAACCATCCCTAGAACAGTCCTGCTGACCTGCAATTCACCCTCAAAGTTGCCTTCTCCAGACTCCAAGGACTCTAAGACACACAACTCCTGACAAACAGATTTACACTGCACCTGGCCACACTGGCCCCTGCATCAACAAACTATCAGTACTGTAGGGAGCCCTAACCCCTTGTGACCTCCACATTCCAAGGGGACCCACCAGAC
The DNA here is from genome assembly GCF_031143425.1 of Pleurodeles waltl. Taxonomy (NCBI): domain Eukaryota; kingdom Metazoa; phylum Chordata; class Amphibia; order Caudata; family Salamandridae; genus Pleurodeles; species Pleurodeles waltl. The sequence goes on from NC_090437.1 coordinate 1,076,406,080, forward strand.
TTAACTTTAAGTCTAACTTTACAGTTTGTTTCCAAGTGGTCCCCTTCTCCTTTGCACATTGGCTCCAAGACATTCAGCCGCTGTTCCCGCTTGAACTGGGAACCACCCAACGTTCTCCAGCTGGCCCACTGGACACTTCAATGACCTCGACTAAAAAATAGAAGATGACATTCGTGAGAGTATTGTTTGATTTTATATGTATTTTTAATTTTTTTCCCATTGATTCCTGTGGTGCATAATTACGCACAAAAAAAAGAAAATCTTCTAAAATTTGAAGAATCAGTACTAAGAAAGTACTTACCATTTATTGATGATTTTGGTCTTAAACATTTTATTAAAATTCGAAGTATTTTTTTAAACTGGTCTTGGGTTATTCTTCCGATTGTGTGTCCACATTTATTGATACTGTTAATACAACAAATGCTTAGCACATTTCCAAGATAAGCCTAACTGCTCACCCAGGCTACCACAAAGCAGAGCATTAGATGGTCTGCTTTTTACCTCTGGATACTAAAGTGGGGTTGCTTGGGCTCTCTGCACAGTTCACATCATTTTTGTACAATATATAGAGAGCCAGCCTCCTACACTCTCTTTTTCCGTACTTATGTCCCCATCCTTTGACGCAGTTGAGAGTTGCACCTAGAAACATTAACTGCCAACCATTGGATACTCAAAATAGTGTACTGATATCTTATAGATATTTTAAGTTGCCCAGTTCTGTAGACCAGCCTATCACTGGTTCTGTCAAAAGAAAAATATTTGGTAGACTAGTGTTCTTCTCTCACAGCTTCCAATGTTCCATCTTTTTTTCCCAAGAAAAACTCAAAGGGCTAAGCCCAATCATAATTAAATGAAGTACTTCAATATGTTGATATAGTATCTCTAATTTAAATTTGAGGGTATCATTCAGCATCAGGACTCCTGCCTAGCCTGCAAGTGAATTCTCCTACAGAACAGCAAAACATGTAAACTAATTATTCTCATCCTACCACCCTAAAAGTTGTTTAAGTTACTATGTGGCAATTAGATATGGCAGTCCCTCTGCCTTCTCGTTTGATTATTATTAACCTCTCAGGGCTTATTTACATTAGTGCAGTGAAGTACAGTAACCAAATTTCTTAAGCCATGTTCTGCTATGGGGAGAAAACAATGCAGAGCCATATCTAGTCATATATGGCTCTATTGCTCTCTTCCCCAGTGCTGACATACACAAAGACTGCATAGCACCAGGCATACATCTATGCAGATAGCGCAAAGGGATATGCTTGAAGTCTAGCAAACAATGTTTACTTGAAAAGTACGATTCAAGTATGAATTACTATGCTTAGACTAACTATACAACTTTTCAATCAGCATGACGGTGCTATGACAAATACAAACATTTCTCCATTTCTCCTTGTTAATATATGTCTGTAAAAATCATTATTTTTGGTGCAACACTCTGCATATCACTTTTAGAATATAGTTTTTTTTTTATCACAAACTATAGGTTGTAGAGTGGTGTTGCCCATACTCCGCCCATGTGATGCCCCCTTGACATGAGGTAGTGCAAAGCAACACAGATACTTTTAGGGCTACTTTTCAGCATAGAAAAATAATTTGTCATGGAAAGTAAATATTTTATCGACACTTTATGGTCCATTGTGTGACTTCTAATATTCTAATATTTCTTGGCTCTCCGCACCTAAACAATGTAACAGTGATACTTCTGTTCTTCCAATAGTTATATTAGGACCACAAACCATAAGGTAATTGTTGAAAACATTCTTTCATTTACTCCAGATTATTTATGGCTCCTCAGGCGTACTCATAAAGAAGGGCAGCAGGGTAATGTTCTGCATGGTGAAAGTAATAGGAGGTGTTAGATTGACTCTTGTGAGGTATTGCGTGTCAAACCCACTTCAATGATTACTATGAACACGTATTCCCCATTCCATTAAGTTTAATAATTGTACATTTTACACAAAGTTCCCAGTAATCAGTGGTTCTGCTTGGTGATCCGCTGTGTGTGTGTGTGAATCAATGGTGAACAGGGTACAAAAAAGTGGCTTTAGCTGATGAACCACAAGAGAAGCATCATAGTGTGCGAATCACTGGTAAATAAGGTGATTCACTGTGATCATATGGATCACGGAAGAAGCAAAGTCCTGTCCTTTTATGAAGAAAGAAATAGTGGAAAAGGCGTTGTTTGATAAATGGCCATTATATGGCACACCGACTTTATGCTGAAGCTGGATCAGAGAGGCTGCTTTCCTCTGGGGCAACAGGAAGAGGAAACATTTACACTGTTCAGACGGGAAAACTTGAGCACCACACAGTAACCTCATTGAGTTGGAAGCAAGAATTTTGCTTTGTAATAATTTTGCATTCTAACTCCACTCATATAGCTATACACGTTGACAATTGTTCTTTTTTTTACGTACCAGCACATTTTGAGTGGAGGTTTGTAAATTTGGAAACTGGCCATTGTCTGCCCACTCTAAATTGACGGTGGACACATGGCCAAACCTGCGGTGGTCGTTACTCTGTCGGATCATCTGAGGGTATGTGGGCAGCAGGGACACAGTAGAGACTTCTGTATACATCAGTTTGGTGTTGCCTTTTTTCAAAACTCTAGCCTCAATCGGGTCCTCTGTCTTTACTTATAACTGTAATTGGAATCTTGAGACATGTCTAAACACTTATCAGCTTTTGGGGTTTTAAAGTGAAGTTACACAAAGAGTTTCCCTAAGCATCATCATGCAAGCCAAACAATTTCTCTACAATTACTATTTATTTTACTAGCGGATCTTGATGACTCTTCCATTTATTTCACATGCATTATACTCTTCTTGCGCAGTCAGAACGGGACAAACCTTTTTTTACTTATTTGGTAAAGTCCATTAGTTCACTATTTTACATTATACTTAGCACTGAAATAGTGGGTAAGTACGACAGCAAATCTAAGAGAGAAATGTTTCATACTCGAAACAAATACGATTCCAGTTTTATTGTTAACAAGTCAAGAGTATATACCACATATCCAGTCCTTGGCTTCTCTTTCATAAATACTTATCAGGAGCATCAGTTTAAATGGTTCACTTTAAGTTACCAAATTCTAGAAGTCCTAAAATCCAACACTTTAATCTAAACTGAGAAATGGATACACGTTTCATCGTAGAATGGGGATGTGACAAACCCTATCCTCCTTGCTTCATGGTGTCCTTTTCTATTAGGATATTGGCTTCTTCCATGTGAGAATCATCTGAAGCCATTCTCGTCATAGGCACCCATCATTTCCATGTGTTTGCATAGCAGACAATTGTAATGTGTTACCACTTTTTCACTGCCGGACCCTTGTTTATGGTTTGAAGGCACTGCAAACACAGCCAGGCAAAACACAGAAAGAAGTTAAAATAAATCAGTACAAGCAGGCGTTGGCCCTCACTCTCTGCAAGTGACTGACATTCAGTGCTTAATTTGTACTTGTTTCACTTAGTTTTGAGGGCCGGCGCTTATTCTTCTGCCTCAGGCATTTACTGCGAGCAAAAGACACATATGGGAAAAACAAAAAGCGTCACAATGGGAGAAAGCAGAAAGCTGCAAAAGTGAGTTGAAAGGGAAGGGAGCGGCTCTGATTGGATTGAAGAGGCCCGGGGGGGCTTCAGGATTATGCTGCCTCACACATTTAATTGCAAGAGCCGCGTGTTTAAGAGGAGGGTTTTGGGCTTTGGGCACCTTTTTATTTACAAATTAACCACTTCTGACGTACCATGCCACACCCTATACTATCACACCAAGAACAATTTCCAGGAATCCTCTGGAGTGTAAACCTTTCCATAAGCACACCCCGGAGCATGCTAAAACTAAAATCTTGTATTTTAAACCGAGAGGTTTGTACAATTCCTTCAACACATGTTCGGAATCGTGAATTTCCCATGATCTCTTGCTCACTTCATTCTCTCCTCGTTATTATTTGCACCCGACCTTTGTATCCTGGGGCTTCTGCACTGGTCTATGAAAAGAAAAGCCTGGCCAGCCACTGTGTAGCGTTCAGAGGTTTTCAGTGGAATAAATCTCACAACGTACTTGTTTTTCTTTTGTTTCTTGATTAACTGTAGTAAATAACACGGACGTCTTTAGTAGGCGTTGTTAAGTTACTTCTTCCATCAACCTACCAAAGCATGACTTTCTCCCGCCAGCCTTAACAGCAACTGACAGGAGTTTAACTTACAACATTCTGACAGGACTTGACACTCCAACAGAGCCTTGAAATACTGTTTCTTCTACCTCATGCTATGACATTACCCATTTAATTTTCGTATTATTTATAAAATATTGTATACTTACTATATTAATGCGCCTCACAGACCCCTTATATACGGCAGAGAGACACACATCAACAGGACGAAGGACAGGAACTATTTCAGGGGTACATGTTGCGTGACATATTTTCAGACATGGACTCAGCCTCTATCTCGGAGCTTCCACGCCTGCTCTCAACACTGTTTTTGCTACACTATCACCTAAGGAGGGACACTGGTCCAGTGAGAAACTCCCTCTTTGATCCCATTTCTCAATCTTCTCATAGATTGGAGGGGTAGCAGACTTTGCAGACCTTAAAACCACACCAGCATATGACAACATATGAAGTGCTGCTTTAAAGCACGAGTGAATTGAGCAGGACAGGCATCAGTGTAAATACGTATGGCTGAGCTGAAAGTGTCCCCCATTTTAATGAAGTTCAGAGGCTTCACGAGGATAAGCACCTCATCTAATCCTGCACAAGCTCAGTGGGCCACCTAATGACATGAGTTTCACAAAATTGGCAAGCCATTTCAGTTGGGTCACCACGATTTGCGAAGCAAAACTCAATACAATGACCATGATAGAGTCAGTTTTTTACTTGAAACGTGAGAAAAACAACAGTGAAGTCGCGGAAGCTACCTTGGGAAATGGCACAACCTGCAGGACAATAAACAAATACTAAAGAATGATCTATGTGGTTAGGCTTAAAGTTAATACATTTTTTTGCAGAGAAAAAAAGACTTCTTGACAAATAACACCTGACAATTATAATAGGTCACTCACAATGTTGCTATTAGTACGAATGCATTATTTACCAGATGGCTTCTGCATTCACCAAAAAGTGCCTGCATCTACTGCTGAAACCAATGTTTCTCATGCATAGCAAATAAAGTTATTTTCAGACGTGAACCGAAACCTCAAATTAACAAAATCATGAAAGTAAGGCTAAAATTCTCCTCACAAGCCCCATACATGCATATTTTAGATGGGAAGAGATAAATCTCTTCTAGCAATGATGTAGCAATAGCACTCACAGCCCCTACGGTTTGGAGGCCTCCAAGTCCCAAATTGGCGGACCGTCAGTGGCGCGGTGACCTGGAAATAGGCAGTCTGACCTCCAGCGCTGACAGCACCGTGACCAACCACCAAGCACATTACAAGCACACATTGGCTGTCCTTTCACAGCAGTTAGCCAATGGCGGTCCGAGCCATGGAGGTTCACAGTCAGCAAATTAATAGACAGCTGCACATTGATTGAATTTGAAAACAAATACAGCTGACACACATTGCCACTGTGGACACACCTGCAAAGAACAACCATTCACAGACCACAATCCTTTGCATTTGCACAGAAAGATCCAGAAGCCAGAGTGCCTTTTATCCACAGAGTACAAATAGTAGTCACCCCTTTTTTCATAATCCTATAAAACACCCTGCACACACATATGTCCATTCACACTCTTTTGCACGTCTCCTGTTTAGTAAGTCACTGTCACCCATTTTTTCCCCATCATGTCACATTCTAAACATCCCTGTTTTTCTACAGATGAGTTGAGAGCCATGGTGAATTAAATCGTAAGAGTAGAGCCACAATTTTTTGGCGCACAAGTCCAGCACATTCCTCTCAGTAGAAAAATGAAAATGTGGGACAGGATCGTTGACAGAGTGAATGTTATAGGCACTACCCAGGGCACAAAGGAGGACATCAGGAAGAGGTAGAATGACCTCAGGGTCAAGATCCGTTCCCTGGTCTCCAGGCACCAGCTGCAGGCCTTGAAGACTGGCGGTGGCCCTCCCACTGCCCCTTGAAACCACTTTTACTGAGGGCTTGACAGGAGTACCTGAAGGAGTAGAGTCTGGTAAGTCACAACACAAAAATATGTCACAAAAATGCTATGTCATGCATGCTAATAGCTCATCTTTTGCCACTGTCTTGTTCATGTACCCCACCAACATTCAATACACAGAGTATCTGGGTATTGATACTGTAAATCTGTATTGTTGGACACAACATCACAGCTACTCAGTTCCATGACATGCCATATGTCCAAATAGGGCTTGGAAGTCTTTCAATATACAAACATAATCCCAGGACTCATGGTAGGTCTCAAAAGGTACATGTATGCCCAAACCTAAATACAGACTGCATACTAATATGTATGTAAATCCTAACATTTGTATAGTGTGTATAGTAGAGCGAGTTACCTGACTACAACTCCCAGAAGGCACTGTTTTTCTAACTCCAAATACCAGACCAGTGTTCACTTGTCCACATAGCACCGTTTGGTAACTCTCAATTGAAGTTCACTCACCTGAGAGGATACCATTTGTCAAGTGTGGGAAGTAGAGGGAGTGATCTGACTGCTAAGGCCAGGAGGCCCAGTTTCTGTAATTTCAGCCACCAGCCCAGGGTACACTTGCCGAAATACCCCTGTTTGTTACCTCTCAAATGAAGTGTAGTCACCTGGGAGGATACTATGTATATAGTGTGGGCAGTAGAGAGAGTGGCATGACTGCAACTCTCAGGAGAAACAGTTTCTCTAACTTCAAACACCAGAATAGCATTCTCTTATCCAAATACTCCTGTTTGGTAACTCACAAATAAAGTGTGCTCACCTGGGGAGATACCATTTCTATAACATGTGTAGTACAGGGAATGGCAAAACTGCTACTCCCAGCAGGGCCAGTTTACTGTAACTCCAACCACCAGCACAGTAGTCACATGCCCCAGCACATCTGTTTCTTGACTCTCAATTGAAGTGGACTTACCTGGGAGGATAACATTTGTATAGTGTGTGTTGTACAGGGGGTGACCTGACTGCAACTCCCAGGAGGCACTGTTTCTGAAACCCCAAACACCAAACTAGTGGTCACTTGCCCAAATACCCTTTTTGTAATCTCTCAATTGAAGTGTACTCACCTGGGGGAATACCATTTGTATAGTCGGTGTAGTACTGGGACTGGCATGACTACAACTCCCAGCAAACACTGTTACTGTAACTCAAAACATCAAATCAGTCAATCCTACGCAAATGTAATTTGTTTGTCAAATCCACTTTGAAGTGTGCTCTCCTGGGAGGATAACATCTGTATAATGTGTGTAGTACACGGAGTGACATGACTGCTCTGTAACTCTCTTACAGTCACTTCCCTCACCAGCCCAGTGTTCTCTTAACCAAATACCATTGTTTGGTAAGTCACAAATGAAGTGTACTCACCTGGGAGGATAACATTCATATAGTGTGTGTAGAACAGGGAGTGGAATGGCTGCTAAAGCCAGTAGGCCCTGTATCTGTAATTCCAACCATCAGCCCAGAGTTCACTTGTCCAAATACCACTGTCTCTTAACTCTCAATTGAAGTGTACTCACCTGGGAGGATACTGTGTGTATAATGTGGGTAGAAGAGAGGGTGACATGACTGCAACTCCCAGGAAGCCTTGTGTCTTTAACTTCAAACACCAGACCAGGGTACACTTGTCCAAAGACCCCTGTATGGTAACTCCCAATTGACGATTACTCACCTGGGAAGATACTAGTTGTCAAGTGTGTGAAGTAGAGGGCATGACCTGACCACAACTCCCAGGAGGCACTGTTTCTCTAACTGCAAACACAAGACCAGTGTTCACTTGTCCAAAGACCCCTGTTTGGCAACTCTCAATTGAAGTGTACTCACCTGGAATGATACCATTTGCTAAGTGTTTGCAAAAAGAGGGAGTGACATGACTGCAAAGCCTGTTCCTCTAATCATACCACCAACACAGTGGCCACTTGTCCAAATTCTCTTATTTTTCAACTCTCAAATGAAGTATACTCACCTGGGAGTGACCAACCACAGAGCATGCCCAAATCCGAGATGTATCTGTCAACGTAGCTCTGTCTTGAGTTGCTAACCCAAGATGAAATATTTGAGGACAGAAATGACACCTTACCCTGTGTATAACAAGTATTCAGAAGACATCAAGATGCCTCACTTGATTGGTATTGGCAGCAGATACAGTCACACTGCACTGTGCACATGATGACTCCAGTATCATATACAACAGAGCCCTGGGTTTACCTGCATCACACTCAGCTAGGCCGCCAAATGTGCAAAGCCATATCTTGCTTAGCCACTATTTAGTCTGCACCGGTAGCAAGATGTCATTTTCAGGCCACCCTCCCAAATGCTAACAATATGCACATTTCAGAAGCTGCTTGAGTCAAAATGAATTGGCATGCTTCACACTTGTCATGTCAATACATCCAATACCATGGTTACTGGACGCAGTAAGATTAACTCCAACTTAACTTTGTACAAGGTCTATGCTTACTGTAACTATAAACTGTTGGAGGTCGACGTCCCAATAGAACCAGTAACATTGTACTTTTTACATCAACAGTTCGAGCTGCCGCTGGGCACTCAGAGGCAACAGAACAGACTGCCACTACCCCCTGGATTAAGCCCTCAGTGAAGAAGGCATTCCTGGATGTCTGGATGTGGAAGATGGTTCTGGCCCATCTGGACAGCTACAGTCAGTCTCACTGTGCCCACATAAACACCTCCAAGCCCAGTTACCTCAACATCACAGGCAACCATATGCCCCCCAACTTGTGTCCCTAGCACAGTGTCTACATCTTGTGGCCCCTAGTCCTGGATCAGTGAGTTGCAGCACAACAATTCCAACAATGAGGGTCCAGAAACAATTTGGAGAAGGCACCCTGTGGCCAGGGCACAGGCACATGGGGGTAGGGTGCATGGGAGGGATGCTGTGGGCCAGCCGGGTGAGGCCACTGGTGCGGCTGTTGGCGAGGACACCATCAAACACATCTTGGGGGACTATCAGGAGTTCCAAGGTGTGATGGACCAGATCTTGACCGAACTCTGGGAAATCAAGCAGCTACAGAGGGGCATGCACAGAGACATGTGGGAACAGATGGAGGACTACAATAACAACATGGCCTCCCTAACTGGGGTGCTGAGGGAGATTCACACCATCCTGATCAGGACTTTGCAACAACAGTCTACCCCTTCCTTTGGCTCATCAACACTTCAACATCAGTGCCAGTCACCAGAAGGGAGGCCCTTCCAGAGGAAAACCCAGCCCCAGACACTCCTGCCAATGTAGCAGCAGATTCCAACCGCATGCAAGCTGGGACATCCAGCAAAGAATCCAGGATGTGCATATGGCAAGACACCCACCACTGCCAGTAAGTGACCTCGTCCGATAGGACCTCCTTTGTGTGCCACACATTCACTCTATTGAATGATTGATGGATACACCTACCTGTGGATTCCTCACTAAAAGAATTCTCCCCTCGCGCCAGCCTTTGATGGAAATTTCTTCTAGCTCTTCACGTCGACGATGACGTGACAATCGCCCGACTCCACGTGACGCCACATGACGTCACCTAGGCAATAAGAAGCCGTTGTCGACGTGCAGACGTCAGTTCCCTTTTTTCCGTGCCCGAATAACGGTTGTTTCTTCGAGGCTCACAGGGAGCTACTGTTACCAACGGACGGTTACGATGTCGCAGCCTAAAAAATCCGGCTTTAAACCTTGTAACCAATGCGGGGGTCGGATGTCGGTTACCGACCCCCACGAAAACTGCCTCTGGTGCCTTAGTTCCGATCATGAGGTTGAGGCATGCGGTTCGTGCCAGCGCATGAACCCTAAGGCACTCAAAGAAAGAGAGGCGAAGTTATTCTTGGCCCGGTCCAAGAAGAAGAAAGAGAGGCATCCTAGGAGGGAGTCTTCGTCGAGATCCTCTAGGTCTCGTCATCACCATAGTGGCTCTCGGCGCCGTCATGGATCTTGGCGCCGATCGAGCAAAGGACGGTCCAGGTCTAGATCGGCTTCTCCGTTGACTTGGCGTCGTCCGACGTGGGAGATAAGCCCGACCGTCACCCCTACACCTCCGGCGACCCCGACGTCACCTGGGTCGGTCTTTGAGGTCGAGCCTCCCCAGAGGCCTGAAGGTTCTCCTGGCCAGGAGTTACCTGGACCCTCTTCAGCAGCTTTGCCGGCGCCGGTGCAGCAGCAACAGTACCCGGCTTTCCCGACTCTGGGATCGGATCCTGCAGCGTTTTTGAACGCTATGTTTAACATCTTTGCTTCCATGGCGCCGGGTGGAAGTCATGCAGGTCCGTCTGGTCCTTTGGCCTACGACTTGGGTGTTCCGGCGTCTTTCAAGTCGGCGCCGTTCACCCCGTTTATGTCTGCTGCGTCTGAAGCGGCGCCGATGCCTACGACGTCGATCAAGATGGCTACACCTGTTACGGCGCCGTCGGATTCGCCTCGGATCCCATCGACGTCCAAGAATGCTGTGGAGCCGGAGCCTCCGGTTTCGGACGAATCTGAGGTTCGGCGCCGACGTAGATCTTCGGGATCGGCCGACGCCTTGTCGACTCCAGGCTTGGAGTCCAGACTTAGATCAAGGCGCCTGGCCCTTCGTCTCTTGGAAGAGGAGGAGTACGCGAGGCAACACCTGGAGGAAGGAGAAGTTGTAGAGCCCTCAGGTGACTTCCAGGGTCTGGACTCGGCTAGTGGCCTTGACACTACCCCGGAATGGGATCTAGCTTCTCCTGGAGAGATTACAGAGGAAGCAGCTTCTTTCCATAAGGTCATTCGTAAGGCTGCGGACTTTTTGGATATTACTCTTCCTACCGCGGAGGTTAAGAGAGATTTATTGACAGAGGTCCTCCATCCGACATCTGCTTCTGCTGAGCCTCTTCTTCCATTCAATGAGGCTCTGTTGGACCCTATTAGGGATATTTGGATGAAACCTGTATCCACCGCTGCGGTCAACAGAGCGGTGGCTCGGCGTTACAGGACGGCGCCTGGGGATCCGGTGTTTCTTTCCAGGCAACCAACTCCGGAGAACCTTGTGGTCCAAGCTTCATGTTCCTCCAGATCCTCGCCTAGCTCGTTTCCTGGGGTTCCTGCTGATAGAGAGTCGAAAAAGATGGACCATACTGCTAAAAAGACATTTTCATTGTGCAGTATGGCCCTGAAATCTTCCAATGCCACATGCATACTGGGACGTTACATACATGCCCTTATGGAAGAGGCAAAGGGCCATCCTAATGTGTCACAGGAGATGCTGCAACTCTTTTTGGATGCTCAAGCGGCTGCGACGCAAGTAATCCAGTCTGGTTTGGACACTTCGGACTCGGTGGCTAGGGCTATGGGCACGACCATAGTCTCTAGGAGGCAGTCTTGGCTTAGATCATCGGGCTTCTCGACGGACGTGCAGGCTACGCTCCTTGATCTTCAGTTTGATGGGGAAAAGCTCTTCGGTTCTAAGGCTGACTCAGCCTTAGAACGTTTTAAAGAGAGCAGAGCGACAGCTAGATCCTTGGTACTCCAGTTGTCGGCCTCATCCACCTTTAGAGGCTTTCGGAGATTTAAAGGATTTGGTCGTGGTTCCTTTCGATGAAGACTGCAAGGACCACAACAAACTGTTTCTACCCTGCCTTACAGATCCTTCAGGGGCAGGGGCAGAGTCCGTACGAGAGGAGCCACCTTGCAGCACTCTGCCTCTTCCTCTTCCTCTGGAGGGGTGCAGCAAGGAAAACAGCAGTAGTCCTCCACCATTCCCTGTCCATTCGTCTCCAGTAGGGGGGAGACTTACCCTTTTTCTTCCAATGTGAGAGGTCATAACATCAGACTCCTGGGTCATCGACATTGTGAAGAGGGGGTACGCTCTTCCCTTTCGGGAATTTCCTCCCACCCTCCCTCCCCGCCCATCCTTCTGTTCGGAAGACCATTTTCTCCTGTTACAGCAGGAGGTATTATCCCTATTACAAAAAGGTGCAATAGGGTTGGTTCCCGAGCAAGAGAGGGGTCAGGGGTGCTATTCAAGATACTTTCTGATTCCCAAGAAGGATGGTCGGCTGAGACCGATTTTGGACTTGGTTCCTCAAACAGGAAAAGTTCAAAATGCTGACCCTCTCACAGGTTCTTTTGGCGTTGAACGAAGGAGACTGGATGGTGTCGGTCGATTTGCAGGACGTGTATTTTCATATTCCGATCCTCAGATCGCACAGGAAGTATCTCCGTTTTGTGGTGGGAGCACAACATTATCAGTTTGCGGTCCTCCCGTTTGGTCTTACTTCAGCACCTCGAGTCTTCACGAAGGTGATGGCGGTGGTAGCGGCAGAGCTCAGAAGAAAAGGGATCGCAGTGTTTCTCCTATCTGGACGATTGGTTGATCAAAGCCAGTACTCCAGAGCTCGTGCGGTGCCATCTCCAGTCGACGACTCAATTGTTGTACGACCTGGGGTTTTCAGTCAATGTACCCAAGTCTCACCTGGAGCCCTCTCAACGCCTCCTGTTCATAGGGGCAGTATTGGACACGACATTGAATCGGGCCTTTCCTCCACCACAGCTGGTTCAGGACATACAGGCTTTGGTTCCAATGTTTCGAAATGGAGCGGTAGTTCCAATCCTCAAAGTCCTTCGTCTGCTCGGTCTGTTTGCTTCTTGCATACTGTTGGTCACTCATGCACGCTGGCACATGAGGGCTCTCCAGTGGTGCGTCCGCAGGCAGTGGTTTCAGCAAAAAGGGGATCTCGAGGACTCGATAAAGATCTCCAGAGACACTGCAGTGGATCTTCAATGGTGGGCAGCGGTCGACAACCTGTCTCAAGGAAGGCCGTTCTCGCTACCCCCACCAGTGGCCTCAGTGGTAACGGATGCTTCCACTCTAGGGTGGGGAGCTCATCTGGGGGACCTGGAGATCAAAGGCCTTTGGTCTCCAGTAGAACAGAAATTACACATCAATCTGTTAGAATTGCGGGCAGTACGGCTGCCACTCAAGGCCTTCCTCCCTTCCATTCGCGGTCAGTCAGTCCAGGTTCTAACGGACAACACGACTGCAATGTGGTATATAAACAAACAGGGAGGAGTGGGGTCGTATCTTCTCTGCAGAGAAGCTCTTCGACTCTGGTCCTGGCTTCAGGACCACAAGATCTGCTTGATTGCACATCATTTGGCCGGAGTCCTGAATGTGCGTGCAGACATTCTCAGTCTACACATCTCGGTCGACCACGAGTGGCGTCTTTATCCAGATCTAGTTCTGTATATCTTCCAGATGTGGGGATATCCACAAATAGATCTGTTTGCAACTCGAGAGAATGCGCAGTGCCGACTGTTTTGCAGCCTCCAGTATCCGGTGCAAGGAGCTCTGGGGGACGCGTTTCAGATGTCCTGGAAGGATCAGTTGCTTTACGCGTTTCCCCCCATACCTTTGATTCCTCGAGTTCTCAGGAAAATCTGCCAGGACCGAGCTCAAGTCATCTTAATAGCTCCGGATTGGCCGTGAAGGGTGTGGTATTCGGACCTACTCCAACTCTCTCAGTGCCTTCCGCTCCGTCTCCCTTGCAGGGTGGACCTCCTCTCGCAGTCGCAGGGGCAGATTCTACACCCCCACCTCCAGAGCCTGCATCTTCATGCCTGGAGATTGAACGGGGCAATCTGAGTTCCTTTTCTCTCCATCCAGATGTGGTGGAAGTTATTCTATCGGCCAGGCGACACTCCAACAAGTTAATCTATGCAAATCGTTGGGCTAAGTTTACAAGCTGGTGTGGAGAGAATAGTTTAGATCCTTTAAGGGCTGGTTTATCTTACATTTTGTCATTTGTGCTCTATTTGGCACAGAAAGGTTTTTCAGTTTGCCACTGTTAAGGGTTATCTGTCTGCACTATCTGCTTTTCTGTGCCTTCTTGATCAACCATCCTTCTTTAAATCACCAATTGTTTTAAAGTTTCTAAAGGGACTCACTAATAAGTATCCACCCACGCCATTCGTTATGCCTCAGTGGGACCTTAACTTGGTTTTAACTTTTCTTATGGGGGCCCCGTTTGAACCCATGCACTCTTGTTCTTTACGGTTCCTATTATTTAAAACTGTTTTCCTGGTGGCCATAACATCTACCAGAAGGGTTAGCGAACTTCAGGCTCTAACTGTAGAAACCCCATTCCTTTCCTTCTTCAAGGACAAAGTGGTGTTGAGGACCAAGGCGGCTTTCCTACCGAAGGTTGTTACACCCTTTCACCTGGGGCAGTCAATTACTCTCTCTTCCTTTTACCCTCCACCTCATCCATCCAAGGAGGAAGAGAGGCTCCACCGGCTGGATCCGCGAAGAGCACTGAGCTTCTACATCGCCAGGACGAAAGAGTTCAGACAGGATGAACAGCTCTTCGTTAGATACGTGGGGAAGAGGAGAGGTAGCGCAGTCCACAAGAGAACGCTATCCCGGTGGGTCATTCTATGTATTAAGATCTGCTATTCTTTGGCGAAGAGAGATCCACCTGTGGGGCTTCGTGCCCATTCCACCAGGGCCAAAGCAGCTTCATCGGCTTTGGCTAGAGGTGTTCCTGTGGCTGACATCTGCAGGGCAGCGACCTGGGCATCCCTCCATACTTTTGCCAAGCATTACTGTTTGGACTCTGAGGTCAGGAGGGATGGCCATTTTGCTCGCTCAGTGCTGCAAGATTTCTTGGTTTGACCATTCGGGCACCCACCACCGGAGGTTATACTGCTTGGGGACTCTATTCTTTTGGTGAGGAATCCACAGGTAGGTGTATCCATCAGAAGAATAAGTTACTTACCTTCGGTAACGCTTTTTTTGGTGGATACAGTAACTACCTGTGGATTCCTCACGGTACCACCCACCTCCCCGTTGCCTGACTGGTCAAACCAGGATCTCTTTGGGTGCGCATCCTTGGACTTGTGTATATATGTATATAGCTTTCACATGCATATGATTGTATTTATTGTATATACTTTTACTTTGCAATCTAAGAAAGTGAAAAGGACATTTTGGACTGGAATTGTACATATATATTTATTTATTTCTATCTCGAATTGAGCATTCATAACTGTGATATATATTTTATGATATTAAATGTTTTATTTTCGTCTATTCTGGATTAGTGTGTGCTCTTTAGGTTTAACCTGTTCGCCTCTATGGCACGTAAAAAATGGTGATAACTGACATCTGCACGTCGACGACGGCTTCTTATTGCCTAGGTGACGTCATGTGGCGTCGCGTGGAGTCGGGCGATTGTGACGTCATCGTCGACGTGCAGAGCTAGAAGAAATTTCCGTCGAAGGCTGGCGCGAGCGGAGAATTCTTTTGGTGAGCAATCCACAGGTAGTTACTGTATCCACCAGAAAAAGCGTTACCGAAGGTAAGTAATTTATTCCTCTGGGTGGAAGAAGCCAAAGATTCTGCAACGACGGAAGGTGCCAGGAACTTCTCCTTTGGTCAGAAGATGTCCCACGGTGTGCTGGAGGATGCAGAGTTATTCCCGTGCAGAAAGACTGCAAACAAGCCTTCCTAGCTGCAAGAGTCACAGTTGAGGATTTTGGGTGCTGCCAGGGCCGAGGAAGGACCAGGAGGTCGCCCCTTGGAGGAGGAGACAGAGGAGGCACTCAGTAACAGAGAGAGCACATGCAGAAGCAGGCAGAAGAACCTGAACAGGCTTTGAGAAGATCTGAGCACGGCGGTCATCTCGGCACAACAAAAGAGGGTCCCACGAAGTCATAGGTCAACTCAGCGAGTTGGGCAATGCAGGACGGAGTGCTGGGGACCTGGGCTGTGCACGAAGGAAGTCTTGCAAAAGTGCACAGAAGATCTAGCAGCTGCAGTTCACGCAGTACACAGGATTACTGTCTGGCGTGGGGAGGTAAGGACTTACCTCCACCAAATTTGGACACAAGGACCACTGGACTGTCGGGGTCACTTGGATCTAGCCCTTGTGTTCCAGGGACCACACTCGTCAAGATGAGAGGGGACCCAGAGGACCGGTGATGCAGAGGTTTGGTGCCTGCGTTGGCAGGGGGAAGATTCTGTCGACCCACGGGAGATTTCTTCTTGGCTTCCAGTGCAGGGTGAAGGCAGACAGCCCTCAGAGCATGCACCACCAGGAAACAGTCGAGAAAGCCGTCAGGATTAGGTGCCACAATGTTGCTGGTAGTCTTATTGCTACTTTGTTGCAGTTTTGCAGGCATCCTGGAGCAGTCAGCGGTCGACCCTTGGCAGAAGTCGAAGAGAGAAGTGCAGAGGAACTCGTGAGCTCTTGCATTCGTTATCTGGTGAGAAACCAACAGGAGAGACCCTAAATAGCCCTCAGAGGAGGATTGGCTACCTAACCACGTAAGAGCCTATCAGGAGGGGTCTCTGACATCACCTGCTGGCACTGGCCATTCAGAGGTCTCCATTGTGCCCTCACACCTCTGCATTCAAGATGGCAGTGGTCTGGGACACACTGGAGGAGCTCTGGGCACCACCCCTGGGGTGGTGATGGACAGGGGAGTGGTCACTTGTCAGCAGCTTGAGCCTTATCACACACCACACCAAAATAATCCAACATCACATAAGCCAAGATACAGACAGATGGCAGAACAACAGTCCCTAATCACAAGGCCATCATAATTCAATTCCCCTGCATCTGGTGGTATGACACAAACATATTTTAGGGTTCTGGCACAGACACTGGGGGTCATTACAACCCTGGCGGACGGTGTTAAAGGTGCGGTAATACCGCAAACAGGCCGGCGGACAAAAAAACGGAATCATGACCGTGGCGGAAACCGCCAACATAGACAGCCACTTTAACACTCCGACCGCCACGGCGGTACAGAAAAGCAGCGCGATGGTCACCGCCAATAGACAGGCGGAAGACCGCCCACAGTATCACAACCCGCCAATCCGCCACCTTTTCTGGGGCGGATTCACCGTGGATAAAAACACGGCTGAAACAGCTTTTGCAATGGGAAAACGCTCACCTTAACACACTCCACGAGGAAGGAGGATACCATGGAGCCGGAATTACAAATCCTACCTGCCCTTGTCTTCCTGCTCATTTATGAACACCAGCAATGGCGGCGGAGAAGACAACGGTGAGTACTGCACTTACGACATAAGGGAGGGGGGAGGCAAAAGTCAGGGGGACACAGACGTGACACCCCCACCCCCAACCCGACCCTCACCCACTACAAAACAAACACCAATGCATGTCAAAACATCACAGTAACAACCCACAACCCCCCCGGAAGAATGCAAAGAACAAAGGAAATCAGTCCAAAAATTGTAATGTATCAAAATACAGTTACCAAATATATACATATATATATATATATATATATATATATATATATATATATATATATATATATATATATATATATATATATACATTCAAAAGTATATACAGTACGAGAAGCAGTGCAGGTATGCACATATCAATGTCCGTGCACCACTGGTCCAAAAATGCATGGGCGAGGCCCACAATAGATACCTCTCCACAAACGGAGAGAACACTGCTGGGGCATCAGATCGAAATACAACAGGCACCTCAGGGGGAAGCCGGATTACAGCACCACGCCAGATCCACGACGGGGCTCCATGCCCATTGATGTATCCTGGGGAGTGCAAAGCCATAGTCTCTCAAGTCTCTACAGTGGGTGGGTTGCCCACTGAACAATCCTGGGAGTGCAAAGCCACAGTCTCTCAAGTCTCTACAGTGAGGGGTTTGCCCACTCAACAATCCTGGGGAGTGCAAAGCCACAGTCTCTCAAGTCTCTACAGTGGGTGTGTTGCCCACTGTACCATCCTGGGGAGTGCAAAGCCACAGTCTCTCAAGTCTCTACAGTGGTTGGTTTGCCCACTGTTACATCCTGGGAAGTGTCAAAGCCACAGTCTATCAAGTCTCTACAGTGGGTGGGTTGCCCACTCAACAATCCTGGGGAGTGCAAAGCCACAGTCTCTCAAGTGGATAACAGACTCCACTGGTTCTGGAGGGGGAATGGTGCCCACACTGCATTTAGCTCCCCGTGACGGTTCCTGTACCGTCACAGTCCCAGCTGTACATGGGATAACGATGCTTGATGTGGCGGTGTTTCCTTGTTCAGTGGTGCTTTGCCCTGTTCAGCGGTGCTGTGCCCTGTTCAGCGGTCTTCTCCATGGCGGTGATTCCCTTGTTCAGTGGTGCTTTGCCATGGCGGTCTCTGATCTGTTCAGCGGTTCTCTGCCCTGTTCAGCGGTGCTGTGCCCTGTTCAGCGGTCTTCACCATGGGGGTGATTCCCTTGTTCAGTGGTGCTTTGCCATGGCGGTCTCTGATCTGTTCAGCGGTTCTCTGCCCTGTTCAGCGGTGCTGTGCCCTTTTCAGCGGTCTTCACCATGGTGGTGATTCCCTTGTTCAGTGGTGCTTTGCCATGGCGGTCTCTGATCTGTTCAGCGGTTCTCTTCCCTGTTCAGCGGTGCTGTGCCCTGTTCAGCGGTCTTCAATATGGCGGTGATTCCCTTGTTCAGTGGTGCTTTGCCATGGCGGTCTCTGATCTGTGCATTGGTGTGTGGCATGACGGTCCCTCATTTTCCAGCGGGGCTGTGGCAGCCGGGGCCCTCCTGGGCACTGACTCCGGCGGTGGTCTCCTGACCAGTGACGATACTCGTGCCCTCCTAGGCAATGACTCCGGCGGTAGTCTCCTGACCAGTGACGACGGTGCTGGCGGTGGCGTTCCGGCCGCCGGGGAGGAATGGCGCCCTTCTCCGCCGTGCTGCTCTCACCAGACTGTGCAGACTTCCTCTGGCCCTTCACCACCTTTGGAGGAGTCACAGCTGACTCTGCAATCCCCCTCGGACCCTTGTGTGCAGTTTTGCCGCCCGGAGTCTTCACCCTGTCCCGTCGGCCACTTTCCAACTTGAGATGCTTTACAGGGGGTGGACTGGCAGTGCTTTGGCTCCGTGTCACACTGCCTGCCCTGGCGGCCGGTGCACTCCACACACCTGTAACACACACCACTGGTACTGGAGTCTTTTTGGCTGGTGCTACTACGGGACTTATGAATTGGATGGGTGGGGATGGGGGCAAAGAGGTCAACGTTGCTGAGGGAGAGTTTATGACGAACACTGGGATGGGTAGCTGGAGGGGGTCTGGGAGTGGAGGAAGAGGAGGTGGTTGTAGGAGGTGTCACTTTAGGTGTTTTGGGTGCAGGTGCAGGTACTGGAGGCTGTCGTGAGGTGGATGGATGTTGGGTGTGTGGGTGCCCGCGTTTTCGTACTTTGGGAGGGGGCGTCACAGACACACTGGGAGAGGACACAGGGGACGTGTACATGGGAGTGGGGGTGGTGAGTGCAGGTGAGCGGGGTGTGGGGGTGGGTGTTCTGGTGCGAGTCCTAGTGCCTGTAGATGTAGTGCATGCAGGTGAGAGTGTAGACGACACTGGGAGGGAGGAGGGAGACGATGAGGAGGGGGACACAGTGGAGGCTGTGGATGTTGCTGTGTCTGTATGTGTCTGATGCTTGTGTGAGTGCCTGTGGGATGGGTGGTGCCTATGTTTGCCTGAGCTACTTTTGTGTGTTGAGGTGTGTGCATGCTTGTCTGTTGGTGTGCTTGGGATAGGCTGGGGTACAGGGGCTTGGGTCTGGGTGGAGGAATTTGGAGGGGAGAGGCTAGACACAGGGACAATGGCTGCCATCAGTGCTGAGGCCAGAGATTGCAGGGTTCTATGAAGGGCAGCCTGACCAGAATGAATGCCCTCCAGGAATGCATTACCGTGTTGCAACTCCCTTTCTACACCCTGGATGGCATTCACAATGGTAAACTGCCCAACAGTGAGTGACCTGAGGAGGTCAATGGCCTCCTCACTGAGGGCAGCAGGGGTGACTGGGGCAGGGCCTGAGGTGCCTGGGGCGAAAGTGATGCCCACCCTCCTGAGTGAGCGGGCACGGGGGAACGCTGAGGGGCTGCTGGGAGGGCGGTGCTGGTAGGGGAGGTGGCGGCTGTACCTGTAGAAGTGGGGGGCACAGATGGTGCCGCCACCACAAGGGAGTTCCCATCGGCGGACGAGTCCGTGTCGCTGGTTGGTGATCCGGTGCCCAACGTGAAGCTCCCCTCGCCCTCTGTCCCACTGGTGCATTCTGAGTCCGTGGTGTGGCCCTCCATGGCCATGTGGGATGCAGCTCCCTCGTGCTCCGGTGCCACTGTACCTCCGCCTGATGATGCTGATGCACAAAAGAACAGGGAGAGCAGAAAAAGGGGGGGTACGACAGAAGAAAGACAGGTTGAGTGCATGGCATACCGCTACCGTTGGCGGACAATACAGACACAGCATCCCCCTGCACTACGCTGTGCTCCTGGCCTCTACAGATGCCATTCCTGGGATATGGCCTACATCGCTATGGAGGACATCTGCACACATGGATGCCACAGGGGCATGTATACCTGTACTTGGCACTCTACTGCGGTGGGGTGGAGTGCCACATGGCCTGCATTACGGAGGGGCCTAGCCTATGGAAGTTGCCCTGGCCTAGGGAAACCCACAGCCCTCCACCCACACCTAGACCCCTCAACTGCGCGCAAAGTCCCCAGAATGATTGTGTACTCACCCCCTTGTGTCTGCTGTGATGCCCTCAAGCGCCCATCCAACTCAGGGTAGGCCACCGCCAGGATCCGGAACATCAGGGGGGTCATGGGATGACGGGCACCCCTCCCACGTTGGGAGGCCATCCCCAGCTGAGCCTCCGCCGTCTTCTTGCTCCAGCGGCGAATGTCCTCCCATCTTTTCCGGCAGTGGGTGCCCCGTCTCTGGTGGACCCCCAGGGTCCGGACGTCCTTGGCTATGGCACGCCAAATGTCCTTCTTCTGGTGGGCGCTGACCTACATGACATGCACAGGGGAAGAAGAGAAGTCATTAGCAAGAGCACTGTCGAAGTGAGTGGCCCCCATCCCTGCCCTTGCCATGTGGCACATGCATTCACAGTCCTTCTTGTTCACTGCACTCTGCCCCCTTCCCTCTTACAACCAGCCCTCTCCACCCAGACATAGCCCATACAACGTGCTCCCTGTGTACTTACCTGTTGGTCTGGAGGACTGTAGAGTAGCGTGTACTGGGGGAGGACCCCGTCCACGAGCTTCTCCAACTCCTGAGCAGTGAAGGCAGGGGCCCCTTCCCCAGACGCAGCAGCCATTGTCTCTTCCAGACCGAGGTCACAGCAGCACTTGCAGTGTAGGTCCTCTCCTGTAGAAGATCAGGTATCAAGTGATTCAACAGATAGAAAATGGCGGTCACGTCCGCGGCGGTGACGTCCGCGGCAGTGCGTCTCATCACCGCCGGCACACTTCATAATTGGCTCCTGGGACCCATAGGGTCCAATGTTAACCAATGAAGCTTTGCGCCGCGGTCTTCGACCGCCTACCGTGACGGTGTACAACGCCAGCGCAGTTACCTCACATCCCACTGTCCCAGTTTAGAGGTCAGGCAGCCGCCATTTCAGGGGCCCACATGGCTTAATTTGCAACTGCGTCACACATACCTGGGCCTACACTCGACACACATACAGGAAGATTTGTGTCTTTGGTGTTGTGTTCTGTGTATCTGTGGGTACATACCTGGGATTTTGTTGACTCTGTTGTCGCTGTTGTCCTTCCTAGGCCCGTCAGCTTGGACATTTGAGAAGATGGTGGAATCCTCCGGTGTACCGACCGCTGGTGGACCTGTTGACAATGGAGGAGCGACATTTACTCATCACATACAGGTTTGACTGTGCCACTATCCAGGAACTATGTACCCAGTTGGAGCCAGATCTGATGTCAGGTATCCGCCATCCCACAGGAATCCCCCCTCAAGTGCAGGTGCTGTCAGTGCTCCATTTCCTTGCAAGTGGATTGTTTCAGACAACAGTGGCCATGGCATCAGGGATGTCCCAGCCTATGTTTTCCAACGTGTTGTCCAGAGTGTTGTCTGCCCTGCTGAAACACGTAAGGAGCTACATCGTGTTCCCTCAGGTGGAGGATTTGCCAACAGTGAAATGTGACTTCTATGCCCTTGGACATATCCCCAACATCATAGGTGCTATTGATGGGGCCCATGTAGCTCTGGTCCCCCCCCACAGGAGTGAACACTTGTACAGGAACAGGAAGAGTTATCATTCGATGAATGTACGGATGGTATGTTTGGCAGACCAGTACATCTCGCAGGTAAATGCTATGTTCCCTGGCTCAGTGCATGACGCCTACATCCTGTGCAATAGCAGCATCCCTTATATGATGGGTCAACTCCAGGGGCACCGGGTGTGGCTATTGGGGGACTCTGGTTACCCCAACCTCTCCTGGCTATTGACCCCAGTGAGGAATCCCAGGACCAGGGCAGAGGAACGCTACAATGAGGCCCATGGGCGGACTAGGAGGGTGATCGAACGCACCTTCGGCCTCCTGAAGGCCAGGTTCAGGTGCCTGCATATGACAGGTGGTTCCCTATTCTAATCACCAAGGAAGGTGTGCCAGATCATCATCACCTGCTCAATGCTTTACAATCTTGCTTTGCGACGGCAGGTGCCTTTTCTGCAGGAGGATGGCCCAGATGACGGTGTTGTGGCAGCTGTGGAGCCTGTGGAGCCTGTGGACAGTGATGAGGAGGACGCTGAGGAAGAAGACATAGACAACAGGGAGTCAGTCATACGGCAATATTTCCAGTGACACACAGGTGAGAACAGTTTTCTTTTTACCATTACATTCACTTTCACACTTCTACCTCTATCCTGTCTGTCAGTTCATTGCAGTATTTGGTCACTGAGTTGTACCTTTCCATTACGGTTTCACAGGTGTGGTTAGCAACGTGTGTCATCTGCTTGCATCCTTCAAGGACTTGTGATGTGTGACATAGGTATTGTGGCTATGAAATTGGAAAGCATGTTGACACTGTCATTGATTATACATATTTACCAAATCACAGACTGACTCCAGATTGTTTTGTGGTTCAAGGGTGTTTATTTCAGTGCTAAAAAATGGAGGGGGGTAGTGATATAGTGATGGGGGACGGTGGAGGAATGTCCATGGCAGAGTCCAGTCCATTAGTCACACAGGTGCACTGTCCATATGGGCATAGGAATTGGAGCTGGGGCAGTTCCAAGCGGGACAGGGTAACAAAGTGAGACAGTGGGAGGACAATCAGGGTGGTCTCATTTCCTGGCGGGGGTCTTGCCATCTTGCTCTGTCCTGTTCCTGGATCTCGTGGACCGCTTGCAGGGTGGTTGTCCGTCTGCAGGGGGTGGGGTGCTGGTGTGGTGGTCCTGTGGCGGTGCCTCCTGTCCACTAGCGCCGGCGGAGGTGGTGGGCAGTTCATAGTCCATGCTAGTGTCAGGGGCCCCTTGGAGTGCCACGGTGTCCCTCATGGTCTTTTGTATGTCCTTCAGCACCCCTACGATGGTGCCCAGGGAGGAGCTGATGGTTCTGAGCTCCTCCCTGAACCCCAAATACAGTTCGTCCTGCAGGTGCTGGGTCTCCTGAAACATGGCCAGTACCGTTGCCATCGTCTCCTGGGAGTGGTTGTATGCTCCCATGATGGAGGAGAGGGCCTCGTGGAGGGTGGGTTTCCTTGGCCTGTCCGCCCCCTGTCGCACAGCAGCCCTCTCAGTTCCCCTGTGTTCCTGTGCCTCCGTCCCCTGGACCGTGTGCCCACTACCACTGCCCCCAGGTCCCTGTTGTTTTTGGGGTGGTGGGTTATCCTGGGTTCCCTGTAGTGGTGGACACACCGCTGATTGATGTGTCCTGGGCACGGAGGTATGGGCCCGCTGGGTGGGTGCTGTGCTGGTGTTGCCAGAGGGTGGAAGGTCAGTGTTAGGCTGTGCCTGTGCGAGGGGAACCGACTGTCCCGAGGCCCACGATGGTCCGGGCTGGTCATCAGGATCCAGTAGGGCTGAGCTGCTGTCATCACTGTGGGCCTCTTCTGTGGGTGGAGTGGAGTTGTCTGGACCCTCCGGTGTGGTGACGTTCCGTAGTGGTCCTGCAAGGATATAGGAGCATGATTAGTGCATGTGTGTGAGTAATGATGTGCAATGGGTTGGTGTTTGTGTACCCCAGTGCAAGCATTCCTGTGTGTGGGTTTGTCTGATGATGGTTAGGGGGTTGTTATGGGTATGTGCAGTGAGCATGCTTTGGTGAGGGCTGACCATGCTTTGTTTTTGCATGCGGGGCTTGGTGTTGGGATGGGTGGTTTGTGTAATGAGTACATTAGTGAGGAGTTGGAGTGATAGGGGAGGGGGTGAGGGTGGGGGTGTGTGATGGCATGCAGGTAGGGTGGGGGATATAATAGTTGAGATTTAACTTCCAAGTCTCCATTCCTCCACCGACTCCTCCGAGGCCCTCTGGATGCATGATGGTCAAGACTTGCTCCTCCCATGTTGTTAGTTGTGGGGGAGGAGGTGGGGGTCCGCCACCAGTCCGCTGTACCGCGAT
The DNA here is from genome assembly GCF_031143425.1 of Pleurodeles waltl. Taxonomy (NCBI): domain Eukaryota; kingdom Metazoa; phylum Chordata; class Amphibia; order Caudata; family Salamandridae; genus Pleurodeles; species Pleurodeles waltl. Next base: position 1,076,430,590 of record NC_090437.1, read on the forward strand.
GTTGTGCCTGGATACCACAGAACGCACCTTCCCCCGTAGGTCGTTCCACCTCTTCCTAATGTCCTCCCGATTTCTTGGATGCTGTCCCACGCCGTTGACCCTGTCCACGATTCTTTGCCATAGCTCCATCTTCCTGGCTATGAATGTCTGCTGCACCTGTGAGCCAAATAGCTGTGTCTCTACACGTAGGATTTCCTCCACCATGACCCTGAGCTCCTCCTCGGAAAACCTGTGGTGTCTTTGGCGTGACATGAGGTGGTGTGGGTGATGTGTGGGGTGGTGTAAGTGTTGATGTGTGTGGTGATGTGTAGTGGTGTGTGGTGTATTGTGCGTGTAATGTTGTATGGGTGATGGTGTTGTGTGCCTCTGTGTGGTGGGGTTCTCAGTTGTTGTGCTCTCTGTGTATCTGGCCTTCGTCCGTGAATTGTGGTCGTAGGGGTTTGTGGGTGATATGGGTGTGTGTTTTATATTGAATTGGGTGTGTCGGAGTGTTGTTTGTATGTGTATCAGGTGTGTGTATTTTGAATTGTCCAATGTGGCGGTGTTCTGGACATGTGTGTGTATTTTGAGCGTGGCGGTGTGTACCGCCAATGGAATACCGCGGTTGAAAGACCGCTGCGTGGATTCGTGGGTTGTGATAGCATGGGCATGTTTCTGTTGGTGTGACGGTGGAGGTTTTGTTTTCGCCAGTTTATCACTGACCTTTGGTGTGGCGGTCTTGTGTGGGTGTCTGAATTTTGTCGGATTCCGAGATGTGGGTCATAATAGCTGTGGCGGAATTCCACGGCCGCGGCGGTGTTTTGGCGGTCTTCTGCACGGCGGTAAGCGCCTTTTAACGCCAATGTTGTAATGCCCCCCCACTGTGTCCTGCAATGATGAAACACATCTACAGCTATAAACAGGTCATTCAAAAACCAAATGATGACAGACATGATGCATCAGGCCCATCACAAGACACAAAACAAGTGCAATGGGCACTTCTGTACCTCCACCCAAACACTGGGCAAACTCTATTGGTACATGTCTCATACATCCAAACTCTGCAACATACATTCCCACTTTGTACTTCAGAACAGCATCAGATACATGTCAATGTCGCAACTCTGAAATGCCCACATGAAGATGTCATGGTGAAGGTACCTGTACAAAGAACAAATCATGGAGTATAGGCTTGCAACCATACATATGACACAAGTCACATAGCAAACAACTGCAAAACAAAATACATTGCAAGGAAACATCATGTGTCAAAAGCTATTTTATCGAGCAGCCTTTGACTGAATGTTGCAGAGTATGAGCTCCCTAGCTGTTTTAAAAAAAAACCAACTTCATACATTGTCACAGCTTCAGTTCATTGTACAGTCACAGTCATTACATCACATGACATACTTGCACTCATGAAAAGTAGCTGTTGATATGTTCTCGCAAGTCAGCACCTTCTGCTTCCACAACTAAAGCTGCACAGGGAATGTTCTATGCCTCTAGAGTAGAAATGTTTTGCTAATTCCCCTATAATTTTTAAGGAACTGACCCAAGACCCCTCTCCATGCACTTCAACTCAAGCCTCTTTGTAGCACAGCAAACAAACTTTTCCTCACAACTCTTCCCAAGAGGCCAGATTGCAGATTGATATTTCAAGACCCACCAAGAGCCACCCTCTCAGTCATTCAACCCTTGACGGAGGAGCTTGTAGCTAACCATTTAGGTACAATAAAATCAGGATCTCCCCTTGATCCTGCTCCACCGTCTATATTAGTCTTAGGCTCAGACGTTATAGTGCCTGCCCTAACTAAGGTTCTTAATAACACTCTTACATCTGGTAAGCTTCCACTAAGTTGGAAGCATGCTGTTATTAAACCTCTACTAAAAAAGCCTAGGCTTGATTCGACTCTACTGAGTAATTACAGACCAATTGCTCTTCTTCCGATAGAATCTAAAATCATTAAAAAAACAAGTCAATAAATGAGTTACAGGCTTTATCGAGGAATATAGTTTTTTGCACAATACCCAGATGGGCTTTAGACACATACAAAGCACTGAATCTGCGCTTTTGGCCATTACAGAAGAAACCCGTCAACGCATGGATTCAGGTGGAAATGCAGCAATCATTCTATTAGATCTGAGTGCTGCATTTTTCATTGTGGATCACAGGATACAATTACACAGAATATCTCAGATGGGATTTGTAGGGATATCTTTTGAGTGGCTTTCCTCCTTCTTGAAGGATAGGACCTTTCAAGTCTCAGACTGATCTTTTCTTTCCAATTCTTTGCCCCTCAGCTGTGGGGTGCCGCAGGGCTCCTCTTTGAGCCCTACTCTTTTTAACACCTACATGGCCCCTTTGGCAAAAATCATTGAACCCTATGGACTATCCTTGGAATCTTATGCACTTGATACTCAGCTGGTCTTCTCCTTTTCTACTAAGGCTAACCTAGAACAGGCCACTTTATCCTCTTGTCTTTTAGATATTGCCAGTTTGATGGCAGATAGCAAACTTAAGCTCAATGATGGGAAAACAGAGGTTGTGATTGTTGGGAATCCTTCCCTACTTAAGTCTCCTCCTCTAGCTGCAGATTGGTTTAAAGAACTTCCCCTGCTAAAAGAAACTATATAGAGTCTGGGATTCTGGTGACCTGCCTTCAGTGCTGCGCGTGATCCAGAACTGGAAACGTATGCAGCTCAGACACCAGATGCCAGATGCCAGGAGAGTCAGGAGAGGCAGGGAGAGCCTAGCAGTGCGCAGCGCGGAGTACCTCCCAGCTGGAGTCCTAGTGCTCTCCTCTGTGGACCCGGCAGGAAAGCGGTCTGACCAGTGCACCGCTCCCGCCGGAGCTCCGGAGATCGTCCACACGTCTGGGGAGCCTGACTGCAGCTGCAGCAAGCGGCACACTCCACCCGCCGGGGGCCCCAAGGAGAGCGGCTTATCCTGCGGCTTCCCTTGCGGACCCCTGCCAAAGCAGCCCGTCCGGGTGCGGCTTGTAGGGGAGTGAGGGATTGCTGTGTGAAAAGGCCATTTCCTTCAAGATCCAGCCTCACCTCATGGCGTGCCTGCCCATGCCCTCGACATTGCAAGGAGGATTGGTGCTCAACCGGCACAGTACACTGGGGCTCGTCTGTGGCCTGGGGTCTGCACATCTGGGGACCCTCATGGCAGCAAGCGGTGCACCCCTCCCGCAGCTCAGCCCCTCTGATTGCCGTGTGAGAAGGCCTTTGCCTTCAAGCGGCGTATTCCACCTGCAGTCCAGCCCCTATGTTTGCATTGTGAGAAGGCCTTCGCTTTCAAGACCCAGCCTCTCCTCACGGCGCTCCTGCCCATGCCTAGAACACTGCGAGGAGGGTAAGATCGGAGCTTAGACGGGACAGGGCACCGGTCGACATAGCCGTCACAGCGGAGAGTTGAGTGCAGAGGGACAGCAGGCAACTGGAGGCTGTTGCTGGTCATTGCTGGACGCCCATTAAGTCGGGTTAGGCTGGGTCAGCTGGTGAAGAAGCTGTTGAAACTGGTAAAGAGAGTGAAGACTGTGCAAGATTGACCTTGTTTGCTTCGCCGAAGCCGCAAATCACCTGTAGTAGCTTTTTTGTGCCCCTAGTGGGCGTAGTCTTTACGATGACCATGAAGAAGCTCCGCTCAGGCCGTCTGCTACCAGGTAGATCCCGCTTAAAAAACAAATACAACCTCATACGGAACAAGGCTAATCCTTCACTTCTGCTGAAGGGTCAGTCGCAGAAGCAACAATTTTCCTTTTGGGGAAAAGAGAACACTTCAATACAGGAAACAAAAGGTGAAGCCCTCCCCATCGCAACTCCGGATATAGAGCCCTCTGGAGGGCCTCCAAGGGAGCCCCCAGGGGAGCTCTCAAGGGACTCTTATCAGGCAGAAGTAAGCCAGAAAAGAGGAGTTCAGACCTTCTAAAAGTGCCTTTTATCGTCCCTTGCAGAGACTGCAAAGACCGTTCGGCCTGCATGGAGTCCGATGGGGCCGCAGCATTGTCCCTATCCTACATCTGCCTGGCCAGTCAGTTCTTTTACTCAAGCCGACCTGTCTCTGAATTTTTTTTTTTTTTTTTATTAAATATTGCATGCGTACAGAACGAATACAATGCAACCGACCCTCCATTTACAACAACAAGTAATAACTCAAAGCAGCCCCCCTCAGCCTCAGAATGAGTCCAGCTCGACAGGGCTCCAAGTTCCCAGCAATGTGCTTCAAATTCTGTAGTATTACCACCGGCCCTGGTCATCAGCCATCAAAAACCACGACAGTCCACATGTAAAGTCCAAGAGGGATATCATAACCAATATCAAGGCCAATACAACAACAAGAAAAGAGTAGCAAAGAAGAGAGACAAAGAAGGCAGGCAAAGCGCGCAAGTCAGAGTGCACCAACCAGCATCAGCTATGCACAGACCACAGTACGAACGGGGGGAGTAAGAGAGGCCACCTAGCGCGAGCAAACACACATCATTCCTCCTGCTCATTTAAGGACGCCAGGTATGCACGCAGGGGAGCCCAGATATCCTTCGGTCTAGAGCCTTCAGGCATAAGTTCCCAGAAAATCATCAGCTGATCTTGGCAAAAGGCAGCATCACGTAGCCATTCAGACTTCCATGGCGCTCGTCGCCTACCCCAACACATGGCAACCCTACGCTTAGCTAGCAACAGAAGCAGTCCCACCAACCATCTGTGAGGCCCATTAATCTTGTTCACACACCGAAGCAGCACAACCCTGAGGGCGACGGGTATCTCTGATCCTGTGATCTCAGCAATTATATGCAAAACCTCCACCCAGAAGGCGTAGACCTCAGTGCAGTCCCATGCAAGATGCAGAAAGCCAGTGTCCGGGGCACGACAGCGCTCACAGCACGCATCCGCACGCAGACCCATGGAATGAAGCCCGCTAGGCATGTAGTACAGTCGGTGCAGGAACTTAAAATGCAGCAGCCGCAGCCTATAATTCGGGGCCAGCTCTCTCATGTGCGCGCAGCAACTCCGCCACATTTCCTCCGTGATAGGTTCACCCACATCCCTCTCCTATCAGGCCCTGGAAGACGCCCCAATGCGGCCCGCTGCTCCTGAACGCAATTATATAGCTTGGTATCTAGTTACCACAGCGACTGCGCGCAGCACAGCACCTCCAACACACGACATTCCGGGGGAGCCGCTGGTGCACCAGGGTACCGAGCCCGCAGCATTGCACCAACCCTGAGAGCGTACATCTGCTGCAGCACAGTGCGCTCCCACCACTGAGTGCCTCTGAAGGAGTAATCAATCGACCATCCACAAACCAATCTCCCAGCTCCGTTAAGCCGGCATCCCGAAGAAAACCACGCACTCCCCCATCCCGGAACATCTGGGCATCAGCAACCGCCATAACAGGCAAAGAGGGAGCAAATGGTGTATCAACTCCAGAACACTGCATCAGCATCCCCCACGCTCTCGCCGTACACGCCACCATGTCGACACCCCTGGGACGAGGCCAAGCCGACCTCCCGAGCACACGCACCAATCCATCCAGCCACACCACGTCGCTCTCAGGTGCCAAGTGCGGCAGATATCGAATCAGGCGCAACCAGTAATGAGCAAAGTGCGCTTGCGCACAGTTATAATATAGCTCGAAATCTGGAGCAGCAAGCCCACCCAACTCAAACGGCAGCGTCAGCCTCTCCCAGGAAAAACGAGGCTTGCTACCCGCCCACACCAAACAGATCCGGGCAGAGAACAGACGCCGCAGGTAACCTTTCGTAAGCGGAAGGGGGAGGTTGACAAACAAGTACAAAAACTTGGGGAGAACCACCATCTTCACAATAGCAATATGCCCAATCAATGAGAGTGGCAAGGCACGCCAAGCCTCAACCTTCTCTTCCAGCCATGACATTACAGCACCGTAATTAGCCTGCCAAAGAGTGTCGACGTCACAACACAACTGGACCCCCAGATATCGCACCGGACCCTCCGCCCATGCTATGGGGTACCAAGAGGTGAACCTTGCTACTCCCGAAGTCAAAGGCAGGACCACCGACTTGGACCAGTTGATCGCGATGCCAGAGAAGGTGCCAAAGTGCACAATCTCATCTAACAAAATATCCAAATTCCGACCAGGATCCCGGCACATATAACGCGATGTCGTCTGCATACATAGACACCAAGACAGGCCTCTGCCGGAACTGCAGACCTTTATCGTTATGTCTCTGCCGCAGTCCCGACGCCAGAGGCTCCATCGCCGCTGCAAAAATCAACAGGGACAACGGGCACCCCCATTGCGTTCCTCGGGCAACAGGAAATGGGGCCGACACCCTCCCATTTAATTGCAGCCGGGCAGTGGGCAGGGTGTACAATAATCTAATCTGCTTCACAAATCGCGTGCTGAGGCCTACCCGGGCCAGGAGCGCGAACATATACTCCATGCTAAAGAATCAAAAGCTTTGGTGGCATCTAAAAATACTGCTGCTGCACTGTCAGCCACCTCTAACAAGCCAGCTACCGCAAAAAACGTACACAAGTTATGACTTGTAGACCTCCCGGGAACAAATCCCGACTGATCCGGAAGCACCAATTGCGGAAGCAGCCCCTGCAAGAGTGCCGCGATAATTTTGCCCAGAATTTTATTGTCGATATTGATCATGGAGAGCGGGCGGTACGAATCACAGCAAGTCGGGTCCCTCCTGGGTTTGAGGATCGTAACTATCAGTGCTTCCCGGAGGGACGCTGGGAGGATCCCTGCCTCCAACGACTCCGCATATAACTCCAAAAGGTGTGGAGCAAGAATATCCGGGTACTCTTTATAAAATGCAGGGGTCAGACCATCTGTACTAGGGGTAAAATAAAGTATTAGCACACATGATTATGTCAAATGAAATTAAGCATGTTATAAGTAAATCGATTCGAATGTAATGCAATCCGAAAAGTATCAATATTTATAACAGAAAAATCAACAGGGTACATAGAATCAATATTACAGAAGTCCGATTACAGGTTGATTGATCAATAGTCCATATTCCAATATGAAAGTCCTAACATCTTCACAATTCCAAATAAGGATCCAAAATAAATCCAAATTTCCAAACACAATCCAGTCCAATTCAAAACTGTCCACTATTGGTATATCCGTCCTGTCGTCAACACGTGTTTCATCCGGGGGGTACCCCTGGATTTCATCAGGACCTCCTACAATAATATTATCATAAACACTATTGTAATAAATGCCACATTTTGATCATACTTCAATTTATATAATAATACATGATGTATGCAATGGAAACCAAATCTAATTACATATTTTATAAAGATTGAATACTACTTATCTACTAATAGATCTCTAACATCGTCCAGGTGAGCAAGAAGAGTGTGTGTAAAATTTATCTAATTAATAAACATGCAAAATCCCGAACCACAACACCATATTTGTGATAACTCCACACCATCTACTAAATAGTCTCCTTAAAAGCCTCAGTGTAATAATGTATCCATGCAACTAACCCTACCTCGAAGGATGTCCCCAATTGTTTTAGTTATGATTTCTTAACTTTTGCATATCTTTAACAGAAACTTCAGTTAAAAAGAAAAATTATGGGCTCCATTCTGAAGCGCCATGCGGGCGCCGTATTTATTCAATGACGTTAGCCGGAGTTAGCCGGCGGAGCTGCCTGGTGTGCATGAAAAAAATGACGTACACCAGGCAGCGCCGGCGTAGGGGAATATGGAGTTTGGGCGTCAAAAAATGGGGCAAGTCAGGCTGAGGCAAAATTTTCACCTCAACCCGATTTGCGCCATTTTTTTTGACTCCCAACCCCCATTGAAATGACTCCTGTCTTAGCAAAGACAGGAGTCATGCCCCCTTGCCCAATGGCCATGCCCAGGGGACTTATGTCCCCTGGGCATGGTCATTGGGCATAGTGGCATGTAGGGGGGCACAAATCAGGCCCCCCTATGCCACAACAAAAAAAAAAAAAAATACTTACCTGAACTTACCTTAAGTTCCCTGGGATGGGTCCCTCCATCCTTGGGCGTCCTCCTGGGGTGGGCAAGGGTGACAGGGGGTGTCCCTGGGGGCATGGGAGGGCACCTCTGGGCTCCTTCCGAGCCCACAGGTCCCTTAACGCCTGCCCTGACCAGGCGCTAAAAAATGACGCAAAAGCGGCTGGACGTCATTTTTTTGGACCCGCCCACTCCCGGGCGTCGTTTCTGCCCGGGAGTGTAAATACGGCGCACATGCCTCGGAGTCATTTTTTAGACAGGAACGCCTACCTTGCATATCATTAACGCAAAGTAGGTGTCCACGCTAAAAAATGACGCAAACTCCATGAACTTTGGCGCTAGACGCGTCTAACGCCAGAGTATAAATATGGAGTTCGTTTTGCGTCGAATTTGCTTTAAAAAAAACGACGCAATTCCGGCGCAAACAGAGTATAAATATGCCCCTATGAGTATTAAGTTATCTAGCTCCCCTCTATATTAATTATGGTATGCCTCATTCTTTACCATCCTATGACTTACCCTATGCCGTGTCTCTAATTGGTTAATGAAATTCAATCTCAGTTTTTTCTATCTCCTATGATGAATATAAACAAGACCTATTAGCCCTGCTATTTGAGAGGTATGAATCTAATATTAGCGTATATATCCGAGGTACAACGGCCTCGCTTTCCACTTACCTATTAATTCTTATATTTAGAGCCGCGCTCTGCGAGTACGCATTCCAGAGTGTCAAAGCCGACACTCCACAACTGAAGACGCTATATACAGCCGTCCATTAACTGAAATGAAGGAAGGACTAAACTTGTTTACGTCCGTACGTTTCTAGTAACAGAAACTGAAGACGGACAATAATATTTCAGAATTATCTTAACTCACAGAGGCTGCTCGTAGTCTAATCGGTAACACACCCAAAATGTACAATTTTAAACTATGCCCTTGTATTATATCTAGACAAACATCTCTACTGAGTAAGGGCTTCTATAAAAACTCCTAAAGTAAATCTGATTCTATTCAAAGGAACACATTATTCTTTAACCTTAATTATCAATATGGACTCTGACATCCTATCCTATTGAGATACTGCCTTTATACCTCTAAGTGTATCTACATCCCTAGTATATATTAAGACACACTCAAGAGCTGTAATATATAGAATATTGCCTACTTGTCAATATACAGAATTGGTCCCTAAATATTAATTATTTTTCTCCTAAAAAATACTCCAATTCATAGTCCGTATTAAGACCTCGTTCTACAGCCCCAAATTTTAAAATCCATTGCGTTTCCCTTCTCCTAAGGGCTAGTTCCCTATTTCCACCACGGGGGTTGACTTCACAATGATCGAAACCAAAAAATTTAAATGTCTTATGAACTGCCTGTGCATTACATAACCTCATGTGAGATGCTATAGGATAGCGCTCATCTTGTTGGTTAATTGCCCTCCAGTGTTCTGAGATTCTAACCTTTAGTGGGCGTATTGTGCTACCGCATTTGAAAAAGCCCTGGCTCCGCTTACTCAGCCAGTCTGGCTTATTCTTCTCCAGTGGATAGCTAGGACTAAGTATATTACTTAGGGTATTACCCCTTCTAAATACTACATCAGGTCTATTCCCTATAAATTTACTAAGTGTATCGTCCTGAGTTAGTATGGACCAGTGTTTTTTCATACTCCTAATGAGTATTTTAGACTTCTCCGTGTAATCCAAAATGATTCTAATCCTATGATCCTTATTTGTATCAAATGTATCCCTCTTAAATGTATCCAAACCTAATATCCGTCTGCGTGATAGATTTTTCGCTTTACGTAGTGATTTCTTTATTGTAATGTCAGAATAACCCCTAGCTAGAAATCTCCGTCCCATATTCTCAATTTCCTCTACAAAGTCACTATTTTTACTGCAATTTCTCCTCGCTCTAATCATTTCTCTGAGTGGTATTACCTCTATCTGATGCTGTGGATGGGCACTCGTAGCATGCAGTATAGTATTACATAAGGTCGGTTTGCGATATAATCTACTTTCTATTTTGTGATTCTCAACAAATAATTCCACATCAAGGAATTCTAGCTGGAACTCACTATATTTATGTGTGAATTTAATATTCACAACATTACCATTGAGATATTTACAAAATTCCTCTAGTAAACTAACATCTCCTGTCCATATCATAAAACAATCATCGATGTACCGTCCCCAAGAGAGAATATGAGTATGCCATTTCGCTGCGCCCGGGCCCCAAATCCAAGTTTCCTCGAACCACCCCATAAACAGATTTGCATATGAGGGGGAAAATTTGGAGCCCATCGCTACACCCTGTTTTTGTTTGTACCAATCATTTTTAAAAAGAAAGTAGTTATTATTGAGTATAAGATCAATCATATTGATTATCATCTGTGTATGTTCCATCAGACTGACTGACCTCTTATACAGGATATGTTCAATCGCTTTAATCCCTATTTCGTGTTGTATGCTAGTATATAATGCCACCACATATAAGGTGACCATGATCATTCCTGTATCCCAATGTATATCTGAAAGTATACTCAATATATGTTTCGTATCTCTAATATAAGAGGGCAAATTACAAACAAATGGTTGTAAGAATGTATCTACGAATTCTGACAATCTTTCTGTAGGACCACCCACTCCAGAGACAATAGGTCTACCCGGTGGGAATGCCAACTGCTTATGGATCTTGGGCAGCGTATATATACAAGGAAATTTGGGGCGATACACCTGAAGATATAAGTATTCATCCTCATCCAACAGCTCCCTCTCCTTCCAGTTCTTCAATAGGTTGTTAATCTTTCTGGTCAAAGTATTAATCGGATTAGAAGGTAGCTTCTCATAACATAAAAAATATTGATACTTTTCGGATTGAATTACATTTGAATCGATTTACTTATAACATGCTTAATTTCATTTGACATAATCACGTGTGCTAATACTTTATTTTATGTTTTAGGTAACATTGGGTTACTAGTTGAGGGTATTGGAGGGGTTAACCTCAGTATTAGGCACCGTGTACTACTAGATGATAAGGAAATAATATCATGAAGGTAGGAGCGCCATTCACTTGGTTTTCATAACCCCCCCCTTGAGTTTACATCTGTACCAGGGGATTTGTCGTCAGGCAGGCCGTAAATTGCCACGGTCACCTCCTTCACAGAGAACGGAGCATCCAATACATCCGATGAGACTCATCAAACCACACCAGCGCGATATCAGCTAAATACGCGTGCGCAGCCGGCGCATCCAAACCCACGGGGCCGCATATAGCTGCGTAAAATACTCTGTAAAAACTTGCATGACGCCGCTTTTCCCAGTCACGCACTCATCCTCAACCCTCACAATCTCAGTGACGTAGTTACTTGCCCAGGGCCTGCGCAACATATCCGCGGGTGTGCACCCAGGCCTCTCCCCCTCACCATAACGACGGGCCCGGGAGTGCCTTCCCATAAAACAAACTTCTCTGAGGAAGGGCCTCCTCATACAAGGACACCTGTCATCGGAGCTCCGCCAGCACCTGGCCCGACCAATTCACCACCAGACGCCACTCCAGCACCGTGATCCTCTCCTCCAAAGCAACCAATTCCCGCCGCAGGGTCCTCAGCATTCCATGTTGTTTCGAGAGGCATATCCCCCGAATAACCACTTTGAATGCCTCCCATAATGTACCCGCCGATCTCACCGAGCCACCATTTTCAGCAAAGAACAGCTCAATAGCCTCACGCACCTCCATCCGAAAGGCCGCATCCCGAAGCGCCCCGCAAGGCAACTGCCACATAAACAAGCAGCCCATTTCGCTGGGTATCTCCAGCTTAACGGGCGCGTGGTCAGACAAAGTACGAGGGAGGTGCTCCACAGAGCTTGTCCAGTCCTCCACATCTCTGGTGCCCAGCCAACGATCGATACGGGACCAGCTGCAGTGGGCGTAATTCACACACATGTCCTCTCTAACATTCCTGTGCCTCTGCCTCCACAAGTCCACTAGAGCACCTCCCTGCATCACCTCCGCCAGTGCCCTCGCTGCTGCAACATGCTGTACTCTAGCCGCACTCTCGCGATCCATCCTCGAATCTAGGATCACATTAAAATCGCCGCACCAAATCACCGCACCGGCTCCCATGGACTCCACCAAGTGCCACAGTTCACGGAAAAACTCTGGGTCGTCCACATTGGGACCATAAACAGCAACAAGCCGGCAGGCTCTATCCGACAGCGTGCCACTCAGCAAGACATATCTGCCATTGGGGTCGACAACCACCCTGCATGTAACCCACTGTAAGCCCCTGCGCAGCAAAATCGCCACACTGCGTGCATAGCTCGAGTAGTTCGAGCAGTGCAACTCGCCAATCCATCCGGACCTCAGCCTGCCCAGTGTTGACTCCACCAGGTGAGTCTCCTGTAGCATACAAATATCTATTTCATGCTGTTTAATGTACGCTGCCACCAGCCGCGCCTTCCGCCTATCATTTAACCCACGCACATTCCACGTCAAGCAACGAACCGTAGTCATACTTTCCATTCCCCCCTCTGCCCCCACAGACCCACCGCACATCTCCATAGGGCACAGCCCCACCTACCAAAAGCTTGAGAGAAGATAGTAGATATAACATAAAAAAACACAAAACAAGCAACACAACTGAGCCCACCCCAACCCCATCCCACGCCGACCCCCCAATTGGGTCATAGCCGATACCCACCCTCCCATACCCCAACAACGCCTGTTAAAATGTAAATACAGTGATCAGGACTCATCCTCGGGGCGATAACCGGCCTATCAGCTCTCCGCCCAGTGCTAACTAGGGGAGAGGGGCACAAGGGCCTAACAGCAAGTAAGCAACAGGGAGATCTGATGGGCAGAAGAGGACCTCCATATTCCATCATCCTCAGCCGCCGCCACCATCTCTGCAACGCGTTGACTCGTCATTATCACTCAAGGCGGCTCTCTCAGATCCTGAACCGTCTGGACCTGCATCCTCCGGCCTCCTAGGCAGACGTCTAGCAAACTTGCCAGCTTGTTCTGGATCCGTAAAATACAGTACCTTTCCTTCATGCCGCACCCTTAACTTAGCGGGGCACAGCAGGGGGAACCTGACGCCCGCCTGATTCAACAAGCGCTTAGTCGGCAAGAAGGCACGTCACAACGCCTGCACGCCTGGAGTATAATCAGGAAAGAAGCTGAGTTCAGAGTTTTTATACACCAGCGGCTTCCTCTCCCTCGCCAGCCGGAGAACAGTTTCTCGATCTCGATAGTTCAGCAGGCGCGCTATAATTGGGCGCGGTGGGGTACCCGGCGGGGGCCGAGGCCCCAGAGACCTATGGGCCCTTTCGACCACCAGCATTCGGGAGAGCTCGCCCACAAACAGATCTGACAGCATGCTCTCCACAAAGTCCTCCCTGTGACCCATATCAATGGCTTCCGGCAACCCAACGATGAGAATATTGTTGCGCCTCTAAGTCCTCATTTTAATTCCGTATCACCTCCAAAATGCGCTTCATTTGCGCGATCTGATCTCTGTCCCCCCGGCGGGCATCCTCCATCTCTGATGTCCACATCTCCAGAACCTCAAATCTGGAATCGTCAACACGAGCTTTAATGCGGTCCAGCTGCTCAGTCACATGGTCCAACTTCGCGTCAATACCAGCCAGGCTGTTCTTGAGCTCTAAGAAAATGGACCTAACTGATGCCTCCGAGCTTCCCTCCTCAGCTCCATCGCAACTGGACATCAACGCAGGAGCCCCACTTCTCTTTTTCCCACCATCAAAGGTGAGCTTCGGCTGCCGCTGGTCAGCCTTACGCATGATCGCAGCCCAATCTTCGACTGACTCCACCACGAGAAGAACGAGACAAGGCGATGTCCAATCCAAGAATCTCCCACCAGCGAGGAGCTCCCCCGCAGCCACCCAGATCTCACCTCTCCTGCCAGCTGTACAACGTACGGGACACCGGGCGGGCACTAATACACCCCGCGCAACAGTCCATTCAACACCAGCCTCCACCATCAGCCAGCTCCAGCGCCGTGGGTCCTCTGGGAATTAACCAAGGCTGGTTCGGCCCAAGGCCAGCCAACAGCACGGAGCTTCTCCTGCAGACACCAGGCCCCCGCCAAGCCACCGCCACCTCGGTCCGACCCACTTGCGACAGGCCACCTCCTCCGTCTCTCTAGTGCCCCGCCGCCACTGCTATGCCCAGCCGCACTCCGGCAGCCCCGCACATGCCAGCAAATACTCCAGGCCAGACAAGGGATCCAACGGCACCTCGCTCCTTGAGGTGATCTATGACGCAGCTCCTCCGATCTCCTTCGCACCAACAGCGCGTCCCCTACGCACAGCAGGACCCGGCGAAAGCCTCCTGGACCCCAAAGGCGGTCCGTCCTCCCCTCAGTGACCGCCCGCCGCCGGCCCTCCGCCCCCCAGGCCCAATGCCACCCCCACAGGCACTCGTCCACGCCACCAGGTCGAGGGGGCCGTAAAGGCCACAGGGACTGCAAGGGCCGCAGGAACCGTGACCCGATCTAGCCGCCGAGGGCTCCTTCACCAAGGGGGGGAACCCCCCGGATTATCCACCTGCTCCCGGCGCTAACCAGCCGCCGGGAGCGTCTCTGCTTGGGAGTGCGCAAACCACTGGAGCACGCGTGCACCTTTCCGCACCGCACGGCCGGGCCCCTTCTGCCGTGCGGGGAGCTCCGGCGCCAGCACCAGCAGCAGACTGCCACCGCAACCGGCGCCGCGGTCCTCAGGAGCCCGCGCTCCAGTCCTCCGCCACCTGCATCGCCCGTCAGGGGTAATAATCGAAGAAAGGTCCGCGGCCCGGCAGAGCCTCACAGAGTGACAGCCATCTTGCCCGGCGGCCAGGCCACGCCCCCGACCTGGCTCTGAAAATTCTTCAGGAAAGTGGTGCCATTTCATCAACAGCGATGGTTGCTATTGGTCCCTGTGACTTCACGCTGCTGGGTCTGGACCCTGATTTATTTCAGAGATATGGCCCCCAGGCTAAGGATCTCTCGCCTTCGTCTGTGGTTTCCAGGTCCAGGTGCTTACTGACTTCAAACGATCTCAAGCTGTTTAATAGTACTTCCTCGTTACAAGATTCGCCATACATCCATTCTCATTTGTCTGAGACTCCGGCTTTAGAAGTAAGTGGAATCCAGCCTATTCATCCCCCGAAATCTGAGGCTAGGCTTTCAGTCTCTCTGTTTAGCTTGGAAAACCTTCTTGCCTCAATCTTAAAGCTCTTGGAGAAATTTGTAGGGGGTTCAGACTGCATTCTTGACTCTGTAATAGCAATTTTAGCAGAGTTGACTATAGATAAAAAGGTGGCCAAACTTTTAGATTCTATTCAGCCAAAACGCTGCTTCCTTGCAATTTTTTAAAGATCAGAAGCCTTCCTGGGCACCCCTTAGGGCACCCTGAAGGGAGCGCACGTGCGAGGACGTATGTACTCAAGCTGGAAATGCCCAATGCAATCGTCCTAGTGAGGCAAAGTCGCTGCTGGGTAGTCCGGTGGACTTAATTTGATTCATCTTTGATCCTCCTACGCTGAAGGGTAATTACTCTGTACAGTGTAACCAGCCCCCTTTGACGGTATTCCCCATCTTTGAAAGAGCTGTTAATCAAAAGAGTTGGCCCATAATTTCTCCCTCCGCGTTATCCTTGGGAGATGAACCTAAGATAGGAAATATTGCTAAAGGTGGAAAAAAAAACTAAGAGATCGGTGAAATTAAATTAACGGATTAGCAGGAAAAAAAGAAGGAAAGTACTTTTCTCCAATGTGATGAGTGATGGGACTATTTCACCCCAAGTTCGCACAGAACAACACATGAAGCAATCCTGTCTGCTCTCTCCGCGATGGCCGAACATGTCTTAAAGGGGGCCTGAAAGTGAGCATAAAACTGACCTCTCTAGCACTCCAGCCTTGAATCCAACCACCTTTCCATTCTTGCAGTCCAGACATGAGGCCGTTTCTAATGACTCCTCCTTCCCTTTGCCTAGGGAAAGAGCACCTTTTTCAGGTTATAATATGGACTTTCAGATAGTAGACTTTTTTCCTATCTTTGATGCTGATTTAATCTTAAATAGGTCCACTTTGTTAAGATGCTTCTCAGAATCCAGTTTTTTGAAACACATCACTAGCTATGATATTGACCTTGTCTCCCTACTGACGATTAATGCTGGCTTCAGGACTAGGATCGCCTTCCACTCTCTGCGTGCGGCGAACCTAGTCCTCTCCCACGCTGATTGTCTACAGTGTTGGGGGATTGATGTGATCCCGCTCTTGTCCTATACTGCTTTTGGTGGGGAAAAGGCTGTGACTAAGAGGCCCCAATCCCTTTGAAGGTACTGAATTTACTGTGTACAGATCTAGATTGGATCTACAAGCTTTTAAAGTCTCCCTAACAGGGAATGATAGACAGGTATGACTGCAGGAGATACAACCCGTATCTAATCACCCAGGCACTTATGTCCAGGAAGATTGGGGTTGGCTTCGGGTGCCTTTGCTCAAGAGTGGGGGCCCAGGGACCCACTCCATCCCTCTTTCTAATAGAGGATTAAAAATAATTTCCTGGAATGCAGCTGGGGTCAAATTTAGCACAGAAAAATTATCTTATCTTAACACTCTTAAACCGGATCTAATTTGCTTACAAGAGATTTGGTCACACACGGATTTATTGTGGGACAACTATTTTGTCATTGATTGTAAGGCCACTTCATCACGGAGGGGACATGCTAAAGGGGGGGAGCTTGTCTACTGTCTAACACACTCAAATGGGATTATTCCTGCTATAAAGACCCCAGTAACCTCCTCATGGCCCTAACCATTGCATAATACCATGCAAGGCCCCACTTCACTGTTACTAATTAATGTTTATGTGCCCCTCCAGAGGCAGTTTACGATTCTTTGTTACAAAGGGTTTTTGCCTTTCTTGAGGATGCCGTAAAATACTGAGCTCCCTCTATTGATAGTACTAATGGGAGACCTAAACTGTAAAATTTCCAACTTAGCTTTATGTCAAATGCGTAAAGTAGAAAGAGAAATAGCGCTTCGTATTCCAGCCTGTGTTTTCCCCCCCTTTAATTAAAACCAACAAAAGAGGTAAACTTCTCCCTAGCCTTCTTAAAAAAATTACTGTATGACCGCCAATGGCAGGCCCTCCTCAGATTCTCCCGCCTCCTTTACATATATATCCACAGGGGGAATGGCCATTCTCGATTATTTAGTACTTGGATACTCGTCATATTGTTTATTGGAAGACTTTAGGATTATAAGTACCCCCTATAGTGACCATAACTTGCTTTTTATCACTCTTGAAACGTCCCTATTGTCACTAGATTCTTTGAAGTCTGGTGGGTTTACCCAGAGTTTTCTTAATAAGACAGGGAGGTCCCAGTGGAACTTTAAGAGGGTTGCAGGTGTTTTGGCAATATTAGCACCCGTGGTTGCTGACTTGATTAGTTGGGAGGGGATAGAATTGCAATATTTCTCTAATCTCAAGAAGCAGCTGGTGGTTAACACCTCGTCCGGAAGGCAAAAAGTAGTACGGAAAACTATCCCCTGTGCCCTGCTTGATTTAAATAGAGAAATAAATAACTTGGTTAGGGCCCAGTATTTAGTTTTCTCTGAGGAAAGGAATGCTAGGGTTGGTTTTGAAAAGAAGAAAGAAGCGGTTGAAGGCCCGTATTGCAAAATAATCTGGGGATAGGCTTTTGATTCAACTCCAGGAAGCCGCTACGAAGGGCTAAGCAAGGCACTTTTGGGTGTTAGTGGGTGAAGGCTGTGGGTCGAGAATTCACCCCCGTTGCGATCACCGAAGCCCGCTGATCTGAATTTATCGCCTCCCTGTATGCCTCAAATGGGGTCGTTCCATTTCGGGCCCCCTGAAAACTCAAGTATATATACTCCTTTTCCTCTGTCAATAAAAGAGATTGACTGGGCTATTTGCGATATGCGCTCTTCTGTTGCAATGGGCCCTGATGAACTTCCCACATCAGTTATAAAACAGGACAGGCGTTCTTGGTGTAAGATCTTATATGTGGTCTTTAGTAGATGCTACCTTTCTAGATGTATTCCTCCCTCATGGGTTGGTAGTATCATTGTACCCTTATTTAAAAAGGGTGACGATCCTGTCCTGACAATTAACGTCAGATTGCCCTCCTTGATGCTGTGAGCAAAATTTTACCAAATGTCTGCTTTCTAGACTAACGTCTTGGGCAGAGGAGAATAATATCATCCCCTTGGAACAATCTGGATTTAGGCGCAAACATAGTACCCTTGATAATATCGTTGTGCTACAAATTATCTCGGAAAAATTTGTAAAACTGAGAGGCGGGGTGGCATATGCCGCCTTCATAGACTTTCCCACTGCTTTTGAAAAAGTAGATAGAGATCTATTATGGGCTAAGCTATGTAGTCTGGGGTTACCTATATCCCTCCTTTAGTTAGTAATAGCTCTCCATTCCAATACCTGGTGTAGTATTCTTTTGGGGGGGCGATAGAGGTCTATCCCATAAGATATCTACGTCTAACAGTTTAAAACAGGGTTGCCTATTGGCTCCCTTGCTTTTTTCCCTCTACATTTCAGATCTCCCCTCCTTTTTGTCCCAGGGCAAGGGTTTTCCCCCGCTATTGGGTGGGCTCCCAATTTGCTGTCTGTTATATGCTGACGACATTATAATTTTCGATTTAACCTCTAAAGGTCTACAGAAGCGCTTGCAGCATCTATCAAAATATTCTGACTCACATTATTTGAAGATCAATGTTTCAAAAAGTAAGGTTCTCTGTTTTCTGGGGAAAAAAAGATGACTTTTCCCGATTACCATTGGACATTGGGTAAGCAAAACTTAGAAACTGTGAAATCTTATCCCTTTTTAGGGAAAATAGTCAGCGTAAACCTTAGTGATGTTGCCCATATTGCCTCAAATAAATCAAATGCCGAATGTCAGGCAAGAGGTTTGTGGGCCACAGGGAGAAGGCATTTTTCATATCTTTTATCAGCATATTGAGTCAAAATTCCTGCATCCCTGCTATATGGGGTGGAACTCATAGATATTTCCAAATGGGGGTTCTTGAATCAGTCAGAAGGCAAAATTCTTAGAAAGCTATTGTCTGTTAATACGGCAGACTCTGTGGCAACTTTAAGGTTGGAAATGGGGCTTAGAAGTGCGTATGTTCAAGGATTAGCAGGGGTTATTCGGTTGGCCGCCTCAATTCTAAAGAGCGAGGAAAACTCCATAAGATCAATATTAAAGAAAGAACTCTTTTTAGACAATAACAAGGTCAAATATGCCTTTTGTAAGAACTTCTCCAATGCCCTTGAAAGGCTGGACCTGGAGTGTAGACAGGTCCTGGAACTCTCTCCTTTGCATTTGAAAGTTATTTTGAAGAAACCAACGTGGGCTTTGAGCTTCCGCTTAGATCTTGAGAGCTGTAAAATAAAAAGTTATTTTGGGAATATAGTCAATACTCTAGTAATAACAAAATTACAACCTTACTTCACATGGAATATTCCTCATACTGTTAGGCGCTTTTGGATGCTGCTTCGCCAGGGATTGCTCCCTCCGAATACACTACTGGCAAAATGGCACGGAACAGCAAATGAGTGTAACTTCTGTCTGGCAGAATCTCAAGACCTAATCCACGTATTGTTCGTTTGTCCATCTCTTGCCTCTTTTCGGCGTAAATGGCTAAAACCAATCTGTCTTCAGCTCTCTTTGTTGTCGGTACCTGAGTTCCTCTGAGCCCTGTATGATCCTCCTAACGAAAGATTTTGGCCCATATTTATACTTTTTGACGCTAAACTGCGCTAACTGCCTAATAAAATGTCTATTGCTTTAACTCGCCGATAATAACATTATTATTATGGGGCCGAAATATCAAGGCTCCTCACGATAAAACGTGAAAAGTTGATTCGAGTTTGGCCCATGAACATCTTTGTTCCTCGTACATGTATATACCTGTAAGATTATGGTTAAACAGGTTCTGCTTTGAGACAGTCGGTGTTGGTATCTTTGGTATTCCTCTCTTCTACATATTGTGTTCTACTTATATTTTGGCACTCTACACCTTGCATTTATATATAGTGGGTATTGTTTTTAAAGCCTTAAATATTTTTTATTTATTTCTGATATTTCAATTACACTGATGTGAGCATCAGCATTTTTTTCTCCCTTTGTGCTTTTATTTTAGAGTGTAATTATAAGGTTGAAAAAGTGTCTTGATACAACTTTTTATTGTATAAACTTCTTTTCTGTTTCCAGTTTGTCTTTAGGTGTAAATAGTGATAATGACTAAAGTTTTGTTGTATGGTGCATTTTATGTGGCCCTCAGCTGAGTTCCAAATCATATATAAAATAAAATCTGAATCTGAATCTGAATCTGAGTCTGGGCTTCTGGCTAGACTCACATCTCACTATGGAATGTCATTCCAAGAAACTTGCAGCTCCGTGCTTTGGTCTTCTAAGAATTCTCAGAAAAATACTTAAGCTTCTTCCATTCTCAGCCAAAAGGCTCCTCTTCCCGGCCCTAATACTATCACGTCTTGACTATGTGAATGTGTTGTTCCTAAGTTCCTCCCCTTATGTCCTAATGAGACTACTAGTGGTGCAGAATGCTGCCACTTGTCTACTTATGGACACCCCTAGACATTTGTCTGCCAAACCAGCTTTGGCCTTTCCTTATTGGCTTCCTATTGAACAGGGCATTATCTTTAAAGCCATGTGTTTTTCTTAGATGAATGATTACACCCTACACCCCCCTGGAGAACACTTAGATCTTCATCAGCTTCTCTAATCAACCCGTTTTGCGCTAAGAAATCTAGATGGGGAGGCAGATCCTTTGCCTATAGAGCAACTAATATCTGGAACTCCCTCTCCTTAGAGCTTCGACATGATACGTCCAAACTTTCCTTCTGCAGAAAACTGAAAACTGTACTGTTCTCTGTATAGTCTTGTTCCAATTGCCTTGTGATCCTTCATCAGCGTTGGGATGCCTTCTGGGAATGCCATGCGCTCTACACATTCCATAAACTAAACTAAACTAATCTAAACTTGCCATTTCAAGAAGCTAACCCTATGGCAGAGCAGGCTCTCCTTCCTCTGAGATGTATGGGATATTCCTCTGCAGGGCGATGTTGTGGAGCATGCAGCTTGCCACAGTGATCTGGCACACTTTCCTGAGTCATGGCACAATGACACAGTGATTTGATACAATTTTCTGGGTGAGTGGAGTGTCCTGTCCATACACCTAAATCTGGGCTTCAGGATCCCAATAGCCTGCTCCACTGGCCGCCGTGTTCTTCCATGGAGTTCATTGAAGTGGACTTCCCATGGCATAGTTGGATTCCTCAGCGCCGTCAATAACCAAGGATGGTTTGGATATGCAGAGTCTCCCGTTAAAAAATTAGACATAAGTGCATCATTGAGTCACTCACTTCATGATTGATGCACCTGACATTGCACACACACACAAACAGGAAAGATGTGACTTACCAACCATCCAGACCCTCTCTGGGTGCAGTTGTGACATACGCTAGGGTACAGTGCTGTTCCGCATTATGAAAGAATCATGGGCTGATCCTGGATAATGGGCACAGACATTTGAGATGTAGAGATCCACCAAACAGATAACTTGCACATTGGTGGAATGGAAGTTTTTTCCATTGCAATATACTTGTTCAGTGGCCTGCGGTGGCACCAAGCCAACATGTGTGCCAGCAGTGATCCCCACCACATGTGGGAGGCAGGCAAATCCATAAAAGTCAGCCTTCACATTGGCTAAATCCTCACATTAGGGAACCTGATATAGCTGTCAATGAGTTTCAACAGTGGTGAGAGGAAATCCTTCAACACCATACTGAACATAGGTTGGGACATACCAGCAGATGGGGCCACTGTATGTTATAAGGACCCTGTGGCTTGAAAGTGCAATACTGACATGGCTTGTAAAATGTGTGGCAAGCAGGTAGGATAACTAATAGCTGGCATCAGATCTGGCTCCAACTGATGGCATGAGTCCACTATTGTTTGTCTATCCAGGTAGTATAACTTAATAATATGCCATTGCTCCATGGTGTGAAGATCTGGCAGTAGACGGTAGACAGGAGGTTGCCAAATCCTCCCTCTCCCAGGGTACCTATGTATAACCAGACATGATTTGAAGCATTAATCAATGTGTCCACAACAACATACATGATGCATGACAAAAATATCATGTGACAAAGCATTTCTGACTGGATAGACATGACACACAGTACACATCACAGCTGACAAGTACACAAGAGTCACATGTGACCCTTACGGTTGTCAACACATGTGTCCACAATATGAATTTGGAAGAAATTCAAAGATGTGTTAGACAATTGCCCCTGCAAATGTGACTGTGTATTCCGACTGCCAAAATGACCGTCTTTGGTGGTGGACTGTGCACCGCTGTCAAATATCCTGCATCACACTACACTGGTGGTTGTGTAGAAGGACCTACATGGCAAGGCAGAATTAGGATGTTAGTGATGCTATGCTATGTATGTGTGATGCAGTTTACAAAGCCAAATACAGCATTTCAGGCACCAAAATGGCAGATACTTCTCCAATGGGCATTAGGAACCACGTGCAACTGCCCGCGGAAGTCATCAGGACGGTAGGCAACTCCAACCTCGGCAGACACAGCCATAGGCTAAAGTTGTTGCCTGTGGCGGTCACGTCCCAATGGCTGTATCTGCTGTTGGTGACGACCGCGTACGTGGTGGACATGACCCCCATGTTGTACACATTTACTTACTTGACTCCCGACACTGCTGCCAGCAACACCTCCACTACGTGAGCTGCTGTGTGCCGCCTCTGGGAGAAATCATGACACATCAAGCAGTTGATAGGGCTCCTGCCTTCTCTCCAGACGATCTAGAGAGGCTTGTTGAGGAGGTCCTACTCCTGTATGACCAGCTCTATGACTCACCAGAGGAGCAGGTAATAATCTCATAAGCCCAATTGACTCTGTTCTTCACCATCCTTTCCCTCCACACAGGCTACAATGTGCCCCTGTGTGCCAGTTAAACTTCTTGTCTGCCTGTTGTTGCAGTCTGTGTGGCATCAATGGGATGTACATCATGCAGGTATTTGTGGTCAGTACTATATGTTAAGTTCAGTCACATTGTGTTGTGAGAGATTTTTTCAGGGCCTAGATCCTCCTTGTGTTAGATGCACATAACTAGGTAAGGATACTTTACTGCCATACAATGACATCTCTTTCTACATGATTGTTGTACATGTTGGACAACATGTAGTTGCATGACAGCTTGAGCTGTGTATGCATCTTGTATGAGTCATTTGTGAATCTTGTAAGCAATGTATATGGTAGGACAGATCTTTCAACCCACATCTGGCTTTGCCAAACTGCAGTCTTGAATCCATATTCTGACTCACTCTGCCCTTCAGGTTGCCACATGCACCACGTGCCAAATTGCTGATGGCCCCATGATGTACTGTCATGCATGGAAGTGATGAAAATGTGGTGCCATGTAAGTTCTGTATGCTCAGCATGCAGGGACTAGGGCCTGTCAAATGCATCTTCCAGTATGGGACATAGTCCAGGCTGGGGTAGAGTCACTGTGACTATGCAACTGTGGCACTGTGTCCACTCTCTGTACAACAGTAAATCCTGGCAGGCGGACAATATGAACTTCTAGTGGCAAAACCTGCCCTGAATGCCCCAGTCCATTGACTAAATTAGGAATGGGTACTGAGGTTCATCCCAGTCCATGTGTGCATTATGCATAATTGTCAATGTCTTTGACTCATGATAGGTCCTTTACTCCCATAGCTCTGTTGTCACCTTCACATAAGTCATGCCTGTCCTGTACAGGCTTATTGCACTAATGACAGTCCCAAAGTGCGGACAGTGTGTTGATTCCTAGGAGGCCATGATATGTGACTCAGGGCCAGATGTAGCAACCCTTTTGCGAGTCGCAAACGGCGAAAATCGCCGTTTGCGACTCGCAAACGTGGGTTTGCAATTCAAAATGCATATTGCGAGTCGTTACCGACTCGCAATATGCATTTGCGACTCGCAAATAGGAAGGGGTGTTCCCTTCCTATTTGCGAGTCGGAGTGGTATGCAACTCCATTTGCGACCGCGTACGCGGTCGCAAATGGAGTCGCAGTTACCATCCACTTGAAGTGGATGGTAACCCACTCGCAAACGGGAAGGGGTCCCCATGGGACCCCTTCCCCTTTGTGACTGGACCCCATATTATTTTTTCAGGGCAGGGAGTGGTCCAAGGGACCACTCCCTGCCCTGAAAAATCCGAAACTAAAGGTTTCGGGTTTTTTTGTAGTGCAGCTCGTTTTCCCTTAGGGAAAACGGGCTACACTTAAAAAAAAAAAAACCTGCTTTATTGAACAGCAGGTCGCTAACATGGAGGCCTGCTGACGTCAGCAGGCCTCCATGTTAGCGAGTGCCTATACTCGCAATGGGGCCGCAATTTGCGACCCACCTCATGAATATTCATGAGGTGAGTCATTGCGACCCCATTGCGAGTTGCAGTCGGTGTCTGAGACACCGTACTGCATAGCAATTTGCGACTTGCAAATTGCGAGTCGCAGGGACTCGCAATTTGCAAGTCGCAAATTGCATTTTTGCTACATCTGGCCCTCAGTACTTAATCACATAGCAGATATTGTACAATGCTTACCTTTGGATGTTGGATGCCATCTCTGCAGGATAGACACATATGTCCAAAGGACTGTTCTGTATTACAGATACATACCACAGAACCCATCCCCTGAAGTGGCATGAGTCTGCTTTTGGTAGCCACATGTCCACACATGCACAAGGAAGAAACTTTTTCTACCCACCATGCCATCCCCTTCATTGTCACTCAAGTTTAAGGGTGAAGTCTGTACTATGGCAGTTGCCTGTAGGGACCGTATGCAGTGAGTCAATCTTGCAGAGTGTGAATGTGTTGGTCCATTCACGCCTGAAGAGTTTACGCTCCAGAAGCCACATATGTGTATAGTGTTTCATTGTGGCTCACATCACAGTACATGTTGCTAGAGCATGAGCTACCTGATTTCAGTAGGCCTGCTTATTCATTGTAGTCCCTGAGCAGGGTGGTGGGTTAGTCTGCAGATGGAAATATATGTCTGCAGTCAAGTCCCTGTACTTACTGGCTTGTGTACTTTACACTTATGGTGTGTTAAATGAACATTTATAACCTGGTGGGTCTGACATGTGCATGATTCAACTAAGTGTGCCAAAAATTGTAATCTCTTGATGTGTCTTTTGCATCCATGCAGGTAAATGCCCATCAGAAGAAGGACCAGAAGGTGCAGACCCTGGTGGTCCACAGCCGGCGGAACCCCCACTGTCACAAGAGGTTGAAGTACCTGAGAGGCTAACTCAGAAGATCACAGAGTTCCAGCTGGGGCTGGTGTCTCAACGTGGGCAGGGCACACGTCGGACCCTGACTCCACCTAATGGCCCGCATTCTGGCAGTGGCCTGCCCAGATCTTGATGGGCATTTGACGGGAGCACAGCAGTCACAAGGTGGTGAGTACAGGATAGATTCCTGTCTGACACATTGCCAGGTTAACGTTTTAAGTTCTGACATCTCCCCCTGACGATTAGGGATGTGCCATATGTGAGCTGAGGATATTTGTCTCCCTGACTATTGTGCATCCTTTTGTACTCCTATTGTGTTGCAATTTGGGTGGTGTATGGGCCCATACCATGGATGTTTAATGGGAGTGGTGTTTGTGTTCCATGACATATCCATACTTATGTGTGTTGAATCTGATGACAATCCATGGTATGCGTGGAATGTGAGGGGGTCAGTTCTATTGGTAGATGTGATGTTGATGTGTTGTTTGAGTTGTGTGACACAATGTTGTGTACACTTCACTATCCCTGTACCTAAGATTTGCAGATGTGTATTTTTGTGTAGTTTTGGTGTGGGAGCATTTAATGGCTGTGAACTTGTCCCTCTTTGTGAATGATTCCGACTGTGTACACAATGACAAGTGTACTTGATGCCCGTAGCGTGACCCCCATATCATGTGAATGACGGCGTAAGGATCTGTTGTTCAGTTTAATGACACATGTAAGTGTGTGTACTTATGGTCAGTTGACTCCACTGCAGTGTGGATTTTGTGCACCTATGATAAGCAAAAACAGCATGACGTGTGATGGGCTTAATTGAGGCAGAGAATGTGTTATACTGCCTGCAGGTGAGTTATTCCCTTTGTACCTGCTGAGACATGGTGGTTGGACTGCTACTTTCACATTGGTGGGGTGCAACCTCATAAGTGTCTGGTGAAAACACTGTCTCCACCAGCCTGTTTGTATTGCCTGGTCACAACGGCAGTCTGCGCTGCCTGGCTGTGCTGGCGGGACTGTGGAGGTCTTTTCTCTATAGGCCTGCATGACTCGTAATACAGTGGTCCGACGGCCAAGCTGATGGCAGTCAGACCACGACTATTGACATGGTAGTGCACAGACAACCAAACTCATAATTATCCCTTTATTCTTTTCTCACACAGATAATAAACAACATATGGAATTAAATGTGCCCAGGTTCATTAACTATGATTAATATTCTTTGAAACATTATATCTTTCACCTTCCTGTTATCTTTATTAACTTACACATGTAGGGTAATGAGCATATTCACTGATATCTTCAATACTGTTTTCAACCTAGCTGGATGTATACATTTTTTTAAAAGTGGTTTATCAGGTACAGTCAATCATTTTGTATGGGAGTGTAGAGAAATGTCTTCATCCAAAAGAGAACTTGGTATGTACAGACATCAGGTTACATAAATAGATTATATTTGAAAAGGAATGCTAACCCTATTATTGAACATTATGAGTAGTGAGAACAATCTGTCAGCCTTATAGCTAACCAACATATATCTATACAATTAAAAGTCATAGATTTCCCCAGGTGTAGAACTGTCAGGTTTGTAAACTGTATATTACTATTCAAACCATACATTTTGATGCCATGGTATGCTCCATTTCTTTTTCTCTCTGCCCTTTGAGACATTGATTAATTTACGTGTCTAGGACTGCATACTTGTCATGATCACCTAGCATCTATGCGGTTGACTGGCCACCAGATCAAGGATTTCCTCTGGTGGGGTCAGCTAAGGCTTCACATGTGGAAACCTTGGCATTCTCCCATCTCTAAATGGGGCAGGGGAACTGAGAGTTTGTGGGGTGGGTGAAGTATGATTTCATGTCAGTTTTCTTGCTCTTCCAAGTTCCAAATGATGGCCTACTTTTGCTGACTAACCCTATGCAGCATCTGTAACTTGAATAGTAAGTTGATTGTTCTTGTATCTATTTTCTTTCTAACTGTGAAATAGCTGTGCTTTTCACAACAGAGGCACAGGAATGCCTTAAAACTTTTAATTTCCTTACTGTGAACCCTGAAGAACATTATAATTCATAACAATATGACTCAGAATTTATTTTGAGGGCCAAATAGAAAATTGAAAGTGTGAGATAGAAGTAAAGAAACATGCACTAAGCAGTTTGAAAAAAGCCCAAATACCTTCAACTATATAAAAACACATGTGTTTTGGGTTGGTTTTCAGCGATATAGGCAGCCATTTAGAGTTTGGTGAAAGGAAGCATGCCATAAAATGATGGTCCTCCCTCCTCCCTTGAAAAAACGTGATTTATAGTCTGGAAACCACAGTGTGTGTGAAAGCAGAGTCTCTAATGGCCCTTGATTCACACCATTCACCTGGCTTCCTGTCCATCACTGGGCTGCTAGGTCACAGTGATGGTAGACCTGCCATATTTATCACCCTACCATCACTTATTTTCCCTGCTCAGGTTGACTTGCAGTTATGGTCAAAGAAACAAACAATGGCCCACACATATGGGGAAATCTCTATTTGACGAGGTCACTGCTTTTTTTGGTGTAGATAAACAAATTCTTGCTTGGGAGTTTGCTTCACAAAAAAGAAAAATAATGAATGCGGAGCACGTGAAATAGATTGGTGAATTTGTTGATGGCATAGATATCTATTCCAGGCAAGGATTTTTGATTATAGTCCATGGCCCTTCTCTAATGAGCAGAAGCCAAAGTCTGCTCTGATATGGTGAGTTGGCTGCCACCTGCAATACATTAAATGAGCCCTATTCTCTGGAACAAAGCCCTTATTTGGTTTGGAAAATCTGTATCTCTAAGCCCTGTTTATGTTTTTGGCCTGTTGTTTGTTTTCTTTCCCATTAACTCTGGAAGTGCTCTACATTTTACTGGGTATCTTGTGCTACAATGGCTATTGTTCACACATCCAAGGCTGTCAAAAGACTGTGACCTATGACAGTGTTTATAATTATAGTTAAGGTGTGCAGATGTGTTTACCCATACTTCTCTGAAGGAAATTCCTACTCTATTTCCCAGTAACTGGAGTTAGTTGCCTGTGCTAATTTGTGGAACAGGTGTGGTAGTGGTGTATGTGTGAGCATAACAACATTTTTGTAGTATTTCATAGTAACTGGCTGAACTGTGGTGTCTACTGAAACTCAGTTTTTCTTGGCTTCCCAAGATTGTGGTCTCACTGCAGTTTGTATTTCATCCAAGGTGGATATGAATGCCTGAGCATACGTGTTCACAACCGGCTCCATGAAATTAACCCCACCTGGAGGTGAGCTTCCCATCCATTATTATGGTGTAGCTTGGCCTTGTCTGAGTAAAAAAGCACCTATGAGCCCCTTCTTCTGTTTTGCAGGCTGTCGTCTAGCAGTAGTGGCATTCTATTTGAACACTATCTGGATTGTATCAACATATTACCTTTCCCTGTTCAAACTGATCTGACCTTGAACTCCTTGCTCCAGAAGCCCAACTGAAAACAAGACACAAATTAAGAGATCTACTTTTCACAGATTATGAGATCGCATTTAAAACCAAACAGTAATTTCATTGGCTGATGGCCTTTGGGGAATCTCTGTATTGACCCAGAGCAGATGCCTTGACAGAGTTACAAAGGTTTTGCGTTGGGGTTCCATTACTTTTTTTAACACAGACCAGACTCCAAATCCTGTTTAAGATCTACAAACCATTGCAAATAGTGATTTGTGTTGGTTTGTTTCAAATAAATAATGCAACACAGCACAATATTCTACTTCCCTTACCTTGCATCATAGATGAGATACATGGGTGGTGCATGGGCATTCCCATGCATCTACCTATAGATTTCACACAAGTCCTCATCTACAAAGACTTGATGACATGGATTTTTCCTGGAATTCTGTGCCTCCCTGAGGCTGGCATAACAAGGAGAAATATCTATTTACGTTCTGCATTCTATTGCACACATACATAGAGAAAATAATCTTAAAACATAGTTTTATGCAGGAAGGGACACCTTCCGGCACAAAAGCTACTCAGACTCCAATGTAGACATCCTTGCACTATGCTGTAAGGGTGCCTGCTTTGGCACATGGCTGCAAACAGTGCACCAGTGCAAGGAAAGAACAGACTACACCACTTATTTTTAGATATGTCACCGTTCTACCCATTCAGATTCACATACTGCAGTGTAGCAACTTTGCTCTTAGTAACTTTAGGCTAGAATCTTTGCTGAGTTATTTTTCTCATACTAAAGCTGGAGATAAACACATGTTCCTGGAGAAATTTTGCTGTTTCCCTTTCAAGAAAAGGAGATGAACTACCATTCAATTAGAGAGTATACATACCAAGAGAATGTGTTCACAAAGCCCAGCTGACTGATGGAACGTAATACAAGAAGACTCTTTGTCCCAAGAAAACTCAGGAGGCATAAGACCCCTACATCATAGTAGCCAAAAAGATGCCATTGAGGGGAATGACCAAAGTTGTGCCATTTGTTTCGTGATGTGCACAATGCTGCTCTTTCCAGTTCATGCAACACAGAGCAGTAACTTTGTTTGCTGCCCTGAGTTGCATGAGCTCTTAGTATATCTGAGCCCGAAACCCTTTTAGGGTCCTTTTTTTCTAATGAAGCTGCATATAAGCCTACATTCCTGGATATATTTAGCTTTTTCCCTTCAAGAATGGGATAGGGACTACCATGCAATTAGAGAGTATACATCAGGGGCGGCTCCTCCATTAGGGCAGAGGAGTGCGGCCCCCCCTACCAGTAGCAGTAGTTGCATGCCTTTTACCAATAAACGATAATAAACTATGTTTATGATCATTTTTTGGTAAAAAGGGTGGGGCCAAAGGCACTGCGCATGTATGTTTGGCCAGCCGTCTTGGGATGGTAAAACACACAAGCTCAGTGGGCTCTCTCCAGCCTGGCATTATGTTGCCGGGCTGGAGAAAGCATAAATTGGCTCTCAATCTGCCTGAAAGCGCCCTGGCTGGGCGCTCGCAGCCAATCCTGACACTGCTCTGAGCAGCATCAGGATTGGCCGCAGGGCAGGTAGGAGCCTCTGCCTGCCTGCTGAGAAGAAGCGGATGGAGCAGTGCGGTGGCGGCGAACAAGGTAAGTCTTTTTTAAAATTTTGTAATTAAATTCAGCCCGCGCCATCCCCCCTTCCGCACGTCACGAGCCGTGATTGGTATACATACAAGAAAATATGTCCACAAAGCCCACCTAACTGATGGAGCTTAATGGAAGATTCCTGTTTGTTCTTAGACCATCAAGGATCCATAAGATCCCTGTATTACAGTAAAGCAAGAAGAAAATACAAAGCAAAATAATTTTATTGTTGTGGTGCTAAAGAGATGGGATTATGAAATATTGCTGGTTATGCCCTACTCTACCTTATAATGAGGGTGTGTGTATCTACATTTCCCAGCCTAGAAATATCTAGAGGTTCAAAATCTTCAGCCCAGGTCATTGGGTCTGGGATCAATGATTGGAGATGGCTGTTCATATTTCAGAGCCACATGAAAAGCATGTAGCCAGCTCCTGTGGGTCTAGAGAAATTACTTTTTGTTGTAAATGTATAGTTAGCTCTTATCTCTATAGTCTAATTTCCAACTCGAAATAGGGAAGCCTTGGGGTCCACTTGGAGACCCTACCCAGACAGTGTTCTCACCTTCTGAAAATTGAATGCAGTATCTGTTAGACTTTTCATCCTTGGCGTGGTCTCCCTTAACTTTTGCCTCGGTTTCCCAGGTTGTTGATGTGTTCTGGACTCTGTTTTTGCTGTTTTTGTTACTCTGCACACTTTACCACTGCTATCCAGTGCAAAATGTGTATGTAATTGGTTCACCCATGATTGGCATATTTGATTTACTGGTAAGTCTATAGTACAGTGCACTAGAGGTGCCCAGGGCCTGTGAATCAAATGCTACTAGTGGGCCTGCAGCACTGGTTGTGCCACCCACAATAGTAGCTCGGTAAACATGGCTCAGACCTGCCACTTCAGTGTCTGTGTGTGCAGTTTTAAACTGCCAATTCCATTTGATGAGTGTACCCACTTGCCAGGCCTAAACCTTCCCTTTTCTTACATGTAAAACACCCCTAAGGCAGGCCCTAGGTAGCCCCATGGGCAGAGTACAGTGTATGTTTAAGGTAGGACATATACTAATGTGTTTTATATGTCCTAACAGTAAAATACTGCTAAATTTGTTTTTTACTGTTGCAAGGTCTATCCCTCTCATAGGTTACCATGGGGGCTGCCTTTAAATATGATTACAGTGTATATTCCCTTTGGGAGTGGATAGACATATGGAGTTTGGGGTCTCATGCTCACAATTTAAAAATACATCTTTTAGTAAAGTTGATTTTAAGATTGTGTGTTTGAAAATACTACTTTTAGTGAGTATTTTCTGGCTTAAACCATTCTGTGACTCTGCCTGTTTGTGGATTCCCTGTCTTGGTCAATTTGACAGTTGGGCTGTTTGCACCTCTCTCTAGACAGTGGCACAAAGGGAGCTGGGGTGTAGCCTGCATATCATGATGAGCCATCTGTGCTAGGAGGGAGGGGAGGATTGGTCACTCACACCTGAAAGGGCTGTGCCTGCCCTCACAAAATGCAGTCTCCAACTCCCTGGTGTGTGTCTGGGACCTGGCCTGGGCAAGGCAGGATTTCACGAGAGATTTTTCTTTGAAGTAAGCCTACTTCAAAGGACAAAATGGGTATAAGAAGGGCACCCAAAACCACAGATTTGAGATCACTTCTGAAAACCAAGAGGAACCTCTGCCTGGAGAAGAGCTGAGGAAGATGAGCTGCCCTGCCTACGACTGTGCTTTGTGGAGCTATCCTGCAGTTGCTGCTTCTGCCTGTGCAAGAGGACAAAGACTGGACTTTGTGTGCCTTCCTGCTTGTGAAGAACTCTCCAAGGGCTTGAAATTGAACTTGCCTCCTGTTGTTTGAAGTCTCAGGGACAGCAAAGACTTCTCTCTGCCAGCATCCGGAGCCTCTGCTGAGACTCCCGCCCTGTCAAGTGGTGCCCTATCCAGTTCCTGGGGCCTTGAAAGGAGAAGCTGGCAGGCCAAGTTTGAGAAATCCACGCACAGACCGCCGTGTGGGGAAAGGTTTGACGCAACCTCCGGAAAAACAATGTGCTGCCACCTTCGTGGCTGAAATCGATGTTCTGCCTGCAGCGGGGCTGGGAGATCGACGCATGCAGCTGGAGAAGCGATGCACAGCACCACTGACGGAGGCTAGTGAGATCGCAACCCACACTACGATGTTTTTGGATCACCGTGTGGCAAGAATTCTGATGCTAACATCGCTGGGCGTGTAAAAACTATGCAAAGCCTGCCCGGACCGGAGAGTGCTTGTCTGAATTGACACATCGCTCTCCTGCAGAGAGAAGAAACGATGCACACTGACCCGACCCAAGGAGGAATGACGCACGGTCTCGCTTGGGAGTGATATTGACGCATCACAGGCTTCTTTCGATGCACACTCGCCCATGCTGAGTTATTTTTGACGTGACCCAGGTACATTTTCATGCTAACAGCGTTGTGTTTAAAAGAACATGAAGACTCTTTTTGCTTTTTAATTAATAACTTGACTTGTGTATGTTGGATTTGTGTCGTTTTGGTCTTGTTTTGTTTAGATAAATATTCTCTTTTTTTCTAAACCTGTGTTGTGTCATTTTGTAGTTTTTATATTAAGTTACTGTGTATGTACAAGTACTCTACACGCACCACTTTGAAGTTAAGCCTGCTTGGACAGGGGGTAACCTGACTGCCAACCAAAGACCCCATTGCTAACATTCTGAAAATCGAAAGTAGTATCCTAATGATAATTTTTCAATTTTAGTAATTGATTTATAGGTCATTGAGCCATTTGAAGCCTTTGAGAATCATTAAGATATCAATTGCCCATTAAAAAAAGCTGAAATCTGTGCTACCAGTATACTGGTAATGAAACCTTCAGTCACGAGTGCACTGAACACTAAGGGCCAAATTTGCAAGGCCCTATTACCACCGGTGCATCACTTTTAGTGAAGTTCAGGTGGCGCTTTGCACTGCACCGTATTTACAAGGTGCCATTAAGTCGTCCCCTTCACACGCAGCACTGTCGGTGTTGCTTTGGGCATGCCACAGCAATGCAACACCCATTCCATTTTGACGCTGCCCCAGACTTATGATTTACTGTAAACCTGAGGCAGTGCCAAATCTAACACCGCTCCAGGGGTGGGGTTTGCAGTGCAAAATGAGGAGAAATGCTTTAATTTCTCCTCTTTTTTGCTCTTTCTATGTGTGCTGCTATTTTGCAGCACACATAGAAAGAGCAAATTGCCATTAAAGATTGTTTTTGCGCATGAAGGTGTCCCTTCCTGCACAAAAATCAATCCCCCGCAGCGCAGCCATCCTTGCACCATGGCGCAAGGGTGGCTAAGTTGGCACTCAGCAGCAAATTTTGTGCTGGCGCAGGTCGTGCACTGTATTGTTGTTGATACGGTGCATCCCTGTGTTTTGAAAATGACTGAGTGTGGCACAGCCAAATTTGGTGCAGCGTTGCGCTCTGTCATTTTCTTTTAAATCTGGGCCTGAGATTCTGTTTTTTAGATCCTGGGATTTTTATGATGTATAAATCGAAAGCTCTGGAACTAGTGCTTAAGCCTACTGAGGTGTCCCTTGCTGCAAATCCTCAGAACCAGAAATCGTTCATGAAAGTGGCAAAATTGGTCATAGAAAAGAGGCTATTTAAAAACAAAACACTGACAAAAATACCCTTGGAATGTTACGTGGGGCAGAGGAGTCCAGACATACTATTAGAAAGTCATGTGATATCTCTCAAAGGTTCTATTCCCACTCTGTGTTGTTCTAAATAACAGAGTTAGGCACCAGGGGAATGGAGTGCCCTGCACAAACCTATTTTTATCCTTCAAAAAGGAAAACATTGTTCTCGAGGAGATAGATCTTTCCTTTCCCGCTGCCCCACCCCCAGTCAGATGTAGGGACGAGTTGTCTATGTGCTACAGTAAGTTTTACTTTTTCCAGGGTGGTGAAAGGTCTGATCAGAATTTGGAAACACCTACAGATATACATGAATAAACTATTTTGGCAAACATTGCTTTGGAATGTCTATTTTCGTTAAATCTTCCCTTGCTTGCAGGTGTAATGGAAGTATTTCCGACAGTCAACCTATGTTTAAATGCCCACTTTATTTACTCGCATATAAAAATCCTCTGCAGATATCTTAGGGGCTGGAAATTGAATTTATTGAATGTTATTTACTGGAATGATGTATCTGAAGTCCCACCCATTACTCCTCGTGGCAACGCATTGACTGTTCAGCTTCACTTCCACTGGAAGTCCAAAGTGACTAAACGGAACAACTTTTTGTGCAAATGGTGTGCAATAGTAGCAGTGTCCATGGCTCACCTCTCAAAAATGACTGGTGTTCTACACAGTACTGCACAGTAACCAGAGACGTCCACATGTCCAGGAAAAGGCCTCATATTTTACACTGTAAAATGCACCATTTTACCACCACTTTCTTATCATTTTCTTTATGAAAGTGGACCTTCAACCACTCTATGGAAGGTTGTTCTTGATGGGCTCACCATGAAAAGTATTAGAACAATTCCTGATTATCCTTCAAGACTGTTTCTCTGAAATGTTTTTGCATTCAATATACCATATTCACTACTGACTCACATACTTAGTGTTAGTAGCACAAAACTGTTCAGATGGCATCTAAAGAACAGAGCAACTCTTAGGTAAAGCTCTTCTGAAATCTATCCTGACCGAATATTGAGTGTCGAAAGCAGCATTTTTAAAAGGATGAGCTGTTTTTTTAATTCTGAAAATGTCAACATTTGAAAAAGTTGCTTACAACCTTTAACGCAGATCCTTTTTCCTTTTGGGATGTCTAAACTTTAGGCTGTGATAGAGAGTTGCAGTCACTGGGAAAATATGACAAAAACCTTAGTGGCAATCTATGGTACCTCACAGTGTTGGTTTCAGGCCATCTTTCAGGACCTTTGCCTATAAATGAAATTCATTTCAAAAATTGATTTTTGAAAAATTGTCTTAAGAACTAAACTTTGTGGAAGAACATCCACACATAGGCAGTTCTAGATGCATTAGTGGTTTGTGAGGTTCTCCAGACGTTTAACTCAATTGATCAGATTACATCTGGTGGCGATGAGATGATGAGATTAAAAACTAATTCTAATGGATAGCAGACATTAATTAACAAAAAACTGAGATATGACAAGGGCAAAGAAAATGTGCAAAAGCCAAATGTATTCAAACTTAAACAAAGAAACAGAAGCAACCTTCCATTCTGAGGTGATGAAACATGCAATTACTTCTCTTCTCTTTGATAACAGTCAGCAGAAGCAAATGCAAATGGTTTTCAACTGAACTATATCAACACCATAGCTCAATATGATGTTTTTGTCAACTGAGCTTCTAGATCATTTGTATCTTTTGTAATTAAGGACCTAATTTGAACTCCTCTACTACAAAATCCAGTTACTCCTGCAACTTTTGATGGCTCTCAGATGCAATGGTGAATTCTTCTCTACCATGGATTTAAGGATGTGCATTCTTCAGACCTCAAAATGTTCTACGTCACCAGTCAAGATCTGTTTTATTAGTCATTGCAAATACAAGGGAGCTCAAAATTTTAATGCTCAATAGGTATGTGTAATATGATATGTTAGCCAAATGCAAATCCAATTTACTCAAATTGAGAAAAATATCAAAAGACACCCTGTGCTTTCGACAACAATTCCCACACCCTCTTTCGTAATAGCATTATTATGGTGTTTTGTTCAAAATTTCAATGTTCAATATCTGTGTTCTCCCATGTAAATTTTCATATAAACATCACTTGTTTGGGTGTTCATTCTAATGAGGAATCACTTGTTTTGGGTTACATTGTAATTACTTGCTATATGGATTTTCTGTGCTATTCTATTGAAGGTGTCGTAGATAGCCCGCTAGTTCCAGAAACAGTGGCTTTGGCCCCCCTAGGTGGAGGATTACCCACCACTGGAGATCTCTGTGCTTTCACAGTGCCCACCCTTGACAAAATGCACAAATACACCAATGAATGCCAAGCAGTTGAAAGGTTCATTTTGTCCTCTTGGCATTCATTTTTTGTTTTACAGAAACAAGATCGTAAAACAGTAGTTTGACTCTGCAAAAAAAGTTCTGATGCAAAGGGAGTTTTCTCCAGATGTCATGGCCATTATTAGATTTCCCCCTCACCCCCTCCGGTTCACAATGCGTGTGGTTCTCCTGACTCTAAATAAGGCAGGGGAAACACCCATTTTTGGGAAGGTACATCACCAATTTATGAATGAACTTTTTGTTTGAAATTAGGTCTCTAGGTGGCAGAGGTATGTATCATGTCTACATAGAGACCACAATCCTAATCAGAGTAAGTAACAGCACAACCTAAATTACCCTGTGCTCACCCTCTGCTAGCTTGGCACAGAGCAGATAAACCTAACTTAGAAGGCAATGTGTAAACTGTTTGTGCAGCAACTCATGTAATAACACAGTGAAAACACCACAAAAAGTACTCCACACCAGGTTAGGAAAATAAATAGTATTTATCTGAATAAAATAAGACCAAATGTCAAAAATCCAAGATGCACAAGACAATATATCACTATTTAAATGCTAAAGGAGTCTCAATCCTTAAGAATCAGTGGTTGAATCTTTGTAACACAGAGTACTGCAGAGGAGGAGATGCATCGAAAGGTAAAGTGATGTGTAGATTTTTATGGTGCTGCAAAGGTGATGCATTTTTTCTTTCCACTCTGCAATGTGATGCCCCGGTTCCAGGAGCCCAGCCGTGGTTCCTCACTGTGATGCACAGATATTTTCATGTCCAGGGATGATGCGAGGAAAACCCAGAACACGTTGAGCAGAGGCAGCAGGCGCTGCATTGATCCGGCAAACGCTGCAATGATTTTTCAGCCGCAAGGCAGGCGCAGTATTGATCTGGCAGGCCTTTGTTTTTCTGACGTGCTGGATTTTCTTCTCTTTGGCGACATCTATGATACCTCTGAGACCTCAGAACAGGAGGCAAGCTCAAACCAAGCCCTTGGAGAGCATTTGTCGAGGAAGGCAGAGTCCTTCCAGCATAGTCAGGGGGCAGCAGGCAGCAGGGCAACAAGCTGCCCTGCAGTCTTTCGAGCAAAACAGTCCAGATGAGGCCTTTGGGCAGCCAGGCAATTCCTCTGACGGGGTACAGTTGTAGATCCAGAAGTGTCTGATTTGATGGGGTGACAAACCCAGAATATATTCGCAAAAGTGTGTTTCAAGTGAAGGAAACTTTAAATAGTGATTTTGAAGTACACAAGTTCCCCTTTCAACCCATCCCTGCCTGCCAGGAGCACTGTGGCTAGTTTTCAGTCCTTTGTGTGAGGGCAAGGCAGTGGCCTTTGAAGTGTAAGAGAGAGTCTCTCCACCCTTCCCGTCCAGGGAAACTAATGTGTATGCAGATGACTGCAGATGCAGGTGAATGTCCTGTGTTTATGGCTCTCTGGGTGGAATGCACAAGGCGAGCCGCCAGACAGCACAGATCAAACATGGATTGGAGACAAGCTGAAATGCACAGATGGCAGTAGGTGCAGAGAAATACCTGCTTTCTGAAAGTGGCATTTCTGAAATAGTAATGTAGAATCCAACTTCACCAGTAAGCAGGATTTCCCACTACCATTCCAACCATGCCAAATATGACAAGTCTATTCCTCTGAGATCAGAAATTACCACTTAAAAGCACATAAGGGAATCTCTATGCTGGCCTATGAGAGGGTCATGCTTCACAGTAGTGAAAAACGACTTTGGGTGGCTTTCACTTCCAGGACATGTACAACTTATAAATACATGTCCTTTTTTACTTACATAGCACCGTGCCCCATGGGTTACCTAGAGCCTATATGATTTATATGGAAGAAAAGGGGAGATTAAGGCTTGGCAAATAGTTTTAAATGCTAAGTCGATTTGGCAGGGTAACAGCACACACTTGATTAGCCAGGGCAGACCTGAGACATGGTTACTTATTGGAGTAGCATAATCAATGGTGCAGGCCCACTAGGAGCATTAATTTACAAACCCTGGGCACATGTAGCACACTTAAGTAGGGACTTTCAGGTAAATTAAATATGCCTATTGGGTATGAGCCAATGTCACCATGTTTAGGGGCGAGAGTACAAGCACCTTAGTACTGGTCAGTAGTGGTAAAGTGTACAAAGTCCTGAAACCAGCAAAAAGGAGCTAAATAAAATGGAGAGAGGCAGGCAAAAAAGTTGGGGGAAGACCTCTCTAAGGCTGTCAGGTCTAACATTTCTGTCCCACAAACTCTAAATGATGCACTATATCCTTTCCATGCACATTAGATGTATGCATTTATATGATATTTCCATAGCCAAAGGATAGTGTACGCTTTACAGGGTCAAAGAAAAGAAAAAAGTCAAAAAGTGATAGAAGAGGTGGCTGGTTTGGGATCTTTCCATGCATTGTGATGTAGTGTTCTTAAAATAGGTGAGTCTTGAACTTTTTTTCTAAATTGGATCAGCACTGTAGTTGTGCAGATTGATAAACAGATGTTATTCCAGATCCTGAAAGCATAGATGGAAAAACCTGGTACTTTGCTTTAAGTAAGACTTTAAGAGGTGCCAGTGTGGAGTGTCATGGGACTTAGGCCCTCATTCTGACCTTGGCGGGCGGCGGAGGCCGCCCGCCAAAGTCCCGCCGTCAGATTACCGTTCCGCGGTCGAAAGACCGCGGCGGTAATTCTGACTTTCCCGCTGGGCTGGCGGGCGGTCGCCTTCAGACCGCCCGCCAGCCCAGCGGGAAAGAGGCTTCCACGATGAAGCCGGCTCGGAATCGAGCCGGCGGAGTGGAAGCTGTGCGACGGGTGCAGTTGCACCCGTCGCGTATTTCACTGTCTGCGCAGCAGACAGTGAAATACATGTAGGGGCCCTCTTACGGGGGCCCCTGCAATGCCCATGCCAGTGGCATGGGCACTGCAGGGGCCCCCAGGGGCCCCGCGACCCCCCCTACCGCCATCCGGATCCCGGCGGTCGGACCGCCGGGATCTGGATGGTGGTAGGGGGGGTCGGAATCCCCGCGGCGGTGCAGCAAGCTGCGCCGCCGCGGAGGATTCAATGGGGCGGCGGTACACTGGCGGGACCCCGCCAGTGGTGCCGGTCCGACCGCGGCTTTACCGCCGCGGTCGGAATCCCCATTGGAGCACCGCCGGCCTGTCGGCGGTGCTCCCGCGGTCCTCCGCCCTGGCGGTCAAAGACCGCCAGGGTCAGAATGACCACCTTAATGTTGTATCTATACAAATTTGAGAGGATGAGGGCTTGAGCAGCAGTTCTGAATTAACTTTCTGTAAAAATCATTTTCACTTTCTTTAGAAGGAGAGCTGGTACCAGGCCATCTCTGGTTTTTCACAATGTGTTCCTTGAGGGTGAGACATCTGCCCAGGTTGTAGCTAAGTGGCTAAGCATTCAGTTTGAAGCTTTCAAAGTTCATGCCATTGACCCAGGTTTGTGCTGTTTCTTGCTTGCTCTTCTTGGCTAATAATGGAAAGTCCTGTCTTGGATGGGCTGAGGTTCATGTGGGAGCTGAACATCCAGGTCTGGATAATGTGCACAAAGTGTTTGAGGCATCAAACGTCCAAAACAGAGGAGACTTTCAAGTAGAGTAGTGTGTCATCAGCATATTGGCGATTCTTAAAGCTATTGTCTGTGAAATGAGTACCCAGAGGCTCCACGTTAAAGTTTAATGTAACAGGGGACACTATGGAATTCGACAATGAGACAATGGGCCAGATGTAACAAAGGGTTTTTCCCATTCTGTGTTCGTACATATGGCCCAATATTATTTTCTGTTGTGATGTTAGTGGTTGTAGGTTTGAACTATACATGAACTAAGTATCAACTATTATGAGGTAAACATATCTGGTTGTTTAATAGAACTTAATGCATCTTTGTTTACTCGACAAAACAGCAGATTATGCCATCAGTCTGTTCTTTTGCTCTTAAGATTGAAAGAGTTTCTAATGACTCTACGACCATTTAGAGATGTAGCTACGGGAAACACGTATTCTAAGTCATAAATTTAGGCCCAGATTTACAAGAACATAGTGCATCAGTACTGATGCGCCAACTTTCTTGCACCTCAACAACGTCACCTAACGACACCATGGGTGCACCGTATTTACAATATGGTGCACTATGACGCACGTAGGCAAATAGGGCCAACATTTTTTATGCTATTGTGGCAATTTGCTCCACTAGCACCAAAAATGTTAATGCTAGTGGAGCAAAGTGCAAGGAGGCCTATTGATTTCGATGGGTGCATCCTTTTCATGTCTGCTTTGAGCAGGTGTCAAAAATTATGCCAAAAATGGCGCAATAAAATCTTGCAGATTTCATTGCTCCATTTTTGGGGGCCTCCTAATGCTGGAACGCCCCCCTTGCATACACTATGCCTGACGCAGGCATAATGTAGTGCAAGGGGTCGCAAACTGGTGCAATGCATGCATTGTGTCAGTTTGTAAATATGGCGCAGCGACTTTTGCCTCGAGCCACATTAACGTAAAAAAACTGACTCTAAGGTGGTGCAAAGGAGGAGCAAGGGCCTTGTAAATTTTGCCCTTAGTTCTACTAGCCTCCAGGTAGATACTTACAAATCCAGTAAAACACCTTGGTGGAAGGATTTGAGCATATCTCAAGTGATGCCACATCTAATGTTTCCCTTATTCAAAATGGAACATCTCTTAAGTTAATGTATCTATGCGCCTTAGGCACAGACAAAAAGCCCTAAGCCGTAGCAAAATGGATGGCTTTTTTTTTTTTTTTTTTAAACATAGTCGCCCCTTAAATCATCTGAGAAAAGCAAAGAGAACCAGGCATCTTGTTTTATTATGTATTGCATTCCTAGAGGATATAATAGGATCAATATGAAAAGAGGAACTGCATATAAGAACTTGAGAGCGCACTTGGCCCCTTCGGATCAAGATGCTGGAGCACCTTACTCATATTAAAGCTATTCATTAGAACTTTAAGAGCGAGCGTGACCTCAGGCAAGCCCATTAGATGCGCCCCGGAATACTGTTTTAAAGAGGGTTGTTAGGGAACGTATATATCGTCTTGTGTCCTATTTAGGAGAGCGCCTTTAAGAGCTCTTCATTTATTAATGCATATCATGCTACTTGCGCAAGCACAAGCTAAGGCCGACCCGACTCGAAATCTAGGTAATGGGATACCTGCTTCATTAGTCAATAAATCCGAAATAAACCTTCATGTAAAATGCTGAAATAGAATCATCAGAACGTGCAACCCATTGCGTTTTCATAGTCCTGAAACCATGCACCCATTTTCGTGTGCTTTAGATATGAGTTGCTGAAATAAGCTTCGATGTTTTATCTGCTTCCACTACCTCTATACGCGGGTTGTCACATCCATATGTGATTTGTCCAAATACTGAGGTGCACAACTTCAGAAGAAAGATTGTATCTGGTTTACTTATAATAATAGTAAGTAGTTGTCTTTCCACTTGAAATATAAACGAGAATTGATTGATAGAATGGAAATCTGTCTATTCTTGCACGCCGCTTTCTCAAACTGAGAAACTGTCAGTCTTCGAAAAAATCACCCAAACTGAGCACAAGGGCCCAAAGTTTTTCACGAAAGCCGTCACTGGCGCTCCTGAACGTGGGGGCTGTAGAATATCCGGTCTAGTTTTGATTCAACTTTTTCATCTAACATCATTTATATCATTCTGGTGGCTTTTTATTTATCCCCGTTTTATCCCTCTGCCACTGTTTTCCTTCCAACCCGACCCCCGCCTCCCCAACCCCCGTTTTCCTCCTTTTCTATATTTCTCTTCTTATTCTGGATAAAAGTATGATCCTAAAAAATAAGCCGGGGTCCACAAAAATGAGTGCTGTCGGTACCCATCTGCTACCGTTGGTTCAAATTAAGCAGTACTGAAGGACCAGGTGTTTATATAATCAAGACCTCCGCATTTTCACAGAAGTAAATACACTGAGGTTTAAGTACAAATGTACGTTTTATAAGAAACATAAACAAATATTTGGATGGGGATGAAATATAAAGCAAAAGTACCGTTAAAAACAAAGTGAAACGTGTTGCATTCAAGATTAAAGGAGAAATAACCAAAATGTTCCACGTGGAGTCCAGAAGTCCCACTTGGACCTGAATCCCTCGGATGAGCAA
Organism: Pleurodeles waltl; assembly: GCF_031143425.1. Lineage (NCBI taxonomy): Eukaryota > Metazoa > Chordata > Amphibia > Caudata > Salamandridae > Pleurodeles > Pleurodeles waltl. Next base: position 1,076,473,187 of record NC_090437.1, read on the forward strand.
CTTAGTACCTGCACACAAGCAAAGTAAATAGGACGTTTGGATCTAGTAAAAAAAATCTGCCCTCCTTCAAAATACAACATAAAAGCCAGAACTAACCTGAAGGCTGTGTTTGTGCATGACTCGAGTAATATAAGGTATATAATGTATAAACCTTAGGTAAATTCTGATATTTAAAAATAAAAAAAAATAGTTACTTGGCCAAAATCGACTTTCTGGAGAGTTTTCATCATTGGCCCTATTAGAAGTTGTTTTCAGGTCTCCTTAAAGCTCCTTAAAACAGATTCCTAAATTGTCTCTACAGCAGTGCAACAATTAACTGGGATTCTTTGTAGTGGTCAGCAAGGTGTACTTGTCCTGGATTTATCCAGCCTCCTAGACTTTAGGCCTGCCAACAGGAATTTCTATGTGCGGAAAGTTCAGTAAACAGTCTCTTCTAGTTCTTACAATCAGGTTCTGGAGAGCAAAGATCAAGGCAGGGCTGTCATGAGCTCCTCAGGGTTGCATTCTAGCAGTCAGGACGGAATTCACAGCCAATAAGGAAGTCTTCCTCAATAGTTCACTTTCAGAAGGTTTTGAACTGCCAGCAGGACAGGCATGAGTTTTATTTGTATTGTTTTCAAGAGGCAGAGCTAGTACACCATTGGCAGGTGATCAAAGACACACATATAGAAAATTCCCATATTCTACACATCCTCTCACGGTATAGCATGATAACACTTTGAGCAATACAAAAACCTACACAGTATTCTTTGATTGTAAGAATCCAACAGGGTTGAGGACAGTCTGATAGCTTGCAAGCTCCATTCAGCCATTCACTTCCAGCCACTTTTTAGCAGCATTACTCGTCATAGGGTGTACTACTGAATAGCGGAGGCTGAGTGTATGAATACAATATTTTCCTGAGAGAAGCAAGGTGACATCAGGGCTAATGATAAATACCAAGGGAGCAAGCATAAGTCACCGATATTTTGTATCCTTTTTTGTGTGCTTGCTCCAGAGGTTGTGGCTTAGGCAGTTGTGGTCTCATCTGAATAAAACATTTCATAACTTGCTGGATTCTTAAGCCTTCAAGTGGAATGTAGGAAGTAGAACATGACAGGATTTGAAAAGAAACAGGAGGAGCAAGGAGAAGAAACTGTTGGTGCTGGCTGAGGTGTATTTCCTGTGACCTAATAAAGAAGTATTCTATCTTCAATCCATAGACCTGTTACTTTTCTACTTTGGGGATGACTAGGATTGGTACCCTATTTTGTCCCTCACCTCAGCTTCACCATCATAAGATTCAGCAATGACAAACCACCAGGAAACAAAATGGGATTCCATCAATTCTCTTTACTTGTTTTGGCATACATTGGCGTTAATAGGTATGATGTAATATTTCTGGAGTGGTATTGTCACAGTTTCGGGCATGTCTTGTCAGGACTCTGGTTGGGGCACCCCTGGAGGTCACAGAATATCTCTCAAGGAGGTGGTGTACCGAAGCAGAAGAGCAGCTAAAGGTGTACATGGGAAAAGGACAGCTATGGTAATGCACAGAAAACAGGAAAGTGAAGGTGGACAACCTTAGTGTGAACAAACAGGGAACGGATCAGTAATGGACAAACACACTGTGGTTACCACTAAGGTTGTACACAGGGAAGGGCTCAGAACTTCCCACAGCAACAGGGAACATCAATGCCTCTGTGCAGACTACTCTTACAGATAGTCACCCCGCAAGCCCCACAGAAAGGAGTCAGCAGAAGTGATACTGTCTCTGGACCCTCAGGGCACAAACAAGGATTGTATTTACATACATGAGACAAGAGACCTTGTGGGTCCAGCTGGGAACACAGTGCCAATTCCTGGAAAACAGCAATAGCACACCGTCACTGTTAGGCACTAAATACTGCATACAACACTAGGAAAAGGAAGGGGCTGGAGTTGCCTCCTGGAAACCAGGAGCCAAACCCAGTACAAAAGACAACACTTATACACAGGTGAGGACTGATAGTACACTTACCAGACACAATAACCCAAGAGGAAACAGAAACAGAAGGAAGAAACTAGGAGGTAAAGACAGGAACAGGGAACAGGCTGAGGCTGAAGCAAAGCAGGAACAGGACTGGAAAAACAGAGAGCAGGCTCTGGCTGCAACAAGCAGGATCAGGATTGGGAAACAGAGAGCAGGTTCTGGCTGGAACAGGCAAGAACAGGACTGAAACGCAGGGAGCTGGAACAGGACTGGGAAAAGAGAGCAAGTTCAGGCTGAAACAAGGCCGGAACAGGACTGAAAAACAGGAAGCAGGCTCTGGCTGAAACAAACAGGAACAAGGCTAAGAAACAGGGAGCAGACTCTGGCTAAAACAAGCAGTAACAGGGCTGAGAAACAGAGAACAGGTTCAGGCTGAAGCAAAACAGGAACAGAACTGGAACACAATTCAACAAGGGGTCTGGTACACAAGGGAATCAAACTCCAATGCACAATGAGGAGCTTCAGGAAATGGCAGCTTATAAGCAGTTCCAGGCAGCTCAAACCCAGGGTGGAGTCACATGGCTGGGCTACAAAAGAGAGGTCACAGGTGTGTGCAGTTTGAGTCTCTCACAAGTCCTAGAGGAGAGAATCCAGTACAAAGAAACAACCAGACTTTTCCCATTGGAAGCACTGGACATCAGAGAACAGGTCTTACCGACTACCAGGCAGTGCATTATAGGACCTGAAGTCAATGGGACCAAATGTAGTTATTCCATAGCATGCCTTATCAAAAAGGGAAGCAAACAGGAGTCAGAAAGTGACCCTGGGTGAGAGTTGATGGTGATTCCCAGGCTACAGGCAGTCCGTTTCCAGCGCTCCCTAGATATGGGATGGCAGAGTCGTAACATTTATTGCAGTTGGAGAGCAACTTTTTTTAATGCAAACAGCGTATGTCTCTCTAGAACCGCTTACTGTTACTCCTGCACACTCTGTTTACACCTTTCTGTGTCTGCAAGCAACTGCTTCACACTCTTTCTTTAAAGAGCTTCAGGCAATTCGCATGTGTTTGTGCACATGCCACACCAGAATATCTTTTCTTATTGGCTCGAACAGTGACTCTTCCGGGCCCTGCCACTGACTTGCTTGCTGCCATGTTGGATTGGGTTGTGGTTTGTACGGAATCAGATATCTTGGATTGGCATGGTTGAATGTTGCGTGTCCTGTTTCTTATAAGATCTTCGATGGAACGACATTGTGATTCTATTTATTTGTATTACCATCATCAAACCAACATGCAAAGTACTGGATTTTGTTTTTGACAGCGCTGTTAATGTATGCTGTCCCACAGCAATGTTGTGTATCAGAAACTGGACACTGTATTTGAGTATGTCAACTAGTCCTAATGCTCCCATGAAAAGAATTGTTCTTTATAAATACAGAATCTCATGAAAACATCATTACTCTTGCATTGTCTAGGACCATAGGATCAAGTAATATTTGAACACTTACCTGAGTTATGAAATAATAAAGCATGTGACTTAAATTAAATAAGATTTGTTTAGAAAAAATGGACCTACATTTTTTAACCAATGGTTTCCACTGTTTTTGAAAGGTATCATTTTGGAAAAAGATTGCAAAGAACAGGGGAAACCGTAGAATGATTTTTGAGAAAGTTGGGATCAACTTGTAACTTTGGTGGCTATTGTGAAGAAAGATTGAGAGATTAAATTGTGTTAGGTTGTAATTTTACTGAGGTGCTCACAATCATCAAAACCTCATGACAATAGTCAGGTTTGTGTGGGGGAGATAAAAATATTGTGCTGAAAGTAATAGAAATGATAAAGAAACGTAAGTATTCAAAATTAGAACTAGAAACAAAAAAAGCACAGTTTGTTCATCCGAGAGTGGAAAAAGAAAAAGAGAAAGATAATAAGAAGTTTCAAGGTACATGTTGTTTTAGATGTGTTGAATATGGTCATTTGCCTAATAATAAGGAGTGCATTGGCTGAAAATCTATTTGCAAAACATTTCGGAGAAAGGGCCAGGCAACAAAGGGACATATTTAAGAGCCCCACCAGAGCATCACTTTTCATAGATAAGTGTTGTGGTAGCTCATGTCATTTTAGCAGAAGACATAAAGATGGTCCTAATAAGAGACATCCCTGACAACAGCAGAATCATATTTCTCAGTGCCTTGAAAGGAAAATGGGTGAACTAGACCATGTTAAGTTGGTTCTCAACAACATGTGTCTGTACGTTGAATAGACTGCTGCAGTTCCTTGCTGGAGGTTTAACTCCTTTCCCATGTTTCAATGTCCTGCCTTCTCTGCAATGCCATCCTTTGTAAGATTGCAAATTTTGCAGAGGGAGAGCTAACTAACATCATTATGAATTCAGCCTCTGGTTGATCAAAATTAGGAGCGTGGAACAGGAAGCTATAGGAGGTCTTCTTGCGATCCACCCATGTAGGAGGTCCTACACTGCTTGACTCACAATCAATCAATCAATCAATCAGGATTTATTAAGACGGCTAATCACCCAATAAGGTATCCATGTGCTTGCAGGTCCCGGAGGGTTATTTGAACAGCCAGGTCTTGAGGGCCATTTGGAATTCCAGAAGTGGGGTGATGGTACGGAGGTGCGTGTGGAGGCTGTTCCAGGTTTTTGCTGCAATTTGAGAGAAAGAGCATCCTCCACTTCTGCTTTGGTAGATGTGGGCAGTATGGGCATGCAAATAGGATGCAGATGGTAGTCTTCTCAAAAGTTGGTGTAAGTTCAGGCGGTGGTTAATGTACCCAAGTCCTTGGTTGTGTAGAGCCTGTTGTGCATGGGTCAGCAGCTTGAATTGGCAACTCTTCTGTGCGGGGAATTGCTTGGGGTAGGGGGAGTGATGTGGCTTTGTCAGGGAAGTCTGAAGATGAGTCTGTCTGTGATGTTCTGTATGGTCTGGCATCTCTGTAGGAGGTGTGCAGTGATTCCTACATAGAGGAAGTTGCCGTAGACCAGTCAGTTGGTGATGAGGGCCTGTGTCACAGTGAGTCTTGTGTGCAGTGCTAGCCATTTGAAGATCTTATGTAGCATGCACAAAGTGTGGAAGCAGGCGCAGGAGATGGCGTGGATCTGTGATTTCTTGGTGAGCTTGTAGTCCGTGATGACACCACAATTTCTGGCATGGTAGGAGGTAGTAGGTGTGGGTCCTAGGTCTGAAGGCCACCAGGAGTCATTCCATGTGTTAATGCTGTTGCCAAAGATCAGTACTTCTGTCTGGTCTGTGTTCAAGTGCATGCAGTTGTTCTTCATGCAGTTAGTGATGCTCACTCACACACTTGGTCAGAACACTGGACAAGTGTTACAGCCAAGTTGGTATAATCCCACTTTCCCAAGAATCAAGGCATCATGTAGTCTAGATCTGGTGTGTCAGCGAACCTTAATACATAGCAACATGGGTGGTAAAGGGAGGAAGGTGCCTTCTTTATTGTGGGCTCTGTTGCAAGTCATCAGAGCCATGGAGAAATTATGTCATACCATGATTCTGAGTTGGTATGTTATATAACTGAAAGTCAAAAACGTGATAGGCCCTTTGGTAAGGTTGATCCTCACTTACTTATGCATATAGGGCCTCATTCATAAATATTGTTGTATGAATACGTTTGTGTTAGTCTTTATACTATTAGGGGGATATTTACAAGGATGTTATGCAATGCAGCACAGCGAGTAACATTGCTGTGCTGCCCTGCACCACTGGAAAAGGGCAGAAATCCACTGTGCTTGCAACATATGGTTCATTTCTGTCCTTTCCCCCTACGCTGGCAAACAAATTGCTGCCTAGCGCCAACGCAGGCACCCTTACATCATGGTGCAAGGGTGTCCGGGATGTCAGCAGGATTGTTTTTGTGTGTAAAAAACATGAGAGGGTATAGTGCAGTGCCTTGTGTAATGATAAGCTGCTAGCTGTGAAATTTTCAACAGGAGGGATGTCTACATGTTGACTAGCATCCATGATGAAAGTACTTCACTTGTGACTTTGTGGTCAGATTGCTGAAGTGTGCAATCCTGTGTGCATTTTAGACTACAATGAGCATATGGGTAGTGTAGATAGAGTAGATCAGTGGTTGGAACCTCACACTGCTGTTCATAAGGCATACGTTTGGTATAAGAAGTTGGCTATCTGCCTGTTCCATTTAGCAACATTCCCTTTTTTTGTTATATTTAAGGATTGCTCTCCAGAGTCATAGATTACATTTGTGAAGTTTCAGGAGTCTGTGATAGGCAGCCTTGTTGGAGTGGAACAGGCAAGAGTTCCTAGAGAAGCAGTGGTGGAGGATGTGGCTAGATTGAAAGATCCCACTAAGAAATGTAGAATCTGTGCCCGAAGAGGTATTTGAAAGTACAGTTGTATGTACTGCCCGATTGTCCTTCTAAGCCCGGGCTGTGTGTGCCCACACATTTTCAATTGTACCACATGGAACTGAGTTTTTGGTTGCAACCATCAATCAATCAATGAATCAGGGATTTCTAAAGCGTGGCTACTCAACCGTGAGGGTCTCAAGGTGTTGGGTGGGAAAGAGGGGTGCTGAGTGTTGGACCTGGCTTTTTGACAGGGACATCCCCAAACTTTTTGCCTCCTTCCTCCTATTTCTTCTGACCTGTTGTTGTTGGCTTTTGACCTCTGGGCACTTTACCACTGCTAACCAGTGCTAAAGTGCATATGCTCTCTGTGTAAGTTGTACTACTGATTGGTTTATCCATGATTGACTATTTAATTTACTTGTAAGTCCCTGGTAGAGTGCACTACATGTGCCTAGGGCAGGTAGATTAAATGCTACTAGTGGGCCTGCAGCACTGGTTGTGCCACCCACCTCAGTAGCCCCTTAACCCTGTCTCAGGCCTGCCATTGCAAGGCCTGTGTGTGCAGTTTCACTGCCACTTCGACTTGGCATTTAAAAGTACTTGCCAAGCCTAGAACTCCCCTTTTACTACATATAAGTCATCCCTAATGTGTGCCCTAGGTAACCCCTAGAGCAGGGTGCTGTGTAGGTAAAAGGCAGGACATGTACCTGTGTAGTTATATGTCCTGGTAGTGTAAAACTCCTAAATTCGTTTTTACACTACTGTGAGGCCTGCTCCTTTCATAGGCTAACATTGGGGCTGCCCTCATACACTGTTGAAGTGGCAGCTGCTGATCTGAAAGGAGCAGGAAGGTCATATTTAGTATGACCAGAATGGTAATACAAAATCCTGCTGACTGGTGAAGTCGGATTTAATATTACTATTCTAGAAATGCCACTTTTAGAAAGTGAGCATTTCTTTGCACTAAAATCTTGTTGTGCCCTTCAATCCACGTCTGGCTAGGTTTAGTTGACAGCTCCTTGTGCATTCACTCAGACACACCCCAAACACAGGGTACTCAGCCTCACTTGCATACATCTGCATTTTAAATGGGTCTTCCTGGGCTGGGAGGGTAGAGGGCCTGCCCTCACACAAAGGACTGCCACACCCCCTACTGGGACTCTGGCAGACAGGATTGAACTGAAAGGGGGCTTGGTGCATTTCTTAGAGACTCTTTGAAGTCACCCCCACTTCAAAGGCACAACTTAGTATAAAACAGGGCCTCTGCCCTACCTCATCAGACACTTGCTGGAGAAGAAACCTGAACCAGAAACTACATCCTGCCAAGAAGAACTGCCTGGCTGCTCAAAGGACTCACCTGTCTTCTTTTCTACAAAGGACTGCTGCCTTGCTGTTGGCCTGCTGCCTTGCTGAACTGCCTGGCTGCTCAAATGACTCACCTGTCTGCTTTTCTACAAAGGACTGCTGCCTTGCTGTTGGCCTGCTGCCTTGCTGAACTCTTGTCTGGCTGTAAAAGTGCTCTCCAAGGGCTTGGATAGAGCTTGCCTCCTGTTCCCTGAAGTCTCAGGACCAAAAAGACTTCTCTCTTCCTCTTGGACGCTCCGTGCGGCGAACTTTTCGACGCACAGCTTGTTCCGCGGCAAGAAAAACGCCGCACACCGACGCTGATCAACGCGATGTCTTCGGGACGACCGAAACTTTGACGCACGGCCTCGCAAGGACAACGCCGCCCGACTTCCCGGGAGAAATCGACGCGACGCCTGCCGTGAGATCAAAACTTTGACGCACGGCCTCGCAAGGACAACGCCGCCCGACTCCGCCAGAGAAATCGACGCGATGCCTGCCGTGAGATCGAAACTTCGACGCGCAGCCCTGCAGAACGACGCGCAGCCGGAAAACAAGCTGGAAAATCCACGCACAGACCCGGGACATCTGATACTCCCCGCAAACCACAGTAAGAGACTGTCCGCGCGCCGGAAGACGACGCCCGACTCCCCGCGTGGAAAATAACGACGCAAGTCCGTGTGTGCTGAGGAGAAATCGACGCACACACCAGTTTTCCATGCACCTCTTCTCCTGTGGCCCTCTGAGGAGATTTTCCACCAGGAACCAGGTACTTTGTGTTTGAAAGAGACTTTGTTTACTTTCTAAAGACTTAAGACACTCTCTATCACTTTTCAGTGATATCTTTACAAATTCGTATTGCAACTTTGATCGTTTTGACCTGAAGATACCCAGATAAATATTATATATTTTTCTAAACACTGTGTGGTGTATTTTTGTGGTGTTATGCTATGGTGTTGTATGATTTATTGCACAAATGCTTTACACATTGCCTTCTAAGTTAAGCCTGACTGCTCGTGCCAAGCTACCGGAGGGTGAGCACAGGCTGATTTTGGATTGTGTGTGACTTACCCTGACTAGAGTGAGGGTTCTTGCTTGGACAGAGGGCAACCTGACTGCCAACCAAAAACCCCATTTCTAACATTGGTGATCAGCGGTGAGGATAGGACTTGTGTTTGTGCAGTGACATACAGTAGCTAAGTATTTCACTACCTACCCACAGTTGAAGGTCAACTTGATTTTTCATCTTTTTTTGGCTTTTGGTTCTCTGATGTCCTCCTGGATATACTATTGATATTTTGGACTTTGGATTTTGGTTTTTGCTGATAAGATCTTATCAGAATGGGATTGTGTACCTACTCATTCTTTGTTCGTACTGACCACCTCACTAAGGCTGACCTAAGGAAGCTTTGCAGAAAATGGGGCCTTCCTGTAGCAAGGAGATCTACTAAGGCGGAGATGCTCCATCACTACATAGTCTGGGGGGAGGAAAGATGGGCAGAGAGAGAGGCAGCAAGAAACCAAATGACTAAGTACCCCTCAGATGAGGAGGAGGACTACGCACATGAGGAGGAAGACTACTCACATGAGGAGGAAGACTACTCAGAGTTGGACAGTGACCCAGAAATAGATGAATGGCTCCGAGGTCAAAGGCGACAGGAGCAACAATTAGAGTAGTATCTTGCAGAGGTTGAGGCAAAAAGACTCTTAGCCCTGGAAGAAGAAAACATTGCAGCTCAAGAGCTGAGCTGTAAAGAGCTGAAACTGGAGGCCGGAAGGGCTGAGTCCAGTTCATATGGTGGCAGCAAAAATCTTGCATCTAGTACTGCTGAAGGAGGGCACAAGCCCAGAGATGTGGTGCCCAACTTGAAGAAGGGAGTTGACACACCCCAGGTGGTTCAAGGGTATGAGGTAGTTCCCGTTATGCACAGGGTCCCTGAGAAGGATTGGGGGACTGGCACAGGGAGTCATATTCCTACTGGGGGGAGGGACACTTTACTGACTCTAGCAGAGAGTGACAGAGAAAAGGGTTCCCCCCTGGTGGACATCCTGGATATAGAGTGTAGAGACATCCCAGAAGAGTATGGGTTGAGTGTCAGGGACAGACAGATACTGTCTCACCAGTCTCAGGAGGGTGAAGTAGAGTGATTTCCAAGGTTGAGTTACTGGGTGGTTGGGTGAAGGGTACTGTGGTTAATACATGTGAAGGGCAGAGTGATGTAATTGCTGGAGAGCATATGTCTGGTCCCTATTTTCCAGAGCTACGCCAACACCAGGTGGAGTGTGAGTTCTCTGACCCCAGGGAACTTACAATGGAGGCAGACTTCTGGGTGAGTACCAGAGAGTCTGAAGAGGCATTTGGGGGTGCTCCTGAAGGGAGTGTTCTAGGTGGTTCCCAACCGAGTGTGGTGGGAAAGGATTGTAGTGTCCCAGGTAGGTCCCAGGTCCTAGAGGGTTCCATGAGGGAACACCAGGAGGGAAGCCTAGCCTGTACCGTAGGGCCACCTTTTGAGGGAAGCCCCGCAGTGTCAGAAGAACTTGGGGGGGTGACTGTAGCCAGCATCCCAACAGTTCTGGTGTCTGGCAGTACCCCTCCTAGTGAGGGGGTGCAGAAGTCCAGACATAGGGTTGAGAGGGGGTTGCAGACCCCAGTGGAGGACCTTGAGAGTCAGGGGACAGCTCTGAGAGCAGAGCCCCCCAGGAATGACCCAGGTGAAACCGTTTCTGGTTTGGGGGAAACCCAGACTCTGCCGGATGGGCAGAGGTCGTGAGACCTGCGCCAACCCGACTCTTGTGTGGCCCTTGAGGACGGTGTGTCCCTTGTGGGGGTGAGAGTGCCCCCCAGGAAGTCCTGGCATGCCAGGCAAAGATTCAACCTCAGGGTGGTGATTCTGGGTTGGATACCCAGGTTCAGAGGTTAAACTCTGACCTGGTGGGGGTAGATGTGCCACCCAAGAAGTCCTGCTGTGCCAGGCAATTGTCCAACCTCAGGGTGTTGACTCTGGGTTGAATGACCAGGTTCAGAGGTTAAACTCTGACCTGGTGGGGGGTAGGTGTGCCCCTCAGAAAGTCCTGGCGTGCCAGGCAATTGGCCAACCTCAGGGTGGTGACCCTGGGTTGGGGAACCAAGCTCAGAGGTTAAACTCTGACCTCGTGGGAGGTAGATGTGCCTCCCAAGAAGTCCTGCTGTACCAGGCAATTGTCCAACCTCAGGGTGTTGACTCTGGGTTGGATGACCAGGTTCAGAGGTTAAACTCTGACCTGGTGGGGGGTAGGTGTGCCCCCCAGAAAGTCCTGGCGTGCCAGGCAATTGCCCAACCTCAGGGTGGTGACCCTGGGTTGGGGAACCAGGCTCAGAGGTTAAACTGTGACCTGGTGGGAGGTAGGTGTGCCTCCCAGAAAGTCCTGGGGCGCCAGGCAATTGTTCAACTTCAGGGTGGTGACTCTGAGTTGAGTGGCCCAGTTCAGAGATTAAACTCTGACCTGGTGGAGGGTCAGTGTGCCCTCCAGGAAGTCCTGGCGTGCCAGGCAATTGTTCAACTTCAGGGTGGTGACTCTGAGTTGAATGGCCAAGTTCAGAGGTTAAACTCTGACCTGGTGGAGGGTCAGTGTGCCCTCCAGGAAGTCCTGGCGTGCCAGGCAATTGTTCAACTTCAGGGTGGTGACTCTGAGTTGAATGCTCAGGTGCAGAGGTTAAACTCTGACCTGGTGGGGGGTAGGTGTGCCTCCAAGGAAGTCCTGGTTTGCCAGGCAGTGATCCAGTCTGAGGGTACAGACTCTGGGCTGGAAGACCAGGTTCAGGGTGTCCCCCCGGACCTGGAGGGAGGGGCTACTGACAACAGTGCCCCTACCATGTTGTCTTCTGAGGAGGCCACTCCTAGTTGGAGGGTGCTGGACCCCAGAAGGGAGGGCAGGGGGAGGGAAGCCTCACCCCGGGCCCTAGTCCAACCTGAAGGTACAGGCCCCAGGTTGGAGGGCCAGTTGCAGGTTAACAGCCCTGCACTGGTGGAGGAATGGTACAGGGCGACTTCTGTAAGCACCCTGACCATGTTGGACTCTGGGGGTACCGCTCCAGGAGGGAGGGTACAGAGCCCCAGAGGGGAGGACCAGGTTCAGGCTGTCATCCCTGACCTGGTGGAAGGGAGAGTGGTTAAAGGGTGCCCCGCCCCCCACTCTCCACAGCCACAGTGTTTGGAGAGCTTTGAGAGGCCTGGGGCCTGGCTCTCATCCCTGGCAGCTGTCAGTAATCACTGTGGCTTGCTGTCCGGGTGGACAGAGTTATCCCTGGGGAGGGGACAAGTGTCCCACCCAGGGGGTAGAGTGGGCAACACCACTGTGTTGGTCATGGTGGTACTATCCTGCTCCTGGGATACATCTGTGAGCAAGGTAAGGTTAGGTGCTGCACAGATGGGATCCGCAAGTAAGGAGAAAAGTTCCCCATGGGTTGGCTTAGTGGGCCCTGAGAGTATGGACAGAGGGATCCAATTGGAGTCAGGAAGGCGAAGAACTGGAGCATGCCCCTGCTGTTGTGGGCCTGGGTCCTTGTTCTGTCGCCTCAAACAGGGAAGTACATCAGGATAGTGATTGTTCTCCCCTGGCTTTAGGCTGGTAGGGGGTCATGTTTTACCTGGCTTTTTGACAGGGACATCCCCAAACATTTTGCCTCCTTCCTCCTATTTTTTCTGACCTGTTGTTGTTGGCTTTTGACCTCTGGGCACTTTACCACTGCTAACCAGTGCTAAAGTGCATATGCTCTCTGTGTAAGTTGTACTACTGATTGGTTTATCCATGATTGACTATTTAATTTACTTGTAAGTCCCTGGTAGAGTGCACTACATATGCCTAGGGCAGGTAGATTAAATGCTACTAGTGGGCCTGCAGCACTGTTTGTGCCACCCACCTCAGTAGCCCCTTAACCCTGTCTCAGGCCTGCCATTGCAAGGCCTGTGTGTGCAGTTTCACTGCCACTTCGACTTGGCATTTAAAAGTACTTGCCAAGCCTAGAACTCCCCTTTTACTACATATGAGTCATCCCTAATGTGTGCCCTAGGTAACCCCTAGAGCAGGGTGCTGTGTACGTAAAAGGCAGGACATGTACCTGTGTAGTTATATGTCCTGGTAGTGTAAAACTCCTAAATTCGTTTTTACACTACTGTGAGGCCTGCTCCTTTCATAGGCTAACATTGGGGCTGCCCTCATACACTGTTGAAGTGGCAGCTGCTGATCTGAAAGGAGCAGGAAGGTCATATTTAGTATGACCAGAATGGTAATACAAAATCCTGCTGACTGGTGAAGTCGGATTTAATATTACTATTCTAGAAATGCCACTTTTAGAAAGTGAGCATTTCTTTGCACTAAAATCTTGTTGTGCCCTTCAATCCACGTCTGGCTAGGTTTAGTTGACAGCTCCTTGTGCATTCACTCAGACACACCCCAAACACAGGGTACTCAGCCTCACTTGCATACATCTGCATTTTGAATGGGTCTTCCTGGGCTGGGAGGGTGGAGGGCCTGCCCTCACACAAAGGACTGCCACACCCCCTACTGGGACTCTGGCAGACAGGATTGAACTGAAAGGGGGCTTGGTGCATTTCTTAGAGACTCTTTGAAGTCACCCCCACTTCAAAGGCACAACTTAGTATAAAACAGGGCCTCTGCCCTACCTCATCAGACACTTGCTGGAGAAGAAACCTGAACCAGAAACTACATCCTGCCAAGAAGAACTGCCTGGCTGCTCAAAGGACTCACCTGTCTGCTTTTCTACAAAGGACTGCTGCCTTGCTGTTGGCCTGCTGCCTTGCTGAACTGCCTGGCTGCTCAAAGGACTCACCTATCTGCTTTTCTACAAAGGACTGCTGCCTTGCTGTTGGCCTGCTGCCTTGCTGAACTCTTGTCTGGCTGTAAAAGTGCTCTCCAAGGGCTTGGATAGAGCTTGCCTCCTGTTCCCTGAAGTCTCAGGACCAAAAAGACTTCTCTCTTCCTCTTGGACGCTCCGTGCGCTGAACTTTTCGACGCACAGCTTGTTCCGCGGCAAGAAAAACGCCGCACACCGACGCTGATCAACGCGACGTCTTCGGGACGACCGAAACTTTGACGCACGGCCTCTCAAGGACAACGCCGCCCGACTTCCAGGGAGAAATCGACGCGCCGCCTGCCGTGAGATCAAAACTTTGACGCACGGCCTCGCAAGGACAACGCCGCCCGACTCCGCCAGAGAAATCGACGCGATGCCTGCCGTGAGATCGAAACTTCGACGCGCAGCCCCGCAGAACGACGCGCAGCCGGAAAACAAGCTGGAAAATCCACGCACAGACCCGGGACATCTGATACTCCCCGCAAACCACAGTAAGAGACTGTCCGCGCGCCGGAAGACGACGCCCGACTCCCCGCGTGGAAAATAACGACGCAAGTCCGTGTGTGCTGAGGAAAAATCGACGCACACACCAGTTTTCCACGCACCTCTTCTCCTGTGGCCCTCTGAGGAGATTTTCCACCAGAAACCAGGTACTTTGTGTTTGAAAGAGACTTTGTTTACTTTCTAAAGACTTAAGACACTCTCTATCACTTTTCAGTGATATCTTTACAAATTCGTATTGCAACTTTGATCGTTTTGACCTGAAGATACCCAGATAAATATTATATATTTTTCTAAACACTGTGTGGTGTATTTTTGTGGTGTTATGCTATGGTGTTGTATGATTTATTGCACAAATGCTTTACACATTGCCTTCTAAGTTAAGCCTGACTGCTCGTGCCAAGCTACCGGAGGGTGAGCACAGGCTGATTTTGGATTGTGTATGACTTACCCTGACTAGAGTGAGGGTTCTTGCTTGGACAGAGGGCAACCTGACTGCCAACCAAAAACCCCATTTCTAACACTGAGGATCAGTCGAAGAGCCAGGTCTTGAGGTCCTTCCTGAACTGTGACAGAGTGGGGGATTGCCTGAGGTGGATGGGGAGGGTGTTCCAGGTCTTGGCGGCGATGTGGGAGAAGGATCTTCTTCCGGCTGTGGTTTTCCGAATGCAAGGACGTTGGCGAGTCCCTGGTCGGCAGAGTGGAGTTGTCTGGCGAGAATGTAGGAGAGTGTGTGGTTGAGGTAGGCTGGTCTGACTTCGTGTAGGGCCTTGTAGGCATGGGCAGAAGCTTGAAGGTGATTCTCTTGTCGATCGGCAGCCAATGTAGGTCTCTCAGAAGGGCAGAGGTGTGGCTGTGTCGAAGGGTGTTTTTGATGAGAGGGGCCGAGGCGTTCTGGATGCGTTGTAGTCTTTTTCGGGTCTTGGCGGTGGTTCTGGCATAGAGTGCATTGCCGTAGTTGATGCAGCTGCTGACGAGGGCCTGGGTGACTGTTTTCCGGGCTTCAGTAGGGATCCACTTGTAGATTTTACTAAGCATACATAAGGTGTGGAAGCAACCCGATGAGACGGCGCTCACCTGTTGGTCCATTGAGAGCGATGAGTCTAAGATGAAGCCGAGGATGTGGACATGGTCGGTGGGGGCATTTCTGTGGGCAGTGGGCCACCAGGAATTGATCCAGGCAGAGGGTGTGGAGCCGAGGATGAGCATTTCTGTTTTCTCTGAGTTCAGTTTGAGGCAACTTTCTTTCATCTAGGCGGCGACTGCTTTCATTCCTTCATGGAGATTGTTCTTAGCGGTGGTCGGGCTGTGAGGGAGACTGTCAGTTGGGTGTCATTAGCGTAGGAGACAATATTGAGTGTTTGGCTTTTGACAATGGCGGCCAGTGGGGTCATGTAGAGGTTGAAGAGGGTGGGACTCAGCGAGGATCCTTGGGGGATGCTTCAGATCATCTTTGTTGCTTCCCAGAGAAAGGGGGGCAGTTGTACCTTTTGTGTTCTGCTGGTGAGAAACGAGGAGAGCCATTGCAGAGTTGAGTCTCAGATACCAGCGTCGTGAGGACGGGTGCGTAGCATGTTGTGTGAGACTGTGTCAAAGGCGGCAGAAAGGTCCAGGAGCATGAGGGCGATGATCTCGCCTCGGTCAAGGAGGGTGCAGATGTCGTCTTTGGCATCGAGGAGGGTGGTTTCGGTGCTATGGTTGCTTCTGAATTCTGACTGAGAGGGGTCCAGGATGTTGTTGGCTTCCAGAAAGGTGGTGAGTTGTTTGTTGACTGCGTTCTAAATGACTTTAGCAGGAAAGGGGAGCAGGGAGATGGGCCAATAGTTCTTGAGGTCTGTCGCGTAGGCTGTGGGTTTCTTCAGAAGAGATTTGATCTTGGCGAGTTTCCAACTCTCTGGGAAGGTGGCAGTTTCGAAGGAGCGGTTGGTGGTATGCTGGAGTTTAGGTGCTATGATGCTGCTGGCTTTGTTGAAGATGTGGTGAGGGCAAGGGTCGCTGGGCACTCCTGAATGGATGGTTGCTATGATGTTGAGTATAAAAGTAAACTGACTGGTCTGTATAATTTTATATTTCTTGATCAGATTTCACTGTTGGCATTAAAGTGATGTATTTAGTTAGAGCTGTTCTGTTTGTAGTTATAGGTTTGCATCTACCTCCCATTTTCTTTATTGTAAAAACAAATATGATGGTGGTGTGCATGGACTGGTGCTTGGCTGGTGGTGTGCATGGACTGGCACTTGGCTGGCAGTGTGCATGGAGTGGCGCTTGGCTGGCAGTGTGTGTGGAGTGCTGCTTGGCTGGCAGTGTGCGTAGAGTGGTGCTTGGCTGGTGTTGTGCCTGGACTGGCTCTTGCCTTGTGGTTTGCATGAACTGACACTTGACTGGCAGTGTGTATGGACTGGCACTTGGCTGGCTCTATGTGTGGATTGGTGCTTGGCTGGTGATATGAGTGAGCTGACTCTTGGGTGGTGATGTGAGTGAGCTGGTGCTTGGCTGGCAGTGTGCATGGACTGGTGCTTGGCTGACAGTGCATGTGGATTGGTGCTTGGCTGGTGGTGTGGGTGACCTGGCACTTGCTTGTAGTGTAAGTAGTGACTTGCTGCTGGTCACTACAAGACACTGCTAGTCAAACACCAGTCCACACACTCTGTCAGCTGGTGTGATTGCTGTGTCAGGCATGCGGGCATATGAAAGTGATGGGCCCTTGAATGGCATTGTCTGATGATGTCAGTGTTGTATGTGCTGGGCCTGTGGCTGGCAGTGTGAATGGTCTTGTGCATGTCACGTATGAAAGGTGTATGAAAGGACTGCAAAGTGGTTGGCGCATTGCTTCGGCTTTACAGCTCACAGTTGTGAGTCATTGGTTCAGTTTTATGACCTTTCAATTATCAACAGTGCATTTCAATTTGGTGAAATTGCTTGTTAATAAAATTTGATATATTGAACCATCACTCACCCTTGTGCCAAATCAAACAGGTATGTGTATGTACTTGATAAATAAATGGTTGTGCAGTAATAAATGTACTTTCTGTCTTTCTGTGCCAGGGCATACATTGTCTCTACATTATCTCTTGTCGTGAATGCTGCAAAGTGCTGGGCCCTCGGCTAGTGGTGTGAATAATCTTGTGTCTGTCATGTATGAAAGGATTGTGAATGGCCTGTAAAGTAGTTGGTGCCTTGTCGTGACTTTAGAGCTCACAAGCTGTGTCGTTGGTTCAGTTTTTTGGCCTTTCAGTTCTTAGCAGTGTATTTCATTGCTGTGGCATCTCTTGTTAATAAAATTTGATCTATTGAACCATCACTCACCCTCATGCCAAATCAAACCAGTATGTCTGTGTTCATGAAAAAAAACCTGCTCTGCAGTAATTAGGCTCTGAAGCCCACCCCTGATACTCTAGGCGTCTTGAGTGGGACCCCAATGATGAAGCATGCTACCAACAAGGCTTATGGGTGAGGGGTCTTTTTAACAAAACCTAAGGGTGTTTTTGTCACATTTTGCGTGTTTGGGACATCACAGAAGTATGGGACTGGGTAGCCTGCCTGCTTTTTGTCTTAGGAAAATCTACTAAAACTAGACATCTGGGGAAGTATAGGGTGGTGTGCCTCTTGTGGATCCTGTAGGAGGCTGGCCTTGCTTATAGTGGGTACCTGATGGTGCTTACACCTTGTGCCAGGTCCAGTTATCCCTTATTAGTAGATTAGTAGTGGTCTAGCGGCTTAGGCTGATAGAGGTAGCTATAGCAGAGCAGTTTAGGCTGAACTAGGAGACATACAAAGCTCCTACTATACCTCTTAAATCATATAGCACTATATCATAAGAATCACAAAGGTACTTTATTTCAGTGACAATGTGCCAAAAATATCTCAGAGGATATACTCCCATAGGAGGTAAGTAAAATACACAAAATATACACATAAAGCAAAATTAGGTAAGTAAACAGTTAGAAAAGTAGTGCAAACACTGTAGAATACAATAGGATGCAACAGGCCTAGGGGCAACACAAACCATATACTAAGAAAGTGGAATGCGAACCACTTAGGGACCCCTGGCCTAGTGTAGTGTGTAGAGGGTCACTGGGAGTGTAAGAAAACACTGAGGGTGTCCAAGATACCCCACCCCAAGACCCTGAAAAGTAGGAGTAAAGTGACCCTACTTCCCCAGAAACACACTAAAGTTGTGATAGGAGATTCTGCAAAGACCACAACAGACTGCAAAACACTGAAGACAGATTCCTTGACCTGAGGATCTGTAAAGGAAGGGGACCAAGTCCAAGAGTCATGAAAGTGTGCGGGGGGCAGGAGCCCACTAACCCCCAGATGAAGGTGCAAAAGGGCTGCCTCCTGGTGGAAGAAGCTGAAGATTCTGCAACAACAGAAGATGCCAGGAACTTCTCCTTTGCACAGAAGATGTCCCAGGGAATGCTGGAGGATGCAGAGTTGTTTCTTTAGAGAAAGACTGCAAACAAGCCTTGCTAGCTGCAAAGGTCACAGTTGAAGAAAATGGGTGCTGCCAGGGCCCAGGAAGGACCAGGAGGTCGCCACTTGGAGGAGGAGACAGAGGGAGCCCTCTGCTATACAGGGAGCCCATGCAGAAGAAGGCAGCACCCACATAAGTACTTGAACACAGGTTCAAGAAAACTGAGCATGGCAGTCATCTCAACACTACAACGGAGGGTCCCACGGATCCGGTGGTCCACTCAGTGAGTTGAGTAATGCAGGACAGAGTGCTGGGGACCTGGGCTAGGGTGTGCATGAAGGATTCCTTGCAAAAGTGCACAGAAGCCCTAGCAGCTGCAGTTCACGCAGTACACAGGATTACTGTCGGCGAGGGGAGGCACTACTTTTCTAAGTGTTTTACTTACCTGATTTTGGTTTGTGTGTATATTTTGTGTATTTTACTTACTTCCTAAGGGAGTAGATCTTCTGAGATACTTTTGGCATATTGTCACTAAGATAAAGTACCTTTTTTTTAGTAACTTTGAGTATTGTGTTTCTTCTGATATAGTGCTATATGATATAGGTGGTATAGTAGGAGCTTTGCATCTCCTACTTCAGCCTAAGCTGCTCTGCTATAGCTACCTCTATCAGCCTAAGCTGCTAGAACACTACTAATCTACTAATAAGGGATAACTGGACCTGGCAGAAGGTGGAAGTACCACAAGGTACCCACTATAAGCCAGGCCTGCCTCCTACAACAATGCTTGGGAGCATTTAAAGGTTGTTCCCAACCCTCCTTCACAAGAGCAAGGGGACCTCTTACAGGGTGCCCAAAGAGAAGTTGAAACAGGATAAAGCCCACTCCTTTTTGGGGTACCTCCCTATAAGCAAAAGGGAGGCATGGCAACAAGATATCCTATCTCCTCCTGAGTTTTTCAGGGAGTCCCATAATCATACCTTTGAGAGTTTTATTAAACCCCTTGAGCAGACCATTTGTCTGTGGATGATAAGGAGTAGTGAAAACACTACAAAATTACACCACACTCCTTCCACATAGCTTTCAGGGATGCAGACATGAAGTTACTACCTCTGTCTGACACCACTTCCTTAGGGAAACCCACTCTCAAAAAGATTCCAAGCAGGGCTTTTGCCACTGCAGGAGCTGTAGTGGTCATTAAGGGAATTGCTTCACGATACTTAGTGTTGTGGTCCAGTACCAGAAGGATGAATCTATTGCATGAAGCAGTTGGAGGGTCAAGGGGTCCAACTATGTCAACCCCTACCCTTTCAAAGGGCACCCCAACCACAGGAAGTGGAATTAAGGGGGCCTTACGTGTGGCACCAGTCTTGCCACTGGCTTGGCAGGTCACACAGGAGCGACAACGCTCTTCACAATGAGAGGGGACCCAGAGGATCGGTGAAGCTGACGTTTGGTGCCTGCATTAGCAAGGGGAAGATTTCGTCGACCTATGGGAGATTTCTTCTTGGCTTCCAGTGCAGAGTGAAGGCAGACAGCACCCAAAGAATGCACCACCAGGAAACAGTTGAGAAAGCCGGCAGGTTTAGGTGCTACAATGTCGCTGGTAGTCTTCTTGCTACTTTTTTGCAGTTTTCTGGTGCAGTCAGTGGTCTATCCTTGGCAGAAGTCAAAAAGGGAGATGCAGAAGAACTCTGGTGAGCTCTTGCAAATCGTTATCTGAGGAAAAGCCCACAGGAGAGACCCTAAGTAGCCCTCAGAGGAGGATTGGCCACCTAGAGAGGTAAGCACCTATCAGGAAGGGTCTCTGACGTCACCTGCTGGCACTGGCCACTCAGCGGCCTCCAATGTGCCCTCACACCCCTGGGTGGTGATGAACAGGGGAGCGGTCACTCCCCTTTCGTTTGTCCCTTCAAAGCATTTCCAGAGGCCTGGAAAGGCTACTCCTCTCAGGCCCTTAACACCTATTTCCAAAGGGAGAGGGTGTAACACCCTCTCTCAGAGGAAATCCCTTCCTGGGACTGAGCTGCCCAGACCCCAGGAGGGAAATCTGTCTGTGGGTTGGCAGCAGCGTTAGCTGCAGTGAAAACCCCAGATAGCTGGTTTGACAGAACTGGGGTCCATGTTAGAGCCCCAGGGATGTATGGGATTGGCACCCCAATACCAGATTAGGCATGGGGGGACAATTCCATGATCTTAGACATGTTACATGGCCATATTCGGAGTTACCATTGTGAAGCTGCATATAGGTATTGACCTATAAGTAGTGCACACGTGTAATGGTGTCCCCGCACTCACAAAATCCAGGGAAATTGCCCTGAACTATGTGGGGGCACCTTGGTTAGTTCCAGGGTGCCCTCACACTTAGTAACTTTGCACTTAGCCTTCACCAAGTGAGGGATAGACATGTAGGTGACTTATGAGTTACTTAAGTGCAGTGTAAAATGGCTGTGAAATAAAGTGGACGTTATTTCACTCAGGCTGCAGTGGCAGTCCTGTATAAGAATTGTCTGAGCTCCCTATGGGTGGCAAAAGAAATGCTGCAGCCCATAGGGATCTCCTGGAACCCCAATACCCTGGGTACCTAGGTACCATATACTAGGGCGTTATAAGGGTGTTCCAGTGTGCCAATTAGAATTGGTGAAAATGGTCACTAACCTATAGTGACAATTTTAAATAGAGAGAGAGCATAAGCACTGAGGTTCTGATTAACTGAGACTCAGTGACACAGTCACTACACAGGGACACACATTCAGGCTACAAACTATGAGCACTAGCGCCCTGGCTAGCAGGATCCCAGTGAGACAGGCAAAAACAAAGTGACATAGAAGTAAAAATGGGAGTAACATGCCAGGCAAGATGGTACTTTCCTACAGATCCAGCAAGTTTCTTACCCACAATGCCTGCAAACTTCAAAATTTGAATAAAATCACATATTTTCCATGAATATCTGTTCCATATTCTTCCAGAAACAGAAATCAACCAGAAACTTTCCACCACCCAGGATTCCCCCTCGTCTCCCAATAAAAATGTTTCCTCACTTGTGTGGGTGGGCAACCCACGACAGTGAAGGGCCCAAAACACAATGTGGAAACATCAAAATTATTTAACACACAACAGAGTGCTTTCACATGGGGACATCTGTGTTTTTGGTCCTAGGCGCAGCAGTCATGTTTCACCTACGAAACCCAGACATTTTTTTAAACTAGACACCTGGGGGAGTCCATGGAGGTGTGGCTTCTGTAGATCCCCCAATATTTTCTTACAGATAATCCCCTGAATACCTCCAATTTAGGGGGAAAAAATCACATTTCTATGTGGGATCAGCATGCCAGCACACATTTCCTGCCACTCAGCATTCCCTTCAGTCTCCCGATTATAATAATACCTCACTTATGTGGAAAACAGTTATGGGGCCTAACTGTGAACTACCCCAATTAGTCAAAAAAAGGCTTGGCACAGTAAAGTGTGGGGGGGGGGGGGAATGGGGAGGGCCGCGTGGCAGCGAAGGGGTTAAATATTGTTTTTTCAAATTGGCAAAGGCCTGGCAGCCTCTCCAACAGTAACGTTGTGCAAAAACCATGACAAAATAAATGCTCATTGACAAAGTCAAAAAGGCTTTCAGCCAGCGCCATACCTCTAGAGTTTGCTGTTTAGTATTGGTTTTTGCAGCAACATTTCATGTTTTTTCATTTGTACTGCGGGAAGCTTACTACCTACATTGTTAGAAACATTTTTGTTTATCCAAAATGCGCCTCGCAGTTCTCTCTGCACTGATTGCAGCGGCAGGGAATGTTCAAAAACTATTCTTTGTAGATTGGCAGGGACTAGAGGTAATGCAGGGCAAGAAAGTATGAATTAGAGCAATAATGATGTCAGGCAAGGAAGGAGCATTTCCATTTTCTTGTGCTGCATTATCATCTCCACATTTATATTTACATTTAGTGAATTTTATTCATTACTATTGGTTTAAAAGGTTCTCCTCACAGTGGTGCTACGATGTTTGGGTTCTAGTCAATTACAAACACGATTTCACTTGTTTTAAGGAAGCAAACGCCGCTGGCTCTAAACAGATGCGTATTTATGCTTTCATGCAGTATAACCATGCAAATACACACACTCTCTGTCACAGAATATGTATTCCTGATGCCAGATTATGTGAAGATATCTATTATATTAATGCTTTACTCTGGAGTAGAGAAATAAGAGATACCAAACAGGATGCATCACATCGTGAGAGCTGCAAACTGTGTTTTCACAATTTACGGCAGGATTATTAACTCCCCAAGCAACACAATCTAGTTTAGAGCCGTATGTAATTAAGGTAGTGCCACTTTTAGTGAAATCCTAAATGTAATGCAAATGTGAAATCAATTTCAAGAACACGAGATTAAATCAACAAATTAATAGGCTGTCACGGAGTCTACTGCTAAAGGGAATCTGTAAACAAAATCACATTTCTGATCACGATCATTTCAACAAACTAATCCCGTTGCAGTGCAGATATACCTCTACAGTTGACTGCAAATCTTCGTTACTCCAACTCTATGTCTGAAGACTGAGGTGATCCTTCGATTTTAAAAGGTGTGAATCTCCATTCCCGCAAGCTGAGCCAAATAACGTATTACGACCAGCATTGTCATCACGGGTGGGATAGGGACACGATGGCCAAGTGTAATGAATTCGCTGGTATGTTGTGAAGGCTTTACAACTCCATCCCTCTACTTCATCAAAGTCACTATGGATTAAGGAATTAACCATATAGAACCTCCTCACTACAAAAGGCTGTTAAAAGAACAGAAAGTAGCTCTTTATTGTCTGGATGACTTGCCTATAACTTTCATTACTCTGATCATTCCTACCTTGTTCAAATACTTACTTGTTTGAAAATGTATCCCTAACCCATCCCTCTCAAAATGATCACAACTTTCCCAAGCTGTTTTCTATTTCTATTGATACTGGTAGTAATTGCTTGTTAGGAATTCGGTTTCTGGTTGACAGAGGTATGCACCATGTTCAAGCAGGAACCACAATTGTAGTCAGAGTAAGTCAGAGACACACTAAAGGTGAGCTTGTGCTCACCCTCAAGTAGCTTGGCACAGAGCAGTCAGTCAAGAGGCAAGGTGTAAAATATTTGTGCAAAAATTAAAACAGTAAAACAGTGAAAACATCACACAAAAGTCACCACACCTGGTTAAAAATGGAGCTTAAAGTTATGAATACAGCAAGACCAAAACAACAAAACTCCAATAAGATGAAGTCAAGATATGAATTGTAAAAGATTAAAAAAAGTGACAGTGTTTTGAAGCATAAAGTGCATGCAGTCCCAGAGGGGTAACGCTTTAGGTTTACCTTCTCAAAGTTGAGCTTCTCTAGAGGTGGACTGCAGGAACAAGGAGGTGGCTCGGCATTGCAGATGAGCAGACTGGAACGTCTGAGTCGTGAACAGTGATGATTGCTGTGTGAAGTGACAGTCTTGCGGTGGCTAGTGTAGATTCTTTGTGTGAGCAGCACAGTTTTGGTGCGAGCGGGCCTATTTACAGTTGCAAAGAGTGCAAAAGCTTTATTTCAGGTGAAAGAAAAACACTTTTAAGGTCTCAGGGCTGGAGGGGGGCCTCGTGTGCTGAGGAGCTGTAGCAGATTTGTTGCAAGTCTTCTGTGTTCCAGAGACTTCAGAAAACAAGAGGCAAGCTAGCAAGCCCTTGGAGTCACTTTTGTTCTGGGAATGTAGAGATGTAGATCCTTTCCTTCTCTCCCAGGCAAGGAGGGCAGCGACAGCAGGTCAGAAAAGGGAAGAAAACACTTCTTCCTGGTCAACAGGCCAGCAGAGTAGCAGTCCTTGTAGCAGCACAGCAGTTGTTCTTCCTGGCAAAGTATCCACAGGTCCAGAAGTGTACTGATTTGTTGGGGTCAGATGTCCAGTTCTCATACCCAGTGGTGCCTCTGAAGTTCAGTGTGACTTCAAGGAGGGGCTGTAAAGTGCACACAAGTCCTCCCTTTCATGTCCTGCCTGCCACTACGGGGTATGCAGCTCCTTGTGTGGGCATGGACACAGCCCTTATTCAGGTATTCAGGTGTAAGTGTCAGCTTCTCCCTCCCATACTTCCAATATGGCCCATCACCCTGGTGATGGCCCATCAGGATGTGAATGGCCTATCAGGCACACCTCAGGTCCCTTTTTGTATGACTGTCTAGAAGGAATGCACAAGCCCAACTGTCACCCACCCCGGATGTGTATTGGAGGCAGGCAGCAGGCACACAGGGCTTAAAAGTAGAAAAATGCCAACTTTCTAACATGGCATTTTTAAAGTTGTAATCATGAATCAAACTTTAGCATTAAGGAGGACTTATTATTTCAAGTCTATAGGTACCAAACATGACAGTCCTACTTCCTCTCAACCAGGAATCACACTTAAATATATATTAAGGAATTCCCAATGCTTTTTATTTACATCACACACTACAATGTAGACTACCAATAGCTCGGCAAGAGGTTTTAAATGCCATGTCGACATGAAACGACGCCTACAGGCTCTGCAGAAGTAGGCCTGAGACATGAAACAACGCGGTCAATGCAACACTATGAATTTTCCACACTGCCATTATCGTGCATATGCATTTACTACGCATACGATTAGCATGCATGCCTTTGCAATGCATATGTGTGGTAACGGAAGAGAGAGCAGTCCAGGTGGAACAGGAAGGAGCCGCGACAAGAGGAGGGATAGGTAAGTGGGCCTGGTATGGTGGGGGGAGGTTGGGGTAGTTTTTAGGACAGGGTGGGGAAGGTTTTAGGGTTCAGGGTGGGAGGTCGGGGTAGTTTTTAGGACTGGGTAGGTTTAGGGGTTTAGGGCCGGGTGGGGGGGTCGAGGTACCTTTTAGGACAGGGCTGGGTAGGTTTTAGGACAGGGCATGGCAAGCTTTAGGGTTTAGGGCAGGGGTGAGGGGTCAGGGTAGTTTTTAGGAAAAGGTGGTGTAGGTTTTAGGACAGGGTAGGTTTTAGGGTTTAGGTCATGGGTAGGGGCTTGGGGTAATTTTTAGGACAGGGTGGGGTAGGTTTTAGGACAGGGCAGGGTAGCATTTAGGGTGGGATTCGGGTAGTTTTCAGGACACAACAGGGTAGGTTTTAGGGTTCAGGGTAGGGGAAGGGGGTTGGGGTAGTTTTTAGGACAGGGTGGAATAGTTTTTAGGACAGGGTAATGTTTTAGGGTTTAGGAAGGGAGTTGGGGTAGTTTTTAGGACAGGGTAGGATAGGTTTTAGGACAGGGCAGAATAGCTTTTAGAGTTTAGGGTGGGGCAGGCGGGTCAGCTAGTTTTTAGGACAGGGCAGAGTAGGTTGTAGGGTTGAGGGCAGAGGTGAGTTAGGGGAGTTTTTAGGACAGGGTCGCGTAAGTTTTAGGGCAGGGTAGAATTTAGGGTTTAGTATGGAGGGTTGGGGTACTTTTTAGGATAGGGTGTGGTAGTTTTTAGGACAGGATAGGTTTTGGGTTTAGGGCTGGGGTTGAGGTTGAGGTAGTTTTCAGGACAGGGTGTGGTAGGTTTTAGGACAGGGAAAGGTAGCTTTTAGGGTGGTCTCAGGGTAATTTTTAAAACAGGGCGAGGTAACTTTGAGGACAGGGCAGGGTAGCTTTTAGGGTTTATGGTTTAGGGTATTTTAGGACAGGGTGGGGAGGGTTTTAGGTTTTAGGATGGGGTCAGGGTAGATTTTAGGACAGAGAGGGATAGTTTTAAGGACAGGACGGTGTAGCTTATAGGGTTTAGGATGGGGCAGGGGGTTGAGGTAGTTTTTAGGACAGAACAGAATAGGTTTTGGGTCTTTGGGCCGAGGCAGGAGATCAGGGTAGGTTTTAAGACAGGTTGAGGTAGTTTTTAGGACAGGGTAGGTTTTAGGGTTTAGATGGG
Source organism: Pleurodeles waltl (assembly GCF_031143425.1). Classification (NCBI taxonomy): domain Eukaryota; kingdom Metazoa; phylum Chordata; class Amphibia; order Caudata; family Salamandridae; genus Pleurodeles; species Pleurodeles waltl. Next base: position 1,076,499,503 of record NC_090437.1, read on the forward strand.
TGGGTGTTGGGGTAGATTTTTGGGCAGGGTGAGGTAGCTTTGTGGACAGGGCAGGGTAGCTTTTAGGGCTTAGGGCTGGGGGCCAGGATAGTTTTTAGGTTAGGGTGGGGTAGATTGTAGGACAGGGCAGGGTAGCTTTTAGGGATTAGGGTGGGGTGGGGGCTTGAGGTAGTTTTTAGGACAGGGCAGTGTAGGTTTTAGGATTTAGGGTGGGGTGGGGGGTCAGGGTAGTTTTTAGGACAGGGCAGGTTTTACAGTTTAAGGCGGGGGTACGGGTAATTTGTTGGACAGAGTTGGGTAGGTTTTATGACAGGGCAGGGTAGCTTTTAGAGCTTAGAGTGGGGATGGGGGGGTTGGAGTAGTTTTTTGGGAGAGGGTAGGGTAGGTTTTAAGGTTTAGGGCAGGGTAGCTTTTAGGGCTTAGGGTGGGGTGGGGGTTGGGGCAGTTTTTAGGAGTGGGTAGGGTAGGTTTAAAGGTTTAGGGCAGGGGTGGGAGGTTGGGATAGTCTTTGGGACAGGCTGGGATAGTTTTTAGGACAGGGTAGGTTTTAGGGGTTATGTCAGGGTAGTATTTTTAGGCAGGGTGGGGTAGGTTTTGTGACGGGGTAGGGGATGGAAGGGGCATGCTTAAGGGTTTGGGTGGGTCGAGTATGGTGTAGGGGGCAGGGGGCAGGGGGAGGATTTGCCACACATGTTCCTTTTTCAAACATGCTTTTACAACAACATTTTTTGTAAAGAACTGCGTGGTAAATATGTGTGTGGTAAAGACCCAGTCATTGTAGAGATCGCAATGTAAAGGCATCTGTGATATGTGCATGCATTGTTCCATCATACAACCACATGAGACATGTTTAACCCCTTCTCTGCCAGGCCTTTTCCCCTCCTGTGCAAAGCCTTTTTTGGCTATTTGGGGCAGTTCACGCTTAGGCTCTCATAACGTTTTGTCCACATAAGCTATCCACACCAAATTTTCGTCCTTTTTTTCCAACATCCTAGGGATTCTAGAGGTACCCAGAGTTTGTGGGTCCCCTGGAGGAGACAAAGAAATCAGCCAAAATACAGCAAACATTTGTTTTGTTTTTTTGAAAAATGAGGAAAAAGGGCTGCAGACCAAGGCTTGTTTTTTCCCCTGAAAATGGCATCAACAAAGGGTTTGAGGTGCTACAATCAACATCTTCCTAGCTTTCAGGAACAGACGGACTTGAATCAGAAAACCACATTTTTTAACACAATTTTGGCATTTTACTGGGTCATACCCCATTTTGACTATTTTTTCTGCTTTCAGCCTCTCCACAGTTAGTGACAGAAATGGGTATGAAACCAATGCTAGATCCCGGAAAGCTAAACATTTCGGATAAATAGACAACATTCTGAATTGAGCAAGGGGTCATTTGTATAGATCCTACAAGGTTTTCCTACAGAAAATAACAGCTGAAATAAAAAAAAATTGAAATTGAGGTGAAAACAACTGCCATTTTTCTCCACGTTTTACTCTGTAACTTTTTCCTGCAATGTCAGATATTTTATTGCAATATCACTTTACGTCTGCAGAGCTCTTCTGGTTGCAGGGCTATATAGGGGTTGTAGATTCATCAAGAACCCTAGGCACCCTGAGCCAATAAAGGAGCTGCACCTTGCAATGGGTTTTCATTCTATACCGGGTATACAGCAATTAATGCGCTGAAATATGAAGAGTGAAAAATAGGTATGAAAAAAACTTTGTATTTCCAAAATGGACACAAGATAAGGTGTTGAAAAGCAGTGGTTATTTGCACATCTCTGAATTCCCTGGTGCCCATACTAGCATGTAAATTGCAGGGCATTTCTCAAATAGGCTTTTTTACACACTGTCTCAGGTTTGGAAGGAAAAAATGTAGAGAAAGACAAGGGGCAATAACACTTGTTCTGCTATTCTGTGTTACCCCAAGTCTCCCGATAAAAATGGCACCTCACTTGCGTGAGTAAGCCTAATGCCTGCGCCAGGAAACAAAACATGAACACATCACATTTTTACATTGAAAACTGACGTGTTTTTTGGAAAGTGTCTAGCTGTGGGTTTTTATCTCTAGCTCAGTCGGCAACCAGGAAAACCTACCAAATCTGTGCATTTTTTAAAACTAGACACCTGGGGGAATCCAGGATGGGATGACTTATGGGGCTCTCACCAGGTCCCATTACCCAGAATCCTTCGCAAACCTCACAACTTGACTAAAGAAAAAACCTTTTCCTCACATTTCGGTGACAGAAAGTTCTGGAATCCGAGAGGAGCCACAAATTTCCTTTCACCCAGCATTCCCCCAAGTCTCCTCATAGAAATGGTATCTCACTTGTGTGGGTAGGCCTAGTGCCTATGACAGGAAATGTCCCAAAACACAGAGTGGACACATCACATTTTCCCAAAGAAAACAGAGCTGTTTTTTGCAAAGTGCCTAGCAGTGGATTTGGCCTGTAGCTCAGCCAGCACCTAGGGAAACCTACCAAATCTTTGCATTTTTTAAAACAAGATACCTAGGGGAATCCAAGATGGGGTGACTTGTGGAGCTCTCACCGGGTTCTGTTTCCCAGAATCCTTTGCAAACCTCAAAATTTGGCAAACAAAACACTCTTTCTTGACATTTCGGTGACAGAAAGTTCTGGAATCCGAGAGGAGCCACAAATTTCCTTCCACCCAGTGTTCCCCCAAGTCTCCCGATAAAAATGGTACCTCGCTTGTGCGGGTAGGTCTAGTGCCTGCAACAGAAAATGCCCCAAAACACAACATGGACACATCGCATTTTCCCAAAGAAAACAGAGCTGTTTTTTGCACAGTGCCTAGCTGTGGATTTTGGCCTCTAGCTCAGCCGGCACCTAAGGAAACCTATCAAACCTGTGCGTTTTTAAAAAACTAAAGCCGAATGCCTGCGATAGGAAACAAAACATGGTCACATCACATTTTTACATTGAAAACTGACGTGTTTTTTGGAAAGTGTCTAGCTGTGGGTTTTGATCTCTAGCTCAGTCGGCAGCTAGGAAAACCTACCAAATCTGTGCATTTTTGAAAACTAAACACCTACTGGAATCCAAGATAGGTTGACTTGTGGGGCTCACATCAGGTTCAATTACCCATAATCCTTTGCAAACCTCAAAATTTGGCTAAAACAACTTTTTTTCCTCACAAGTCAGTGACAGAAAGTTCTGGAATCTGAGAGGAGCCACAGATTTCATTCCATCCAGTGTTCCTCCAAGTCTGTGTGGGTAGCCCAAGTGCATGCAACAGAAAAAGGTCAAAAACCTGTGGAGATTGAGGGGATAGCACAGCAAGTTGATAAGCACATATTTTGCTTTTATACATCTTTAGCCTGATTCTGCTTTGGGGCCCCACACAAGTGGGGTATCATTTTACCTGGGAGTCTTAGAGGAACACTGGGTGGTAGGAAATTTGTGATGGACCAGTGATCTTACAAAGAAAAGTGTGGAAAATATGCTTTTTTTAATTAATTTTGAGGTTTGCAGAGAAGTCTGGGTAAGAAAATGTTGGGGGATCCAGGCAAGCCAAACCTCCCTAGACTCCTTGGGATGTCTAGTTTTAGAAAATGTCTGAGTTTAGTAGGTTTCCCTAGATGAAGGCCGCACCCGGGACTAAAAACATAGGTGCCCTCCCCCAAACAGAGGTCATTTTGCAATAGATCATTTTGATGTGTCCACATACTTATGTGATGTTCCAAACACTAAAAAGATTATGTTAAAAAAGAGCCCTCACCCACCATGGTGACATGCTTCATCATCAGGGTCCCACCCGAGACACCTAGTGTGTCATGGGTGTGCTGCGATGCCTGATTACAGCAGAGCAGGTTTTGTCATTTTTACCACACATACTGGTAGGATTTGGCTCAAGGGTGTGTGATGGTTCAGTAGATCAAATTTTATTAATAAGAGATTTCACAAAAATGAAATGCACTGTTAATAACTGAAAGGCCAAAAAACGGAACCAATGACTCACAGCTTGTGAACTGTAAAGCCACGACAAGGCACCAAACGCTTCACAGTCCATTCACACAACTTTCAGACATGACATGCACAAGACCATTCATGCTGCCAGCGACGGGCCCAGAACATTACAACACTCGCATCGACAGACAGCGCCACTCAAGGGCCCATCACTTACATATGCCCACATGCCTGATACAGCAATCACATCAGCTAATGGAAGTATGTGGACTGGCGTTTGGCTGGCAGTGTGTTGCAGTAGCCAAAGCAAGTCAATATTTACACTGCCAGCCAAGCACCACTCCACGCACAATGCCATCACTTTTTCTTTTAAAACAACAAAGAAACCACTGACTAATTAGACAACTACAAACACAAAAGCTCTAACTAAATACATTACAGAAATGCCAACCATGAAACTGAACACATGAAAATATAAAACAGGCAGTTTACGCTCACAGTAGTTCCCAGCAATTCTTCTGGGTGTGGTAGTTCCTGAAACAGCCATCCACACACAGCCCAGGGTTTGAAGGACAATCTGGGCATTACATTCGAGACTTCCTCCAGATACGTCTTAGAGCACAGACTCTACATTTCTTAGCTGGAAAGTCTTTGTTGGGCGTGGGAGGAATGTGCTCAGCAAAGTGGCGATCTTTCAATTTAGCCACATCCTCCACCACTACTTCTGTAGGAACTCTTGCCTGTTCCACCACAATAAGACTCTCTATCCCTGACTGCTGATATTTCATGAATGTAACCTTTGTCTCTGGAGACCTATCCTTGAACACAATAAAAACATTAAAATTTGCCAAGTGGAACAGATGAATAGCTAACTTCTTATACCAAATGTAAGACTTACGAACAGCAGTATAAGGTTCCAACCTCTGATCAACCCTATCTACGCCTCCCATGTGCTTTTTATTATCTAAAATGCACACAGGTTTGCGCACTTTGGCAACCTGGCCCCAAACAGTCACAGGGGAAGTACTCTCATCGTGGATGGTACTTAGCATGTAGACATCCCTCCTGTCTGTAAATTTCAGAGCTAGCAGCTTATCATTTCGTAAGGCACTGCACTGTCCCCAGACAGACAAGCTCCCTTGGATAGCCTTTCCGCTTACGACACAGTGTGCCACAAGCAACAGTGTCTATTCTAAACAATTCCTTGAACAACTGCACTCCAGTGTAGACGTTATCTAAATAAAAAAGGTGACCTTTGTTAAACAGTTGTCTACCAAGTTCCCACACAGTGTTCTCACTAACTCCAAAAGTGGACGGCCAACCATGTGGGTCAATACTGGAATCCCTATCAGTGTAGACCCGGAAATAATACACTTATCCTGTACTACTTTCAGACAGCATGTACAATTTAATTCTATACCGTGCCCTCTTGCTAGGAATGTACTGCCTAAAAACCAAACGACCCTTGAAGAGGACCAAAGACTTGTCCACAGCTATTTCTTTGTTGGAACATAGACCTCTGAAAACCAATCTACAAAATTATCAAGAACAGGCCTAATCTCAAAAAGACGGTCAGAATCAGGGTGATCACGTGGCAAGGCTAAAGCATTGTCAACAAAATGCAGCATCCTAAGAAGAAGCAAAAACCAATTACGACTCATGTTGCAGGAAATATAGCCGTTGCCATCAAGGGACTAGTAGACCAATAATCTCTTCCAAAAAACACATCTTCCATAAACAACTCAAAGAAATTGACAGGCAAAATGTTCTCCGTATTGACTCTACCCCCGGGAAACCAGTAAAGGCAGGAAACTCTGGCTGCTCCATGTTTGGGGCAACCCAGAGTTCAGGTATTCCAATGGGAAACCTTTCAGCCCCAAGTTGCTGCACTATTGGCACATCAGTGTCCTCCTCTAAAACAGGCCCTTCATCTGCACTGACAGTGGCTCCCTCATCAGAAGATTCCTCTCCGACAGAAACTTCACTGCCAGAATCTCTCACTTCCTCCTCTGCCTCAGATGCAGAGTCAGTGTCATAATCATGATCAGACAATGACTCAAAAAGCATACCAACAACCTGCTGAGCTGTCATCCTGCAGCTAGCCATGAACCTTTCTATGAAAAGTAACTGGAAAAATGCACCACCAACAACTACCACTGTGTAAGATAAGCAATAAACAAAGTGTGGCTTTATCACAAAGAGTTATGTGCTGAAAACCTCTAACACTCACTTGCAAGAAAAATCTACTCGCCATCAACTACTCTGCACAGACACAGCAATCACCAATGGTATCCCACTAAAAAGAAAAAAGAAAAGCAAATTAGAAATAAGACAACACAAATATAATTGTGCACAAATCTAAGGACAATTTCAAACACAATCCTGCATTTAGTACACCACCTACAAACAAGTCATTCATGCATGGCAACAATACTCCTTTGGAGTAAATTGTTTTTACTTACCTAAAACATGCAACTACGCAAACCGCAGGTCAACCACTGTCAAAACCTCAAGGAGCCACAGCAAAGGAAGCAAAAGCTTTGAACTAGAACAAAAAGGAGAAAGAAACTATTATAATGACAAATGCAAATACTTCACCAGTTGACAGTCATCCCACCATCAAGAATTTAGAAATTGGTGCCTAAGTGGATTCTTCCCCCTTTAGGGGCAGATGAGCTAACTAAAAAATAGGCCTATCTGCCCCAAGGGGGACAGAAAAGACCTTTAGTAGTGTGCCTCCATGGGGAGCGACCCTTGCCCAAGGGGCCACCCCCAAACAAAAAAACAGACACACACGCACTATTACTAGTGCCTACGGGTCTTTTGCCTTAAAAAAATAGGCCGATCTGCCCCCAAGTGGGGCAGAAATGGCCAACAGTTCTATGCCCCCCTTGTGGGGGCAACCCTTGCCCAAGGGGGCGCCACCCCCACAGAAATAAACAAAGAAAAAATATCCCTGGCGTTCCAGTGGTGTCTGCCCCCCTTGGGGGTGGATCAGCCTAAAAATAATAGGCTGAGCTGCCCCCAAGGGGGGCAGCAATGGCCATAAATAATATGCCCCCCTAAGGGGAGCAACCCTTGCCAAAGGGGGCGCCGCCCCATACAATAAACACACCCACATTATCCCTGATGCCTAAATGGCTTCTGCCCCCCTTGGGGGCAGATGGGCCTAAAAATAAATAGGCTGATCTGCTCCTAAGGGGGTCAGAAATGGTCAACAGTTCCATGCCCCCCTTGCTTCACGGTGGCACTTCCCGAAAGCAGTTGATGCTGTAGCACCAAGAATCAGGTTGAAGATCTTCATGTTGGTGGGCAGTGCAGGCCACAAGGATTTGTGCTAATGGACCCATTCACAGTCGTGAAGCGCATCAAAAACATCAATTTAGCTCCACTGAGTCCACACCAAGGGCCCAGGACCTGAGGGGAACTACCTGAGGATCAGAGGCTTGCTCCAGAGTGATTTGGGTGCTGGTTTAAGTGGTTGTGACCCTGTTATGTCTATGTGGCTCTGAACTGTAGGCCAGCAGACTAGCCCTTGGGGTACTCTGGGAGTCCTGGGTTCAGGTGCGGGTCCAATTTCCTCTGTTTCAGGCATGTGGGCATCACAGCAGCAAGTCCAACAGGGAAGCATTCCTTCTTCCTGTCAGAGTCTCCACAGGTGCAGACGTATACATAGAGTTTTTGTCTGAGGTCCAATACATACACGAGGTGCCTCCTTAGAAGAGGGAGAAGCTTCATTGGGTTTTTCTTTTTAAGTGCACAGGTTTACTGTTTTCCCTGACCTGGCTCCAAACTAACTACAGGGATATGCTGCCATTTGTGTGGAGACAGGTCACAGCCTATTCAAAGGTAAGTACAGCTCTGCCCAGGTCTGCTCACCCACTTTGCCAGTGATGGCCCATCCAGGCACATTTAAGCTCTCTATTGTGTGTGGCAATCTACGAGGAATACACAAATCCAAACTGTCAATTACATTCAGTCATGTGACCCAGTGACAGGCTGCAGGCACTAACTGGCTAAGGCGGGCAACTGCCAAATTTGTAAAAGCAGCAATTTCAAGATTGTAATTAGAGTTCCAACTTCACCATAAGAATGGATTTTTCATTACAACTCCCGGGACACCAAACATGAGCTGGTGACCTGTTCTCCTTTGGAAGTTGCAGTTTATTAAATGTAATAAAGTAACTCTAATGTTATCCTATGGGAGAGGTTGGTGTTGCAGTAGTGAAAAACAATTGTCATAGTTTTTCACTACCAGAACATATAAAACCTTAAAGCCCATGTCCAACTTTTAAATACACTTGCACTCTGCCATATGGGCTGGGCTGTCCAGGGTCTAAACTAGGGCTGATTTATCTTTACTAAAAATGAAACTTTTGGGTCTAGCAGAAGGCTTTTTTTCCAGGTCAAAATGGCAGTTTAAAACTGCAGGCCTTGGCCTCAATGGCAGGCCTTAGACAAGTTTAATGGGGCATTTAATTGGGTTATATAAATAGAGCTGCAGGTACACTAGTAGCATTTAATTTACAGGCCCTGGGTACACATATAACTTTACTAGGGTCTGAGTAAATGAAATATGCCAAAGTGCTATAAGCCAACTGTATATAGGGCCTAGGAACTCGGAAGAAAGGGCCACATCCAACAGTACACCCCTCCAGCCAAAAGCCAGGAAGAATAATCAGTGCCTTGATATGCTTCCCCGTTTAATCAGTAGAACTTGAACAAAGAGCCTGTGTTGCAGGGGTGCCTGTCAGTTCTATGCCTCTCTAAACTTGGTTGGATCCCTCTTGCCTACTCTCTCCAGGCCCACTGACCTGACCTATGGGGAGCCCTTCCCTTCACTTGTCGACCCCATCTGTGCAGCAATTAACCTTAATTTCATCCCCAATACACCCCAGTAAGAAGACAGCACCACCAGGGCCAACAAATTGATGTGGCCCATTTCACCCACTGACTCAGACTTCTGTCCGACGAAAACTCTGCCCATAAGGGCAGCAACTACCAGAGGTCACTGACAACTGTCAGTGTCAAAAGCCAAGACTCAGGCTTCTCTCTATGGGGGTAGTAGCCCTTGGTAATTTGCATCTCACTTCCACTCTCCTTCCCACCAGTCCAGAGATGATAGCCTGGCCGCTCAGCCCGGGTCTGTACCCTGAAGATGAACATGTGTCTATCAAGCCAGGACACCCAGGGGGACCACCAGGGTCTGACTGGTGCAGGTCTGTAGGTCCTTGTTGTCAGAGCTGGCAACCCTTGTCCTACTGGTCCTCCCACTGTGGACTGTATCCATTTCATGCTCCTCCATGTGGACCTCTGTACCCTCCCTTTGGGAGTGGTGCTCTCAGAAAACTGAACTGACAGAAGATCTTGAGACGCCCCCCACAGCCTTCCTGACCCCATTAATCTTCCTCTAGTGGGTGGTCTATTGGTAGAGACCAGGTCTACTACTTGCCCTAACTAGGAGCAATCCAAGCACTGCGTTTGGAAATTGGACACCCCAGGCCTCTGCCCACCATAACCTACCCTCCTGTCCTTCAAAGGGACATGGGAACCCTCTACCCCCCACCCACAACCTAGGACCTGTCTGGGCCACTGTGTACCCCCTCATTCTTTCAGGGGAACCTGGACCGCCCTCCTTAGGATCTCTTCCCAGTGCCTTCCCAGACATTCTGGTACTAATGCCTCCTTCACAACCTCCCTAGGGTTAGTAAGCTTGTAGTCAACCAGGTGTTAGTGTAGCTTTGATAAACAATGGCTGAACATGTTCTCTCTGGCAATCAAATTGTGCAGACCCTCATAGGTGCTTATCTCACTACTGTGCACCCAACCATCTACTTCTTTGCACAAGAAATCCTCAACACCCCTCCCCCCCCCCCCCCCCCGGACTGGTGAGTTAGTTTCTGACTGCACCAGAACCTCAGCCTGTACTTTACTTGGGTGAATCCATATTTCTTGACAAGATTCTTCTTTATGGGGGATACCTCATCTTGTCCCCCTTCTCTAGAGCCAGTTGGGTGTCTGTCCCTCCTAAGGTATAAATCACCAGAGGCCAAATACCCAATCCTCCTCAGGGATCCCATGCATCTTTACAGCTACTTCAAATATCTCAAACTACCTGTCTATGTCATCTCCCACACCAAAGTCAGACAACATGGTTCAAATTTACAGTGATTTGGCATAGGGCAGTGCAACAAGTAGAATAATGTACAGTGGAGTGTTGTAGAGTGAGGGGGCCTACAGTGGAAAAGAGTAGAGTAGAGTGGATGGAAGTACAGTAGAATGGCACAGAGTGGAATAGCATATAGGTGAGTAGCATCCATTGCAGTGGTGTACATCGGAGTGACTTAAATTGGAATGGCATACAGTGGTGCTGCATACAGTGTACTACCATAGAGTGGAGTAGCATAAAGTGGAGTCTCTAATATTGGAGGAGTATAGAGTGGACTGGAGTGGCGTAGAGTATAGTAGCATATAGTGGAGTGCAATTGGTGGCATGGCATATGGATGGATGTGAAATTTAGCAGCAATGTAGATTATGGTGTGCAGAGGAAAGCAAAACAGTGAATTGCGTTGCCTTGCGTTTCTCCAGATTGAACAATTAATGCAGGACCACTTGTGGTGTCATTGCATTCCCTTTGTAAATGTGACTTAAGTATTAAATAGCCTGTGTGATACAATGAGTGAAGAAATCTAATAATACAGCAACCCTTAGTTATATTTTAGTTCATGGTATACATGACAACTTTGAAGTATACTATGGTACATGGCAATGACAAACAAGAATATGAATAGATAATGACTGTTTTTTGAGAATAAAAACACAGTCATATTGTTTTCACTACACTTTTGATGTGTTCAGTGTTAGGGCCTTAGAAATAGGTAAATTGTAGGTCCTTCATTGTTTCCACTTTATTAAAGTGGTAATAGGTAGGGAAATGTATTTATATTTTGAAATATTTTTTTGGCCATGTATCAATGTATTTTTACAAACCTTTGTGAATTTCCATGAAAGTACAGCAGTGACATATGTCACTAAGTTCAAATGCCTTATAGCTTAAAAAATACTTACCCTATTTTACTTCAGTACCCCAAAACATCATCTCTGCAACATAATTTTTAATCCTGACTAATTTCATGTAAATTCATTTGGTCATTTTCACGCTACATCAAACACATTAGCCTATGGAAAATACACTGGTGGAAAAACGCATATTGGTATCCTTTTTACCTTTGCATCTGCCTTAATTGTTCACCACAAAATTTACAATATCTCAAAATGTAGAAAATGCTATAAATCTTGAAAGGTTTTGGGTGATTTGGCAAATGGGTGGGAAGTTATTAGAGAGGTAATATCCAAGGAATTCCTATCTTTTAGAATACTAACTGTAACTACAAAGTAGCAATGGGATTTAATGTATTTGCTTTCTTTTATTCTATTACATTTGTCATATATTTTTTAAATTGTTCATGCAATTAGGAGACCATAAATGTATTTTTTAGTTGTTCATGCAGTAAATCTGAAACTTTACATATGCAATCCAGTTTATTCTTAGGGCTTCCCTGCTACTTTTAGTAGGATTGTGCTCCTATGAAGCCCAAAGTAAATAATAGCCAAACATTGTTAAACAAATTAGGATTATTATTTCTTTTCCTAATGGTCTATTATCATGGCCTATTAATAGTAGTTTGTGTGGCTCACTGCAAGGGACATTTGTCATTTTTTTGCACGGGGTGCGTGGAAAAAGATGTTTTTTGCTTGTTGTGACACTTTTATTTTGGAAGCCAGAGAGCAAGCAAATAAACATGTTATTAAGATGTATTCTATTTGTTATGTATTTGTTTATACATTAGCATGTGACCATAATTTGGTTTTTCAGTTGTTCACGTAATAAACATAAAACTTTACCTATGCAGTAAAATATATATGTTGATAAGGTAAACTGCCAGCAAGGTAATCATTCAAGGGTATGTAAATTGAAAGATTAAATTCTGTTTAATATGTCCTTTTGTGACATCTGAAGTTAATTCAAAATGTTTTTTGGAATAATTACACAGACGAAGAATCATACAGCCAGGCAGAAATGTTAGTTGATTACACCAAATTATATTTTTATATTCAAGCACAACAAATGATGGGGTTTAAACAAAATAAAGTCACACCATACATTGACAATGTGTTGTCCAAATAAAGATTTTATCTTTGCATATTATCATTTGTTAATGTATCCTGAAGCCAACTCTCTACTGAGAACAAGTGAATACCCGTCTTAACAAGAGACAAATCTTGCCAAGGTTGAAATCCTTTCAAACAAGAGATGGGCTAATTGTTGATGTTTCGGTCTTACACAGTGTCAATCCACAAGACCATCATCAGGACCACAGTACTCAATGGAGATACACAAGAGTCTTCACTCTATTCATAAAATAAACCTTAGAGAAGAGAACCTGTGAAGAAAGTATAACTCGTGGCCTAAAGTTACCTTATGGCATGAGCTATATATTCTGCAGAAAAGTATAACTCTAACTGATGAATTTCTATGGTTTTGTGCATGTAAAATGTGAAACTAACTATAACATCTCTGTAACTTTTGTTTCTTTAACTCAGTTTCCTAACTTTAACATTCCTGTAAACCTTGTATTTTTCGTTCAATTAATTTCTATGTTTTTTCCAATGTACAATAATATTTAATTGCCATATGTTAATCCAACCATGGAGTCCCCCTCACTGGGCTTATATCTGGTCCTGGGGACCCCATATTCGGGCTATATTAACAAGGGTGAGGAGGCATGCAGCCCCCCCTTCCTGGGCCAATTTCAGCCCCAGGGGCCCCACCTCCCAGGGGGAGGAGGAATGCAGCCCTGCTCCATGGGCCAATATTAGCCCAGGGGACTGCATCCCCCAGAACCGGGCCATAAAGGATGAATGCTCTAGATCCCACCCAGGGCACCCACTTCCTCTTTTTTGGGGTTTGTGGGTGTAGCCCCAATGCTCGTGCAGCCCCAGCTGACTCCCCACCTCTAGTGGGAGCCGGCATTGCTCCCTACGAGGGGGAGACATTTTTTCATCTGTTTCCCTGTCTGTTTCACAGCGTGCATGGAAACAGATGAAAAGTCTACTCCCAGCGGGCTGGAGCATTTTTCATGCTCCCACCTGCTAAGAGTGGACTATGGTCATGATTTAGATCTTGGTGTGAGGAGAATACTATATGAAATTGTGACGGATATACCCTACACCATGTTACGAACTCATTATATCCTATGGGCCCTTAGTGTTTGCCCTCGCTTAGCAGGAGCTTTAAAATTGTTCCCACCGAGCAAGGGCAAACACAGGTTTCCCTGAAACTGCTATGTCCTGGAGTGGACACCCTGGGACATAGCTGGTTCTAGCACAGGGGGATGGGGTTGCTAGGGTCATTAATGGCTACGAGAAAGGGGCCACACTTCCCCCTTCTGATTTGTTTGCACAGCTGGGAGCCTTGGGTACTCATGGTTATAAACAACCCAGGGAGGATAGCCGCGCAGTCCCCTCCCCCTTTTTTTTAATGGCTGGGCCCCTAAGGGGTGGTAGCCCTCAGGACCATAATCTGCTTGGAATGGAGACCGACCACTCAGGCACCCTTCGCCTCCCAAATTTTGTGACCCTGGGATTGGCAGTCCCCGTGGCCGAAAGCAGTCTGGGGTCAAGTGTGCCCTCTCCCCATTATTCACAGTGCCATCCCCCCCCCCAGGACCTGGCCAACCCCATGTGGCTTACTAAAAACAAGCATGAGAAACATTGTTTTTTTTATTTTTTTTATTTATTTTTTTTCATTGTATATGCGGATAAAAAAAGTGTTTTGGCTCATGTGGGACCCCACCACCAGGCCTGGAGGGGTGCAGTATATTCCTACCCTGCCCGTTAGTTTTTTTTTGCATTTTATTTGGACTTTGCTGAAACCCAATTCTCAACATGGCTGCCAGCACGCCCTGGTTGAAATGCTGGCAACCAATTATGTCTCACAATGAGATCTCTCAGATTCGTTGACCCTCAGAGTCCCTAGATAAATATTAATTTGTTTCTTTAATAACTGCAAAATTACGGAATGGATTTACATCAAATTAAAACAAGCATTGGCAAAGCCAGTAGGTCTTTCCTCTGCAAGAGCTTTCGGTTTTGCCAATATGTTTTAGCCATGTTGTACGCCAGTGTGGCTGCTCTTCAGCATGGCTTAAGTTAATGGGTAAAGGAGAGTGGTGAGGACTGGAGCATTGTAAAGTGGAATAGAGTGGAGTCTTCTGAGGTGGCATTGATTTGAGTGGCATGGAGTGAAGTGGAGTGTCATGGAGTAATGTGGAGTGTTGTGAAGGGAGTAGAGTGTTGTAGAGTACAGTAGAGTTGAGTAATGCAGAGTGGAGTAAAGTGTACGAGTGGATTAGAGTTTCATAGAGTGGAGTGGCTTTGAGTGTCATAGAGTGGTGCAAAGCATAGTAGAGTCATGTAGAAGGTGCTGCGTAGAGTGTTGCAGAATAGAGTGGATATAGAGAGAAGTAGATTGTCATAGAGTAGAGTGGTATAGAATTGAGTAGTATAGAAGAGTGAAATGGCATATAGTGGAGTAGAGTGTTATTGAGTCGAGTGGCACAGCACTGAGTGGAGTCAAGTGGCATAGAGTGGACTAGTGGAGTGTCATAAGATAGAGTGGAGTAAAGTTGCATTGAATGGCAAAGAGGGAGTTGCATAAAGTGTCATAGAGTGGAGTAATGTTGTAGAGTGGAGAGCCATTGAGTGGAGTAGATTGTCATAAAGTGGAGTAGAGTGTGATGGAGTAGAGCGCCATAGAGTGGAGCATAAACTACAGTGGTGCAGAGTAGATTGGTGTTGAGTGTAGTAGCATAAAGTGCATTGGTTTTGAGTAAAGCTGTGTATAGTGCATTGATATAGAGTGCTGTAATGTAGAGTAAAGTGCAGTGGTGTAGAGTAGAGTGGTGCAGAATAGATTGAAGTGGCTTCAGGTGCAGTGGCACAGAGTAGATTGTTTCAGAGTAAAGTGGCAAAGAGTAGAGTGGTTCAGAGTAGAGTTGAGTGGTGCAGGGTAGAGTGCAGAGGCATAGAGTGCAGTGGCATAGAGTAGAGTAGTATAGAGTGCAGTAGTGTGAAGTACAGAGGTGCAGAATAGATTAGAGTGGTATGGAGTGATGTAGAGTATAGTGAGGTAGAGTGAATTATCATAGAGTGCAGTAGAGGTACACAGAAGTTAGTGGCACAATGAAGAGGGGTGCAGAGTATAATAGACCACTTGATAGTCCATTTTTCTTAAAGCCATGTTTCACAGCAGCAGAGTACATGGCAATCAAGTGCAGAGGAATACTCTGACTGGGCAAAGGATAACAATTGCAGTTTCAAGTATAGTTCAATCATCTCCAGGCTATGTTATTCTAAATATACTCCAAAACCTAGTCAACTCTCTTGATTAAGACAGGAGGCTACAGCCTGTGGTCAAACTGCAGTTTTAACCTGGTAAGACAAATTCATCTCTCTGAGGAGCAAAATAATAACCTAAAAATCTCTAAAACACTACACTGCACAGGTATGTTTACTTGTGAGGAGATGTGTTACTGAGGCTACGGCTCCTCACAAGACCCAGACATCATTTGTTCCCATCATGTGTCCTGACTTTCTATAGGCAGAGTTCCTGTGTATTGTACTTTCCTACAATTTTGTCTTATTTTAAATGATTCTGTTCATATGCTTCTGAGTAATTCTGAAACCTGAAGAAACACCACTTGAAGATTGCGGAATGTTGCAATATACTGCTCACTGGAAATCTGCAAACCTAATGCCTGATCTACTTTGAGGATGAGTTCCTTGGAAAGAACTGGAAGTGGACTAATGTATGTGGACTGTGGCTTTTTGAACATTGTTGGTTGCAGTTTCATATAGCAGGAACTCGACCCAAAAGTATTGAAGCATTTTACATGAGCACCAGTTACATTACACAAGGCCACATTAATTCCTTTTAAATACCTCGACAAAAGGTCTCTCAAAGATCCCCCAACCCACTGCAATGTAGCTTGAGTTGCCTTTGAAAGCTCTGATCCAGATAGCATGCTTCCACCCTTGACGCCTGTGGTTCGTTCTAGATAAAAGCTCTGTTCCTCATATGCTGATTATCTGTCTGCAAGGGTAGCCCTGATCATAAAAGAATCTAGAAATACACAATTCATTTCCATGAGGTTTTGTATGAAGTGTTTATGCCACGACCACTAAGCTAGCTCAGCCAAAGTAAAAGACGAGTTGGCAAGTGCTTCCCATTGGCTGAAGCTCCTTAGACATAAAGGAGTCTCAGAAACCATTGGGACATCATGTTGCGTTTTGCCCTTGTCTGTGCCCTGGCCCTTCTGTTTTCTCACAGGCCCAGTTTGTTGGTAGTCTCTTGTAGAAGGGTGATCTGCCTTGAAATACCCTAGATTGTGGCAAAACCACCGAATAAATGACCTCACCATGTAATCATGGCGGGATGTAAAACATAGTATGATTAGGTAGCTGAGCAAGTAAAGTTGTAGTTATGCAAATGGAACTGGGAATAGGTATTCTCAGCAGAAATGCCTTCAAGTGAAACACAAAGTGGCTGCATGTGCTGGAGGAAGATGCTTGTATTGAGAGACTTGGCCCATGACTTTCCACTTCAATCACCTCACCACAGTTTTTCAGAAAAAGATACCTTTCATTATCTACTACTTCATGCTTCTATCTTTAAAATGTGCTTTCATTAAAAGTAGAAACAATTAACTGTTTGGAGTGCATGCACATATATCAATCAAATACTGGCTAAAATGCAGTTTATCCTCCTGATGTTAGTGGAAACTAATTGAAAGAGGGTGGGGTGGGGTGGGGGTGGCAGAAGGTGGGAAAGCAAGCAGAGACAGCTGGGAGGAGTGCAGGAGAAACCAAGATAAGGTACAGAGCAGCTAGAGTAGGGGTGAATTAGGGACTCCAGAGACATGCAAAAAGCAAATACACAACAGGGAATGGGGAGGGGCTGCTAAAGCCTGCTGTTGGCACATAGCACACAAATGACAGTGGGAGCAGAGGGAAAACAGAGTATGACATTTGATCTTGATCTTTGAATACACAGCAAAAATGAGGAGATGAGAACAAGACTTACAGGCCTATTTACAGATGAGCTCAGAGCGAGTGAAAACACAAGTGCTCATGTGAACTGCAGACAAAGGAAAAATAGGTCCTGAAATAGTTTTTAAATTGGGAGCAGTGGATGGATAATAATAATTGATCCATGCTCTTGGGGACCACTAAACACAGGAAGAGGCAAGACGCATGCATGCTATAACAAATGGGGAGAAAGAATATGAGAGTGACAAGTGAGGTAGCAAATGTTAAGCCTGGGGGAAGGCTGAAGCCCAAATATTGAATATAACATTTCTCTTCAAGGCAGCACATGTGCTGTCTAGCCAAGACCAAATTAGAACACTTTCTGGACCAAATTCTAGATTTCTGCAAAATTTGGTGTAATATATTCAGTGGTTGGGCCTCTAGACTTGTTTAAAATCCTAATGGGAAACTGCACGGAGATAATGCATTTTGGGACCCCCCTTTTTCTCAGCCCCTGCTTGATAAATCACCCCAAAACTTTCCAGACAGCAGATGAAGTGAGCGGCAAACTAACTGTTGAAATTGTGTGAAGGTTCTTAACTATAACGTCCCGGTAACCTTAGTTTTTTCAGTACATTTTTATGGTTGTTTTTTTAAGGCCATTGCCTGTGCATGGCAGGGATTGGCCACAGGGCCTGTCATGCGGCCCTGTATGCCCCCCTTCTCAGGTCAATAATGACCTGAGGACCCCATCTCCTGGGGCCCAGCATAATATTTCCTTTTTTGGGGGAGGGAGGGCTGCATGCCCCCCCCCCGCCCCAGGCTAATCTAAGGCCAGAAGATCCCATCCCTTGGGGCCTGCCCTAAACATTAAACATTTTGGAGGTCAGGGGGTCCACACGGCCCCCATTCCCAGGCCAATCTCCCATTACTCGAGGCCTGACCTAATTTTTGGGGGGGCATGCAGCACCCCTCCATAGGCCAATCTTGGCCCTAGAGACCTTAGGGACCCTATCCCCTGGGACCCGGCCATGTGACCTGGGTGCCCTATAGGGCACCTAGTCTCAATGTTGGGGACCGTAAGTGGAGCCTGAAGTTCCCCATGGTGCAAGCTGGCTCCCCACCTCTGTGGGAGCCAGCATTACTGTCACAGAGAGTGAAGAGCAGTTTCATCTGTGTGCCTGGCTGCATCTCCATAGGCAGGCACACAAAGGAAACCTCTGCTTTGATGAACAGAGAGTTGTTTACCAGCTCCCCCACCATCATCGGAGCATGGTGTTTGATGAGACTTGGAGGCAGCTTCAAACCTGCTGCCAAGCCACAGAAAACAGCTATGTCCTGGGGGTGGGCACCCCGGGACATAGCAGGAGCCAGCCCTAAGGGGTGGTGGTCACCAGGGCCATCATTGGCTTCTTGAGGGAGGCTGTGTGGCCCCCTCCAACATACATAGCCCCAGGGAGGTGGAGGGTCCTGGGGCTGCAGGGGTCTGAATCAGATCCCTAATCTCTTTTCTCTTTACATCTGCCTTGGAGGTAGTGGTCCCCGGGGCTGTTGGTGGGCCACATGGTCCTCCACACCAAATTTAATTAATGTCCCAAGTAGATGGTGGTCCCTGGGGCTGTGGGAGGGCTGCATAGCCACCTGCACCAAAGTTACTCAATTCCCCGGGAAACGGGTGGTCACAAAGGCTGCCAGGGGCTACTTGGCCCCCCTGCACATGATATACTAGATGTCCCAGGGAGGTGGTGGTCACCGCGGCTGCAAGGGGGCCACACAGCCCCGCAAACAATATAATCAATTATGCAGGGAGTTGGTGGTTCACAGGGCTACAGGGGTCCAAAACTAACCCCTTATTTCTTATTAAATTTGTCCTGGGGAGATGGTGGTCCCTGGGGCTGTGGGAAGCTGTGTGTTTCCTGCACACAATCAAATAAATGCACCAGGAAGGTGGTGGTCATTGGGGCCACATATGTACCGGGAAGTTGGTGGTCACCCGGGCTGCAGGGGATCTGAAACTGACCCCTTATTTCTTTCTAAATTTGCCCTGGGGAGGTGGTGGGTCTTGAGGCTGCAGGGGGGCCATGTGGTTTCCCAAACACATTCAAATGAATACCCCAAGGAGGTGGAGGTCCCGGGGGCTGCGTGGAGGATGGACGCCCCCCACACTTCAAAAGGCATTACCCCCAGTACTTGACCCACCAGGGGGCTCGAAAAAGATGAAGGGCGGGTGCCCATGCTTCAGTTTTGTTTTGTTTTTTGCCGGATCCACTGCAAATCCCGGCATAAAATTTAAAAAAATGCTATGTGGGACCCCAGCACCAGAGCTAAGGGGTCAGTTTGTCATACCCGGGACTTTTTGTTTACATTTTTGTCTGGGACTCGCCTTAAGCCGAGTCCCAAGATGGCTGCCAACACTTCTTGGTTTGAAGTGTTGGCAGCCAATCAGATCTCATCATGACATCAGAAGGGGTAACAAATCCTTTGCGTCTCTATATATACAAATCTGCTTTTCTCCAATTTCTCAAAAACTACTGAACAGATTTACACCAAATAACAAAATGGCTCTTTTTGGAATAAGAGCTACCTTTCTGTCAAATTTGGCCAGTGGTTTTGGCGCTATAGCTTTTTAATTCTCCTACAGGAATTAACATTGAAAATGCTCTAAATCCCCTCACCCCCTTATCTCAGCCCACACTTCAAGGATCACCCCAAAACTTTCCAGACATCAGCACATGTGACTGTCTAATTCTTTGGAAATTGTCATGAAGATTCGTCAAGCGGTGCCAAAGATATAGGCAAGCTTCCTATAGAAGCTATGTCCTAACTATAAATACATATATATATATATATATAATTTCTTAGGGTGAGGTGAAACTCAAGAGATAGGGTGGATTGGGAAAATAGTAAGAATGAAACAATAAATAGATTTATACAGAGAGGTTACAATCCAAGAGTCTTGGAGGGCAGGTATATTGAAAGTAGAGGATACGAGACAGCCACCATACAGAAAAACCTTAAAATTACCTTGAGGAGGTCAAGATCTATGAGAGATGCATTAGAATCTAACAGTCTAATAGTGAGAAGACCCCCCCTCTTGGTTAAGGGGAGAGGGTTCCCATAAATGTCACAGGTGCAAAGCCTGTAAGTATGGGATTGAGATGGATAAGGTGGAATCAACTTTCAGTAGTGGAACAATCAAGATAAAGGGTCCCTATCTTTGCAAAACAGATTTTGCTGTCTATGTACTTAAGTGTGAATGTGGTCTACAATATGTGGGCATCACAACATTGCAGGTGCATAGACAAATAGTGTAACATTTAAGGGCAATAGTCAGCAAGGACTTTACTTATCCAGTGGCCAGACACATTGCAGAGTTTCACAATGGAGATTAAAAAAATGTGAGATAATTTGTAATTGATTCAGTCCCGGTTCATCAAATAGAAAGCAAAAGAGAAATGAGATTGAGGTAACTTGCATGCAGATAGATAATTAAATTAGACACCATAATTCCAAAAGCTTTGAATGTTGAGGAAGAATTATGTACTTTTTTAGCCTTTCCATAATACTAAAGTTAAATGATCTGCACTGAATTCTAATATTCCATTCACGTTTTATTATGTGGGGTGTTTAGTGATCCCTGAAGGTTTTGAGAATGTCTTATTTTGTAAAGATTTGTAGTAGTTAAAATGTTCTTTGATCATGGCCAATCTGACTTTTTTTGTAGTTGAGTCCAATACCCACTAGGGAAGGAAACTTAGAGCCTTTGGGCTGATGATGTATAAATCCTTGTGCACACCTGAGGAGTAAAACATTTTATTTTGCGTTTTGGGACTCTTTATGAAATTATATTTGTACATGTCATTTGGGGTATTAACTCAAAGCAATTACCCATGACACAATGTACATAAATGGCAATTTAATTTTTCAAAATATTAATTTAGGTATAAATATGAGGGTGTAGTGACAAATCATAATTGAATGGGTTAATGAACTGAGTGAAATAAAGGTAAATATGTTTAATTTTTTTAATACAGTGAATTTGAAACTTCAGTGATTATAAGCACTGTAAAGTAACAATGTTTTTAGAAATGTATTTATTTTCTATTTTTGCCTGCATTAGACATAATGGATGCACAGGGGGGTGTTGTGGCGCAGGGAGGCCTGAAAAAATTGCACAGTTTTTTCCATCACTTTTAATGCCTGCTAACAGCAGGCATTAAAAAAATACACTAATTGAAATCAATGGGCCTCCTTGCAATTTGCTGCACTAGTGTCAACCTTTTTGACACTAGTACAGCAAAGTGCTACAATAGCATAAAACTATTTGTCACTACTGTCCTAACAACCGCCATGGTGTGCCGTATTGTAAGTACTGTGGCCCTATGGCGTCATTAGAGGGGGCCGGGGCGACACAAGAAAACTGGTACATCAGTGCTGATGCACCAGTTTCTTGTAAATCTGTGCCATTGTGTTTTCAACATTGGAGGGTCTGTGCTTGGTCTTTTCAATTTGATCTCCTGCGGGAAGAGGGACAAATATATGCATACTATATATACTAATAGTAATGTGGTTGGGACATCTCCAATGGGGTTCACTGATATGACTTAGCTAAGATTAGCAATTAATTATTTAGATTGAATAGGTCTACAGTGAATAAGGGGGGCATGGCATCATGTTTTTCAATGGATTTAAATGTATCATGAGGTGCTATTTGTAACTTTGGCCCCACATTTATAGATGAACAGTGTCACTAATAGAAATAGGGTCAAGACCTTCCCTCGAGGGCTCACTAACTTCACTTGGGATCTAGCTGAAGCTGCTTTGATTAAATAGGTCCACTCAAGAATTTCAATTATCATGAAGTGCTAATATCAATGCAGGCCCCATGTAGTACTGGGGCTTTGGTACTTTACTGAGTCTTGATTGTAGTATTTGCACATGGGCAGTGACAGTGAGCACAATGGACAATATATCCATATAATAATCATGCAGCTCATTGGGAACATCATGAAGAGTGATTTATATAATCAGTATATGTTTTGATTCTGTGCAATCGGTACTTTACCGGGCATATCATCTAAAAGCACTTTCATGTTGATTAATGAGGTTTAAGAAGAGACATTGGCAAACTGCAGGTCTTCTTCATAAGAATGTGTACATTGGGTAATACATTTTAACAAAATCATACAATTCACTGGATTCACCATGGACAATAATTTCAATATTCAATAAATGTTTGATTGTACCTACTCCATTAGGAAATAATGAACTGAATGTATTGAGGCAATATTGAAGCTTGTTCTTGACCACAGATTAGAACACAGGATGTTATGTGCTCCGTCTAGCCTTTTTTAATGGAGGGTAGTGGTGGCATGGAGGGATGTTTCCTTTTAAATGGACACTCTATCTGCACAATACCATGGCCCAGTTAAAGGCTTCATCTGAAACACATAGGTTATTGTTTTTAGCACCATCCTCTTTTTCCAGTTGTAGTTTAAAAAACAATTGAGAAATAAACATGCTTCTGGTGAAATACTGGATTGTGCCATATTCCTGATTGAGCCTGGGATTGTGTGATCGAGTGGCTCTCATATAAATCATATATATATATAATTTATATGAAACCTACCGGCGGGTGCCACCCAGCACACACTAATAAAT
The DNA here is from genome assembly GCF_031143425.1 of Pleurodeles waltl. Lineage (NCBI taxonomy): Eukaryota > Metazoa > Chordata > Amphibia > Caudata > Salamandridae > Pleurodeles > Pleurodeles waltl. Next base: position 1,076,522,180 of record NC_090437.1, read on the forward strand.
TCACTAACACACCCAGGCATGCACTGATACCTACAGGCACACAATCAATTCACTAAAACACCCATATACACACCCATACATATACTAACACACCAAGGTTCACAGTGATGCATAAACGCAGAACCACAAACACACTGATACGTACACTAACACACCCATGCTCGCACTCATGCATAAACTAACACACCCAAGCACACACTCATTCATACACTCACACACCCAGACTCACAATGATACATACAATCACACATCCAGGAACAAAGGGCTAGATGTATCAAGCAATTTTGCATTCGTAAGCAGTGTGAATCACAAAATTCGTCCATTTGCGAATGCAAAAATTCCTTATTAAAGGCATTCGCTGTGCAATTTTAAGTAATCGTCAAAATAGCAATTCCTTAAAATTGCGACCCCATTTAGAGAATAGCCAATTACGTATAGGAATTCCTATTTGCAATTTCCAAAGCACATGTATCAAGGATTTCCTAAATGCGAATTGGGCATATAACATTTTTAAAAATGACATGTAGCGCACAAATGCCCATATGTGTGCTTCACATGTCAGCAAATATTTTTTTGGGGTGCATCAGAGGGGGCCTTAGCCCCCCAGCACCCTGGGGTTTGCATTACCTAATTTGCGAATTCCTAAATGGAATTCGCAAATTGGAAAATGCAAAACCATTCACACCTATGGCCCGACAGGAGTGGAGTCCCATTCTCAAATTGCGATTCGGTAATAGCGATTCCAAATTTCAAGAAATTGCTATTACCGAATTGCAAATTTCATACATCCCAGTTTGCATTTCTTAAATAACTATTTCTTAAAATTTGCTATTTAAGAAATGCAAAACGGATCTTTGATACATCTGTCCCAAAGTCTTCTATGCACTACCACATAGACACACACTGATACATACACTAATACTGAGATACCCAGACATACACTAATACATACACTGTCAGACCCAGGCATACACTGTCACGTACGCTGATACATCCAGGCATACTTATGCATTAAGTGACACACCCAGGCACACACTTATATATACACTAAAACATCAAAGCACAGACTGATGCATGCGCTGATACACCCAGACACACAGTGATGCATATTCTGATACACCCAGATATACTCTAATGCATACAGTAACAAGCCCTGGAACACACTGATGCATACACTTATACATTCAGGGACACACTTTGAAGCATCCACTTACACTCAGGCACACACTGATTGATACACAATGACACCCAGAAAGACATTTATGAATAGTAGGGGTGGGTGGAGTGCTACATGGAGCTCTGCTAAGAGGCAAAAAACTCCACTGCGGTACGCAGAGTCCCGTGGTCAGAGTACCCTGTTGCATCTGTTCACCTTGCATCAAACGCACCATGAAGTACTTTCCCGTGCTCTAAATTGCGTGCGAATAGCACCACGTGCTTCACATGGGAGCGGTTCGCTTGGGAGCAGCCATCTTTTTTTTTCACTCTTGAGGCTTGGCCTGTTTTTGTCATCCCTCATTAATCTTTTCGAATCCTCCACCCTTCTAATTCATCTCCAATGGTTCTGACATTACAAGGTGCACTACATATAGGCCAATACCTATATGTAACTTCACAACGGCAACCCCGAATATGGCCATGTAACATGTCTAAGATCATGGAATTGTCCCCTGATGCCAACTCTGGAATTGGGGTGCCAATCCCATGCATCACTGGGGCTCCAGCACAGACCCCGGATACTGCCAAACCAGCTCTCTGGGGTTTTCACTCCAGCTACCGCTGCTGCCAACCCATAGACAAGCTTCTTCCCTCCTGGAGTCTGGGCAGCCCAGTCACAGGAAGGCAGAACAAAGGATTTCCTATGCGAGAGGGTGTTTAGGGCCTGAGAAGAGTAGCATCTCCTGACCTCTGGAAATGCTTTGAAGGGAACAGATGGTGCCCTCCTTGCATAAAGCAGTCTACACCGGTTCAGTGATCCCCCAGCCCCTGCTCTGGTGCAAAACTGGACAAAGGAAAGGGGAGTGACCACTGCCCTGTCCATCATCACCCCAGGGGTGGTGCCCAGAGCTCCTCCAGTGTGTCCCAGACCTCTGCCATCTTGAATGCAGAGGTGTGAGGGCACAATGGAGCCCTCTGAGTGGCCAGTGCCAGCAGGTGACGTCAGAGACCCCTCCTGATTGGTGCTTACGTGACTAGGTGGCCAATCCTCCTCTGGGGGCTATTTAGGGTCTCTCCTGTGGGCTTCTCTAGAGATAACGAATGCAAGAGCTCACCACAGTTCCTCTGCATTTCCCTCTTCGACTTCTGCCAAGGATTGACCGCTGACTGCTTCCAGGACACCTGCAAAACTGCAACAAAGTAGCAAGAAGACCACCAGCAACATTGTAGCACCCAATCCTGCTGGCTTTCTCAACTGTTTCCTGGTGGTGCATGCTCTGGGGGCTGTATGCCTTCACCATGCACTGGAAGCCAAGAAGAAATCTCCTGTGGGTTGACGGAATCTCCCCCTGCTAACACAGGCACCAAACTTCTGCTTCACCAGTCCTCTGGGTCCCCTCTCATTGTGACGAGCATGGTCCCTGGAACACAGGAGCTGGATCCAAGTGACCCCGACAGTCCAGTGGTCCATCTGTCCAAATTTGGTGGAGGTAAGTCCTTGCCTCCCCATGCCAGACAGTAATCCTGTGTACTGTGTGAACTGCAGCTGCTCGGGCTTCTGTGCACTTTTGCAAGGAATCCTTCATGTACAGCACAGCCCAGGTCCCCAGCACTCCTTCCTGCATTGCTCAACTCACTGAGTTGACCATCGCTTTGTGGGACCCTCCTTTGTAGTGTTGAGATGACCGCCACACTCAGTTTTCTTGAACCAGTGTTCAAGTACTTCTGTGGATGCTGCCTGCTTTTGTAGGGGCTCTCTGTGTTGCTAAGCGACCCCTCTGTCTCCTCCTCCAAGGGGCAACCTCCTGGTCATTCCTGGGCCCAGGCAGTACCCATTTTCTTTAACTGTTACCTTTGCAGCTAACAAGGCTTGTTTGTGGTCTTTCTGTATGTAAATAACTCTGCATCCTCAAGCACGCTGTTGGACATCTTCTGTGCAAAGGAGAAGTTCCTGGCATCTTCTGTTGTTGCTGAATTTTCAGCTTCTTCCACCCAGAGGCAGCCATTTTGCACCTTCATCTGGGGTTTAGTGGGCTCCTGCCCCCCGGACACTTTCGTGACTCTTGGACTTGGTCCGCTTCCTTTACAGGTCCTCAGGTCCAGGAATCCATCTTCAGTGCTTTGCAGTCTGTTGTGGTCTTTGCAGAATCTCCTATCACAACTTTAGTGTGTTTCTGGGGAAGTAGGGTAACTTTATTCCTACTTTTCAGGGTCTTGGGGTGGGGTATTTCGGACACCCTTAGTGTTTTCTTACACTCCCAGTGACCCTCTACACACTACACTAGGCCTGGGGTCCCTAAGTGGTTCGCATTCCACTTTCTTAGTATATGGTTTGTGGTACCCCTAGGCCCATTGCATCCTATTATATTCTACAGTGTTTGCACTACCCATCTAACTGTTTATTTACCTGATTTTGGTTTGTGTGTATATTTTGTGTATTTTACTTACCTCCTAAGGGAGTATATCCTCTGAGATATTTCTGGCACATTGTCACTAAAATAACATACCTTTATTTTTAGTAACTCTGAGTATTGTGATTCCTATGATATAGTGCTATATGATATAAGTGGTATAGTAGGAGCTTTGCATGTCTCCTAGTTCAGCCTAAGCTGCTCTGCTATAGCTACCCGTATCAGCCTAAGTTGCTAGAACACTACTAATCTACTAATAAGGGATAACTGGACCTGGCACAAGGTGTAAGTACTTTCAGGTACCCACTATAAGCCAGGCCAGCCTCCCACAACATTGCATGCTTATTTACAATTACTATTACTCACTAGCTACAAAAGAGTATCATCGAAGTCGCGAACCCCCTGCGTTACAGCTACAGTGGTGGTTGGGTTACTTATGGCCTCTTCTATTTGCAATTCAGCAAAAACAAGCATAAAGTACGCCAAAAATAATGGCTTGATGGAAATAAGAACGAACGCAAGGTTAAAAGAATGGATGAGCTAGAAAGAGCAAAAGGAAAGGATGTGGGGGGTGGGTGAAAGGATGCGTTGGTGAGTATTGGGTAAATGGATGGAGGGGTGAAACAATGATTGAAAGAAAGGGCGGATTGAGGATATTGAATGGATAGATAATGGATTATGAATTTTGGTGAAAGATTGGATTAGAGAAAATAAAGCTTTTAACATGGTGGCTACGGGTGAATAATATAATGGAAAGAATGAAAGAATGATTTAATAATTGCTTGGGTGAATAAACAATTTTTCTGCATAAGGGCATGCTGCTCATCTACTAATCCCTTGACTCACTGTATTTGTTAAATGAGGAAAATATGTATTCCACCCATCATCATCATTCATCAACCCCTTACCTGCCCATGGCATTTTGCCACCTATGACCGAAGAAGTGCAATATGGTTCAATTTGTGCCTGCAATGTTGGCTGTGCAATGTGAGTATGCTTCAGTTAATGTGGAACTTACAAAGTTTTCAAGGCAGTGCAAACCAATCACCCAAGGTGTGTTGTTTTCCCTTTGCCCACTCAGTCAACTTTTAGTACTTTACTAGTTCCCAGGTTCTTCCATACCAGCCTAACAAACAAATTAAAAAATCCATTCTTGGCAAGTGCCACATTCTTATTCCTATTTGAAGTGTTTCCAAAATATATTTAATGAATTCCCATACCAGATTTATTTTACACCTGTTCATAGTTTTCCCTTTAAACCTTTGTCTACAAATTGACTGAATAAGCCAAAGCTTAGGCACATGATGAATCGAAGATTGGTAAAACCCTCTATTCTATAGCAAGAGCTCTACTTACCCACCTAATGCCTCTGTCTTACTCTTCAGAAGAGTAAGTAAAGTTTCCTTTCCTTACTGCCTGCATTTGTGGTGGTGGGTGAGGCCAATTAGTAAAGTGGGACTAGTACGTCCCTGATTCGGTGTAAGGGATACTCTGTGACGTACATGTCTAATACAAGGTATGTAGCCTGTTCCTTTCCCTGAAATGCAGGTCATCATTTACCCCACTGTCTACTTACTGCAAATAGGATAAATAATACATCCACATTTTCTACATGAGTGTGACATATCTTATTTATTGATCTTCCTCTTTGGAGTTAGCGTAGAAACTAAGTGAAAGGCATTTCAGAAAGAGCAGTGCCATTCAAATTGAAGATAAATATTTGTCAACTACAGCTGCCCTAGTTCAGACCATAGCAAAGTAGTCAAAGTGCTGGCTAGCATATCTCCATTAATTTGACACAACAACTTGTACTCCATAGTCAATAATGCCTTACTCATAAATGAGAGGTAATTAATTTTTTGTTTCCACTACAAATATCTGTTTAGTTAGTAGAGAAGCTTTTCATAGAAATAAAAATAAAATCATTGATTTCTTTTTTATTCTGGTGTTATTCTGCCTTAATTCTTTTCTACCCGACAGTCAGTGCTTTTTATGTGAAGTGTATGTGGGGAAACAAATAAAATGAGGCATGTGACTCTTCTCATCATATTCACATCAAATTCCAATGTCCTAGGGCACCAGCAATGGAGTGCTACTGTGTCACCCATGAAGAAGTGTTTGTTCAGGGCATTGTTTGAAATTTTTCTTTTTTCTTTTTGTTTTTCTTCATATAGTTACTCCTGCTAGATGACCACCAACCAGGGAGGAGATAGTGGCCCATCAGTGACGGCAGTGACTGAAAAACATCCAGGTGGAATGATGGTAGCTGGTCGTCCTGGAGGAGGAGGAAGAGGGTGAAATAGCTGCCTCAGACCCAGGACCCAGTTCAGCAGCACACCAGTTCCAGGTGTGTGTTTTGCAGCAGCTCTACCACATTGAAAGCTGGCTAGGAAGCATACAGCAGAGCCTGGACCAGCTCCAGACCTGTATGGACATTAGACTTTAGTTGGACTTTTCAGGGATGGTGCATTCTTCTTATTTGTTTGGGGAGAGCTGTGGGCCTGTTGTGGGTAGAAAGGGTGGGTTTTTGTAAAAAATAAAAAGGGGATCATTTATTTTACTTGATTTATGCCTCAAATGTTTATTTTGGTATTTTAGTTTGCACTGCTGTCTTTTAGTGTCTTTTAGTGTAATCTCTTCTAAATCTGCTAAAAAAGTGTATGTCATTTACTTATACCCTTGCTCTACCATCCTCTGCAACTATATTGACCTCTAGGGAATAATTGCCATTGACTATTTTGCCTACAAAAACCTAGAAACACACAGGCATAGGCCCTCATTATGAACACGGTGGTCCGGACCGCCAAATAATGGACCAACTGAAACACAGGCATCCTGAAAACAACCCACTGCCAGTATAGGAGTGCCAACGATGACAGCAGAGTCCACCCACAGACCAACAGAGAGGCCCAACCCACCCATCAAATAATGAACCACTAGACCGCCATCAGTTCCGGGGCGGGAACCACCGCCACGCAAAGTCAGGTGGAAATTAACCTAATATAAGGCAACACTCACCAGAGGCCCACACAATGCGCCAAAGCGGACATGGACAGAGAGCTGCAGACCATGCCAGCCCTGCTCCTTGCCATATACCTCCACGACCGAGACCGCTGACAAAGACAACGACGGTAAGTACCACAACCTACGAAACAAGGGAAGAAAGGGCACAGTTACATACTCACCAACTCCACCCACCCTGCAACACTCCCACAACCCTTCACAGCAGCACAACCCATACACCCCACAGTGAGAGGTACTTACCCGACACAAGGTAAATCCAACCTGACCATAGTAGATACAAATGCCCCACACCCACAAACAATTAAACGAAAGACCAGGGTTCAAGAGTGTGCCGTCAAAACACAGGCCACACATAAATATTTATTTCAGCTCACAGAGCTATCTATTTACAACAAGGCCAATGGCCAGTCCATAGTGCCAGACATGTGTGGGCTACAATGGTCCAAACCTGACCCCCAAAAGTGCACGGTACTCCACCTAATGGGGCAACAATGGGGCATCCAGGCACCTCAGGCAACAGGGCCAGGGGGTGGTGGGTGTGGGGATTTGTGACAGGGGTGTGGCTTGGACTTGCGCTCGGAAGGTGGAGGGGGTTTGGGTTTGGCTTTGTAAGGTGGGGGTGTGTGCTTTGACCGGGTGGAGCCAGATAGAATTGGCTCTGCACGGGGCTTCTTCCTCTCTGGAGAAGGAGCACGGGAATGTGAAGGGCGGACCGGGGTGGGCTGTGAAGGGGAAGGAGTGAAAAGGACAAGGAGGTGCGCACGCTTAGGGACAAGACGGGGTGGGCCAGTGGGTTGGAAGAGGTCAGCACGGGAGAGAAAACGTTTTTGCGAGCAATTGGGTTGGGCCTGGAGGAGGGCGTGAGAGTGGAGGCAGAGGGTGTGGATTTAAGTGTTGTAGGGGTGCATGTTGTGGGTGCAGGTGACTTGACAGTACGCTGAGGTGTGGTAGATGTGTGATGGGTGGGTGTCTTGGTGCATTTGTGTGTTTTTGGTGGGGGTGGACACAGTGGGATAAGACAGGCTGCCAGTGTGGATGTATGTTGTGTGTGTGTCTGCAAGTCTGGTGAGTGTGCTGCATGTGTCAACTACAGTAGTTGTGGTGAGTACATGTGTGGTGTCTGGGGTGCATGTCTGGATGTCTGCTATTGTGGTCAGTGCAAGAAGAGGCTCAGCAACAGTGACTGAAGGTGCAGTGCTTGTGGGTATGCATGTAGAGGGAACAGACAGGGAGGCGGAAGAGGTGGGCACACTAGGGGAAGTGGATGTTGCTGTGTGTGCATGTGTATATTGGCTGTGTGAATACTTGCGGTGGGAGGTGTGGTGCTTTTGTTTAGAAGTGTGATTTTGGGGTGTTGAGGTGCTTGACTGCGTGTCTCATTGTGTGCTTTGGACGGGTGAAGGGAGTGGGGTGCTGGAAGGGGTAGAGGAGGTTGGAGGGGGGACGGAATGACCAGGGAAACTGTCTGCCGTCCAAGAGGAGGCCAGAGCCTTAAAAGATCTCTGTAGGCCTGACACGGCAGTGTGAATGCCATCCAGATAGGCATTGGCCTGCTGCATCTCTGATGCTAGCCCCTGGAGGGCATTAACAATGGTTGTCTGTCCTACAGAGATGGTTCTCAGGAGTTCAATAGCCTCCTCTGTGAGGGCAGCAGGGCTGACTGGGGAAGGTGAGGAGGCGAAGGAGATGCCCACCCTTCAGGGTGAGCGGGCACAGGCAACTCAGTGGGGAGCAAAAGGGAGGGCGGTGATGGCATGGGAAGTGGTGGAAGATGTTACTGTAGGGGTGTGCCGACCAGGGTCCGCCACCGCCAGGGAGCCCCCATCAGAGGAGGTATCGGAGTCACTACCTCCAGTGGTAGTTGCCTCCCCCGTGGTACTCCCCTTGCCCTTCAACCCACTGGTCCCCTTGGTGTCAGATGACTCTGCCTCCGAGGATCTGTGGGCCGCTGCATCCCCACTTGCCGGTGCCTCAGGTCCCTCGCCAGATGATGCTGATGTACACAAACAACACTAGAGAACAGGGATGGGGAGACAAAACAGGAGAGACACTTGTAAATAGCTGAAAGGAGTGAACATAGTGGCCAGACATACACCCTCCCAGAAGTACCCCCAAACAGGCAGCCCCTTCCACTATACCCATGGCCATGCCCCTGAATAGTGACCAGAACCCTGCTCTACACCCATCCCCTGAACTACCTAAGGACCCGACGTGCAGGAGACCTGACCAAAACTCCCCTACGCCCTACGGGGGCCATCATGTAGATGGACTTCAATGATAGTCCCTGCAACTAAGCAGCATAAACCCTAATGCACACACAGACATCCATCAAGGGTTATGATTGTGACATGAGTACTCACCCCGTTGTGACTGCTGTGCAGCCTTCAAGCGCCCATCCAGGTCTGGGTACGCCACCACCAGGATGCGTAGCATGAGGGGGGTCAGTGCCTGATGGGCACCCCTTCCACGTTGGAAGGACTTCTTCTTCTGGGCATCACAGATTTTTCATGCCCAGCACAGCAGGTCCTCCCACCTCTTCCTGCAGTGGGTGTTCCGCCGGTTATAAACCCCCAGGGTCTGCACCTCCTTGGTGATGGCATGTCAAAGTGCCCTCTTCTGGTTGGCGCTGACCTAAAAGGGAAATACAGAAATGTAACACAGAGGTCAGGCACTTGGAAAATATGTACAGCTGGCTATACATCCACTATGGGATGGACAGTACTGATAGACTTACAGGACATATGCACGCAGAATGGCATGAACCGTGGCCCATGCAGGCTCAGAGATGCACACATATGTACTTACAAGACCATTCTTTATACCCAAACAGTGCTCCCCAACCCCTGAATTTCCTGTACCTCTGGCCATCCATAGAGCTTGCCGTACAGGGGCAGGACCCCGTCCACTAGCCTCTCCAATTCCTCCTGGGTGAGGGCCGGGCCCTTTCCCCTGCAACACAAGCCACTTCCATGACCAGAGGCAGGACACAGCAGTACACTCAGTGGAGTACCTGCTCGCATGAGATCAGCGAGTCAAGTGAAGTTGGGGTGACATATTTCGCGTACGTACCGCGGCAGTGTGCACCGTCACCCCCGGTGGCAATCATGATTCTCCAGGATTCCCCATTGGCATCCATGTTAACCAATAACGGTGTGATCGGCGGTAAACACCGCCTTACACTGTTATGTCAACCGCTAGCGGTATGAGGTTACTTCCACAACGACTGTTCTGGATTACGAGGGGCAGACATTTTGGAGTTAACAATGCATTAATAAAAATGAAAAGTGCACAATGCAGGCCCTATTGTTCACCTAAAACACCTATGCAAGTGACCATTAACAATACCACACATAACAAACACTGTTAACTCATTAAGGTCTAGATGAAATTCTGTCAAGAACATGTTACTTTTGAGTCCCTACAATCAAGTAGGCAGTGCACAATGAATGACAATGTGTGCCTATGTATGTGTGTTCCTCGCACGTGTTTCAAATCCCTCCTAGGTACCGAGCCTTGTGGCAAGGAAGGGCCCCATCAGTGTACAGACCACTTGTTGATTTGCGGACCATGGTGGAGCATCACATCATAATCATTTACAGACTCATACGTGCAACTATTCTCGAACTTTGTGCATTACCGGATCCTGCACTAACTCTGGCAAATTGTAATCAGCATGCCATCCCAACTGAAGTGCAGGTGGTCTCTTCACTCCATTTATTGGCCACGGGCTCATTTCAAGTGACAGTGGGAATGGGTGCAGGATTTCCACAGCCAATGTTCAGCACGGTACTGACAAGATTTCTAAATGCATTTGTACGACACCTGCAGTCCTATGTGAAGTTTCCCCAAAGTACTGACCTCCCTGCCATCAAATCGGACTTCTATGCATTTGCAAACATACCCCATGTGATCGGTGCCATCAATGGCACCCACATACCTATCATACCCTCAAGAGTCAGTGAACAGGTGTACAGAAACAGAATGAACTTTCACACCATGAACATCCAATTGGTATGTACTGCAGACCAGTACATCTCACACGTGGATGCCATGTTTCCCGGTACAGTCCATGATTCCTTTGTGCTAAGGAACAGTAGTGTGCTACACAAGATGGAACAACTACAAGAGGACAGAGGGTAGATCATAGGTAGGTGTTTCTGTCACTAACTGCCACCTAGCAGACAGACAGGCTGTCTAACTCACAGGCTTGACATTGACTACTCTGTTTTGCACCTTTTTCTAGGTGATTCTGGCTATCCCAACTTGCGTTGGCTCCTGACACCAGTGAGGAATCCTGGGACAGATACAGAAAGGAATTACAATGAGGCCCATGGGCGTACTAGGAGGGTGATAGAGCGCACAATAGGTCTCCTGGAGGCTAGATTTCATTGTCTACATATCTCTGGGGGTTCCCTGGACCCTGCAAGAACACATGCAAGCCTATGGCAAAGAACACTGGCTGTATGCAAAAAATGGCTGCCAGCCAGATGATCAAACAACAACAAGGAGCAAGGAGAACAAACAAGTACACATGCAAGCTTATGACAAATACGTACTGGCTGAATGCAAAAAATGGCCGCCAGTCGCATGGTCAAACAACAACTGTGAACAAGGAGGCATGGAGAACACATGCAAGCCTATGGACATAGACTACACAAATGGCCCCTGGCCACACGGCATGGAGAACAAAGACAAATGGTGCACAATGACAAACACATACACACAGGCACACACTGGCCAGAAGAAGGCATGGTTGTAACTCTGAAGATAACAGTAACATTAATTCAGCAATGCAAAGCATAAAAATTAATGGAGCTATAAAAGTTCAACAACAACAGTACACACATTCTTCTATGCCATCAAATATTATTCATCTCACAACATATACACAGTGTGCAAAGAAAAGAAATAATGAAATGCAAACATTAGCCAACATTTTTAATTTAATCCAGTGCTACCTCTGCCTTAAATGAAGTTTTAAAAACATATAAAACTGAAATATTTATTTCATGCACTGATGACTATTAGTACTGGGCCCACTGGCTAGATAGCCCTTTGAAAATCTAGGCCGCATAGTAAAATAATGATGTCAATGTTACAAACATGTAGAAAAGGACATGTGATGATATGTGTAACAATTTGCCTTTGCAAAATTTGAAAAATCTATGACATGCAAAATAATAAAATGACCAGACTCATACATAAACTCTAGCAACCCAGCACCATAATTTTTTTTAAATCAAATTAACGTACAAAAAAATACTGATGCATGCCCAAGCAAACAAAAAACATTGTTTTTAAATAGTTTTTAAACTTACTTATGTGATTCCACAAAAACAAAGTGTTAGAATGTGGATTATTAGTAATGGCAGGTAGGTACCTACACAACAATAGGCCACAAACCTCCACTAGGTCCAGTTAAGGTCTAAGTAAATAAATCCTTGCTCAATGCTTGTTAGCTTCTCCCACAAGCAGTTAGGCTTAATTTAGGCAATATGTGTGTAAAGCATTTAATAGCAGCAAAAACTGTAAATAAAAAGCACAACGCACAATAAAAATCCAACACCAATGCATAAAAATATGAAATATGATTTTTCAAAGTTTAAAATAAAAACTAGCTCTTAGAAGCAAATAGCGCTTAAAGGATTACAAAATGTAATGCTGGACAGGGACAAAGTTCAAAATTCAGGCCACCCACTATGTAACACTGTTACACTTACTTTAAGAAGTGTCTCTTGATTCAAGAATGTGGTCTACAGCACCAGCAAAGGGTTCAGAGGCTCTGGTTTGCCTCTAGGTGTCTGGGACAACAACTCTCACAATGCACCTCTTTAACTTATGGAGCTTTCTATAGAAGATGTTCCAAACAATTCCAAAGATCTAGATCTTCTTCCAGAGTCAGAGTTCCTTTGGGGTCTTGAAGTGTCCACAATATTGGTCATAGGTTCCATAAGCTCTGAGTTGCTCCTTGGGAGCTGGGACTACAATTCTTAGAATGCACCTGGTCAGAATCTTCAAATGGTCACTGGACGCTGGTCAGCTGGGCTCTTCTTGCAGGACTTGATGTGGGGGACTCTGGTCAGCTCCTTTGTACCTGTAACTTACAGGGAGTCCACTCCTGGAGTTGTTGCAGAAGCAAGACAATGCTCTTTTCTTGGTGAAACCCAAAGTGTGCCGCTGGTGCAGTCCTTTTGAGTGCAGTTCTTCAGGTGCAGGTACTGAACCCAGGCACACTGATACATACACTTACACACATAAACACACACTCATGTATACACTAACACACACAGGCAGACACTCATACATACAGTGACAATCCAGGCAAACACTGATACATACACTGACACACCCAGGCATACACTGATACATACACTAACACATGCAGGCACACATGTGGGGATACACTAACTTACTCAGATTCACACTGATGAATGCACTGAAACACCAGGCACACATTCAAACATAGATTGACATACTCATCCATAAACCGAAACATCTAGGTGCACACTCATCCAAACACTGCTACATTCAGTCACGGACTCATCTATACACTAACACACCCAAACACACAATGATGCATGTTGTAGAAGGCTGGCATGGCTTATAGTGGGTACTTTGTGGTACTTACACCTTGTGCCAGGTCCAGTTATCCCTTATTAGTAGAATAGAGGTGTTCTAGCAGCTTAAGCTAATAGAGGTAGCTATAGCAGAGCAGCCTAGGCTGAACTAGGAGACATGCAAAGCTCCTACTACACCATTTATATCATGTAGCACTATATCATAGGTATCAGGAACTTCTCCTTTGGTCAGTAGATGTCCCACTGCGTGCTGCAGGATGCAGAGTTGTTTCCACGAAGAAAGACCACAAACAAACTTTGCCAGTTGCAAGAGTTGCAGTTGAGGATTTTGGGTGCTGCCAGGGCCCAGGAAGGACCAGGAGGTCGCCCCTTGGAGGAGGAGACAGAGGGGGCACTCAGCGACAGGAAGAGCCCACGCAGAAGCAGGCAGCACCCGCAGAAGCACCTGAACAGGCACTTAGAAGATCTGAGGACGGAGTTGACTCAGAGCAACAGAGGAGGGTCCCACTACATCGAAGTCCAGCTTAGCGAGTTGGGCAATGCAGGACGGAGTGCTGGGGACCTGGGCTAGGCTGTGCACAAAGGAAGTCCTGCAAAAGTGAACAGAAGCCTGAGCAGTTACAGTTCACGCAGTACACAGGTTTAATGTCTGGCGTGGGGGGGCAAGAACTTACCTTCACCAAATTTGGACAGAAGGGCCACTGGACTGTTGAAGACACATGGACCCAGCTCCTGTGTTCCAGGGACCATGCTCATCAGGATGAGAGGGGACCCAGAGGACCGGTGATGCAGAGGTTTGGTGCCTGCGTTGGCAGGGGGAAGATTCTGTTGACCCACAGGAGATTTCTTCTTGGCTTCCGGTGCAGGGTGAAGGCAGACAGCCCTCAGAGCATGCACCACCAGGAAACAGTCGAGAAAGCCGGTAGGATGAGGTGCTACAATGTTGCTGGTAGTCTTCTTGCTACTTTGTTGCGGTTATGCAGGTGTCCTGGAGCAGTCAGCGGTTGATCCTTGGCAGAAGTCGAACAGGGAAGTGCAGAGGAACTCTGGTGAGCTCTTGCATTCATTATCTGGTTAGCTTTTTGTTTTTTAAACAACTTATATATATTTTATATATATATATATATATATATATATATATATATATATATATATTCTAAACAACGTATATATATTTAAATATATATATATATATATTTCAACCACAAATCCCGGAATGCAGGTGCTCAACACAGCGGTCCTGGGTGGGCTCCGAGAGGCCCTAATATAACCTTCAACGCTCCCTTCAATGTCAGGAGAACCACGACACCTCCAAGATGAAAATTCAATTTATTTCAGCACAAAAAATCCAACGCGTTTCGGCAACAGCCTTACTCATGGATACAACATTACTGGAGTGCTCTACATAAATAACCCAAATTAATCATAAACATAAAAAACAGACAAATCCTGATTCATCCAACAAAAAGGCACATAATGCAGTGGCCATCTTGAAAGTGCACATTTAAACCTAATACACAGTAGTTAGTATCATGTTAGTCTCTAAAGTTCATTCAGAATCTCTCGTAAAGTTATCTCTATCAAAATTTAATCCAACAAATTAATTAATCATGATGTTCCTATCCAGCAAATAATTACTTATTGCAGAATTATAAAAACATTTTTTGTATAAAAGACATTTTTATAAAAGAATTTTTAGATGTTTAAATTATTACTTATGACATTCGGGTAAAATAATTATATATGTTTTCAAGTTAAAATCCAATATACTTCATGTAAACATTTAATACTCATACCCATGTCTAAATTGCTACCCTTGAATCTCCTGACACCTATAAGGACATACAAACTTGCAAAAAGGCTTATCTGGAGGATATCATAACGTTTCCGATGTTGTTCACAAATAACTTTATCCTACTTATATATTGAGACTTCTTAACCCAAGTGGGTAGACATACAAACTCTGTTATAAAAAACCTACTAAAAACCCAACACCCAATTCTTTAAATACATAAATACCAAACTAACACCAACACTTGCAAATACTATTCTACAACAAGGCCACCACATTCCCCAACATGTTTAAAAATATATATTGATTACCCTAGATTAATACTCAGCTCTTCACTCGAGTTCAGCCCCACAGGTTCCAATGACTCAAAATCTATTATATATTTGGACTCCAAAATACGCAGCAACCTTTCTCTGTTGCCGGCTCTTTTACTGATCTTCACTTGATCAATGACTACAAACTTCAACAAATTCTCATTGCCAAAGTGTTGAGTAAAGAAATGTCTGGCTACTGGATAGTTTTTGTCATAGTTCTTAATAGCTCGTCTATGTTCCCGAACTCTTTTTTTCGTGCTATGTATCGTACTCCCCACGTATAGTTTTTCACATGGGCATATCAGACAATAAACGCAATACGTTGTATTGCAGTTATAATTTCCTCTAATTACAAAGCTCTCTGTCCTTCCTGGAACATTCACAGTAATACAACTGTTGCTGGTTCTACAAGCCTTGCATTTCATACAACAGGCAAAACCCTCCACTCTGGTACTTCTCATATGTCCTTTCAACATTACATCATTCCGACATAAGTTATCCTTGAGAGATCTATTCCTCCTAAAGGTTATTTGGGGATTATCCCCGATCCAGTTATTTAAAATAGGATCGGTCTGCAAAATATGCCAACTTCTGCTGAGAATGGACCTAATCTTATAAGACTGATTACTATAAGTTGTAATAAATCTGATCGAGTCATCGTCCTTTTTCTGCCTCTTATTCATCCCATACAGAACATCATCCCTACTTAGAGCCTCCACTTTCCGTCCAGCTTGGTCAATAGCTCTAACACCATATCCTCTATTCCTGAACCTCTCACACATCACTTCACACTCCTTTTGAAAATCAACTGTCTCGCTACAGTTTCTCCGGGCTCTCAACAGCTCTCCAAATGAAATGCTACGTATCAAGGTCCCCTGATGTGCACTTTGGGCACACAACAGGCTATTGCCGGCCGTCGCTTTCCTAAACAATTTGGACACCAATTTGTTGTCCCTCACAGAGATTTCTACATCAAGAAACTCAATGCAGCTTGGATCCAAATGTTCGGTAAATCTTAAATTGCATTCATTCTTGTTCAGATCCCGCACACAGTGTCTGGCTTCTTCCTCGTCACCCCTCCAGATTACAAAAATTTCGTCAATAAAACGACACCATAGAACCACATTTGTATCAAATTGGGTGATCCCTTGTGACACCTGTTCTTCCCACCAGCCCATAAACAAATTTGCATAGCTGGGAGCAAAACAGGTGCCCATAGCTGTCCCTTGCAACTGCTTGTACAATTGATTATCAAAGATGAACAAGTTGTTCTTAAGACAGAACTCAATCATGGTGCACAGCATTTCTGAATGATAGAAGAAAGACAGTGACCTCGCTCTAATGAAGTGTCTGATAGCTTTTATCCCCAAATCATGATCTATACTTGTATAGATGCTGGTCACATCTAGGGTTAATAGTAGGAAGTCATCTTCCCATTGGATATCCCCAATGATTTTTAAAAAATGAGTGGTATCCCTCACATAGGAAGGTATTGACTCAACAAAGGGCGTAAAAAATAATCAATATACTTTGATGTGTTCTCCAAGAGGGACTCCATGGCTGAGACTATAGGTCTCCCTGGCGGACTAGCCATATCTTTGTGGATCTTAGGAAGGAGATATAATACTGGAATCTTCGGATGATCACACTTGAGAAACAGGAATTCATTCCATTCTATCATACCCTGCTCCCTCCAGTCTGTAAGCATATCATAATATTTCTCATTCATCAATTTAACATCACCCCAACTCATTTCCTCATAACATTGAGTATTACTAAGCTGTCTCACTCCTTCTGCCACATATTTGATAGTGTCCTGAATAACTACATTGCCACCCTTGTCGGATTGTCTAATGACAATGGCATGATCTTTTCTTAATTCTTGGAGAGCTTGCCACTGGTCACCCGATAAAATACTGTTTTCCAGATTTATCACTCCATATCTCAGCTTTTTCAACTGTTTAGTCATTACCCGTTCAAAAACATCAAGGGCATCACAATGTATGGCAGGCAGAAAAGTAGATTTTGGTTTAAAATTACTAGGACATTTGCCATCCAGGGCAATATCTATTCCCATCAAATTCAGGATAGGATCATCATGAGGATCCATCCCCTCACATAAGTTCATTGCTGTATGTAACACATCAATATCAGAGATGCATAAGTTACTCTCTTTTTCTCTCGCCACCACTCCATCATCACTCTTGACCTTGGTGTGGTACCACTTTTTTAATTTCAATTTTCTAATAAATTTGAAAGTATCAATCCTGGTTTGAGTATAGCTGAAACAGCCAGTTGGGCAGAAGGAGAGGCCCAGGGATAAAAGACCCTCTTCAACAGCAGACAACACTCTGCTGGAGAGATTCACAACATTCATGGTTTTTACTTGCGTGCACAAGTTACTACTCCCAATGACCTTGTGGCGTCTCCTGCGCCTCCTCTCCTTGGCTTGTCTGTTCCTCTTCATCTTCCTCTCACTCCTCTTCCTCTGCCCCTTTGGGGGTGAACTCCTTTGTGTTGTTCCATCCTTCCCTGGTTCAACAGTCTGAATTGCTTAAAAAAATTCAGTCTATCCACTTCTCTATCTGATGTCGAAGCCCTAGATAAAACTGTATCAGGTACATCCGAAAGGTTTCCATCCGAAATATCACTTTCCTCCTGTTCCTCAACTGGCTGACTCACTTGTTCGATGTCCCTCGCGTGTCCCTCAGTGATTTCCTCATTATACATATGGTCATATTTCCGTTGAAAAGTCAAAATACGACCAGCTTGATAATCCTTGAAGTCCCGTATAAATTTCCTCTGCTTCTTGCCAGTGATATCTTCTTCTAATTTGCAGAGTTTTTTCTCCAAATTCTTCATATATTCATCAAATGTTTCCTGCGTAACTAATGCCAATAACTCAAATCTCACTTTTTCCATCTCCCCCAAGATTTTACTCCTATCCTTTGTTGCATATTTGGTTAGTATACGCATCATATTTAATGAGCTCTGTTTAGAATTTTCAGCCCAATCCTCAAGCATTTCTGGATCGGGATCATCATAAGTTGGTATAGTGTAAATCCTTAATCCTCTAGGGACACGCTCAACATCAATATATCTTTATAATGATTCAACCTCCCACCATTTGGACAATTCTTTCCTATGCAGTCTTTCCATTTTGTCATATAAAGTTTGTAGTTTCATTTCCGCCTTCATATTACCACGACTGGGCTGAGCACCAAGTCCTTCATCCATCTGGGCAAAAAATAATTTATCCGATTTCTCCTTTCATCGTGCTTCCCATCCGGAAGCCATACTTGCTGAGACAAATTGAATAATTTTTTCAAAACAAACTTGCACCAATGTCTCTACTAATCTAATGGATGTGGGCAATACAACGTCGAATCTGATGTATTGGCCACTCTGTTCCTGCACTGTGCTGCAATCAGGAAATGGTTCACACCAAAGCAATTCAAAATCTCCAATCATTCATAGATCAGTTAAACGTGGGCAAGTCAAAAACTTAGTAAAAGAGGGCATTTACTACATACACTGAGTCAATGCCCCCTTCGTTCACTTTATTCCTCCTACCAAGGCTTTATTCATTTATCCAGGTCATATGCGTCGATAGGGGCGTTGTTCCCGGTCCTCTCCATAGAGTATTGTGTTTCTATACTCGCAGCCGGGATCCGCTGATCGTTATCTTGTACAAGCAAAACAGCGCACTGTGATTACACCCCCAAGCGCGTTGTGGATAGACGACGAACGCCCTCACTCGTAAGGTTATGCCTCAAGCCCAGCAGTTTGCCAGTAATAAACCGCGGCTGCACGGCTGTTTTCAAAGTCCAAAACACATACTGTTCAACTCCAGAAGCATTGCGCTACGCTAACAATATGCACGTTTCCAGATTCTTCGGGGAACAAACGCACTTGTTTGCGTATTACCGTCCCGTAGTCTGCAATTGGAACATAGCGCGCCCACGCCAAAGACTCACGGCTATATATATATATAAATTCTAAGCAACTAATAAACCATAAAAAAAGAAAAAGAAAAACTTACATTAAGATTAGTTGTTCAGGCAATTGTTATTCAGGCACAATTGTTGTTTAGACATTAGTTGTTCAGTACTTAGTTGTAGAGACTTTTTAGTTGTTTAGCAGTAGTGGTTCAGGCAAGTAGTGGTTTAGACCTCGTTGTTCAGGATGTTTCCCTTTTTTAACAGTATCCAAACACTCTGTGACACTTGAGACTTTTAGTGCCACCATTCTGACACCTAGCACAATGTGACATCATAACTACCAATTCTGCACACCTGTTAAGCAATGTCACCTCAGGAACAGATGGTAATCCTCCTGATGTTGAGGGTCCTGCAGCATCCTGAGCTGTTCCCACTCTCTCCCTGAACATACAATGGTAAATTGTATTTTCTTTTTTACTCTTTCTTCATTACCTTCAGAATTCTTTCCCCGACTTTTTAATACTTTCTCCTTGATTTTGGGATAATTCAAAACTGCTTACTCTACTTCTTTTTCTCTATTAGTATGACATATGAATAGAGTAGGAAGGTAGCCACAAAGCCTGGCCATAGAGCATTAGTTTGAGAAAAAAAAAACGAGAAATTCACTGACAAAAAAGGTTACAGGGATGTTATTGTTAGGAAATATAATTAAAAAATAACTTATAAATTAACTGAAAAAACAAAGGTTGTAGGGATGTTATAGTTAGGTACTAAAACTCAAAAGTTGCAGGTAGCAGCCCTAATTATAACTTGCACTGCTTACCCCCTCACATATTACACCACTCTTGACATGGTCAGAAACATCACTGATTACATCATCCACCTACAGACTCTCTTACCCCACTCAATCAATCAATCAATCAGTTACATTTATAAAGCGCGCTACTCACCCGTAAGGGTCTCAATGCGCTGGGGGGAGGGGGGGGTCAGTGCTCGTAGAGTCAGGTCTTGAGCTGCCTTCTGAAGGGGAGGTGGTCCTGTATGGCGCGAAGGTGGCTGGGAAGGGAGTTCCAGGTCTTCGCTGCCAGAAAAGAGAAAGATCTTCCTCCGGCGGTGGCTTTGCGGATGCGGGGTACGGCTGCCAGGGCTTGTCCGGTCGAGCGTAGGGTGCGCGGAGGAGTGTAGAATGAGACGCGGTGGTTGATGAGTTTTGGTCCGAGGTTGTGCAGGGCTTTGTGTGCGTGGGTGAGGAGTCTGAAGGTGATCCTCTTGTTGACTGGGAGCCAGTGAAGTTTCTTCAGGTGTCCGGAGATGTGCTGGTGGCGGGGTATGTTCAGGATGAGTCGTGCGGCAGCGTTCTGGATTCGTTGCAGTTTCCTCTGCAGCTTGATGGTGATGCCGGCGTACAGAGTGTTCCCATAGTCCAAGCGACTGGTGACGAGGGCGTGGGTGACGGTCTTCCTGGTGTCGGTGGGGATCCAGCGGAAGATCTTGCGGAGCATACGGAGGGTGTTGAAGCATGCCGAGGTCACCGAGTTGACCTGTCTGGTCATGGAGAAGGATTTGTCCAGGATGAAGCAGAGGTTGCGTGCGTGGTTGGTGGGTTGGGGAGTGCTGCCCAGGGCGGGAGGCCACCAGAAGTCGTCCCAGGCGGTGGGTGTAGGGCCGAGGATGAGGACCTCCGTCTTTTCTGTGTTCAGTTTAAGCCAGCTGTCTGTCATCCAGTTCGCTACTTCCTTCATGCCTTCGTGTAGTCTGGTTCTTGCTGAGGTGGGGTTGTTGGTGAGGGATAAGATGAGCTGGGTGTCGTCGGCGTAGGATATGAGGTCGAGTCCGTGTTTTCGTGCGATGTTCGCCAGGGGGGTCATGTAGATGTTGAAGAGGGTGGGGCTGAGGGAGGATCCTTGGGGGACGCCGCAGATGATCTCTGTGGCTGTCGATCTGAATGCCATGCAAGTGATGTAATATGCAAAGTCATAAGCACTCCATTGCGGGGGTTTAAGTTATAGTCAGGGCTACTAATTATAACTGCTGAATTTCTATGGTTGTGTGCAAGACAAAAGAAGGGCCCAAAATTCAAAATCCCCATGCATTTTCCATAGACTTCTTTAAGAAGCTCTACCTTAAAAACTGCTTTAGAATGACTCTAAACTTGGCAGGAAGCTAGATCTTGGTCCACATTTGTGCTTGTTGTGATTTTGTGTAATGTAAATCCAATCAGTAGTATTTAAGAAGTTAACATTTAAAAACATTTGTATATCTGGACAGTTGGGTCCCCTAGAGGCTGTTGATAGTCTTGTTCAGTGCTAATTTAAAAATAGAGCTTTTATTCCCCTTGGGCCATCTCACCCCATAGTAGTCGGACCCCGTGGGAGCGAGCACTCTGACTAGCTGCCAGCAACTTGCGAAAAATGTATTCAGTAGCCATTAAAATGGCTCGGTAACTTAGTCCCCTGTCCTGAACTTTAAAAAAAAATATGTAAGGGGGCAGGTTACCTTGCCCACTAGGCCCCATTGTGGTACTGACAATTCTGGACCTGTGTTATAAACATCGTCGTATCACAACGATTTTGGTATCAGCAGACCGGGAATGATCAGAATAGTATGCACAAGCATTGTATTCATATTCGGGTAACGAAATCACCCGAATATCAGAGTTTCCGTCTTGAACCCTCGTGTTCCATTTAAACGACAGCCATTTTGTGATTGCCCTCACATAGGCCAATGTCTAATGCTGAAAACGAGTCTGAAGGACACGTACACCTTTGCTGACTCCTCTGTGACCTGGGCAAGCTGACTCCACTGCCTGAAGCCAAACCTGTTCGGCCAGTTTCTTTCCCAGTGGCCGAATGAGATTAGTATCAAGGCACAACACATCATAAACCTTTCATCACACACAAACCATGCCTAATCTTACACATACCTGTCTCTGTTTCTTTCTTTATGACTTGCTTTACAAGGAGGAGGTGCCCGTTTATATTGGGGGTCCGTCGATATCTGATGAAAGTACTAAGCCTTTCTGGGTAATTGATTGAGGGCTGGACAAACTGAAATATGGGCTTGTCAACATAAACCTGCTATTTCTTTGTAGTGAAAATATGTGAATGGTCAACTGTAAAATAAGGAATGTTTGCCTAAAGCATAATATTTTGTATAAAAGAGAAGGTTAGCTTTGCAAAGGGAGCAGTCTCCTGAGAATATACACTGTGTTGTACTTCTAGGATACCTGTTGCTGGCTGCAGCCAATAAACAAGATCTTTGACTTCACCAAGAAGACTCTGTGTTTCTGTAGTCTGAAACAGGAAGGACTCAAAGTCTTAGGGTGTGTTCCCTGGCACCGCTGGGTTCTGAAAAACCCAGTACTTCAGTTGGCCCCCAACGTGGGGCTCGATTTCAGCAGTACCGGTCCAAGCCAGAGGTTTGTGAGGAGCTTCGTGTGAAAATTCTGGAGGAAGGCCGCCACTTCATCGACCCCTGTATGTCGACGTGGTCCGAAAGTCTTTACTGCGAGGTTCCCCGCTTTCCGACGGCTACGAAGGACTGCTGCCCTGACTATCGCCCTGTTTTGGACCCTTGATGATTTGGTAGAGCGAAACGATATACGAGTCTTCTGGTGACGTCATCGATACCTCAGTTAAGTATAAGTGGAGCGTCTCCCAGTCCTTAGTTTGGTTCTTAGTTTGGTATCCCCTTGGGATCTTTGATTTGGAACTTGCAAGGAGCAAAGCCGAGGGATTCGTGTATTCACGAGACTATCGTATTCGATAATCCTTTGAAGTTTGAAGCTAGACTAGAGACCGAAAAAATGCCTGGTCTTAGCAGATATGGAAATTTGTTTTGTCTTGGTTATAATAGGGATTCCCGATTGGAGGACTCGTGTCCGGTTCCTCCGATTGGAACTCCAACCTGTGAACTATATGTGAAACATGGCATAGGCCCCCTCACATATAATGAAGTATGGATCCGATACACCAGGAAAGATGGTGTTTTAAAATGGCCCCAATATGGTAGTTCTGACACAGAGATTCTGAATAATCTGGAGGTTAAACTTTTTAAGAAGAAAGCCCGGCCGGCGATGTTTGACTCTTTCCACCTATGGCGTAAGGAAGCCAAACAGAAGGAAATTAAATTAGCAAAGAGAAATAAGAGGGAAGAGGGTATCTCGATAATGCAAGCTGCCATGCAGTTTAAAGATAATGAAGAAGAACAGATGAATGAGCAGTTGCACAGGCAACGTAAATTGGTGACCGATAAATGTTATCCAGTTCTTCCTCTTCTTCAGCAAGATGCAGCAAAAGAACTTGAGAAAGCTCCTTTAATGTCACACTTGTTGAGTTTGCCACCCCCTTATGCGCAGAATGCTACAGCACCTCCGCAACCTTTAGATGTGCAACCTCCGGTTATTGTGCCTCAGGTTCTTCCACAGCCCCCAGCTCCTTTTCAGTTGGCTCCTACTACTATGGCGCAGCCCCTTCAAGGGCCGCCGACTTCGCTACCTGCTCCATCTGTACCTCCTACGACTTTATGTACTACAGCGACTGCCTCTTCTGGTGTTCTTCCTGATACTGCCTCTGCGTCTGCTTCTGCGTCTGCCTTGCCTCCCTCTGTTTTTCCTCCTGTTCTTTCATCAACTTCTCCTTCTGTCCGACAGAGAGTGACAGATACTGTTGGCAGCCTTATATTTCCTCTCTTTGGGTCGTCTGGTGTGACCCCAGATTCGGAGCGTAAACAGTCACGTAGTCAACTGCCTAATTCTCAAGAGAAAGAAATGTTGGACCGTATGGCGCGTAAATGGGTTGTTTACCCTTTAAGATACGATGTAGAGTCTGTTATGGATGTCTTCCGTCAATGGGGAGCACCAAAACAAAGATACGTTTTTGAGAAAATGTGTGCTTTCCTTTGTGAGGAATTGGAAGATAATGATTTGGAAACAAATCCGCCTGATTTGTGCCGTGTACGATTTGAGTTTGCAAAGGGCACGATTGTGGGTCCCGATGTTGAGACAGCAGTTGCGACGTTGTTGTCCTTTCGGAATAAGGATCCTTCTCAGTCATTGTTCCAACATGACTCTTCTGTTAAAAAAAAGGTGCGACAGTACCCAATGAGAGAAGTCCCTCCGGTATGGAAGGACGCTGTTGAGGCTGATGATGCTAATCACATTGATGCTGTCCCAGCTCATTTTCAGCGTGTTTGGGTACATGTTCTGTGGAAGCGAGCTGAAGTTTTAGCCCTTAAGAAGACTTTGCCTGATCCCCGTAAAAACCCTGCAGGGTATTATAAGGAATTATCACAGACTGCAGACTCATGCATTATGAATTTAGCCGACATAGACATGTTATTTGGGAATGTTGTTCCACAGCCTTTGTGGGGATTGATTCGCCATACAGATCATGCACAAGAGTTAGGTGACTCATGGGCTAATATTAGTGCTGCAAATGATAGACAAGTTGGTGGTGCCAAGCCTGAGCCTATGGTAGCAGAACTGCCTGCTAGGATCATTACTTACATGAACACTTTAATGCCTGCGATGCGTGTGAATTGGGATAAATTGTCTGCGTGTAAGCAGAAGAAAGATGAAACAGTGTCTGATTTCTTCACCAGGTTTGAGGAAACGTTTATCGACCACAGTGGTCAAGATATGAGTACAGAAGGTGGTCAACGGTTGTTCATCGACAAATTTGTGCACAATTTGCTTGCCGAGCTGTGTAAGAAATTGAAGGATTCAGAGAGTTCTTGGGCCGTTTCCTCTTCAGCACAAATATTGGCTACTGCACAGTACTACGAAAATAGGGATAAAGATGAGAAGGATAGAGCAGACAAGAAAACTAAAGAATTAAAAACGAAGGTTCTTTTACAACAGGCGTATCCGCCACGTGGTGGTCAGAGTAACTATCAGCAACCTCAACAGTTCCAGAGAAACTCGCAAAGGTTCGAGTTTTCTCAACCACGTGTTCCTGTAGGTCCCAATCAGTGTTCATATTGTAAAGAAGAGGGTCATTTCAAGTATAGTTGTCCTATTTTGTTACAGCGTACGAATGGTGCTTCTGGCGCAAGAGGTCGAGGTGTTCAACAAGCTCCTAGAGGTAGAGGACGTGGAAGTTTTCCCCAGAACACGCGTTCCTTTCCGTCTCAAAACTCAATGAATAGTTTTGACCAGCAACATAACGCGTCTGGTAGGACGGCTCAGTACTATGCTGATGACTACTATGGAGAAGATGAGAACTTGGAAGGTAATAATTGCTAGGACAGCCATAGACGAAGAGAGGGAGTTTTTTTAGTTCCAGTTGCTCTGAATGGACCTTATGTTAAAGTGATTACATCAGGTGTGTCAGAGCCTTTTCTGGTAGATACTGGTGCTACAAAGAGTTCTATTATGCACTCAAAACTCCCTGGCGCACTTTTGTCTGGCGAGATGAATGTTTCAGTAGGTTTTTCTGGCGCCCCGGTTAGGAACCCGATTTCTAGTCCTATGTCCCTTTCTGTTGGACCTTGTGAATTGGAAGCACCCCTTATTCTGACGACAGGTTGTGGTGAAAACTTGTTAGGATTGGATTTGTTGAAAAGATTGTATGCAACATTATATTGTTCTCCTTCGGGAGTACAACTTACACTGGGTAGGAAATTGGTCTCTCCAATGTATTTGTCGAAGGATAAACTTCCGACCGAATTGTCGTTTCTTCCTGATACCATTTGGGCTACTGGTCCTAATGATGTGGGTCTTTTGGAAATACCGCCTTATGTTGTGACATTGAAAGCCAACGTTAAATTACCACGCATTCAACAATTCAAGATCTCTAGTGAAGGTGAAAAGGCGTTGCTAGCGATCATTTATGATTTAATTGAAAGAGATGTAATTGAAGAGACAAGAGGCAACGTTTGTAATAGTACTGTTTTGCCTGTTTTGAAACGTACTGACCCCTCTAAGCCACCTGTTTACAGGCTCGTGATTGATCTTAGAGAGGTAAATAAAATAGTTGTGCCACAGTTTCCAGTTGTTCCTGATATCACTGCCATATTGACTATGATTCCAGCTTCCGCCACCTGGTTCTCGGTGATTGACTTAAAGAATGCTTTCTTCAGCATCCCGATTGCAGAGGAGAGCAGGGATATTTTTGGATTCAGTTTAGGAGGCCGAAGTTTCTGCTTTAAAAGCGCTCCTCAAGGCTACTGTGAAAGTCCATCAATATATAGTCAGGCTTTAAAAACACAGCTTGATGCAATTGTTTTACCTGACGGCGCTACCCTTATTCAGTACATTGATGATTTGTTAGTCGCTACAGATACTGAAGAGATTTGTAAAGAAGCCACCTTGTTGTTGTTGCGTCATTTGTCTGATTTACATCACAAAGTGTCCCTTTCAAAACTGCAATATTGTCGACAAGAAGTGACCTACTTAGGTCATCTCTTATCGAAGGAGGGAAGGAAACTGACCTCAGAAAGAATTCAGGCAATTGCAAAATTGAGTGTGCCAAGGACACAGAGAGAAGTACGTGCTTTCTTGGGCATTACATCATACTGCAGACAATGGATACCGAATTTTTCTTTGCTGGCCAAACCTTTGGTAGCATTGACCTATAAAGATACACCAAACCCCGTTCCGTGGTCTGAAGATTGTCAGAAAAGTTTTTCCGAATTGCGTAATGCATTGTGTTCGGCTCCTGTGTTGGGTACCCCCGACTACAGTAAGCCCTTTACACTGTATGTCCATGAGAAAGAGGGTTGTGCATTGTCAGTGCTGACACAGTCTTTTGGAGACAAGCAGCGCCCATGCGCATATTTTTCGTCAACTTTGGATCCGGTAGCTAAAGCATTGCCGAGTTGCTTGAGAGCCACAGCGGCAGCAGCTGTTTCTATTCGACAGTCTGCTGGGTTAGTGATGAATAATATGTTGATTGTGATGGTTCCACATGCAGTGGACACGTTGTTAAACAGGACCAAGACACAGCATTTAACTAGTGCTCGATTGTCAGGTTACCAGTTGACACTGTTAGCGAGTCATGTGCACATAAAGAGGTGCAATACGTTGAATCCAGCCACGCTATTGCCAATTTCAGTAGAAACAGATGATGTTGAACAACATGATTGTTTTCTTAGGACAGAAGAAGAAACGAAAGGGAGAGTAGATCTTAAAGATACTCCTCTTGTAAAGTGTGATGGTACCTTATGGGTGGATGGTTCATGCTTCAAGCTTCCGAATGGTTATACGACTGCAGCATATGCTGTCACAACTTTGCATACGATTGTTGAAGCTGCACGTATACCACATAATTCAGCTCAAGCAGCAGAGCTGATTGCACTTACGAGAGCGTGTGTGTTATCGAAAGGAATGAAAGTGACCATATATACCGACAGCCAGTATGCGTTTGGTGTGGCCCATAGTTTTGGACGATTGTGGAAAGAACGTGGGTTCCTGACTTCTCATGGAGCTAAAATTCAGCATGGTCAGTTGGTGAATGAGCTTCTTGAGTCACTGACCTTGCCATTACAAGTTGCGATTGTGAAATGCAGTGCACACAAGAAGGTTACTGATGATGTTGGTCGTGGCAATGCATTTGCTGACGAAATCGCAAAAGAAACAGAAAAAGATGTGATGAATCGAATGTATGTTGCAGGCCCCGCAAGATGGGTTGGTGACGTTGGAATATGTGAAGATACGATAGAGGGTGTGAAGTCTATTCAAGCTGAAGCTTCAGAGAAAGAGTTGAGTGTGTGGAAAGAAAGTACGGGTAAATTGGATGAAAATGGTTGTTGGGTTGACTTGTCAGAACATCAGCGATGGTTGTTACCCGATGCGTATGTGCTTGCAGTGGTGACAATGGCTCATGGAATGGCCCATATCAGTGTGAAAGAGATTTGTAAGTTGTTGGCTCCAGTATGGCAAAATGCTGGAATTCCTAAATGTGCAGAGAATGTGGTCAAGAATTGCATGGTGTGTCTGAAATACAATCCTGGTAGGGGAACCCCAACTCCAGCTGGTCATTTTGCACCTCCAACGTATCCGTTCGAGGTTTTGCAGCTAGATTTCATCCACATGGAAAGGTGCAACAATCTGAAATACGTACTCTTTGTTGTTTGTGCTTTTTCAAGATGGGTAGAAGCATATCCCTTAAAAGACAACACTGCCTTATCCACAGCTAAAGCCCTTGCCAAAGAATTTTTCCCTAGGTTTGGAATGCCGAGAATGGTCTGGAGTGATAATGGGAGTGAATTTGTGGGTCGAGTGATGAAAAAAGTATGTGAAGGGCTAGGTATCCAGCAAGAATTCCACGCTGCAAATCACCCCCAATCAGCTGGACTAGTAGAGTGCTATAATGGCACGCTAAAACTGAAGTTGGCAAAGATACAAGCGAACTCTGGTCTTAAATGGCCTGACGCTCTGCCTCTAGCACTCCTATCAACAAGAATGACTGTGCATTCGCGAGTGGGACTTAGTCCCTATGAAATCGTGTTTGGCTGCCCGGCCAACATATGGGGAGTGCCAAGACCAACAAAATTCAGTGAGATCGAACACCCTGTACTGCTTGATTATTTGTATGAATTGACGGCTAAATTGCGTGTTCTACACCAACAGGTTCACAATACTCTGCCTCAGGTCTCTGAAGCTCCAGGACATCTTATCGATCCTGGATCATGGGTACTGGTCAAGAACTTCCAGCGGACAAAGAATGACCAGCCCCGTTGGACCGGCCCCTACCTCGTCCTTCTCTCAACAAGATCAGCTGTTCGAGTGGAAGGGAAAAAGAACTGGATCCACGGTGTACACTGCAAGAGGGTACCTTTTCCTCTACCGCACGAACGGTGGGTCCAGGAGGGGATCGCTGACTCTGCGACTGAGACTGTGCCTCGTTTTTTGCCATTTAGCGATGCATGTGTAAAAGGAACAATTTCTGAACGAGAAAGTGACAATAATTTGCAAGAAGCTGTGCCACCGTCAATTCGATTGAACACTACAGAGCCTGAACTCTTGTTCCAGAACCAGACAGTTTCTGGAAAAAGCCGTTATAATTTGAGACCAAGAACTAAGGACAAATAATTTTTTTCCCGTTCCTTTGCTATTTTTTTTAAAGTGCGGCTCTCTCATCTGAGAAACTTTCTCATTTTTGTTTTTTTTCTTTTCGAACCGCCATCCGGGTTCAGCTGTAGGGTCGTGGTTGCCCAAGTCTTTGGAGTGCAGCTGAAGACGTTAGGTCGACAGTTCTGGTCGGTCTAAGGGAGTTGCCCTGGACTGACAGAAGCATTCCCTAGCATAGAACACCCTACCACCACGAGCAGCAATTAGAGAGGATGGAGTTTTTCAAGAATGAGATACCTGCCAGACAGATGGACTTTAAAGCCAGAATGGGTATAATAATGACAAAGAAACGATTTTTGATATTATGTATTTTCATGTTGCTTAGTGTAATGACGTTTTTAATAGGATATGTTTTATTCTCTTTTTAAGTGACATTTGCACCCATTACTCAGCCCACACCTCCTTCTACTGTTTCCTCGCATTCTTCTCCCCCCCTGCCTGAACACGAGTCTGCCAGAAGATTAGAATTTGTCAACAATTCATTCATTCAGCTTCTACACCAACACCAATTAGTAGTGAGCACAACTAACTGTTGGGTGTGTGGTCTTATGCCTCATACTACTGATAAAGGTATCCCTTATCTGGTCCTGCCTTTCAGCCATAATGGTTCTGTGTGGGCATATAGAACGGTGTTCATATACGCGTATGAAGCCAACCCCCTACGTTCTGTGAAAGATAAACCTAAGAATAGTGCTCTAGCTAAGGGTATAGTAGATATGATTAGGGAAGATATTTCCTATGAGACTATCCCAAGAGATGAGACACTAGCATATACTGGGTGGAACATAACAGGATATGGAGTTACCCTGAGTGGAAACCAGCGAGCAAAGAGATCCTCCCCGATTTGGATTGTACCCCATCAGGGTCACCTATGTCTGCAAGGTAATGGCAAGAATCCCAGAGCTCAGTTAGGGAAAAGTATCTGCACTGAAACATATGTTTTTGCGTCTCAGACTTCTCCTTCGTTCTTAGCAGCTAAGGGTACCTATTTCATCTGCCATAACAGAGCCTATACATGGTTGCCTCCTGACTTCTCAGGCACATGTTTCGTTTCATTCCTGTTACCTCCCACCTACACGGCTGCGGCAGATTACCATAAGACAAGGATAGTTCGAGGTGTCATAAGTAAAGAAGACACTACAGGACAAGAATTTGGAGATTTCGCAAAGGGTTTTCTGACGTTTTGGGGCCCTATGGTTAACAGCAGGAACATAAGGCAATTGACAAGGGTGGTTGAATCCACTGTAGTTGAAACCGCCGGTGCCCTTAGTAATTTGACTGCTGAGCTCCAGTCGGATCGCCTTATGACTCTTCAGAACAGGGTCGCCTTAGATGTCATACTTGCAGACCGAGGTGGGGTATGTAAAGTGATCCAATCAAGTTGCTGTGTTTTCATCCCAGATAACGCTCCGACAGTCTACCAGGCCATTTCCAAACTGCATAAGATCTCCGAGTCTATTCACGTGGATAAAGGAGATTGGTCATTGATGGGGTGGTTCTGGGAGCTGATATCCGCCTGGGGATGGACGACTCTGATAGTCATTGGGATGATCTTAGCCATTCTTTTCCTATCCTGTCAGTGTGTACAGTGTGCTCCTGCAATATGTGGCCTCTGTGCTACATCGTGTGTAAGGAAACCTGTATCAAGGGACGAGCTAAATAATAGGATGATGCTACAGCAACATCTCAACGACTTTATGAATATAGACCTGGACTCAGATTAGCGTGAGTATAGGTTATTGCCTATGTAAGGGCAAAAGGAGGGTCTGTGGTACTGAAAATTCTGCACCCGTGTTATAAACATCGTCGTATCACAACGATTTTGGTATCAGCAGACCGGGAATGATCAGAATAGTATGCACAAGCATTGTATTCATATTCGGGTAACGAAATCACCCGAATATCAGAGTTTCCGTCTTGAACCCTCGTGTTCCATTTAAACGACAGCCATTTTGTGATTGCCCTCACATAGGCCAATGTCTAATGCTGAAAACAAGTCTGAAGGACACGTACACCTTTGCTGACTCCTCTGTGACCTGGGCAAGCTGACTCCACTGCCTGAAGCCAAACCTGTTCGGCCAGTTTCTTTCCCAGTGGCCGAATGAGATTAGTATCAAGGCACAACACATCATAAACCTTTCATCACACACAAACCATGCCTAATCTTACACACACCTGTCTCTGTTTCTTTCTTTATGACTTGCTTTACAAGGAGGAGGTGCCCGTTTATATTGGGGGTCCGTCGATATCTGATGAAAGTTCCAAGCCTTTCCGGGTAATTGATTGAGGGCTGGACAAACTGAAATATGGGCTTGTCAACATAAACCTGCTATTTCTTTGTAGTGAAAATATGTGAATGGTCAACTGTAAAATAAGGAATGTTTGCCTAAAGCATAATATTTTGTATAAAAGAGAAGGTTAGCTTTGCAAAGGGAGCAGTCTCCTGAGAATATACACCGTGTTGTACTTCTAGGATACCTGTTGCTGGCTGCAGCCAATAAACAAGATCTTTGACTTCACCAAGAAGACTCTGTGTTTCTGTAGTCTGAAACAGGAAGGACTCGAAGTCTTAGGGTGTGTTCCCTGGCACCGCTGGGTTCTGAAAAACCCAGTACTTCACCATGGGGGGGACGCAGAGGGACCTCCTCCCGAGGCAAAGTAAAAAGAAGTCATTTTTTGGCCACAATCCTGCAGGACTTCAGCTACATTACAGCAAAAATACCTAAATAAATAATGGCTTCCTTTTCTTTACTACATATATATGAGGAGGGGTCTCAGTAGCGCCCCGCTTTCCGAACCCATTCCATGGGGCTGCATCCCTTGATCAAGGGGAAGGGGGCGCATAACCCACTTCTCCAAACCATTATAGGCCCTGGGTAACCCATCCCTTGAGCCACATTATTTCATTAAGGGAAGCGGACATGGACCGTCCCTCCCTGAGCCATTATAGGCCTGAGGGGGCCCATCCCCTGGGGCTGAAATGTGCAATAAAGAAAAGCTGACCATGCCACTCCCTCCCATAGCCTTCAAATACCCCAGAAACCCTTTGCCCTAGAGCCGTGATTGTAATTAAGGAGAGGGAGAGAAGGAGAGAGGGAGAGAGAGAAGGAGAGAGGCACGGAGAGATGGAGAGGGAGCTCACCCCCGGAACACAGGAGTTTCTGCAGTGGCCGGGCAGGGAAATGTGTGTTTACTCCTGTCTGGAGGGACCATTTTTACATCTCCAAACAAACTGGAGCAAACACTAAGGCCCTCATTTGGACTTTGGCAGTCAATTTCCCTGACTGCCAAAGCCCAACCCACCAGACGACCGCCAGTGCTGGTGGTCAGCAGACCGCCATATTATGAGTGCTGGGTGCTTTCTGCCATCATTGAGGCAGAAAGCAGTCAGCAGTCATGCTGGCAGTCGGCACTGCAGAGGAGGGTCCCACGCCACCACCAGCACACCAGCAGGACTCTACCTGTCATATTACAAGCCGTAAGACGGCTTGGCTGAGTCCTGCTGGCATGGTGGTGGCAGCGATGGAAGACCGCCAGGACCCATCCCCCCCGGGCGTCCCCCTCAACTAAGGAGATAAGTGGGCATCTGAAGGGAGGGGTTCTGTGTGTTTGGGTGCATGTGTGCATGTTTGCGGAGAGGGGTGTTGAATGCGTACATGTATGTGCGCGTGAATGGGGTGTCTGTATTGATGAATGTGAGTGAATGGGTGTGTCTGAATGCATGTATGCGTATGCTGAATGGGTGTACTTGTGTATGCATGCATGCGTGAAGTGGTGTGGGGAGGTGTGTGTGAGTGTGTGGACGGGTGGGGGGATGTGTGCATGTGTGCCAATATGTGTGTATTTGTGTGCCGGTGACAGGAGTGAAGATTCCTGTTGCCGGGGGCGTGACCACCACAGTTTTGTGGTTGGGTGACCACCACGGAAAGCCTGGTGGTTTGCAGATGCGTAATCCAGATGGCAGACGGGCCAGGAGGAGTTGGGAGGCTTGGCGTCTTTACAGCCGGCTCTGCTGTCTCGTGACCGCCAGCTTCGTAATGAGGGCCTAAGTCTGCTCTCAATCAGTTGGATCTTTAAAAAACAACACCACAAAATAAAATGATGGACAGAGAGATGAAACTTTTTAAACATTCACCCCAAGTCACATATCTGGGTTTAATCCATCATTTGTTTTCTCACCACATCACCCCAGTTTGGAACCATCTGTTTGCAAATCAGTCTTGACCATGCTCCCCATGGGAACAGTCCAGCTCGAACTGGCAAGCCATGTCCTCCCTAGACCGGAAACAAGCATTCTGGGACTGGAATCCAGTGGAGCAGCAAGCATGGTACCCACTTCTGGGTATATCCTACCCACTTAGGTTGCACATAGCAACTCCACAAAATAAAATGATAGTTGGGTGAAAACTTTTCAAACACTCACCCCCAGTCACAGATCTGGGTTTAATCCATTGTCACTCCAACCATATGCAAATCAGTCTTGATCCTGTTCCCATGGGAAAATTCCAGCCCAAACTGCCAAGCCAGGACTTCCATGGACTGAAAACAAGCATCCTGGGATTTGTATTGGTGTATTACCCCTCATCGGCCAGGCTAGCTTGAATCCGGTAGTGGAGTGAGCAAGGAACCCACACCTGTTCATACCCTAGCCACTTAGGATGCACATAGTAATACTACAAAAGAAAATTGTGGACAGAGTGTTAAACTTTTCAAACACTCACTCCCAGTCACAGATCTGCATTTAACCCATCATTAGTTTTTCACCACGTCACCCCAGTTTGGATGCAGCCATGTGCAGATAAGTCTTATCCCCTACTCCCCATGGGAACATTCTAGCACAAACTGCCATACTTTAAAAATGTTCCCACCAGCTGGGAGCATTCATGTGATCTATTTCCCTGCCCACTGTGATGCAGGTAGGGAAGCAGAACACATATTGCTCCCTCCTGGGGAAAGCAGCATAAATGCAGCTCCTTCTTCCCAGATGGACAAAGCCAGCTCCTGGACAATGCGGGGAGCCGGCTGGGGCTGTGGGAGTTCCGGGGCTACCCCTGTACCCCCAAATGTGTTGGTCGGTGGGTGCCCCAGGTAGGCATCGGGGCACCCACCTTTATGAGGATAACAGAACTTACAACAGTACTGTGGGGTGAAGGTATACATTGTAAAGCCCTGCAAGTTATTATAAGGCGTTGTAAAAGTCAACATGTTGCAAAGCCTGTGGGGTAATGGACCCATGTTGTAAAGTCTGATATTTCATCCCACCTACCACCATAAAACACTCCCATCTCATCCCAAAGTGTAAATGTAATATGTGACATTCTGGCACACCACCTTCACCCTTGTAAAATACCCCTCAGACACAAAGTCGCACTCTGCTCTAAGTGCGAGAGAGCTATCACTGTGCTGACTGCAGGTTTTTGGGACCCCTGCTAGAGCAAACTATTAATCTCTGTCAGCCACGGTTGTGCACAGATACTCAAGACTCATTGGTGGACAGCGGAGTTAGATACAAAAGCGCCACTCACATTCCGCCGATGGCCCCTGAAGATTGTTGACCTTCAGCCTTCATTCCACGGCTTCTTTAGGTTTCTGGAGAACCTTGGCCAGTCGCAAATCAGCATCCGCCAGACGGTTTGATCCCAGTTTTTTATCTTTCCTATGCCAGATGAATAAAACACATAACTCATTGTTCACTGCTCTCCCATCAGAAGAGGAAAGAAAACACTTTGACTCTGGTCCTGTGTAAGTGGTAAAGAATTCCGACAGGAGCCGTAAACAACATCAACATTTCATTCCGCGTGCACAGTTTAAGATGAGTGTTCCTATTTATGAAATATGAGCTTTCAGCATATCTTTCTTCAGTTCTGTGTGTTCTCTCCTGAGAAAAGAAAGCAATTAGGATGTTCATAGCTTATTTTAAAAAATATAAAAAGCAACACCAGTAGCCAACAAGACCTTGATATATCTTACACAAATCATCACCTCTAACTGATAATCATATTACCTACATTTTAGTGTCTTGTCTCGCAAAGGAAATAGAAACTTTAATGACAGAAAATGTGCCAACATGTAAATGCTGACTTAAGTGTCTGCCGGCGTTTTGTTTAATCTGTGATTTCTGTTTCAAGTTTTAAGACGTATTATATGGAAGATTAAAGTATATTTTCAGTGATTCGTTTAAATCAGTCTTGAACAGGATGTTGCCACCAGGCAAAGTGTTTGAATATTTCATCAGAATGGAATGAAACTCCTAATTTTTGCTTGTCATGGCATGTTTTTTCCATACGCTAATTCTACATTTTTATATAAAATGTGCTTTGAATACAGATCTAACAGCTCGGTCAAATGCATTGACAACGCTATTCATCGGTGCTGATTAAGAGCAAAAATGTTCTTACTAATGTCACGTGCAAACATGAACAGTCAGGTATCATCAATGGCAAAGGACCAGGATTTCACAATAAGCTATAATTTATCTCATCTACACCCATCTACATGTGCTCTTGCACTGCTTAATAAAATGGCCTTTGCTCCAAAATGGCTGAATCTCAAGACGAAAATTGCCTTTAATTTTACATGAACGTGAACATTATCATTAGAATGATGTACTGTAGTGCCAGGGTGTTATATTCGCCTGACAGGTTCAACAATGAGTTTCTGATTAGATACTATCACTGATCTGCAATCAGTCACTGTTCCACTCACAGACATGTTCACCTTCTATAAAACATCGTACAATTGTACATCACGTCACGTTTGGATGCTATGGGGCATACTTATAAGGTCCCAGCGCCACCTTGTACCACATTAGCGTAATTGTTTTTACGCTAATGTGGTCCAATGAGGCCAAAATCTTAGCCCCATATTTATAACCCTTTGCGCTACATCATGCCTGCACCAGGCATAATGTAAGCAAAGGGGGCATTCCCCATTGTGGGGGGAGGGGGTGTTGGAATGGCGCAAGGAAATCTAAGAGATGTTCTTGCATCATTTTGTATGGCACTTTTAATGCCTGCTCAGAGGAGGCATTAAAAGGGGACTTCTATTATTTATAATGGGCCCCTACGTACTCTGCAGGAGTAGCGAGTAGCACCAATATTTTGGCACTACTCCTGCAGAGTACATCAATAGCATCATGAAAAATGACACATTTTCCCCTATCCTGCACCATGGTGCGCCGTATTTTAAATACGGCGCACACATGGTTACAGTATGGGGATGCTGAGGTGAGCAGGGAAAGTGGCGCTGCGCTCAGCGAAGCACCACTTTCCATAAATCTCCCCCTTTGTGTGAGTTTCCAGAGGACTCAGGCCCAGATTTCTTCAGGACTTGCATTGTCCTTGAATGGAGCAAGTCGTTGCAAGGCAATACGAGTCCTTATATAGCATTTACGAAGCCACACAAGGGGTTATTTGTGCAGCTTTGCATGGCTTTGTAAAGAAATGTAACACAACACTGTTAATTAAGGAATCGTGTTAACAGCAATCACGTTTGAATATCTTACAGGTGAGAGACATGTGACTATTAATCCCAGAATGCAATATAAATAGTGTGATGGCAGGAAGGAACAGACGATACCACTTGAGAAAGACATGGTTGTCGAAACGCGTTGTGGGGTCTGAAAATCTGTCTGAATAAATGAAGCTGTCATGGAGCCCCCAGGAGTGCAGTGTCTTTTTTGTGTGATGATTAATAAGGGTTATGGTCTAAAACCCTCCACGTGCACCAGCAGTTGAGTTCCTCGCTATTTTAGACCATTTGGGATTTGGGTTGGATAAATATATATGTATATAAATATGTATATGTGTATAAATATAGATATACCTATAGAGAGAAGAGACATATTGATTTCTACCGCACGATTTGCACAAACTGCTCTTTGCACTTTTTGTGGGGGGTATTTGGGGTTTTTTAAGCTTTTAATTGCTGGGTGATTTAGACATTCTGGCCATGCTTGTAAGACTGGACATTGCCTACTGCCATCGTTGTTGACGGTCAAGTCTCTCCTAGGAAACCTATTTAAGTGCAATGCAAGCACGACAATGCAGAGGTCAGACATGTTGATTTGTACTGTCTTTGCACTTTTTGAGGGGCAGAAAAAGGTCAGTTGGGGTTTTAAGCTTTTAATTGTTGAGTGATTTAGACATTCCGGCCATCCCTGCAAGAGTGGACCGTGCTGACCGCCATCACAGTTAATGGTCTTGTCTCTCTTAGGAACGCTATTTAAATGCAAAGCAAATGTTACTGCACAGCAGGCAGCTGATGGTGCACCCAAGGCAAGCCCATCTGCACCCATCCATGCACTGAACGCACACAGCACCAGCCATGCTGCCGGTTGCATGTCAGACGTAAAGGGGAGTCTTGTTACTAGGTCTGAGCAGAGTATTCAGTATTTTTGGGGATCAGTTGTTATCAATTGGCAAACAGTATAGCTGCCTTTCTGTGATACCCCTGGAGAACGTATGCTATAGGAGTCCCCCCGAATATTCTTGGTGAGATACAAACTACCATGAAATGTGGCCTAGTTAATGCCAGTTGAAGCCCGCTACTGAAAGAAATTTGTTATTGGATTCAGGAAAATTGGATGTGTTGTTCATTACAGAAGTCTTGACTAACCCTGATTCAGTATCATATCTAGGTGTGGCTTGCTCACCGGACTTTAAACACCTTCATAGACCTCAGCTGGACTTTAAGGGGAGGAGGAGTAGGGCTATTGTATAAGGAGGAATCAAACTTTTCTGCAGTCTTGGGTGAGATGTCAGGCTCAGAAGTGTTGGGCTTCAAGTTGAAAACAGAAAAAGTTAATGTGCTATTGGGCATTTTGTGTGATAGGCCCCCTGGTCTGCCCAGTCAACAGCTTGTCCCCTTGCTTGAAGTTTACTTTACTGTGGCAATCACACCCTAAAACCTCATTGTTTTAGGGGATTTCAATATATGGGAAGAGGGAGACATCCTTCTTGAGGGAATTGATGGATATGTGTGAAATCTTGGGTCTGAAGCAACAAGTTCAGGGCCATACACATCAAGCAAGACATAAGCTTGATTTTATTTTCTCTCTGTAAAGACAGATTTCAGTCAAGGAGACTACAATTCTTTACTGAGCAGATCATGCTCTGATTTCTTTTGAGGTGTTGCTAAAGGAGCACTGTCACTCCAAGCAGGGGATTTGTTTTAAAAGAAGTGGAAGACGGTGCAATATTTGAGGACGAGTCTCTCAGCTTACTTTAGATGCGTTCTTATGTTTATTAAGAAACTCTCAAAGAAGACCGCATCCACCTTTCCGATTTCAGCAACTGTTGTCTTCTCCGCGTACACATTCCACCCTGGAACCAACCGGGCATTCCAGAATGCAACATAATTACTTAGTTACTAAACACCACAGACACCATCTTAAGTTGGTAAAGCCTAGTTGAGGGACACTTTTTAATTTGAATAGCCTATTTGACCCCATGAACTCAGTAGACCTTAATTGCACAGTACTTGAACACAGGAGTGTACAGACTCTGAATAAAATTATCCTGATTACCAATCTGTGGTCCCTCCGCGGCATGGTACAATGAAACATTAAGATCTCTGAAATTAAAATGTAGGAAATTGGAAAGGAAATGGTGAATGAGGTTTGATGAGGCTTACAAATATGCTGGGCACTCACATCCATGGACTGAATGACGACATACCATGGATGAGTGTAGCATCCTGCATGAGATAAGTTGTTATTTCATTTTCATCCACACTGGACAGTGTGGTGTATTTTTCTTCAGATGGTGGCATTACTATTTATTTAGTGAATCCAGGTTTCCTATGACTCTTTATCTGTACTAGATAATAGGCACTTGAGTGAAATATTTTTTTCATTTTTAGTACGTCTGTTCTTCCTTCCAATTTTTCTTTTCACCTTGTATTTTTCCTGTCATTAATTTATTGAGGATTGTTTTTATTTATTCACTACATTTGTGTGTTTATACCTGTGGTGAATCTACCACGGATTTTTCTTGATTTTTCTTCATTTTGTGTTATATACTTTCTGGTGGTTTCATTTTTTATAACTATCTCTCTTTCGTTTCGTTATATGTGAAAATCGCACTCGGAAGCCTTGGACTAATGCATTGTTTATTTTTTAGCAATTTCCCGACTTCTGGCTGATATGGAGGCTTGACACTCATGCTCTACGTTGGAAGACAAACACACATTTTTGTGTCCGTCTTCTATTTTCAACAAAGGCTGCAGGTGGGCGTGACTGGGAACTCCCTGTTGGCCTCTTTTCGGTTGGCCTCCCGGCTTGCAGCCTTCACCTTTTATACTTCCGGGTCCGTGCCTATTTCCCATAGTTCGGGAATCGCGGCCCAGAGGAGGATGGAATTATTTACCATTTTGGCATTGTTGTGAGTACGCTGTGATTCTTTTACATTTTTCTCTTGGCTCACATATGTTCCCTTATTTGCGGGAAGATTCTCTACATTACAAGCTTTTTTACATTAATGACAGCGTCTGTGTGAGTTTTAGACCAGTCACCTAGTTTGTGTTGTTTTCTCATTTTCAAGAGACAAAGATGCCCTATTTTCAAGCTTCTTTGTGATTTACGTAGCTTGGGTGTCCTATAGAGCCCTATTGATTGGATTATGTTTTATGGAGTGCAGCTTCATCTTGCATCCTCCATTTTTCCTTTATAGTTCAGACTAACCATTGATAGAACTAACATAGACACCTATACATACATGATATTGATGCACACCCATTTGTTGATGCATAAGTACAATGCTAAGGCTCACATTAATAGGTTTGTCTGCAAAAATATTTCACTGGGACAAGTTTTTCCTTTAATATATTATTGCAGATTTACCAAATGATTCTTGATATTGTCTTCCTTGGGAGTTCCTTTTCTCATTATGGCCAGTAAGCATCTTTCTATTGTGCCATTTACACCAAGCACAGTGTTGCTATAGTATTGCACTTGCAGCCACGTGTACATCACCACAGTTTTTATGGTTACGTTTGCATAGCATCCAGTAACTATTTGGTACATATGTTCTTTTTGTCTCCACAGGACCCTATAGTTTTGTGCTAGTATACACAGAACTGTAATGAGTAAAATTTTACTCCTTTTTCTTTTTCTCTTTTTTTCCTTGTACATACTTATCATTGAATGAATAGTGCATTCATGCACCTGATGGTCTAGAGAAAGTTTATGTTTGAGTCCTGATGAAGCGCAAGTGGATCCTTTAGGGCAATTTTAGGCGCGAAACATGTTGACTTCTTTATGGTGAAAGTCATTGTGCTTTTTACCTGTTATGATGTGCAGTGTGGGACCATTGTTTTCCCTTTCACTCTACTCTTGTTTTTAACCTTGACTGGGCCCTCGCTCATTGATAAAGAAAAAATTCACACGGAGGAGGTGCCCCAGCCAATTTTGATCTATATCTCTCCAGCTGTTTCTCAGTAACCTCAGATTTTTTGTACTGAGATCTGCACAATTGTTTATGGCTAGGTGGCCCTCTGCAGGGTCCAGTCAGACAT
This sequence comes from Pleurodeles waltl, assembly GCF_031143425.1. Taxonomy (NCBI): domain Eukaryota; kingdom Metazoa; phylum Chordata; class Amphibia; order Caudata; family Salamandridae; genus Pleurodeles; species Pleurodeles waltl. Next base: position 1,076,562,984 of record NC_090437.1, read on the forward strand.
GGCAGTGCCAGTCTGACGTGGAGCATACCCCAATGATGATACATGAGGGGCCCTGCTTCAGCGTTATTGCATACCTGTGAGAGGAGTTTTGTGTGTCCCTTCATTTGGAACAGTGAACCCAATATTTTATGACATATTGAGTTTTGGGAGAATGTGCACTGGACCAGCTAAACTCCCTGTCCCCCCTTTTTTTTGATGCTCATAAACATGACCTTAGGGAAAAGCTGTAGGAATATAAAAATGAGGTTAACGAAGTAAAGGTGGAATACTTCGCCAATACTATTGTGGCTGCCTCAAACAGCCCTGGGAAGGTATTTGACATTCCCTGAGAGCTGTCCAAACCAGTTTGTGTAAAGAAAGATGTCACACCTACATAAGCACTATGTGAGGATCTGGCTGATTTCTTTGAAAAGAAAATCAATATGATCATGGAAGAGATTAATATCTCCTCACAATCAGAAGTCACCATAAATCATATTGTCTCAGAGACACCTGACCACTACACAGACAGATTAGAGAGTTGTGGCCCTCTATCAGAAGTATTTATTTCATTCTATTCCCTTATTAACCTCCTCAGGTTCACCTCTGGACCCTTTACCTCCCAAGTTATGCAAAGAATTCAGTGATTGACTTTTCCCTTTTAGTTGGCAGATCTATCCTGCTGAAGGGGGAGGTACCAACTGAGTTGGCGTTATTGATTGCTTTGGATCAGTTAAGGATGAGGGTGGACAGTGGTCAGTCGACAGTCTTGGTGATGCTTGATTGGTCAGCTGCTTTTGACACTGTCAAAAGTGATAGCCTCCTGGCTTGATTAGCTTCTGTTGGCATAGAGGGACTGGTTTTAAAATGGTCAAAATCCTATCTACCTGAGTGGTGTTGGAAGGTCATGTTGCCCCTGTTTCACTCTGATTTAAGTGCTTGCACCAGGGAATACCTCAAGGCCGGGCAATCAGCCCCATTTTATTTACAATCTATATGTAACCACTTATCTTCCTTATAAAACCATACCACATCAGAGTGGACAATTATGAGGATGACACATAGCTGATTTTGTCCCTTAATAATGATCAGTTGGACGAAGTGACAGTATTTCAAATTGTGCATCTGGCATTGCTAAATGGATGAGTAGGAATTCCTTGAAGCTTAACAGGGACAAGACGGATTTCCTCTGCTGCTCAGCAAATAAGATTTTTTTTATACACTTTCTGATAAATTCTGGCCTCTTTCCGATGGTGACAAGATCCTCCCATTTAATACAGTTCAGAACCTGGGAGTAATATTTTATGAGAAGTTATCCCTGGACAAACATGTTACAAAAGTAACTTGCTCTTGCTTTACATTGCTACTGGGCATCTGGCAGTTATTACCCTTTCTACCAGTTCACTCAAGATCCCTAATACTAAGAAGTGTGATAACGAGGAGCTCAGATTACTGTAATCCTGTCGTACTTGGTGCCCAGACTATTTGATAAACAAGCTACTTAGAGTTGAGGTGGCAGCTGCCTAAATGGCACTAAACAGACCTAGGAGATCCTCTGGGTCTGAGGCTTTAAAAGGGTTGCACAGGCTCATAATGGGGCAGAGGAGTATTTTTAAGGCAATGTGTACTATCGTAAAGGCCCTTCAAGGCAAGGGGTTGGTCCAGCTAAGAAAAAGACTTGGAAGTTATACTCCTGGAAGAGCTCTCCGATTAAGCACCGGCAATCTGGTTTATGTCAACAAGTTTTAGAAAGTACACCTAGGGGGTAGGGCATTTACAGTAAAGGTGGGGCAGTTATGCAATAATTTACCTCTAGAAGGTCACTTAACTTGTTCAAATTTAGGAAAGCCTTGAAAACCTGGCTCCTCCCATAATGTTTTTAGACTGGCTTTTCACAGTTGTGTATACCGAACAGTAGCACCAAGATACCAGTCTGGTGATAGTGCATGTAAAAATTAGGTAGTTATTGTTATGACCTAGTTTCCATAGATGGACCATCTTCGTTTTGCTAATAAGATTGGTGCCATTTGACGAATCTTCTGGAAATTTTCAAAATGTTTACTTTGGTCAGTTCAGCTGCTGTCTCAAAAGTTTTGGGGTGATCTATCAATCGAGGGCAGAGAAAAAGAGGGTTTCCCAAAACATGTTTTCTTCATTCGACCTTTAGACACGCCTACAGCTCGAACCACTGAATGGGATTACAACAAATTTGGCACAAAGCTAGATTCTGTTTGGCAGATTACACTTGTTGTGGTTTGCCGCAAATCCGTCAGTATTTTTTGAGTAATTTTAGGGCCCCGGTTCCAACTGATATCTGATTGACTGCCAACACTTAAACAAGGAAGTGCTGGTAGCTATCTTGGGATTCAGCTGCGTCCTAGAAAAACAAGGCAAAAAAAAGAAAGGGGAAGAGGGACTCCGCCAGGGATAAATAAAAAAAATATATATATATATCTTTGGATGGATTTGTGGATTTTTCTGAGATTTTTTTTTAAAAGCGGTTCCCCGCACTTTCTATTTTTTTCTGCCACGGGTTGGACAGGACCTGTGGGTATTTGGGGATACATAGAGGAAGGGGTGCACAGGGCCCCCCTCCTTGGGCTTTAATAAGCCCCAGAATCCACCTCCTCTCCGGGCCAATTTTGTAAAATGGGCAGGGGGCGCGTGGCCCCCTGCAGCCCAGGGACCACCACCTCCCAGGGTAAAAAATGCTTTTTTAAAGTGGGGAGGTCTCTCCCACAGCCTCGGGGCTTTAAGTTATTAATGAAATAAATAGGGGGGAGTGGCCGCCCTGCTGCCTCAGGGACCACTTCCTCCCTGGGGCTATAATTGTCAGAGGTGGGGGCTGCTTAAGCTCCCTCGTGGAGCCATTGATGGCCCTGGAGACCAGCATCCCCAAGGCTGGCTCCTGCTATGTCCCGGGGTGCTCACCCCCGGGGCATAGCTGTTTGCTGTGGCTTGGCTGCAGCTTTGAAGCTGCAGCCAAGTCACAGCAAACACTGCAGTTTCTGCCAGCGAGACCTGTCATACAGCTTTGCTTAAAGCAGCTCCTTTCTTGCTAAAGCAATGGGACCACAGGGCAGGCCTTGAGTCTTCCCCCACGGTCCCAGAAAGCCCGTAAAGAACGCATTATAAAATATAGGAAAAAACATGTAGGGACCATGGAGGAGGTCTTGAGGGCTCCCCCGCGGTCCAAGATAGCCCATAAAGGGCTAAAAGTAAACATTTATAAACAAAAAGGATAGCTCAACGCGAAGGTCACAGACATTTGCATTGAGGGTTTGAGTCCAGCTGGACTCACTTCCCTCCTTTTTTAAAGTAGAAATGTGCAATGCATATTTGAAAGGTGACCTTATACTTTTTAAATGGCAAATACATTTTTGTTTTCAAATTGTGTAGAAATGTCTCATTCGAAGTATATCATACATCAAAGCCTAAAAATGTCTCTATCGCTCTCCCTCTCTTTCTCTCTCTCTTTCAACCTCTTTCTCCCACCCTACACACGCAATCAGACACTTAGGCACCCACTTACATGCAGACAGACACTCTCACCGCTACTCTCACCGCCTGATACACCCTCTCACACCTATTCTGGCACCCAGAGAGGACTCAGCCAACACCTCCTGTGCATGGGCAAAGGGCTGTGTGCTGCGTAGGATTGGGTGTTTAGTGGGGTTTGCCACAGGGTCTGGCTGCAGGCCAGGTCTTGCGTGGTACCTCCAATGCTCATAGGCAAAGGTTTTGTATTGTTTAAGGTTGGGTGCTTATAGAGGGTTGGTCTCAGGGCCTGGCCACAGACCAAGCCCGAAGGCCAACTGCTGCTATGCACGGCCAAAGGCCGTGTGTGGCACAGGTTGGATTAACGTATAGTAATGAAAAAAACATGGAAATTCACTGAAAGATACAAAGGTTATAGGGACGTTATAGTTAGGGACACATTTTAAATATACAAAGCCATAGAAATTCACCAGTTATAGTTAGAGTTAGCTCAAGTAACTATAACTTGGGCCCTAAGATAACAATAACTTGTGCCCTCTCCATGCACTGCTAATTACCTTGCCAATTATGGCACTCATGACATTTTTTAGAACATCATTGATAATATGAACACAATAGGTACAGTAACATTTTTTATGAAAAAACTGTGCATGGCAAGGGTGCGAATTATAGTTACCATAGGGCGGAAGTCACTGGTGTTAAATGCAACACCTAGACCAGCCATGCAACAATTTCCTTTACTTGGAAATTGGAAACAGGATGTAAAAGGCAGGAAGTCAATCCTTTCATAGCCCCACCAGATGATCCTTGTCCTCCCTACATCTTGGCGTCAAATTGGAAAGCCATTTATTTTTCTCTTTATTCTCTCCTTAATGCTTCCCTACTCCAGGCGACTGTGCCAAGCTGTTGGAAAAATGCTAGACTTTTTCCGCTTCTGAAAAAGCCCACATCTGGCATTTCCGTTGGAGAAATTGATTAACATCCAGCAGTTCAAGTATGTGGACACCAACCAACTGTTGCATGCACCCCTGTCGGGCATTCATCCTGGGTTCAGAATGGAAACAGCACTTGCTGAAGTTGCTGATAGCATCAGGCTAGTAGTGGACCAGGGGAAGCAGCCAGCCTTTTTACTCCTAGATCTCTCAGCTGCATTTGATACGGTCCCCCATTATATCTTGCTTCAGGGACTGAGTAACAACGGGATTGGGGGGTCTTGTCAGAGTCACCAGATCCTGGGGGTCTGTGCACGTTCCCAACACGTCCACCACAAGACAGCTCCAATGCTCTGATTAGAATGTCACAGATTCCCAAGTGGGGAAATGTTAGGGTTTGTACACAGCAAAGAGCATGTCCCCTCTCACTGCACTAGTGGGTTCTGTAATAGCTCCCTTCTAAACTTGCTATTCAAAGCCTTTCTTGTTATCTCACCTTCCCCCCCCCCAGGCTTCTGTGTATGTTGTTTAATGTGCTGTTTTGTTTACACATTGGGCCTTGCTTTTACCAAGGCTTCTTTAAAACACTCCTCCCTAGGCCATGTGTTAATCCAACTCATTTGCATAATAACTGAAACTCTGCACACCTTTCAAGAACATGTGCAGCATGTGAGGACCACACCCAGCTCTTCAAACCACACCCAGCTCTGCACACCTTCCAAGAACATGTGCAGCATGTGAGGACCACACCCAGCCCTTCAAACCACACCCAGCTCTTCGAACCACACCCAGCCCTGTCTATAAAAGGCATCCCCCGAGCCTCACCCAGTGCTTGTGCTCGTCTACCTCCCGCTTACCTGAGAACAGATCCCTCGGCGCTGGCACTCCTGCTCTTTACAGACTTTTCTTTGACTTCAATTGGCGCAGCTGCTGGCTCTTCCTTCTTCCGGTTTCCGGTTCCTCCTTGCCTCAGCCTCTCTCCTACGAGTAACCTGCAAAAGAGAAAGAAGACAAGGTTAGACTGATCAGTATCTCTTGCCAGCAACAAGTAAGTGCAAAACTTTTTATTACCTGAGGGAGCTTTGACGGCAATTTCTGGATTCGTGTATAGACAGTTTGAGGCGAAGTGCCTTCCACGAGCATTGTGATTAAGGCTCTTTGTTGCAGGATTATTTTGCAGGACTTTGTGAAGCGGACATTGTTTTTTTTCATGGAACTTTTGGGAATCGAACAGTGGAAACCATTGACAGCAAGGAAAACAGTAAATCAAGGACTTGCACAAATTACATGCTGTATTTTGATGTAAAAGTACAGTATTTGTTTTATAAAAGATTCTGGAAATATGTGAAAAGTGAGTCTGCTTTTGGGAATTTAGGCTTTAGTTATATTATGATGAATGTTTGATATTGGTAATTCTGATAACGGTATTTGTTTAATTTTTTAGAAACTTAACAGTAATAGAAAACACATCCCAGAGCAGTAACACATTCCAAACCAGGATCCAAGAGGTACTTTTAGAAGAGAATTTCCAATAAATAAAGGGATAGTCAGGAACCCATTTAGGAATAGGTTGCACTTATCTGTTCTTTGTTTATGTTTCATTAGGCACCAGTTTCTACAGAAGTCAGAAAGGGCCGCAGATTTGTGCAGCACTTCAACAGTGGAAACGCAAGAACGGTGTTGTCTCTCCTTTTTTTATTTTATCCACTTCCCCCCTTCCCTTGAGCTTCTGTTCTTAGTGCACTGTTTTAAAAACTAGTGTGCTGGAACAAGCAGTTTCAGGGTGGGGTCGGATTGTCTTCAACCTCCATCAGAACTGAACAAGAACTCAGGTGAGCTGGGCTTTGACAGGAAAAGGGGATTAGGTAGGGAACAGCTGGGAAGGAGACGTGTAGGAAGCAAAAAGATTAGAACACACAATATCAAGATTATATCATACTAATCATTACTAGGCTATGACTCTAAGCATTGTCATACTGGAAACATGGATAACTTAAAGATGGACTAAAATAACAAGGCCTCAAAAATGTTTGAATACCTGTGAGGGAATCAAGAAAGATTAATACAAATCTCTAATGAACCACTCAATGAAATGTTCCACATGGATTAGAAACATCAGAATTTTCTAGAATTACGCTTTCAAATTCAAGCATAGACTTTGGCATGAGGACAAGGAAATAATCTGAATGATTTCTATAACACCATATGAATTATACTTGAGAGACTTGTTATGGACATACAATATAACATCTAGAATTTTAAAACACATTAGTTTTCTTAAAATGCAGGAACATGAATTGCACACATTACAGATTTCCACAAAGGTTTGTAACTGCCATGAAAGGATTGTGCACAAGGAGTAACATGAATTAGACACGAGAAATGAATCGCGCGTCTTGCCGATTCAAAGACCACCAAGTAAATGCCAGGAAGTGGTAGCACACAGTGAACTTCGCGATTTTAGCACAAGAAATGAATCGCGCGTTCTGCCTGATTCAAATGTCACCACGGAAATGCCATGAAATGGTAACACACAATGAATATCATAAATTAAACACAAGAAATGGATTGTGCGTCTTGCCGATTCGAAGGCCACCATGTGAATGCCAAGAAATGGTAGTGCACACCGAATATCATGAACTAAGCACAAGAAATGAATAGCGCGTCTTGTCGATTCGTAGGCCACCATGTGAATGCCAAGAAATGGTAGCGCACACTGAATATCATGAACTAAGCACAAGAAGTGAATTGCCTGTCTTGCCGATTCGAAGGCCACCATGTAAATGCTAAAAAATGGTAGCGCACACTGAATATCATGAATTTAGAACAAGAAATGAATCGCGCTTCTTGCCGATTCGAAGGCCTCCATGTGAATGGCAAGAAATGGTAGCGCACACTGAATATCATGAATTAAGCACAAGAAATGAATCGCACGTCTTGCCGATTCGAATACCACCATATGAATGCCAAGAAATGGTAGCGTACAATGAATAACATGAATTAGACATTAGAAATGAATTGCGCGTATTGCCGATTCAAAGACCACCAAGTAAATGGCAGGAAGTGGTAGCACACAATGAAATTTGCGATTTTAACACAAGAAATGAATCGCGCGTTCTGCCTGATTCAAATGTCACCACAGAAATGCCATGAAATGGTAACACACAATGAATATCATGAATTAAACACAAGAAATGAATTGCGCGTCTTGCCGATTCGAAGACCACTGTGTGAATGCCAAGAAATGGTAGTGCACACCGAATATCATGAACTAAGCACAAGAAATTAATTGCGCATCTTGCCGATTCGAAGGCCACCATGTGAATGCCAAGAAATGGTAGCGCATACTGAATATCATGAACCAAGCACAAGAAATGAATTGCCTGTCTTGCCGATTCGAAGGCCACCATGTGAGTGCCAAGAAATGGTAGACCACACTGAATATCATGAACTTAGTACAAGAAATGAACCGCGCGTCTTGCCGATTCGAAGGCCACCATGTGAATGGCAAGAAATGGTAGCGCACACTGAATATCATGAATTAAGCACAAGAAATGAATCGCGCGTCTTGCCAATTCGAAAGCCACCATGTGAATGCCAAGAAATGGTAGCGCACACTGAATATCATGAATTAAGCACAAGAAATGAATCGCTCGTCTTGCCGTTTTGAATACCACCATATGAATGCCAAGAAATGGTAGCGTACAATGAATAATATGAATTAAGCATGTGAAATGAATTGCGCGTCTTGCCGATTCAAATGCTACCTTGTAAATACCATAAAATGGTAGCGCACAATGAATATCAAGATTTGTACTCGAGAAAAGAATTGCGCGTCTTGCCGATTCGAATGCCAGCATGTAAAATACCTTTAAACATCAAACGCACATTCACCCGCACGAGAACAAAATAGTTTTATCATGCTAATTAGGCCCAAGAACTCGAAATCCTTCGAGAACAGAATCGGGGGCCCAGCCCGACCTCCGTCTTATCGCCCTGATCAAGAATCACCTAGCAAAGTGAAAGGGCGAGGCCTGGAAGATCAAAGTAGGCCTCCGGAACAGGAGCTCAGGAAGTTGCTGCTGCTCTGCACCGGGACCTCTGAATAGTGAGCACGTGGAGCTGGGCTGGCTCCCTTATATAGAGTCTTGGCCCAGCCCACAAACCACACCCAGGCATGCCGCAGGGAAAGCTTCTAGAAGGCCCTGGAAACGGACCACACCCTGACACACTCTGAAAGCCTGCAGCAGTACATTGCAAATGAACAGGATTTATATGCACCTTGAACATAAGTCTTCAGGATTAAACTCTGCAATGCAAAAGGTTAAACAACAGCATATCAGCACAATGCATGAATTACGTTATCTTGAGAGTGCTGGGTTTTTGCATTCTAGTCGCCCGTAGAGCACGCACTGCCCTGATGTTGACAGGACTTCTCTGGTATGGTTCAAATCAATTCTATATAGTAGAAGCAGTCAATCTGGATGCTACTCTTTGCCTTCTCCTGCTTTAGGGACTGAGTAACAACGGGATTGGGGGGACCGCTCTGGCATTCTTCAAATCATTTCTATATTATAGAAGCAGTCAGTCTGGATGCCACCCTTTGCCTTGGACCAAAACACTCTTAGATTTGGGCCTTGCAGGTCTCTGCTTTGAGCTCAACATTATTTACCATTTACATGACCCCTTTGGCAGCATTAGTGGAGTAATTCGGGGATTATGTGGTATCATATGCCGACGACACACAAAGCATTCTCACTTGGGATAGAAACTCTCCCACTGCCCAGGGATGTTGTGTGGCCTATCCGTAGAATTTGAGTGGATGGCCCAAAGCAATCTTCAATATAACATAAGCAAGACTGAAGTCTTAGGCTCTCATTACGAGTCTGGCAGTCCCACCGCAAACAGGCTGGAGGTATGGCTACCAAATTATGACAGTGGTGTCCCTGTGGTTTCTCCTCCTCCAGGTCAGCACTGCTTGCAGTGCCACCCTAGGGATTATGAGTCCCCATCTACCAGCAATGAAAAGGCTGGCAGAGTTGGGGACTCGAGGGGCACCTGGGGGTCCCTGCACAGCCCATGCACTTGGCAGGGGACCCCATGCAAAGCCCCTTCGCGCATTCCACTGCCTGAATTATGGGCAGTGGAATGCATGACAGGTGCTACTGCACCTGCCGCACCACCACATTAACGCCGGCTCCTTCAGGAGAAGTCCTATTAGGGCCGGCTGGGTTCAGGCCACACAGGCGGTCTAAAGGTGGGAAGACTTAGGGGCATATTAATACTTGTTTTGCCCTGAATTTGCAACTTTTTTTAATGCAAATTGGGTGCAAAACAAACTCCATATTTATGCTTTGATGCTACACCCATCTAGCACCAAATTTATGGAGTTAAAGTAATGTTTTGGACGTGGAACCGACTTTGCGTCAACGAGATGCAAAGTAGGTGTTCCTGTGCAAAAAATGACTCTATGGCTTTAGCACCATATTTATCCCCTGTGCTAAAATCACGCACACTGGGGGCAGGAGGGGTCAAATAATGGTGCAAAGCTTGCTTTGCAACATTATTTAACGCTTTGGTCAGGGCAAGCATTAGGGGACCTGTGGCCCTATTTCTATGGTGGAACACCACGGAATAAGCCCACAGGTGCCCTCCCCAGGCCCTAGGAACACCCCTACCCACACCAGAGGGACAGCGGAAGATGGGGGACCCCATCCGAGGCAAGTATAGGTAAGTACAGATAAGTATTTATTTTTATTTTTAAAGTGCCATTGGGGGCCCTGAAGTAGGCCCCCCTACATGGCACTTTGTGCAATGTCTATGCCAAGGGGACTTTGGTCCCCTGTGCTGGCCATTGGGGTGGTGGGCATGACTCCTGTCTTTTTAGGTGCAAAACCCCCCTCTTCCATACCGCTAGCCCCACCAGGCTAACGTCATTATGTTTTACGCTAGCCTACCCTTTGCACCGGCTTTCACCATTCCATAAATATGGTGCCCGGCTGGTGCTCAGAAATGGTGTAAGCCAGTGCAAAACTTTTTGGTGCAAAACTGCATTGGTGCAGTTTTGCACCAAAAAGTATAAATCAGGACCTAAGTCTTTGACTCTCCTATTCCCACTTATAGTGGTGATTTTTGGTCCTGCTTTGCCTGCCCCTTTCCTGGCTACTGTGGTTTGTAACTTTGATAATCAGCTCTGGTTTAGATCCCAGGTAGACAGCATGGTAGGAGTTTGTTATGGTCTGTTAAGAATTCCCAAAAATATTTTGGTTTGCCTCCCGCACGGTGCCGAAAAACAGTCATCCATGCGGCTATAATCTTGATGCTTGACCATGCAAATGCAACATTTTGGTGCCTGCCTCTGTATCAACTTAACATACTTCAGCTGGTACAGAATGCTGCCGCTCCCCTACTGTTAAATCTTCAAAAACATGAGCATATTCAAGTACATATCAGGAATTTGCACTGGTTGCCAATCCATTGAGGAGTCCATTTTAAAGGTCTGGTGTTGACTCAAGGAGCCTTTTATAAAACGGGACCCAGCTATGTGGTCAATAGATTAAGCCACTGCACCCCCTCTAGAGTTTTGTGCTCCTCAGATGCACTTTTGGCCGCACTGCCCAAAACCAAGGGGAAGGAAAGTTCCTCTTTCTCTGCGTTGGCCCCTATGAGTAGGAATGCTCTTCCCTGACACTTACATGCCATTAAAAATGAGGGTGCCTTCAAACAGAGCCTAAAAATAGGTATTCTAAGATTTCTATTTTTCTCACCATGGACTTGAACTTTAGTAGGAAGACACTCTGACAAATAGCCTAGCTCTCTATAAAAAAACAAAATAATAAAAAAAGGAAAAAGATGTCTGGCTCTACATCAGGTCATGCATCAATAATAGTTTGCCTATTTAATTTGATCTCATGTAATATTCCCTTTCATCCATGGTGTCAAGGTTCTGAAATGTCAACTTTTAAACTGCACGGCACATAAAGCTTGGTTTCAGCATGGTTTGTGAAAAGCATATTTTATTGGTCACAAACTAGTTACCTAAAAATGTATGACACAATAACATTCAGATGTTACTGTTTCTTTTTTTTTCTTTTTTTCTGACACGTGAAAGACATTACCAAGTTGGTATCTCTTATTTGTTTCAGTTCCATATTGATTGACAGATTTCAAACATGATGGTGTACAACAGTCATAGAAAAGGAATTAGCACAATGAATACGACAGTCATTTTTTAACAAAAAGATGAATGAAATAGATGGGCAAGCAGAATGTAAAAAAAACAGGAAAAAATCCATTATGGTGGATGAAACTGTATATTGTCCAATGTCCAACAAATATCTCTCCTCGGAAAAGATCCATGTAGTAGTCCACAGAGTGAATGATAGACACACACTTTAGGAAATTAGTTTTTTTTGTATTTTGGAGATGGTGGAGGAGGTCTTGCCATCCTTTCTTGGTTGCCTGGATGAGTGTTCCCTCCTTGGGGGGGGTGAACAGGTGCAGACACTGGGGTCGGTGAATCACTTCCTCCTGTGGCAGGACCTCCATTTGTGTGGCTGCAGAAGTTATATTGTAGCCTGATGTAGATGGCACAGGAAAAGACTTGGACACGTGATGGTAAATGTCGAACATCTACCCAGTCAAGGAGCACACACTTGAGTTTTGATTTTGTAGAATGTTCGCCCTCTGCACCTGCTTAAGTTCCCTGATCTCTGTTAGTACCTGGCCCATCATGTCTTGGGACCATTAATTTGCTCCCAAGACTCAGTCTATGGCAGTCTGGATGGCAGTGATTCCAGTGGCCTCACTTTCCTGGTTCACTGCCCCCCCACCCCCTCGACGCCTTCCCTACTACCCTATCCTCTTGAGGCAGTGTGACTCATCCTACTGGGTACTGGCACAATTGGAGATGGTGGTGGTTGCTCAACAGTAGCCATGACTGGAAGGTACAAGATGGGAGCTGAGATCCCTCTGGACACAGGAAGAAGAGATATCCATGTGCCTAGTTTTTATAGCAGCTGTGGTAGGAAGTATATGTGTGGGCCGAGTGAGACTCACCGGGGGTCTCTGCTCAGAAAGACCAGATGGATCAGGCATCACCTCATCATCCAGAGTTACAGGAGTGGTGTCCTCACTGAAGGCTTGATCCTGGCCCGGACTGGAGGTGTCTTCAGTTGCAGATAATGGACCTCTGGCCCTGCATGTGTGCCCTTATATAAATTCCAAAATAAAAAGACACTAAGGCCCATATTTATACTTTTTAACCACCGCATTTGCGTCGTTTTTTGACGCAAAATCGGAGCAAACTTTCAAAATACAATTGCATTTTGAAAGTTTGCGCCGATTTTGCGTCAAAAAAACGACGCAAATGCAGCGCTAAAAAAGTATAAATATGGGCCTAAAGGTCAAAACTTTATTCAGCTCCAGATGATGCAAACTACAGAAAAGAAAAATAATGATTAATGGGATGTTAAACAGAGGCACACTTCAGTAAAATTGCTGGAGGCATGTCCTGCCTGAAATGTAAAATTTAAATTAGGCAGTGTGCATTCCATATACCAGACATTAATCTCAACACAATGGAAAGGAAATTTGAGGGCTGTGCCATTGCAAAGCCTAGCAGCCTCAAAAACAAACTATGCTACAACTTTTTGTATTTAATGGTATTGGTCATCATATGAATACTATGGTATTGGTCATCATATGAACACTGCAAAGTAATGTGTGCATCAATACTTTTTATAATCAGAATGACAGAACATGGTTGGAAAACTTGGCATCCACACACTATGAAATCTGTAAATCAGCAGATTAATTCAATGTAGTGACAAGAAGGTGTCAACATACTGAATCAACACAGCAGATGAAATTTCAAATTATAATATGAAATGGTGAATGTCAACTAGCTAAGGTTTCGACTTGTGGTCATATGTGGACGGAAAGGGAGGTTGAGCTACATCAGACTATATTATTGTTCTGCAGAAACACAAGCAGGGCATCATGTTATTTGTAGTTATTTGTAAACACTATTGCAAATACTTGTGAAAGCAGTGGTCAACACATGCCTATATAAATGAATACAGTGAAAATTAAACACACATTTCCATTATGTATACAGTGATTAGGTTAAGATACCACTTAAAACCACTGTACTTTCATGATCACATGGATGGAGTTTGGAACCTGTTTTCTGAAGTAATACAACTTACATTGAGATACAGCAAATGACAAGCATACGCAAGGGATGGATCATAGAGTACATCACACAATCTGACAATACATATTGGTCATTGTTAAATAGTTTGTAACAACCATGACAGCTTAGTTAAGGGGAGGACTCCATTTGTGATTAGTGGGACAAACATAGGTGTAACTTATATGTCTCTACTCCACCTGGCATTCCTGTGAAGCTTTCAGGATGTAGGATCTGCAAGACTGTCTTCTTCCAGTGGAAGAGTTGTAATGGGGGGCTGGGAGAACCAACACTAGTCCTCCGGGCCTCCAGGTGATGCTTGGAGGCCAGGGAATGGACTTTCCTCTGCATGTCGTTCCACCTTGACTTAATTTCCTCCTGTGTGTACACATTGTTAGCTACAGCATTCACTCTGGTGAGTATTGTGTCCCACATTTGCATTTTCTCAGACATTGTAGTATTTTGTAGCTGTGTTCTATACAATTGTGGCTAAACTCTAATAATTTAATTCACCATGACTGACACCAATTCTCCCTCTGTGAAACATGGATTTCTCCTCCCTGCCATAGTGAATAAGTGAAAAATAAGCTACTTCCCACAAAGTGTAAGGAAAATAAAAACAAAATAATAATAATAGTAACAAAAAGAACATAGAAATATGAAAACAGAGGAAAATAGCTCCTGTGTGGCAATTTCTGCTGGAAAATGGTGTTCTGCAGTGGATTGGCAAAGGATCATGGTTTGAAATGGAATGTTTTATAGTGTCTTTTGCAGGTGTTCGTAATTTTTCAATATACATCAGGTGTGGGCTGCTAACATCCAACCAATAGCCACAGCAATGAGAAAATGCTTAACAGGTTCCGCAATGGACTCCTGCTATTATGGGCTGCCTGACCGTATTATCTATATATGGTTGGCATAATCCCATGGTCATGATGGCGATTAAGTGCTAATCAACAGCATTATAGTCTGCCACATCTGCTGCAGGATACAGCTGGGGCGACCTAGTGCTCTGTCAGCGGCTGCACAGCCAGAGATCTAAATACTGTGGGTGAAACTTGGGACCGCCACAGTGGCAGATTGGGTGTAACACTGTTGAGATGTAAGTCATGCACTTTTATTGTTTTATTGTACAGCCCTGCACCCCGCCTAATGATGCCATGGGAGTGCTGTACTTATCGTACAGTGCCCCATGATGCACAGTGACCACAAATGGATCACAAATTCTGCTGCAGTTGTGGCGCTAAACCTTAGCTTTACTGAACTAGCTTCAAAAAGGTTTATGCTAGTCCATCAAGGATATGGGAGCCCCACTGAAAACAGCACAGAATCACCTTAACGCCTGCACTAAGCAGGCGTTAAAAATATGATGCTGTGATGGCGCAGAATGGAGCAGTAAAATCTTGTAGATTTCAACATTTCTTTGAGCTTTTTGCGTGGCACGGCTACTGTGCATACATTATACCTGGTGCAGATATAATGTGGTGCAAGGCTTAACAAACTGGTGCAAGGGCGCAAATGTTTCAGTTTGTAAATGCAGCGCTGTGTTGGGGACTGTTTGCTCTGCCGTAGCGTAAAAAAAATGAAGCTATGGGGGTTGCAAAATCATTGTAAATCTTTACAAATTCATATCTCCAGCTCCCTACATTGAATTTTTGTCATTTGGTGTAACTTTAAGCTATAACTCGTGCCCTAAGGTTATTATAACTCGCGTGCTTACCATGCCCAGTTTCTTCATCAAAGGTTTTACTGCAAATATTACACTGATATTATCAATGATGTTAGCAAAGAGGTCCTGAGTGCCTTAATTTCAGGGATAATTAGCAGTGCATGGGGAGGGCGAAAGTTTTAGTTACCTTATGGCACAAGTTATAGTTACTTGAGATAACTCTAACTATATCAAATTGATTTCTATGGTTTTGTATGTTTTAAATATGAACCTAACTATAACGTCCCTGAAACTTTTCTTTTTTAAGTGAATTTATATGTTTTTTTAATTCTATATCCAATTAAAATGTCCCTCTAACCTTTGTTGTTTTCAGTGAATTTCTTAGTTTTTTTTAATGTAATGTAAAGTAACTTTCATTATTACACATTAATGCAACTACCGCTAGGATGCCCAAAAGCCGTGCACAGCTGCGGCTGACTGCAGGATCGAGCCCACTGCCAGGCCCTGTGGCCAACCCCCTATAACCACCCAACCTTGCTCTGCGCAAGACCTTCAGCCATGTGCAGTGGGGCTGACCTGCGGCCAGACCCTGCTGCCATCCCCCCTAGCTACACAACTCAGAGAGAGAAAGAGAGAGAGAGAAAGTGAGAGATTGAGAGAGAGAGACAGCGATTTATATAAATAATTCACAGAGAGAAATTGAAAGAGAAAGAGAGACAGGAAGATATATACTTGGTTAGGCTTTGATGAATAATATACTTAGAATGTGACATTTCCAGACAAATTGAAAAGAAAAATGTTTTTGTCAATTAAAAAGAGTGTGATTACCTTTCAGTATGTAATTTAAATGTTTACAGTTGAAAAGAAACTAAGGCATGAAATGGCCACAGACTCACATAGACTAGAACCCTTAACATTCAATGTACATGTCTGAGACCTCAACCACAGAGGTGACGCCTGTGCTGTGTCCAGACTTAGCTATGACATTCATCCCACAGATTCTAAGGGGAAAAATACTTCAATGTTCCCTCACTAGAAATGTTTAACAGTCAAAATACTAGAAAACAAACAGACACACTGTCATGAGATACTAGGATTTGAACCTTCAACCTACTGACAATCCAAGGCCTTTGTCATTAGTCCAGAAGTGACCCTTGTCTGCTGTCCATTAAAAAGTATGCATAACATTTGCGCCAAACATCTTGTTAATGTCACGCTTTGAAGTCATTGCATGGAGTGATCATTGCAATAACAATATCTCTCTCTCCATCCCATTATGGGAGAGAGAGAGTGACAGGACTGTGGGGGGAAGCTTTCAGGGCCCTGTGGTCCTAGCCAGCTCCCCACATCCTGTGGAAGCCGACATTGCTCCCACAAGCAGAGAGATGCTTTTTCTAGCAGCTCCCTGCTTGTGGGACCAATGTTTTTCTGAAACATGAAAATGTTTGGCAGCTCCCACTTGCAGAAAGAAGAGTGGTTGCTCTTACTTGGCGGGAGGTGTTGAAGCCATTCACAGTTTTTTCATCAATTTATTTTACTGCAAATATGACATTGATATTATTATTGATATTATCAATGATGTTATCAAGGAGGTCCTGAGTGCTGTAATTTGAGGGGTAATTAGAGGTGCATGTCGAGGCATGGCCTGAATAATAGTTACTTGAGATAACTCAGACTAT
Organism: Pleurodeles waltl; assembly: GCF_031143425.1. Taxonomy (NCBI): domain Eukaryota; kingdom Metazoa; phylum Chordata; class Amphibia; order Caudata; family Salamandridae; genus Pleurodeles; species Pleurodeles waltl. The sequence goes on from NC_090437.1 coordinate 1,076,579,934, forward strand.
AAGAGGTATATTTCTATGATTTTGTACATTTAAAGTGTGAGCCTAACTATAACCTCCCTTTAGCCTTTGTTATTAGGTGAATTTCATTGTTTTTTTAAATTCTATTTCCTAACTATAATGTCCTCATAACCTTTGATTTTTTCAGTGAATTTCTATTTTTTTTTAACGTACAGTAATTTCTATTACTATAAGTTAATCCAACCACCGCTGAACACCACCTTTGGCCCTACACAGCGGTGGTTCACTGCAGGGCCTGGCCGCCGCCAGACCCTGAGGCCAACCCCCTATAAGCACCCAATCTTGTGCTGTGCATGGCCTTCTGCCATGCATAGTGGGGAATGCCTGCAAGACCTTGCCTGTGCCCAGAGTCTGTGGCAAACCCCTCATAACCATTCAGCCCCATGCTGCATGCGGCCCTTTGACCATGCGCAGCAGGAGTTGACCGCAGTCTGTCTTTATGGGTGTGAAAATAGGTGTGAGAAGGAGTATCAGGGGGTGAGAGTGGTTGTGAGAATGTCTGTCTGGGTGTTAGAGTGGATGCATCAGTGTCTTAGTGGGTGTATCAGTGTCTGGGTGGGACTGTGATTGGCTGTGTGAGGGCTTCAGTAGGTCTATGAGTGGGTGTATGATGGTCTGAGTGGGTCTGTGAGTAGGTGTGTGAGTGTATGAGTGGGTCTGCGAGTTGAGTGCTTGAGGGTTTGAGTGGGTCTGTAAGTTGCTGCACGAGGGTCTGAGTTGGTCTGTGAGTAGGTGTATGAGTGTCTGAGTGGGTCTGTAAGTGGATGCGTAAGGGTCCGAGTGTGAGTATGAGTGGGAGAATAAGACTGAAAAAAGAAACTGAGAGAGAGAGAGAGAAAAACTTTTTTAGGCTTTGATGAAAAATATATACTTAGAACGAGATATTTCTGGACAAATTTAAAAGAAAAATGTATTAAAAAGATTGAGATCACCTTTCAGTATGAACCTTGAACTTCTGAAGTTTAAAAGAAATTAAAGGAGGAAAATCACCAAGGACACACCTGGAATAAAACCCTCAACTTTCAGTGCAAGGGTGTGTGACCTTAACCTTCATGCCATAGGTGACTCCTTACTGTGATGCTCTCTCTCTCCCTCTGTCGCGTAGGCTCTCATTATCCCAATGAGACTACTGGCACAAAAATCCTAAATTTAAAAATATGCATGCGGCTAAGAGCCATATTCATATAATAGTGTCAATTTAGACCAAATCCAATTCAAACGGTGGTCATTGAAAGCAGGAGGTTCTCCTCTTCGGCAGATGACAAGACCGGAAAATCCACGCAAAAGACTATTTAGCCGCAGCGCGCATGTCTGGGAATGAGCCCTCATCGGGAACATCAACAGATCAGCATCAACCACTGGGGGGCGTTGCCGTGAGAGACAGACGACTAGTGCATGTTCAGACGAGCACCAACTGCACCGAAACACGGTCTGCACACAATCCAAAACCGGTCTGAATGACCGAGACCAGTCACACTCCAAATGTTCCAGGAGTGTTGCTCCGAAGTGCTGCATCATGCGTTCACGACACAGCTTCACTGTTGGGAGCACCCACATTTGTTCTTGTTGCGGCGGGACAGCCATTGCGAAAAAACAACAGCAATAGCAAAACGCCGGCTAATAAAGCCAAAGTGATCGGAAAACCCCCCAAAATGCTTCCGAAAATCGAATGAATAGCCGAAGGTATCAAACCGAATATGGAAGAGAAGGTGTGAACAAAACCAGCACCCACGGCTTTAAACTTTAAAGAAATGTGCCAATCCAGCTGTGCTGGACGCATTAAATATACGTCCCACGAGTTCACCAAAGTGACTCGGAAAGTTGGTATTCAACAGGGACTGTATTTCCGCTGATGACCATGCCACCTGAAGTGCGTAGATCTCGCACGCAGATGTAAGGGCCACATGCTTTTGAAACAATAAAGCCTTTAGTCTACTTAACTTGTCGAAATTCACCTTGGAAGTAGCAATGTGAGGCCAGATATCCGCTACCTCCCTTAATTTAGTGGGGGGAAACAACACATTCCCGCAGCAAGTAACGACCTTGGTGACCGAAACAACATAAACTATTCCGGCCCGCATGCCACAACAGTCTTCACTATGGAGGAGGACGTAGCTGCCGTTTGAAAGCACCTGGAATGTGCGTTTAATCAAGGGGACCGGAACTCCCTTCAGATAGCAAGCCAAATTCGCAACCGAGGCATTACATGCCCCATTCAAGGACAGCTGCTTACAAATCATCGAATGGCTGACTGAAGTCTCGCATTCACTACCGCTAAGAAAAACCTCTCTCATGCCATTAAGACATTTGTACAAGAAGGGAAGTTCCCACACCTCATGTATATAACTGTCTACCAGCTTTTCATATCTGCCTACCGTAACATGTTTTAAACAAGAAGTGAATTGTAGTGTAGAAATAGGCAGATTAATAACCCCGTGTATCAACCACTCAGCTGAGGGACTCTCGGCCATGGTAAAAGGCAATCTTTCCAATTTTTCAATGTTTAACATGACATAAGTCGCCTCCTTCTTAGCTATCAGTTGTTGTTGACGTGTCAAATTAAAGGAAAAAAATATCTCCCTGGCTCTGATGTGCTGCCACGGAATGCGACCCGCCTTCAGTGTCTGAAGTGTCCAACCCAACTGCCCAATGGACCTTGTTTGACTTTGTCCATGGTATAATGAAGACATGTCAGATCGTATAATGTCTATAGCAGAAACTATGTTGTCAATGGTATATATTCGGTCGGACAGGGTGTGAATTCCATTATCTACAACAGCTAATGCTTTTTCTAAATTTTCCTGATCTATCTGCCTTAATCGGGCTGCAGCCTCTTGTTGGGAACGTTTCCATATTTCATTGTACACTTCTTACAAAAAACATTTCCTACGTGGTGTCTTCGGGCCTGACAAAAAGTCTTGCAAGTCAGCGTTATTAGACAGGAGAGTGAGATGTGTCTTAACTGCATCTAGTATGTTCAGGTGATATGTAGCGAGGGTCTGCCCTACTCGTCCTGAAACCCCCCGAGGAGGTGACAAAACGTTGATGACACCCGTTGGTGTCTTTGGGCCACAATAACCACCCGCCCGGACGTCACAATGAAGTGTTAAATGTACCATTCTGGACCCAGTCTGTAAGTTCACTAAAGGTGGCATTGATATATTTCTGCCAATCCTTCATTTTGGTAGGGACAGGTATACCAGGCATATTCAATTCTCTAATCATTGCTAAGCCCAAACAGGTAGTCTGTTGCACATTTTCATTTAAAAAAATCATCTGGACAGGAATGAGACATGCTCTAAACAATGTTTCTCTACCCTGTGTCTGCCAATGTTTTGTTCCCCAAACACTTTTCAAATCAACATTTTTTTACCAATATTCATAGCCTTCAATTGACAGTCGGGAAACAAAAGAATCTGAGTATATGAATTTCGTATTAGTCAACAACATTTGCTTATCTTTATACGGAGTTAACTTAAAATAATATGACTTAGCATTCATTTGATGATGCCAAGAAAAATACGCAAATTTGTCATAATATGTTTTAGAACTCCCTTGCGGGGGAGTTGGGCAATGCTCCTATTGCGTGTAGTCAAATGTTGTCTTTGGACTACTGGCTTTATGTATAAAGTGGTGCCCATAATAATTATAACAAAACATGTCACCATAATTATCTTTAAACTGGTAAACATCTTCATTCTCATCGACAGTATAATATTGTAACTCAGTCATCATGGAATCAACTGTCTTCACGTCCCAATCATCAGATACAATGCCTGGTATTACAATATCATTCATTGATAACTTTAGAACGTACGGTATTTGAATTATCTCAGTGGGACCGTATATATCAAACATCACTTTATCCCACACAATCCCATCCGGAATTGGCACTGCAGAAATGTTCACAAAGGACAAGTCTCTTCGAACCTTATGTGATGAAAAATGCGGCTTCAACACCTCCTCCACCTGTTCCACTGCTGATCTCTCAGGAAGAAAATGACCATGTATCAACAGAAAAAAGGTAACGACAAACCCTATCCACAGAAGAAATGGTATCATAGTCAGTAAGACCCACAGATAGTTACAAGGAAAAACAAAATACGTATCTTTAAGCCAATAAATCAGCTTACGTGGACCTGGGTCAGCTCCCCAAGCTCGGAGAGGCAACAGTGTTGGTGTAAATGACTTGGAGCGGAACATCTTCCCCAGTAGTGAGAGGGATTCAGGAACTACTGGACGTTCCTCTTGGTCTGCTGTGCAGAATTGGCCACATGTTGTAACTTGACATTGTCGATGGAGACAAGGTGATTTTAACGGCGGTAAAATAACAGTTCTTGTTCCGTGTATCCCCAACACAGGGACTGGTGCTCCATAAGAAGGGCCAAATTCTTTTTTCACTGTGACCTTTTCACGCACAAGATCCCCAACTCTGGGAATCCAACCAGTAGGCATTACTGGCACATCCTTAATTCCTGTGGAGGCAGCACTTTTAGAAGAGTTATCTTCACGGAACTGTTGTAATTCCTGCAAAACAGTGACATGATCATTTATGTCAAAAGGCGTTTCCGCCGCCTCCAGACCACGACCATCTAGATCCGGAACAAACATTTGTGTTCTGAACAGGCACTCATATGAAGTATGACCCCCCAGGGACCTTCTAGGCAAGTTATTCAGTGCTCTCTGTACTCCATACAGGTGGGTTAGCCAACTACGACCCGTACCTAAGACTCTAGCCGTTAAGGATTGCTTTAAATCGCGATTTAAATGCTCCACGACAGAATTTCCCTCAGGATGAAATGGAGACGAAAACTGGAGCTGGACCCCCAGCGAAGCCATGGTGTCCCTGAATGCCCTTGAGGCAAAAGCAGGGCCCTGGTCCGAATGGAACGCCGCAACTGCATATGCATCGACAAAGACACGCAAATCTTTAATAACAGTTCGAGCGTCAGCCGAGCGTTGTGGCCCTACCGACACAAATCTGGAGCAAGAATCTACAGCCACCAAGATATATTTGTATGCACTGTCAGGTGTCAGTGGACCACAATGATCCAAGTACACACATTGTAATGGTCTATTTGATATTAAGAGGGGTGTCTGCGGCGGGCGCTTAGCCGTTGAAACTTTAATTTGTTGACAGATGTCACAACAAAGGACATACTGCTTCGTCTTCTTATAGAGACCAGGCCACCAGTAACGGGCCTGTAATAGTGAAATTGTGGCGGCCACTCCAGCATGTGCAGATGCCACCCCCTCATGCGCTGCATTAATCAATTGAGGTCTTACAATTTTATTGGGGATCTCGCGTATGCCTACGCCTGGGATTTTAACCTCAGCATTCAGCATACCTCCCATTAAGTATTGATATTTATTAGGAAATCCTTTAGGATAAGGCGTGCCATCAACCGTAGCTTTTATGGCAGCCAAAATCTTTGTGTCTGGTTTGGAACTCGAACGAGTAACTGCAGCCACAGTGGCAACTGCCACTGCTGACTTTGCAGCTTCATCCGCCAAAGTATTCCCAGCAACGTGTATTCCAACGCGCTGGTGTCCAAGAGTATGTACAACATGGACTTTAGGAAGAGTCTCCTTCAGGTCTGCTACCTTCCCCCACAGTAGTCTGTGTTTTATGGTGTTGCCCTTTGAATCTCTGAACCCATTTAATCGCCAGTAATGTAGGTATTCATTAAAAGACTGGACACAGTAATATGAATCACAAACAATTAGTGTAAACTGTGTCGGATCCGTACGTTCTAGTGCCATCAATAGAGCTTTCAGCTCAGCCAACGGTGCCGTACAGTCCCCTAATGTTTGTGTATAAGTATGTTGAGTGCAGAATTTCCCCCCCTCCATATGTCCGCTCACTACTGCACATGCAGCTGAATATTGGTGTTTAGTCCCCACCGCCGGTTGCGCAGAGCCATCGGTGTACATGACTACTTGATAGTGATCAATAGGCAACGTGTCAGCGGGAACTGGATATTTAATTTCATACTGCAGAAATTCCTGTGTCTGTAGCTTGGGGTCAAAAATGTAATCTACATCAGTGGCTGTTAAAGACGTAGCCCATTGTATCCATCGTGGGTGTAATGCTTTCGCGTTAGGAACACTCGCTTTCGTACCAGCCTCTAGGGCTGGAATAGGGGAAACAATTATAATGCGTTTGCCCTGGGCAAGAGGTCGTTCTTTAATAACAGCTATCTGTACAGCAGTGAGAATTTTCTCTGTTGGTGCGAATCGTTATTCAGCAGTCGAATACAAGTGAGACTTGTACCCTATCGGGACTGTCTCACCTTCATTAAAGGTGACATAAGTAAATCCAATGACACCAGCTATTACCCTGATGACCAAATGTGTCTTATTGTCCCGTGTATGTAGATGTTTTGCAGCTAGAAGATCTGCTTGCAACTCTCGAAGAGTATGTGTATGCTCAATCGTCCAAAATTTGCTTGAAAAATCAGGACGTATTAATTCATATAATGGTTTTTTGCGTGTAGCATAATCAGGAATGTACGTTCTGCCAAAATTTAGAAATGTAGAAATCCCAGCAATGATTGGAGTTTCTTAATCGTATTAGGAGGTTGCAATTGTGCACATTTTTCTAAAAATTGTGGCCCTTCGTTTGACAGCTCATATCCCAGGAATATGACGCTGAGGAAGGCAATTTTTGACTTCTTGAAGTTAAATTTGTAGCCAATTTTGGCAAACCCTTCAACAATGCGGGCTACTCGTCTTAAATGTTGTAGTAACTCATCATCTGTGAGATATATATCATCTACATATGACAATGCTTCAGGGTCCAACTCATGCAATATTTCAGTCACACGAGCCGCAAACAGTCCTGGGCTATTCTTACACCCCTGAGGCAAACAACAGAATTTTTTCTGGGAGCCTAACGCACTAAAACTTGTAAGGTCCCTACTTTCGGGTGCTATATTCTGGCAGAAGAAACCATTTGAGATATCTAAAGTTGTTTTGTACTTTTTCCGCACAATGTTGTTCATTAGTGGCGTGCTATGTGAATTTTGTATAGCATATGTACGTGTATGTCCGTTCAAATGTCTGTAGTCTAAGTCTATTCTATATGAATGGTCAGGTTTAGCTACAGGGAAAAAGGGATTATTCATCGGTGAGAGACAGGGTTTAATTACTCCCTGGTACTCTAATTGTGTAAGTATTTCTCTCACCGGTGCCCTTGCTTCATGTTTTATTGGATATTGCGGTTGTGGCTGAGGTTCGCCTTTAATCGGAATTACATGATATGGAGAATCCCTATCCCACCCTATGTGATTTCTATATAAGGCAGGTGCTTGTGCTAGAGCCCATTTGATGCTACATGACTCTGCGAGTTCCCCTGGAACAAGTGGTGAGAACGAATGTTTAATAACCTCCTCCCCAACTGGGCATGTGAGAACAAAGTCAGGCGGCCAATCCTGTTCAGCCAGCAAAATGTCATATATCTTGACTACACGATCCCAAAAGATTGCGTTTATAGTGCGTTCAATGTCTCCTTCCAATTGTAAAGTCACTGTATATACCCTATCGGGATCAGAGACACGCATATCTGCTGTGTCAACTTGTATGAAGTCATCAGTTGCTTTCACCTCCAGATGCTCTAGAAGATTCCGGCGAACTATTGTGACCTCTGCCGCACTGTCTATCAGTGCTAGTGCCCACGTCTTGTTCTTCAAGAGAACTTTCTTCCTGTGTGGCATGTCTAATAGAGACTGCCTCCACCTTTTTCTTTTTAAACTGTTGTTTTTGTTGTATCGCTTTCTCTTCCTTCTTTACAGAAACCTCTGAAGAGCGTTGTGATTCCTGTCTTGGTTTCATGTACTCTGTTCTCCGCTCTGACCGTCCACCTCTCTCATTTCTCTTTTCCAATGAGTCCTGAAAGGAACGAGATTGGCGTGTATCAGTGTATTGATATCTATCAAGTGTTTTCAAGCTATCCCTATTTCTGAGATTATACTTAGTCTGCGGGGTCTCCGCTCTCGGAGATTCTCTCCTTTCTTTTTTAGGTGTCTGTTGTTTCTTTTCCCAGCGCTTCTTATTACCCTCAGGTTGCTGTTTAGTAGTATCTTTACAAATTTTTCCTTGAAACTGTGGTTTCTGAGGCTATCTCGACCGATACTGGAATATGTTTCCGCTATTATTTTGGGCAGTTCCCGCTCCTGATCTAGTTGCGGGATGTCGCGGAGGCGCATGCGCACCGCTAATGCAACTGCCTCCCCTTTAAGATTACTTAATATTGTTGAAGAAACCGTGGCAAAGTTGCCCATCAGTTGCATTCCCAAATCTAAGGCCGGGGCAGCCCCGTATTCATCCTGAATCTGTTTTTAGCACTTCCGGTAGGTTTGCCAATGTTGGTGTACTGTGTGCTGTTGTGTAGAGCGCGGCAAACACCGTGCCCCATGTATTACAATGTTCCACTGTGGGAACCATTCCAAACTGTAAACACATTGTTAATATCCTATGTTTATCCTGAGGTCCCGTATGGGGAAATACCGTCTCCAGCGTATTAAGTTTTTGCGCCAGCCAAAATGGAGTCTCTTCCCGTTTGGCTGGAACCTTACCCATGATAGAGTGTAGAGTCGCCGGGTTTATACCTTGAGCTGGAGCAGCACGCGCTGGGTTTGTGTTTAGTGTCTGCATCACAAATTGTACTAAGGGTCTATATGTAGCTGTCAAGTATGTATATAAACGATTAACTTCAGCCACTGGCATATTTGCAACCGCAGGATGTGGTGTATATGTGGCCAATAAAGGCCAGGTCGGACCATCATTACTCAGTGGACCTAACCTTACTGGTAATATTGTATGGGGTAGGGCGCCATCAAGCCAATTATTATGTTCTTGATAAGATAGAGGTATCTCTAAATATGCGTACGCCCTGTATTGGCCAGGCGCGTTTGCAATCGTATATGTATGAAATGCATTTGTATTCCCATCAACTGCTGGAAATGTGACCCAAGAGTAAAAAAGTTCTGTTCTATAGGCTGCATGGGCGGCCACCACAAATGTGACCGGACCCCCCTGGTTCGTAAGACCATGTGCAAGCAAATGCGATGTGAGCGGTTGTCTCATATTAAGAGCTATTTGTATTACCTGGGGATTCGCCATTTAGAAAAACAGCGTTAGTTCAGGGAAGGCACACCAAAAACGGGGGCTTTCCTTTTAAGGTTCAAGCTTGAACAACCATCCGCAATATCTAGGATTACCTATATCGCGGTGGTGGAAGTCCTCAGTGCCACGAACGTCTCCGTTAAAGGAACTGAGGGATCATTCTAATATATGAGACCGAGAGAGACTGGTGGACCTGAAAATTAGAACCAGACCAATCGTTGGCGGCGCCATGTCGCGTAGGCTCTCATTATCCTAATGAGACTACTGGATTTTTGGGTAGCAGGGTCGTTCTCAGTGTGGGGGACTAAGTCTGATTCACGGAGAAGGACCCATGTCGTCCTCAATCCGGTTTCGCTCCAGCTAACTAGCAGTGCCTCATCTCCCCCAAAGCAAAGGGATGATTGGGCAGCCGAGCGCATGACATCTTAGAGCTTCTCAGGGAAGTCGTGGTCACTCAGATCCCAACCAGTTCTCTCATACCAAGTGTGGTCTCATATACAAATGACAGAGGCAGTTTACGTTTTACAGATTGATTTAATAAAATGACTGCATTTTAGATAACAAGGCGTGAGCTGCAATAACCAGAACCATACAACACAGTAGGATTGAAATAGTAACGAGGAGAGTGAAACATAGAAATAACGCTATCATAGTGTTACCAGATTACGTTCTCTCTTCTAAGTTCTATTTTGAGCACATCATGTTAAGCTTGCCTTTCAGATTCCCCGGGAGGACATCAACCCTCATACCTGAGCAAAGGCCTGTGATCTGGATCAGCATCTGCAACAGGGCAGTCAGCGTCTAGTTGTGGTTCCCTGGTCGGAATTTCCCTCTTACGTGTACTAGGACTAGGAAGTGTTTTTATAATCAACATGCCAGTGTTCTAAGAAATGTCCCTACGTAAGAATGTGTACTTTCTACGAACCCTAAAGACTAAACTCCTACCACATCTATCGGCAATGTACCAGACTGTATCCTTGACTGAAGCACAGAGCGAGCAAGAATGTATTGTTTGAGAACTCCGGTGCTGAAGTAAGCTAAACAGTGTGATAGAAGAAAATAAAACAAGACTGTGAAACTGGTTATTGAAAAATAACAGTACGAGGCTGTATAAAATGCACCTAGAACAAAGTGCACCGAGGCATAATGCTTTAAGGAAATGCGCAAAGGCTATATTAAAAATGGCTACACTACACCTCTCTTCTGTCCCATTATCGAATGGAAGAGAGAGAAAAAGTGACAGGACATAACAATATCTGGACAGATGAGTCTGCGAGAAGCTTGAGAGACTCACGAGCGGCCAGCAGTTTAAAAATGGAGCATGGTGATTGGTCCAGGGAATTTTTTTTTTCTTCCTTGGGCCAATTTGCTCCCGCAGGAGTCAGACTCCCACGGGAGCGGGCACTCCGATTGCTGCAAGCAACATGAAAAAGATGTTTCTGGCAGCCCTTACAGGACTCGGGGGCCTATACTGTGACAGAGTAGAGATATCCTGCCCACCTAGGCCCCATGGACCTATAAATGCCATTAGCAATGTCATGAATTATGTCATAGAAAATATCATGAGTAATATGATATGTGAGGTCATATACAGTGCATGACGGGGGAAATATTTATAGTTATCTCTGCTAACTATAAGTGATGAATTTCAGTTTTTTTATATTTTAATTCAAATTGTTAATGTTTCACATATATGACAGTAGCTAGTTATAGTTAGGACCATGTTTGGACAGAAACGTTTTTTAACTTGCCTATATCTTTTGCCCACTTTATGAATCTTCACAAAATGTTCCCAAAAAAAGTGTTTTTGAGATTCTTGTTGTACATGGGAAGTTTTCAGGAGATCCGTCAAGCAGGGGCAGACAAAAGGGGAGGGGGGCAAAAATATGTTTTCCATCCATGCTAAATCCTATAGGGATTTGGAACTGCTGAACTGAACTACACCAAATGTGGAATAAAGTTAGCTTTTTGTCCAGAAAAAAAGCCTTTTTCTTGTTTCGTGTAAATCCGTTCAGCAGTTTTTAAGATATTGAAATTAAAAGAAATATAGATATCTAGAGACCTGAAAGATTCACAAATAATAACAATTTCAAGCAGAGAAATGCACAGTTTATATTGTCTGATAAACACTTTAACCATGAAGTATTGGCAGGCATCTTGGGATGTGGATAGTTAAGAAATAATGTAATGGGCTTGGGTAGGGACACTCTAACCCTTTAGCTCTCGTGGGGGGGGTCACGGAGGGATAACCCCAGGGCAAAAAACACTTTTTCAGAAACATTTTACCACAAATTGACACAAAATTTTGCAAATTCACAGCAAAAAATAAAAATAAAAAACAAGTGAGATCTCCCGCTCTTTTTAATTCTGAAGCCCCTGGGTGGGCCAAGTACTGGGGCATTGCTATTGGTAATGCAAGGGGCCATCCCAATCCTCATGCAGATCTGGGGACCACCACCTCCTTGGAGCTAAAAAGATTATGGGGGTCATTACGACCCTGGCGGCCGGCGGTAAGTTGGCGGTAACACCGCCAGCTATTATGACCGTGGTGGAAAAGCCACGGCCATACCGCCGGCCCCTCCACTTTACCACCAGGATTCCGCCTGGCGGTCATAATCTCCAGGGCAGCGGTGCTTGGGATTATGAGTCCCCGACCGCCAGCCTGTCCATGGCGGTACACACCGCCATGGAAAGGCCGGCGGTAAGGGGACTTGGGGTGCCCCTGGGGTCCCCTGCACTGCCCATGCACTTGGCATGGGCAGTGCAAGGGCCCTCAGGCATAGCCCTGTCACGCATTTCACTGCCCGAATTTTGGGCAGTGAAATGCGCGACGGGTGCTACTGCACCCGCTGCACATCAGCATTGCCGCCGGCTCTATTACGAGCCAGCTGCAATGTTGATGTGACATTTCCGCTGGGCCAGTGGACGGTAACACTGTTACCGTCTGCTGGCCCAGCGGAAATGTCATAATAGGGAGACAGAAATACCGCCGGCAATGGCGGTATTCTGTCTCCCGCGGCCTCGGCGGTCTTTTGAAAAGACCACCGAGGTCGTAATGACCCCCTATGTGTTTCCAGGGGCCGCTCTGGGTTGTGGACTACCACTCCCATAAGGCATTGTTGTGCTGCTTCTAAGATGTGGGATGGACTACTTCTCACAATGCTTTGCACTACTTGCTAATTCCTAAAGGGCATTTGTACATACACATATGGGGTTACATTTCAATATTACACTTACCTTTACTGGTGCTTGGTGTGCCGGATGTGTCGATGTCAGTGACCCCACTGACAGCTTCTTGGAGGAGTGTCGACTCCCCCAGGTCTTCCATCGGGGTGGAGGGTGTCTCAGTGGGTGGTCCACCTCCTGTGCTCCTTGCCTCCTGCATTCATCTAGCCACCCTCTCCTTGGCATGGGAACGCAGGTCGTACCACCTCTTCTTTATCTCCTCCACAGAGCGCTGCGCAACTCCCACAGCGCAGATTTTTGTCTGAATGTCTGCCCAGAGTCTGCGCTTTTCACTCTCAGGGACCTGGAGTGAGATTTTTCCAAACAAACGGTCATGGCTCCTCACCACCTCCTCAGTGAGCACCTCCAGTTCCTGCTCACTAAACTTGAGTTTCCTTTTCCTTTCTCCCTTCTCCCTTCTCCTTTCCCTGTGCAGAGGTGTCCATGGTGGTTGTGCAGTCCTGCCTTGTTCACAGCTTGCTCACTGTGGCTGGGCTGTGTCTCTCTCAGAGCACCATTGGGTGTGGCACCTGCAAACTTCCTGGGATAACTCACTTCCTGCTTGTGATGTCATCAGGCTCTGCCAGGTGTGCTTTCTCGCAATTTGCGATTTTCAATTACCGAATCGCAAATTGCATTCTCGTAAATTGCAATTCGGTATTTGGGCCTCATAAACCACAAATAGCGATTTTTAAGATATTGCTAATTCCGAATTGCAAATATGTTACATCGCATATTGCGACTCGGAAATAGCGATTTCTTAAAAATCACTATTTGCGATTGGCAAAGGCCTTTCTTGATACATCTGGCCCTAAATCTCCGCAAGATTCTGTGAAGTTCTATGAGCAGACGGAATTAGGCATGTTGCACTGCTCAAGCTGGCTTTTAGCACCCAAAGCTTCTTCCGCACTGTAAAATCAATGCAAACAGCACCACGTGGTGTTGCAGAGGGTGCTGTTTCTTTTTGCTGCTTGAATGGATTTTCTACTTGAGAGGTAGCTTTCGCAACGCGAACAGTCATGACCTGTCATGACTGCCTGCATTGAGAAATCACTCTCAAAAGTGTTCTTGCACCTAAAAATCATGCTAAAGAGTGCAAATTTTCACTAGCCAACTTAACATTGGTGTGCAGCACATGAGAAAATATTCTACCAGTTCTGCCAGTGGCTGAAATTTGCCAGAACTTCATGCTCCAAGTGGAGCGCGGAGAGGGCGAAACCCTGTGATCTTCATAGGCAGAGTGGAAATTTCCCCCCACCCCTATCCTATGTACCTTCGGAACACGAATAACAATGACAGACACTTCACAATATAAACACAGGAACTCAGGACCCTTGACCCTTGACATCCACCATTGTTGCCATCTCAGCCATGTCTAGAGAGTGCACAGATGTGAATGTCCAACCTACTGAATACTTATTACACATTGTCTGTGGCTGCATGGCTATTGGCATTTTCTCTGTGGTGGTTCCTCATGCCAGTGACATTTAAAAATAGGAAAGATTGCAGATCATTGGTAAAACTCTGCAGTGTTAGGCTGCTTTCTCAGGCACATAACATAAAAATAACACATACTTACATAACTCTTTTTACCATAGTTTCCCATTTTATGGCGATGTACTTCAGAGTTGTTACTTTGAGTCAGTATAAAGGTATAACCAAGCACAGAAAACCCCTCTTATTTTTGCGGGGCTGAGGGAAAGTAGAGAGCGATATAGGGCAACAGAGTGTGATCTCCCAGATTGTTTGCTTTAATCATCTCTCCACCACCCTGAATAAAGTTTAGATTGCACCCTGGTTGGTGGTAGGGTTTTTTACCTGTATACCTTTTATCTGAGTTTTCCCTAGCCAGTTCCCCTCAGCTAGGCTACAAGGGCCCATCTGCCACTAGAGCATGTTTTGTCAAGCGTGGGATGGCCAATGATGAAGCATGACACCAGGTGGTGTGTGAGACCATTTTTAGCAAATGCCTTATGTTCATTTATAGTAAGATACCAGGAATAAGAAACCCACCCATATTCGAAGAAATTCTCAACTGGAAAATAGGGCTTCTGGATTGTAATGGCACATTTGTTTTTTTGTGTGTCATTATAGTGGTACCCAATGTATTTACCCCTGAATTGCTGAAGGCTTTTTTTTTTTTTATCACAGACGGGATTTGAATCAGTGACCTTCAAGTCATTATAGTGGTCAGGAAAGGATGTGATAGCCAGATCCACCTACTGCGCTAGTTTCTTTGAAACAAAGCTTCATGAGTTACAAATGTAATCTGCTTTCTACTTGTTATTATTCCTCAAGTTTCTCTTAGTTTACAGCAGTGACAACCTTTTAACTTCTAACACATGTTTATAAGGTATGTCTAGATGTACCAATGACATAGCCATGGAATGACGTGTGAGCAATGAAAGTTAGGCATGACAACTGCTAGACTTTTCATCCTTGGCGTGGTCTCCCTTAACTTTTTTCCTCTGTTTCCAAGGTTGTTGATGTGTGCTGGACTTAGATTTTGATGTTTTCTGTTACTCTGGGCACTTTGCCACTGCTAACCAGTGCTAAAGTGCAAGTGATCCTTTACAAAATGTGTATGTAATTAGCTTATCCATGATTGGTATATTTGATTTATTAGTAAGTCCCTTGTACAGTGCACCAGATGTGCCCAGGGCCTGTGAATCAAATGCTACTAGTGGGCCTGCAGCACTGGTTGTGCCACCCACCTAAGTAGCTCTGTAATCATGTCTCAGACCTGCCACTGCAGTGTCTGTGTGTGCAGTTTTTAACTGTAAATCCGACTTGGCAAGTGTACTCATATGCCAGGCCTAAACCTTCTCTTTTCTTACAAGTAAGGCACCCCTAAGGTAGGCCCTAGGTAGCCCCAAAGGCATGGTGCAGTGTATGGTTAAGGTAGGACATATAGTAATGTGTTTTATATGTCCTGACAGTGAAATATTGCTAAATTCGTTCTTCACTGTTGCAAGGCCTGACCCTCTCATAGGTGAACATGGAGGCTACCTTTAAATCTGATTAAAGTGTAGATTCCCTTTGGGAGTGGATGGACATGTGGAGTTTGCGGTCTCTGAGCTCACAATTTAAAAAGTACATCTTTAAGTAAAGTTGATTTTAAGATTGTGTGTTTGAAAATGCCACTTTTAGAAAGTGAGCATTTTCTTGCTTATACCATTTTTGTGACTCTGCCTGTTTGTGGATTCTTTGTCTGGGTCAGTTTAACAGCTGGGCTGGTTGCACTTCACACTAGACAGTGACACAAAGGGAGCTGGGGTGTAGCCTGATGAGCCATCTGTGCTAGGAGGGAGGGGAGGAGTGGTCATTCACACCGGAAAGGGCTGTGCCTGCCCTCACACAAAGCAGCCTGGAACCCCCTGGGGAGTGTCTGGGGCCTGGCCTGGGCAAGGCATGTCACAATCAAAAGAGACTTTGCTTTGAGGTAGGCCTACTTCAAAGGAGAAATTGGGTATAAGAAGGGCACCCAAAACCGCAGACTTTAGAACACTTCTGGAAACCAAGAGGAACCTCTGCCTGGAGAAGAGCTGAAGAGCTGAGGAAGAAGATCTTTGACTATGCTTTGTGGAGCTATCCTGCTGTTGCTGCTTCTGCCAGAGTAAGAGGGCAAAGACTGGACTTTGTGTGCCTTCCATCCTGTGAAGATCTCCAATGGCTTGATTTAGAGCTTGCCTCCTGTTTTTTGAAGTCTCAGGGACAGCAAAGACTTCTCTCTGCCAGCACCTGGAGTCTCTGGAGAGACTCCTGCTCTGACAAGTGGTGCCCTACCCAGTCCCTGGGCCCTTGAAAGGAAATCTGGTGGAAATCCAAGGAAATCGACTTCGGACGACTCCGGACCAACGCCGCTGCTGAATCCGGTGACACTGCCTGCACCCGATGCATTGACCTTCGCTGGAACGCGGCGCTCTTCACAGGCCCGATGCCGCTGCAGCCCCACTGAAGGCCGCAACTCTGTAGAAGTTGCCACACCACGTTGTGACCGACGCCGCTCGAAGTGCGCAGATTCAACGCTTCACACAGATGCCGCGATCCCTGACTTCGCGCATCGACTTGTTTTCACTCTTCACCAAAGGTACTGTACTCGGGGGTCTACGCGACTCCGTGTCCGGCGCCGCTTGTGTCGGCTTGTTGGGAACGACTCCGTCACGATGCCGTGTTAACACCTCATCGAAGCATTTTTGTTTCTAAGCGCTATTTTTTAGTTTAATCTTTAAAAATTCATAACTTGACTTGTGTATGTTGGAATTTTGTCGTTTTTGTCTTGTTTTGTTTAGATAAATAATTCCTATTTTTCTAAACTGGTGTTGTGTCATTTTGTAGTGTTTTCATTAAGTTACTGTGTGTGTTGGTACAAATACTTTACACCTAGCACTCTGAAGTTAAGCCTACTGCTCTGCCAAGCTACCAAGGGGGTAAGCAGGGGTTAGCTGAGGGTGATTCTCTTTTACCCTGACTAGAGTGAGGGTCCTTGCTTGAACACCAATACTACACAATAATACAGCAAAATCATATGGATGGCTTGATCTAATTCAGCAGACAAAACTACTGACACACTTTGCTGTTGTAGCCACAGGGAATGGGAACAGCACCAAACAGCTGCAATCCCCTGATGTTAGTGAGATCTAACTAAATATGGCTGCTCCAGAGAAAGGTCAAGCAGACTTGACCACAGAGCTACTCGGGAAAACATTAGTACTGACTAATGTGGCCCCGCCCTCAATTAAGAGTCGGGAATGGACAAGATTAATGGATCTCGGGAACTGAGTAGGTGAGGGGCTGAAGACATGGTAAACTTGTACACAAAGAAGCTGAACAATATGCCTGAGTCAGCTTTACCTTTCTGAGACACTTTCTGAGACATAGCGTGCCAGGACTATTTTGGTGAGTGCAAAGACAAAGTCCAGGTAAAGCATAGATAAATTGCAATAAAGCCAGAGCATGTTCTGCATAAGCCACAGCTGGGAGAATCTCAATCATTACAGAGCCAGGTGGTTCACAAGCTCTGAACGAGGTGAGGAAACTATGACATAGAAGGACAGTAGCATGGGCTGTTGTGAGGGCTTGCATCTAGTGAAGAGCCCTGGAACATATTAGTAACTAATAAACATCAGAAACTGCAAATGAGAAATTAACAGTAAAAGAGTCCTAACTCTTCCTGTAAAATTAGCACACCCCTGCATGGGGCTGGACTGAATAATGCCCTATTAGGCACTTATCACAAAAGGCCCTGTATCTTGCAGGCTCTATATCAATACCTCAGGGCCCCTTGGTCTACCTAATATTCAGGAGTGGGATATATAAGCAGCATGAGTGTGTGAGCTGGGAAGTGTGCATGCAGCCACTAAAATTCCTGTTCTCAAATGTCTGGGTGCATAGGAGTCAGAACCGATAGGAACTAGCCAATTCTATCACAACATCCTCATTTGGAGTAGCAGGTCTTGCAGCTGAACACCCGTACTGGAGGTTAGCAGACATAGATGTCTGACCACACCACAATAAGAGCCATGGAGTAAACTGAACAGAAACAATCCAAATTGTCATCTGATATGAGAACGCAAAACTTCCTGATGGAACATGAGCCCTTAGAACAAACTGACATAAGTGACCAATGGGTGGGGATAGAGACTCAAGCTACCAAGACCTTATTTCTCAGAAGAAACATAACCTAGCTATAATTGATGGAAAAATAGACTTCCTTACACTTTGAGTCGACCGAATGAAGATTGTCTATCTAATCAGGCTGCAAGATTTGACTTGGCAGAATGCAGGATCTCCAAGACCTAGGGCATGGTTTAGACTTTGGAGGAGGGGTTACTCCGTCACATGGGCATGGAATGTCCTGTCCATTGAAATCTAAATCCAATTGTTTCCTATGGGATTTAGATTTCAGTGGACAGGATATATGTCACCATTGTGATGGAGTAACCCCTTCACTGAAATCTAAATCAGGCCCTTCGTGATTCCACATGAGGGTGTGGACTCTAGATCCAAGAGGAATAATCTTCGTATAATAGGCATTGGGGAAACTACCAACATAGGCAAGATGGAAACTTTGTTGGGACATTACTGAGTGATTTGTTTGGTAGACCTACTTTTTCAGATGTATCTATTGTAGAACAAGCACTCCGGTACCTCAGGCAATGCCTGTCTTCAGTCCTGCCGCCCCAGCCCATAATGACGAAAATCCTCAACTATTGAGATAGAGACCTGGCTCTGTGTCTGGCCCATTAAACAAAAGATTTGCCATATCAGAGACCCTCACAGGACCTGTTCCCTGACTTCTCTCAATCAGGACAGTTGACCGGATGCATTTTTAGCCAGATCATAAAATAATGAATGGCAAACGCCATGTTTTCACTGATGCACACAATACAGTGGAATTTCGGAAATACCACCATGGAAGACTCTATTTTCAACAGCCTACTCATCTTTAAGATACTCATTAGAACAAGATAATGCTACTGAGAACACTGACCGATCACCGGTCAGCTCTGGACAGCTAGCCCACAAGTAAAATGCCTTAATTTATTTAATGTTGTTACTGCTAATAATCCTATGATATTCATAACTATTTCTGAGTTTCCATACGCTTAAACATATTACGTCAAAGGCCTGGCTTATGAAGAGATGCCTGGTCTGTGCTCAATGACGCCTCCACAACTGCCATAAACAAACTTAAAGTAATCCATTGTGTTAACTGCATCACCTCTGCCTAATTGTTTCTAGCCAAAAATTCAAATTCACTATTCCCTCACTCTCCTCGTATACCATTGATAAATAATTCCTGGATACAACTCACAACTGAGCATAATGTTAGCGCACAGTTGAGGGCAATAATTTGAACCAAGTTGGAGTCACTCTTCAGAGATGGGAATTTCGGTGTATTAGAGGTCTTTATAGACCCAACTGCAGACACATCGTTGGACACGTTTTTATATGACAGGTTAAAAATAACAATTAAGTTCAAATTAAATTACTTTCCATGAAAACCTTCAAAATTGTATCAATTAACATATGTTATGGTGTCCCTGGGAAGAAACAACTCGTAATCAAGTTATACCATATGGCAATAGCAGCTTGCACCGAACTCCCACAAAAACGGAACAAACATGGGAGGTCAACCTGGGCAAGCAGATTTCCGAAACACAATGGAAATGTTGTTGTCAACAAGCTCAGAAAGACTCAATGAATGGCCGGCATCGGGCCATATAATACACATTTATCCACAAGGCATACTACAATCCCAATAAACATTACAGCCTGCATGTCCAAGAAGAGGTGCTGTGGCCATTCAGAGGCATATTATTTTTCCACCTTGCGAGGGGCTATCTCGCATAGCAGGGTCAATGCTCAGGTACAGTCCTCTCCGGAAAGATTGACCCACAGGTGTTGCTGAATCCTCTGATGGTGTTGTTGGGATATGTGAAGGATCTCTCCAAAGCAATCCACAAGTTTACTACTAGAGCACTGCTGTTGGCCAATAGACAAATGGACATGAAGTGAGTTGTGTCCCACCGCCAACATTCGTGGTCTGGCACAAAGATCTAGGCCCGTATTTATACTTTTTGACGCTAAACTGCGCTAACGCAGTTTAGCCTCAAAATTTTTTGCGCCGGCTAACGTCATTCTGAAGCGCCATGCGGGCGCCGTATTTATTGAATGGCGTTAGCCGGCGCAAGCAGACCGGCGCTGCCTGGTGTGCGTGGAAAAAAAACACGTACACCAGGCAGCACCGGCGTTGGGAAAAGTGGCGCTAGGGCGTCTTAAAAATGGTGCAAGTCAGGTTGACGCAAAAAATCGCCTCCACCCGATTTGCGCCATTTTTAACGACGCCCAGACGCCATTTACATGACTCCTGTCTTAGTAAAGACAGGAGTCATGCCCCCTTGCCCAATGGCCATGCCCAGGGGACTTATGTCCCCTGGGCATGGCCATTGGGCATAGTGGCATGTAGGGGGGCACAAATAAGGCCCCCCTATGCCACCCAAAAAAAAAAAAAAAAAAAGAAATTTATACTTACCTGAACTTACCTGAATGTCCCTGGGATGGGTCCCTCCATCCTTGGGTGTCCTCCTGGGGTGGGCAAGGGTGGCAGGGGGGGTCCCTGGGGGCAGGGCACCTGTGGGCTCATTTTGAGCCCACAGGCCCCTTAACGCCTACCCTGACCCAGGCGTTAAAAAGTGGCGCAAATGCGGGGTTTTTTGACCTGACCACTCCCGGGCGTGATTTTTGCCCGGGAGTATAAATACGACGCATTTGCGTCGCCGTCATTTTTTTAGACGGGAACGCCTTCCTTGCATCTCATTAACGCAAGGAAGGCGTTCATGCAAAAAAATGACGCTATTTGCCCATACTTTGGCGCTAGACGCGTCTAACGCCAAAGTATAAATATGGCGTTAGTTTTGCGCCGAATTTGCGTCGAAAAAAACGACGCACATTCGGCGCAAACGGAGTATAAATATGCCCCCTAATGTTTTTAAAATGAAAACTCTGAACTGTACGCTATCATGCAGCAGCCATGCATGAGAATGGAATACCTTTGGCAAACTATGCACCGTTTCTTGGCGCTTCAGACGTAACAGTGCAAATGAATTGGTAGTGTTGATAGAGAGTGAGGGCTATCTACCTGTTAAAATTAAATGGAAAGATGGGGAGAAGACTTAGGAAAGGTAGACAGTAAGCTGCAAAGGCAAAATTGTTGTCTGCAATGAACGCTGTGATGCTGGGCTGTTCGAGTCTTACATAATTATAAGGTAATGTGACGTTGTTTCAAGAAATGCGTGCTATCTGTTTTGTGTGGCATAGGAAGGGAATAGACTATACACATTCAATCGCAGGTTATGTTCTGCGTCAGATAAAATGCAGGCATAAACAAATAACAAAAAAATGCTGTCTTGTCCCGCAGCATCTACTATCTTTTGCATTTCATAGCTGCACTATCTTACCCTGTTAAATATGCGCTCTCTTTGAGACTGGAAGGAATATCACATTCCACAAACTTCAGTTGTAATACTGTGAGAGCCACCAGAAGAATGGTTTGTGGTCATTTACTCAACTCCTGTTCCCAAATGTACTGCAATGTGCATCTCAGCAATACCAATACTAACCTAATCTGAAAATATAATGCCAGGTTTAAGAAGTCCCTTGCGCCACCTTGTGCCACATTAGCATAATTTTTCTGATGCTAATGTGGTGTTAAGTTGGCAAAAACTCTGTGCCATATTTACAAAGTGGCGCAATGCATGCATTGCTCCACTTTGAAAAACCATGAGCCACATAATGCCTATGCCAGGCATAATGTATGCAAGGAGGCCATCAAAATGGCGTAGTGGAATAAATAAGATTCCACTGCGCCATTTGAAGCATTATTTTTAACGCATGCCTAATACAGGTGTTAAAATGAGGAATATTTGTGGTGCTAATCCTGCAAAGCACCAAACTAGGGTCCGCATTTTTTACTCTAGTTCTCTAACGTGCACCATTGTGCGCCGTAGGAGCGCAATGGGGAGCAAGAAAAGTGGCGCATCATGACATGATGAGCTACTTTTCATAAATCTGCCCCATAATGTTATAATGAAAAAGGAACACAGAAAAAAGTAGTGTGCTGAGGTGTGTGTATTACTACCGTTTCAAAAGTCCAACGAATCAGTAAAGATGAAGTGAACCTTGCATTTCTGCTTGCTGTCTTTAGGATGTTTATGTTATTTATTTTTAATCCAATTTACTTTGTACAACAAAATAACATACAACGTCTTTCAATTTTGCACTGCAGCAGAAAATAGCCCTTTCTACGCTTCTATAAATTCATTGAAATCTCTTCAAACTATAAAACCTAAAAAAAAAGAATGTACCTAATGCAATCATGTTCGAAACCTTAACCTTGCTTAGCCTGGTGAAATAAGGATTAGCTCTGTGGTCCTCAGGGTTACATCCTCTTGAATATATCGCAATGCTGTTAAGCATGCCTCATGAAGAATTAAAGCCATCACGTTTAATTGGAGAAGATAATTGTGGAGTAACCATTCTGTAAATTAACTGCGGTACTTTCCACAGCTTAGTCCAGCTTTGGAGACCTGTCATCAGACAGATAAAAATGCATGTACAAGTTTTCTATTGTATTATTCAGGACATTAAGAGTATCCTCTGGCATAAGGGCATTAATGAGGACAGACATGGAAGGTCTATGTGGAAGAACGATTTGTAGCTGTGATTATGCAGGGCTGCATTGGGTCATCAAGTAGCCTGGAGTTCTGCAAATTAATATAGCTGCACTTTCACACAGTAAGGGTTGGGTCTGACCATCATGGTACCTTGCCAGAAGTTTCAGACCAATAGATAACTAAAGCAGGGTTTGTACTTACCATTCTGCTATTTAACTTGTATGTCGGTAATTTGCTACTGACCGTATTGGGTAAAGGGTCACATGTGCCTCAATCGAGCCACATGCACATTCCTACATATTTTGATAAAATATGGTGCTCCTTGATTGCCCACAAATCAGCTTTCTAAGAGTGTTAGATGTGTTCTTACAATATTGTGTACATTATAAACTCACAACAAAAGTTTGAAAAGTCAAAGGTCTGTTGACGCAAATATGCTAATTAGAATTGATTAATAAATGTTTATGTGTTTGATTAATGAAAAGTTCGTAGAGAAATTAATTGTAGTGAAAATAAAGTGCACGTTTGAAATTGTGACCACGGGGAGTGGCAGCCATTTATACAAAGTTATGTTAAATTACTTAAAGATGTGTGAAATAATGAAAATGTGAAAGAATAATGTAGTAACGTGTCATATTGAGATGTATAACCTATGTTTGTATTAATTTGTAGAAATTAACTTAGCTGTGATTAAGGCCTAGTCCTTTCCAGGCCTCACACACGAGGAGTTGAAATACTAACACGCTGCAGAGAAGTTGATGCATGACCTGTCCTTGAGCCATCCAGTGTTAAAGTTACTTAGCTAGAATGTTCTGCAATGTACTGACGGACAGGAGATGATGAAGACAATTTGATGCAATTATGTGTAGAGAAGGCTAAATGTACTTTCCCAAGACTTGAACAAGGAGAGCAATGACTGAAGAGGAACATGCAACGTTTTCTATACCTGAAGAGCCGGATGATGAGAACATCGTATAGTGAACCAATCCGTGTGCTATGAAAGGACTAATATTAAAATTTAAAGATTTGGAAATCTGCTGACTGACTGACCAATTGGAAATTAGGGGGATGGACTGGAAGACCATAATAAAAGGTCATGACTAGGGTCTAAAACTTCAGATGCTGGAGAATTTAGGCAGCTGTGAGGGAAGAACTGATGACGTCAGGAGACGTGGTTCGAGATTCTGTCATTGGGCTCATACTCTGAGAGCCTGATACATTGCTGATCTATTGATGACTTGAAGATGAAGACTGACTTTGTTGCTGATCCATTCCGTGGATAGGTAGCTACGACAATGTGACTGATTAACTTGTGACTTTTCTTCTAGGTATCAACTGCGCTGTTTTATAGTTTTTCTTGTAGCAAGATGTTTTTTCCAAATTCATGTTCTCTAAATTGCTTTGCATGAAGCCCAACATGCTGATGCTAATCTGGGTCAGGTAGGCTTTCTAAGGGGTGACGTTTGACAGTGACAAATGACTGACGAACTACTTGCTGAACTCTGCTAATAATGTTATCGTATTCATCTTTATTAGCTTACGTCAAAGTATTCTATTATGTGTTTACTCAGCTGCTGATTAGTTTATAGTATTGATGGTGATTAATGAACTAATTCATTGTGGACCAAAATGTTCAAGCTAACTTGATGACTTAGGCCCTCGTTATGACATTGGCGGTAAGTGCTGCTTACCGCCATGCTGACTGCCGCCAACATACCGCGACCACGGCGGTATACCGCTACGCGTATTATGACCCACACATAAAAATCCACCACTATACAGACCCACACACACAAGTCTGCCAGCCCAAAGGTCAGTGATAAAATAGCGGTAGCAAAACCCACACCGTTACGCCAACAGAAATATGGCCACAGCATTATGACCCACAAATCACCGTGGTGGACATTCAACCGCGGTAAACCATTGGCGGTACATACACACTACACTAGCCCAGGGGTCCCTTCATGGTTCGCATTCCACTTTCAGAGTATATGGGTTGTGTTGCCCCTAGGCCTATTGCATCCTATTGTATTCTACAGTGTTTGCACTACTTTTCTAACTGTTTACTTACCTGATTTTGGTTTGTGTGTATATTTTGTGTATTTTACTTACCTCCTAATGGAGTATATACTCTGAGATATTTTTGGCACATTGTCACTAAAATAAAGTACCTTTATTTTTAGTAACTCTGAGTATGGTGTTTTTTATGATATAGTGCTATATGATATATGTGGTATAGTAGGAGCTTTGCATGTCTCCTAGTTCAGCCTAAGCTGCTCTGCTATACCTAGCTCTATAAGCCTAAGCTGCTGGAACACTACTAATCTACTAATAAGGGATAACTGGACCTGGCACAAGGTGTAAGTACCATCAGGTAGCCACTAAAAGCCAGGCCAGCCTCCTACAATAGATACAAAGGTATGACCTGTAGTAGGCAGCAGTAAACCAGGAGCCAGAGTGGGGCACAGATATCTGAAAATAGAGATGCCAAAGGATTCAGTAAGTGGCCATATAATTTGGAAAATCAGGCTGCCATGTGCAATGTCCAAAACAAAACTGAAATAGAAGGTGAAGTTACAGTGTCTTACCTGTGTTTCACTGAAAGTACAGTTGAATTATAGTTGTTCTGTTGTCCACGTCCTCTACCTCCTCTTTGTCACTGTCCACAGGCTCCACCTCTGCGACACAACCATCTCCAGCCTTATCCTCCTGCAGGAAATGCACCTGGTATCTCAAGGCCAGGTTGTGCAACATGCAAAATGCATGATGATCTGGCACACCTTCTTGGGTGAGAAGCACAGGGATCCACCTGTGAGATGGAGCCACTGGAATCTGGCCTTCAGAAGGCCAAAGGTGCTGTTAGACTTTTCATCCTTGGCGTGGTCTCCCTTAACTTTTTGCCTCTGTTCCCCAGGTTATTGATGTGTACTGGACTCTGATTTTGCTGTTTTGATTACTCTGGGCACTTTACCACTGCTAACCAGTGCTAAAGTGCAAGTGCTCCTGTTTAAAATGTGTACGTAATTGGTTCTCCATGATTGGCATATTTGTTTTACTGTTAAGTCCCTAGTAAAGTGCACTAGAGGTGCCCAGGGCCTGTAAATCAAATGTTACTAGTGGGCCTACAGCACTGGTTGCCACCCACACAAGTAACCCTGTAATCATGTCTCAGACCTGCCACTGCAGTGTCTGTGTGTGTATTTTTACACTGTAAATTCGACTTGGCAAGTGTACCCACTTGCCAGGCCTAAACCTTCCCTTTTCTTACATATAAGGCACCCCTAAGGTAGGCCCTAGGTAGCCCCAAGGGCAGGGTGCAGTGTATGGATAAGGTAGGACATATAGTAATGTGGTTTATATGTCCTGACAGTGAAATACTGCCAACTTCGTTTTTCACTGTTGCAAGGCCTGTCTCTCTGATAGGATAATATGGGGGCTACCTTTAAATATGATTAAAGTGTAGATTCCCCTAGAGAGTAGATAGACATGTGGAGTTTGGGGTCCCTGAACTCACAATTTAAAAATACATCTTTTAGTAAAGTTGATTTTAAGATTGCGCGTTTGAAAATGCCACTTTTAGAAAGTGAGTATTTTCTTGCTTAAACCATTCTGTGACTCTGCCTTGTTTGTGGATTCCCTGTCTGGGTTGTTTTTCACCTCACACTAGACAGTGACACAAAGGGAGCTGGGGTGTAACCTGCATTTCCTGATTAGCCATCTCTGCTAGGAGGGAGGGGAGGGGTGGAGTGGTCACTCTCATCTGAAAGGACTGTGCCCGCTTCTGACAATGCAGACTCCAACCCCCTGGTGTGTGTCTGAGGCCTTGCCTGGGCAAGGCAGGATTTCACAAGTAGATGTGAGTCCCCTTTGAAGAGAGAAACACTTCTGGAACCAAGAGGAACCTCTGCCTGGAGAAGAGCTGAACAGCCGAGGAAGAAGGGCTGCCCTGCCTGTGACTGTGCTTTGTGGAGCTTTCCTGTAGTGCTGCTTCTGCCAGAGTAAGAGGGCAAAGACTGGACTTTGTGTGCCTTCCATCTTGTGAAGAAATCTCCAAGGGCTTGAGTTAGAGCTTGCAACCTGTTGTTTGAAGTCTCAGGGACAGCAAAGACTTCTCTCTGTCAGCACCTGGAGTCTCTGGAGAGACTCCTGCTCTGACAAGTGGTGCCCTATCCAGTCCCTGGGCCCTTGAAAGGAAAGCTGGTGGAAATCCAAGGAAATCGACTTCGGATGACTCCGGACCAACCCCGCTGCTGAATCCGGTGACGCTGCCTGCACCCGATGCCGTGACCTTCGCTGGCCCGATGCCGCTGCAGCCCCGCTGAAGGACGCAACTCTGTGGAAGTCGCCGCACCACGTCGTGACCGACGCCGCTCGAAGTGCGCGGATTCAACGCTTCACACAGATGCCGCGATCCCCGACTTCGCGCATCGGCTTGTTTTCACTCTTCACCAAAGGTACTGTACTTGGGGGTCTACACGACTCCGTGTCCTGCGCCGCTGGTGTCGGCTTGTTGGGAACGACTCCGTCACGACGCCGTGTTAACATCTCATCGAAGCATTTTTGTTTCTAAGCGCTATTTTTGAGTTTAATCTTTAAAAAATCATAACTTGACTTGTGTATGTTGGATTTTTGTTGTTTTGGTCTTGTTTTGTTTAGATAAATATTTCCTATTTTTCTAAACTGGTGTTGTGTCATTTTTTTGTGTTTTCATTAAGTTACTGTGTGTGTTGGTACAAATACTTTACACCTAGCACTCTGAAGTTAAGCCTACTGCTCTGCCAAGCTACCAAGGGGGTAAGCAGGGGTTAGCTGAGGGTGATTCTCTTTTACCCTGACTAGAGTCAGGGTCCTTGCTTGAACAGGGGGTAACCTGACTGTCAACCGAAGACACCATTTCTAACATTGGTGATCAGAGGTTGGGATTTGGACTTGTATTTGTACTTGACATACAGTAATTAAGTGTACACTACTGTTTGAGTTCAGACCACTACGTCACCACATACTACTAGTCTTGTGATATTAGTTTTTTTTCTATTTGGACTGTTTTTGCTCTGCATTCAGTTTCTTTTTTTCGCTGATCCTGTGATTGACTTTTCTGGAACTTCATTTGGGATCTTGTTTCTGCATTTGGAACTTTGCACTCTTTTAACCTTTCATCATGTCTCCACTTGGAGATGCATCCGTTGAAGCTGTTTTTGACCTGAAGCAATTGGATAGTTGTAACAAGGCTCAGCTAAAGCAGTTTTGTAAAAATTTTGGTTGTCCCATTAAGATCTCTTACAAGAAAGATGAGCTGAAAAAGGCGCTGAGGGCCTGGGTGACAACCAGAAGCACTGGAGGGCACACTGAGGATGAGGAGGATAAGGATGAGGAGGGAGGGCAATCCGTTCATAATGGTATAGTGGGGGGACCTGTTATTCCCAGGGAGAGAGTCTCCGGGGCAAGTAGCAGTGTGTCCTCCAAGGGTCTGACGCCTGAAGAGTTACAGGACAGACAGGTAGAGAGGGAGTACCAATTGGACCTGAAAAAGCTCAGTCTAGAGATGGAACAGAGAAGGCTGGCCATTGAGGAAAGGAAGTTAGCAATGGCTCATGAGCTCAGTTTAAAAGAGATAGATCAGAGGAGTCAGCCCAGTAGGGATGGTGGCAGCAATCCTACAGTGCAGCCTGAGAGAAGGGTACACATCCCAAAAGACCTTGTGAAGGATTATAAGAGGGAGGATGATATCTACTTGTGGTTCAAGGGTTATGAGTCAGCTCTCCACGTGAACCTGGTCCCTGAAGCTCATTGGGGGGCAGCCCTGAGGAAGCATTTTGAGGCATAGGGGAGGGACACACTGACAGCCTTAGGGGATGCTCAGAGTCTCACCTACCCTGTCATGAAGAAGGCCTTACTCACCAGGTATGGCCTCACCTCTGAGCAGTACAAGGAGAAGTTTAGATCCTACAAGAGAAAGGAATCCCAAACATGGTTAGAATGTGTTGATTCTTTTTGCAGGTCACTGGATGGTTGGGTGAAGGGCAATAAGGTAAACACGTATGAGGGGCTTTACAATTTAAATGCTTGGGAGCACTTGTACAGTTTATGTTTTCCAGAGCTGCGCCAGCACCTCATTGACAGCAAGCTGATTGACCCCAGGAAGCTTGCGCAGGAAGCGGACCGCTGGGAGAGCACCAGGGTCCAAAAGAGGTATGAGGGAGACCACGCCAAGGGTGGGCAGGGTCCCTCTCAGAAGAAAGGTGGGGTAAGGGAAAACAGGGGGAGTTCTCTAAAGGGCCCCAAACTGATTCCCAGGGTAAGGATTCCCAACCCCCAGTGAAAAGAAGCCATGGTTGTCCAAAGGGAAGCCAGTGGCAGGTGGTCCCCCACGTAAGTGTTATGCATGTGACCAGTTGGGTCATGTGAGGGGGGACCCCAAATGCCCCAAAAGTACACCGGCACCCACTGGTGCACCGTCCCAGGGTTTGGCCAGTGTAGCGCTTGGGGAGGAGTGGGTTTCAGGTGGGTGGGAACCAGCAGAAATGACCCTTGTCTCACTAGGGGACAGTGAGATGGTCCAGAGAAACCTAGTGCCTGATAAAACTAAGAAGTACCGGCAATGGGTGACCATCAATGGACAGAGGGTGGAGGCTCTGAGAGACACAGGAGCCAGTGTGACTACAGTGAGGAGTCACCTGGTGTCTGAAGAGCAGATTGATCCCCGGGTACTTCACCAAGTAGTTGTGGTAGACAACTCTGAGCGCCTCTGCAGAGTGGCGCAGGTTCCCTTTGAATGGGGGGGGTCTCAGGTGCCTGGAAAGTAGCTGTGAGTCCAACCATGCCTGTTGATTGTTTGCTAGGTAACAAGCTGGAGGATTCCTCTTGGAAGGAGGTGGAACACAGGTCTCACTTGGAGATGTTGGGTCTGCCTGGGTGGGTATGCGTATCCACCCAGTCTATGGCAGCCAATCAGGGTAGTCAAGAGCCCCTGGAGCCTGAAACAGTGGCCCAGGGGACCGCCAAGAAGAGGAAGGGCAGGGGGCGCGGGAAACCGGCCCCAGAGGTTCCCACGGTCCGGGAGGAGGCGGAGCCTGAGGGTGACGCCCCGGAACCTACAGGGGAGCAGGTGGCTGAACTGGGGGAGGTCCCTGAGCTGTCACAGTGGCAGCAGGAAGGGGGACCCACCAGGGAAGCATTCTGCACAGCTCAGCAGGAGTACCCTACTCTTGAGGGGCTGCGGCAGCAGGCTGCAGCCCAGGCGGCTGGTGAGGCGCCAGGTACTGATATATTGGGAGGATGGCCTCCTGTATAGTGAGCCTAAGGTTCCTGAGCCTGGGTCAGCTCGTATGCTGGTGGTACCCCAGTGCTTCAGGGCCTTCCTACTGGGTTTGGCAGGACATCTGGGGCAGGACAAGACCTATAAGAGGCTTGTCTCCCACTTTTACTGGCCCTTGATGCACAAGCAGTCAGCTGCTTATTGTAGGTCTTGTCAGACTTGTCAGGCAAGTGGCAAGAGTGGGGGGAAATGCAAAGCTCCCCTCCAACCTTTACCTATAGTCAGTACCCCCTCTGAATGGGTAGGAATTGACATTGTGGGGCCTCTGGACCCCAAGACAGCCATGGGCAACAGGTTAATCCTGGTCTTGGTGGACCATGCCACACGGTACCCAGAAGCCATTCCTCTAAGGACGGTCACTGCCCCCGTGGTGGGACGTGCCTTGATGGGAGCTTTTACCCGCATGGGGTTCCCCAAGGAAGTGGTATCTGATAGAGGTACAAATTTCATATCCACTTATATGAAGTCTCTGTGGAAGGTGTGTGGGGTAACCTACAAGTTCACCACACCTTACCACCCCCAAAGTAATGGTCTGGTTGAGAGATTCAACCGCACCTTGAAAGGCATGATTCAGGGCCTGTCAGAGCCCTGAGGCGTAAGTGGGACGTCCTCTTGCCATGCCTTCTGTTCGCTTTCAGGGAGGTGCCTCAAAAGGGACTTGGCTTTAGCCCCTTTGAGCTCATCTATGGCCACCCTGTGAGGGGACCGCTCAGTCTGGTGAAAGAGGCTTTGGAGAAAGCTCCTAGTAAACCACCCCAGGATGTATTTAGCTACATGCTGGCACTAAGAAACCAGACTGCCCGCTTCAGGAGTCTCGCTCAGGAGAACCTGGAAGCAAGCCAGGAGGATATGAAACGGTGGTATGACCAGAATGCCACTCTGGTTGAGTTTCAGCCTGGACAAAAAGTGTGGGTCATGGCACCAGTGGAGCCTAGGGCTCTCCAAGATAAGTGGACTGGGCCTTTTGAGGTGGTGGAAAGAAAGAGCGAGGTCACCTATCTGGTAGACTTGCAATCCCCCAGGAACCCTTTGAGGGTCCTACAAGTCGATCGCCTCAAACCACACTTTGAGCGAACTGAGCTATCCATGCTCCTAGCGACAGATGACGGGGTGGAGGAAGAGAGTGAGCCTCTTCCTGACCTCCTGTCTGCAGGAGAGAAAGATGGGTCTGTGGAGGGAGTGATCCTCTCCCCCTCCCTGACTGAGGAACAGCAGTGGGACTGTCGCCACGTGTTGGGACAGTTCGCCTTGCTGTTTTCCCTGATCCCAGGAGTCACACACCTGTGCACACATGATGTGGACACTGGGGACATTACACCTGTTAAACATAAGGTTTACAGGGTGACTGACAGGGTCAGGGCTTGCATTAAGTAGGAAGTCTCCAAAATGTTAACCCTAGGGGTTGTTGAGCACTCCAGCAGTCCTTGGGCCAGCCCAGTGGTATTGGTCCCAAAGGCTGCTGCTCCTGGTGCCACTCCGGAACTTAGGTTCTGTGTGGACTACCGGGGCCTCAATGCGGACAGCAAGACTGACGCACACCCCATCCCCCGAGCTGATGAGCTCATTGATCGGTTAGGAGCTGCCAAGTACCTCAGTACGTTTGATTTAACATTTGGGTACTGGCAGATTGCCTTAAATGAGGGGGCAAGGGAGAGGTCAGCATTCTCTACCCCCAATGGGCACTTCCACTTCAACGTGATGCCCTTTGGGATGAAGAATGCCCCTGCCACCATTCAGAGGTTGGTCAACCAGGTATTGGCAGGACTGGATGAGTTCAGTGCCGCCTACCTGGATGACATTGCTGTGTTTAGTTCCACATGGGAGGAACACCTGCAACACCTCTGGAGAGTGTTAGAGGCCCTGAAGAAAGGCAGGCCTCACTATTAAGGCGAGCAAGTGCCAAATAGGGCAGGGTTCTGTGGTGTACTTAGGACACCAGGTGGGGAGTGGCCAGGTGGCACCCCTACAGCCTAAGATTGACACGATTCTGGCTTGGGAGCCTCCCAAGACCCAGACTGAAATGAGAGCCTTTTTAGGTCTCACAGGATATTACAGGAGGTTTGTTAAGGGATATGGTACCATTGTTACCCCCTTAACTGAGTTGACTTCTAAGAAGCAACCCAAGAAAGTGATCTGCACAGAGGCTTGCCAGAACGCTTTTGATGCCCTGAAGGCTGCCATGTGCACAGCACCTGTGCTGAAGGCACCTGACTACTCCAAGGAGTTTGTTGTGCAAACAGACGCCTCAGAGCATGGTATTGGAGCAGTACTCTCACAGCTTAATGAAGAGGGCCTAGATCAACCCGTAGCCTTCATTAGCAGGAGGTTACTATCCAGGGAACGTAGGTGGAGTGCCATAGAACGCGAAGCGTTTGCTGTGGTCTGGGCACTGAAGAAGCTAAGACCCTACTTGTTTGGGACTCACTCCCGAGTTCAGACCGACCACAGGCCCCTCAGATGGTTAATGCAGATGAGGGGTGAGAATCCAAAACTGTTGAGGTGGTCCATTTCCCTACAGAGGATGGACTTTACGGTGGAACACCGTCCTGGTACAGAGCACGCCAATGCTGATGGTCTGTCCAGGTTCTTCTGCCTTAGTGATGAGAACTCCCATGAGGTTGGGTAGTTGCTCCCCACTTTTAGCTGGGGGGACACGTGTTAGACTTTTCATCCTTGGCGTCGTCTCCCTTAACTTTTTGCCTCTGTTCCCCAGGTTATTGATGTGTGCTGGACTCTGATTTTGCTGTTTTTTTTTACTCTGGGCACTTTACCACTGCTAACCAGTGCTAAAGTGCAAGTGCTCCTGTTTAAAATGTGTACGTAATTGGTTCTCCATGATTGGCATATTTGTTTTACTGTTAAGTCCCTATTAAAGTGCACTAGAGGTGCCCAGGGCCTGTAAATCAAATGTTACTAGTGGGCCTGCAGCACTGGTTGTGCCACCCACACAAGTAACCCTGTAATCATGTCTCAGACCTGCCACTGCAGTGTCTGTGTGTGTATTTGTACACTGTAAATTCGACTTGGCAAGTGTACCCACTTGCCAGGCCTAAACCTTCCCTTTTCTTACATGTAAGGCACCCCTGAGGTAGGCCCTAGGTAGCCCCAAGGGCAGGGTGCAGTGTATGGATAAGGTAGGACATATAGGGGGTCATTCCGACCCTGGCGGTAAATACCGCCAGGGCCGGGGACTGCGGGAGCACCGCCAACAGGCTGGCGGTGCTCCCTTGGGCATTCTGACAGCAGCGGTTCGGCCGCGGTCAGAAGAGGAAAACCGGCGGTCTCCCGCCGGTTTTCCGCTGCCCTGGGAATCCCCCATGGCGGCGCAGCTTGCTGCGCCGCCATGGGGGATTCCGACCCCCTCACCGCCATCCTGTTCCTGGCGGTTCCGCCCGCCAGGAACAGGATGGCGGTGAGCGGTGTCGTGGGGCCCCTGGGGGCCCCACTTTGTATTTCAGTGTCTGCATTGCAGACACTGAAATACGCGACGGGTGCCACTGCACCCGTTGCACACCCTCCACTCCGCCGGCTCCATTCGGAGCCGGCATCCTCATGGCATGACTGCAAACGCAGGACAAAGGAAAAAATGGCCAGGAACAGGAAGGCAGCACTGCAGACTGGAGGTGGGAGTCCCTGGACCACATGGAGGAGATGGTCGCAGCCGTCATCCCTGAGGAGATTGTCACAGGGATTCAAGGACAGGACAGCGCAGACTACCACAAGACAACACACATGCAGGGTAAGTCGCATGGGGAATTAAAATACAATAATGTTGACTGTAAGCAAGGGGGGAAATACCTACTACACATTGCATGTAAGTTATCATATACATGGAGTGGCATGGGTAAAGGGGCACAGCAGGGGAGCATGGCCTGCACAGACAGAAGCTGGGGCACAACATTACACTACACCAACAACAGTCCTTTGGGGGCATGCTGTCATGCCAACAATGGAGCAAAGGGAAAGCCTCGACAGGAGGGAAGGCCACTACGTCAAACTTACATCCTGGCACTCGTCAGCCAACATATCTCCTACATTAACTAGGGCCCTATTAGCAATCCTCTAGCCAAACCGACAACTGCAATGTAACTGCCACAACAGTTGACACTAACACCTCTGATCTGTGTGCAGCTCAAGTAGCCAATGGCAGTAACCTCCCCATGGAACATACATACCTAAATTAGGGGGTGAGGATGACATCTGCAACAATCTCCAATAACAAGACAAAGGCCCCAGTACACGCAAATGTCAATGCCCATAGGTGTCACAAACATCAGCCAATGTAAACAACAATAGGAGTGACACAGCACTAAGGACACACCCATGCTGCATATGTCACGGTCCTTCCCGTGCCTGGCAAACAAGGCAACATCACAAAAGTCATAATGCTCAGACAACAGCATTGGAGAGGGGACACATGGAACTGGTCACTGAAATACACCTGCACAGTCAGAGGGGGAAATAGGACACTGATACGACTATCAGGGCAATCCAATGTAACACACATTACCCAACATCAGCAGGACACATTAACAATATCAACATCCATATCACATCATAACATTGCCATGCATAGGATATGCTACATGTCAATTACAATGAAGTCAATGTGAACGATCAGGGATTGGGGCAGGTCCTGAGAGTCAAGTGTGCTGCCAGGACCATCAGAACACCCACAGCCAGTGAAAGGTCACACCATGATAATGGATATACACGGAGGGTCGAGTAGGACAAAAAGGTGGCTATTCTCTATTTGGCATAAAGCAACACCTAGAGGCGATGAGGCTGACAAGTATGATAACTCAATAACATACATGTGACACACAGGTGGGCCATAGGCCTATAACAATGCCCATCTGAAGGACAGCAGATATCAATACAAAACAAGATCACAAAGTGAATTCATCAAAAGGCAGGCACTTCATGTCAAAATTGTCACAACACAGACACACTAATTGTCCCAGATTTCCCTGATGACATGGATGACGAGCCCATAAACATTCACCAGGAGACCATCCAAAAGGTCCTTGAAACCCTCCAGACCCCACCTTCAGTCACAAGGAGGAGCACAGAACAAGCAGCCAGCGCAGAGGAACCACCCACCACCCCAATTGCAAGACCTGCCAGCTCCAATACAGCTGAGGACTCTGACGACACTGGCACCAGCTTTGAAAGAACTGTAGTTGGAGTACAGCGGGAGCTGGCCAAGGAGGTGCGGGTGGGGATGCAAACTATGGCAGCCAGCCTTGAGGGGGTGCGCTCGTGCATGATGTCATCTGCAGATCAGGCAGCAGCTATGCAAGCCCTAACATCCATACTGCAAGGACTACAAGAAACTGTCAAGGAATTCACCACTGCAGTAAGGGAGTTGCCACAACACCTCGCACCCCAAACATTCCACTGCATGCACGAATGCAATCATGACTCCCTCAGGGCCGACCTGGCTGCCTACCATCGTGATGTGGCTGCTATTCTCAAAAACCAGCAGACCCTCCTTGCTGCAGTACTGCCCTTAAGACCTTCACAGGGAGCAGCGACCGGGATGTCTGACTCCACGTCTTCTAACACTGAGGTGTGTGTTGCCCCTTCACAACCAACAACAACAAGGACGAAGCAGGCAACACACACATCAGAAGAAGAAGACATGGGACAGATCACATTCACATGAAAGAGTACCCGGAAGCACTAGTCCCTGCACCATGGCCTACTTTGACCAAGGTCCTACGTTTTGTCAAATGCCAGTCTTACAACAACTATACTCAATGACTGTTCTGCTAACAACTGTATAACTTGTCAGCATTGCCAGTGAATGTCTCTCTCCTACTAATCGGCAAATCCTGTCCCTCTGCACTGTCTGTAACATCACCCCAGCATGTCAGGAGCATTATCCACACCCCTTCTGTAGGATCACCATGTAAGATTGCACTAGAACGGACTCAGCAAACCTGGACAATGTACATATTGCACTACAGCACCTATCAATAAATTGCACTTGCACACCAAATATGTCTCTGTGTAATTTGACACATCAACTGTGCAGTAGATAACACAAATGTGCCTGTGTGACAATCATGTTGCTTGTCAATACAACTGTCCTGACATCAGGTAGTCAGATACATCTGTGCAGTGGCCAGGATTGCATCATAGCCTGCCCATCCTGAGGAGAATAACTGATGAAGGGAGAAACCACACACCATCATGCTGTGTCGTACAGAATAATGCTTCATCAAGAGAAATCAAAGTCAACTAATAGTGGCTGATAAATGTTGTCACCATGCAATACTAACACATTGAACTATGCAGTCTAATCTAAGCAAACACTACAAAGCACAGCATCAATCAACCTTCCTGAGTAAACATCCAAATAGGTAATCTTGCTGAAATTTAGCACAAATGATCAATGTCAGTTATGAAGACAAGAAGACAAGATTCTTAACAAGACCTCATCTTCAAAGATGTCCCTGAACATCACACTGCATTCCGACCTAAAAATGTCCCCACAATACCAAGTCTGGAAGCACACTTTGTGACGTAGAAAACATACTCATCGACACAAATCCTTTGTGATCCATGTCAACTCCGATTCGTGGTTCTAACAAATGGTGGATACTTACCAAGGTAGCACAGGGGTAGCTGCCATTTTACACCTCAGTTTGTTTTTGTTTGTAACATAGGACACAAATGTTTTATAGAACAACAATCATCTACACTGATGACAAGACCATGATCAAGTAGCAGTTAACACATAATGCAAAGGGTTATCTATATATTTATTCATAACTAATCACACCAGAGGCAACTAAGGGAAACGTCATACCTACACTAATCTAACCTGACTACTCATTACCCACAACTGTCCCTAACTAACCTAAGCTAAACTTACTCTTCACATATAACGAATCGATCTAAACATCAACCCCCCACCCACCATTATGAGACAGGACACATGCAGGACAACACTTACTAACCTACACACATACTATACTATCATAAACAATCATATATTTTTTTGTTATTTTTTTATTTTTTTTAAACACCCAGGAACCCCAACATTGACCCCCACACACTTAATAAGGAAAAGTAGAAAGAATCAGGACCCCCCCACCCTCCTCCCTAACACTAACTAAGCTAACAACCTATACTAACCTAACACTAATCCCCCAAGCCCACTAATCATGATAACAAGGAAAGAGGAGGGAGGGGAGGGAATTATGTCCTTTGAATATATCAGTCCTAGAGGTTGGCCCTCCGGAGGGTCCGCCTGATAGACCTGACCCGCTTCTTGATGTAGGCCACATCCTGGCTAAGCTTGTCCACCTTCCTTATAAATTTGTCCATTTTGCGTTCCAAAGCCTGGAATGCCGCAGGGTCAATTGGAGGTGCTGCTGCTGTTTGGGTCCCGGCAGAGGTGCTCTGTGTGCGTGTTGAGCCTAGCCCACTGGACTGTCCTGCAGCTGTCACACTGCTGGGGCCTGGGTGTGCTGCAGAGGCAGGGACAACTGTGCCCTCTCTGGCTGGGGCCACTTGGGGAGAACCAGTGGTTGTGGTGGCTGTAGTGGGCAACCTTGGGCCACCCTGTGGTGAAGCCCACCATGCTCCGGAGTCCCGATCTGACTGATATTTACGGGCCATCAGTCGGAATCCCGACTGCACCTGCAGGATGTGTCGGTACCTCATGGCCCGCCTCTCAAATTCATGCAGCTGTGAAGACAAAGGGCAACTATTTAGCATAGGAACTGCATTGTGTGGAATAGCACAAGTCGTCAATCTGACAATACATTTACTGTACTTGTAACAGCTCAAATCACCATACAGATCATTCAAAGTCTCAGAGGAAGTACATGGGAAGCCTGCATACAAAGGTCATCTCACACATAGCATATACAATAATCTACATGATGGGTAACAACTGGCAATAACTTGTCATCAAAGTACTTACAGTTGCAGCTAACAATCATGCTGCACCTCCTCCGCCTATTGCCTGGACTACATATGTCAGTGTATGTGATAACAATCACAAACTTCATGGTCTGCAATTTGTAATGGGATTTGCTAGTATAGAACTCATGTGCCATAACTGAGTGTGTACACTAGGTTCAAAACCATATTTCATATAATCACAAGTATGTGTAACATACTGGTTGCTTCAGTCCTAGGTACCCTATTCACAAAACCATGCCTGTCTTTGAGAGGGGGGGGGAAGAACAACAAACAATCCCAAAATAGATGCACACCCAGGAGTGTATGGAAAGCTCAACATGTTTTTGCCTCCACACACACACCACCAGTAAGGGCTATCAACAAATTGGAGTCAGCTAAACCTTGTCCTATCCAAGGTCCACACATGTCAAAATGTACTGACCTAGGCCAACATCACATACTTCCAGTGAGGCATATTTTTCAACAGACACAGGGGAGCAAGAACACCCATGATCATGAATAGCATGCACACCTAGGCCGTTGCACTCTACTCCCACACACTTCTAGTACAACTTGCGGAAGTACATGCTCCCGGAAGATCCAACCTACAGTGTACTCAGTACATTGGATAATAGGGAAGCAGCAGTTTTCAGACAAGCCATTTGCTGAAGCTATCTGGGAGAATGTCAGTCTGACATGCAGACTCAGTCCGAGACGAGTCCCAGTGCAACTCTTAATGTAACTAGTGTATTCCACATGACTCACCCCATTTCCCATAGCGGGCCCTACAGGAATGGCCTACAGACCCAAGATCAGACAAATGGGTAAGCATTGGTCAACTCAAAATAAAGTGATAACTGAAATCCCACTAATGGAACAAGACTAATGATTGGGCAGCGCATCACACCTTGCAATCTGTTCAACACACAGTAGTCCATCACACATCACCAGCAAACACAAAACATACCACACATGTCAACACTCACTGTAGGTGTCGGGGTCCTCAAAACGAGCCACCTCTCCCACTGTGTATGGTGCAGGTCCACCTGTAAAGCATGGAAGGAAGTATATGCTCAGAATCCGTGTACTGACAAACAATTTCAAATACAAACACAATGTGATAATCTGACATGAGTAATGAAACACTTTCAGACATGCTCATACTGCATGGAATAATTCCTGTGCAACATTTACATAGGATGGGTCTCCTGCTACAGTTACACACACTTCTACACACATGCAGTGGGCCGGACTGTCATGTGGTGGCAAACATGCACCTCCATTAGTGTGCAGCAACAATATCGGTGTGTATTCATCTCATCATGTGCATCCAAGAGAGACATCCAAAAGCTGGTTACTTGAGGACTGCATGACCTGTCAAACAGCCTATGTGGTCATGACACATTTGTGACAGTTAGGTACATGGTACAGAGGGCCAGGTATTTTGCCAATACCTCATGTTGTAACAGTTTCCTAAATTGATGTGTCCAAACAATGGTGATTGGCACCAAACATAGATGTTTGTACACTAGTCCATACCCTTGGACTGCCATCCCTAATTGGATTTTGGCACAAGTGACAATAAATACCTGTCTAATATGTTAGCTGAGGGCACCTGAGTCCTTTACAAATATGGTTCATGTTCAGATCCGGCATGTATCAATAAAATGTGAAGGAGCACATTTATCCCGAACAGGCATGGCACTTCCGTGAACACTTTCCCTACACACCTACCAGACACACATGAGACATATGTCTGGGCCACATTGCTATCATCAATTGACGTGAAGGCAGCACTCATTTTCTGCATCATGTAGGGTTTCCAATGTCAGTCTAGCTATAGCGTCAACATATGTAGGTATGATGTTACTACATCCATACTTCAATGGCAATTGTGACACGTAGAGCCCTGATTGCGTCATTAATGTGTTGCTTGTCTGACACAAAGGCGGCACTACATTACATTCTGCTACAAGCAACCTGTATGTGTGGAAAACATGAGCTGCCTGACTGCTAGCATTTGTCATCCTTCACATAGTGCATCAATTACCCTGTATGTTTCCCTAGCATTACACACAGTCAGCTACTTATCTGGCAGATTGGGTACCAATCATCTCATGTCACTACACAGCTTTAAATTGTGCACATTTACATGATCTGTACTCACCAACATGGCCACCAATCATGATTCCCAGGTGGTCCAGCAGATCTCGCTCCCTGGAGATCAGGTCAGCCCAGCGGTGCTTCAATTGATGGTCATTCCGTTGGCTCCCATACAGACGCACCAAGTTATGGCGCACCTTCCCCCATCGGACTTTTCGGGCCTCTGTGTGATACCCCTGTATCACCCTACCCCCAGCCTCCAGCATCAGTGGGAGGAAATGGCAAACCAGCCATATGAACCCCCCCAATTCCTCCTCACCCATCCTGGAAAGCCGTGGCCTACCAGACATTTCAGCACAGAAAAAGGGGAAAAAGTAGTAGAAAAAAAGAAAAGGGGGAAATGGGGAAAGGTAGAGTGAGGAAATACAAAGAAAACTTAACAAATACAAGAGCCCAACTATCCCCTATATGACAGTACCCACAACAGACTCACACAGACAATAAATACAACACTGGACTGGACAAATTTATACAACACACACTCAGACAGTATTCTACAACAATATATTGATGACAGAACAACAAGTAAGATGGCACTCTGGACACAAAAGCACTAATATACAGGACAACACTTTGCACACAGCCACACAGTCTAGAATAATCAGAGACTGCAAAGTGAAAGTACACCCACTGTACAGAATCTGTAAACAGGATATCCTATTACATCACATCCTGCATAACATGGCCGCCGCTTTTTTCCATTATGCGTCATATTTTCACGCATACAGGTTGTGCGTCATATTTTTTGACGCACAGGAGTGCAGATAATGCAGAGTCAAAATATTTTTCATATTTTGTAATTAATATTTGTTTGCAGCATAATTTACAGTTCTAGAGGTGAAAATTAAGCCGCAGCCAAATATGATATCTATTTATGAAAAATATTTTTGACTCTGCATTATTTGCACTCCTGTGCGTCAAAAATTATGACGCACAAGCTGTATGCGTGAAAATATGACGCATTATAACAAATATGTATTTCATTTGTCCAAATGAGTAATGGAATTTTGCATGAACAAACGGTGCTAAGTGATAAACTTTGGGGTTAGCTATAGCAAATGTCCCTTATAGGATGTATAGAAGGTATTCACAGTGCAATAGTAATGATTGGCCTGAATGGATATTACTCATAATTGCGCACATATGTAGGTAATTGCTGATTGCAAATTTCAAAATATGAAAGAGATACCAGGATGTATTCCTTAGCTAATTTGTGAGCACATGTATCAAGCTATTCCAAATAGCATAGAGGCCAATTAGGTAATGCAATTGTCACGTAAACCTTTTTTGGGGGTAACCATGTGCTAATTACGAGTTAATGTAGCTAAAATATGTCTCACTATTGACATGTAGGGCACACATGCCCCTTATGCATGTGAGTGCTTCACATGTGCATATAAAATGTATATTTGGGGTGCAGCAGAGGGGGACTTAGGCCCCCAGCACCCTGGGGTTTGCTGTTCCTGACTTGCAACTTTATCCAAGGTTTTCCCAAATTCATGAATGCTAAACCATTGGCAGCAGGCCCATAGATGCAAATTGAGTATGATTCTCTGTTTGCTAATCTTTAATCCCATTTGCCCATTTGACGTTTGCCCTATTAATTCTTTGGAGAATTCTGACATACCATTTAGCATTGATTTAATAGCAAATTCTCAACGTTCCTTATGTCATGATAACAAATAGGTTGTTGATGTATGTGACCCTTTATGCATTACCTAGTTTAGTGGCATGTTTCATTCTTCCTGCTAGGTTACAACTGGGACACTACTGTGATAGGCTGCTTGCAACCAGTTTGTTGATTGGATGGTACATGTACATGTGTGTGGTCCAATGTTGATCCAGTATCAACTGTTAAGGTGTATGTTGTCACTGTAACGTCCAGGTCTCATCATGAGTTATTGGTAGCTAATCGTGTATCTAATGAGTATCGTTTGTAGCTAAATGTGAGTAAAGTCATTGAGGACATGGTAACCTACACGTGGATGGTCCCACCCTGTCACTGAAGACGTGTAATGAGACTTTCAACTGGGCAACCGTGGTGTGCTGAGTGAGAGAATGTCTCAGGTGTCTGGATCCGGCATGTGTCATTGCAACATTTGTACTCAAGTTGGCCTCTGTGGATGGAAATGCATCAGGAAACATCATAGCCTCTGTGCAGAAGTAAATGGCTGGTATTCAGCACACATCTCTATTATTTGAACAATGTTACTCAGAGTGTGAACTGTCAGGGTCCTCATATGTGTTGACTTTTCATGGACATTATCTGAGGTTGCTGGTTCTGCTGGAGGCCACGTACACCATCAAAGGCTATGGGCCAGGTACACTGTCACACTTTGTAGTTTAGGCATTAATGAGGCCCAGACAACGGGTGGGCCATGATTTAGCTATTCAAGGGCACTGTCACAAATATGATACAAAGAAAAGTCAGATGATGCAATACAATGTATTTGAGTATACAATGATGAGGCAAATGACAAATTAGCCTCTGAGGAAAGAGAGGTTTTGGACAGCAAGTGTGGTCCATAGGTGGCCACTGGGTATCTTTAGGGTGACCCATGGACAGGTGCCAGTCAGGCTGACAGGATGCTGGGTCAATCAGGAGCCAGCTCTTTCACAAATTACATGATCAGTGGTCTGACTAGGACTGGTCAGAGGGAGGAGTAGACAGTTGACATGTCACACTCTGTATGTCCTGTGTTGTTTTGAAGGTGACACATGAACCCTGATAAAGTGTTACACGGCAACATTAGTAGCAATGCTTAATGGTGTAATTGCCCAAATGTCTACATCTATGCTGTAGGAGGCATCAGCAGGGACGGGGCATGTAAATTTGGGTGGTGTGCATGGAGGGGATCACTGGTGTGGCCTCCATCAGTGTCTCACTAGTCCTGTCAGCTGGGATTTGCTTTAAAATGGCCTACAGTACCTTTCAACCGAGAATCAATCTACAGGTGATACCAGGCCTTAAAAACTCCAAGCCAGTGTATTATATGAGCTGAGTTCCATGCAGTGAGATGGTACTATGACAATGGTAGGCATAGGAAAGGGTGTGGCACACTGGATGACTCTTGTGAGTGTGTGTATGTAGATGAGGGAACCTCAGGGTACACATATCAGCATTCCAGGGACCTCTTCAGACAGGTGGGGTCTGACCAGGCGCATGGGTGTGTAAGGTTTTTAGAAAAGGGCTGACATGTAGATGGGATGTGGTGTGCTGGATGCTTGTCATATGTGTGGCACTTGTGCTGTGTATGTTCTGCTTATGTGTAACTCTAGTGACAGATAGTCATTGCAAAGATTGTATGTAGTTGGAATTACTGCTGACAAGAGTCTGGTAATACATTCCTGTTCCTGAAGCAAAAGCATGTCAACTGCCTGATGTATGAGGCCTGTTTTCCCCTAGTTGAGTGATGGTGTTTTAGTTGTGTGCCATCTGCTGTGATGAACCATGTTTCCTACATGTATGTGTGTAATAGGTGTGGTCCTCAGCTATTGCCCTTCAAAGGTGAACTGTACAGGATGTCAGTCATTTACATTGTGTGTGTATGTGACCGTTGTATGATAGGCATTACATTTGTAGTGTATTTTTCTGTGTCCTGATTGTTATATCATTAATGCTCCATGAGACGACATTCTTCTTCTGATATTTAGAGCTAAAGGTGTGCAGAAATGAATAGCCAGACCATGATGTGGTGTTTATTATCAGTGTTTATTTGCAATAGTTCATTAAGTGGTGATGGTGATAATAATTAAAAGAAATTGTTCACAATGTGTTGGCGCCTACGCACTCCAGCAGCCGTGTTTGGTTGTTCCCCCTCCTGTTGCAGGGCAGCATCCTCCTCTTCCTCGTCTTCAGGCATGTATGGGTCTGGTTCGAGGAGGGGAATGTTCCTTTTGACACAAATGTTGTGCAATATTGCACATGTGAGGATGATCCTACAGACCATCTCGGGGGAATATAGTGGGCTACCACCAGTGATGTTGAGGCAGCGGAACCTTGACTTGAGGATGCCGAAGGTCCGCTCGACAATGCTGCGTGTCCTCTTATGGGCCTCGTTGTATGCCCGCTCTGCAGCAGTACTCGGGTTGCCAAATGGTGTCATTATCCATGGCTGGATGCCATACCCCTGATCAGCTGAAAGAGAAAAAGAATGGGATCATGTTGATGTAGCTGGCACTATTGAAAAGACCTTTAATGGCAGTAGTTGTCTTATGTTGTCTGTGACTCTTTTGTGTACTGATGTGACATCCTATACTTGTAGGCTATACCATCTGCATTGTGTTGTTTCCTTGGCTGAGCAAGTGTTTGTCTGCTAACTGTTTGTCAGCAGTATGTTTTGGGATTTTCAGTGCAGTGTGCCCTCCCTAACATTGTGACTTGTGATACAGGTGTCCTTGTGTCTTCACTTGGGGTGAGTAGATAGTTCAATTTAGAGTTTAATTTATAAGTGTTGTTAGCACGTTCATATGAAAGTACCCTGGACATCCCATACCTTTAGACTTAGGCAGTGTATTAATGTAAAGGTCATTGGGACACTTACAATTTGCAAAGTGACATTTTGGCTACCACACTCATTAATGTCTTCACATTAGGCTGTACAGTAATTTCCAATGTGTGACAGGTTCAATGGTGACTTAAGAAACATGGCTAGTGATGTCAGGACCTAAGTGTGTTCCTGTTGACATGTTGCTGTTGTGGTGTATGTGTTGTGTGTCCTAGAGGGTTGCTGTGCAGTGTGTATATAAGTAGGTTTTTGTACTCACCAACAAGTAGTCCATTGCCATACCGTCCATCCTGGAAGTGTTGGTTGATGGTGCAGTGACGGAAGTTGAATGAGTCATGGACACTCCCAGGATATTTAGCCACGATGTTGGTGATCAATCCCTGGTGATCGACAATGGCCTGCACGTTGATGGAATGTGTGTGCTTCCTGTTGCGGT
This sequence comes from Pleurodeles waltl, assembly GCF_031143425.1. Classification (NCBI taxonomy): domain Eukaryota; kingdom Metazoa; phylum Chordata; class Amphibia; order Caudata; family Salamandridae; genus Pleurodeles; species Pleurodeles waltl. The sequence goes on from NC_090437.1 coordinate 1,076,624,823, forward strand.
AGAGGTGTTCAGTTGCAGCAAGTGGCACAAGGCATACATGTGTGCAGTCGATTGCACCAAGGACGTGTGGGAAGCCACTGATTGCGTAGAACCCCTGTTTAGTTTCCTGCTGCTTCTGCAGTGTGTTAGGGAAGCAGATGTGGCGGGGTGTCAGGGGAATGATGGCATCCAGTACTTTGGGGAGAAATGCGGAGAATGATGGTTGTGATATTCCGCCTACCAGGGCACCAGTTGTTTGAAATGAGCCACTTGCCAGCATGTGGAGTACGGCAAGCAGCTTTGTTTCTGTTGGTATGGTGTGGGGTGTCACCAAAGTGGGGGCCAACTGCTGTTCAATGTTGCGCAGCAGCTGCTGAATGGCCTGCCAGTTCAACCGGTACCTCTGTATGATGTCGTGTTCCCTGAGGCTCTGAAGGGTGGTTCTTGGGCAGAATATCCTCTCCTGCCTTCTGCGCTGCCTTTGGGGTCCCTGCTGGTGTTGTTGTAGCTACTGTTGTTGCTGCTGGGCTCTGCGTCTGCGTGCACGCTGGATTAGAATGACCTCCATGGCTCCCTGTTGCTGCTCTGCTGTTTGTTCTGTGTGTTCTGATTAAATACAGGTGTGTTTGCCCCATTTTAACGCCTGCCCTGACCCAGGCGTTAAATTTTGACGCAAATCGGGCTGTGCATCATTTTCTCGCTCCGCCTCCCGGCCGTGCGTAATTTTTGCCCGAAAGCATAAATACGACGCACGGCCGTTTAAGTCATTTTTTGGACGGGAACGCCTACCCTGCATATCATTAACGCAGGGCGGGTTGCCGCATCCAAAAAATGAGGCACACGCCGGAATTTTGTCGTCCGCGGGCTCGGGCATCAAAGTTTAAATACGGGGCAACGTTTGCGCTGATTGTGAGTCAAAATTTTTGACGCACAATCGGCGCAAACGGAGTATAAATATGCCCCTAAAATGGGTATAAGAAGGGCACCCAAATCTACAGACTTGAGAAACATTTCTGGAACAAAGAGGAACCTCTGCCTGGAGAAGAGCTGGACAGCTGAGGAAGAAGGGCTGCCCTGCCTGTGACTGTGCTTTGTGGAGCTTTCTTGCAGTGCTGCTTCTGCCAGAGTAAGAGGGCAAAGACTGGACTTTGTGTGCCTTCCATCTTGTGAAGAAATCTCCAAGGGCTTGAGTTAGAGCTTGCCTCCTGTTGTTTGAAGTCTCAGGGACAGCAAAGACTTCTCTCTGCCAGCACCTGGAGTCTCTGGAGGTACTCCTGCTCTTACAAGTGGTGCCCTATCCAGTCCCTGGGCCCTTGAAAGGAAAGCTGGTGGACATCCAAGGAAATCGACTTCGGACGACTTCGGACCGACGCCGCTGCTGAATCCGGTGACGCCGCCTGCACCCGACGCCGTGACCTTCGCTGGAACACGACGCTCTTCGCAGGCCCGACGCCGTGGCAGCCCCGCTGAAGTCCGCGACTCCGTGGAAGTCACTGCACCACGTCGTGACCGACGCCGCTCGAAGTGCACGGATTCAACGTTTCGCACAGACGCAGCGATCCCCGACTTCGCGCATCGGCTTGTTTTCACTCTTCACCAAAGGTACTGTACTTGGGGGTCTACACGACTCCGTGTCCGGCGCTGCTGGTGTTGGCTTGTTGGGAACGACTCCGTCACCACGCCATGTTAAAATCTCATCGAAGCATTTTTGTTTCTAAGCGCTTTTTTTGAGTTTAATCTTTAAAAATTCATAACTTGACTTGTGTATGTTGGATTTTTTCTCGTTTTGGTCTTGTTTTGTTTAGATACATATTTCCTATTTTTCTAAACTGGTGTTCTGTCATTTTGTAGTGTTTTCATTAAGTTACTGTGTGTGTTGGTACAAATACTTTACACCTAGCACTCTGAAGTTAAGCCTACTGCTCTGCCAAGCTACCAAGGGGGTAAGCAGGGGTTAGCTGAGAGAGATTCTCTTTTACCCTGACTAGAGTGAGGGTCCTTGCTTGAACAGGGGGTAACCTGACTGTCAACCAAAGACCCCATTTCTAACAGGTGCGCTCAATGATCCTCCTTGTTCGCCCATGTGCCTCATTGTAACGTTCCCCTGCCATTGTCCTGGCATTCCTCACTGGGGTTAGTAGCCATGAGAGGCTGGGGTAACCAGAGTCATCTGTAAATATCATTGGACAACATTTAGCCACACACTCACCCTTAGGGCCAAGCCCACACCCATATACCAACAGACACTGGGTGGTGACCATGGGCTCACCTACTAGCCACACCCTGTGCCTCTGCAGTTGAGACATCACATATGGAATGCTGCTATTCCTCAAAATAAAGGCATCATGCACAGACCCAGGATACTTTGCATTGACTTGAGAGATGTATTGGTCCGCCAGGTACACTATCTCCAGCATTCAGAGAGTGAAAGCTCTTTCTATTTCTAAACACTTGTTTATTTCTCCGGTGGGACAAAGGCAATATGTGTATCAGGGCACCAATGATGTTGGAGATATCTCCCATTGCATAGAAGTCAGCTTTCACTGTGGCCAAATCCTCCACCTGGGGGAAAACGATGTAGCTGTGCATGTTTTTCATCAGGGCAGACAACACTCTGGTCAGCACATTTGAGAACTACGGCTGTGACATCCCTGCTGTCATGGCCACTGTCACTGGGAAGGACCCACTTGCCAAGAAATGGAGCACTGACATGACCTGCTCAAGAGGGGGGAATCCCAGTGGGGTGGCGGATAGCTGAGATCAGGTCTGGTTCCAATTGTGCACACAGCTTATGGATTGTGGCCCTATCAAGTCTGTAGGTTAGGATAATGTGCCTGTCCACCATTGTCGCCAGGTCCTCCAGTGGTCTGTACACCGGGATATGTCTCCATCTCCTATTCATCCTCACCGGTTGCATTTTTGCCTTGCATTTTTTTTTACAGAAACAGTATGTGAACGTGTAGGTCCGTTGATGTGCCTATGTCTGCTGTGACGCAGTTATGTGCCATGGCCTGTTCCCCCTTGAAATGGTGCCTGACTGACCTGTGAGGAGGGACGAGTGGAAATGAGGTAATTCCGCTGATGTTGTGCCACGCTGCGGGAGGCGGTCGACGACCGTCGTGCAACACATCATTGGTTATCATTGTGGCCTAAGGGTTCCAGGGGCCAATGGTGATGTACGCCGGCGGTGACGGTACTCACCGCCGCAGATGTGACCGCCATTTTCTATCTGATCATTCACTTGCTACCTGACCTTCAAAAGGAGAGGACCTACACTGCAACTGCTGCTATGACCTTTGTCTGGAAGCGACCATGGCTCGAGTGTCTGGGGATAGGGCTCCTGCCTTCACTTCCGAGGAGTTGGAGAGACTAGTGGATAGGGTCCTACCCCAGTATCCTATACTTTATGGTCCTCCAGACAATCAGGTGAGTACAGTGAGAGCACGATGCATGTGGCATGAATGTATGGAGTGCTGTGTGTGTGAGCCTCATGTGGGGGGGCTGAGGGGTCCTGGCCAGAGTGCTGCATGTTGGGAGGAATATGGTGGGCCATGAGTGTAACAGTCCAGACTGTATGACTAATACCTTTTCTTATGTATCTGTAGGTCAGCGGCCATCAGAAAAAGGGTATTTGGCGTGCCATCGCCAAGGAGGTGCGGACCCTGGGGATCTTTGACAGGCGGATCACCCACTGTCGCAAACGGTGGGAGGACCTGCGCCGCTGGGCAAGGAAGACGGTGGAGGCCCAGCAGGGGATGGCCTCCCAATGAGGAAGGGGTGCCTGTCGTACCCTGACCCCCCTGATGTTCTGCATCCTGGCGGTGGCCTATCTGGAGTTAGATGGGCGCTTGAAGGCATCACAGCAGCCACAAGGGGGTGAGTACAGATTTGAAATCATTAAGTTGCGCATGTTGAGGTGTAACCTGGTTGGGCGATGTGGGTCTGTGGGTGCCCCTAGGTCGGGACGAACATGGCAGGGTAGATTCCATGATAAGCAGGGTCTGATGCACTCCAACCCCATCGGGCGTGTACAACTCGGCAGGGTCCTGTGGGTTTTAGGTGTGCAGCTAATGGCGTTAGGCATTGTACCCCATGGCTTGGTGACTAACGTAACTGGTATTGCATGGCCTAGTGGATAGGGCTGTTCCCTGTGAGTTGTGTACGGTGATGTTGTTGCTGGCATTGACTAAGTGTATCATCTGTCTCTTCCCCAACCTTTATGTTTTGTTGCCCTGTCCTTGTGTGCATTAGCATCATCTGTTGGAGGAGCTGGAGCACTGGTGATGGAGGGAGCTGCATCCCACATGGGCCTGGAGGACAAATCCACCAATGGTGAGGGCACCAGTGGGACAGAGGGTGAGGGGAGTACCACGACGGATACAGGAGGGGACAGTTCTGACAGCGACACCTTCTCCGATGGAAGCTCCCTGGCGGACACCTCTGTGGTGCCCACCTCCAACTACAGGCAAAGCCTCCACCCCTGTACCAGCACCGCCCTCCCAGGAGCCCCTCAGTGAGTTTCCCGTGGCCGCTCACCCAGGAGGGTGGGCATCTCCTTCACCCCAGGCACCTCTGGCCCTGCCCCAGACAGCCCTGCTGCCCTCAGTGAGGAGGCTATTGAACTCCTGAGATACCTCTCTGTTGGGCAGTCAACCATACTGAATGCTATCCAGGGTCTAGCAGGGCATTTGCAACAAACAAATGCATTCCTGGAGGGCATTCACTCTGGCGTGGTGGCCCAACAGGGATCATTCCAGGCTCTGGCCAACTCACTGATGGCAGCCATTGTCCCTGTCTCTAGCCTCCCACCTTCAACTCCCTCTACCCAGTCCCATTCCCCTAAACCCCAGCCTATCCCAAGCACACCTTCAGACCAGCATGCACCCAAATCAACATGCAGAAGTGGCTCAGGAAAACACAAGCACCAAACATCATTCCACAGGCACTCACACAAGCACCATCCAGATGCAGAGACACCAACATCCACTGCCTCCACTGTGTCCCCCTCCCCCTCGTCCTCCATCTCCCTCTCTGTAGCATCTCCACTCACACCTGCATGCACTACATCCTCATCCACTGCCTCCATCACCAGCACGCCTATCACTACATGCCCCTCACTGGCATTCACCACCCCCACATCCATGCACACTTCACCTGTGTCCTCTCCCACTGTGACTGTGCCCCCTCCTCCTGAAGTACACAAACACAAGCACTCAGACACCCAACAACCATCCACCTCACAACAGCATCCAGCCCATGCACCTGCACCCAAACACAGCAGACAAACACCTCCTATAACCACTCCCTCTTCCTCCACTCCCAAACCTTCACCCTCTTCCAGCCCCAGTGTCCCTAAAAGGCTTTTCCTCTCCACCCTTGACCTATTCCCTGCCCCTCCCCCCGTCCTTCACTTTGGGCCAGGGTGGGCAGAACCCAGGCCAGCACCCCAGCTACCCAGTCCACAGCCACTGTAGTTTCTGCAGCTACTGCATGTGTGAGAGGCTCCAAGGAGGCACCCATCAGCACTGCCAGTGTGCCTGCACCACCTGCCAAGGGCAAGAAGAGGCTGACAGCTAGCAAGGGCAGGAAGGGAACACCAGCCAGCAAGGGGAAGGAGGCACCAGAAGGCACCACCAGCCAGCAAGGGGAAGGAGTCACCACCAGCCAGCAAGGGGAAGGAGGCACCACCAGCCAGGAAGGGTAAGAAGGCACCACCAGGCAGGAAGGGTAAGAAGGCACCACCAGCCAGCAAGGGGAAGGAGGCACCACCAGCCAGCAAGGGGAAGGAGGCACCACCAGCCAGCAAGGGCAAGGTGGCACCACCAGCCAGCAAGGGCAAGGTGGCACCACCAGCCAGCAAGGGCAAGGAGGCACCACCAGCTGGCAGCAGCAAAAAGGCACCACTAGCTAGCAAAGGCAGGAAGGGAACACCAGCTGGCAGAAGCAAGGAGGCACCACCATCTGCCAAGGGCAGGAAGGGGACAACATCTGCCAAGGCCAATGTAAAAGGAACAGACGCCGCAGGCAGGATGGATCTGGGGCTAGAGCAGCATCTTGGCAAACAACACCAGCCATGGCACTTCAGCTGTCCGAGGCTGCAGGGAAGGGCTAGAGCCTCCCCCACCACTGACAGCACTGCCACCTTCACCGCCGCCAGCACTGCCACCTACACCACCACCAACACCACTGCCAGCAGCAGCAGCCCCAGTGGGCAGCCGCTCGAGGCTGCAGGGGAAGGTCTGTAGCCTCCCCCACCACTGACAGCGCCACCACCTGCACCGCTGCCAGCACCGCCACCTGCACCGCCACCAGCACCACTGCCAGCAGCAGCAGCCCCAGTGGGCAGCCATCCAAGGCTGCAGGGAAAGGGCTGGAGCCCCCCCACCACTGACAGCACCGCCGCCAACCACGCAACTACCATCCATTGAGCATCCATCTCCGCCGGCGAGCAGTGTGTAGTCGTAACTACATGGGCTGTAGTGCATCCTGGCCCCTGCAACACCTGTAGGTGTAACACCCAGGTGAGAGACTGTGACCTTGCACCATCTAGGATCTGCATCACAGGGTACAAGGCCCCCTCTAGAACCAGTGGAAGAAAGCATCCACTTACCCCCTCCTTAGCAGGATGAAGCACACTGGGCACAAGGCCCCCTCCAGAACCAGTGAAAGAAGACATCCACTCACCTGCCCTTTGCCATAATGAAGCACACAGGGCACAAGGCCCCTTCCAGAATCAGTGGAAGAAGGCATCCTCTCTCCCCCTCCTTGCCAGGATGAAGCACACTGGGCACAAGGCCCCCTCCAGAACCAGTGGAAGGAGGCATCCACTCACCCCCTCCTTGCCATGATGAAGCACACAGGGCACAAGGCCCCCTCCAGAACCAGTGGAAGAAGGCATCCACTCACACCCTCCTTGCCAGGATGAAGCACACAGTGCACAAGGCCCCCTCCAGAACCAGTAGAAGAAGGCATCCACTAGAGAGACTGTGGCTTTACACTCCCCACGACCAAACAGTGGGCAAACCACCCACTTGAGAAACTGGCTTTGCACTTCCCAGGACCCAGCAGTGGGCAAATCACCAACTTGAGAGACTGTGGCTTTGCACTCCCCAGGACCAAGCAGTCGGCAAACCACCCTCTGGAGAGACTGTGGCTTTGCACTCCCCATGACCAAACAGTGGGCAAACCACCCACTTGACAGACTGTGGCCTTGCACTTCCCAGGACCAAGCAATGGACAAACCACACACTTGAGAGACTGGCTTTACACTCACCAGGACATTGCACAGGGCATGTAGCCCCCTCCAGGAGCACTGGTGTTGTACCATCTTCCGGCTGAGGTGCCCCCTCATTCCCTGTCCCCCAGAGGTGCCTGTGTGTTTTCGACCTGATGCCCCTGCAGTGTTCTCTCCGTATTGAGGCAGGAGTCAAGTGTGTCCTTGGCCTATGTGTTATGGCCCTGTGGGCCACGAACATTTTGGAGTGGGCATTGTCCCTCCATTTGTATATATTGTAGATACTGTTTGGTGCTTTAAAGACGTACTTATCTACATTTTTAATATTACACTCACTTTAATCAATTCCTTTTGTCTTTGCGTTATTCCTGATGGTTACGGGGTGTACATGTAATGACGTTACATCTGTTTGTGTGTATGATGTTGGGGTGGGGGTGGGGGTGTTGCGTGTTTTGTGGGTGTCACTCTCTCCCCACCTTGTGTGCTAGGTGCGGTACTCACAGTGGTCGTCTTTGCCGCCATTCGTGTTCCTGGTGTAGGAGGAGGTAGACCAGCATTGGAAATATGTGAATTTGGACTCTATGGCGTCGTGGTTCTTCCTTGAGTGTTGAGAGGTGAGTTGTTTCCCTTCTGTGTACTGTTTCTGCCGTGCTTTTGATGGCGTTGGTACCACCCCGGAAAAGGTGGCGGATTGGCCTGTCATAATACAGTGGGCGGTACATTGCTTTCCACCTAGCTGTTGGAGGTTACCGCTGCAGTGCTTGTTGCTACCGCCGTTTCGGTTGGAGTGTTAAAGTGGCTGTCTGTGTTGGCGGTTTCCGCAGTGGTCAAAATAAAATGTTTCTTACCCCCGGCCTGTTGGCAGTATTACCGCTGCTTTATCACTGACCCCAGGGTTGTAATGAGGGCCTTAGTATTGTAACTAATAGGGAAATAAAAATAGCTACAATGTTTTAAGGAGTTGTGGTTATTCATGACTTAATGGTATAGTTGTTTCAATTTTAACATTATTAATTGGTTATGTCGATTAATTAAAATTAGCTTGAGATAATGATAGATACTCATTTTGACTCATTTTGAAAAGCTAACTGGCGAAGGCCACAGTGGAATACTCTGCACAATTTCAATAATACATTTGAGAGCTGGACAATGAATCTTTTAAAGTGGCCTATGATACAAATGATGCTTCATTTAATTTATTCCACACCATTTGTACAGTATTGGGGCATCACAGTGGTCGCCTTACGGCACTTAAGAGAACTTAAAACACGTCAAACGAAGGGAAATTAGATAGAAGTCTGCCTAAATAGGCATAGTATCAGGAAAGCTACAGACTTTTTGAATATGTGAGCCTTCAGAAAAGAGCACTTGTTGGCCGCTGACCTTTGGCATATGGTAAACGGGGGAAGCAGCAAAAGTTTGGTGCAGTAGGAAGTGGTTCGCCATGCAGAACATTTGGCACCAAGACAAAAGTTTGAATTTGATCCTGTGTTTTAATAGAGGTAGTGTTAATTAGAGATCAGTGAAGTGTAGCAGTACAATTCAGTCTGACACTGAGACGGGTGGTAGAGCTCTGGACCCTCTAAGGCTTGGCCATGGCATTTGTGGGGAGTATTGGTAAACCATGTTTCAGACTATACTGAAGAGCAGTGCATTCCTTAAAGGCACTAGCACCAAGGGATGATTTTTTGAATGAATCATATGTGACAGAGGGGGGTATTATGGATGTTTGCATGGCTCTCCTAGAGAGGAAGCAGCATGACTAACTGGATTTCTAATCCTGTAATTCACTGCTATGACTTAGCAATGGTAGGTAACACCGTTTGTAAACCTCTATTGCTATGTCATAAACAAATTCTGCTGTGATTGGACCCTCTGAGAGCCTTTTAGAGCAGTGCTGGAAGGCAGTGAGAACACTTTCTGTAGTAGAGGGAAGGGAAAGCACCAGGAGTGGTAGAAGTGGCGGCGAATGGTAGATCAGGTGGAGAGGGCATGTTGTGTATAGCCCCCACATTACTCCTCTGTCTTTGCTAGCAGTTCAAGGCAGAGGAAGATGATTTTGAGGACCATACATAGCATAAAAGTATAGATGAGTAAAAGTGAATATTGGTAGTTTTTCACCTCAGCATTCTGAGTGACATCATAGACAGTACAAGCCTCGTTCTCATCACTCGTACGCCCCTGAGTGAAAAATAGCCACATAATTCACTGTTACCAAAGTATAATTCTATTTGTTGTAAAAGGCTTTTACTAGGAACAACCAGATAACAACACGGTTATCTACTGAAGGGATGTCACAACAGTCATTAGCCAAAGGGGTTAGCTACTGTAGTGCCAACAGTATTTCAAGCTTGCTTCCCCTTAGTTCTGTCATCTTGCTTGGTTCTTCAGAGACAAAAGTGCTGCAGTTGAAAGGCAGTTGGGAGTCTCACCTGCATTATTCCACCTCTCTCAAACACACACAGATCTAAGGGAGACAGGAGAATGTGGGTGACGCAGTGCATCTGCCAACTGCATCTCACCTTTCAGCCCAGTACTCTGCAGACCTGTGCCAAAAAGAGATATGCAGCTGCACTGCCAAGGGGTCATCACGGAGCTGCTGTAATATGTGGTGCTAACTCTTTGCTCTCAATGTGAAAGTGTGGCTTTCAGCTTGGATGGCTTGGAATGTGCAAATATTTGTGGAGGTGGATAGCAGGAGATCATGTATTCCTTCAGTCAAGTTTATTTCAGGCATTTGCACATCAAACTATTACAATCTTAATTTGATATAGAATACACGTGCTATAGAAGGTTTAATCTGTTCTAAGTATTCCTCTTTTGCAGAGGTGGGCTTATGGAGTAAAAAGTACTCCACCGGACTCCCCAGCTTAGCCTTGCAATGATGTTCAATGACATTCCTCATCCAAAAAGTGGGTTTAACTCTACCGTTGGCAACAGGTTAAATTGAGGTGGTATTGTTCCAATTATCTCCCATTAAGATGAAACTTGAACCAAGGGAGTAGATGTGCCTTGCTCAAGCTCAGGACTTCTTCCACTTCCAGTCTATATTGATGAAGCTCATGAGTGGACCACAGTCTAGCCCAATATAAGAGGGGTCTCAACACTGCTAAGTCTGTCACCCTCTTGTGCCTTGATTCGAAAATAGGGGTAAAGTGGAGTACTTTGTGGTAATTTAGAGAGAGATTGTATAAAAGTATTTGGCAGACAAAACTCTAGTTTAGCAGTCTCCCAAACTTCTGAACCATAGAGTGCTGCAGCTTGGGCTTTTGCCCTATATAGCTCCACTGCTGTGGATATAGATTTAGGTGTGGTTGCTTTGACTCTCTTGATGATTGCAGAAGCAGAATGGACCAACAGCAGTTCACTTTTATTCATATTGTGACTTTCAGGCTCTGCTCTTATCAATTCTAATCCCTAAATAATCAAATATATTTACTATTTGTAAAGGTCCCCCTTTCATTGTAAAATTGCCTCTGCAAACTTTATGTGGGGTAAGAATCATGATTTATGTGTTGGAGGTATTTACCACATGAATCACAAAACTCAGTGCTTTTATTTAAAACTTAAAACGTTTTGGAACACAGTTGGAGTTCTTGAGAGCAAAAGAGTGCCATTTGCAAAAAGCAAAGCAAACCAGCTAACCTTGGGGAGTCATGAACACATTCACCCAATGATTTGACCACATCACTAATGTATAGTGAAAAAGGTGTTGGTGCAAGTACACACCCTTGCCGCACTCCTCACTGCACTGGGATTCAATCTGTCAGGCTTCCACTCAACTCCCATTTAACTTGTGCAGTGATGTTAATGTGTAATCTTATGAGTATGTCTAGCAAATTATGGTGCATGCCCATTGTAGCTAAAGTGGACCACAGGTGCTGCCTGGGAACTAGATCAAAGGCCACCCTGAGGTCCACAAAGGCCAAGTATACGTGATCCTGTGCCTGCCTTAAATACTTTGCAAATATAAGATCAAATCAAATGATTTGATATATTGTGCTCACCTTTGCCCAAAGACCCACCTGTAAGGGGGGCAGGATTGAAGCTCCATCAATCCAATCCTGTAACCTAACTATGATCTTGTGATAGAAAACCTTCTGAAGGTTGTCAATGAGACATATCGAACAATAATTGTTGGGGATCCTTCAATCACCATTTTTATAAACTGGTATAATTTATAATTTTTTCCATGATTCTGAAATTTCCTCTCCTGCTGCTACTTCATTGGTTAATAAATTTAATTAGAGCATTGAAATGTTTGGAGCTCCATTGGAAAGAATGGAGTGCTCTAGGCTTTTAATGGTTGGTAAAAGCCCAGAGCATCAACATTCCAATGTTCTTTGTTCACATCAACAGCTTTGAACAAAGGCCTCATGGAACCCAAGGGGATTTTAATCCCCTCGGGCTCTGTGAGGAATTTGTTTTATTTATTAGAACATTCGGCTGTCTAGAGGTAGAATGTTCTAATACCCTTATAGCCCTTCATAGCTGGGCTATACCGGCAACTAAAGTCCCACTCCCTTATTTAAGTCCTCGCCTTCGGCTCAGGCATTTAACACAGTAATGGACCTTTAATGGCTGGTATAGCCCATTACAGCAGGCTCTAAGGCTATAATAGGGCTCACGAACAAGAGGTCTTGAGCAAAACGGGTTCCTGGGAATTCTGTCAGGGGCTTTGCCTGGGGGCCTGGTCATGGTAGCACAAACAGTGTCCTGGGGGGAAAAATGAAGTGGACTAGTTACAGTGACAGTTTTTGAGTCTAGAGTTTGTGTCCCCACAACATCCGACCCTCGACTAGTTTGAGCTTATATTGAGGAAAAATGTTCTACTCACTGTTGTGGTTGAATTGTTAGCTCTACAGGGATATTAGATTTAGGACGGTCATGAGCTAAAATATGACAGAATATCTTGGAGTTGTTGCTGTTAGATGCATCTACAAGTGCTAACCAATTATCGTCCTCACAGCATTGTTTGGAATTGGAGATTATTCATTTATATTTTGTTCAAGCAACCATGAGATTTCCTCATGAACACCGCTTTTAATGGCCTTAATAAGTTGGCTCTTCGCATTGCAGCATTGTTTATTATACTATGTGGGTGACTGTGTGGGGAATAATTTTTTTCCCATTTTGTCACAGGGATAATTATTAGGTGGGTTTAAGATGTTATTAAAATCAATGTGAATATTAGCTAAGGTTTACCTGTCCAGACTCAGTTTAGACCATTTAACGGATTAACCGATAAAGTTACAATAGTTTCTGACTTATCCCCCATAAGTCCATTATGGTCACTATCTTACCATATGAAGATCTTAGAGTTCTCTGCGAAGTACCAGAGGTCAAGTTCTAGAAGAACCTATTCAATTTTGCTATGTGTTGAACCATGGGCGAAAGTATGGGCACACTTCATAACATATAAAAACCTCCCATTACAAGCATGAATGCCATGATTCAGCATAATGGACATTAGCTGTGTGGCTACCAATGGCCAAGGTGACAGGGTTTGCTCTCTAGCATAGGACTACCTCTGGCTTCAACGTCTATGCCATAAACTGATGCTAAACTCTCTGGTGGCTCAAAGGTGGTGTTAAATTCCCTGGCTATTATTAGTGGACAGCATTCTATTCTCATGCAAGAAGCTGGGCTAGCGGAAGTAATGTGGGAGATTCTTTATTACGTTGTATGGTGTATGTAGGAAGTTGGCTCTGTATGTACTATTTCAAAGTGAGGAATAGTATGCACAGAGTCCAAGGGTTCCCCTTAGAGGTAAGATAGTGGCAAAAAGAGATAATTCTAATGCTCTATTTTGTGGTAGTGTGGTCGAGCAGTAGGCTTATCAGAGGGTAGTGTTAAGCATTTGTTGTACACACACAGGCAATAAATGAGGAACACACACTCAGAGACAATTCAAGGCCAATAGTTTTTGTATAGAAAAATATATTTTCTTAGTTTATTTTAAGAACCACAGGTTCAAGATTTACAAGTAATACTTCAAATGAAAGGTATTTCAGGTAGGTACTTTAGGAAAATGCGTGTTGTTTCAAAGTTGCTTCTTTGTTGCAAAGTTGCAGTCTTTGGTGAACAGAGCCGCTGTCCTCGGGAGTTCTTGGTCCTTCTAGATGCAGGGCAGTCCTCTGAGGCTTCAGAGGTCGCTGGTCCCTGTGGAAAGCGTCGCTGGAGCAGTGTCTTTAGAAGTGTGGAGACAGGCCGGTAGAGCTGGGGCTAAAGCAGTTGGTATCTCCGTCTTCTCTTCAGGCTTTTCAGTTCAGCAGTCCTCTTCTTCTTAGGTTGCAGGAATCTCTGTTCCTAGGTTCTGGGGAGCCCCTAAATACTGAATGTAGGGGTGTGTTTAGGTCTGGGGGGTTAGTAGCCAATGGCTACTAGCCCTGAGGGTGGCTACACCCTCTTTGTGCCTCCTCCCTGAGAGGAGGGGGGCACATCCCTAATCCTATTGGGGGAATCCTCCATCTGCAAGATGGAGGATTTCTAAAAGTTAGAGTCACCTCAGCTCAGGACACCTTAGGGGCTGTCCTGACTGGCCAGTGACTCCTCCTTGTTTTTCTCATTATCTCCTCCGGCCTTGCCGCCAAAAGTGGGGCAGTGGCCGGAGGGGGGCGGGCAACTCCACTAGCTGGAGTGCCCTGGGGTGCTGTAACAAAGGGGGTGAGCCTTTGAGGCTCACCGCCAGGTGTTACAGTTCCTGCAGGGGGAGGTGATAAGCATCTCCACCCAGTACAGGCTTTGTTACTAGCCACAGAGTGACAAAGGCGCTCTCCCCATGTGGCCAGCAACATCTCTGGTGTGTGGCAGGCTGCTAAAACTAGTCAGCCTACACGGATAGTCGGTTAAGGTTTCAAGGGGCACCTCTAGGGTGCCCTCTGGGGTGTATGTTACAATAAAATGTACACTGGCATCAGTGTGCATTTATTGTGCTGAGCAGTTTGATACCAAACTTCACATTTTTCAGTGTAGCCATTATGGTGCTGCGGAGTTCGTGCATGACAGACTCCCAGACCTTATACTCTTATGGCTACCCTGCACTTACAATGTCTAAGGTTTTGCTTAGACACTGTAGGGGCATAGTACTCATGCACTTATGCCCTCACCTATGGTATAGTGCACCCTGCCTTAGGGCTGTAAGGCCTGCTAGAGGGGTGACTTATCTATACCTGTAGGCAGTGTGAGGTTGGCATGGCACCGTGAGGGGAGTGCCATGTCGACTTAGTCGTTTTATCCCCACTAGCACACACAAGCTGGCAAGCAGTGTGTCTGTGCTGAGTGAGGGGTCCCCAGGGTGGCATAAGACATGCTGCAGCCCTTAGAGACCTTCCCTGGCATCAGGGCCCTTGGTACCAGGGGTACCAGTTACAAGGGACTTACCTGGATGCCAGGGTGTGCCAATTGTGGAAACAAAAGTACAGGTTAGGGAAAGAACACTGGTGCTGGGGCCTGGTTAGCAGGCCTCAGCACACTTTCAAATCAAAACTTAGCATCAGCAAAGGCAAAAAGTCAGGGGGTAACCATGCCAAGGAGGCATTTCCTTACAGTGTAGTTATATACTTTGAACAGATGAACCCTTAAGGATAATCCCAAGATGTCGTTACTACTGAGATCCTGGTTTGTGATTGTTAGGTCTAATGCATTCTTTACCCAAATTAAAAGGCCAACAGATGGGAATTATTCTTTAGAGGGTGTTGTTTCAATACTGAAGGCAGAATAGCCCTGTTGTGTAGCCATTAGCTATAGTTTTATACACAATATTTTTAGCAAACTAGGCCTGCCGTTGTGCTCTTTAACCTAGATATTTTATTCAGCTTAGTTATATTATTTTAACATTAGCCACATTTGTGGTCTTGTTTTATTTTCTATATCTAGATGTTATTTGCCTAGGTCAGCACTGCATTCTTAAACAAGATATTTCTTTCACTTTGTGCTTTTCTCAAGGCTGCAGTACGATAGGTTGCCGCAGAAGTGGTACGCTTTTTCTCCAATGTTCACAGAAACATACATACTTTTTCTTGGAACATCAGATGTTTTATTATAAAAACACTACTTTGACCCATGTACGTCAAAGGGAGGTACCAGCCAGATAACCACGACTGTGTGCTCATTGCTGAATGCTTCGCTACAACTGCCTATGTAGACTACAGGCCTGTTGCTCAGGTATGAGGGATGATGTCTTCCCAGGGGCACCCTGAAAGGCAGAATTAGAGCTCAACATGCTATGCTCTAACATGGCTTAGTTAAAAACTATCTCTACAAACCTTAGTGACAGTATGGTAGTGTTTTTCTTGCATTTTACTCTCCTTGTCACAATTTTAATCTTGTTGTGCTTCATCATCCAAGTTATTGCGATACATGCGTTATTATCTAAGTTGCAGTTACTTCAATAAGACCTTATTGAACTATACTCTGCATCTGATTGTCCTTGCATATGTGAGACTAATGTAACAGAGAGAAACAGATGAGATCTGAGTGACCACGATTCCCCTGAGGAGTCATGTATGTCATGCGCCCGGTTCCCCCAATCATCCGTGCTCTTGGGTGGAGATGAGGCACTGCTAGTTAGATGGAACAAACCCAGATTAGGCTGACAGGTGTCACATGGTGTGGGATCCGACTCAGTCCCCCGCAGTACAGGTGATTCTGCCGCCCAAATCCAGTAGTCTCATTAGGATAATGAGAACCTACGCGACAGCCCAACCTGTATTGTTCCTCCAGAGCTCACGTTTTTTGTAAAATAATTATATCATGTTTATCAATGAAAGTTCCCCACTTAGGATCCATAGTTTTCTCCTTTAAGCCCTCAATATTCCATGACAATATTTGGAGAGGGATCTCAGGTTCTCTTAGGGGTACCTCCAGCTCATTAAAATGTGTTGAGAAGTATGACTGCTTTGTGGTATGATTTTCAGGATGCACATGATCAAGATGATTAAAGGATCTGGATAAATGATGAGGGGAAGTAGAACTCAAGGTGGAGGTTGCCAGATCACATTCTACAGTCCTTGGGTTTGACTCATTATTTTCATCCACCTGTCCATTGTTGTCCCAGGCAGGAGTCTCTAAAAGGTTCTCTAAATAAGTATGATGACTCTCTAAACATCAATCTAACATTTTGAGGTCTGAGAGTAGCTGAAACCTATTGTGGACTGGAACAGTGAAATAACTTGGCTACACTGCTTGGACTTTAGCAGGGCCTCTTCCTGTGTTTGGTTTTAAGTAAGGGGGTATAAAATGCCTATAAAAAAACACAAGGCAACCATGATGACACCAGGATCTACTCTGTCCCTGTTCAACCTAGTGCCACAATGAATTAATTTCTCAGCAGGGCTTGGATATGTACAAATATCTACAGCACAATTCCCACTCTTGGTTTTAGCAGATGGGCCAATCCACCCAATCCTTCTTACGAAAAGAAAGTCCTTATATTAGTTGGAACTGAAGTCCGTATGTCAACACAACCAATGACAGACTTTCTTCTTCAACTGAAGAGTGGTTTCTTCTTTGATGGAACTTAGATGTAGAACATCAGTCAATATGGCCCTGTAAGGACAACAGTCTGGTGGAAGCTCAAGGTTGCGTTTAATAAGATGGGATGGCAGCAGTGAGCAGTCATAGCTAGATTTCCAATTTGAATTCCATTGCTCCCAGAAGTACTCTTCTGTTGATTCCCCCTATTTATAGCAATTTCCCTCTGTCTAATGATTGAATGTGCGGTGGTGTTGCAAGAGCAGGATAGGGGAGCATGATAGGGTTTTTTGCACCTGCAATCTACCATGGGGAATTTCAGAAGCTGAAATCACAGCATGTGGTCTGGTACCAGCCTCTATAGGAACTTAATTAGAGTTCTTTGATATCTCGTCTTTGGGTGGAGTTCCGAGAGATTTAACACAGCAGCTTTTAGCGTGCTAAGCTTGTCCAAAATCAGTGAGAGACTCGCTGTTAATATATGTTGGATTTTGTCAAGAAAGGAATCTCATCCCAATCTGAGAACTGTATAAGTGTTACCAAAACAACGCATAGGGTTACATATATTGTCGGAGGTGTATTGCACATTTGCATCCTTGGTGAATCTGGAAGTCCTGGTTTGAGAGAGTTGTTTGGTTTTTACTTTTTTTATTGAGGGGCCACCTTCACTGGCTATTGGTAGATCAGAGCCTGTTGTCAAGTTAGCAAAGGGAGATGGTGAACATGGTTGTCTGGCGGCTACCTTGGGCAAAGGGCTAAAAGACATCAAATCAGGCTCTTCCCCCCCCCCAGGGTAATTTTCCCTGTGGTCTCTAGAAAGCTCCTGTGGCCTCTAATTATAGGCGCTATTCCGTCAAATACATTTTTTTGTCTATCACCCCCCACTGCTCTTGTCAGGAAAGAATCAAGGGTAGCGCTATGTGAGTTTTTGGAAGCAGTTTCTTTGTCCCCCTGCCGTTTGCATTTTCCCAGTTTAGTTTGGTTTGTTTCTATCTCTCCGCATAGATTTTGTGGGGTAACCCACTCACTGCCAGCCATTTTGAAACCAGGAGTCAAGGGGGGTGGCCCAGACCAGGCTCTTCAGGGTTAAGACAGGCTAAGATGGGCCCTGTCTTGGCCCGGTCTTCGCCCAGGCAGTGCCTGGGCACATCCTGCACTGCGGGTTTTGATTGTGCACTTATGAGTGCTTGATGGCTGGTGCTTCCTGGTGCATTCAGCTGCAGTGACAGTAAGCAGTCTGGGGCATGCAGCCCCCTGTACCCCTCAGTTAGCAGCAATGTACTTCAGGGCATCCTGTGCTGCAGGTTTGAATGTGCATTTATGAGCAGGTGATGGTGGGTTTCTCTTGCCCCAATCAGCTGTAGTTATGCTGAACAGTCTGGGTCATTCAGTACACCAGTCCCCAGATAGCAGCAATGTCCTTCAGGGTGTCCCATGCTGCAGATTTGAAACTGCGCTGATGAATGCATGATGCCAGGCTCCTCCTGGTGCATTCAGCAGCAGTGACACTGAGCAGTCTGGAGCATGCAGTTCCCCTGCAGCTCACTGATAGCAGCAATGTCCTTCAGGGCATCCCGCAATGTGGGTTTGAATGTTTACTTATGAGTATGTGATGACAGGCACCTCCTGTCACATTTAGCTGCAGTGACGCTGAGCAGTCTGGCGCATGCAGTCCTCCCACAGCCCCCAGATTGCAGTAATGTACTGCAAGGCATCCCAGCGGCGGCTTTGAATGTGCATCTATGAGCATGTGATGGCAGCCGCCTTCTGGCAAATTCAGCTGCAGTGATGCTGAGCAGTCTGTGGCATTCCGTCCCCTTGCATCCCCCAGATAGCAGCAGTTTAATTTGTTTTCAGTTTTTAGGTGTTGGGAGAGGTGTGCAGAGTGTGGTGGGGGTAGATGACAGGTAGCCAGATATTGATTTGTTAATTTGGGGAAGGTGAATTGCATTTTAAGTGTTTTTTGAGGGTTCATAGCAGGGACAAGATTTTTCTTTCACTTTTATTAATATATTTTCTTTATGGTACTCCCATTACTACTCTTGCTTGTGTTGCGGTACAGGGGGAACCTGCCCAGGCAGTTTGTGCAGGACTGTTCCTATTAGAGCAGGGTGAAGACTGATTTGTATGTGGCTAT
Source organism: Pleurodeles waltl (assembly GCF_031143425.1). Taxonomy (NCBI): domain Eukaryota; kingdom Metazoa; phylum Chordata; class Amphibia; order Caudata; family Salamandridae; genus Pleurodeles; species Pleurodeles waltl. Next base: position 1,076,643,647 of record NC_090437.1, read on the forward strand.
ATCCAAACTGAGGTGGGCGTGTTGTCCAAAATAACAATGGACTGGAATGAGCTCCTTAGTAATTACCAGTGGCTAAGATTAATTCAAGAACTCCACCAATCAATGTGCTTTGCATATTTTTTTTTTTTTTTTTAAATATGACCCTCTGGTCTATGTTAGTTGCTAGACTCTGCATCGCTATAATGCAACACTGTAAAGTGCTCCCATTCCTAATGGTCTTCAGCTCTATATCCAACTGTTAAAAAAACAAATAAATATCAGTCAGGCGTGATGCCTGCTGGTACTCACCACCAGAGAGGATAGGTTACAAGACCAGCTGAGCAAAACCAGTATTGTCCATATCATCAATCACTCCATGAGTGTAGAAATTAATATAGCATCTCATTTTATGATCCATTGGATGATTCTTACCTGCTGTAGGAGATCATTTAGAAACTGGTCTGTAGCTTTTGCGGGGCTATAAACTACAGCACAAGTAAAGTAGGAAAATGCCCAATAATGCTTTTCATTAGAGAGGTTTTGAATGAATCATGATAACTTTGATCTTGATGTCATCAGTGTAAACCACTGCTACACTCTCAACTTGTTTCAGGTCGAAGTAAGATGGATGCATCCCTTCAACAGTGTGGAGAAACCAGCTTTCTAATAGACGTGTCAAGGCTTCAAATCTTGTCTTCGGAAACCAATGACTCACCATCAATATGTTTGAAAAACCAATGCATCCCTCAACTGTGGGAGTGACATTGACACGTCTACTGACGCATTGACCCCACATCTTGTGCTTGCAACCAAGATCAAGGTACTCTGTTCACCTGGCCTGCGTGGCTCCTCTACCATGCCCGTGCTCCATAATGGTCAGCTTGAACTGTTGCCTTTGCCCTGGTCCAGTGTGACCTCAAGTAACCCCTAAAGAGTTATTTGCTTCTAAGCATTATTTTTATGCTCATTCTTTTTAAAATTCATCACTCAACTTCTACTCTACTCTATTTTTGTCATTTTGTCTTGGTTTATTTATATAATTACTGTCTATTTTTCAAAACCTGTATGGAGTCTTTGCAGTGTTTTCATTGTGTTACTGTGTGTGTGTGTTTGTGTGTGAGTGTGTGTGTGTGTGGGTGTGTGTTTGTGTGTGTGTGTGTTGCACAAAATCTTTACACACTGCCTCTTTAGATAAGCCTGACTGGTTTGTGCCAAGGTACCAGAGGGTGAGTTCTGGTTATCTTTTAGTGTGTATTGGACTTACACTGACCAGAGTGGTGGTGCCTACTTGTACTGGGTGCATACTCTTGCCATATAGAGACCCAATTTCTAACAACTGGCTTTTGTTGAGAAAAAGTATTCTTCATGATGAATGGATCAGAGAAAGTAGAGGGTTGTGTAGGAGAATAGCTATCACACAAAAGGAGGTATGGTGATTTTCAGAATTTGCCAAGACTGCAGGAGGAAACCAACAGGCCTGTGTGGTGTTTGGAGTTTGCCTGGTGCATGGAGAATAACTAGGTAAAAAGCTTGTGCCAGTCATCAGAGGTGTCAATCGTTAGGAGTGTGGAGGAGCTTATTGAGGGGGAAAGAAAGGAGTAAAGATCTTATTCTTGGTGGAAATATCCATATAAGAAAGGAGGGGAGCGTTTGCTAAATTGCAGAAATTGATCATCAGGGCAAAGGGGCATTCAGGTGGTGAAGGAGACAGTTAAGTATGCATGAGAGATTCTAAGTGTGAGTTTGGATAGTGTTCTATTGTACAGGAATAATTAGGTTGTATGACTTCAAATAGTAGTTGGATTGCAGGCAAGGGAAAGAGTTTTAGAGTTCAGCCTCAGTTAGAAGATCTGAAGAGATGAGATGAAGATTAGGTTATTTATGAACTCACCCTTAAGCAAAAAGGTTTAGTGGGTGAATTGAGCATTTTAGGGTGTTAGGTGATATTCCTTTTGAACAGTCTTATATTTTCTGAAGTGATTCAAAAGAGGGTAGGTGATGACAAAGCAGAACATGCCTGACTTTAGAAAGCAATATAGAAGGGCAAATGAAGATGGCATCTTTAATGCAGGATCTGATAAACAGTAACAAGAGAAAGTGCATGAGAACGCAGCTTTTCTCCTACACAGAATTAGTCTGCAGGCTGGGTGATATGTACATTGATAAATTAACATGTGAACATATTGTGTTGCTTCCAAGTGAATTTATTTAATTCAAATTTTAATGTTCCACGTTAATCTTTGCAGCATGGTTTCTTTTGACATTGGCAAGTGGGAATGCTGAAGACCTGGTGTCCATAAGGCGAAGACACTTAACAGTGTACTTCAAATTCAGACTTTCACCCCGACCTTCTCACGCTGCCAAATATGAATACATACTCCCCAATCCTCCATGTACTACTGCTCTATCCAGTTGCTTAGCTCGCTTCACACTTCAAAGCAAGCTGTGTTTTTCTGCCTGGTTATGCCATACTGTCATTTGGAATTACTGGCTCCTATCATCAAATTATATAATGCATGACAGTGCTATTAAAATATTTATGACACCATAGTCGAAAGTATTCTGTTTATTGTGACTGATGGTTTTATACAAATTGGAAATAGAGTTAATCAGTATGAATACATTGATATGTAGATGTTTGAAGGTAGTTTGATAAATATCAGTAGTTTTCATTTCTTAATATAAAGTATAACAAAGCTAAATATTTTCTGTAACATAGTGATGATTTTATGGTATGCTTCCTATCTTAATGCAGTGTATGGAACTCTCAATAACCTAAGCTACTTAGAGCCTGGGATAACTCACCACATATTCCTGGTAGCTCTGGAAGGAGTAATTAAAGCTACATTTCACCTACATGTTCGCCTTATGTAGGATTTACACCAGTTATTTGAAAAAGACTGAATATTGGCACATTTTTGCCAAAGCTGTAGGATGTTCAAAGAAGATTGCAGATGTTGGCAAAAGCCAAATTTGACAACTTTCTACCATCTTACTTTAAAGACCTTGTCATGTACAATATATTTTAATAGATGTTATGTGCTCTTACACAGTACATTTTCTAAAGGACAAATTGTCCACAGAAACCTGTGCTGCGATAAGCATTTCAGCAAACCAATGTCTACATTGGTATTAGTAGCCCTTCCTTTGTTTCTGGTCTCCAACTGACCCCGGGGGAATTGCATTTGTATTCTCCTCAGTACATCTGTTACAGCACAATAGCATTTATCAAAAGTGAACATTCTAACAGCTCAATGCATTATGGTTATGGTATTTTGGATACCCCCTCAAGTTCTCCTGACACTGTGGGGTCTCCCTCAGCAGATGGTCCTACGGTACAGGCTAGGCTCCCCTCCTGGTGTTCCCTCATGGAACCCTCCAGGACCTAGGACTGGATCTCGTGCACCTGCGCCTCAGCCCATCCCCATCCCCTATCCTCTGAGACTGGACATGGGGTTCCTCACCCATCCCACTACACTGAGACCTACCTAGGACACTGCAATCCTTCCCTATCTCACCTGGTTGGTAAATACCTAGACCACTCCACTCAGCAGCACCTCCAAATGCCTCTTCCAACTCTCTGGTACTTACCGAGAGGTCTGCCTCCAGTGTAAGTTCCCTGGGGTCAGAGAACTCACACTCCACCTGGTGTTGGTGTAGCTCTGGAAAATAAGGACTAGAGATATGCTCTCCAGCAATTGCATCACTCAGCCCACATGAATTAACCAAGCTACCCTTCACCCAACCATCCAGTGACTCAGCCTTGAAAAGGTACTCCACATCATCCTCCTGAGACTGGTGAGACAGTACCTGACTGTCCTTGACACTCAACCCACACTCTCCTGGGATGTATCCACACTCCATAACCAGGACCTACACCTGGGGGGAACCCCTCTCCCTGTCACTCTCACCTAGAGCCAGTAGAGTGTCCCTCCCATCACTATGAATATGACTCCCCATGCCAGTTCCCCAGTCCACCTCAGGGACCCTGTGCATCACTGGAGCTACCTCGTACCCCTGAACCTCTTGGTGTGTGTTAACCCCCTCCTTCAAGTAGGGCACCACGTCTCTGGGCATGTGTACCTCTTCACTACTGAATATAGAATTTTAGCTGCCACCATTCAAGCTGGACTCAGCCCTCATGACTTACAACTTCCTCAATTTAGCTCATAAGCCAAGATTATCCTTTTCTCTTCTAAGGCCATCCTCAGCTTCTCTAACTCCAGCTGGTGAGCCCTCTCCTCCTGTCTGTCCTGCAACTCTTCAGGAGTTAGACCTCTGGATGACACACTGCTACCTATCCTGGAGACCCTCCCCCAGGAGTAACAGGTACATCCACTACACCCTTATGAACCCTCTGCACCTCCTCACCCTCACCCTCATCCTCCTCCTCCGTGTGCCGTCCAGCCTCCTTTGCTGTCATCCAGGCCCTCATATGCGTTTAGCAGCTCTTCCTTCCCTGTGGAGCTCCTGATGGGGCAGGCAAGATCCTTACAAAACCGTTTCAGTTGAGCAACTGTGTAACTCTCCAGCTTCTCTAACTCAAAAACAGTCTTTGTAGACACAGCTGGTGCAACCCCAGATTGAGACATGTTGGTAAGTTCTCACTTCAAATGCAAAGTTCTAAAATCAAAAAAGAGGTCACAAACAATATGGAAGCAGGAAAAAGTCCAAACAGAGAAAAACTCAAAAATCACAAGACAAGTAGTATGTGGTCACGGAGTGGCCTGCACTGAAAACATTAGTGTACACTTAATCACTGCATGTCAAGTACAAATACAAGTCCAATCCCACCCGCTGATCACCAATGTTAGAAATGGGGTATTTGGTTGGCAGTCTGGTTACCCCCTGTCAAAGCAAGGACCCTCACTCTAGTCAGTGTAAAGGAGAATCACACTCAGCTAACCCTCACTCACCCCCTTGGTAGCTTGGCACGAGAAGGAAGGCTTATCTTCAGAGTCTAGGTGTAAAGTATTTGTACCAACACACACAGTAACTCAGTGAGAACACTAGAAAAGGTCACAACAAAAGTTTAGACGGTTAGGTAATATTTATCTAAACAAAACAAGGCCAAAACAACAAAAATCCAACATACACAAGTCAAGTTATTAATTTTAAATGCAAAAGAGTCTTAAATCCTTTAGTAAACAGTAAAAAACACAGTTAGAGTTGAAAAGTACCTGGGTAGCGTCAAAAAAGGCAAGTGCATCGAAAAAGGTTAGAGATGCATTGATTTCTCACCCACAAGCAAGACTGGGTGTCGTTTCTCCGTCTATTTTTGGGTCGGCGTGCGTTGTTTTTCCTCTCTGCAAGAGAGACATGCGTCGATCCCGGCAGGCACTCGGTCCGGGCAGGCATTGCATTGTTTTTCCGCACCCAGCAAGGTTTGTGGCAAAAATCCTGCTTCACGGTATCAGCAAAACCGCGCAAAAAAGTGGTTGCGGCGTTAACAGCCTCTGTCTGCTGGTGTTGCGCATCATTCTTCCAGCTCTGTACGTCGATTTTCCAGTTACGATGCTGCTGGAGCATCGATTTCTGCCGTGAAGCCGGCGGCACGTCATTTTTCAGCCGTGTCTCGGAAGTTGCATCCATATTTTCCCCGCACAGCAGTCTGTGCGTGGATTTTCAGTCTTGCCAGCTTCACCTGGCAAGGCCCCGGGAACTGGATAGGGCACCACTTGGCCGGGCAGGAGTCTCAGCAGAGAGTCCAGGTGCTGGCAGTAGAAGTCTTCGTTGGCCCTTTAACAACAGGAGGCAAGATCAGGACAAGCCCTTGGAGATTTCTTCACAAGCAGGAAGGCACACAAGGTCCAGTCTTTGTCCCATGGCACAGGCAGAAGCAGCAACTGCAGGATAGCTCCACAAAGCACAGTCTCAGGCAGGGCAGCACTTCTCCTCAGCTCTTCAGCTCTTCTCCAGGCAGAGGGTCCTCCTGATGTCCAGAAGTGATATAAAGTCTGCGGTTTTGGGTGCTCTTCTTATACCCATTTTTGGCCTTTGAAGTAGGCTTACTTCAAAGGAAAGTCTCTCTTGTTTGTGAAATCCTGCCTTGTCCAGACCAGGCCCCAGACACACACCACGGGTTTGTAGAATGCATTGTGTGAGGTCAGGTACAGCCCTTTCAGGTATAAGTGACCACTCCTCCCCCCTAGCACAGATGGCTCATCATGATATGCAGGCTACACCCCAGCTTCCTTTATGTCACTGTCTAGAGAGAGGTGCAAACAGCCGAACAGTCAAACTGACCCTGACAGGGAATCCATAAACAAGCAGAGTCACGGAATGGTTTAAGCAAGAAAAAAAAGCCCACTTTCTAAAAGTCTCATTTCAAGCACACAATCTCAAAATCAACTTCACTAAAAGATGTATTTGTCAATTATGAGCTCAAAGACCCCGAACTCTACATGTCTATCTGCTCCCAAAGGGAATCTAAGCTTTAATCATATTTAAAGGTAGCCCCCATGTTAACTCTTGAGAGAGCTAGGCCTTGCAACAGTGAAAAACAAATTTGGTAGTATTTCACTGTCAGGACATATAAAACACATTAGTATATGTCCTACCTTAAACATACACTGCACCCTGCCCTTGCGGCTACATTGGGCCTACTTTAGGGGTGTCTTACGTGTAAGAAAAAGGGAAGATTTAGGCCTTGCAAGTGGGTCCACTTGCCAAGTCTAATTTGCAGTTAAAATCTGCACACTCAGACACTGCAGTGGCAGGTCTGAGCCATGTTTACAGGGCGACTGATGTGGGTGGCACAACCAGTGCTGCAGGCCAACTAGTAGCATTTGATTTACAGGCCCTTGGCACCTCTAGTGCACTGTACTAGGGACTTACATGTAAATCAACTATGTCAATCATGGAAATCCAATAAACAATACAATTTACACAGAGAGCATATGCACTTTAGCACTGGTTAGCAGTGGTAAAGTGCTCAGAGTTCTAAAGCCAACAAAAACAGGTCAGAAAAAAGGAGACAGGAGGCAAAAAGATTGGGGATGAACCTGCATAAGGAAAAAAGTCCAACACTGCACATTTGGGGTGGAGTATGTCTCGGATTTGGAAGATTGGCCGGTGAAGATCTAAGTGTTGTGAATGGTATGTGAGGAAGTGAAGGTTGAGTGTTGAATCGAGATGATGGCTGTTGTCCTTGGCAGGGACAAGTTCTAATCTATTCTTTTTCCCATTGGGTGCATGAATGTCCCTGGGAGTCATAAGGTGGTTACATGGATAGTGGGGCAACCATTCATCCACTGGGCTGCAAAAAGTGCGGAAAGACAAGTTTATGAATGAAATCTTAGAATGCCTTGTAGCAGTTATTAGGTCAGAATATGGGGGACCAGTGTAATGAGGTGGGACAGTATTTTGCCTTTCCGAGCAACCATGATGCCTGAGTGGATGTGCCCTGATATGCTGGTGTTGCATCTGGGAGAAAATGATGTGGTCCAATTATCAAGACTCACACTACTACAACACATGCAGCGAGACATGTAGGTGCTGAAAAAAACAATGGCAGGGACTGGTTTGGGATGGACACAGTTTGTGCCTCAGAGGAAATGGAAGGGAGAAGTGAAATTTACAGCAATTGACAAGGCACACAAGAATCTCAATAGAGCAATGAGTGTTTTCTGTTCAGAGAGCAGCATCATGGTGTTGCACATGGGGGCATCAAGAAAGAAGAACGGGGCTTTACCGAATGGATGGCAGGCACCTTTTCAATCACGGTTATGCATACTATATACTGGAACTGAGGAATGTGCTAAGAAACTTGTGGAATGAGAGAGTTTGTTGCGGCAGGTCTGCTTAGAAATGAGTTTGTTGCAGTAGTGAATGGACGGGAGGGCAGCAAAACACCCTCTGGGGTTTTCCTGGGTGGTGATAGTTTGGGGGGTGGAGAGTCTGATGTGGGCAGATCCACCCCCCGGGGAGAGCAATAAGGGAGCATTAGGGAAAAGAAGAGGTTTAGGTAGGATGCCTGGGGCAGGACAAAGAGGACATCTTTAGAGGATGTCTTGGAGAAAAAAAAGTGATGAAGATGGTGGAGATGAAAGGAGGTGATTGGGGGTAAGTTGTATGGAATGGGTAAAGCATTTTGGTGATGAATGGTAGTGTGGACAAAAGGGGTGATATGTTAAATTGGTAACGTGTTTAGGGTTATGAAATTGCTGTTATAGTTACATGTTGCAATGTTGATGCATTCCTTTCCCAATAAATGGCCTTTTTCACATGAGATCCTGAGTCTAGAGTGTGATTGCTTCATAATAGCTGTTCAAACTCTGAATTGCTCCAGCCAAAAGGACTAGGGGCCAGATGTAGCAAAAATAAAAATTGCGACTCGCATTTTGCGAGTTGATGCGACTCGCAAAATGCGAGTCGCAAATTGGAATGTCAGAAAAAAAAACGATCCGATTTTGCGACTCGCAGCCGGACTCGCAACGCTGTGTGCGAGTCCGCAGTTTGCGAGGTCGCTGTTTGCGAGTGTGCAAAAAATGAACTCGCAATTAGCGAGTGGGTGTCGCAAATTGCGATTACCTTCAAAATTGCTTGCAGGTGCAGCAGAACACTCCAGAAAGCATACCAGAACACTCTGGAAATGTTGCCAGGGGCCTGGGACGTCTCACCCACATAGTTGAACTTATGGAGACACGGGAGATGACGAGGGCCACCGGGGAAACACCCCAAGACAGTGAGGAGGGCTCAACAGTGAGCAGTGTCTCTGCCACTGACAGTAGGGTGCTGAGGAGTGGTAGGCACAGCACCATGGACGCAGCAGGGACCAGCCAGGCTGGCAGGAGGGGCAGGAGATCATAGACAACAGCCAGGACAGATTAATGTGGCACATGGCGTTAATGTGCCACATGACTGGTTGGCATTTTCCTGCCCATGGACAATTTCAACTTGTATATAGTTTCTTCATGACATTAATAAAACAGTTATTTTTGTTCCACTTAACAAATGGAGTTTTTGGTTAATAGGTGAGTATGGTGGGAGTTGACACGTACCGTCCAAAATATTGCATTGCAATGTGGTCCCGTCTCAGTCTGCCTTGATTAGCTAGACTCCTATCCCCATGATGGCGATGTGGTTGTTCTTGCTCTTCATCATCAGGATCTGGGTCTGCAGGGGTGAGAGGTAGCCCACGTCGGGTGGCTATGTTGTGGAGGATGGCGCATGCGACCACAATTTTGAAAGCGGTAATGGGGGTGTATTGGAGGGCGCCTCCACTGCGGTGGAGGCATCTGAATCTTGCCTTCAGCAGTCCAAAGGTGCGCTCGATCAGGTTCCTGGTCCTCTTATGCGCACTGTTGTATTGCCTCTCTGATTCAGTTCTGGGTGTTAAAAACGGAGTCATGATCCAAGGCCTGAGAGCATATGCACTGTCACCTGTTGGGCACAAAAGTACACTGTTAGGAAGTCCAGATAGTCGTGCACATTGACCTGTGTGTATGTCTGCAAGTGTCTGTGGCTCTATCTAGGAGGTAACCGTCTCCAAATTCCCCACGTTCCAGGCGTTGATGTATCCCACTATGCCTAAAAATGTATGAGTCATGGGTACTGCCGGGAAACTTAGCTACGATGTCCGTGATGACATAATGGGCATCACAAACAACCTGTATGTTGAGTGAGTGGGTACACTTCCTGTTGCGGAAAATGTGTTCCAGATTAGCAGGGGGGCATATTTGAATGTGTGTCCCATCTACACACCCTATGAAATGAGGAAAGTGGGCAATGCGGTAAAAGTCCAGCTTGGTGCTGTTAATTTCTGCCTCATTCCTTGGTAAGTATATGAAGTGAGACATGTGCGTGACTAAGGCATCTAGGAATGCCCTGAGGAACCTTGACACTGCACTTTGGGATACCCCACCTGCCACGGCAATGACCCCCTGAGGCCAAGAGGTGCAGTGCGCATAGTACTTGCACATGCGTAGGAATGGCGCAGCCACGCAGAGTCTTGTGTTCTAGCTGTGGTTTCAGTAAATCTATCAATTCTAGAATGGCTGCGCTGCTAAGGCGGTATTTGTCATAGATCTCCTCTTCAGTTTGCTGAAAAAGAGTCTGCCTGGTTCTAAATATCTTCTCCTTTCTGTGGCCCCTCCCCCTCCTCTGCTGGGCTGCGTAGACTCTCCTCCTCACTGCTATCAGGTATATCTCCGCCATCTTGAGTAAGCCAGATGCCTTCTGGGTCCCCTTTTATACTTTGGTAATGGTTACCACCTGCTCTGAGTTAGTTGTAAATGGGACATGCAAACTGGGCTTTTTGCGACTAGTCGCAATTTGCGAGTTGCAATTGCATATGGGTTGCGACTCGCAAATAGCGACTTGCAATTTGCGGGTCGCAAAATGGGGTCGCACCGGATGCGACTCGCAAACGGGTCCCATCGCTTTTTGCGAGTCGGAAATGGGCTTTTTGCATCCTATTTCCGATTTTGCACTGTCGCAAATTGCGATTCGGCCCGTTTGCGAGTCGCAATCGTTTGCTACATCTGGCCCTAGATCTCATGACCAAAGGAAAACATTACATCTACATATAGTGTGAAAGTTGAAGGGACGCTACTGTGTTAATTAAGCTTGCATGTCAATCTAAGATGACGTTCATTTTTCCAATCTGCTTTCTGTGTTTCACACTCTTTGTAGATGTATAGTGTGTAGTGTCTGTCCGATATATAGATAGCAACAGTGAGACAAATGGGTAGCAAAAAGTATGCTGGGTCCCACCACTTTTAACTTGAGTGACATTTAATAAAGGTCCATCCTGCTGTAGACAGCTACTGAACATGACATTTCTTTTTTAATTTTCCTATTAATTCATTTTGTACTATGCCAACCATGCAACCAGAATACAGTGTTTTAGTGCTGTGCTCCAGGCGGAGAGTCCTCAAGACAATGCATCTAAGTTCCAAGACCAACAAGGATCTCACACTAAAACTCATCTCATAAAAGATACATTATTTCAGTATGTACCCGTTGGACACAGTGTCTTGGACAAAATATCAAAAATGAAAAATCGATAAGTAAGTAAGTCGAGGTTCTGTATACCTCACAAATATACATCTTAAATATCTTCAAGGTGTATAGATGTTGAGTTGGGAATAGTAATTCTATACTTCCACTATATGCACTGAACTATCTATAGTGTGTCCCTCGATGGTCTTGTAGCACGATATCCATTTTCTAGCATTGTTATTCAGTTGCAGAAACCATTATTTCACTTTCATATATCTCGAATAACTCTATGCATCTCGATACTGTGTCCTATTTTTTTATTCCTTTGCATCAGGTGCATCACTGCCTACATCTTATTTTACTTGACTTTTAATAGCTGTCCTTTGCTCTTTCTCTACAAATTGTATCTGGGTAGTTTCTGGTACTAGGGAAAATATAAAAGCAGCAAAAAAGGATTGCAAACTATGCTGTTTCCACTCACATTCCCGGTACAAGTAGATTTCAGTGTTACTTTTCTTTTTTTGCGGGTGAGCGCTTAAGTGCCTGGAGTTCTGAAAGATGTTGCAACTACAGCATAATGACTAATCCTTCAGCTGTGATCCCAGTATGTATGCATTAATTACTGACAATTATCTTCGAAGACCTAATGCTTAAGGCTGCGCGGGCTTAGCTAATTGCAAGTTTTTCTCTGGAGGGAGTGATACTAGTGTGGGCTTAAAACTTCGAAATACGTGCAATGACATTGCATTGCGACATCAGTAACCTTTGGTAATCGTTTACAGCAGAATACTCTTTCTTTTTTATAGCCCATCCTCCATACTTTGTCTCCTCATCTCATCCTTAATGTCATCATGTAAAGGTCGCCGGAAAAATGAATGTTGTTTCTTAACTGTTTCTAGGATATGTTGTTGACTGTCTTAATTTGTAGATATTTTGTTCAATGTTGAGTGCTGCAGAAGGCACCCCAACATCTTAATAACATAAGGTCAAGCAATGAAAAAATTAAAATCACTCCACAGAATTACACATTATTACTTCTAGGTTAATATCGCTGGTATAAGCACAAATGGTTTTGTGAGTCTGGAGCCCATGTGAGTGCCTGGAGTTGTAAAACAAGCGAAACGTGTAGCAAGTACAACTTAATGACTAAAATCTCAGCTGTGAACTCACAGTGTCCGCATTAATTACTGACAATTATCTTCTAAGACCTTATGTTTAGGGCTGCATGGGCTTAGCTAATTGCAAGTGTGCCTCTGGAGGCAGCTTTTGCGATGTGGACTCACACTTTTGTCAGTTGCAAGCAGGTTGACATTCTTGCCCTAATACTTTGCATTTCATTTTCTGTTTTATCAGTGAGCTAAATTCGTCGCCCTCTTCCAGGGTGTGCAGATTATTCTCTGATCCCTCTAACGAGGCTCATTACATGTTCTAACTTGTAATCATAATAACTGCAGTAGTTGCGGCGCTCACACATCTGCGCTTCTGACACGTAGTCTAATCGTAGCCTTTGCAGGAAATTTCAATTTATATTCAAAGCCTCAGCACAATAGGCATATTTCGCGCCTGTCAAAACCTATTCATTTCTTAAAAAATAACTAGGAAACGTTACGAAAAATAGGATGTCTGCCCTGAAATAAAATGATTCCCTGCCGCATATGGAAGTGCATGGTTAAAGAAGTGTTGCCATATCGTTTACGTCAGCAGGACACGGTGTTTTCATATCTGGAAATTCCTTGTATAAATCGCTATTTCATTTATTCTATTGTATTTTATGTACTTACAACTTCCAAAATTACCAGACGTACCATGGCGCTAAGAATACACAGGGGTAACTCATACACATAGCCAAGCACGTAAGAAAACAAAGGGAAGCCGAAGATGGAACGAGGAGACATTCGCAGAAAATACGCGTATTTCTTGCTGGGCTGTCTCGTTATGAGATATGTTATTACAGTAATAGCATTCTGGAGTTACCACAGTGATGTAAAGCACTTCAGAAATCTCCTGAATAAATACCTACAGAAACAAATCTTCCACTAATGCAAGCAAAAAACAGAATTCCCTGAATGAAGCAGTCAGGTTTATTCATGAAGTTTTTTTAATGAGTAAATTCAGCATGGAGTTGCGTCTGACATGATTTATGAGTGCACCTTCTCGTGCTTTTAATTTACAAAAAATGAATTCAGTCTTGGAAATCTATTTACTTCAAAGTTTTATAAACAAAGAATGGTGTTACAGGCTGGGGATGCTCTGGAAAGGCTGTGCTCAATCCCAGCCGGAAAATAGTAAGAATGATTTGAACCACTGATAGCCACAGTCAGCAGATTGCTAGGACGAAAAAAGAAGTTTGACATTTCAGGTCGTGTCTGCCTTTTGCCTTACTCAGTTCACTTCAAGCCAGACAGAAGAACCGGGACACTGGCTCCACGCCCCGCAGGAGGCACAGAGCAGATTGGGGTGAGGGGCGTATCCATAGATTTCTTCTTTGAAGCCTGAGAAAAGTGATGCGCAGGCCACAGTCAAAGTTAGGAGAACCAGGTCAGTACAGTTGAGCAAAAGATCCAACGTTATATTTTTCTCGGTCTAAGGATTGTGGAATACTTCTTTGACTAAAAACGTATTCCCCATGTATTCCCAGAATGGATTGCGCTGATGACAAATCAGGGTGGGTGAAGTCCAGGGATTTTATTCCCATTTACAGAAAGGTTCTTATTAATATCTGACTGGTTATACTATTTAAAATGTCCTCCTTCAGCCGCAACTATCTCTCTGGAAGACATTTAGGAACTGATTTAGGAGCCCCTAGAGCCCCCCAGGGCCATTTTAGTGTCATTTTTTTATGCTAATGTGGTCCAACGAGGCCAGACCTCAATGGGCTTTGCAGGATTAGCGTCAACATTTTTTACGCTAATCCTGGAAAACTCTGAGCTAGCGTCAAAATCTTTTGAAGCAGGTTCCCTAACTACCGCCATGTTGCACCGTATCTTAGATATGATGCACACATGGTAGCGTTAGGTGGGAGCTAAGGGGCGCAAGAAAAGTAGCGCTGCACTTTTTTCTTAAATCTGGCCCTCAGAACATAACGGTCCCTCTCATTGCATAAAAGATATTTCTGAACATCTGACTTGTAATTCCAGATCCACAATATTCCTTCAATTTTCAGTGGCAGTACTGGGGAGTGATGTGGCCAATATAATGGCTGACTGGTCATATTCCGTGGAGGTCTGCTTATCCCAAAGCGAGTCAAACATATCCCAGTTATTCATGGGTGCTATAAAACATAATTACAAGACCGAAAGATGGGGAGACCATCGCTACACCTGCCAGTGGGGCTCCTATCTGCTGCAGTCATTCTGGCAGGGAGGGTGGAGTCGTTTCATGGCTGATCCTGCCCAGTGACTTCCAGTTTGTTGGAGGGAAGAAAACCAGGCAATGCAGCTTCCCCATGCTTCAAGTGGTGCTGCTCTGCTGGATCTGCTAAAGATGAATTGCCTATTGAGACACAGGTATCTTGTGAAGGTGTTTCATGGCCCTGTGTGCAAGGAAAGAAATTGCTGGGCGTTAAGGCCTTAGAGGAGATGATGGTCAACATGCATTAGGTGGTGCCTATGAGAAGTGAATCCTGGCACAAGAGAGGCTAAAAAAAAGTATTTATTCTCTGACCATGGTTTCCTTCAAGGAGAATCTTTGCGGTGGAGTCCAATAGCTGTGGTACTGCCTTTGTAGGGTTGGTTGGCTTTACTTACAAAAATGCCATGCAGATGAAGGAAGAAGAGGCGTGTGAAATTTGCATAATTTGCTTCTGCATAAGTGCGCACATTTTCAGGAAAATACATGTAATTACAAAATACAAATGCCGTATTTAGCATTGGATTTTACCACAAAATGGATTCTTCTGTACATTTTTCACACAATAGAAGATGCAACACAACTATAGAGAGCAACATCCATTCACATTCTGGTTGTTCCTGTTTTCTTCATGCTATCATTTTGCCGAATGGTGGAATAATTATGTGATGTGGCATAATGGCATCATTTGGGGAATTGCATGTAACAAATGTAGTGTAAAGTTCTCAGAATAATGTGAATTACACTGGTATAATTGAATTGTTGCCTAGGTCTAGAAGTAAGCTTGTTGTGGTAGGTCTGGTAGGGTTAACCACTGCTGAGTGCCAAAAAAGAGTGCAGAGTGACAATGGAACAGAATATGGACACCCGAGACAGAACTATGGTGATGGAGGAGACAGTGTCAAAAAAAACTCTAGCAAGTTAGAAATACAGGCTACTTTTATTAAATTACATTAGCATGGCCATGCAATTGAAACAAGGGAAGAGATTTCCAAAAGGTTATGTAGTTAAATAATGTCAAATTCTCAGGATTTCCAAAAAAGCAGAGCATCTGGCAATTAAACTGTACTTTGAGTCTTCGATACTAGACACTGAAAAGAAATGGATTGTCAAAGCTGCTCTCTATCAAAAGAGTACATGGGGATTTTACCATGATGCCTAGAACTGGAGTACATCCCAGAGCAAATATATATAGATTTCTGAACTATTGGGACTGCAATGCCATATTGCACAAGGAGAGACAAAGACCTGCCTGACAGCATGAGGGGCTAAAGTTAATGATCTTCCTAGAAAATGCTCAGTTAACACAGAACCAGAAAAAGTCCTTTGAGGTTGTACAACAGGTGCTGGGAAATGAGAACTTCAATAGTTGCTGGTGCTTTCTGGCAATTTGAGAGTCATGAAATATGCAAAAATATATTTGTAACGCTCTTGAAACAGTATGGGATTGGATGGATGGCTCGAAGAATCCATGTAACCCTAAAAGCTACAACACATTTCAGGTTGAAAGCAAAATGATTCACAGATGAAGATGACCCCAGTTAAAGATGAAAACAAAAATGAAGCTACCCATGCCTCTTGATATTGCTGGACTTCGCAGCTGGTTTTGACACGGTTGAACATCTAAACCTCTTCCACATCCTGCAGTCTTGATTGTGATTCACTGGCAATGTAGTACACTGATTCTTCTCTTATTCTTCCAATCAACACCGGTTTGCTCTCCTCTGCACCTCCCAATCAAAAACGATCCCTATCACCTTTGCAGTTCTCCAGGGTTCCATACTGTCTCCTGTCACCTTCAACCTCCACATGGAACCCCTTATGTCTTTACTCACAGATTACAGCATCAAGATTCAACAATATGCCTATGATACATAACTCTACCTGAAAATATCCCATGCTTCAGACATCTAACACCTCAAACACTTGATCTACTTCTTCCATTCCAAACTGGGATGTCTGCTGCATACATGAACCAGAATTCCTTTTATTTACCAAGAACAAAAAGCAAATAGTACAAACCCAGCCTAATGACATGAACATTGAGAGCTTTACACCACAACTTTCACCAAAAGCAGATAGACACAGATGTACCTCACAGCCAAGGAACACAGTGACACCCTGCTACCAGCCCTCTCTGATGGCCTGGTATCAGCTGTCTTCTCCAAAGAAAGGGAAAACATTTCTTCCAGAAAGTGACTTCAGAACTGCTGTTCAAGCAGTGCTAAATTTGAACTTGTGGTTTCCGGTGGTCAGCACCAGCATTTAATTATCGGCCCTGACACTTAATTACCAGCACCTCAACTCATTACAGTCTGCAACATGATGGTGTTGTCTGTATAATTTAGAAATTATATAATGAGTATAACGTAGTTTACTCTCCATTAACATAGCAAACATAGGAATGGAAATCTTAAATTCAAATATACAACATACAATATATTTCAATTTAGATATTTATTATAGCTAATTTAAACATTCAGTTCGCACATAATATAATCAACATCGAATCAACCAAAAAAATATAATACAACCCCCTACCCTAAATGAAACATACATATATGAAAACATAAATAACATACCAGTAAATATGCAAAAATAAACAAATAACACAGAACCAACAAAATCACAAAATAGTATACATACAAATTTACAACCGCCTCATACATGAGAGGATATTTAAACAGCACAATAAAGTTACTGCTTTGATGCTACAATTATGCGTTGTAGTTTGGATTGTATAAAATTCAACATAATAACAGCCAATTCTAGGTTATAATTTCCTGATTCAAATTCTCGTGTTACAGGCCTGATGGTAGCCAATCCTGGTCAGGGCTTCAAATTTGCCAATTTCAAACACTTCATGCCAATGTTCAAGACATGCCAATTTACAAGCCGACGCGCGTTTCGGTGAGTGAAGAAAGCCAAAAGAAAGCTAGAGGAGATAAATACGGATTTGGAATCATTTAATATATATATTTGATAAAGAGGAAATCAGACAAATTGAAAAAAGATATCAGGTATTTCACCCGGGAGAGGACATATCCTTATCTTGCTGACCAGTACTACAAACAATCCTCCATACCACAGGAAAGACAGGAGTGGGTTCCTAAGAAAGTGGTGACGTTTTCCGATACTTCTGAATCTGAAGGGGAGGGTAGTTCATATCAATTCGATGAATATGGCAATAGACTGAATCATTCGGAACAGTACCAACAGAATCCCCGTTTTTTAGGTCACCGCAGATTCAATCACAGATCAAGATTCAGACAAAATCGGGGAAATCGTCCCCCGAACTCAGAACAATCTCACCATACATTACAAACAAGACGCAATCAGTATTGGAGGGACCGAAGGAGATTCCGATCTTCAATCTGAGTCAAATTACCTTGGATGACCATTGCATCAGCTTGTTATCGAAAGGCTTGTCCTTTGTACCGAATTCAGACATAAATAAATTTGAATTGATGAGAAACCTTCAGGCATTCTTCAGACGAGTGAGACTAAAAAGGGTTTTTTCATCGTCTCCCCCTACTACCACTGTTAGCAGATCAGGACTCAAATTGCCATCTACGTTTACTCCCCCGTTAGAAGCTTTGGGTCCCGAAATAGCTATATTTGAGAGGACAGTGACTAGTAAAATTAAGAAAATGCTTCTACATGCCCCAAGATCCAGGTACAATCTTAGCAAAGATGAAAGCATGGCCCTAAAAAGTCTTAAAAATACCAGGACTATCACTGTTAAACCATGTGATAAAGAGGGTGGTATAGCTATTCTAGACACC
This sequence comes from Pleurodeles waltl, assembly GCF_031143425.1. Lineage (NCBI taxonomy): Eukaryota > Metazoa > Chordata > Amphibia > Caudata > Salamandridae > Pleurodeles > Pleurodeles waltl. The sequence continues at coordinate 1,076,661,703 of NC_090437.1, forward strand.
AATTTGTATATGGACAATATGGAAAACATGTTGCCTTTTATAAATCTATACCAGGCCACCCTGAAATCAAATTGAAGAGATCAATCAAAACTGCAAATCTAGAAGCCTTAGAAGCGGGCCTTATTTGTAAGAAAGAATTTGATTTTTTGACTCCATACACTAGAATCCCGATTATCTATGGTCTACCTAAGATTCACAAGGACGCCAGTAATCCACCTATGCGTCCGATTGTATCCACCATAGGCTCGGCCATTGAGCCATTGTCAAAGTACGTTGATACCTTTCTGAAACCGATGGTAGCCCTTTTACCATCCTACATCAGAGACACAGGCCACTTCATTTCTAAGATCGAGGGCCTGCAATATAGACCTGATGGGGAATATCTGGTGACCATGGACCTTGAGTCTTTATATATGAATATACCCCAGCAAGAAGCCATTGATGTTGTAGCACTATATCTAAACAGACGGGGAGATGATCCAGCATTGAGTTTCATTCTGAAATGTTTGGAAACTGTACTATTTAATAACTACTTTGATTTTAATGGCAAAATGTATCATCAAATCAAAGGAGTCAGTATGGATGCTGCCTGTGCACCTAGTGTGGCAAACCTATATGTGGGAGCATTCGAGGACAAGTTCATTTACAACGAAATGGCCCCTTTCTATGAGAATGTGCAGGCCTGGAGTAGATTTATTGATGATGTTTTCTTCATTTGGAAAGGCAGTGAAGACCAACTACTAGAATTTTACAGTTGGCTCAATCTGTGTGACAGCAACCTCAGATTTACCATTAAATACGACCATCATTTGGTTGAATTCCTGGATGTGTATATCAAACACTATCAAGGGCACTTGCTTATGACCCTATACACTAAACCCACGGCTAGGAACACGCTGCTTCACTTTGATAGTTTCCATCCCCGTAACCAGAAGCAGTCTATTCCTTTTTCACAATTCCTGAGACTCAGGAGAAATTGCACCAGCATGGCAGACTTTTTGAAACATGCTGCAGATCTGACGTGCAAATTTGAGCAGAGAGGTTATCCGATTAGAACCATCAAAGATTCCTTAAAAAGAGCCAAGTTTTACAACCGTGAGGCCCTGTTTTCAAAACAACGATGCAAGACCAGTGACCGGCTAGCCAGTGTGATTCACCATTCTACCCTGAATGATCAAATCAGGGATATTATTAACAAAGAATGGCACATTTTGAATTCCAATACTGAAGCGGATAAACTTGAAAAACCATTGTTCGCTTTCAGGAGGAACAAAAACCTACGGAACCATTTGGTGAAATCAGCTACCAATTTTGTATCTACTTTTGGCCAAAAGTCACTAACAGGATCTAATCCAGTTACGGGCAATTACAAATGTGGCCAATGCCACGCCTGTGACTCAGCCATTGTTGCAAAAAGGTTTACATTCAATGACAAGACTATCCCATTTATGGACATGACTAATTGTAGATCCAAAAATTTAATTTACTTGATTATTTGCCCCTGCAACCTGGGATATATAGGTGAGACCTCCAGGGAATTTAGAACTAGGCTATTGGAACATAAATCTGTGATTAGGACACAAAAGATCAACGCCCCCCTAGTTGCTCATTGGTTATCTTTAAACTACAAGGAGGTAGATATCAGGTGGATTATTCTTGAGAATGTACTGACAAGAAACAATGTGGACCCTGAAAAACAAAGGAAAAAGAAAGAAGTGTTTTGGATTTTTTCTTTCAACACATATGAGAATGGCCTGAACGAAGATCTCCCTTGGAGTAATGCCATCTGAGTACGTATGTACAGGATTGCCTGAGGGGTCAATATTTTTCCAGGTGCCTACCACAGGGCTGCTTTTTGCTCTCCTGTGGTGGCCCTTTATCTTACTTTGAAGTGAATTCTTCACTTTATACGATAAAACTGTTTTCGGTTCCTTCTTATAAAACCTTATGTTATCGATTTGTATTATATACACGATACGTATTGTATTTTACTAACCCATTTTGTGCCTACCCTTGGGACATTGAGTACCTTGTACTTTGACGTTCCAAGATGGCGCCCACTGTTTTGGGCGTACTGGTAAGTGATATCTACTCTTTGGTTTGATTTAGAACTGGCCATTATTTTTTATTTTTTATTTTTGGTTATTTCCTTTTGCCACTTCTATATGGCTATGACTCTACAGTTTGATTGTACCTGTTATTCTCTGTAGATTTTGGCATATTTCATGCTGTTTTGACGGTTTTAAGATGGCGCATGTTTGACCATTTCCTTAGATGGCCCCTACGGGCCTGTTTCTATGTTCATCGCATCACCTGTGGTGATTTGGTTTAAATAGGAGGCTGCTGGGGAAGTACGGGTCATTGCTCCTCGAGAGATCATCGTGCTGGTCATATGTCCTGGATCCTGCTGATACTGATAGGCTAGCTTTGATGAACCTTTGTGGATTGAATTATTTTATACCGCCTGGATTGTGTCATTTCTATCTGGCTCATGACTCCCCCCTGTTCCCTTGCAGTTAGCAAGTTGTTCCCTACAAGTTTTTTCCCCTGTGGATTACGTTTTTTAAACCATGTGAACTTGTAGGTAAGTCTGTAGTTAGCGATTGTACATATGAGCAGATTTTTTCTTTTCTATCCTGTGGACTTTCCTGCCCTGTGCAAGCTAATGATTTCATTATGTTTGCTTTTAGAGTGAGAAAGCATAGCTTCATTTAGCTATATCCATGTGTTAGTCCTTCATTTTGGACTACAAATTTGAAGTTGGAGAGTGTTTAATCCAGCCTGTAAGGGATATCTAAGTTCTTTCATATCTAAGGTATTTTATCTTATTTTAATATAAACAAACTAGTCTTTTACTATTCTTGACTAGATTCTCTCAGTGTAATCCAACACTTTTATGCTATAGGTGATTCTATTTCCGCACTTTATCTAGTATTTTGCTGGACACTGTAATGGTGCTTTCCTTGGATCTTTAGATTTATTTACCTTTATTAAGCATTGGTTTTATAGATTTTGATCTTGGGCACTTTATCGGTGTTTTTTCTTAATTAAGTCACTTGAGTTGGTCTGGTTGCAAATCTGACATGATTCGAGCCTTCCCCCTATGCAAAGAATTGTAATGAATAATTTTGATGTTTCTTTGATAGGCAGATTACAAGATGTACGTATGCCAATTATACTGAATCATAAAGTCCTGATGAAGGTGTATTTATATTTTTCTTCACTCACCGAAACGTGCGTCGGCTTGTAAATTGGCATGTCTTGAACATTGGCATGAAGTGTTTGAAATTGGCAAATTTGAAGCCCTGACCAGGATTGGCTACCATCAGGCCTGTAACACGAGAATTTGAATCAGGAAATTATAACCTAGAATTGGCTGTTATTATGTTGAATTTTATACAATCCAAACTACAACGCATAATTGTAGCATCAAAGCAGTAACTTTATTGTGCTGTTTAAATATCCTCTCATGTATGAGGCGGTTGTAAATTTGTATGTATACTATTTTGTGATTTTGTTGGTTCTGTGTTATTTGTTTATTTTTGCGTATTTACTGGTATGTTATTTATGTTTTCATATATGTATGTTTCATTTAGGGTAGGGGGTTGTATTATATTTTTTTGGTTGATTCGATGTTGATTATATTATGTGCGAACTGAATGTTTAAATTAGCTATAATAAATATCTAAATTGAAATATATTGTATGTTGTATATTTGAATTTAAGATTTCCATTCCTATGTTTGCCATGTTAATGGAGAGTAAACTACATTATACTCATAGTATTGCTTCCCTGTGTGTTACTCTCTGTATCTAGCTCAGGGACCCTGTTTAGATACCATAATTTAGAAATTATCACAACTGTGGTTGTTTTATTATTCAATATACAATAACATTGACTGATACCTGCCACCCAATCCATTGTTATATCTTAGGGTGGCCTGGGATAATCTGAATTGTCTTACTGGTAGGAGTGTGATGGTTAGTACTTCTGTCGGTATGTCATTGGCAGCGCTAGCTTGGGCAATGGGTGGTGCAAGCTGCATTGGCTTTCCGAGAAGGGCCGTGGCATTTACATTTTTACAAACTAAGCACTATGTTCAAACCCTCATACTCTTGCATTTGAATGGTAGTAACAAACTGCTCTTTGACCTCCCAGACTCTATGCTGCCCTACATTAGTGGTGCCTTACATGCTGCAGCATGTCTCTTCCAGGGTGATAAGACATTTGTTCACGTCACCACCATCCTGATAACACTTCAGTGGCTCCCCTTGATGGGCCACACCATCTTCAAAATCAGGTTCATCATTTACAAATCCATCATGACCAGGATCCCTGCTTATCTATTGGACAAGTTCACCTTCTCTGGTGTCAGTAGACAATAGACCTGTGCATTCTTCTTTTAAGGTCGGCTAAGGACCGTCAACAGAACTTGTCATAATACAGCTGTCCCATGCTGTTAATTACAATGTATCACTTGCAGGTTAAAATGTAATACTGCAAACCTCAGGAAGAAGATCCCCTTTGATGCTCTGACAATAGTTATCAATGGCGACAAGTGCACTAGAACGTGCATCACATTAAGAGTCGCCATTTTGATACTAGAGGATGTCTGATCCCGTTCAGTGACACAGAACTATCCCTGTCAAGGAGGGAGAGGAAGGCGGTAAGTTGGGGGTGTCACGTGAGTGGGGGGGCAGGTAGTCCACTTGCTAATAAATTAATAAATTGTAGGACAAAAGGCTTTCTGTTATTGCAACTGAGCTGGGTGGGTGTTAAAAGAGGAATAGATTATCCACAGTGTGTGGGGTCCTCACCCTCCTTAGAAACCACTACGATGTATGACTATTACTCTGAATGCCTGAGATTATGCCTTAATGTCTTGTCACATAACTGTAATTTATTTTGGGTATAAAGATCCATCATGTGCTCATGGGAACAATGCAAACAAACATAACACTAGTGAGTCACGTGCAATTTTCTGCTTTTGATTGGTACGTGTGCCACATAATTTCAACTTGGCTTTGTTTATACCATGGTTCATTCCTTATATTTTATATAACAGAGCAATAACCCATATGCCAATAAAGGAACCACTTCATACAACACATTGTACTACAGAAATGGTTCACAACTTATTTGTAAGCTTCATATACACTGGATTAATTAATTGTTTTAACCACATAATTAAATAACCATGCAATAGAGCCTTTCTGTAATGAAGTAATTATGTTCCTGTTGCCTCATGGATAATAAATACATGTACAACAGTGCAGTTGGCGCAGACTTCAGAAATGGTGATAATGCAAATTTAAGGTTGCAATGCACATAAACCTTCAAGGTTGACAGAGAACTACATGCTAAACAAAGTCCAAGCATCATTCTTGATTCTTTATTGAAAAATGTTAACCGCTGAAATAATGTTATCATCTAGACCCAATACTCTCACCCTATAGTAATAGATGTGCCTGCTTTTCCATAGGAATAGCCTGTCAGTTTGCTGCAACATCTCAAACAGAAATGTTGTGTGACACAAATATTGTATCCTTTTTATTGTTTACAAAAATATCACCACGATATTCAGGGATCACATCCCGTTAGGAGCTGTGCTTAGAAATACACTCTTTGAATGGGAAATGTATGTAGGTCAAACCACGCAAGTAGTCAAGCTTTATACAGATGACGCATTGATTTAGTTCAGGAACCTATATAGACTACTGTTCTGCTTTCCTGCTCTTATCTCATAACCAACCTTACAGAACCTCTCTGGAATGCACTTCTGAGTTTAAAGAAGACATTTATTGTTATTATTATTTTACCACGAGGTTCCTGAGAGACGAAATTAGTAGATTGGAAGCACACGTTCAAAAGTAGTCGCAGCAATGAAAGCAAAATATATCAAAGTACTTCTCAGTTGCAATGTACACAGCAAATACATGTGATTATATTATAGCATAACTTCAAAGCAAAGCATAAAAGTCATAATTCATCACTGTAGGGCATATATCTCAGCTTCATCTTTCTGGGGCTTCAAGTTGATGACTCCGTTCAACTGCAAGAAAGAGACTTTCTACCCAAACGGGAGACAGGCAACTGACGTCTAGTTCCTGTCTGAAGTTAAAGTAGATTCAATCTAACTCACTCTGCCGTTGTCCAGAGCCATTGTTCCAAAAGCGTGCCCCCTCCTCTCAGACTCAGGAAAACTACACAAGCCTTTGGAGACTGGCCAGATCTCCTAGACTTCTCCTCTTCCCAAGGCTGAGCAGAAAGGAAAACACCAAATGTACTCTCTCTTATCAGGTCTAGTCTGATGTGAAAAACACAGCTTGGTCTATCATGTGGAAAAACGCAGCTTGGAAAAACACAGCTCATCTGCAATGTCTCAACTGCAATGTCTAACCCCATGTTAAAGCCAATAGGCAGCTAACCTGAATATCAAATGTAATGTCTAATGTCATGTCAAAGCCAATAGGCAGCTAAACTGAATACAGAATGTAATGGCTAATGCCATGTCAAAGCCAGTAGGCAGCTAAACTGAATACAGAATGTAATGGCTAACTCCATGTTAAAGCCAATAGGCAGCTAAACTGAACACAACATGTAATGTGCTATTGGTGAACATTGAGCAACTAATATGCACAGTGGTGAAACACAAAGTCATTGGTCAAACACAATTAATAGCATCACATTCCACCCTATGACCAATAATTTTTGTTTACATACCTCTTATTTCAAACAAAAACAAAAAGCAAACACATCAACAACAAAAAAAACATTATAAGCAAATCAGATTTGACTGATAAAAGCAATCACCATAAAGCAATGGAAAATATTGATCTCATAACCTTTCACATCAGATACATCTACACAGAAAAGACTGAAACTTATATACTCTGATTGAACAGTGTCTCTAAAATAGCAATTTGATATAGCATGAGTTCTACTCATGTAAAGGTACACGGTGCACCTGAAAGGTTTGCTGGAATGTAAGCGAAAGTCAGAGTTCCATATGAAAAAACACAGACAGTTAACTGGTAAGTTTGCTTAGTTCCAGTGGAAGAATGTAATCAAACAAGTTGAACTTGAACTGAAGGCGCCATTTGCGCAAAATGGATCCATGTGGTCTGTACGTTAATCAATCAGGTTCAGGTTGGGGGTTTGATCCCTCCCCCGACCCCACACACACCCACCCAAAGGGAGACCACACAGCACACTCATGGTCAGTGGCAAAACGTGGTAGGATCTGCAAAAGAAAAAAGTATGACTTTTCTTGCAAATAACATTTGTTATCTGAAATGTGCCCTTCCTCTTCCTTTCCCTGTTTTATAATCAGCAGGACATTTTTGGGGCCCTTTGTTATGATTTTTGCAGGTTCTGGAGGGTTATCTGGGGCTTCAACCCACACCTCAGCACTGAGGTTTTTATCTGCTGCACCACAGCTTCCCTTTCCTTGCACTGTCAGAAGGGCTGGGGCAGACTCCTTCTTTACCAAACCTCCATTCACTGCACTTTTGACAAGTTGGGCAATTCTGTCTCCAATCTTTATGAATAAATCAGATTATTTTCCAGTTATCAGCATAATTTTGATTTCTCCTTGGTAATCTGCAGCAATCACTCTCCCTAAAACCTGATCAATTTGCCATATCTGTCCTGGTAACTTTCCTCTCTCCAACTGATCTTTGACTGTTTGTGGGACAGATTGCTGTTGTGCGTGCTGACAAATAGGCACAGTTTTAATCAAAGCTAGGGGAATGTGCATCTCTCTAATCTCTGCCCACCTGTAAGTGGCTTTTTCTCCCAGATGTCCACATTTCTGGTGCACCAACTTAGCCATCCACACTAAGTCAGAATTCTGGGTGGACACTTCAGACTCTGAATTTTTCTCTTTAACATCTGCAAGGGAATTGAACCAGTTAGGTACAAGCCATGTGTTAAACCAAATAGCTAAACCATTGGTAGTGAACCAAGAATCAGTGAAAAAATGACACATCTCAAGCAGCTCTTGCTTTAAAGTGTGACACACATTGTACAAATCTGAATCAATAGTCAAACAAACATGTTTTTTATCCTCAGGGAACACGAATTCAAATGGTGCCCTCAATTTCACTGGTGACTCTTTTACCTGTGGTACTCCCTGCACCCTCTCCTCATTCTGAAAAGGGGCTTGTGACACCTGTTCATGTAGGGCTGCAGCACCTCTAGCCCTGTCTTGCTTGTACCAGATCGAGTGCATGATACTAGCCTCCTGTGCCTGTCCTAAACTGTGAGATTTAGGTGAACTCATCACCCACTGATTACAAGTCAAAAGCTTACTCCAAAGTTCCAGGGGCAATCTTGTCCTCCCCTGTTCCTGATCTACATGTAAATCAGTGTTTCCCTCTTGCACTGCACAGAAACCTAAAGTCTGCCAAATCAGAAGCGTGCAGCTGCTCATGTTTTTTCCTAGTTACTTTATACCAAGGTGTTAAGATTTCACTCAGATGAGGGCTATACTGTTTCCAAAAATCAAACAAGCTCATGAAACTCGGTGTCTCTTGCTTAGTGCAAATAGTAAAAAACTCTAACACATTTTGCGACAATACTTCAGCCTTGTCCGAATTAATTTCACTTTGCAAAAGCGGCACATTCCAAGCTCTGTTCTCAGTGTTACCTGTTAAGGCATGCACTTCAACTGCCAAAAACTTTGGGGTGTTTTGCTCTATGCTCTGCTCACACAGAGGTTCAGACTGGCCCACAACTGTTTTAACCCCCTCATTACTGGAATGGGAAAAGCCAGATCCTTCTAAAACAACAGTTTTATAGATTTCAGCATTATCTTGCATTAATGTGTTCTGGCTAATTTGCTCACGTAAATTCTTATTTTCATGTTCTAACTGCCTACATCTCTCCTGCATTTTTCTGTAAGCAGATAAAAGTATCCAAACCCTTCAGTCAAGAACAAAAGGAACATAATTTCTTTCAAAAGGCACATTTTCTAAATATGCTTTTTCACAGCACTCATCCCAAGACTCACACAGTCCTGATAAACAAGAAAACATGTTTCTCACAGCACCATAAGGCAGTTTAACTTCACATGCATTTTCAAACATGGTCTGCAGTGCTTCTTTACAACAAAAAACAATTGCACTTTAAAATTGTGCACATCCAATTTCCAATTTGACCCCCAAAACTGCTGACTGCGCCAAAATGTTCTGCTTTCCTGCTCTTATCTCATAACGAGCTTACAGAATCTCTCTGGAATGCACTTCTGCGTTTAAAGAAGACAATTATTGTTATTATTATTTCACCACGAGGTTCCTGAAAGACAAAATTAGTAGATTGGAAGCACACGTTCAAAAGTAGTCGCTGCAATGAAAGAAAAATATATCAAAGTACTTCTCAGTTGCAATGTACACAGCAAATACATGTGATTATATTATAGCATAACTTCAAAGCAAAGCATAAAAGTCAAAATTCATCACCGTAGGGCAAGCCTGTAGGGCCTATATCACAGCTTCATCTTTCTGGGGCTTCAAGTTGATGACTCCGTTCAACTGCAAGAAAGAGATTTTCTACCCAAACGGGAGACAGGCAACTTACGTCTAGTTCCTGTCTGAAGTCAAAGCAGATTCAATCTAACTCACTCTGCCGTTGTCCAGAGCCATTGTTCCAAAACCGTGCCCCCTCCTCTCAGACTCGGGAAAACTATGCAGGCCTTTGGAACTGGCCAGATCTCCTAGACTTCTCTTCTTCCCAAGGCTGAGCAGAAAGGGAAACACCCAGGGCCGTATTTATACTTTTTGGCGCACAACTGTGCCAACGCAGTTGTGCGTCAAAAAATGTAACGCCGGCTAATGCCATTCCAAAGCGCCATGCGGGCGCCTTATTTATGGAATGACGTTAGCCGGCGGAGCTACCTGGTGTGCGTCAAAAAAAATGACTTACACCAGGCAGCGCCGGCGTAGGAGAAAATGGAGCTTGGGCGTCAAAAAATGGGGCAAGTCAGGCTGAGGCAAAATTTTTGCCTCAACCCGATTTGCGCCATTTTTTTTTACTCCCAACCCCCATTTAAATGACTCCTGTCTTAGCAAAGACAGGAGTCATGCCCCCTTGCCCAATGGCCATGCCCAGGGGACTTGTGTCCCCTGGGCATGGTCATTGGGCATAGTGGCATGTAGGGGGGCACAAATCAGGCCCCCCATGCCACCCAAAAAAAATATATATATACTTATCTGAACTTACCTTAAGTTCCCTGGGATGGGTCCCTCCATCCTTGGGCGTCCTCCTGGGGTGGGCAAGGGTGGCAGGGGGTGTCCCTGGGGGCATGGGAGGGCACCTCTGTGCTCCTTCTGAGCCCACAGGTCCCTTAACGCCTGCCCTGACCAGGCGTTAAAAAATGACGCTAAAATGGCTGGACGTCATTTTTTTTGACCCGCCCACTCCCGGGCGTCATTTTTGCCCGGGAGTGTAAATACGGCGCACACGCCTCGGAGTCATTTTTTAGAAGGGAACGCCTACCTTGCATATCATTAACGCAAGGAAGGTGTCCACGCTAAAAAATGATGCAAACTCCAAGATCTTTGGCGCTAGACGGGTCTAACGCCAAAGTATAAATATGGAATTAGTTTTGCGTCGGATTTGCGTAAAAAAAAACGACGCAAATCCGGTGCAAACAGAGTATAAATATGCCCCCAAATGTGCTCTCTCTTATCAGGTCTAGTCTGGAGTGAAAAACACAGCTTGGTCTATCATGTGGAAAAACACAGCTTGGAAAAACACAGCTCATCTGCAATGTCTCAACTGCAATGTCTAACCCCACGTTAAAGCCAATAGGCAGCTAACCTAAATAACAAATGTAATGTCTAATGCCATGTCAAAGCCAAAAGGCAGCTAACCTGAATATCAAATGTAATATCTAATGTCATGTCAAAGCCAATAGGCAGCTAAAGTGAATACAGAATGACATGGCTATTGCCATGTCAAAGCCAATAGGCAGCTAACCTGAATACAGAATGTAATGGCTAACTCCATGTTAAAGCCAATAGGCAGCTAAACTGAACACAATTTGTAATGTGCTACTGGTGAACATTGAGCAACTAATATGCGCAGTGGTGAAACACAAGTCATTGGTCAAACACAATTAATAGCATCACAACTACTCAATGTGACTAGATCATTTTCAAAGACATGTAAAGCTGTCAGTATGGAAAACTAGCGGTAAGAGGTATATCCAGCCTTCCAGACACTGACCTAGTTCCATTTAGGCATTTGGGGATCTAGGTTACACACTCTGTGTGAGGCACACCAGAATATAGGACAAATTATCATGGGACTGTGGAACTCATCTGAGTATTGGACTCCACTACAGTTGTCACTGATAGAACATATACCATCATCATATTGCTTATATATGTTTCACTTCAGGTATGATGTGTACAGTGCGTTGAACAAATGTTTGCACTTTTTCCAGAAAAAGTTAATCTTATGGGTGTAAATGAGAATGACATTTGGTATGGAGACAGTAAAATGATCATAAAAGGTGGGTTGGACCAACTCTACCAGATATAACCTCAGAACTACAGCATTTAATAGACTGTATAGGACAGGATTGCTGATAGGGAGCACACAGCCATGAGTTAAGGCAGTTGTTCATGATGGGCCACAGGATCCTTATGGATCCTGGGAAATTGTTTAAATGAATGTCCTCTGTAACTAGCAGTGCCTCATCTCTACCCAAAGGCAAGTATGATTGGGCAGCCGAGCGCACAACATAATTGATTTCTCAGGGAAACCGTGGTCACTCAGGTCTCATCCATTTCTCTCAGTTACATTAGTCTCACTTACACAACGACAAACAGAGGCAGTATAAGTTTCAATAAGGTTTTAATGAAGCAACTGAATCTTAGATAGCAAAGCATGTGCTGCAATAACCAGGACAATACAGCATGACAAGATTAAAATTGTGACATGGAGGGTAAAGCATAGAAATAACGCTACCATATTGTCACTAGAGTCAATAGACTAATTCATACCTAGGCTATAATAGAGCACAGCATGTTAAGCATTAATTCTGCCCTTCAGGTTCCCCTGGGAAGACATCATCCCCCATACCTGAGCAAAGGCCTGAAGTCTGCATAAGCGGCTGTAGCAAAGCGTTTAGCAATCAGCATACAGTTGTGGTTCTCTGGCTGGAATCTCCCTCTAATGTGTAAGGGACAGGGAGGTGTTTTTATGATAAAACAGCTGATGTTCTCAGAAAATGTCCATACATAACGATGTGTGTCTTCTATTGTTAGAATAGGGGTCTTTGGTTGACGTCAGGTTACCCCCTGTTCAAGCAAGGAGCCTCACTCTAGTCAGGGTAAAAGAGAATCACCCTCAGCTAACCCATGCTTACCCCCTTGGTAGCTTGGCAGAGCAGTAGGCTTAACTTCAGAGTGCTAAGTGTAAAGAATTTGTACCAACACACACAGTAACTTAATGAAAACACTACAAAATGACAAAACACAGGTTTAGAAAAATAGGAAATATTTATCTAAACAAAACAAGACCAAAACGACAAAAATCCAGAATACACTAGTCAAGTTATCAATTAAAAATCAAAAAGAGTCTTTAAGTAGTTTTAAACACACACTAGCTCTGCTAGCGTGAAAATGTACCTGGTGTTTGTCAAAAATAACCCTGCACGGGTGGTGGTGTGAGAAAAAGGGAGTCAATATCACTCACTAGCGAGACCTTGCGTCGTTTACCCCTTCTGATGAGTCGGCGTGCATCAGTTCTTCTCTCCGCAGGAGAGCGATGAGTCGACTCGATCCGCATACGGGTCCAGGCAGGCCTTGCGTTTTGCACGCACAACGATGGTTCGCATCAGAAATCCAGCCGCACGATGATCCGAAAAGCATACATCGTGGGTAGCGATCTCCCAGCCTCCGTCAGCGAAGCTGCGCGTTGTTTCTCCTGCTCCGTGCGTCGATTCTTCGGTCTCGTTTGGGCAAGCGTCGATTCTCAGCCGCGGAGCAGACGGGACATCATTTCTTCAGCCGCAGATTAGAGTTGCGTCGATCTTTTCCTCGCACGGCGCTCTGTGCGTGGATTTCTTCCTCTTAGGCTGCCAGATTCTCCTTTCAGGGTCCCAGGAACTGGATGGGCGCCACAGGGCAGAGTAGAACTCTCTCCAGAGACTCCAGGTGCTGGCAGAGAGTAGTCTTTGCTGTCCCTGGGACTTCAAACAACAGGCTCTAAATCAAGCCCTTGGAGATTTCTTCTCAAGCTAGAAGGCACACATAGTCCAGTCTTTGCCCTCTTACTCTGGCAGAAGCAGCAACTGCAGGATAGCTCCACAAAGCATAGTCACAGGCAGGGCAGCTCTTCTTCCTCAGCTCTTTAGCTCTTCTCCAGGCAGAGGTTCCTCTTGTTTTCAGAAGTGTTTCTAAAGTCTGTGGTTTTGGATGCCCTTCTTATACCCAATTTCTCCTTTAAAGTAGGCTTACTTCAAAGTAAAGTCTCTTTTGAATGTGAAATCCTGCCTTGCACAGGCCAGGCCCCAGACACTCACCAGGGGGTTGGAGACTGCATTGTGTGAGGGCAGGCACAGCCCTTTCAGGTGTGAATGACCACTCCTCCCCTCCCTCCTAGCACAGATGGCTCATCAGGATATGCAGACTACATCCCAGCTCCCTTGTGTCACTGTCTAGTGTTAGGTGCAACCAGCCCAACTGTCAAACTGACCCAGATAGGGAATCGACAAACAGGCAGAGTCACACAAATGGTATAAGCAAGAAAATGCTCACTTCTAAAAGTGGCATTTTCAAACACACAATCTTAAAATCAACTTCACTAAAAGATGTATTTTTAAATTGTGAGCTCAGAGACCCCAAACTCCATATGTCTATCCCCTCCCAAAGGGAATCTACACTTTAATCAGATTTAAAGGTATACTCCATGTTAACCTATGAGAGGGACAGGCCTTGCAACAGTGAAGAACGAATTTAGCAATATTTCACTGTCAGGACATATAAAACACATTACTATATGTCGTACCTTAACCATACACTGCACCCTGCCCTGGGGCTACCTAGGGCCTACCTTAGGGGTGTCTGACATGTGAGAAAAGGGAAGGTTTAGGCCTGGCAAGTGGGTACACATGCCAAATCGAATTTACAGTTAAAACTGCACACACAGACACTGCAGTGGCAGGTCTGAGATATGATTACAGAGCTACTTATGTGGGTGGCACAACTAGTGCTGCGGGCCCACTAGTAGCATTTGATTTACAGGCCCTGGCACCTCTAGTACACTTTACTAGGGACTTACTAGTAAACCAAATATGCCAATCATGGATAAGCCAATTACATACACATTTTGTAAAGGAGCAGTTGCACTTTAGCACTGGTTAGCAGTGGTAAAGTGCCCAGAGTAACAAAAACAGCAAAATCTGAGTCCAGCACACATACACAACCTGGGGAACAGAGGCAAAAAGTTAAGGGAGACCATATCAAGGATGAAAAGTCTAACATCTATGAATGTCAGAGACAAAACTTGTACCACCTTCACCGGCAAGCTATCTAACTGCAGCCTTGAAAGAAGCACAGAGTGAGCAAGAATGTCTTGTTTGAGAACGTAGTGCGGGCCAAGGCAAAAACACCTAGATAGAGAGAAATAAGAAAAGACTGCAAAAGTGGCTATTGTAAGAATAATAAAACAAAGCTGAATAAAATATTTCTAGGTTAAAGTGCACAGCGGCAGGCCTAGTATGCTAAAATAGTGTGCATGGAGCTATAAATAAAATGGCCTCACAACAAATCAAGTGTTTTAACAGACTGTTACAAGTATGATATGATTACCATCTTCTAGAACTATACACGATGATGACCTCAAACTGAATTACAGTGCTCAATATGTTTTTGTATGTATTTGTTTATACATGTGTTGTTACTTACAGCTCTGAAGAAGTTCATCTTGTTGGCTGTATTGCTTTATATTTGGAACTTAATAAGGATAATTGTTTGTACAATATTAAGAAAACTTTCCTTTCATATAATAGACTTAATGGATTTAATATATGCTGGACGTTTGAATTGAGTACTTCATGATTAATACTTTTAAATAAGAAAGTGCACTAAAAATGTGAAGAAAAAAAAACAGGTCTTGAAACGTGAAGGTGAATTGTAGTGCAATATGATGCCAAAGAAGTAGGTGCTGAGGGACATGCATATTAGGTCCACATCAAAGGCATCAACACGAATAAAAAAGAAAGACTGAATGTAAGCAGGGTACTGCATAGACAGTTTGATGGAGATAAATGTCTATCAAAATCCACCATTGAAAGGTGTAATAACTGTGTTACATCATAGGATCGGGGTCCAGAGTCAATTACTAACCCACAGCTTCAGTCCAGCATCGTGCAAGGATGTCTGCATTAAGGGGTATGATTGTTTATGTGCGGGAAGGTGTTCCTTCCTGCACATAAACAATCACTAGTGGCGCTTTGGCACTTCTGCAGCACAAAGCTTCATTTTCAAATGATTGTTCATGTGCAGGAAGGGACATCTTCTGGCACATGAACAATCATTTCTGGCATTTTGCTCTTTCTAGGCATGCTGCAGAATGCAGCACGCATAGAAAAAGCAAAAAACGAGGAGGAATAGAATTATTCCTCTTCGTTGTGCCTTGCTAACTCTCCAGTGGTGCTAGGGGCTCATAAATATGCCTCACAGTTACCGTTTGTGAAGACCATATTGAAAAGGAAGTCAATACGTGATGCCTACCTGATACAAAACCACCAGTGCCTTCTCCCTGCCCTGATATGCAGCACTTTAGTACTTCCATGAGGCAAAATACCCAATGTACCAGTAACACTCATCGCCCAATTCTTCACTGAGATGTATCACCTAGTGGTTTCCATAGCTGCATCGCCCAGTGCTCTTCTCAGATGCATCACAAGTGCACCTCGAGGCAACATCTTCATGTACTGCAGTATAAATCACCTGTGCCCTCTTATACCCATTACATAATTTCCTAGGCTGCAAATGATCAGGTGCTCAGCTTTTGCACAAACCCCACGTGCCCCGTTGTACAGCACTACATGCAACTGTTGTTCTGTATGCATTGCTGCCGGTATGTTGGTGATTCTGTATGTAAGTGTGTTGGACGAGGTGAAATGTGTGGCTATAGGTGTGCTGGAATGTGTGCATATCTTTATGTGTACTCACATATCGTGTAAACTGCGTGCCAACACGATCTGAAAGCCAAGCGCCTTGAAATTGTTCTTTACATTTTCCCTCTATTTCACTGTTGAAAGTCCCTAAATGAAATGTTTTTTTTTAACTTTTTCTCTTATTTCTTGTTTCTGTGTGTTTATATGTATTGGCTGCAAGTTTATTTCACTAAATAATGTATACTTTAATTCCATATGCCTTTTATGATTGCCAAGTCTACCAGGCTAAAACACCATACATTATTAAATAGGTCCTGCATGCACATAATTAATAAGGCAACTAATGAATAGCCTTCCCCGGGAAAACATTAATATACTGTTAATTTATATTTGTGCAGGAAATCGTGTGTTTCATGTTTATTATAAGATAGATATTCAATGAAAAAAAAATGTTTTAGTATATTTAAATGCATGCCTTTTGATCACATTTCACCATGGCCAGGGTTTCTTCATTTTGTACTTCACATTAGGAGGTAGTGATCTGTGAAAATACAAGCTGCCAGAATTCTAATAATTGATAATCTATTAACAGAGATCAGTGAGGTTTTGTGGTGTCTTCTAGCAAGTGTTGATAATAGCAAGCCATGCTCTTAGAAGAATGCTAAGCACTGATCTGAAGAATTTGAAACTCTGAACATAAGCCAACTAATCGATTACAAGACGAAGTCTTTTAATGAGGTCCCGAGCTACAAAAATCTATAGCCAAATAGCACCCTTTACTTTGAATAACACGTATGCCTGTGTGCTTAGCACTCTAATTAGAAGATGAATTTCCTACGCGGTAATGCAAAGTAATCCCATATGAAGGGATTAGTGCAGAAGCTAAACCCTTTGCTAACACCTAAGCTTAACGCGGAAGAGGATATTTGCATTGTGAAGGTCGAAGCCTAATTAGTGAAGCAGTCCCCAGTCCAATGCTTCCCACCATGCGCTCTATGCAGAGCTAGTTAATGTTAGTACTTCCGCTTTCATAGAAAATTTTGTGTTTCTGTGGTTTCTATTCATCAAACAATGCACACCGAGCTAGAATTTGTTACACGTCATGTATGCAATAAGGCGTGAGACACACCTCCAGATATTAACTTGGACTGTGCCCTCGAGAGGAGGTGTATATTTTATGCAAGCACCTTTCAAAGCAAATGCAGGTGGTCTTCATGCATTATACTACCGCTCAGTGATTAAACTAGGAGCAACCGATTCGTAAAAGAAAGAAGTCCATGGGGACAATTCAAGACCCTGATTTGTCAAAAAACAAATGTTGGTGCTTGCAAATATGAAATTGATATCATTGAGCACGATGCACACACATACTAAAAATGCTAACTTTCAATGCATATATTTAGAAGTCTTCTCATGTAGTTTTAATGTTCCAGTATTTATCATGCAAAGTGCGCAATGCCACATTGTTCTCCAGGTGGGGTTAACTAATTTGTTTTCCCCTTAACCGAATTAGGCAGATGTAAGCCCAAATGTGCTTTGAAGTAAAATGGAATTATACTAAAAGTTGGAAAACGTATGTCCTTACAACTACTACATTATCTTTCCACTTCATATGTAGAAGTGGAATTTTTCTATGGAAAGGCCTGGGTATGATTAAAAGGTGCATTTCACATTTGTGGTCAGGAAAGAGATGAAAACGTAATTCAAATTCCCTGATCCTTCTTTAGAAAAAGATAACTATATAAAGTCATACATTGTGCTTCCTCTGAGTTTCAGTGGTAATTAAACTTTTCTTCTGGGCTTCCCTTCAGAGAGTGATTTGAGGAGGTGGGAAAACCTTTTGTCCCAGTAGAACAATAATATTGCTTCTCAGTGCATGAAGGCTGGGAGGGGCAATCTTAAATCAGTAAGCTGAGAATGTAGTATTTTGGGGAGCATGTGCTCAGACGGTCAGACAAAGGACCCAGACAGAGGTCTGGCTTTTGAGATTGTAATGTCAAGAATCGGGTTACCTTGGAAGAGAGATGGGAACCCCACTCAAATAATAAACATAATCATTGTCAGGGTGAACCACAAAAGTTACTAATCAACCTGTGCTTAACCCTTTGATACTTTGGCACAGAAGTGGACAGGCTTATGTTAGAGGCAATGTATATTACTCAAACAGTAATAAAGTGAAAACACAGCACAAGAACAATTCCAAACTAACTTAGAAAAAAATAGTTAATTTTATTACTTAAAATTACTACAAAACAAAACTTTAAAATAATGCCAAAAACCACAGAGTGTCAACTGTTTCTTGAACGCTGACTTGGTCAAAATCACAAGATCAGG
Organism: Pleurodeles waltl; assembly: GCF_031143425.1. Classification (NCBI taxonomy): domain Eukaryota; kingdom Metazoa; phylum Chordata; class Amphibia; order Caudata; family Salamandridae; genus Pleurodeles; species Pleurodeles waltl. The sequence goes on from NC_090437.1 coordinate 1,076,680,172, forward strand.
TCGACCACAGTGCAGGTAAGATACTGGGACCAAGTTCATCCTGGTTTAGTCTTTACCTTCCCTGAGTTTACGTCCATGTGGGGTGCTGAAGTGGAGCTTTGCATTGATGGTCATCAGGCGGACATCGTTCTGAGCATGAGGATTAGGTCAGGTCCCGGTAGTTGCTTGAGTCTCATATTGGCCGTTGATGTGGATCGTTGCCGTTAGTGCTGAATCTTGGAGCTGAAGTGAAGAAAAGATCACAGCTGAAGATTCATGTCAGTAGGTGTCGTAGATGGTCATCGGGCAATGTGAGGAGGGTGTTCCCTGTCACAAAAAGTCTAAAACGTCTAGATCCTCCCTTGATCACTGTGCCAGGGGAACCAATCAATACCCAAATGAAGAGCCACAATCAGGGCGAAAGTGGTTTTAGGTTGCTTGTGTTCTGGTTCAGAGATGACCTGTGCTGGACCTGGCCCTCTCTGCAGGATCACCCCAAGCTTTTTGCCTCTTTCCCTCCCTTTTTGTTGGCCTCAGCACTGTGCACTTTACTATTGCTAACAAGTGCTAAAGTGTTTGTACTCCCTCCTTTAAACATTGGACGATTGGCTTACACGTTTGGCATACTTAATTTAGGTATATGTCCCTTATAGAGTGGTATGATGTAACATATGCCTAGGGCCTGTAAATTATATCCAACTAGCAGGGACCTACTGTGCCGCCCACTTAACTAGCCCCATAAAACATGTGTCTTATCTGCCATTGCAGCCTTAATGCAGCTTTAAACTGCCAATTTGACTTGGCACTATGACCCCCTTGCCAAACCTTTGACTCCCCTTTCATTGCATATCGGCCACTCGTAATGTAGGCCTTATGTCACCCATAGGGCAGAATGCATTGCATTTTGAGGTTGGACATGTACTTTTACGTTGCCATGTCCTAGTAGTGAAAAACCCTCAAATTAGTTTTTCACTACTGTGAGGCCTAGCTTTCTCAGATTACACCATTGGCTTAATTTATAACATTTAATTAGTGCGTACATTTGATTCAAACAGGTAAGCATTTCAAGTTTGGTGACTGAGAAATTGTAATTAAAAATCCTATTTGAATTTTAAGATACAATTTTAAAAATGCCACAGTTAGAAATTGGGCAGTGTCCTGCCCTTTGCTATTTAGTGCCTGCAGCCTGTTCTAGGTCACATGACTGGGTGTAGTTGACAAATGAACTTTGCAAATTAGGTGTGTCTGAATGAGCCATCTACATTAGCTGTGCCTGAATGAGCCATCTATTGAAAGGATGGGGATGGAACTAGGCAGAGCCCCACTTACCACTGAATAGGCTGTGCTCTGCCTTCACACAAAGGGCTTGTTACTACTGTATTGTTCCTGTAGCCAGCTTGCAGCCAGGGCAGATATCAGGAAGCTTCAATTAATTCAAAGAGAATCCTCTAGATGCATCTCTTACTTCAATGAAGACACAAAGAATAAAAATAGACCCCCATACCCACTTGTCAGTTCACATTCTGGACCTGTGGTAGGACTCTCAGTGGACTGCCTGTTGCTGTGGCTGGCTCCACAAGACTGCTTTGCTGTATTTGGAAGAACTGCTGTGCTGCTTGGAGCCTGCCTTATGCCATCAGAGGCCTGCCCTGCTGCTTGAGCCCTACTTTATCACTTGAACTTATGACTACCAGAATGAATCTAAGGGCTAGTGTGCTGGCCAACTCTTAAAACCCCCAGCCACATAACAGGCTCCCAACATCTTCAACCTGTACCTGGACCCAGCCTAAGTGAGTCCTAAACCCTCAAATGTTACCCCTTCAGCCCTGGTCCCTAGACTGTGTTCTTAAAGGTGCTCAGATAGCCAAAACACAAAACATGGGACTTAGAAAGTTTTTGGCTAAAAACTGCCCTGAGAACTGAAGGAAAACAGGACTAACCTGCTCAAGATGCAGGACCAGATGACATGACTTCACAGTAGCTCCTGCTATGTTCTTCTTCACAGCAGAAAAATCCTGTTCAGTGCCCCTTTGCCATAGGGACGCCTGACCTCCTGAAACTCTTGTCAGTTACAGCCTTCTTTCTCGCCCCACTGGACATTTTCAAATTCCAAATAAGTGACTAAGTTCGAACATAGAGATCTTCACTGCAACATCATCCAGCAACTCCCTTCTGATGACACTGCTTCCTTAGACACCTCATGAATCCTTGCCCCTCTGAACATTTCCTTCTCAGAACTGCTATTTCAAAATGTCTTCTAAATCTGAGGGTAAGCACTGAGTGGGCCCAATCCACTCTTTGTATCCAACCTGCGCGCCATCCCAGTCTGCTATGTTTCTCACCTTTGGCCCAGTCTCATGTGACTAGATGTCCCGGTTGGCAATTTGATCTTTTTGCGGATAATTTTTACTAAAAACATAAAAAATTCATTGTTTTGTGGTGTCAAATAATTTACTAAATATTAGTCTATTTTTCAATAACTGTGGGTTTTTTCTTGTGTTTTTAATTTATTAATATCTGTGTGCTGCATAAATTAGTTACACATTGCCTCTAAGTTAAATCTGGCTGCTTTTTGGGCCAAGCTACCCAGGGTTAGGAATAATTAATTTAGTGACTGTTGTGTTTCATCCTGACAGCAATTGTGTCTGTTGCTTGAAAAGGATGAGTTCAGAGGAACACACTTGAAGATAAGGTCATCCAAGGACCAGGCTTCGACAGTCAGAACAATTTTACCTGGCTTGTGGGGCCCTGGTGCAGAGGTGTCCTGGCTGTCCTTGGTGCTGAACACGACAGCCATGGGTGCTGAAAAATGACACTCGGTCACTCGCAGGTCGAGTTCAATAGAGTCCACTGGGGGTTAAGCTTGTGTGGCCCCTTGGACCAGGAATCACCAGGCAGAACAACTCTACCTTCCTCTGGTGTGTCGGGTGCAGGGGTGTGCTTTGCTATTCTTGGTGCTAAATGGGAGCTCCAGTTCCTGGTTTTCCCATTGTGGCAGTACAGATAAGGAAGCAGATGCAAAACTTAACAACTGAGCCACTGGTGATGTCAGATGAAAGGGTTGTAGTGTGCCCTCAGGTTGCAGTGTTGAGTAAAGGTGGTGATGACAGGACTGGCCACCAACACACCTCGGCTGTGGTAAGGTGGAGGAGAAGTTATTGCCCCTTTCAGAGGTCAAGTGGAAAGCAGTAATTGGCTGTAACTTGGTGGAGAGCTTGATTACACTTCCTACAATGCACTGGACAACCTGCTTTTGTCCAATCCTTTGGAGGGCCCAATGGCCAGAGCTTCTTCGGTTCTGGTAGGTGCTTTTTACCTGCGGTTGCAGGGGACTTCTGCCACTAGCCCAACGGGAGTCTGGACTTGCATTTGGCACACAAAGAGTTTCATCTTGCTGAGGGAACTGGCTGTCTTGGCAGCAGCTGAAGTGAGTTGGCAGCCAGAGCACAGGAAAACTTTGGGAACCAGGTGGGCAACTTCTAAGGTTGCCACCTGGGTGCATGCCACTTCGCCAATAATATGAAATTCATGCCAGGGATAAGAAAGCATGTTATTTGATACCAAACATGATATGTTTCACCAGTACCATAATGGATCTACTGACCTCGGGTTTCCCTCGGTGCCAGCCCATGTTATCCTATGGACCACCAATTGAATATAGCGGCCTTAAGGAAAAAGGCCACTATAGGGACATATAAGCTTCCACCTATATATCCACACTTTTAATATCATGAAACCTGCCTTCTGGGCTCAGGAGACCTTCCTGACATGTATTAAAAATAGTGCATTGGCTTTGCCACACATGGTGTTGGAAAAGTTGAGTTTGAGCAGCAGAAACTGCTCTTGCAGACTGCAATTGGAGGTCTGCTGTCAGTAGTTCACTTGGGTCACTCAGGGTGGCACAAACAGTTCTTTCTGCCCTGGTTACCCTTTTAACAACAATGCCCTTGGTACCACTGATACGATATACTGTGGACCTATATGGAGGGGTAAAAGTCTTTGCCAATTGGGAATACCAATTCACATATACAAATTTAGTGACAGAACACTGGCACTGGGACGTGGTTAACGGCTCCAATGCACTTTCAGAGTGATAAACAATAGCATTTAGAGCAAAAAGAGTGGGGGTAACCATACAAAGAGGATACTTTCGTACACCATTTTGGAGAAGAATATTTTCAAACTGAGATATGGATTTGCTTCAAAATCCAAGGGTAGATGCATGGGAACGCCAATATGCACCACCCATGGAACACATGCCTGACACAGAGTAACACAAGGCAATGCAATGTGCTGTGTTGTACTACCATTTCTTACAAAGTGGCACAATTTGACATTTGCATGTTTTGTAAATGCTGAAAATGATTTTACTTAAGGGCTGGGTTAGAAAAGTGACACAGCCCTTGTTAGACTTTTCATTCTTGGTGAGGTCTTCCTTAACTTTTTGTCTCTGTTTCCCAGGTTGATGATGTGTGCTGGAATCTGATCATGCTGTTTTTGTTACTCTGGGCACTTTACCACTGCTAACCAGTGCTAAAGTGCAAGTGTTCCTTTATAACATATGTATGTAATTGGTTTATCCATGATTGGCATATTTGATTTATTAGTAAGTCCCTACTAAAGTGCACTGGAGGTGCCCACGGCCTGTAAAACAATGCTACTAGTGGGCCTGCAGCACTGGTTGTGCCACCCCCATAAGTTGCTCTGTAATCATGTCTCAGACCAGCCACTGCAGTGTCTGTGTGTGCAGTTTTAACTGTAAATTCAACTTGGCAAGTGTACCCACTTGCCAGGCCTAAACCTTCCCTTTTCGTTCATGTCAGACACCCCTAAGGTAGGCCCTAGGTAGCCCCAAGGGCAGAGTGCAGTGTATGGTTAAGGCAGGACATACAGTAATGCGTTTTATATGTCCTAGCAGTGAAATATTGCTTAATTTGTGTTTCACTGTTGCAAGGCCTGTCCCTCTCATAGGGGGGCTGCCTTGAAATCTGATTAAAGTGTACATGCCCTTTAGGAGCGAATGGACATGTGGAGTTTGGTTTGGGGTCTCTGAGCTCACAATTTAAAAATACATCTTTTAGTGCAGTTGATTTTAGGATTGTGTGTTTGAAAATTCCACTTTTAGAAAGTGAGTATTTTCTTGCTTATACCGTTTCTGTGACTCTGCCTGTTTGTGGATTCCCTGTCTGGGTCAGTTTGACAATTGGGCTGGTTGCACCTCACACTAGACAGTGACACAAAGGGAGCTGGGGTGTAGCCTGCATATCCTGATGAGCCATCTGTGCTATTAGGGGGGGGAGAAGTGGTCACTCTTCTTATAGGACCTAAACTTGAAAGGGCTGTGTCTGCCCTCACACAGTGCTGTCTCCAACCCCCTGGTGAGTGTCAGGGGCCTGACCTGGGCAAGGCAGGTTTTCACATTCAAGAGAAACTTTGCTTTGAAGTGGGCCTACTTCAAAGAAAAATTGTGTATAAGAAGGGCACCCAAAACCACAGACTTTAGAACACTTCTGGAAACCAAGAGGAACCTCTGCCTGGAGAAGAGCTGAAGAGCTGAGGAAGAAGAGCAGCCCTGCCTGTGACTGTGTTTTGTGGAGCTATCCTGCAGTTGCTGCTTCTTCCAGAGTAAGAGGCGAAGGCTGGACTTTGTGTGCCTTCCATCCTGTGAAGATCTCCAAGGGCTTGATTTAGAGCTTGCCTCCTGTTGTTTGAAGTCTCAGGGACAGTAAAGACTTCTCTCTGCCAGCACCTGGAGTTTCTGGAGGAACTCCTACTCTACCCTGTGGTGCCCATCTAGTTCCTGGGACCCTGGAACGAGAAGCTGGCAGCCCAAGAGTGAGAAATCCACGCACTGACCGCCGTGCGGGGAAAAGATCAACGCAACTCCGATCTGCGGCTGAAAAATGAACGCGCCGCCGGCTTCACGGCTGAAAATTGACGCTCGCCTGCAACTCGAACAGAAGATCGACGCCCAGTGCGCAGCTTTGCTGACGGAGCCTGGTCAGATTACAACCTGTGCTGCGTAGTTTTCGGATCATCGTGCAGCTGGATATCCTACACAAACACCACTGGGCGTGTAAAAATGATGCAAGGCCTACCCAGACCTGAGAGTGCTGGCCGGATCGACGCATTGCTGTCCTGCGGAGAGAAGAAACAACGCACACCAGCCTGACTAAAGGAGAAATGGTGCAAGCCCTCGCCGATAAGTGATATTGACTCATCGTAAGTCCTTTTTGACGCACACTCACCCGTGCAGGTTATTTTTGACGCACCCAAGGTACATTTTCACACTAACAGTGTTAGTGTGTGTTTAAAACTACATGAAGACTCTTTTTGCTTTTTAATTGATAACTTGACTTGTGTATTGTGGGTTTCTGTTGTTTTGGTCTTGTTTTGTTTAGTTAAGTATTCTCTATTTTTCTAAACCTGTGTTGTGTCATTTTGTAGGGTTTCCATTGAGTTACTGTGTGTGTTGGTACAAATACTTTACACCTAGCACTCTGAAGTTAAGCCTACTGCTCATGCCGAGCTACCAAGGGGGTAAGCAGGGGTTAGCTGAGGGTGATTCTCTTTTACCCTGACTAGAGTGAGGGTCCATGTTTGGACAGGGGGTAACCTGACTGCCAAACAAAGACCCCATTTCTAACAACCCTACAGCAAAATCTTTGTGAATGTGGGCCAAATGAACATGTTAAAACCTCTTTAGTGAAATCAGGATAACAAGAAGTTGGGACACAGATAAAGCAGCCCTATTCATGGCCCCCAGGCCCAATTATCATGTCATGAATGTATTAATTTGGAATGTGTTGCAAACCCTGAAGCTGCGCCCCTGAATATTTTGGTATTTCTGTCACTGACGGTTGAAGCAGCTACAGCTGGTACCAGATCAAACAAATATTTAGGCATCCTGGTTATTGTTGACTGTGATTACATGCTAGTTTAGCAACAGCTCTTGGTCAAGGGTCAATTGAATCATTTAATTTCTGACGTGCTCTTCCATTTCCTAAACTACTTTTCTTGATTTTGGTCCAATATTTAACAGGTTGAAAGTAATCCAAATTTAGAAAAAAGCAAATAGCAAGCAAGAATGATCAGCAACTTAATCACTGACTGCTGAAACACAGAGCTAGAGTCCGAATTCGAACAAGGTGGCATCTCTTTATCTTTTAATTGTAATAAACTGAGTGCCATTACTTTGGTTAATGGTAGAACCTTTCATTTACCTGAAAAGCTTTGCTACCATTGTTTTATAAAAAACAAGGTATTAATGTTCCTTTTTGTATTATTACCCTTATTATTAGTAGCAGTAGTAATTTTTGATTGATTAGTAGCACCAATAGTAGTAGTATCGTTTTTTGTTTTTCGTATTACTATTATTAGCAACACTACTACCGCTAATATTGATTATTATTAGTATAGTATTAATAATAATAATAATAATAATTGATATTATGAAGGTCTGGTTATTGGATGCGCTCCTGGTCACAATTCAATGGAATACTGTGTAAACCTGGATGACACTGTATTATCTTTATCCTGCATCACATAGTACTTGATGGTTTGTTTTGTTCAATAAAGCTTCCTTTCTCAAATAGTTGATGGTAGGGTAGGTACAGGCTCCATAAACTATTTTAATATGCCTGCTCACACAGTCTTTAAAACATGAATGGCAACTGCCATGTTATCTGAAATGTATGTCAACACCCGAGTTGAGTTTTTGCCAGAGCCATGATTGATGTCAAAAACATGTCATATAATACAGATATGTGAAAACTGCCTACTTTGTGGTTGCGTGATTATACAAAATGTACTTCATATTATGTGAAAATATAAAAAAAAATCAATCTGCATGTGGTGCTATATGCACACGAAAATACGTGTTATGCTGAAAAATGAAGAAAGCACAGATGCCGCAAACTGCAGCTGCCCTCTTGCAGTCGTTTATGTTGTTCAAATGATGAGTGAGTTAGTGAACCATATGTATTCATTGGAAACTTGTGTTTCAATCCATGAATTTAAAAAAAAACGGTAGAATTGGAGAAGCTTAGTTTAGTCATTACTGCATTTACAAGTCTCTGGTTAATGACTGTCTGTCGCTGCCCATATATAGTTGTGCCTGGCCTGTCCCCTACATTCCAGTATGCCATCCTACGGCCCATCCACTGTAGACCTGGCCCACCTTGTAGTGGCAGGCCCTCTCCAGGCTCAGGAGGCAAATAGCTAATAGATGCTTCTCTCTATCTCCTGAGACCACCAAGAGGAAGGGAATGCAGCTAGCACTGTGTGTTTGTGTGAAACTCGGGCACAACTCTCTCTTAATTTGCCTGTGGTGCAAAGTTGCTAGCCCAGGCTTCCAAAGATTCATGGATCTTTTGCAGAGAGATCAGATTTGAATGTCCTCATCATTCTTATCCATTACAAAATGATTCCCATACAGGGGATCCGTGCTCTCTAGTGATGGAACTGGAAACAATTTACACTGAAAGCCTGTAAATTGGGGTCATGTTGTCACAGAGTAAAGAGGGTGGAGGGTGGAGTCACACAAGGAGTATCTGACAGTCAACTTCTACATTTATTTTTGAAAGACCTGTTACATACAAATTGGCAATAAAGAGATATTTGACAGTAAATGTGTTCTAGGTACATAACTGGCCACAAAGAGGCTGCATTTTAAAATATCTTACACAGATAGAAGGCTTGCTGCAGAGATCATTGTGCACCCAGCAATTTTGAGGGGATTATAGTAGCAGTAAGATCATTATCGTGGTTATCACAGTTCAGTGAGAAGTCTTGTTTTGCCCAGTCAGTTTTTATACATATAGTAGCATAGAGGGTTTCTTGTGCCTGCTGCAAACTACATGGTGTAACTGTTAGAAACTGGGTCTCTGGTTGACAGTCAGTTTGCACTCTGTCTAAGCAGAGACCCTCACTCTACTCTAGGCAATGGATATACACACTTAGATAACCCCTTCTCACTCCCTGGGTAGCTTCACACAAGCAGTCAGGCTTATCTCAGAAGCAATGTGCAAAGTATTTGTACCAACACACACAGTAATACAGTGAAAGCACTACAAAATGGATACCACACCAGTTTAGAAAAATAGTTAACATTTATCTAAATCAAACAAGACCAAAACAGCAAAAATCCAACATACACAAGTAAAGATATGAATTTTCAAAAGAATAAGAGTCTTACTCCATAGAAAACAATGGAAAAGTTGTTTTTACACATAGTACCTGATTTGTAACAAAAATCAACCTTCATGGGTGAGCATCCGTCAAAAAAGTCAGCGATGCATCAATTCCTTACACGCAAGTGAGGCTGTGCATTGTTTCTTCCCCGGTTGGGTCAGCGATGCATCATTTTTCTCCCTCGCAAGAGAGCGATGCGCCGATTTCCGGATGGGGCACCTCAGATTCATGCCTATTCACAATGACTTTGACGCCCAGGGACAATGCGTGAGAAATACGGTTGCATGGTGTTAGAAAACCACGCTGTGTGGGGTTTGTGTCGTTATCAGCTTATATGCTCTGCCAAATCTTCAAATAGATCCCTACTGACACTAGAAAGACAGTTTCGCACGCACTGGTCACCAGCTGCCTCGACTATGGAAACGCTCCATATACTGGAGTATCCTCCCAGCTACTTTAAAAGCTCCTGACTCTATAGAACACTGCAGCCAAACTCATCCTCAACCTCCCCAAGTGCTCAAGCATCACCCCACACCTCAGAACCTCCATTAGCTCCCCGTCCAGAAGATATGCCAAGTCAAATTTCTCACACTCTCATAGAAAGCTCTCCACAACCTAGGGCTCTCCTATATCAACCAACTGAGCTTCTACATCCCAGCAAGACTGCTACTCTCCACCTTGCTAAACCTCACACACACACACCCACATCCAAAACAGCCACAGTGGAGGCCGCTCCTTCTCCTACACAGCAGCCAAGTTCTGGAACCGCCTGCCCCTCCACCTCCGAAGAGCTCCCTCTCTAGAAGACTTCAGAAGGAGACTCAAGACATGGCTATTCAGCTGAAACACAGCACCCTCAGTGCCCAGATACCCTTAGGGGTGATAGTGCTGCACTTTACAAATGCTATGATTGATTGATTGATTGTTCATGGTGCAGGGCTAGGCAGTGCTGCGATGCAAGGCTCTGCGTCACTCTGTTTTGAATCTGGTGAAGCTGCTGATCTGGGACTACATGATGCTGCCATGCATGTCCTTGCATCATACTGTACATTTCTGCATTGAATCTGGTGAGGCTGCCAATTATGGGCTGTGCAGTGTTGTGATGTGAGGCCCTGAATTGTCCTGCAGCATTCTGTGAAGGATCTGGTGAAGCCATCGATCAGGACCTGCATAGTTCTTCATCAGACCCATTGAAGCCACTGATCAGGAACTGAATGGTGCTGCAAAACCATGTGATGTGGGGCCCTTTTTTCATTCTGCACTGTACTGCATCAAACCAGTGAAGCCTTTAGTTGAGCAGGAATAAGAACATTGTGGCACCAGCCAAGTTCAAGACCTTAAAGAGAGGATCGGGGGCTTGGACTAACTCCACAGAGATCAGTGGAGGGGACCAGGTAAGGTACAATGGGGACAGGTCAGCTGGAAAGCAAGAGAGCCCTCTGGAAGTTTGTAGTGTCCCTGTCACTCATAAAGGAGTTCAATCAACTGACTCCTCGAGTCAATTTTGAGGAGATGAGCTCAAGGTAAGAAAGTCCAGTCTTCCTTTTTCAGACAACCGTTCAGTCCTTCTTCTGAATCTTCAGAGGTCTTCACAGTGTTCTCAGTTCATAATCTGGGGATGCCACATTCATACTTAGTGCCAGCCTATGGGTGGAGGTCGCCCCTTGGTTTAACCCTAATACTGGTTCTGACCCATTCTTCCCTTTTCCTTTGTTTGGCTACAGTCTGTGTATTGAAACAAAGGGCAGACAGTCGTGCAGGCTCAGGTGTGAGCATCATTTTCCAGGAACAGGGTAGGCATATTCTGAGGACAGAACGAGTCTGGGTACAGCCTCAGGCTACCCCTTGAATCACAGGGAGGAGCTGAATGCAACCACCCCAGGCCTCCCTATCCATACCCAGGTTCTTTGTCACCTGTCTGGAAGGAATAAACACTACATCACAGGGAGATCATGTGACCTTGGAGACTGACAGAAAGGCTTGTTTGGTAGAGGCAGGAACATGCCAATGTTCCAAAAGTAGCATTTGCAAAATAGTAAGTTAAAATCAGACTTTTCTACTAAAGAGGATTTTGGATTATGATTCAAACGAGTGGAAGAAACATTTGTCTAGCTGTTTCCAAACTGAATTTATCACTTAATAAATATAATAAGGTAATGCAGTGTTAGTCAATCAGAGGCTATCCTTGCCGCAGCGAAAATCAACTTTGGAGTTCTTTCTCTGCCAATACATGCAAATGTTTTGGCATGGCAGAAGGTTTATTTTGTCTGGTTGAAACATCAGTTCAAAAACTACACACATAAGCTGTAATGGCAGACCTGGGACATGTTTTACAGTCCTACTTTAGTGGATGACACAAGGAGCGCAGCAGTTCACTACTAGTATTAATGAACTAGACTTTGGTACATTTAGTACCATATACTACTTTAATGTATCCATCAGGTATATACTAGTTTTACCTCAAATTTGGTTGTGATGGCAAAACTCTGGGGAATTACCATGGAAAAAAGGGTCATTTTTAACAGCTGTCAGATGCGGGTCATTGAAAGTTTCGTTTTATTATGATGCTTAATTTGGCAATGTGAAACAATAGTACATTGAGGGGCAGATTAACAACAAAGTGGCACATCGGTCCAGATGTGCCACCTTTCTTGCATCCCCCTACCACCACCTAATGACACCATGGTTGCACCATATTTATAATACAGCGCAGCAGGGCAGTCGTTAGCACAATAATGTCAACACTTTTGCCGCTATTGTGGTGCTTTGCTGCACTAACTTCAAAAATGTTGATGCTAGTACAGCAAAGCACAGGAAGGCCCATAGGTTACTATGAGTATGCCACTTTAACTCCTGCCTTGGGCAGGTGTTAAAAAAGATGACAGAAATGGTGCAGTGAAATGTTGTCAATTTCACTGTGTCATGTTTTTGGGCTTCCCAGTGCCAGAGCTCCCCCTTGCATTCATTATGCCTGACACAGGCATAATGTGGAGCACAGGGTTGCAAAGTGGCGCAATGAAAGCATTGTACCACTTTATAAATCTGGTGTGGGGAAAAGTCCACCTTAGCCCTGCCTGCGCATATTAAAAAAATGACCCTAGGTTGACTCAAGGTGGTGCAAGGTGCTTGTAAATATGCCCCAAATTGTTTAGGCTTAGAATGGGTTCATGGGAATTGTGGTACTTGGGTAGTGCTCTCGTGTGGAGAAATCTTGTTCTAGTATAAACTCAGTGGGGTGTGAATTAAAAGAGGCAGCTGGAGAAAGCTAGTAGGGGTATTTTTTGTTGTGGTTCCACCCTACGTATGGCCTCAACAGGGTAGAGAAATAGTAGTACACAAGTCTGTACAAAATTGTTTGGTGTCTGTTTGATACACATGGTAGGAAAACGAAACAATGGCAAATTTAGAAGAAGTGGAGGAAGAAATGGAATCTGAAACAAATGTTGCGGTCTTACTGCAAAAAGGGTGTTGAGGCCTTCAAATAGTGGACTCAACTGAGACCTCACTCCACCCTTCCTTTAGCATTCGTTCAACATTGGATCTAGTCTGATCAAAGCTGGATAGTCACCATTGATTTGAGCCATGTGCACATTGTGCAGCTTTCCTGGAAATGACTTGAGTGGGCAATGTATAAGGAAAAGAAGGTTATGTGTTTTGGAGAAAGACAACTGAGCTCCGATCCAATGTGTTGCGGTCCACCATGGCGTGATACCATGGTCCACGCTATACATTTGCTCGAGCTTTATTTGGAGAAGAAATCTTGTTAGTAACTAGGCTCTGTATTCCATCTTGCTTCTGAGACTATGCCATTGAAACTTTGCACGATGGTAACAACAGCGCAGCGAAAATCTAGTTGTTCCATTGTTTGTGCTGACAAAATACAGAAGTGAGCAAATTGTATTTACACCAGAGCAAAACATAGAGCAAATTCATCGCTTATTATTTTGCAATTGATTAAATACTTTTCAAATATGAACCTTCAGTCTATGTTTGATGTGAAATTAATGTGTTCTTTTTTTATTAATTAAGCAACAAAAATGAGTGACACATCAAATAATGTTTATGCAATACATCTTATTTCATTGGGTTTCACAATGCTTATCCTCATTTTTTTTTTTAGGGGCAACCATTGTTCTGCGATGTAGTGAAGCAAAATCTATTCGCCCCATTTCAAGTGACAGGGGCAGCAAAAGGAGCAATAATAGATTTGCCCTCGGGTTTTCTCCCGTTTCGAAGTTTCCTGAGATATGCATTTTGCTGTATCACGAAAAATATCCTTGCCTTCACACACGCAAAGAACAGAGATGTTACAACACGTATCTTGCCTGAGGAAAGGCTTGCTATTTTCTAGTATGCATCACAAATATTAAAGAAGACTAGGTGACACAATCTTCCACAGATATCCTTCCATGAAAGTACTTTTGTTTTTCCAGGTTCTGTTCCTAAACAATTCTATGGACATTCAAACAGACAACTTTGGAGGTAGTTTTTATTTACGAAACTGAGGGCCATATTTATACTTTTTGACGCAAAACTGCGCTAACGCAGTTTTGCGTCAAAAAAATTAGCGCCGGCTAACGCCATTCTGAAGCGCCATGCGGGCGCCGTATTTAATCAATGACGTTAGCCGGCGTTAGCCGCCGGCGCTGCCTGGTGTGCGTGGAAAAAAACGACGTACACCAGGCAGCGCCGGCGTAGGGGGATATGGAGCTTTGGCGCCAAAAAATGGGGCAAGTCAGGCTGAGGCAAATTTTTCGCCTCAACCCAATTTGCGCCATTTTTTTCGACTCCCAACCCCCATAGAAATGACTCCTGTCTTAGCAAAGACAGGAGTCATGCCCCCTTGCCCAATGGCCATGCCCAGGGGACTTCTGTCCCCTGGGCATGGTCAATGGGCATAGTGGCATGTAGGGGGGCACAAATTAGGCCCCCCTATGGCACAAAAAAAAATAATAATAATACTTACCGGAACTTACCTTAATGTCCCTGGGATGGGTCCCTCCAGCCTTGGGTGTCCTCCTGGGGTGGGCAAGGGTGACAGGGGGTGTCCCTGGGGGCATGGGAGGGCACCTCTGGGCTCCTTCCGAACCCACAGGTCCCTTAACGCCTGCCTTGTCCAGGCGCTTAAAAACGGCGCAAAAGCGGGCGTACGTCATTTTTTTGGACCCGCCCGTGAATTTTGCCCAGGAGTGTAAATACGGCGCACATGCCTCGGAGTCAATTTTTTAGACGGGAACGCCTACCTTGCATATCATTAACGCAAAGTAGGTGTCCAGGCTAAAAAATTACGCAAACTCCATGGACTTTGGCGCTAGACGCGTCTAACGCCAAAGTATAAATATGGAGTTAGTTTTGCGTCTGAATTGCGTCAAAAAAACAACGCAATTCCGGCGCAAACAGAGTATAAATATGCCCCTGAGATTGCAGAACAGCTCCCCAGAAAGAGCATTTACAAGATTTATCATTCTTCCTTCTTGTCGATGTTATACTTCAGGGCAGTGTTGTACTGAGGCGAATGAGTTCTCCACAGCACCTGTCGATAAACATATTGGCGAAAGAAAAAAAATATATGTTGCAGCACCAGAAAGCAGCCCTCCTTAACTCTGGTAAGATACCTTACTAATGTGATCGTGCGTAAACAAAGTTCCTCGTGTGTAAGACAGATTTTGCATTGGTATTTAAATCCTTTTATAAGGTAGATGTAGAAATATATTCATTTGTTTCTTAGAATCATACACACCCCAAGGAATATCCCTATATCTAAATTTAACGGATCACCTCTTCTACGGAGTTGGCCGTTATTTTTGTTTTTGTAACATATTTGAGGCAATAATTAATCTTTTGCCTCCCAAAGAAGATCTTCAGAAGAATGTGGAATTATCTGTTGTACTTATTTACAGGAGGAAATTTGTCACATCACGGCTCAGCAGGATCTCTAATAATATTTTGGATGAGGGAACATGTATCCTAACCTAGATAAATGAAAGACCAAAAGCTCTCATATACACCTAATTCCGAGCTGTGTAAGTTGCAGGAACAGAGCAATCTCCATCTCTGGTATTGGGCCCACCAATGTACACTAATTCTACAAAAGAAGGTAAGAGTTAATCTTCTGCCTCGACCTACCATGATAAGCCGTGACAAGTGTTGGAAGTCTCACTGTGAACGACTGTCATCGAAAGTTAGCACATATTAATTAAAGTGTGGGCACTAAACCCCTTTCATGCCTGTGGCAGATAATATACCATCATTTTGAGTGCATTTGACAGTAGAAATTTCAGAAAACGCTGCTGCCTTGGAGAGGTGACCTATAAATGTGTTAAGTTTTCCACCATAGGTGTGTGGGAGAGCCTCGATCTACGTCAATTTCCACCAGAAAAACTCTACAGTGGCCTATTGGCCTAGTTTCTCCCAACTTCATTCAAGATATTTCCACTAAAGTTGTGGGGTCCGCTTAACAAGTCACTTTTCATGCCGACCAGGTTTCTAAAGCATGAAATAGCTGAACTTGTAAAATAGCCAACTTGATTCCAAATTGAAGATTCAGCTATCGCGTGCGCCATGGGACATGCCAAACTATTTGCATTACCCATAAAAATGTATTTAAAAGAGGTCGGATATCTTATTATTAGTGAGCGCAGGCTTATGTTAACTAATAACTGTGAGAATAAAGAAACGTCCAAAGTAGAAGATATCTCCATCAGTAATTAACTGATTGCAGATGCTGCTCACTAACGATGCAACTATTACACTACAAAAGCAAAAGCTTTCGAAAATAAACATGCTGACTTTGCCCAAATTGCAGAATGTTAGCACAAATGTACAGAAGCATGTTCATATTGTGACATTCATAAACATTTTGTATTCTGTTTGGCTTGCTTTATTTCTATTCAGCATGTTTTGAAGTATATTGGTCAAATCCTTTCTACCTTGTAATATGGAATGTGCCCTTGTGCAAATTTGATAAATTATCTTTTGTTCTTTATTAGTTTTGTGCTCAGATCTAATAATTTAAATAACTTCATTGTATGCAAGATTGTTTTTGAGCAGCACCTTGTGAAACAGTAAGTGCAGAATACAAGAAACTATCGACTTCTGGGTTGTATAATGTAGACCGTGCCTGGATCTGTTAAAGAGAAACACTGACTGGAGCAAATTGATGCTTCCGTAGTTTTGCTGTGTTGGTCACGTTCTCAAACACTGAAGTAATACATATATTTCTCTTTCTTATTTTAAACCACTTTGCTAGAACTAATATGTTTTTTTGGATGTGGTTTTGTAGTAAATAAAATGAATACGTTGTTGTATAGTACTGCTACAGTCCAATCATAACTGGCCAGCTGATTCTTCCTCCTAAATTCCATCCATGTTCTTGACATCCGGTAATGGGAACCACCTAGTTTTTGCTATTCACAATATCACGCACTCATTGAACTAAGAAGAATAGACACTAAAGTAATTCCTTAAAGCATGGAGAACCTGTTTCTCATCACTTCTAAATATAACTACACAGGATATAAAAACAGCAAGAAGGCACATTAGTTAGTTAGGCGGAGTTTATATATCCCATGGCTACCCAACGGTGGGTGTCTCGGTACTGAAGAAACCCACATAATTATTGATAAGCATTAATCTAGATATGTTTTAAGTAACTTTCTAAGGGTTGACTCTGACTGTTCCTGCCTAATATGTTGGGGAAGCTCATGCCATTACTTTGGGGCCAAGTATTTAAAGGAGCTGACTCCTCGTCTCACTCTAATGAACCTGGTAACTGTGAGCAGGTATTGACCCTGAGATCGTAATGCCTGTTTCGGATTATAGGGAAAAAGCATTCATTGGATCGGCCATGGTCATTTAGTCTGTCACGATTTATGAATTAGGCATACGGTCTTTAAATAAATCCTTTTCTGAACTGGCAGTCAGTGCAGGGCGGCTAGAGCAGGGGCTGCTGAAGCACCTTTTGAGATTTTACAGAGTGTGCGTCCACCAGCGTTTTGAATTATGACGTACTTAGACTGCCTAGCTAAAGAAAGTTACCATAGTCCAGACACGAGGTGATAAGAGATTGAACTACAACTCTACGCAAAGTGCCTGGAAGCCAACAGAGAAATCTTCTTAATACACGCAAGAGTCCAAAGCAAGTTCCTGCTAATCTACTACCTTGTATTTCCATTGTGAGCTTTTCATCAATCCAAAATCCTAGAATCTTTGCAGTTACTAACAGGATGGTTTAAAATGTAATTTAAAATGTAATCACCATAAAATCTACTTCTATGCCTACATTAGGAGAGCACTGGAAGTAGAACAACTTGCATTCTAGAGTTTCTTAGGTTACGAAATGCACTGCATAACTTGTTGACAGCAAAAGCTGTCATTATCAGTAGAGGCATGAAGGCCGTATCCCCTGTGAAGGGCAAACACATGCTGCAGTAGCCGTCTAACCCCCAGGAGTCAGCTTTTATCAGCATTAAATGAGATTCAGCATCTTTGAAGCTCTCTAGCAGTAGGCGAGACGATCTCTGGCAGAATCTTGTGCAATAATACAGGTGATGGACTTCTCCTGACAAGTGGTCAAGTGACAGTCCTTATATACTTAATCTTATCAGGTTTTAACTTTAACATACGTTCAGGAGTGTCTGACATAGATCTTGTGCATTCAAGTGAACGTTCCAAATATTTCCATATGAATATAAGGTTCAGGGACATCATTTTAGACTACACTATTTTGGCTATCTGTCTGTATTTGTTCCTGTTTGAACTTGACATGGGGATAAGTAGACACTTTTCCCAGACTGATATTGTATCAGGTATCATAGCTGTGCCCTTAGCCGAATTACTTGACACTCACATTTCTTAGAAAGGTAAGGTCAGGCAGCATCTGCAACAGTGGCAGACATGTTGATATAGGAATATGGGGAATCCTGTTGCCAAAGATTGTGTCTGGGTCCACTCAAAATGGAGTTGGACCTCATGAGCTTTGCATCAAGATGGCATAGTGAGAAAAAGAATGGTGGGTTGAAAGGCTACTCCTAGAAATTGACAATGGTTAGACCTAATGCAACCATTCCTCCCATCACCTTTTGTGTATTTGTTGTCACACACATCAGGTAACCTCCTAAATTTACCTTTTACCTTCACCATTGAGGTACCGCTAAATGTCATTGTTAGAAATGGGGTCTTTGGTTGGCAGTCGGGCTACCTAGTTTAGAAGCAAGGACCTTCACTCTAGTCAGGGTAAAAGAGAATCACACCCAGCTAACCCCTGCTTACCCCCTTGGTAGCTTGGCATGAACAGTAGGCTTAACTTCAGAGTACTAGGTGTAAAGTATTTGTACCAACACACACAGTAACTTAATGAAAAGTCTACAAAATGACAGAACACAGGTTTAGAAAAATAGAAAATATTTATCTAAACAAAACAGACCAAAACGACAAAAATCCACAATACACAAGTCTTCAATTAAAAAGCAAAGAGTCTTCATGTAATTTTAAACACAACGCTAATGCTGTTAGCGTGAAAATGTACCTTGGGTGCGTCAAACATAACCCTGCATGGGCGAGTGTGTGTCAAAAAGGGTTTGCGATGAATCGAAATTACTTATGAGTGAGACCTTGTCTCAATTCTCCTTTAGTCGGGATGGCGTGCATCATTTCGTCGATCCGGTCAGCACTCTCGGGTCAGGGCAGGCCTTGCGCCATTTTTACATGCCCAGCGGTGTTTGCGTAGGATATCCAGCCTCACGATGATCCGAAAACCACATAGCGCAGGTTGCGATCTTACCAGCCTCCATCAGCAATGCTGCACACCAGGCATCAATCTTCTGCTCGCGTTGCAGGCGAGCATCGATTTTCAGCCGCATGGCAGTCGGTGCATGGATTTTTCACTCTTGGGCTGCCAACTTCTCCTTTCAGGGTCCCAGGAACTGGATGGGCACCACTTGGCCCAGTAGGAGTCTCAGCAGAGGCTCCAGGTGCTGGCAGAGAGAACTCGTTGCTGTCCCTGAGACTTCAAACAACAGGAGGCAAGCTCTAAATCAAGCCCCTGGAGAGTTCTTCACAAGAAGGAGGGCGAACAAAGTCCAGTCTTTGTCCTCTAGCACAGGCAGAAGCAGCAACTGCAAGATAGCTCCACAAATCACAGTCACAGGCAGGGCAGCTCTTCAGCTCTTCTCCAGGCAGAAGTTTCTCTTGGTTTACAGAAGTGTTCTGAGGTCTGTGGTTTTGGGTGCCCTTTTTATACCCATTTTGCCCTTTGAAGTACGCCTACTTCAAAGAAAAGTCTCTCTTGTTTGTGAAAACCTGCCTTGCCCAGGCCAGGCCCCAGACACATACCAGGGGGTTGGAGACTGCATTGTGTGAGGGCAGGCACTGCCCTTTCAGGTGTGAGTGGCCACTCCTCCCCTCCCTCCTAGCTCAGATGGCTCATCAGGAAATGCAGACTGCACACCAGCTCCCTTTGTGTCACTCTCTAGTGAGAGGTGCAACCAGCCCAACTGTCAAACTGACCCAGACAGGGAATCCACAAACAGGCAGAGTCACAGAAATGGTTTCAGCAAGAAAATGCTCACTTTCTAAAAGTGGCATTTTCAAACACACAATCTTAAAATCAACTTTACTAAAAGATGTATTTTAAAATTGAGAGCTCAGAGACCCCAAACTCTACATGTCTATCTGCTCCCAAAGGGAATCTACACTTTAATCAGATTTAAAGGTAGCCCCCATGTTAACCTATGAGAGGGACAGGCCTTGCAACAGTGAAAAACGAATTTAGCAATATTTTTACTGTCAGGACATATAAACACATGACTATGGTGGTCATTAAAACCCTGGCGGTCAGTGTTAAACCCCCACCCTCACCCACTACAACACACACGCAAATACATCATGATACATCACAGTTACACCCCCCAACCCCCCCTGGAAGAATGCAAGGATAAAAGGAAATGAGTCGAAAAATTGTGATATATTCAATTACATACATCCAAAATATTTACAAATATATACATTTATACTATATACAATTAAATACACCAAGAACACACGTCCAAGGGAGTCCACCATCATAGTCCGTGGGTAACTGTGCCCAAAAGGAATGGGCGAGGCCCACACAAGATACCCGAACAAGACGGAGAGAACACTGCAGGGGCATCAGATAGAAATAAAACAGGCACCTCAGGGGGAAGGGAAAGGGTGGGCACCTCAGCCGGTTGAATGCTCGATGCCAAATCCACGAGGGGGTCCCATGCCCACTGTTCAATCCTAGGGAGTGCAAAGCCACAGTCTCTCAAGTCTCTATAGTGGGTGGTTTGCCCACTGACATATCCTGGGGATTGCAAAGCCACAGTCTCTCAAGTCTCTACAGTGGGTGGGTTGCCCACTGTTCATTCCTGGGGAGTGCAAAGGCACAGTCTTTCAAGTCTCTACAGTGGTTGATTTGCCCAATGCTATATCCAGGGGAGTGCAAAGCCACAGTCTCTCAAGTCTCTACAGTGGGTAGTTTGCCCACTGATATATCCTGAGGAGTGCAAAGCCACAGTCTCTGAAGTCTCTACAGTGGGTGGGTTGCCCACTGCTTTATCCTGGGGAGTGCAAAGCCACAGTCTCTCAAGTGGATGTCAATATCCACTGGTTCTGGAGGGAGCTTAGTGCCCAGAGTGCTTCCTCCTGCCAAGGACAGTGGTAGTGGATAACAGTCTCCACTGGTGCTGGAGGGGTCTTTGTGCCCAGAGTGCTTCATCCTGCCAAGGACTGAGGTAGTGGATGTCAATCTCCACTGGTTCTGGAGGGGGCTTTGTGCCCAGAGTGCTTCATCCTGCCAAGGACTGAGGTAGTGGATGTGATACTCCACTGGTTTTGGAGGGGGCTTTGTGCCCAGAGTGCTTCATCCTGCCAAGGACTGAGGTAGTGGATGACAGTCTCCACTGGTTCTGGAGGGGGCTTTGTGCCCAGAGTGCTTCATTCTGCTCGTGGCGGCCTCAGTAGCGTCAGAGCTTTTGGCGCTCATGGGCCTGCGGTGCTTGTGGAGGCGGTGCCCTTGGCAGCGGTGCTTGTGGTGGCGGTGTCCTTGGCAGCGGTTCAGCTGCTGGCGGTCCAGTCTGTGGCAGTGCGGCTGCTGGTGGTCGCCTCCTGGGCAACGGGGCTGCTGCTGGCGGTCCAGTCTGGGGCACTGGGGCTGCTGGCGGTCACCTTCTGGGCAGCGGGGATGCTGCTGGCAGTCCTGTCTGGGGCAGTGTGGCTGCTGGCGGTCACCTCCTGGGCAGCGGGGCTGCTGCTGGCAGTCCTGTCTGGGGCAGTGTGGCTGCTGGCGGTCGCCTCCTGGGCAATGGGGCTGCTGCTGGCGGTCCTGTCTGGGGTAGTGTGGCTGCTGGCAGTCACCTCCTGGGCAGCGGGGCTGATGGCGGTCTTCTCCGCCGTGCTGATCTTCCCAGACTTGCCGGTTTTCTTGTGCCCCTTCCCCACCTTGGAAGGTGTTGCAGCTGACTCCACAATCCCAACTGTACCCCTGGGAGCGGCTTTGGTGGCTGGGGTCCTCTCCCGCCGGGCACTGGGCAACTTTTGATGCTTGACAGGTGGGGGACTGTCAGTGCTGTGGCTCCTTGCCACACTGCCTGCCCTGCTGCCTGGTGCAGTCCATAATCCGGTGTCTACTGGCACCACTGGTCCCGCCGATGTTGTGGCTGAGGTGCTAGGTTGGGACCTGAAGAGTCGGGCCCTAGGAGACTTATGGGGTGGGGGAGGTGAGGGAAAGAGGTCAAGGGTGGCCAGGAAAAGTTTCTTAGGAACACTGGGACGGGTAGATGGAGGGGGTTTAAGAGTGGAGGAAGAGCTAGTGGTCTTAGGAGGTGTACGTTTGCTGACTTTGGGTGAAGGTGCATGGGCTGGAGGTTGTCGTGAGGTGGATGGCTTTTGGGTGGGTGTGTGGCTGTGTTTGTGTACCTTGGGAGGTGGCCTCACAGACACACTGGGAGAGGACACAGGGGATGTGTGAATGGTAGTGGGGGTGGTGACTGCACATGAGTGGGGTGCGGTGGTGGGTGTGCTGGTGATGTACGTAGTGGCTGAAGATGTAGTGCATGCAGGTGTGAGTGGAGACGAAACAGGGAGGGATGAGGGAGACGAGGAGGAGGGGGACACAGTGGAGGCAGTGGATGTTGGTATGTCTGCATGTGTGTGATGCTTGCGTGAGTGCCTGTGGGATGTGTGGTGCTTATGTTTGCCTGAGCTTCCTTTGTGTGTTGAGGTGTGTGCATGCTGGTCTGATGGTGTGCTTGGGATAGGCTGAGGTACAGGGGTGTGGGTCTGGGTGGAGGAAGTTGGAGGGAGGAGGCTAGAGACAGGGACAATGGCTGCCATCAGTGCTGAGGCCAGAGTCTGAAAAGCTTGCTGAAGGGCTGCCTGACCAGAATGAATGCCCTCCAAGAATGCATTGGTTTGTTGCAACTGCCTCTCTACACCCTGGATGGCATTCAAAATGGTAGACTGCCCAACAGTGAGGGACCTGAGGAGGTCAATGGCCTCCTCACTGAGGGCAGCAGGGGTGACAGGGGCAGGGGCTGAGGTGCCTGGGGCAAAGGTGATACCCACCCTCCTGGGTGAGCGGGCACGGGGCAAAGGCTGAGGGGCTGCTGGGAGGGCAGTGCTGGAGGGGGGGTGGCGGAATGCTGGGGGCACAGATGGGCCCACCACCGCAAGGGAGCTCCCATTAGAGGAAGAGTCCGTATCACTGGTGGCAGCTCCTGTACCCGCCGTGGAGCTCCCCTCGTCCTCCGTCCCACTGGTAAATTCGGAGTCCATAGTCTCGCCCTCCAGGGCCATCTGGGATGCATCTCCCTCCTGCTCCGGTGCCACTGCTCCTCCGCCTGATGAGGCTAATGCACACAAGTACAGGGAGACCACAAAAAGGGGTGGGGAAGACAGAAGAAAGACATGTTGAGTGCATACAATACCGCTACTGTTGGCGGACACGACAGACACAGAAGCCCCCTGCACTAAGCCATGCACTTGGGGTCCACTATTCAATCCCTGGGACATGGCTTACAAGGCTATGGCCGATTTCTGCATACATGGATGTCACAGGAGCCTGTCTAGGTGTAGTTGGCACTGTACCCAGGTGGGGTGGGGTGCCACAGGGTCTGCCTGAATAAGGGGACTTAACTAGCAAACTCACCCTGGCCTATGGGAACCCACAGACCACCCTCCCACCCAGACACCTACAATGCGCGCTGAATCAGCTGAATGAAAGTGTACTCACCCCCTTGTTGCTGCTGTGATTCCCCCAAGCGCCCATCCAACTCCGGGTACGCCACCGCCAGGATCCTGAACATCAGGGGGGTCATGGTAGACGGGCACCCCTCCCATGTTGGGAGGCCATCCACAGCTGGATCTCCGATGTCTTCTTGGTCCAGCAGCGAATGTCCTCCCATCTTTTCCGGCAGTGGGTGCTCCATCTGTGGTAGACCCCCATGGTCCGGACGTCCTTAGCGATGGCACGCCAAATATCCTTCTTCTGGTGGGCGCTGACCTACAGGAATGGTACAGGGGAAAAAGAGAAGTTATTACCAACTGCACCGTCACAGTCATTGGCCCGCATCCCTACCCTTGCCATGTGGCATATGCACTCACCGTCGTTTCATGCACGCCTCATTCTCCACCCCATCTTTCATCCACACCACTCCACACAGGCATTGCCCATACAGCATGCTCCCAGTGTACTTACCTGTTTGTCTGGAGGACTGTAGTGTAGCGTGTACTGGGGGAGGACCCCATCCACGAGTTTCTCCAACTCCTCCGTGCTGAAGGCAATAGGCCTTTCCCCAGACGCACGAGCCATTGTCTCTTCCAGACTGAGGTCACAGCAGCACTTGTTATGTAGGTCCCCTCCTGTCGAAGATCAGGTATCGAGTGATTGAACAGATAGAAAATGTTAGTCACGTCCGCGGCAGTGCGTACCGTCAGTGCCGGCGTACATCATCATTGGCTCCTGGGACCCATAGGGTCCAATGTTAACCAATGTAGAATAGCGTTGCAGTCTTCGACCGCCTACCGCAACGGTGTACAACGCCAGCGCAGTTACCTCATATCCCATTGTCCCTTTTTACAGGTCAGGCAGCTGCCATTTCAGAGGCCCACATGGCCTTATTTTTAACTGCGTCACACATACCTAGGCCTTGACTCAACACTCATACAGGCAAATTTCGGTTTATGAATAGTTTTCTGAGTAAGCTGTGTTTACGTACCTCAGAGTTGGTTGACTCTGTGCTCGCTGTTCCCCTCCATAGGCACCATCCGCTGGGGCATGTGAGGAGATGGCAGCATCCTCCGGTGTACAGACTGCTGGTGGACCTGTCGACAATGGAGGAAAGACATGTGATCATCACCTATAGGCTTGATCGTGCCACAATCCTGGAACTGTGTGCCCAGTTGGAGCCAGACCTTATGTCAGCTATCCGCCATCCCACAGGAATCCCCCTCAAGTGCAGGTGCTGTCAGTACTCCATTTCCTTGCAAGTGGGTCATTTCCAACAACAGTGACAATAGCATCAGGGATGTCCCAGCCTATGTTTTCCATCGTGTTGTCCAGAGTGTTGTCTGCTCTGCTGAAACACATGCGGAGCTACATCGTTTTCCCTCAGGTGGAGGATTTGCTCACAGTGAAAGGTGACTTCTATGCCCTGGGACATATCCCCAACATCACAGGTCCCATTAATGGGACACAGGTGGCCCCCGCAGGAGTGAACAGGTGTACAGAAACCGGAAGAGTTACCATTCGATGAGTGTGCAGATGGTGTGTTTGGCAGACCAGTACATCTCCCATGTTAATGCCAAATTCTCTGGCTCAGTGCATGATGCTTACATCCTGCGGAATAGCAGCATCCCTTATGTGATGGGGCAACTCCAGAGGCACCGTGTGTGGCTAATAGGTGAGCACCTGGAACTAAATCAGTGGGAATAGTTGTTTGGGGATTTCTCTAAGAGTTAGTGTGTCTAACAGTTGTCCCTCGCCATTTGCAGGTGACTCTGGTTACCCCAACCTGTCATGGCTACTGACCCCAGTGAGGATCCCCAGGACAAGGGCAGAGGGATGCTACAATGAGGCCCATGGGCGAACTAGGAGGATTATAGAGCGGACCTCCGGCCTCCGGGAAATGTGGTTCCCTATTCTACTCAGCAAAGAAGGTGTGCTAGATCATCATGGCCTGCTGTATGCTTCACAACTTGGCTTTGCGACGACAGGTGCCTTTTCTGCAGGAGGATGGTCCAGATAGAGGTGTTGTGGCAGCTGTGGAGCCTGTGGACAGTGAAGACGAGGAAGCAGAAGAAGAGGACATCGACAACAGGAACTCGGTGATCCTGCAATACTTCCAGTGAGACACAGGTAAGAAGACAAACCTGCCTGCTACATGTACCTTAACACTACTACCTCTCTACTGTCTGTCCTTTTCACCCAGTGTATGGTCACTGAGTTTTCACTTACCCTTACGATTTCACAGATGTGGGTCCCACTGTGTGACATCTGCTTTGTTTCCTCATGGACTAGAGCTGTGTGACATAGGTATGTTGACATTACATTTGAAAGAGCATTTTGTCACTGTAATTGCTAATACACTAATTCGAAATCACAGACAGATTGTTTTGTGCTTTAAGGGTTTTTATCTAAGTGCTCAATATTGGAGGGGGTTGTAAAATGGTGAGGGGTGATGGTGGAGTAATGTCCATGGCAGAGTCCAAGCTATTAGTCTCACAGGTGCATTGTCCAAAGGGGCATAGGAAGTGGAGCTGGGGCAGTTTGAGGATGGACAGGATGGCAAGGTGGGACAGAAGGATGACAATCAGGGTGGTCTCATTTCTTGGCAGGGGTCTTGGCATCGTTCTCTGTCTTTGTCCTGGATCTCAGGGACCGTTTGAAGGGTGGTTCTCCATCTGCAGGGGGGTGGGGTGATGGTGTGGTGGTCCTGTGACGGTGCCTCCTGTCCACTAGCGCCGGCGGAGGTGGTTAGAAGTTCATCGTCCAGGCTAGTGTCAGGGGCCCCTTGTTGTGCCACAGTGTCCCTCCTGGTGTTAAGAACTTCCTTCAGCACCCCTACAATGGTGCCCAGGGTGGAATTGATGGACTTCAGTTCCTCCCTGAAGCCCAAATACTGTTCCTCCTGCAGCCGCTTGGCCTCCTGAAACTTGGCCAGTACCGTTACCATCGTCTCCTGGGAATGATGGTAGACTCCCATGATGTTGGAGAGGGCCTCTTGGAGAGTGGGTTCCCTGGGCCTGTAATCCCTCTGTCACAGAGCAGCCCTCCCAGTTCCCCTGTTTCCCTGGGCCTCTGTCCCCTGAACCGTGTGCCCACTGCCACTGCCCCCAGGTCCCTGTTGTTGTTGAGATGGTGGGTTAGCCTGGGTTCCCTGTAGTGGTGGACACACTGCTGATTGACGTGTCCTGGGGAGAGAGGTATGGGCCCGCTGGGTGGGTGCTGTGCTGGTGTTTCCAGAGGGGGGAAGCTCTGTGGTGGCCTGTGACTGTGTCAGGGGAACAGACTGTCCCGAGGTCCCAGATGGGCCGGGCTGGTCATCTAGATTCAGTCGGACAGAGCTGCTGTCATCACTGTGGGCCTCTTCTGTTGGTGGTGTGGACATGTCTAGACCCTCCTGTCCGGTGACGTTGGGTAGGGGTCCTGCAGGGGTGTAAAAGCATGATTATTGCATCTGTGTGTGCCATGGTGTGCAATGGGTGGGTGACCGTGTACCCCAGTACTTGCATTCCTGTGTGGGACCTTGTGTGATGATGGTTTAGGGGGGTGTATGGGTATGTGCAGTTGCCATGCTTTGGTGATGGGTGTTCATGCTTTGTTGTTGCATGCAGGGCTTGGTGTTGGGATGGGTGGTTTGTGATATTGGGACATTTGTGAGGAGTTGGAGTGATGGGGGTGAGGGTGGGGGTAAGTGATGGCATGCAGGTAGGGTGGGGGATATAGTATTAAAGATTTGACTTACCAGAGTCCATTCCTCCAGCTACTCCTGTGAGGCCCTCAGGATGCAGAATAGCCAAGACTTGTGGGGGTCCACCGCCAGTCCTCTGAACCGCAAGGTGGTGTCTTGAGACCAGGGAACGCACCTTCCCTCGTAGGTCATTCCACCTCTTCCTGATGTCATCCCTATTTCTTGGGTGCTGTCCCACTGCATTGACCCATTCAACTATTCTTCGCCATAGCTCCATCTTCCTAGCTATGGATGTGTGCTGCATCTGTGCTCCGAATAGCTGTGGCTCTACCCGGATGATTTCCTCCACCATGACCCTGAGCTCCTCCTCAGAAAACCGGGGTGCCTTTGCCGTGCCATGGGGTGGTGTGGGTGATATGTGGGTTGGTGTGTGTTGTGATGTGTGGGGTGATATTTAGTGGTGTGTTGTGTGAGGTGCGTGGATGTTATGTGGGTGATGGTGTTGAGTGCCTGCGGATGCTTGTTTGTAGATTGCGGTGACTCTCTCTGGCCTTCTTTCGGAATTTTGGGTAGTAGGGTTTTGTGGGTGATGTGGGTGTGTGTTTTATATTGTATTGGGTGTGTGGGAGTGGTGTGTGTATGTGTATCAGGTGTGTGTATTTCAAATTGTCCAATGTGGTAGTGTTTTGTAAATGTGTGTGTATTTTGAGCGCGGCGGTGTGTACCGCCGATGGAATACTGCGGTTGAAAGACCGCCGCGTGGATTCGTGGGTCGTGATAGTGTGGGCATATTCCTGTTGGCGTGATGGTGGAGGTTTTGTTTTTGCCAGTTTATCACTGACCTTTGGTGTGGCGGACTTGTATGGGTGTCTTAAATTTGGCGGATTCTGAGCTGTGGGTCATAATGACCGTGGCTGAATTCCGCGGCCGTGGCAGTATGTTGGAGGTCTTCTGCACGGCGGTAAGTGGATTTTACAGCCAATGTTGTAATGACCCCCTATATGTTCTACCTTAACCACATATTGCACCCTGCCATGGGGGCTACCTAGGGACTACCTTAGGGGTGTCTTACATTTAGGAAAATTGAAGTTTTAGGCCTGGCAAGTGGGTTCACTGGGGGTTGGGAATATTTGGGATTCAGTTTGGGACCCTTTAGAGAACTCCCCCTGTTTACCCTTAACCCCCCTTTCTTCTGAGAGGGACCCTGCCTACCCTTGGCATGGTCTCCCCCATACCTCTTTTGGACCCTGGTGTTCTCCCAGTTGTCCGCTTCTTGTGCAAGCTTCCTGGTATTAGTCAGCTTGCTGTCAATCAGGTGCTGGCGCAGCTCTGGAAAACATAAACTGTATAATTGCTCCCAAGCAATCAGGTTGTAAAGCCCCTCATACGTAGTTACCTTACTGCCCTTCACCCAACCATCCAGTGACCTGCAATAAGAATCAACACATTTTAACCATGTTTGAGATTGCTTCTTCTTATACGACCTAAACTTGTCCTTATACTTCACAGGGGTGAGACCACATCTTGTGAGTAGGGCATCCATCATGATAGTGTAGGTGAGATTCTGAGCATCCCCTAAGACTGCCAGTGTATCCCTCCCCTCTACATAAAAGGGCTTCACACACCCGTCCCCCAATGAGCTTCAGGACCAGATTCATGTGGAAAGCAGCCTCATACCCCCTAAACCATAAGTATATGTTGTCCTCTGTTTTGTAATCCTTCACAAGATCTTTAGGAATGTGGACCCTCCTCTCAGTCTGCATTGTGATGTGGCTGCCACCATCCCTACTAGACTGGATCCTCTGATCCAGCTCCCTTAAGCTAAGCTCATGAGCCAACAACAACATTTTCTCCTCTATGGCCATCCTCATTTTCTCCAACTCCCTCTGGTGCTCCCTCTCCGCCTGTCTGTCCTGCAATGCTTCAGGGGTCAGACTCTTAGATGAGACACTGCTACTTGCCCTAGAGACCTTCTCCCTGGACATAACAGGCCCCCCACAATACCGTTGTGTATGGAAGCTCTTCCTCCTCCTCGTCCTCCTCCTCTGTGTACCCATCTGTGCACTTGGCTGCCACCCAGGCCCTCAGCGCCTTTTGCAGCTCTTCCTTCTTGGATGAGCTCTTAATGGGACAGTCAAAACTTTTACAGAACTGCTTTAACTGAGCCTTTGTATAGTTCTCTAATTTCTCTAGGTCAAAAGCAACTTCAACTGATGCATCTCCAGATTGAGACATGATGAAAAGTCAACAAAAGGTCAAAATTCCAAAAGGCAGACAACAAGTTCTCAATGAAGTTCAGAAGTCAATCAAAGATTACCACAAAAATGGATGTAGGGAAAAATCTAAGAAAAAGAGAAAAAAACAATAATCACAAGACAAGTATATTGTGGTCACGTAGTGGTCTGCACTCAGAACAGTAGTGTACACTTAATCACTGGATGTCAAGTACAAATACAAGTCCAATCCCAACCGCTGATCACCAATGTTAGAAATGAGGTCTTTGGTTGGCAGTCAGGTTACCCCCTGTCCAAGCAAGGACCCTCACTCTAGTCAGGGTAAAAGAGAATCACCCTCAGCTAACCCCTGCTTACCCCCTTGACAGCTTGGCACGAGCAGTAGGCTTACCTTCAGAGTGCTAGGTGTAAAGTATTTGTACCAAAACACACAGTAACTTAAAGAAAACACTAAAAAAAAGACACAACACAGGTTTAGAAAAATAGAAAATATTTATCTAACAAAACAAGACCAAAACGACAAAAATCACAATACACAAGTCATCAATTAAAAAGCTAAAAGAGTCCTCACGTAATTTTAAACACAACGCTAATGCTGTTAGTCATTTCTTCTCTCCATAGGAGAGTGATGCGTCGATCCGCTCAGCACTCTCAGGTCCGGGCAGCAGTGTTTGCATCGGAAATCCAGCCACACTATGATCCGAAAACCACGTGGCACGGGTTACGATGTCACCAGCCTCCGTCAGGGAAGCTGCACATTGTTTCTATAGCCACGGGCATCGATCTTCCGGTTGTGTTGCAGGCGAGTGTAGATTTTCAGCCACGAAGCTGGTGGCGCGTCAATTTTTCAGCAACAGATCGGAGTTGCGTCGATCTTTTCGGTGCATGGATTTCTCATTCTTGGGCTGCCAGCTTCTTCTTTCAGGGTCCCAGGAACTGGATGGGCACCACTTGGCAGAGTAGGAGTCTCAGCAGAGGCTCCAGGTGCTGGCACAGAGAACTCCTTGCTGTCCCTGAGACTTCAACCAACAGGTTGCAAGCTCTAACTCAAGCCCTTGGAGATTTCTTCACAAGATGGAAGGCACACAAAGTCCAGTCTTTGCACTCTTATTCTGGCAGAAGCAGCACTACAGGAAAGCTCCACAAAGCACAGTCACAGGCAGGGCAGCCCTTCTTCCTCAGCTCTTCAGCTCTTCTCCAGGCAGAGGTTCCTCTTGGTTTCCAGAAGTGTTCTAAAGTCTGTGGTTTTGGGTGCCCTTCTTATACCCATTTTCCCTTTGAAGTGGACCTACTTCAAAGAAAAGACTCTCTTTTTTTTAAAAACCTGCCATGCCCAGACCATGCCCCAGACACACGCCAGGGGGTAGGAGACTGCACTGTGTGAAGGCAGGCACAGCCCTTTCAGGTGTGAGTCACCACTCCTTCCGTCCCTCCTAGCACAGATGGCTCATCAGGAAATGCAGACTACACCTCAGCTCCCTTTGTGTCACTGTCTAGTGTGAGGTGCAACCAGCCCAACTGTCAAACTGACCCAGACAGGGAGTCCACAAACAGGCAGAGTCACAGAAATGGTATAAGCAAGAAAATGGTCACTGTCTAAAAGTGACACTTTCAAACACACAATCTTAAAATCAACTTTACTACAAGATGTATTTTTAAATTGTGAGCCAAGAGACCCCAAACTCCACATTTCTTATCAATCCCAAAGGGAATCTACACTCAGATTTAAAGGTAATGTTAACCTATGAGAGGGACAGGCCTTGTAATAGTGAAAAACAAATTTAGCAATATTTCACTGTCAGGACATATAAACACATTACTATGGGGGTCATTCTGACCCCGGCGGGTGGGGGGCGCCGCCCGCCGGACGGAGACCGCCAAAAGACCGTACCGCGGTCAAATGACCGCAGCGGTCATTTTGACTTTCCCGCTGGGCAGGCGGGCGACCGCCAAAAGGCCACCCGCCCGCCCAGTGGGAAAGCCCCAGCAACGATGAAGCCGGCTCCGAACGGAGCCGGCGGAGTTGCTGGTGTGCGACGGGTGCAGTGGCACCCGTCGCGATTTTCAGTGTCTGCTTTGCAGACACTGAAAATCTTAATGGGGCCCCACGACACCCGTTCCCGCCAGCCTCTTCCTGGCGGTGTAAACCACCAGGAACAGGCTGGCGGGAAGGGGGTCGGAATCCCCATGGCGGCGCTGCTTGCAGCGCCGCCGTGGAGGATTCCCTGGAGCAGGGGAAAACCGCCAGTTTCCCTTTTCTGACCACGGCTTTACCGCCACGGTCAGAATTGCCCCTGAAGCACAGCCAGCCTGTTGGCGGTGCTTCCTCTGTCCCCGGCCCTGGCGATCCATGACCGCCAGGGTCGGAATGACCCCCTATATCTCCTACCTTACCCATACACTGACCCTGCCCTTGGGTCTACCTAGGGCCTACCTTAGGGGTGTCTTACATTTAGGAAAATTGAAGTTTTAGGCCTGGCAAGTGGGTACACTTGCAAAGTCGAATTTAGAGTTAAAACTGCACACAGAGCCACTGCAGTGGCAGGTCTGAGACATGATTACAGAGCTACTAATGTGGGTGGCACAACCAGTGCTGGAGGCCCACTAATAGCATTTGATTTACAGGCCCTGGACGTCTCTAGTGCACTTCACTAGGTACTTCCTAATAAATCAAATATGCCAATAATGGATAAACCATTTACATACACATTTTGTATAGGAGCACTTGCACTTTAGCACTGGTTAGCAGTGATAAAGTGCACAGAGTAACAAAAATAGCAAAAAGAGAGTCCAGCACACATCAACCACCTGGGAAACAGAGGCAAAAAGTTTAGCGAGACCACGCGAAGGATGAAAACAAGTAAACCCTGAAACCTAACACCATACCCCATAACACAAGAAAGTAACTACTGGTAACACAAGTCAGGGCTACTTGTTTTGTCAGTATGGCACCAAAATAGATAAAGTCAACATTTTAAAGTCAAAACTAAACACAATAAACATTAAAATATGTCAGGTGGTACCAATTTTTACTAAAATTCAATATGTGCAATAATTCTCTGATAATGCTGGTATTATTAATCAGAAGTTACATAATCAGTATTGTGCAGGGTATGAGACTTTATGAAGTCATAACATTTTCTGTAGAGAAGCACAGTGACTAGAAACAAAAGAGCCTGCACCCCAGATCCAAATACCTAAAAGTCTTATGTCCAAGAGTGCATGAAAGAACACTAAATTATTCTGGGCTCACTGTTTTCGAAGCACCAAAATGTAATAGACCTTTCTGGGTAGGACTCTTTCACTTGATGTTCCCCCAAAACTAGTTATGATACTTTGTGGTGCTCCTGCCCCTTTGAAGTCACCATATAAACATGCACATTTTTGCAGCAATGAATTATGGCACCTGACTTAGCTACGGCTATTCTTTATTTATTGTTTTCTTTTTAGCAGCCCAACACCACAAACATTATTTTTTTCAAAAGTGTTCTTGTGCACAGCTTTTACATTTTTGGTTCTGGCACCCCTTCCTCTTATTTGGGACACCAGGGTTGCAGCGGGAACAGTGACTGTGCAGGAGCTGAAGCCACTGCAAACAGGCAGTTCCTTGCCTGGCCAGCACAGCTCAGTGAGTGCAGGAGTAAGAGATGTCACACTTTAATATCCTGTCTGCATGTACACAAGCTGGGTCTGCTGTGTGGGGTGGCATGGTGAATCGAAAGAGAGCTTGCAGAGGTTTGTGATACACCCAAGGCAATGGCGTCCTGCAAAAAGATCAATAGGATGGAGCTCTAGGCACTTTAAATGACTGCATCAATGCCTGGGACCCAACTCTCTCCAACTGTATTAATCATAAGAGTAGGTTGGACACCAAGCATCCCTGAGGGGTATTAATTAGGATTTGTGGAAACTTTTAGCAAGCATAGGGTCACTGTTGGCCCGTCCATCAATTATCCCAATTTGGGGAACCAACAAAGGGTGATTTCTCTTGCTACATTTGAATGTTTTGCATGATGTTTTCTGCTTAGAAACTCTAGCGGAATGCTCCAGCCACACGGAATTGATTGTAGGCTTTCTGATCTCAAAATGTTTTAGAACATTTAGGGCCTGTTTCCCCACTGCTCTGATTAAGTACAGCTTAGGGTTTGCCCTCTTGCCCTTTAGATCTTCACAGCATGTTGGTAAGACATCTCCTGCAGCTCCAGCACAAAGCTACCTCTCACTAGCAGCAGTTTCTCCCCCATATGCAGGGATTTTAAGTGAAGGTGGAAAGCTGTAAAAAACTGCATACCTTTTTCCAAGCCAATTAAACATCATAATGTCACCCTGTCCCATCCCTCCTGCACAGTATCTTGGTACTTTTCAAGATGGCAACTTTAAAGGGCCAGTGGTCACAACAACTTGAAATACTTTAAGCTCTAATAGAGCAGCAGCTTAGTCTCTTATCTCCAAAACTGCAAAGAGAGCACCTTCTGTCAGTGGTGCCAGAGGTCTGGCTACCTCCCTTAGTTTTGCAGGACATGCCCAGGTTTGTCAGTCAGTGTGAATGTCATTAACGTGTAAAGATTCTGCTCCCATCCCCTTCCTTGCCTAGGAACATTATAATCCTCACTAGCTGGGCTGTTGTATGAGGAAAGCTTAGATCTACTTGCTGGGCAGCAAAGTATTTAACTTGGCCCAGCAGGGAAGTTCAAAAGCCCAGATCTAACTGAGACTTTATTTGAAGTGATATGACCACACTCAAGGAACGTGAAAAAGTAAAAATATGGCCAAATTAATAATATGTGTGCATTCAGGATTTTTTGTATTGAGGGAAGCACTTCACTCTTGGTCCAACCAAATAAAAAGTAGTTATGTTGATGCACCTTTTCCCTACAGTGTCAAAGCAGTAAAAATCTACAAATTTTCACTAAAAATCTCAGACTCAAACTATATTCAAGAAGAATGGGAATAATTTGTTTTTTATAACTCAAATATATCAATGACTTACACAGGCTACAGACAATTAATTAAATACCACCTTCGCAACAGGCATGCTGTGCACAGATATTGAGCTGAGTTAGACAGTCACCCCACTTGCTGTCCCTCACATGTTTGCCTAAGCTTATGTCCATGTGATCCTGTTGAACCAAATGAGAGCCTCTTGTCCCACCTGCATAGCAGTAGACCTTAGTTTAAAAGGCATGCACTGTCGGTTTAGCTCTCAAATCCATATTACCAAACGTTACACTTAGTGAGACTCACAGGTTCAAAACAATTTTTTACAAATATTTACTGTTAAGTACCATAAATGGGACTTAACTCAACTGTTAATTACAAATCAGAGAGATGTCAGAAGCTGTTTCAAAACAA
The DNA here is from genome assembly GCF_031143425.1 of Pleurodeles waltl. NCBI lineage: Eukaryota > Metazoa > Chordata > Amphibia > Caudata > Salamandridae > Pleurodeles > Pleurodeles waltl. Next base: position 1,076,714,859 of record NC_090437.1, read on the forward strand.
ATATTTTGCACCATGTTCTGAAGAAAGTATTCTGCTCATGGTGCAATTAATGTGCATAGCTGGATCTTTTAGAACTTATTTCACAAGCTGCTACTCTCTCAGAATGTGCCATAGGCACCTCTCTGATGGAATGTCAGGTAGAATGACGGTAGAAAGCACTTAGGCATACAATTTCCAAGTTGCTGCACCTTAGTTTCCACTAGGCCTGGTGGCTATTTAAAACACCACAAGACAAACCAAACTCCTAATTTTTTGTTCTGCAATCCAGAGGAAGGTCAAAGAGCTCAGAGTAAGGCAACTTAAGTTAGATTACATAAACACAGCAACAATAACAATACTAGTGATAGTGTCATTTTAAAAAGGTAACTTGTCTATGCCTAAGGAGGGCAAAATAGTTTGTCATATTTACTGTTAAGATTTGTCCTTCATGGACCAGGTTATTGCATATGCAGCAAAGAGTACCATTATGTGTACGTTGAGTGAAGCTTGGAAACGGCTGACAGCAAGCAAGTAGAAATTGAACTTCTTTGTACTTATTTGTTGCAATTGGGTTCCGTCCATTCAGCACGCCTAGATTTGTTTACTTTTTGGATCATCCAGTTTGGACTTTTTTCTGTGGATGAGTCTCACTACATGTGTCTCTACCACAGTAATCAATGGCAAATAGACTGTGGGGGTTTACCAACACTGTCTGCCTTGTACGATACAGCCGCTGAGATGCAGCAAGCTGGTTACACGTGAACATGTGAACATGTGTACACACGTGTGTGCAAATGTGTGCAGGCTGCAGGTGGGAGACTACTGTCATCCGCAGCCCAGTAATTGTGCACAGGTAGCCTGGCACAGTGGGGACTCCTCAGGATTAGATATTGGCCTGAAGTAGGTTTTATAATGTTAGTACACACTAATTGGGAAAGTTTACTGCTTTGTCTGTAGTTACACTTTTGTATACACATAAAGAGAGAACTGCCATAGAGTGCAGTTTCACTTCCCTTTGGGCTACAGAGACCGACGATGTATCAAAATGGAGTGTAACCTGTGTAGGAAAATCAAATCCGCAAGTTCCACTTAGATATATGCAATTTATGAGTCATTCAGACTTGTCCTATTTGTTTGGCTCAGCTCAGGATCAGAGCCCAAGTCTTTTGTCATCCTGCTGTGCCAAGTTAATTACATTTCTCTCCAGCAACAGGAACAAACACCTCCGCATAAAAGGGCAAAAGGGAGAAATACACAGTGCTTCACTCAGCTCCTTTCGAAGAAAGGGGTGGGAATGAAGGATCTGCATCAATCAATCATCTGTCACACTGTACAATGGATGGGCCTGCCCAAGCCCACTGTACAAAGGATGGAGGCCAGACCTCTGGGGCAAACATGGAAGGGGCCACTTTTGAAGAATTAGTGAGAAATTCCTTGGTAGCGATGTCAGCGAGGGGCAGAGCTGAGACCTTCAGGAGCAGGCGTGACCAGTGACCCCTGGATGACAACATTTTGCGCTGTCCCAGCATGCTCTGCAGGAGGGCTGGGACAGGGGTCGAGAGGTGATGTTCCACCCGAGGATTGGCCAGGGCTAGAACCTCTCTCTCTCCTTTAAAAACTCTTGCACAAGGGGGGTTATCTTGATTTTTTATTTCTCTGCACTGCACTGAGCGGGGCAGCCACTGCAAAAGGCTTCTGGAACGAGCTGGGAGAAATAACGCTACCATATACGGATGGCGCACACAGAGGTGCAGTACACATGGAAACCAGTGCGGTAGTGTGGGATGGGCTCCCTCGACTGCCCCAATGAATGGAGGCATGGGGATGACCAGGTTGGACCTGGCACCATCCAGCAAAAAAAAGGAAAAAGATATATTGAATTTTTCAGAGGAGGCTTCTTTATTAATCCTGCTGTATTTATTACATTACCAGAAAAGCACAACCTAAAATCTGAAAACATGTGAGACAGTAGAAGACAAGGCTAAGTCATTGTATAAATATTGTGAATCCTTGACAAATTTTCAAAAGTATAGGCTTTCTTTATTTTGCATTCTGGTCGGAATGTGATTAATAACTTCAAAAGGGATATTGATACTAACTTCATAAATCTACTCTGGTTAGGACAAAACACATCTCTGAGAGGATTACTGTAATCTCTTAATAGCTATGGCACAAGCGTCATTCCCCCCTGGAGAACTGCATGTTGAGTTCAAACATGACCACAATCTTAAAGTAAAGAAGACAACACCATAACGTTTTCATCCTCATTTTAATGATAGCAAAAATGTAATGAACAATGAGGTACCAAGATCATTCAGCTAGGTTAAATGAAAGCAGATATATGAATTTTTAAAGTGTTAAGTTAAAAGCACTATTCAAAGGTCGCTGTTTGTTGCTGACCAGGACTGAGATGTGATTTCAGACCGACAGTGATGAAGAGAAGATTGAATATACCAATATGGTCATCTTGGTCAAAGTTTTTACCTTTGATCTTAGGCTCTAGATTGAAAGTCAAAATCTTTCAGTGGTTCAAGGTCCAAGGAAATGGCAGTGAGAGTTCCTTGAAGTTGGATACATTGTTGTCAAGCTCCCCTGAAGCTAGTTGAAGCTATTGGTTTTACCAGCAAAAGCGCTGAGTAGATTTCTATCCACCAAGGTTATTTTGGTTGGATGCATAGAGTTGCCACCCGGCCCAGTCCAAGGTTTTCAGCGAATCAAACCTTCTTAGTGGGAAGAACCTGTTTTTGTTGCCCACCAGGGACGTGATTTCCTTGGGCAACTCCAAGCACAAATGACTAAGAGGCATATTTATGAGCCCATAGTGCCACCGGATTGTCAGTTTTTATGAAGCTATTGTGGCACAATGCCCTGCGCCGTATTTAGAAGGTGGCGTTAACCCCACCTTGTAAATACGAACTCTTCACACGCAGCCCTTTGCGTGGAAGGAGTGTGCAATGGGTGTTGCTGTGGGCGTGCCACAGCAACACCCAATGCATTTTGATGATGTCTCAAATTTACGTTTTTTTGTAAACCTGAGGCAGCGCCAAAATCTAACGAAACCCCAGGGGTGGCATTAGCAAGGCACATTGAGGAGGAATACTTTTATTCCTGATCTTTTTTTGCTTTTTCTATGTGTGCTGCATTCTGCAACACAGACATCATTGCACAATGGTGCAAGGATACCTGTGTTGGCACTAGGCAGTTCAATTTAGCGCCAGAGCATGGGACAACACAGGGGTGCTCTGGATTTAATTAAATATGGAGCATCTCTGTATTGAGAAAATGACGTAGCGTGGCACTGCCAATTTAGGCACAGAGTCGCTCTCCGTCTTTTCCCTTCAAATATGGGCCTAAGTTCTCACTTTTTTCAAAGTGCTGGAAAAGCTTTTTGACCGTGGATCCCCTAGCTTTCCAGAGCAGACTTCTAGGCAGTAGGATTGTCTCCAGCCAGGTCTGCTGCGGGACCCAGTGTTGTGTGACACTTTTGGAGTCAGGAGTACGTCAACTTTATTTTTTTTAAAGCAGTCAAACAGGATGTCAACCACTTGACCCTTTGAGATCAATTCCAGTCCGTGAGTGCCAGCAGAACGAATGAATCTCAGATATGTGAGTGAGCTCTGTGAGAAAGTCATACTTTTGGCCCTGATCATCCCCAAATTTGTGGCTGATACTGATGGTTACTAGGTCTGACTGTGCCCTGGGCACTGCTAACCAGTCACAGAAGCTAGTGCTCTGTTTAAAATTTAAATGATATATGCAACTTAGGCATAATTATAATTGAATCTGACAACCAATCTGTAAGTCACTACTATATGGTAGGGCATGTAGGTTTAGGGACCCCACAGTAGTTAGGGCACCTATGGGTGCACTGCTGTGGGACCTTGTGTCATTTTAAAGCTAGGTGCCCTACGGGTTGGATGGAGTGTAAATATAAGCATGAATTTTATAAAATATGTTTTATAAGCCCAGGTGTGGGAAAAACAGCCAATTTAGTTCTTCCCCATTGTAGTTCTTTAGCTCCATAGACTAACTTTGAGATGCTTTATTTAAAAATAATAAAGTCTCATTTCCGCTAGAAAAGAGCTAACAATGTCATGTTTTATATCGAATTAAAAGTTAGAATAAATCCCAAAACCTTCCAATGTTGGATTCATTATAACTAATACAGGGACATGGTTTTACCACTCTTTCTGAAAGTTACCAAAATCAGCCCTATTGTGCCCTTTCTTGATTGGTAGATATCTGGCAGCCTGAACTGAGCTACCTTAATGAGGTGTGAAGTGATCTGGGCTGAAACAAAGGAAGCATCTAGTGGGAGGAGAACTGCTGCAGCAGCTGGCAGAACGGGAAGAAGGGTAGAGTGGACAAGCCATTTTTGAAAGGAGAGAAAACCACCCAAGACAGAAACTAGACCTCCCTCATTTTCTGCTCTCCCAGCCTGATGGGAGTCCCAGTAATTAGATTAAGAGAGGGACTGGAAGGGGTGTGTTAATGCAACTTAGCCACACCAGTGGGTGGGCTCAGCCAGATGAATCCATTTTGGATTTTTAAAGAATGTTGTTTTGTGGGATTTATTTTTGCTACACTTTGCAGGAAGTAGTCACCCCAGAGTGTGGTACCCTATTCCCCATTGGCAGAGGTTCCCCACTGCTTGCCAACCCAGGAGCAAAGTTAAATATGGTGGAGCTGCCAAGCAATTCATATTCCTGCTGGAAGAAAACATTGGAGAAAAAGGACTGCCCTTCTGCACCCCTGTTCTGCACCTGAAGGACTGCACCCACAAGGAGTGCACCAGCTGCACAAACCAGGCTTCACCAAGAAAATTACTTTGGCTTGCTTCTATAGAACCAGGAGTGGACTCCCTGTAAGCAACCTGTACAAAGGCACTAACCTTAGTCCCCTGCAAGAAGTCCTGCAAGAGGAGCCCAGCTGACCAGCCTCCAGTGGCCATTTGAGGATTCTGATGAGGCGCATTGTGGAAATTGTAGTCCCACGTTTCAAGGAGCAACTCAGAGCCTTTGAAACCTTTGATCAAGTTTGTGTTAGAAATTGGGTCTCTAGCTGGCAAAGGTATACACCAAATGTCCAAGTAGCGACCACAATCCTTGTCAGGGTACACAACCTAAATTATCCTGTGCTCATCCTCTGGTAGTTCTCTACAGATCAGACAGGCTTAACTTAGAAGGCAATGTGTGAAGTATTGTGCAATACCTCATAGAGTAACACAGTGAAAACACCACAAAAGGTACACCACACCAGTTTAGGAAACTAGATAGTATTTATCTGAATAAAATAAGAGCAAAACAACAAAAATCCAATATGCACAATTCAAGATATCACTTTTTAAATGTTTAAATGTGTCTCAATCCTTAAAAATCCGTGGTTGTATCCTTTTTACACACAGTACCTGGGATGTGTCAAAAAAAATGATGCATGTGGGTCACAGAGGGGGAGATGTTTTGAAAAATAAGGCGCTGGATCAGATTTTCTGGTACAGAAGCGTTGTTTCTTTCCACGCTCCAAGGTCATGCGTCAATTTCCAGGAGAACAGTCTTGGTCCCTCACTGTAATGCAGGGATATGTTGATACCCAGGGATGATGTGTTGAAACTCCTTGGCTCTCTGGTAAGAAGGAGCAGGTGCTGTTTCAATCAGGTAGGTGATGTGGTGATTTGTCAGGCAGGCACTGTGTCGATTTCTCCAGGCATGTCGTTGATTTTCTGACTCACAGGGATATTCTTCTGTCTTTGTGGCCCTGAGACTTCAGAACAGGAGGCAAGCTCAATCCAAGCCCTTGACGAGCACTTGTGGGGAAGGCATAGTCCTTCTAGTCAGGGGACAGCATGCAGCAGGGCAGCAAACAGTACAGCAGTCCTTCCAACAAATCAGTCCAGAAGAGTCCTTTTGGCAGCCAGGCAGTGCCTTTGACAGAGTTCAGTTGAAGATCCAGAAGTGTCTGATTTTGGAGGTTCAGAGACCCAGTATATATTCTCAAAAATGCATTTGAAGTGTGGGAAACTTCAAAGAGTTGTTTTAAAGTGCACAAGGTCCCCTTTAAATCCGGCCCTGTCTTGCCAGGATGCCTGTTTGAGGTTATCAGTCCTTTGTGTGGGGTCAGGCCAATGGGCTTTGAAGTGCATGTGAGAGCCCCTCCACCTCTCCTGCCCAGGGAGACCCATTCAATATGCAGATGAATTCAGATGTGGCTGAGCGTCCTGTGTTCATGGCTGTGTGGGTGTAATGCACAAGGGGAGCTGTCAGCCAGCACTGTCAAGATGTGGATAGGAGACAGGCTGTAAGACACAGATGGCGGTAAATGCAGTGAAATGCCCATTTTCTAAAAGTGGCATTTCTAAAATCGTAATATTACATCCAACTTCACCAGTAAGTAGGATTTTCTAAGTGTTTTTTAAAAGTGGCATTTCTAAAATAGTAATATTAAATCCATCTTCACCACAAAGTAGGAATTTCTACTATCACTTTGGCCATACTAAACATGAGAGGGCTACTCCTTCAGGATCAGAATCTACCACTTAAAAGTATATAATTGCAGTTCTAATGCTTGCCTATAAGGGGACCAGGCCTCATAGGGCTGGAGTTTTTCACTACCAGAATATGTAAAACACATAAGTACATGTCCTGCCTTTTAATTACATATCACCCTGCCTTAGGGGTTACGTATTGCCTACCTTAGGGGTGACTGATATGTAGAAAAAGGTGAGTTTAAGGCTTCCCAGGAAGGGTTCACACAATGTCAGACCTGCATACCTCAACAACCGCCTCTTCTTCTATACCCCCTCCAGACACCTTCGCTCAGCGCAACTGGCCCTCTCCACCATCCCCAGGATCCAGATGAACACGGCAGGAGGAATATCCTTCTCCTTCCTCACCGCACAGACCTGGAACATGATGCAGCTCTACCTCAGGCAGTCCTCATTGCCGGCTCAGTTCAGGAAGGACCTCAAGACCTGGCACAAGAATGGCGGAAATCCAGCTGTGGCCATGTGGCCATACCGGCAGATGGCGTTAAAGTGGCTCTGCTGCCACCAGCAGCGCCACTCCAGTAGACCGCCGCCAGCCATAATATGACCAATAATATGGCCTGGCGGTGTTCTGCTGGTGGGTGCTGCTGGTGGCAGCAGTCCCCGTCCCATCTCCTGCCGGAGGACCCCCTGGTTCCAGGTAAGTCGGGTCTCTGACAGGGGAGGGGGGTGTTGTGTGTGTGTGCATGTATGTGTGTGTGGGAATGTGGGTGTGTGTTGCGTGTTGAATGCGTGTGTGCATGCATGGAGGTGTGAGTGTGTGCATGTTATGATATGTGAATGCGTGTCTGCGTGTCTGTGTGAAAGTGTGTGCGGATGTGTGTGTGAATGGATGTATGCATGCGTGGAAGCATGTGGGAATGGGTGTGTGTATGCGTGTGTGTGTGTGAAGGGGGTTGTGACTGTATGGGGGTGGGGGGCTTTGGAGAGGTCAGGGTGGGGGGCACCTGGAGAGGAAGGGGTGGAGACCCCTATCGGTGACAGGGAAGGAATTCCCTGTTACTGATATGGCCTACCACCATGGTTTTCGTGGCGTTACGAACACAATGGAAACCATGGCGGTAGGCGGGGTCCTAATCCTGCATGTGAAATAGTCTGGAATATCTCCAGCCCGGCGGCTGTTACCACCATGGTGGTCGGAGTGGTACATCGCCATATTTGAGCCGACCGCCGGGGTCGTAATGACCTCCTTAATCTTTCAAAAATCTTATCTCCTGTTCCCTATTATTGGATTTTTATTGTTTTTGGTGTTTTACTTATTTACTGTTTTGTTGATATTAAATGCTACTAAATTAATCCTAACTGCTCGAAGCCAAGCTACCAAGGGTTGAGCTAGGATTAATTTACTGAGACCTTGACTGGACCTATTGGGGGTTTGTGGTCTGTTGCTAAGTGTAGGAATTTACCTGCCCTTGCCAAGGGGGCATGGTTAGCTGCCAAAGATGTCAGACTCTTAGGGGAGAGTGCTCCAGACTCAGGCCCCAAATATCTGTGCAATACCCCTGACTTTCTCTCCATCCGACCCTGTGGAGCGTGGGGACAGATCCCTGCACTGCCTGTCCCCCAAGGGTGGTTGCAGGGAGCTGCTATTCCGGGCATCCGGACCTGACAGACAAGCGGTGCCATTGAGGCCTAGGGTATCCTGATGCCCTGCAACCCGGGAGTGGCAGAAAGAGGTGTCATTGTGACACAGACCAGAGCGAGCAGTCGATGCCAGTGGGATATCACTGTATTGAATGCTTTACCGCTCTAACTGCTGGGGATCGGGCACACCTGATGAGTACCTTGGAGAAGCAGTGGATACTGCATGCCACAGGGGCCTCTGTCCTCCCCCTTCCCCTGTGATCGGTATGGGGGAGCTGCGGAGAGATGGAATGTCAACCTGGAGAGGGGGCAAGCGGTGCTTCAGAGAGCAGCCTAGCGCAGCATGGAGGCCTTGGGCCACGACAGACTGCAGCTCTGGCTGGCGCGGCCTCAGGGCTACGCTGGCTGTCAGTTCACCTTTTCAGCATTGCTTGAGGAAGGAAGCCTCAAGTCAGCACGGACTGCTGCAGAGGACCCTGGGGTGAGTGAAGCATCAGCCTGCGCACAACCGGGAACAATGAGCACCCCTCTGCCCCCACAATAAATTGATTTGCGTAGTGGGACAGGTGGAAGACTGACTATTCTCTTCCCCTGTTCCTATCTTTGAATTCTGCCATGGCTGGCATGAATGGATTGGGGATTGGAGGAGTACACCTGACTCCCCCCCACTGTTTTTTTAAAGACTTGCACAACCCTTGGCACGGACACCACCAGAGGGTCTCTTTCACCAAAAAAACAATGTTAATGAAGTAGGGGAAAGGATACCGGGCTGGGTCCTGGTGGGGGCCATGGACTGAGGCCCGCGCGGGAGCCTGGCCAACTTGCAAGGACTTGGTAGAATGAGACCCCCGCTGCATCGGCAAGTGAAGCACTGGGATCAACAGCTGGGGCTGGGCGACCGAGGCTGAGGCGATGTGGTCAGAAGTCTTCCTCCGTGGCCTGATGAGGCCGGGTGCTGCGGACGCAGCATAGCGCAGGTGGATCGCGCCATGAGACTCTGCAGGGGTGACTGCTGTTTTTTCTTACCTTCCTCATTAGCGCAATCAGACCAACAACATGGGGTGGAGAAAATCATTAGCAAATGCCAAAAAGTCCCTGTTAAGCACCCATTTTACCTTCTCGGAGGGCTTGTTACCCCAGCGCCAGAGGGCTGTATCCCCCTTCTGACATTAACCACAAATAAATAAACTAGACCTTATACTGCAGGAAATCCGTGAATCGAGGATCTCACTTGAGGTGGGAGCAGTCACAGCACATATGACTTTACTAAAAGATGACCAACACAAACTCTCCGAGAGTGTCAAGTCAACTGAGCACCAATTGGCAGCTATCACCCCGGTGCAGTCCAAGCATGTAGAGTGGATAACGCGCCTGCAGCATCAGGTGGAATACCTCCAGGATCGGGTAGAAGACGCTGAAGGACAGTCCTGCAGGAACAATATTCGTATTATAGGTGTGCTGGAGGGTACGGAGTGCCCCAACCCCACACAGTTTATTGAGAACTAGCTCAAATCATTATTGGTGCCATTGGGACTTTCACCTCTGTTTATTGTGGAGAGAGCCCACAAGTTCCTACGAGGAGACCACTGCCGGGGGCCAATGGTCACCAGGCTCCTGAATTTAATATATATATATATATACATATATATATATATATATATATATATATATATATATATATATATATATATATATATATATGTTAGACTTTTCATCCTTGGTGTGGTCTCCCTCAACTTTTTTCCTGTTTCCCAGGTTGTTGATGTGTGCTAGGCTCTGATTTTGTGGTTTCTGTTAGTCTGGGCACTTTACCACTGCTAAAGTTCTCCTTTACAAAATGTCTACGTAATTGGCTTATCCATGAGTGGCATATTTGATGTATTAGTAAGTCCCTAGTACAGTGCACTAGAGATGCCAAGGGCCTGTAAATCAAATGCTACTAGTGGGCCTGCAGCACTGGTTGTGCCACCCACACAAGTAGCTCTGTAATCATGTCTCAGACCTGCAGTGTCATGTGTGTAGTTTTTAACTGTAAATTCGACTTGGCAAGGGTACCCACTTGCCAGGCCTAAACCTATCATTTTCGTACATGTAAGACACCCCTAAGGTAGGCCTGAGTTAGCCTCAAGGGCAGGGTGCAGTGCATGGCTAAGGTAGGACATATGGTAGTGTGTTTTATATGTCCTAACAGTGAAATATTGATACATTTGTTTTCACTGTTGCAAGGCCTGTCCCTCTCATAGGTTAACATGGAGGCTACCCTTAAATCTGTTTAAAGGGTAGATTCCCTTTGGGAGCGGATGCGCATGTGGAGTTTGAGGACTCTGAGCTCACAATTTAAAAATACATCTTTTAGTAAAGTTGTTTTTAAGATTGTGTGTTTGAAAATGACACTTTTAGAAAGTGAACATTTTCTTATTATACCATTTCTGTGACTTTGCCTGTCTGTGGATTCCCTGTCTGGGTCAGTTTTACAGTTGGGATGGTTGCACCTCACACTAGACAGTGACACAAAGGGAGATAGGGTGAAGCCTGCATTTCCTAATGAGCAATCTGTGCTAGGAGGGAGGGGAGGAGTGGTCACTCACACCTGAAAGGGCTGTGCCTGCCCTCACACAATGCAGTCTCTAACCCCCTGGTGTGTGTTTGGGGCCTGGCATGGGCAAGGCAGAATTTCACTTTCAAGAGAGATTTTGCTTTTAAGTAGACCTACTACAAAGGAGAAATTGGGTATAAAAAGGGCACCAAAACCACAGACTTTAGAACACTTCTGGAAAGCAAGAGGAACCTCTGACTGGAGAAGAGCTGAAGAGCTGGGGAAGAAGAGCTGCCCTGCCTGTGACTGTGCTTTGTAGAGCTATCCTGCAGTAGCTGCGTCTGCCAGAGTAAGAGGGCAAAGGCTGGACTTTGTGTGCCTTCCATCTTGTGAAGATTTCCAAGGGCTTGATTTAGAGCTTGCCTCCTGTTGTTTGAAGTCTCAGGGACAGCAAAGACTTCTCTCTGCTAGCACCTGGAGTCTCTGGAGAGACTCGTACTCTGCCCTGTGGTACCCATCCAGTTCCTAGGACCCTGAAAGTAGAAGCTGGCAGCCTAAGAGGAAGAAATCCACGCACAGAACGCCATGCGGGGAAAAGATTGACAAGGCTCCGATCTTCGGCTGATTTGCGGCTGAAAATTGACGCTCGCCTGTAACGCGACCAAAGAATCGACGCACAGAGCTGGAGAAAAAACACGCAGCATCGCTGATGGAGGCTGGTGAGATTGCAACCAGCGCTGCCTGGTTTTCAGATCATTGTGCAGCTGGATTTCTGATGCAAGTACTGCTGGGCGTGTATATACAACACAAGTCCTGCCCAGGCCTGAGAGTGCTGACCAGATCGACGCATCGCTCTCCTGTGTGGCTTGACCCTACGGAAGGAGAAACAACGCAACGTCTCGCTGATGAGTGGAATTGACGCATTGCAAGCCCTTTTTGACACACACACTCGCCCATGCGGGGTTATATATATATATATATAGAGAGAGAGAGAGAGACTGTGACACACTTTTACGCCTGGCATGGAAAAAATCACACCTCCCAGAGGCTAACTCCTGGGTGTCTTTATTTCCAGACTGCACTCTGGAGGAACAGCGTAGATGCTTTGGGCACCAAGATTTCAAAAAATTACTCCGAGCTTGCAGTCTGAAGTACGCCTTACTGTTTCCTGACAGAATGAAAATTATCAACAACCAGAAGTCCTTGTTTTTTGATATGCTTGAAAAGGCCTGTTCTGGTGGACTTGCTTTGCAAAAAAAATCATCTTTATTCAGGTCACTCAAAACCTTCTGGAAGCTCAGAATGCAGCGAACACAGGTGAATCAGAATTGGACTGCACCTACACTGCATCAGGCCCTGGAGGCACACAGTAAGCAATCCGCTCAGGCTTTCCCAGAAACCCATCATTTCGAGCTCTTCAAATGACGGAGGTTTGGAATCTGACTCAGGTGGGAGTATGGCTCTGTTCTCTCCCATTACTCCGCAACTATCACATGAGCAGATAGCTGAAGGAGGCTAAGGGCATCATTATGACACTGACGGTCAGGGGACCGCCACGCCGGCGATGGTGGTAGTACCATCGCCAGGCTGGCGGTAATGACCGCCAAATTATGACCATGGCGGTGATACATCTCATAGACAGCCAATGTACCACCCCAACCGCCAGTGCGATACGGCCAATGACCCCGGTGGTAGCCACCTCTCGGGCTGGAGGCAGACAAGGATCCGCCCACCATATTATGACATAGCAGATCGCCAGAATTAGCATTAGCATCGCCACCAAAAGCCCGGTGGAAACACATCATATAAAAGGAGACACTTACCTCCAGGGACACAGAGGAGTCTGCGGCCGCCATGGAACTCAAACTGGAAGTCTTCTCGATGCTGTACCAACGCCGGTGAAGACGACGACGGTGAGTACAGCTGCCTAGCACACAGGGGAGGGAGGGGAGAGTGACACACAAACACATGAAACACACATGCCACACACCCAGAGCAATCTCCGGAGTAAATCAACAGCAACATAACCCAGGAGCAAAGAAAGCCAGGACAAATACCTGTTGTCCAACCACTGTAATTAGGTGGGAACAGCGACCTCAATGGTTAAAATCAAATCAAATCAAATCATTAACATTTATAAAGTGCGCTTCTCACCCGTGCGGGTCTCAAGGCGCTAGGGGAAAGGGGGGGTTACTGCTGCTCGAAAAGCCAGGTTTTTAGGAGTCTCCGGAATGCGGAGTGGTCCTGGGTGGCCCTGAGGCTGGAGGGGAGGGAGTTCCAGGTCTTGGCTGCCAGGAAGGAGAAAGACCTCCCACCCGCCGTGGAGCAGCGGATGCGAGGGACGGCAGCGAGCGCGAGGCCAGAGGAACGGAGGAGGCGGGTGGGGGCGTAGAAGCTGAGGCGTCGGTTGAGGTATTCCGGTGCCTTGTTGTGGAGGGCTTTGTGTGCGTGGGTGAGAAGTCGAAAGGTGATCCTTTTGCTGACTGGGAGCCAATGCAGGTGTCTCAGGTGTGCGGAGATGTGGCTGTTGCGGGGTACGTCGAGGATGAGGCGGGCCGAGGCGTTTTGAATGCGTTGCAGGCGATTTTGGAGTTTGGCAGTGGTCCCAGCGTAGAGGGTGTTGCCGTAGTCCAGTGATATATACATATGTACAGAATGGCTCATTGGCCAGTCAAAAGTTATTAAAGGCCACAGGGCAACGTCCAAGGCCCATCTTGACTCCTGACAGCCTATGCACTCCACTGGGCAGGGGCATCATGTAAATGACAGGCAGGCACCTCAAGGGGCAGGGAGAGTGGGAGGGGGTGTTTTTTTTCTTGGGATGGGAGTCCTTGGGCTTGGGTTTGGGAGTGGGTGGGTCCTTGCCATTCTGGGTAAGGGATAGAGGAGTGGCCTTGGGATGGGGTGCTGGAGTGCCACTTTGTTCCCCTTAGTGGCGGGGGAACTCTTAGGGGGAGGAACAGGAGTTGAATGGGAGCTGGAGGGACAGGGTTGGGGTGACTTTCCTCTTACGGGCAGGATAAGGGGTGGGGTAGGGAAGAGGTCAAGGCGAGAAAGGAAAAGTTTCATAGAACCAGTGATGCGGGGTGTGGGAGGATGAATGGGAGTGGAGGTAGAAGGAGAGGTTGGAGGAGGAGGAGGTGTGCTGGACTTGGGGGCAGGTGCATGGACAGTGTGCATTTGTGAAGTGGATGGCTGTTGGGTGTCTGAGTGGGAGAGTTTATGTGTCTTTGGAGGGTTGCAGACAGGGTGGGGGAGTACAAATACGACGTGTGGATGTATGTTGTAGTGGTGTCTGAAAGTGAGGTGGGTGTGCTGCATGAGGTGGTGATGGTAGTGGTGGTGACTGCGCATGTGGTATGTGGGGTGCATGTCTGTATGTCTGCTGTTGTGGTGACTGTGGTCAAGGCTGTACAGTTGGCAGGTTCTGGGACTGATGATCCAGTGCATGCAGGTGTGAGTGCTGATGTGATTGTGAGGTAGGAGGTGGAGGGGGAGACAGTGGAGGCAGAGGCTGTTACTGTATGTGCACCTGGGTGTTGGCTGTGTGTGTGCTTGTGAGTGAAGTGTGGTGCCTGTGTTTGTCTGTGGGAGTCATGTCTGTTGTTCTGTGTTCGTGCTTGTCAGATTGTGTGCATGGGATGGGTTGGGGGAGAGGGCTATGGATCTGGGAACAGGTAGTTGGAGTGGGGACGGAAGAAACAGGGACACTGGCTGCCGTCAAAGAGTAGGCCAGAGCCTGAAATGATCTCTGTAGGACCACCAAGCCACTGTGATTACCCTCCAGGTAGGCATTGCATTGCTGCATCTGGGATGCTAGCCCCTGGATGGCATTCACTATGGTTGACTGCCCTACAGAGATGGATCTCAGGAGGTCAATAACCTCCTGACTAAGGGCAGCAGGGGTGACTGGGGCAGGGCCTGAGATGCCTGGGACAAAGGAGACGCCCACCCTCCTGGAGGAGCGGGCAGGGGCAACTGGGTGAGGGGTTACTGGGAGAGCAGAGCTGGTACGGGGTGGCGGAAGATCTTGTAGCTAGGGTGATCCCAGACGGGTCCACCACCACCAGGGAGCTTCCATCCGGGGAGGAATTAGAGACTGTAGTTGTTGCTCCAGGCCTCCCCCGTGGTGCTCCCCTCACCCTCCAAACCACTGGTCTTCTCGGCATCAGTTGACTCTGCCTCCTGGGTTCCGTGGGCTGCAGCTCCCTCACTCACCGGTGCCCCTGCTCCTTCGCCAGATGATGCTGAAGCACACATGGACAGGATGGCAAAAGGAGGGAGGGTGGGGAAGAAAGAGAGGGAGCACAGGGTCAATCACAGCACCAACAGCACAGATGGAATACACATCACAATCACTCCCTGGGACTTAGATTGGGCTGTATAGACCACTGTGAAAATCCATTGCCTAGGTACTACAGCAGCAAGAACCCCAACTGCACACCTACTGGAACCAACTAAGCCCTGTCTGCCATGGTATGCTGGCTACCTAGCAATACCAAAAATGCATACCACCCTACATAGCTAAGCAGGACCACTCAGGAATTGCTAAACTGGCATATTCGGGAATCCACTGATTAGAACCATGCCCCCAAAACCCATGGCAGGCAACATATACAAAATACCACTCAGTCAGTACTCACCCCCTTGTGACTGTTGTGCTGCCCTCAAACGCCCATCCAACTCAGGATTGGCCACCTCCAGTAAGCTGTCAATTAGGGAGGTCAGGCACTGATGGGCACCCCTCCCTCATATGGAGGCCGTCCCCAGCTGGGCCTCCACGGTTTTTCAGGCCCAGCCTCTCAGGTCCTTCCACAGTTTCCTGCAGTGGGTGCTCTGCCAGCTATGGACCCACAGGGTCCGCACGTCCTTGGGGATGACATGCCACAACCCCTTCTTCTGATGGGTGCTGACCTGCAGAGGTAACACAGACAGAAGGGCACCATGAACCATAGAATCAAGCCTGTCACACAAATAGCTTACACACTGCATTTGCCCCTCATCAAGCTCACACATGACCCGTACCTCTGCATTCAAATTGCCTGCAGCCATACCCCCAATTGACACACTGCTAGCACACACATACATCTACATGTAGCCAAGTTGCATGCAATGTACCCATGATGTACTCACCTGTTGGTCTGGAGGCCCACACAACTGCTCATACAGGGGTAGGACCCCAGCCATGAGCTTCTCCAGCTCCTCCGACGTGAAGGCTGGGGCCCTTTCTCTTGTAGAATGGGCCATGGCAGATTCCAGACACAGGTCAGATCAGCATTGATTGGAAAGCCAGGAAGCAAGTGAAGTGGTAGAAAGAAAATGGCGGTCAAATCTGCGGCGGTGAACACCATCACCGCCTGGGTTGATCATCATTGGTTCCTGTACTCCATAGAGCACATGTTAGCCAATGAGGAAAAGAACGGCCGTACAGACTGCCTTCCGCCATAATGCCTAACCCCGGCAGAGTGAGGTCACTTCCACCTGTCCCTGCATACAGGACAGCCAGTAGCCATTTCCTGCGGCTAGTACTCATGTTCTGAATTTATATGTGCATCGTTGGTGTTCACTGTATACACCTAGACAATTCTAGTGTCCTACATGCATACATGCTCTCTTTACTATGGTGTTGTGTGTCCATAGGTCCTGTTGTTACACCCATTTTACTTTTGGCTCACTTAGATACCAACCACTGTGGAGGAAGAGGAGGAGGAGGCAAGCACCCATGTACAGGCACCTTGTGGACTTGGTTACACTCGAGGACCGACACATCATACTCACCTATCATCTGGACAGGGCCACAATCACACAGCTGTGTGCACAATTGGGCCCTGATTTGCTACCTCCTATCCATAGCACCACAGTAATTCCCCCTCTTGTGCAGGTACTGTCAGTGGTCCATTTCCTCGCTACTGGTTCTTTCCAGGTGACTGTGGGCTTGGCGGCAGGAATGTCACAGCCAGTGTTCTTGATTGTGCTTGGAAGGGTTTTGGCTACCTTGCTCAAATACATGAGCAGCTACATTGCATTCCCCCAGGTTGATGATTTGCCCACTGTGAAGGGTGGATTCTATGCAATGGGACACATACAACATGTGATTGGGGCCATTGATGGTACCCATTTTGCCTTAGTCCTTCCCAGGGCAATGAGCAGGTGTACAGGAATAGTAAGAGTTTCCACTCTTTCAATGTCCAGATGGTGTGCCTTGCGTACCAGTATATCTCCCACGTCACTGCCAAAATTCCTGGATATGTGCAAGCTGCCTATGTCTTGAGAAATAGCAGCATCCCACAGGTGATGGCACGACTAAAGAGGCACAGATTGTGGCTTGTAGGTGAGCTTGAGTCCCCACCAAATGTATGTCAGTGTGTGTCTACTGGAGTCATATCCCATGGCTAATGTGTGTCTCTCACTTCTTCCAGGTGACTCTGGCTACCCAAACCTGTCCTGGCTCTTGACCCCTGTTGGGAATCTGAGAACAGGGGCTGAAAATCCGTAAAATGATGCACATGGGCATACCAGGAGGATTGTGGAACGCACTTTCGGTCTCCTGAAAGCCAGGTTCAAGTGCCTCCATTTAACAGGTGGATCCCTATGCTACTCCCCTGAGAAGTTCTGCCAGATTGTGGTGGTCTGCTGCATGCTGGACAATTTGGCCCTCAGACGCCATGTGTTGGCTGGCTGCTGGGGTGCTTGAGTCTGAGGGTGGGCCCTGTGGTAGACTGGCTGTGGGATGTGGTAGCTAACTGACCTGTGGTCCCAAATTGGCCAGGGGGTCTATCCAGATCAAGACCTCCAGAGTTGCTGTCATCACTGAGGGCTTCTGTTGGGGGACTGGGTTGCTGTGACACCTCCTTGCTGCTGACATTGACTGGGGCACCTGTGGGGATGTAAGTGATTTGTTATGGTAATTGTCAGTCACATATTCCACATTCCTACCTTTCCCAATGATTTTGGTGTTATCCTCACACCTTTGGTTGCGTATGGTGATGGACTGTGGGATTTGTAGTTCTACATGCTGGCCATGCATGCAGAGCTGGGAGGGATGTGCTTGCAGTGGGTATGGCTGGCAAAGGTAGACATTTAAGTGTGGTAATTGGGGTAGTGCAATGTGTGTGATGGAGTGGGGTGAAGGGAGTCAGGGTGAGGGGGTGACATGGCATGCAGGTATGGGTGGTGGTAGGTTGGTAATGGTTACTCACCAGTGTTCAGTCCTCCCGCTACTCAAGTGAGGCCCTCAGGATGCAGTATTGACAAGACTTGCTCCTCCCATACCGTCAACTGTGGGTGAGGAGGTGGGGGTCCACCGCCAGTCCTCCTGATGGCGAGCTGGTGCCGTGCTGCAATGGAACGCACCTTCACCCATAGATCATTCTACCTCTTCCAAATGTCGCCCTTGTGCTTGGGTCTTGTCCCATGCCATTCACCCTGTCCACGATCATCCGCCATAGCTCCATCTTCCTGGCAATGGAGATCTGCTGTACCTTTGCTCCAAATAGCTGTGGCTCTAGCCTAACTATTTCCTCCACCATCACCTGCAACTCCTCATCAGTGAAACAGGGGTGCCTTTGTGGGGACATTGGTTTTGTGTGGTGTGTGTGTGTTGCACAGAGTGTGTTGAGTGATGTGGTGGGGTGTGTGGTGACAGATGAATGGGTGGTTGTGGTCTGTGTGCAGTTATCTCTGGGATTGGCCTGGCAAGGTATAGCAGTCTTCTTGTGTTTGCAAAGGATTGTGGGTGATGTGGAGGTGGGTTTTATCATGCTGTTGGTGGGAGTGTGTGGTGAGTGTATTTGTGTCATGTTCCCCCAAGTCTCCCGATAAAAATGATACCTCACTTGTGTGGGTAGGCCTAGCGCCCGTGACAGGAAATGCCCCAAAACACAACGTGGACACATCACATTTTTTTAAAGAAAACAGAGGTGTTTTTTGCAAAGTGCCTACCTGTAGATTTTGGCCTCTAGCTCAGCCGGCTCCTAGGGAAACCTACCACACCTGTGCATTTTTAAAAACTAGAGACCTAGGGGAATCCAAGATGGGGTGACTTGTGCAGCTCTGACCAGGTTTTGTTACCCAGAATCCTTTGCAAACCTAAAAATTTGGCAAAAAAAAATAAGTTTTCCTCACATTTCGGTTACAGAAAGTTCTGGAATCAGAGAGGAGCCACAAATTGTCTTCCACCCAGCGTTCCGCAAAGTCTCCCGATAAAAATGATTCCTCTCTTGTGTGGGTAGGCCTAGCGCCCATGACAGGAAATGCCCCAAAACACAACGTGGACACATCACATTTTTTTAAAGAAAACAGAGGTGTTTTTTGCAAAGTGCCTACCTGTAGATTTTGGCCTCTAGCTCAGCCGGCTCCTAGGGAAACCTACCAAACCTGTGCATTTTTAAAAACTAGAGACCTAGGGGAATCCAAGATGGGGTGACTTGTGCAGCTCTGACCAGGTTTTGTTACCCAGAATCCTTTGCAAACCTAAAAATTTGGCAAAAAAAAATACGTTTTCCTCACATTTCGGTGACAGAAAGTTCTGGAATCGGAGAGGAGCCACAAATTTTCTTCCACCCAGCGTTCCGCAAAGTCTCCCGATAAAAATGATTCCTCACTTGTGTGGGTAGGCCTAGCGCCCATGACAGGAAATGCCCCAAAACACAACTTGGACACATCACATTTTTTGAAAGAAAACAGAGGTGTTTTTTGCAAAGTGCCTACCTGTAGATTTTGGCCTCTAGCTCAGCCGGCACCTAGGGAAACCTACCAAACCTGTACATTTTTAAAAACTAGAGACCTAGGGAAATCCAAGATGTGGTGACTTGTGGGGCTCTGACCAGGTTCTGTTACCCAGAATCCTTTGCAAACCACACAATTTGGCTAAAAAACATGTTTTCCTCACATTTCGGTGACAGAAAGTTCTGGAATCTGAGAGGAGCCACAAATGTCCTTGCACCCAGCGTTCCCCCAAGTCTCCCGATAAAAATGATACCTCACTTGTGTGGGTAGGCCGGCGCCCGTGACTGGAAATGCCCCACAACACAACGTGGACACATCACATTTTTTGAAAGAAAACAGAGGTGTTTTTTGCAAAGTGCCTACCTGTAGATTTTGGCCTCTAGCTCAGCCGGCACCTAGGGAAACCTACCAAACCTGTAAATTTTTGAAAACTAGAGACCTAGGGAAATCCAAGATGTGGTGACTTGTGGGGCTCTGACCAGGTTCTGTTACCCAGAATCCTTTGCAAACCACACAATTTGGCTAAAAAACATGTTTTCCTCACATTTCGGTGACAGAAAGTTCTGGAATCTGAGAGGAGCCACAAATGTCCTTGCACCCAGCGTTCCCCCAAGTCTCCCGATAAAAATGATACCTCACTTGTGTGGGTAGGCCGGCGCCCGTGACTGGAAATGCCCCACAACACAACGTGGACACATCACATTTTTTGAAAGAAAACAGAGGTGTTTTTTGCAAAGTGCCTACCTGTAGATTTTGGCCTCTAGCTCAGCCGGCACCTGGGGTAACCTACCAAACCTGTGCCTTTTTGAAAACTAGAGACCTAGGGGAATCCAAGATGGGGTGACTTGTGGGGCTCTGACCAGGTTCTGTTACCCAGAATCCTTTGCAAACCTCAAAATTTGGCTAAAAAAACACGTTTTCCTTACATTTCGCTGACAGAAAGTTCTGGAATCTGAGAGGAGCAACAAATTTCCTTCCACCCAGCGTTCCCCCAAGTCTCCCGATAAAAATGATACCTCACTTGTGTGGGTAGGCCTAGCGCCTGTGACAGGAAATGCCCCAAAACACAACGTGGACACATCACATTTTTTGAAAGAAAACAGAGGTGCTTTTTCCAAGTGCCTACCTATAGATTTTGGCCTCTAGCTCAGCCGCCACCTAGGGTAATCTACCAAACCTGTGCATATTTGAAAACTAGAGACCTAGGGGAATCCAAGATGGGGTGACTTGTGGGGCTCTGGCCAGGTTCTGTTACCCAGAATCCTTTGCAAACCTCAAAATTTGGCTAAAAAAACACATTTCGGTGACAGAAAGTTCTGGAATCGGAGAGGAGCCACAAATTTCCTTCCACCCAGCGTTCCGCCAAGTTTCCTGATAAAAATGCTACCTCACTTGTGTGGGTAGGCCTAGCGCCCGTGACAGGAAATGCCCCAAAACACAACGTGGACACGTCAAATTGTTTGACAGAAAACAGAGGTGTTTTTTGCAAAGTGCCTACCTGTAGGTTTTGACCTCTAGCTCAGCCGGCACCTAGGGAAAGCTACCAAACCTGTGCATTTTTGTAAACTAGAGACCTAGGGGAATCCAAGATGGGGTGACTTGTGGGGCTCTGACCAGGTTCTGTTACCCAGAATCCTTTGCAAACCTCAAAATTTGGCTAAAAAAACAAATGTTCCACTCATTTCGATGACAGAAAGTTCTGGAATCTGAGAGAAGCCACAAATTTCCTTCCAACCAGCCTTCCCTCAAGTCTCCCGATAAAAATGCTACCTCACTTGTGTGGGTAGGCCTAGCGCCCACGAAAGGAAATGGCCCAAAACACAATGTGGACACATCACATTTTTTTACAGAAAACAGTGCCTACCCGTGGATTTTGGCCTCTAGCTCAGCCAGTACCTGGGGAAACCTAGCAAACCAGTGCATTTTTTAAAACTAGAAACCTAGGGGAATCCAAGATGGGGTGACTTGTGGGGCTCTGACCAGGTTCTGTTACCCAGAATCCTTTGCAAACCTCAAAATGTGGCTAACAAAACACGTTTTCCTCTCATTTCGGTGACAGAAAGCTCTAGAATCTGAGAGGAGCCACAAATTTCCTTCCACCCAGCGTTCCCCCAAGTCTCCCGATAAAAATTGTACCTCACTTGTGTGGGTAGGCCTTGCGCCCACGAAAGGAAATGGCCTAAAACACAACATGGACACATCACATTTTTTCACAGAAAACAGAGGTGTTTTTTGCAAAGTGCCTACCTGTGGATTTTGGCCTCTAGCTCAGCTGGCCCAAGGGGGCCAGAAATGGCCTAAAATAAATTTGCCCCCCAACCCCTCCCCGGGATCGACCCTTGCCTACGGGGTCGCTCCCCCTGCGTGACATTGGGGCAAAAAAAAAATCCCAGGTGCCTAGTGGTTTCTGCCCCCCTTTGGGGCAAATTGGCGAAGCAAAAATCAGCCGATATGCCCCCAAAGGGGGCAGAAATGGCCTAAATACAATTTTCCCCTCCAGGGGAGCGACCCTTGTCCAAGGGGTCGCTCCCCATCTGTAAAAAATAAAAAAAGAAAATCCCCGGTGCCTAGTGGTTTCTGCCCCCTGGGGCAGATCGGCCTAATCAAAATAGGCTGATCTGCCCCCCAGGGGGGCAGAAATGGCCTAAAATAAATTTGCCCCCCCCGGGGAACGACCCTTGCCTAAGGGGTCGCTCCCCTTGCGTGAAATTCACGTAAAAAAAAAAAACTCCCTGGTGTCTAGTGGTTTCTGTCCCCCTTGGGGACAGATTGGCCTCATAAAAATAGGCCAATCTGCCCCCACGGGGGCAGAAATGGCCTAAATATAATTTGCCCCCTAGGGGAGCGACCTTGCCTAAGGGGTCGCTCCCCACGTCCTAAAAAACAGACCAAAACAAAAAGGAAAAAAAGAAAAAAATGATCCCTGGTGCCTAGAGGTTTCTGCCCCCCCCAGGGGGCAGATCGGCCTAATAATAGGCCGATCTGCCTCCTGGGGGGGGCAGAAAAGGCCTTCCAAAAAAATGCCCCCGCCTGGAAGCGACCCTTGCCCAAGGGGTCGCTCCCTTATGCCACTTTCAGAAATAAAAAATATAATCCCTGGTGTCTAGTGGGCGTTTTGATAGCCGAATTGCTTTCAATCCGGCTGCCAAAACGCAGACAGAGACTTCAATGGGAAGGAAATAGCTTTCCTTCCCTTTGAAGTTTCTCTCGGCCTCCCCCACGTGATCGGAAGAGAAATGCAAAGCATTTCTCTTCTGATCGCACTGGAAGCTGAGCTTCCAGAGCGATGGGAGGAGGCCCTGTGATAAATCAGCGCGCGATCGTGCGGTGACGTCACAGGGGGGGTGGGGGGTGGGGGTTGGAAGGAGAAGGGCTTCCCCTTCCATCCCTGCCTTGGTGGGGTGGGTGGGGTGCACATGGGGGGAGCGCTAGCGCTCCCCCCAGTTCCCGGGTTTAGGACGAGGTGACCTCGTTCAAGGCACCCTAGGGGTTAATGTGCATAAATCCTGCGCCTTCTTTTTTCCCCAGTAAAAGAGCAATCCACATTGCATTTCCTCAGGTTGCGCCAAATACGTTTAAATACTTGGGCGGGTACAAATATTTTGAGAACCCATGGATTTGCTGGAGGGAAACCTAATGCATTCCATTAGTTTTCTAAAAGCGCACGTAGTCTATTGGACAACCTTGCCGCTGTTGATGGCAGGACGTGTGTCCATAGCTAAGATGCTTATGCTGCCACAGCTCCTTTATTTCTTTACAAACCTCCAAGTGATATGGCTGCTGTAGAATTCTGGATGTTAAACAGCATGCTGGGGAAATTGATCTGGGGGCCAGGGCACCATAGAATTAGCCTCCCTA
This sequence comes from Pleurodeles waltl, assembly GCF_031143425.1. NCBI lineage: Eukaryota > Metazoa > Chordata > Amphibia > Caudata > Salamandridae > Pleurodeles > Pleurodeles waltl. The sequence continues at coordinate 1,076,738,084 of NC_090437.1, forward strand.
GGCTGCAACTACCATCGAACAATGGAGGACTAAGCGCTCTCGATTTTAAAGTTTATTGCCTGGTGGTACAGCTGCAGTGATTATCTTATTGGTTGGCTAGGCAATCCTCTTGGAGACAGACTATACGGTATCACAGCTGCCTAGGGAAAACTGCATTGTCTGTTATGCCTGGGGAGTGAATGGCCCGCAATCCGCCCATGCTATTGCGAGTGGCCATAACTTATTAGAGAATGTCACTAAAATACACCGATCCTATGCTCCTTTATGCCTCCTTGAGAGGCCTTCCAATGGCACTCAGAACGCTGACAAAGCAACATCTAGCTGCTTGGGGCAGGGACGATGAATTAACCCTAGGGGACTTCTGTCATGATGAGACGCTGATGCCCCATGTGGACATTGTGAGGGCTCACAAGCTTCCCTCCTCCCTCTTCCTACTGCATGCGAGCATAGTTCACTATGTATGTATGTTTTTTGCTCTACATGGTAGCGAACCCCCTACTCAAGACCTGTTGAACACACACTGCACATAATGGGGAATGGTAGACACTTTCACCCTCATTATGTCCTTGGTGGTCTTTTTGCAAGACCTCCAAAGCCACGGGTGCCAGAAGACCACCAGTGCTGGCGGTCTTCCGCCCACCATATTATGAGTACTACAAGATTTGTGGCACATTTTGGGCTAAAATACTTCAGTAGTCGTGCTGGCAGGCGGAGGCGCTAGGGCGGTACCACCACCGGCCCCGCCCCACCAAAACGACTCCACTAGCCATAATATGACCTGTAATATGGCTTGGCGGTGTCCTGATGGCAGACACTGCCAGAGGAGGAAGCACTCGTTCCCTTCCAGACGCCCTCCTCCCCAGTCCAGGTAAGTCGGATGTAAGACAGGGGATGTGGAAGGGTGGGTGGTGTTGTGTGTGCATGTGCGAATCGGTGTAGTCTGCGTGTGTACATGTATGTGTGTATGCCTGGTTGAATGGATGTATGGGAGTGAATGCATGTATGTCAGTGTTGATGAATGAGTGTGTGCTTGCAGGGGGGCTGTACCTGGAGGAGGGGCGTGGGAGGGGGGTTGGAGGGTGTGACCTGGCATCCTTCAGGTGGTCACCCCTAACTTTTTTCCTGCCTCCTTCCACTTTTTGACACTGTTTTTGCTTGTTTTAGGGCTCTGCGCACTTTACCACTGCTAACCAGTGCAAAAGTGCATATGCTCACTCCCTTAAAACATGGTAACATTAGTTCATACCCAATTGGCATATTTGATCTACTGGTAATTCCCAAGTAAAGTGCACTACATGTTCCCAGGGCCTATAGCTTGAATGCCACTAGTGGGCATGCAGCACTGGTTGTGCCACCCACATAAGTAGCCCCTTAACCATGTCTCAGGTCTGCCATTGCAAGACCAGTGCGTGCAGATTCACTGCCACTTTGACTTGGCATTTAAAAGTACTTGCCTTCCCTTAAACTCTCCTTTTTCTACACATGTGACCACTAAAGGAAGGCCCTAGGTACCCAGAGGGCAGGGTGCTGTGTAGGTAACAGGCAGGGCACACATCTGTGTGTCTTCTAGGTCCTCGTATTGAAAAAACCCTAAATTCATTTTTCACTGCTGTGAGGTCTGCTCCTTTCTTAGGCTAACATTAGGGATACCCTCATAAACTGTGTGAGTGGTAGATTCAGATTAGAAAGGGGTAAACAGGTCACATATGGAGTGGCCAGAATGGTAATACAAAATCCTGCTGACTGGTGAAGTTGGATTTTAAATTACTATTTTAGAAATGCTACTTTTAGAAAGTGAGCATTTCTCTGCACTTAAATCCTTCTGTGCCTTACAGCCTGTCTCCAATCCACATCGGGGCTGGGCTGGTTGACAGTTCCCTTGTGCACTTCATACAGACAACTACAAACACAGGATGCTTGGTCACACTTGCACACATCTGCATAATGAATGGGTCTTCCTGGGCTGGAAGGGTGGAGGACACATTTCAAAGGACAGTGGCCTGCCCTGACCACAAAGGACTGCCAACCCCCTACTGGGATCCTGGCAGACAGGGTTGTACTGAAAGGGTACCTTGTGCACTTCAAAACCACTCTTTAAAGTCTCCCCCACTTTTGACAAAACCAGGTACTTTGTGCTTGCAAGAGACAATTGTTGCTTTTAAGAACTTAAGACTCGTGTTATCATTACGAAAGTGATATTTCAACTTGTGATTATCAGATCTTGATAGTTTTGACCTTAATTTAATCAAATAAATATCCTATATTTTTCTAAACCTGTGTGGTGTCTTTTTGTGGTATTCTCACTGTGCTATTGCATGATTTATTGTACAAATACTTTGAACATTGCCTTCTAAGTTAAGCCTGACTGCTCAGTGCCAAGCTATCAGAGGGTTGGCACAGATTAATTTGGATTGTGTGTAATTTACCCTGACTAGGATTGTTATCCCTATTTGGATAAGGGTGTATACCTCTGCCAACTAGAGATCCCATTTCTAACAGTGGTGATCAGCGGTGAGGATAGAACTTGTATTTGTGTTCTAACATTCAATAACTACATGTACACTACCTACCCACAGTTGAAGGTCAACTTGATTTTTTGTCTTTTTCTGCAATTTCGTTTTTCTGCTTGCCAGTTTAATCAAATCTTCATACAACATGTCTCTGGCTGGATCTCAAGAAAGAGATGGAGAGTTTGACCTAGCCAAGCTGGAGTCATTCACTATCAGCCAGATGAAAGGGTTCTGCAAGGGGATGGGAGTACCTCCCAGGGGTGCTTCCAGGAACCAGGGAGGAGGAGTACCAAAAGGCGATGAGGGCCTGGGAAGTAGCCTGTTAACAAGAGAATGTTGAGATTGAAGAGCCAGAGGATGGCCCCTCAGAGGATTTTCCACCAGGAGTGGGGAATGTTACCCCTGGAACTGCGCCCGCTGGTAAACCAGGGAGCAGAGTCTCTAGCCATGGCCTGACTGAAGAGGAAAGGTGGGAGGAGAGAGAATTCCATCTGCAATTGGCAAGATTAAGGTTAGAGGAAAAAAAGCAGAAAGAGAAGCAGAAGCCAAACAAGCTGAAGCTGAACGGGCTTTGGGTGAGAAGAAACTTCTGTTTACTCATGAACTGAGTCTCAAAGAGCTGGATATCAAGGCTAGGCAGTCTGAGTCCAGCAGTGATGGTGGCAGCATACATGCAAGACCTACTGGGGACAAGAAGGTTTGTATACCCAAAAATCTGGTGCCAAGTTATGTCACATTAGATCTACAGGATCAGATCACATACTCACACATGAAAACTGCTTTGTTTGCCAAGTTTGGGCTCACCCCTGAGAAGTGCCGTCAGAGGTTCAGAGACAGCAACAAGCTCTCCACACAAACTTGGGTAGACTTTTTTGGTTTGTCAAGTAAGCCACTGAATGGATGGGTGTGGGGCAGTAATGTAGATGACTATTTGGGATTGTATAATTTGATCCTGAGAGAGCGTATGCTCAGTGCTTGCTTTACAGAGTTGCTCCAGCACCTATTTGACAGTAAGCTGACTGACCCTAGGAAGCTTGCTGAGGAGGCGGAACTCTGGGCTAGCACCAGAGTGTCCAAAACGGGATCTGGGGGGATACCTACAAAGGTGGTCAGGGTTCCCATCAGAGGAAAGAGGGGGGAGAAAAACTTAAAAATAAGGAGTTCTCAAAGGGGCCTCAAAACAATTCCCATGGGGGTGGTGGTAACAAGTCCAAACCTGATTCTGAAAAAAGGACAAGGTTCTTTGATAGAAAGGAAAGTTTGTACTCAAATGCTTCGAGTGCACCAAGTCTGGTCACAACAAGGGTGACTCCCCGTGTCCAATGCGGGCACAGCATACCATTACAGGGCAGAACCTTGGGTTGGCTAGCGTAGCGCTCAGGGAGGAGGTAGTCCCAAATAATTTTGGGAAACGGATAAAGGCAACCCTAGTGTCCCTAGGAGACAAGGGAATGGTGCCAAAAGCCCACCTGCCTGCCAATGCTTCCAAGTATAGGCAGTAGGTCACCATTAATGGGCAAAAGGTGGAGGCTCTGCATGACACAGGAGCCAGCATGACTACTGTCAGGAGTCAGCTGGGGTCAGCAGAGCAGGTCATCCCCAATGCATTCCACCAGGCAATAGTCCTCCTTGTCACCGGTAGCCTTTCTGCCAGGATTTTTGTGGATGTGCTACCGTTGTAGAAACCTTGGTGGAAAGGCGGCTCCTAATACTGCAGACGGTCTTCTGTGGACCACCAGGTCAGAGATGCTCGTCTCCGGCCCAGCTGGTCCGACCACATCATAATGTGACATTCTTCACCGCCAGCCCATTGGCGGTAATACCGCCACTGTTCCCTTACTTGTCAGTAGACTGCCAGGGTCATATTGAGGGCCTTAGTCTGCTGGCTCTATCGAGGGATTCAGACACAGACTGGGGCACCCATTCATTCCCTTAAAACTAGATGTACGTATGTATGTATGTCGTATTTATAAAGTGCATTCCGACTCACGAAGAGCATCGAATCGCCAATGTAGAAGGTGAGAGATGAGGGAAAAAGCAAGATCCAAGGAACCCATCCAAAAACAACAGATAATAGAAAGGAGGAAAATTACTGTACGAACCGGAGTCCAAAGTAGATGCTATCTGGGGAAGAGCCATGTTTTAACCAGTTTCCTGAACCTTAGGTAACAGGGTTCTTGCCTGATATTCAAGGGAAGCGAGTTCCAACCTTTGGCAGCAGCCACGGTGAAAGTTTTATCCCCCCATTTGGCTTTATAAGTACGGGGGACCTGAATGCGATAGGCTTTGGAAGACCTCAGGTTTCTCTTAGGAGCATGCCAGCAGAGCCTGGTGATGAGGTAGCGAGGACTAATCTCGTGAGTAGCTTTATACATTAAACAGAGCGATTTGAAAGTGATACGCTGAGCCACCGGAAGCCAGTGTAATTGTTTAAGGCTCTCTCTGACTGATACCCACCGGGGGAGGTTGAGAACCACTCTAGCAGCTGCGTTCTGAACCAATTGCAGTTTATTAATCAAGGCCTTATACACATAAGGAATAAGGCATTGCAACAATCTACATTAGACATCACCAATGCTAAAATAGCAGAGACTCTTCATTCATGCTGGAGATAAGGAAAACTTTTCCTGAGCATTTTAATGAACCAGAGACATGTCTTTAAGGTGTGGTTTATCTTACTTTTAAAGGATAAGCGATCGTCAAAGAGAATGCCCAAATTCCTACTGACAGTGGTGAGAACAGGAAGCATGCCACAATCTGAAGGCCACCAGCGTGAGCTCCATAACTATTTTCCTGATCCAAAACAGAGAATTTCGTTTTTGATGGCATTCATTTTAAGCCAGTTGTTCTTCATCCAATTACTAACTGCTTGCATACAGTTATTGAACCTGTCTGCAACCTCCTCCCAAGGCTTTTTTATTGGGATGATAAGCTGAGTATGGGAGCAAGAGTTAAACCTTCAGTTTTCACGCCAAGACTGGGCTCGGCTGCTGCAATTCCCTAGAGAGGTTACCCTGATTCCGATCAGGTAGCTACAACTGTCTCATCTAGAGGATACTGTTTTTAGGGAATAGTTGGCTGCAGCTATTGATTCATACTTTAATAACAATGACGGCATAGCTTCATCTCCTCTGATAGAGTGGGATGCTTTCAAAGTATTCTTTAGAGGTGCCTCAATAGTGTGGGGGCATGACAGGAGATCAATCGGGAGTTTACACAATTGGAGGGTAGGTTGGATATCCTGGAGGCCACAGCGTCTGAGTCCATAGAGGCCTTGTCTAGATTACAAGAGGCCTGCATAACACGTACAGAACTTTTGGAACACCTCTGAGTCATTGATTATCAAGCCTACACACATACCCCACATTCGAAATCAGGGGTCCTATTGGAATGCATTATTTGTCGTCCTCCCGCCTCTACTCCGATCCTCTCCATTATTAGCCCATCACAGGAGATGTTCCAAACATAGCCTTTCAAGGCTATTATGCTGAATTGTTTACAGCCTCACATCCTCCGGACCCAGTAGAAGTAGAAATGTTTTTGGACTAGGTCTGGCTGCCTAGGATAACAGTAGCGGTCAGGGTGGCTCCGGAAGCTCCTATCACAACTACTGAAATCTGGGGCACTATAAACGATCTAGCTAAAAATAAGACCCCTGGATCCAACGGGTTACCCACTGAGTTTTACCGGCATTTATAGCAAAACTGGCCTCTAGAGTGGAGAAACTCTATGACACACTGCTTGCCACTGTTGTGCTACCCCAAACTACCAGAAAGGCAATAGTTACTTTATTACTAAAACCTAGTAAACCCACAATAGATCTCTCTTCATATAGACCCCTGTCCATTCTTAATAGTAAATATAAAATTCTAAGCAAAATAATGGCCTGTAGATAGCTCCCCTTTCTTCCATGCCTGTTGCATGCTGATCAGTGTGGCTTTGTCCCGCAACGCAGTAAGTCATTGAATATATGCCGGCTTTTTAGTGTGATGGAGGCTACATGTCCAACCTGTCCACATGCAGGCTGCATCTCCCTAGATATATTTCAAGCCTTTGATACCCTTGGATAGGACTTCATTTTAGCAGCGTTGACTCAACATGAAATACCCCAGAATTACATACAATGGATACGCCTGATTTACGCACAACCTATGGCGAGGGCCAAAAGTAGAGCCCTTATTTCACACTCCTTTAATATATACCATGGAACCAGGCAGGGCTGGCCGCTTTTTCCGCTATTGTTTGTCCTAGTGATAGAACCCTTAGCACTCCATCTCAGAATGAGCTCACCAAAGTGGGGCATCTATATAGGCCACAGGATGCATGCTATACCCTATATGTGGATGATATCATACTGAATGTTAGGGAACTCCGCCTGGGGCTGGATGAGATCACACAGAACGTGGGTGCTTTTAGTAGCCTGGCTGGACTACATATTAATGTGCATAAATCCTGCGCCTTCTTTTTTCCCCAGTAAAAGAGCAATCCACATTGCATTTCCTCAGGTCACGCCAAATACATTTAAATACTTGGGGGGGTACAAATATTTTGAGAACCCATGGATTTGCTGGAGGGAAACCTAATGCATTCCATTAGTTCTCTAAAAGCGCAAGTCGTCTATTGGACAACCTTGCCGCTGTTGATGGCAGGACGTCTGTCCATAGTTAAGATGCTTATGCTGCCACAGCTCCTTTATTTCTTTACAAACCTTCAAGTGATAGTGCTGCTGTAGAATTCTGGGTGTTAAACTGCATGCTGGGAAAATTGATCTGGGGGCCAGGGCGCTGTAGAATTAGCCTCCCTAGGCTGCAACTAACATTGAACAATGGAGGACTAAGCTCTCTCGATTTTAAAGTGTATTGCCTGGTGGTACAGCTGCAGTGGCTATCTTATTGGTTGGCTGGGCAATCCTCTTGGAGACTGACTATACAGTATCACAGCTGGCCTAGGGAAAACTGCATGGTCTGTTATGCCTGGGGAGTGAATGGCCCACAATGCGCCCATTCTATTGCGAGTGGCCATAACTTATTAGAGAATGTCAGTAAAATACACTGATCCTATGCTCCTTTATACCTCTAGTGCCTCCTTGAGAGGCCTTCCAATGGCACTCAGAACGCTGACAAAGCAACGTCTAGATGATTGGGACAGGGACGATGAATTAACACTAGGAGACTTGTTTCATTATGGGACGCTGATGCCCCATGTGAACTTTGTGAGGGCTCACGAGCTTCCCTCCTCCCTCTTCCTACGGCATGCGAGCATAGTTCACTATGTATGTATGTTTTTTGCTCCAGATGGTAGGGACCCCCTACTCAAGAACTGATGAACACACACTGCACATAACGGGGAATGGTAGACACTTTCACCCTCATTATGTCCTTGGTGGTGTTTTTGCAAGACAGCCAATGCCACGGGTGCCAGAAGCCCACCAGTGCTGGCGGTCTTCTGCCCACCATATTATGAGTACTACAAGATTTCCGGCACATTTTGGGCTGAAATACAGCAGTAGTCGTGCTGGCAGGCGGAGGCGTTGGGGCGGTACCACCACCTGCCCCGCCCCACCAAAACGACTCCGCTAGCCATATTATGACCTGTAATGTGGGTTGGTGGTGTCCTGATGGCGGGACACTGCCAGAGGAGGAAGCACTCGTTCCCTGCCAGACGACCTCCTCCCCGGAACAGGTAAGTCGAATGTCTGACAGGGGATGTGGGAGGGTGGGTGGTGTTGTGTGTGCGTTTGCGAATCGGTGTTGTCTGCATGTGTGCATGTATGTGTGTATGCCTGGTTGAATGGATGCATGGGAGTGAATGCACGTATATCAGTGTTGATGAATGAGTGTGTGCGGGGTGTGTGTGGGTGTCTGTGTGCGTGTGCATGTATGCGGGAAGAGGGATGGGGCACTGTACTTGCAGGGGGGCTGTACCTGGAGGAGGGGTGTGGGAGGGGGGTTGGAGGGTGTGACCTGACAGCCTTAAGGTGGTCACCCCTAACTTTTTGCCTGCCTCTCTCCACTTCTTGACACTGTTTTTGCTGGTTTTAGGGCTTTGCACACTTTACCAGGCCTAACCAGTGCAAAAGTGCATATGCTCACTCCCTTAAAACATGGTAACATTAGTTCATACCCAATTGGCATATTTGATCTACTGGTAATTCCCTAGTAAAGTGCACTACATGTGCCCAGGGCCTATAGATTGAATGCCACTAGTGGGCATGCAGCACTGGTTGTGCCACCCACATAAGTAGCCCCTTAACCATGTCTCAGGTCTGCCATTGCATGACCAGTGTGTGCAGTTTCTCTGCCACTTTGACTTGGCATTTAAAAGTACTTGCCAAGCATTAAACTCTCCTTTTTCTACACATGTGACCACTAAGGTAGGCCCTAGGTAACCCAGAGGGCAGGGTGCTGTGTAGGTAATAGGCAGGACATATATCTGTGTGTCTTCTAGGTCCTCGTATTGGAAAACCCCTAAATTCATTTTTCACTGCTGTGAGGTCTGCTCTTTCTTAGGCTAACATTAGGGCTACCCTCATAAACTGTGAAACTGTGTGAGTGGTAGACACTTCTTGGGGAGGAATCTCTGCACCAGACCCTGCAACCTGCCAGGAGAATCTGCCTGGCTGCCCAAACGACTGCTTTGCTGTGACGGGCTGCTACCTTGCTGTTGCCCTGCTGCCTTGCTGGCCTCTGGCTCTGCTGAGAAGTGCTCTCCAAGGGCTTGGATTCAGCGTGCCTCCTGTTTCCTGAAGTCTAAAGGCCAAAAAGACTTCATCTTCGCAAATAAACTCCTTGTGCGGCGATAATCGATGTACAGCCTGTCAGAATCTATGCAGAGCTTGTCCAGTGGTGAGAAAATCACTGCATCTCCAAACCGGAACTACACAACCCCACTCCCCGAGTGGAGATCGACAAAGCCCCAATGTTTCGACCGGAACTTCGATGCACAGTCCACCAGATCTACGCATCGCCGAACCTGGATGATGCAGCCCGACTTCCTGTAAGAGGAATCAACACAGCAGCTGCTGTGCAGCAGAAATCCTGCGGCATCACCCGCCAGATCGACTCAACAGCTGTGACTTCGCCTGCACGCCCTGGATTTCCACGCATCATCCCTGGCCATCAAAAGGCCCCGCATCACAAAGAGTATTCAAGCCTGTGTGCTGGAAATCAATGCAAAGCGCTTGCCGCATGGAAAATAATTGACCCATCATCTGTGTGCACCTGGAAAACCTACTCACACCTACTGTTTTCCACGCATCTCCTCTGCTGCAGTTCTTTTGGATGTAATTGTGACGCAACCAGGTACTTTGTGCTTGCAAGAGACAATTGTTGCTTTTAAGAACTTAAGACTCGTTTTATCATTACGAAAGTGATATTTCAACTTGTGAATATCAGATCGTGATCATTTTGACCTTAATTTAATCAAATAAATAACCCATATTTTTCTTAACCTGTGTGGTGTCTTTTTTTGGTGTTCTCACTGTGTTATTGCATGATTTATTGTACAAATACTTTACACATTGCCTTCTAAGTTAAGTCTGACTGCTCAGTGCCAAGCTATCAGAGGGTCGGCACAGATTAATTTGGATTGTGTGTAATTTACGCTGACTAGGATTGTTATCCCTATTTGGACAAGGGTGTACACCTCTGCCAACTAGAGATCAGATTTCTAACATGGTGATCAGCGGTGAGGATAGGACTTGTATTTGTGTTGTAACATTCAATAGCTACGTGTACACTACCTACCCACAGTTGAAGGTCAACTTGATTTTTTTCTTTTTCTGCAATTTGGTTTTTCTGCTTGCCAGTTTAATCAAATCTTCATACAACATGTCTCTGGCTGGATCTCAAGCAGGAGTTGGAGAGTTTGACCTAGCCAAGCACCTCCCAGGGGTGCTTCCAGGAACCAGGGAGGAGGAGTACCAAGTCGATGAGGGCCTGGGAAGTAGCCTGTTCACAAGAGAATGTTGAGATTGAGGAGCCAGAGGATGGCCCCTCAGAGGATTTGCCACCAGGAGTGGGGAATGTTACCCCTGGAACTGCGCCCCCTGGTAAACCAGGGAGCAGAGTCTCTAGCCATGGCCTGACTGCAGAGGAAAGGAGGGAGGAGAGAGAACTGTAACTGCAATTGGCAAGATTAAGGCTGGAGGAAAAAAAAGCAGAAAGAGAAGCAGAAGCCAAACAAGCTGAAGCTGAACGGGCTTTGGGTGAGAAGAAACTTCTGTTGACTCATGAACGGAGTCTCAAAGAGATGGATATCAAGGCTAGGCAGTCTAAGTCCAGCAGTGTTGGTGGCAGCATACATGCAAGACCTACTGGGGACAAGAAGGTTCGTATACCCAAAAATCTGGTGCCAAGTTATGTGGTGGGAGACGACATTGATAAGTGGTTGGCTGATTATGAAGTTGCACTAAGGGCTCATGGGGTTCCTGAAGAGCAATAGGGGGCGGGCTTGTGGAGATATGTACCAGTTGTTGGGAGGGACTCACTTCTCACATTAGATCTAAAGGATCGGAGCACATACTCACACATGAAAACTGCTTTGTTTGCCAAGTGTGGGCTCACCCCTGAGAAGTACCATCAGAGGTTCAGAGATAGCAACAAGCTCTCCACACAAACTTGGGTAGACTTTTTTGGTTTGTCACGTAAGCCACTGAATGGATGGGTGTGGGGCAGTAAAGTAGATGACTATGTGGGATTGTATAATTTGATCCTGAGAGAGCGTATGCTCAGTGTTGGCTTTACAGAGTTGCGCCAGCACCTATTTGACAGTAAGCTGACTGACCCTAGGAAGCTTGCTGAGGAGGCGGAACTCTGGGCTAGCACCAGAGTGTCCAAAACGGGATCTGGGGGGATACCCACAAAAGTGGTCAGGGTTCCCATCAGAGGAAAGAGGGGGGAGAAAAACTTAAAAATAAGGAGTTCTCAAAGGGCCCTCTAAACAATTCCCATGGGGGTGGTGGTAACCAGTCCAAACCTGATTCTGAAAAAAGGACAGGGTTTTTTGATAGAAAGGAAAGTTTGTACCCAAATGCTTAGAGTGCACCAAGTCTGGTCACAACAAGGGTGACTCCCCGTGTCTAATGCGGGCCAGCATACCATTACAGGGCAGAACCCTGGGTTGGCTAGTGTAGCGCTCAGGGAGGAGGTAGTCCCAGATAGTTTTGGGAAACGGATAGAGGTAACCCTAGTGTCCCTGGGAGAAGAGCGAATGGTGCCAAAAGCCCACCTGCCTGCCAAGGCTTACAATTATAGGCAGTGGGTCACCATTAATTAGCAAAAGGTAGAGGCTCTGCATGACACATGGAGCCATCATGACTACTGTCAGGAGTCAGCTGGGGTCAGCAGAGCAGGTCATCACAATGCATTCCACCAGGCAATAGTCCTCCTTGTCACCGGTAGCCTCTCTGCCAGGATTTTTGTGGTTGTGCTACCGTTGCAGAAACCTTGGTGGAAAGGTGGCTCCTAATACTGCAGATGGTCTTCTGTGGACCACCGGGTCAGAGATGCTCGTCTCCGGCCCAGCTGGTCCGACCACACTCATAATGTGACATTCTTCACCGCTAGCCCATTGGCGCTAATATCGTCACTGTGGCCTTGCTTGTCAGTAGAATGCCAAGGTCATATTGAGGGCCTTAGTCTGCTGGCTCTATCGAAGGATTCAGACACAGACTGAGGCACCCATTCATTCCCTTAAAACTAGATGTATGTGTGTCGTATTTATAAAGCGCATTCCGACTCACGAAGAGCATCGAAGTGCTAATGTAGAAGGTGAGAAAGGAGGGAAAAAGCAAGATCCAAGGAACCCATCCAAAAACAACAGATAATAGAAAGGAGGAAAATTACTTAACTGTACGAACCTGAGTCCAAAGTAGATGCTATCGGGGAAAGAGCCATGTTTTAACCAGTTTCCTGAACCTTAGGTAACAGGGTTCTTGCCTGATATTCAAGGGAAGCAAGTTCCAACCTTTTGCAGCAGCCACGGTGAAATCTTTATCCCCCCATTTGGCTTTATAAGTACGGGGGACCTGAATTCGATAGGCTTTGGAAGACCTCAGGTTTCTCTTAGGAGCATGCCAGCAGAGCCTGGTGGTAAGGTAGCGAAGATCAATCCCATGAGTAGCTTTATACCTTAAACAGAACGATTTGAAAGTGATACGCTGAGCCACCGGAAGCCAGTGTAATTGTTTAAGGCTCTCTCTGACTGATACCCATCGTGGGAGGTTGAGAATCGCTCTAGCGGCTGCGTTCTGAACCAATTGCAGTTTATTAATCAAGGCCTTATACACATAAGGAATAAGGCACTGCAACAATCTACATTAGACATCACCAATGCTAAAATAGCAGAGACTCTTCATTCATGCTGGAGATAAGGAAAACTTTTCCTGAGCATTTTAATGAACCAGAGACATGTCTTTAAGGTGTGGTTTATCTGACTTTTAAAGGATAAGCGATCGTCTAAGAGAATGCCCAAATTCCTACTGACAGTGGTGAGAACAGGAAGAGTGCCACAATCTGAAGGACACCAGCTTGAGCTTCATAACTCTTTTCCTGATCCAAACCAGTGAATTTCGGTTTTGATGGTATTCATTTTAAGCCAGTTGGTCTTCATCCAGTTACTAACTGCTTGCATACAGTTATTGAACCTGTCTGCAACCTCCTCCCAAGGCTTTTTTATTGGGATGATAAGCTGAGTATGGGAGCGAGAGTTAAACCTTAAGTTTTCACGCCAAGATTGGGCTTGACTGCTGCAATTCCCTAGAGAGGTTTCACAGAATGCAAGCTTTAACTTATACAGTTTCATATACTTTACAGAGCGTACATGACACCACATCAACTCAATACAATATTCACCATTACTACACTGCTCTGCCCCTGATTTAAAAGACAGGATGCTATTTTAATGCACATGCTATGGGCCTGCCCCAGGCTCATCCCAAATTGGAGAGACATAGCTGCAGTATTGAAATTTCATAATGGAATGCCCCAGAACAATGTCTTTTGGGGCCACACCCTACGGCCAGGGACCCCAAGGTGGTGTTTAGGTGTGCCAATAGTGGCCTGTTACTGGCAAAGCAATTGTTGAAAAGAAACTGGAACTCTCCGAGGGCTCCCCAGTTATCAACATGGCAGGAGGGGTAAAGCACTGGGGTCTGGCTAAAATTATGGCACTGCGTAGAGAGGAAAACAGGGGCCTCCCTGGCGCCCTATCTCCATGGCATGAGATTTGCTTTTGGAAGCCTTTAAGACATGTGATTCAGATTCTGACACAGAAACTTATGCACCTCCTGGGCTATCGCTAGGCAGTGCTGAAGCCCTACCCTATTCTCAGGCTCTGATGAAGTTTGTATCTGCATATGTATCACACTGCAGTCTCCCGCTTCCATCTCTGAACAGTACCATAGTTAATGCACTATGTTTCTTTTGGTGACAAGTTTTCAAAGTACAATGGGGAAGGGAGAGTTCCAAGTTTCAATCAGGAATTTTAACGTAATATGTAATGTACCAACACTATGCAAAATGTTATTTAATGTTTAATGGAACATTTTGACTACTATGTACCTTAAGGATGATCATCTTACTGTAGTGATAATACAAAAATCCTAAGTGTAAAACCATCTTTCAAGCTCAATAAAACTTAATAAAATAAAATAACTGCCCTTACCAATAATGCACTTTCCAACATTTTTGGTTTTGAGTGAAGCAAGTTAAACAATGTGAACAAAGAGATGGTGGCAGCAACATAGAGGTTCAGGTGTCCTGGGGTGGTGGGTGGGCCCCAAACTACCCAGGGGGGCTGTTCCTATTTATAAAAAGGGGGATGACATATACAAGTGGCTGACAGTCTTTGAGAAGGCTCTCATGATGAGGAGGGTTAGACCTCAGTACTGGGGTTCACTCCTATGGGAGGTGATCCCAGTATCTGGGAGGGATAGGGTTCTGACCCTAGGTGAAGATGCAACAGAGTCCTATCCCAATATGAAGAAGTGCCTCATCCAAAAGTTTGGTCTCACCACAGAGCAGTACAGGATAAAGCTTAGGAACAACCAGAACGTCAATACCAGTCCGTGGTTGACTTTGTGGACATCTCAGTTAAGGCACTAGAGTGCTGGATACAGAGTAACAAACTAAGTACTCATGAGGGGCTATACAATTATATCATGAGGGAGCACATATTGACCAATTGTATCTCCTAGAAGTTACGTCAGTATCTAGTGGACTCTAAGCTGTCCAGAGAGGAAACTGATTAGTGGTTGAGAATCAGATTATCAAGTCCCAGGAGGAGCACTTGAGGGGGAGGCGGGGTCAGGTCCACAGAAGCCTAAGGCAGGAGATGGCAAGCACACCACAAAGACTCCCTCTGTACCCAAGAACCCTAAGAAGGAGGACAGTAAATCCCACACCCGCTCTGACAAGCAGAGGCGGTGGGGCAGGATTATAAAAGCTCTTGGATAACAGAGCCTGCTTTGACTGTCAGCAGACAGGTCACTTAAGGGGAGATGTAGCCTGTTCCAAGAAGGTGGTTAGCACTGGGCCTCACTCCTCTGATGATGAGGTCCTCATACCATTGGGCTGAGACACAGGTCCAGATGGTAAGCTGGTGACTCCCTGAGGGTGGGAGTAGGCATTTTCACCCCATTGAAGTGAATGGGATCCCTGTCACTGGCCTAAGAGACACATGTGCCACTCACACCATGATGAGTGACCAGTTGGTGTCACCAGATATGTATGTCCCAGGGGAGACAAAAAAAGTCAGGTTAGCAACAGGTGAGGTCACCGCCAAACCTGTAGCCATAGTGCCCCTTGAGAGGGAGGGTACCCTAGACTGGCATAAGGTTGTAGTCAGTGCTGACCTCCCCTTAGATTGTATCATGGGCAATGACCACCCAGAATTTGATTCTAGATGCGGCAGTGACCCAGGGTGCCCCCCCCTAAACCAAAGTCCTGGGGAGCCTGTCCTTGCAGTTAGGAGACAGGGATCCCCAAGAAAAGGGAAAAAGAAGAGGAAGGACAGGCCACTTTTAAAGAGAGGTCCAGTGAACTCAAGGCTTCTGTCCCCGTTGGGGGGCATAATTGGCACTGGTAATGCCTCACTTGACACCAAGGAAGCCCTGAGTAGTCAGGAAACTGTCAAGATGGGAGAGTGGAGGAAGAATGTCTGCCACATGATATGGTAACCCCCACTCTAAACAGCAAGAGAGGTGCCAGGATCCCACAGTTACCCCTAAAGCAGCTCAGCCACCTGTCAGTGGAGAGTTTAAGGTATGTTATGGATTCTGATAGCTGTCAGTAGCCTCTGGGTTCTGGCCTTCATGGCAGCACTGCACTTGGCATGGGAGGCTGATCCCATGGCCAAAAGCAAAGAAGGCCTCCTGACCCTGTTTGCCATGGTGGGGTTGTTCAAGTGCTGGGTAACCTCTGTGGGTAAACTAGGTGTTGCCCTAGCAAAGTTAGGGATGGGGGCACCTCACTACCCAAGCTAGCAGAGAGAGGGGAGGAAGATCAGTTTAAAATGGGTCCCTTTACTGTTGGGATGGGTTTACTTCCCCGATGGAGTGACCTTGACAGGAGGATGTAAGGCAGAATAGGTAAGGCAAAAGGACAGCCAGTTTTCATCACTGTCTTCCATTCAGCTGAGTCTCCTGTGTGTGTTGGCTGAGGGAAATGGCTGTCTGTGAAAACTGGGCTGATTGCAGAAGCCCCCTCTCTTTTGTGGCCCCATTTGTCACTCATATTGGTGCTTTTTATACTCTGATGGTGCCTCGAGCACTGCTAAACAGTCCCAGGACCTGTGCTCTGATTAAAATGGTATATGCAAATTAAGTTAATTATAATTGGCTGTACCAACCTACCTATAAGTCCCTACCATATGGTAGGGTATGCAGGTTCAGGGACCCCAGCATAGGTAGCACACCCATAGGGGCACTGCTGTGGTGCCTAGTGTTGTTTTAAAAGAAGGCCTGCCATGCTGCTGGCTTTGGAGTTAAAGTTAACCCCAAATTCTACTTTGGAACTAAAAGTACTACCAAAGTCCTAATTTATCTTATTTTTACAGATAAGTCACGCCTAGGGGTATGCCCTGAGTGCCCCCAGGGTTGGGTGCAGTTTAACTATAAGCAGGGAATTTATAAAATATGTTTTATAATCCCTGGTGAGGGAACAATGGCTAAATTCATGTTTCCCCATTGTAGTGAATGGCTGTATAGGTTAAGATGGAGAGACTTTGGCCCTCATTACGACCCTGTCGGTGAGTGATAACGTGGCAGTAATACCGCCAACAGGCTGGCGGTAATTAACGCCAAATTGTGACCATGGCGGTGATAACTCCCATAGACAGCCAATGTACCACACATACGGCAAAGACAGAACCATCCCTCACCACGGTAGTAGCCACCAACACCCAGGAGGGAGACAAAGTACCACCCACCATATTAAGACACTGCAAACCACCACCTGTTCCGGGCGGTACCAATGCCATCAAAAGCCTTGCGGAAACACATCACTGAAGAGAACTGACTCACAATCGGATACACAGGGAAGAAGAACGCTGCCACGGAACCCGAACTGCAAGCTTTTCCGATGATCTACGTTATGCTTCACCTGGAACACCAATGCCGACGATGACGATGACGGTGAGTACAGCCGCCTAGCACACAAGGGAGGGAGGGAGGGAGGAAAATGAGAGTGACACACACACGCATGACATACACCCGATACACACACACCATACACACAACCAGCTGCACATGAAAAACTATTTGCCTCCGATACATAAGGCAAGTACAACAGGAATGGATGAAAGTGATTGTATTCAACTCAACATCTAAAAAATGATTGATTTGTCAATTAAAGAGATATGTACACAAAGGGACACTGCCCCGTCCAATGTTTAAAGGGCCCACATGGCCACAGATCACAGTCTAAGGCCCAACTCGAATCCTGACTTCATCCGGATATAACTCTGCAGGGGCATCAGTTTGCAAGTGGACAGGCACGTCAGGGGGAGGGGGGCACTTCAGCCAGATGCGGGAACAAGCCCACTGGTTCTGGATGGTGCTCCATGTCCATTGCTCTGTCCTGGGGAGGGCAAGGCCACAGTCTCTCAGGTGGGTAACTTCCCCACTGGTTCTGGATGGGGCAACATGCCCATTGCTTGTCCTGGGTAGTGCAAGCCAGAGTCTCTCAGGTGGGTGACTTCCCCACTGGTTCTGGAGGGGGACCCTCCTACAGCAGCCCCTGGAGGGTGGCCTACATGACATCTGCTGGTGGTGATGACTGAAGTGTGGTGGCGGATGGAGGTGCGTTATGGGCAGCCTCTGCAGTTGGTGGTGGCTGCAGTGCAGTGGTGGATGGAGGTGCCCCCTGTACAGCCTCTGCTGGTGGTGAGGGCTGAACTGTGGTGCTGGATGGAGGTGCTCCTGGGCAGCCTCTGCAGCTGGTGATCGCTGCACTTCATCAGCTGGTGGTGGGGGCCTGTGACTGCTGGTGGTGGTGTCACCCTGACAGCCTCCGCTGCAGAAGAGGGCTTTGTCTCCTCCATTACATGGGGGGTGGAATCCTTACCCTTCCTTGCAGGGGTGGATGGCTTCTTCTCCTTCTTGGATGGAGGTGCAGATTCCTTCCCCTTCTTGCCTGGAGGTGCAGGCTCCTTCCCCTTCTTGGATGTAGGTGCAGGCTCCTTCCCCTTCTTGCTTGGAGGTGCAGGCTCCTTCCCCTTCTTGCCTGGACATGTGGTATCCTTACCACCACGAGTTGGTGGTGCCACTGTTGTCCCAGTGGACTGTTTGGCTGAGGTGCTGGACTTGGTCTTTGGTACCCTGCTCATACAGGCAGGACAGGGGAGAGGGAGGGAAGAGGTCAGCTAATGGAAGCCTGAGCCAGACTGCCTAGATGAGGTGTGAAGTGGCCTAGGCTGAAACTAACCATCTGGTGGAAGGAGATCTGCCTCAGCAGAAGGTAGAACAGGATGGGTAGAGAGAAGCCCAACTGGACTGCAAAGGAGGAATGGACATTTGGGACAGCAACTTGACGTCCCCCATTTCCTGCAAACCCAGACAATCAGGTGCACTCTGATCAGATTAATAGAGGGCTGGAAAGTGGTGGTTTAAGGAAAACTTAGCCACACAAGTGTGTGGGCTCAGCCAGATCTAAACTCTAAGAGTGAGTTTTTGCCATCTTGGATTTTGGAGGAATGTTACCCCCTAGGAGTGATTTTTGCCACACTTCCCAGGAAGTGGTCACTCAAGAGGGTGGTGGCTTGAACGAGATTGGACGGAGGCACCCCCCTGCTTGCCATCCCAGGAGTAAGTATCAATATGGCAGAGCTGCCCCACACTTCAGATCCCTACTGGAACACGACAAGAAGAAGGACTGCCCTGCTGGATCCTTGCCTGCACCTGGACACTGCACTCAGAAGGACAAACCAGCTCCAAACTTTGGGCTTCACCAAGAAAAGGACTTTGGGTTGTTTCTACTTCTCCAAAAAGGGACTCCCTGTAAGCTACAGGTAGAAAAGAGTTGACCAGAGTCTCTTGCTCTAAGCCCTGCAAAAATAGACCAGCTGCCTAGTGACCAGTGGTCATTTAAGGATTTGAACCAGGTGCATTCTGGGAGATGAACTCCTAACCCCCAATGAACAACTCAGAGCTTCTGGAACCATGGTGTGAATTGTAGACATGTGAAGGACACTAAAAGTATTTCTGTAAGAAAATCCAGTTTGGAAAAATTTGATGCAGCTTTCAAAAAAAGTTTCATGAGCCGACCGACCCGACGTTGTGAGTCAAGCTAGCTGACGTCAACCGCGACCCCGCCTGACCTGCCAGTTCGCCCTACTACAAAGCTCTGGAGACCCAGACTCCAGAATTTGACCTGGGGCTGGTGGAAAGGTAATCTGATGACATTGCATCCAAATCGGCTTGCTGTGGAGGGTTGTCCGACATCAGTGAAGAAAAGCTCCATAAAAGTTCCTAAGTCTGAAGGTAAAAGTTTGACCGAAACCTCCCACGCAGTGTATCCGAGTAGGGCTCCCGCAATGCCGGCTTCAACTTTCGACTTTGTCCCGAACGAAGATATCCGTTCTGAAAAAGTTTCTTCTAAGTCCAAGCATAGAACACTTGACCAAGACCTCTCACGACGCGTATCTGAAGAGGGCTCCAGTGAGGTCGGCCTCAAATTGTGACTTCATCCCAGTCGGTGAGAAATCTTCAAATTATTTTCCAAATGTGAAAGTAAAACTTCAGCGAGGCCTCCCGCGCAGTGTAGCCGAGCATGCCTCCATCGCGTTTGGCCTCAACTTTTGATTTTGCTCAGGTTGAGTGCAACCAGATGCCCAGAAGGCGCTTTTGATTTTTAAACACTAGAAAACATTTAGGCCCAGATGTATGCTATGTTGTTTTGCGACTCGCAATTTGCAATTTTTTTGGGAATCGCAAATTGCTAGTCGCAATACAAAATGTACAACAGTAGAAAGCATACTATTTGTGATTCCCAAGGGTGTCGCACATGACCTACTTCATCAATATTCTTGAGTTATGTCGTAATTTGAGCCCCCATTGGGAATAGCCACAATCACAGGGATGGTGGCCTGCTGGGGACAGTCGACCACCATGTCTGTGACTGCTTTTAAATCAAGCTTTATTTTTAATGCAGCCCGTTTCCTCAAAGGAAGATGGGATGCATTTCAAACAAAAAAATGAAATGTTTTCTTTTCAGTTTTTCAGAGTAGGCAGTGGTAAGGGGGACCACTACCTGCTCAGAAAAAATATTTGTGCTTCCATTAGTAGTAACTGTGAATATTTTGCGACCACATTCACATTCATATCTCTGGTTCCCTTTATTGGATTTTTGTCATTTTGGTGTCATTTGAAAGATAAAAATATGATCTATGTTTAGAAATTGGTGTTGGATTTTTATTGTGTTTGGTATTTTACTTATTTACTGTTTTGTTGATATTAAATGCTTTGCACACCTGTCTCCTAAGTTAGTCCTAACAGCTTGTTGCCAAGATACCTAGGGTTGAGCCAAGATTAATTTATTGAGACTTTGACTGGACTTAGTATTTATTTTGTGCCTATTACTAAGTGTAGGTACTTACCTGCCCTTACCAATAATCCACTTTTCAACAGGTATTAGCCAATGTTACCATGCTTTAGGGAGAGAGTGCATGCACTGGTTAGCAGTGTTACAGTGCCCAGAGTCTTAAAGACAACAAAAGGAAGTTCCGAAAAAGAGGAAAAGAGGAGGACGAGGAAGGCAAAATGTTTTGGGTGACCCCTCAGAGAGGGCCATTTTCCAACACAACCCCTTCCAGCCTAAAGCCAGGGTAGACTAATCAACACCTTGATGGACTTCTGAGCTTAGGGCTATGGAACGTGGACAACGACCCACTACTGCAGGGGTACTTGCCCATTCTGTGCCTTTCTGAACTCAGTTGGATCCCTCTGTCTTTACACTCCGGGGCCACTGAACTTACCCATAGGGATCCTTTCTCCTCATCTGTGGACCCCATCTGTGAAGCACCTAACCTTTGTTTGCTCACAGATGCATCCCAGTAGGCAGACAGTACAACCATGGCCAACAAAGTGATGTGTCCCATTCCACTCCTTGGGTCTGACTTCTGTCCCCAACCACAGAAACCAACAGAGGCCACTGACAGCTGTCAAAGTCAAGAGCCAGGTCCCAGGCCATCCACTGCTAAGTGGAGGGCCTAAGTGGGGCGATTGGGTAAGCTTCTCCTCCAGCCTTGGGGCTGGCAGGGAGATCCCAATGGGCTCCTGAGGTTTCCCTGACCTCTGAGGCATCTCAGAGTTGGAGGCAGTAGTTTGAGAGGTTTTGCACCACTTCTCCACTCTACCTCACATCAGTTCAGGGGTGGTATCCTGACACAGGCCAATCAACCCAAGGTCTGTGCCCTGAGGCTGAACTGGGGGCAAGGGTGAGTCCTCTCTCTCCTTGCCCCTATATCTGGGCTATCATACCCTCCTCTGGGAAATGGCACTTCCAGACAACTGAACCATCAGGGTGTCCTTAGGGGTCTCCCATTCCAGTTCTCCTGACGCCGGGGTTAACTCATTCCCCAGAATGTAGTTTATGGGCATCTGGGGGCTAACTATTACCCTTCTCTGGGTCACCTCCCCAACCCACTCCAGAGATACCAGGGCCATAGGGTGGGAAAAAACCTCCCTATGGGCTGGAGTCCCCCTACATACCTGGCCAGCGTACTGCTCCGGGGAAACTAGTCTCTCTAGCATCATGGTGTGACTAGTCAAGGTGTCCCTCAGAGTACTGACTGGGACCCCATTCACTTCCACCTGGTGAAAGTGATGGCTTCCACCCTCAGGGATCACCAGCTGACCCTCTGAGTCTATCTCCCAACTGAGGGAGATTATGGCATGGTCTGTGACCTTCCCCTGGAGACTACTTTTCCCTAAGGCTGCATTGGCAACCCCTGTAGAGGTCCCACCAGTGGATGGTTTCTTTTGATAGTCAGAGCCCCCTGCCTGTGTCTTAGCTGGGAGCACTCAAAGAAGTGGGGTTGGAAATGTGGTGCCACCGACCACCAGAACCACCACCCTGTTTCTCAGAGGGGGAGATGTGAACCCTCTTACTCTGGGACTTGTCTGGGCCATCTTTAACCTCCCAACACTCTGCTAGGGGGAACCTGAAGCACCGTCCATGGAATCACTCCCAGGTACCTTATTGGACATTTTTGTGCTAGCCCAGAGGTCCGCCTCCTCATCAAGCTTCCAGGGATCAGTCAGCTTACTGTCAATTAGGTGCTGGTACAATTCTGTAAAGCAAATACTGAGCATGTGTTCTTTCAGGATTAAGTTGTACAACCCAACATAGGCCCTCATTATGACACTGGTGGTATTTTCAGAAGAACGTTGTGGTGACAGTCACCAAAAGACTGCAGCGGAGGCTGCAATCCACCCTCTAGATAATGGCTCACAAACACAAAACTGCCAGAAAGCAGCCAAAACAACAATTCGCCAGACCTAACGAAAACAGCAGGTCCCACTACCCTCCCTGCCAGACCTGCAACACACCAACCTCCAAATAATGACCCACGAATCACCACAACGGTCACTCAATGGCAGTTACCCATTGGTGGTGCGGACCGGAGGGGTCGATTGAACCATTCCGCACCAACAGAAGACATCAGCTAGTTTAAAAAACCTGCACCTGATACCTATACACACACCGTACACACCCACCAACAGCACTATAAAACGCATCCCCACACAACCCACAATCATTTATAAATGCAAAAACCTAGCTACACGTTTCCAGCCCAAACATTTTCAGAACTGCACACACAAACCACAACCACCTATACACTTGTCATGCATCACACACCACACACCATACCTCAACACCTAACACACAACAACTCTGGACACAATCACTACTCCACAGTATCCCACATACACACACACCCTGCATCCTGACAAAACATTCCCCCCTCTGCACAACACACACACTACACCCACTACACAATAGGCATGTCCCTACAAAAGAACCTCCATTTCACTGATAAGGAGTTGCGGGTGATGGCTGATGAAATCGTAAGAGTTGAGTCACAGCTGTTCAGTGCACAGGTCCAGCAGATATCCATTGCCAGGAAGATGGAGCTGTGGCAGAGGATCGTGGACAAGGTGAACTCTGTGGGAACCTATCCATGCACAAGGGATGACATAAGAAAGAGATGTAATGACCTATAGGGGAAGGTGCGTGCAATGGCATCCAGGTACCACATTGCCGTCATGGAGCCTGGGGGTGGACCCCCTACCTCCTCCCCCACAGTTGGCAACATGGGAGGAGAAAGTCACGGCTATCCTGCATCCAGACAGAGGGTCTCACTGGAATCACTGGAGGGCTGGACACTAGTAAGCCACCATTACTACCCCACCACCACCGATACCTGCATGGCATGTCACCCCATCACCCTGACTCCCTTTACCCCAATACATCTCAAACAGAGAGCCACTCCCATAACCACCCTCAACTGTGTATCCCTGCATGCCCTACCCACTGCAAGTACACCCCTCTAAACTCAGCATGCACACACAACAGTAATGCACTGGCAGCATGTAGCACTACCAATCCCACAATCCATCACCATACACAAACCAAAGGTGGAAGAACAACACCCATCCCATAGGGAAAGCCAGAGATGCTGAATATGTAACTGACAATGACTGTAACAAATCTCATACATGTCCAAAGGTACCCCAGCCAATGTCATCATCCAGCATGTGCCATGTCAGCCCAGACCTCCACCAGAAGAAGGCTGCAGTGATGACAGCAACTTTGGATGTCTGGATCTGGATGACCTTCCTGGACCATCTGGGACCACTGGTCAGTCAAACACCACAACAAAACCCAGCCCAACACAGGGCACCCCACATCAGGCTCCAATACCACAGAAGCCACCCAATGTCCCAAACCTCTGTCCCCAGGACACGTCAATCAACAGTGTGCCCACCTGCACAGGGACCCAAGTCGACACCATACAGGCAACACAATGAAGGTCCTGGTGTGAGTGGGTGTGGGCACAGAGTTCACGGGGCACTGGCATAGGGGACCAGGACCAGTGGGAGGATACCTGTGTGCCAAGGGGAGGGCCAAACCAGGCACTCCTGTATATCCTAGGAGTGTACTAGAAATACCAGGACAGGATGGACCAGGTACTTACCATCTTGCAGGAGAACCAAAGGCTGCAGGGGGAACACCACCAGGAGGTCATGTAGCAGTTGCAGTCCGTAAATGCCAACATGGCCTCCATTGCAGGGGTGCTGAGTAATATGACTACCTTCATGCATGAGTACACAACACACCAGCGGGCCCCTTCCACTAGCCAGTGTACTGAGCAGCCCTTCACATCTGCTGCAGCTAATGGACAGGAGGACCTGCCACAGAATTCAAAGGCCACCAACACCCCTCCCCCTGCAGCAGAAGAACCACCCTGCAAACATTCCCTGTGACCCAGACAGACACCAGAGACTGTAGTCAAGACCCAAACCACTGCCAGGATGTGAACCCCTCCTAAAAGTCTCCTTTGTGTGACACTGAGACACCTTGTTTACTTTTGACTGCCATTGTTCCTTTTCCTATGGCCCCATGGATACTGAACCTGTGCTACAAACCAACTGGGACACTACAATGAAGATTTTGTCCAGCATGACCCCACTCTATTGAACTATCCCTTCCTTTATGTCAATTCAATAAACACACTTAAACACAACTGAAGGTTTTGCGCTTTAATTACAATATGCAATGTCTTGATCCATCCAATGGACAGTCAGTTTGGGGTACCCTTAACCAGTGTGAGAGTATACCACAAGTCACCATCTACCAATTTGTGTGAAAGCAATCTGTAGGCATCCTATGAGTTCACAGTAGTGACTACACCAGCATCTGCAAAAAGGGAAATCATGAGTGACATTTAAATGAGAAGTAAAGAAAGTAGAGCAACATGAGCCCTTGTAACATAACAAACTACATTTAGCTGGTCACTTCAACTCAGAAATTTGCACAGCAATTGACTCCAACCACCACATGTGAGGATACACAACTCATTTCAGGCCCTCACACAAGATACCACAGTAGTAGTTATGCCATGTTGTCAGTATGCCAATCCCTCCACTGACCACGTAGTATGGGCCACACTGTCAGGGAAATAGAAGTCACAGAGCAGTTGTGTAAGCACATTGTAACTCGCATAACATTCCCAGCAAGAAATGTTAAGTACTGTATAGAATGAGGACACAGTTTGCAGTGGGCATGTATTTGAAAATGCTAAACTACTGATTCATTGCATGGGCTGAATGAGCTTGATTACTATCACCAAAACACTGGCACGACTGACACAGATGGAACAGT
This sequence comes from Pleurodeles waltl, assembly GCF_031143425.1. Taxonomy (NCBI): domain Eukaryota; kingdom Metazoa; phylum Chordata; class Amphibia; order Caudata; family Salamandridae; genus Pleurodeles; species Pleurodeles waltl. The sequence continues at coordinate 1,076,763,477 of NC_090437.1, forward strand.
GTCAGGTCACATAATGTACATATTTGTTCTTGACTCAATACAACAGCCACACGGTACTTAATTGTAATGGAGGTATGAACAGAAGTACAGTCTTACCTGAATGTCATTGGAAGTACTGCTGTATCAGACGTGTTCTGTTGGCCACATCCTCCTCCTCTATATCCTCATCACTGTCTTCAGTGTCCTCTGCTTCCATAGGTGCAGTGTCTCCCCCTTCCTCCTGCAGAAATAGCACATGGCATCTGAGGGCCAAATTGTGCAGCATGCAGCAGGCCACCACTGTCTGTCAGGCATTCCCAGGGGCCTAGAGTAGGGATACACTAGAAATATGGAAGCACGTGATCCTGGCTTTCAGTAGCCCAAAAGTCCTTTTGATTACTTTTCTGGTCTGACCATGTGCTTCATTGTAATGATTCTCTGGCCCTGTCCTCGGATTCCTCACTGGTGTCAACAGCCAAGATAGGTTTGGGTAGCCGGAGTCACCAGGAAGTAGTGAGAGACACACATTACTCATGTACAATAGCACAGGGGACAACTCCAGGTGGCATTCAGTGACATACAGTGTGTGAAACTTCAAGCTCACCTATGAGCCAGACTCTATCTCTCTGTACTTGTGCCATCATCTGTCAGACGCTGTTGTTCCTCAATACATAGGCATCATGCACATGTCCTGGAAACATGGCAGTAGCATGGGAAATGTACTGATCAGCAAGGCACACCATCAGGACATTTATTGATTGGTAATTTTTTCTGCACACCTGCTCATTTGTCCTGGGAGGGATCAAGGCAATGTGGGTCTCGTCAATGGTCCCAATCACATATGGAATGTGTCCCATTGGGTAGAATGCAGCCTTCACAGTGGGCAATTCATCACTGTTGGGGAATATGAAATAGCTACTCATGTGTCTCAGCAAGGCAGCTAAAACTCTACTCAGCACATTGGAAAACATTGGCTGTGACATACCTGCAGCCAAGACAACAGTCACCTGGCCAGGAAGTAGAGCACTGACAGCGCCTTTACTAAAGGGGTATTGCTGTAGGACTACGAATAGCAGGAATGAGATCTGGCTCAAAATGTTGACACAGTTCATTGATTGTGGCCCTGTCCAGACCATAGGTGAGTATAATATGGCGTTCCTCCAGTGTAGCCAAGTCAACTAGGGTGCATGCCTCCTCCTCTTCCACAGTGGTTGGTATCTAAATAAACCAAACATCAGAAATGTGTGACAACAGGAAGGATAGACACACAACATCACAGTATACAGAGCAGTGTCATCCAATTCACACATCAAATTAATGTAATTTGCACTGGTATCCTCTACATGCAAACTGACTTCTTCAAAAATACATACTATTCATTTGCTATTGTGTCTCACAGATGTAGGTGGAGTCGGTGTCGTGATTTGTAACATCCCATTTTACATGTTCTGTCAACTACTTATCTGCAAGCAGTGCACTGATATGAGATCAAATTTGAGTGCCAGTGTCTACAACCAAACCAAAGTATGTAGCAGATTGGAATTGCCTTCGTGTATACCATTGGTACCTATGACCGTCATGAGTACCAGCATCAGGAAATGGCAACCGCCTGTCCTGCATGCAGGAACAGGTGAAAGTGACCTCACTCTGTTGGCGTTTGGCATCATGGTGGACGGCAGTCTGTACTGCAGTGCAACTCCTCATTGGTTAACATGGAAGTCTATGGAGCACATGGGCCACTGATAATTATCACCGGCGGTGACAGTGTTCACCAGTGTGGACATGTCCGCCATTTTCTGAATCCCATTACACTTGATTCCTGACTCTCACCAATTGGAGGACATTGCAGCCTCCACCACAGACCACAGACCCGTGGCAGTGAGGACCCCCAATACCGCCCCCCAGCCCAGGCTGCTGGCATTGGTCAGGAGGACCAGAGGTGTCAGAGACCAAAGAGGAAAACCATGGTCTAGGGAAGGAGGATGCAACCACCAGAGGAGATCCTGACGAATAGGAGTGGAAACAAGAATGAGAGCCTCCAAGTTGTCGCCAGCCGGAGTCCAATGAAACAGGATATGGTGAACCACGGGCCCAAATGAAGGCGAGTCCATGGACTATCCAAAGTCGCCGCCTGAAAAAGGAAAAAGGAGGTAGCACCAAAACATCCAACAACTTTGACAAGCAAGACAATGGTAAGGAAGGGGGAGAAACTCAGTAAACAAGCCCAACTTACCACCAGACCTTGAAGACCCAGCCACTCTCTCGCAGAAGCGGACTGAACCTACAGAAGGCACCGAAGAAACTGACGGAGTAGGGCACACCCACTCTCTCTATCAAAAAAGACACCAATATACTCCAGACGCTGAGAGGGAGTCAGACAAGACTTGGAGGGAAGCACCAAGAAACCGAAATCCCCCAACATGGAGACAGTGGAGGATGTGTCCACCAGAGATTGGTTCAGAGAGGGCGCATGGATCAGAAGGTTGTTGTTGAGGTACGGGTGGACCAGAACAGCCCTGGAATGCAGGAAACCCATCAAAGGGGCCAGAACCTTGGTGAAAATTCTGGGGGAGGACTTGAGTCCAAAAGGGAGTTCTAAAGCCAACAAAAAGGCGGTCAAAAAAGAGAAAGCAGAAGGCAAAAGATTTGGGTGAACCCTCGAGAGAGGGCCTTTTTCCAACAACACTTCAAGGACCCAAAAAGCACTTCTGGAAGAGGATCCAGAAGTTTGGAGCAACTTTGGGAAAAAGCTCCATAAGGTGACTGACCTGTTGACATCCAACTGTGACCCGGACTGAATTTCAGGTTCGTACTGCTGAAGCTCGGGAGCTTTTCCCCATCAACAAGACTCCCAGGAGTTCACTGGGACCTCACGTTGAGCCAAGCCGCCTACATTGTATCGTAAACCAGTCTGAAGAGGATCCTTGACCGATGATGAGAGTAAAACTTTAAAAAAGAGACTATGGCCCTCATTTCAACTTTGGCGGGCGGCAAGCGCCGTCCGCCAAGTTGAATCCGCTGTGCGTCTGCCAGTGCGGCCGCACTCCCGCCAATGCGGCCGCACTCCAGCAGTGGCTATTTGGAGATCCCCGGTGGCCCGGCGGGTGGAAACCTAGTTTCCGTCTGCCGGCCCAGCGGGGATCTCGGCCGCAACACGAGAGCCAGCTCCAAATGGAGCCGGTGGTGTTGTGGCGGTGCAAGGGGTGCAGATGCATCCGTTGCGTTTTTCACTTTCTGCCATGCAGACAGTGAAAAGCTCCATGGGGCCGTGGCAGGGGGCCCCTGCGACTCCCCTTTCCGCCAGCCTTTTCATGGCGGTTCATACCGCCATGAAAAGGCTGGTGGGAGGAGGACTCATAATCCACTGGGCAGCGCTTCAAGCAGCGCTGCCCTGGGGGATTACAACCGCTGGGACCAATGTGGCGGGAAACCGCCGCTCACGGTGGTGCGACCGCGGCACTTCCGCCGCGGTCATAATCCCATGGAAGCACAGCCAGCCTGTTGGTGGTGCTTCCGTCAAAACAGCCCCGGCGGTCTTTTACCGCCAGGGTTGCAATGAGGGCCTATGTTCAAAGGTTACATTTTGACCGAGGCCTACTGCTCAGTGTATCCGACTTGGGCTCCTTTGCAGTTGGCCTCAACCTTTGACTATGCCCTGGTTAAGTGCGACCAGATGTCCGCAATTGGTGCTTTTGCTTTTAGGCACTAGAAAGCACATTTTTACCTTTAATCTTTAAAAAATCATTTTTCCGGTTCCCTACATTGGATTTTTGTCATTTTGGTGCCATTTTAACCCCTTCGCTGCCAGGCCTTTTCCCCCTCCTGTGCCAGGCCTTTTTTTGCCTATTTGGAATAGTTCTCCCTTAGGCCCTCATAACTTTTTCTCCACATAAGGTACCCCTGCCAAATTTGCATCCTTTTTTCCCAACATCCTAGGGATTTTAGAGGTACCCAGAATTTGTGGGTTCCCCTAAAGGAGGCCAAGAAATTAGCCAAAATGCAGTGAAAATGTTTTTTTTTTTTAAACAAATGGGAAAAAGGGGCTGCAGAAGAAGGCTTGTGTTTTTTTCCCTGAAAATGGCATCAACAAAGGGTTTGCGGTGCTAAAATCACCAGCGTCCCAGCTTTTAGGAACAGGCAGACTCGAATCAGAAAACCCAATTTTTCAGCACAATTTTGGCATTTTACTGGGACATACCCCATTTTAACGATTTTTTGTGCTTTCATCCTCCTTCCAGTCAGTGACAGAAATGGGCATTAAACCAATGCTGGATCCCACGTTTTCGGTGACAGAAAGTTCTGAAATCTGAGAGGAGCCACAAACATTTCTGAAAAGTAGACAAAATTCTGAATTCAGCAAGGGGTAATTTGTGTAGATCCTACAAGGGTTTCCTACAAAAAATAACAACTGAAATAAAAAAAATATTGAAATTGAGGTAAAAAAAACAGCAATTCTTCTCTAAGTTTTACTCTGTAACTTTTTCCTGCAATGTCAAATTTGTGAAAGCAATATACTGTTACGTGTGCTGGACTCTTCTGGTTGCGGGGGTATATATGGCTTGTAGGTTCATCAAGAACCCTAGGTACCCAGAGCCAATAAATGAGCTGCACCCTGCATTGGTTTTCATTCTATACCGGGTAAACAGCAATTCATTTGCTGAAATATAAAGAGTGAAAAATAGCTATCAAGAAAACCTTTCTATTTCCAAAATGGGCACAAGATAAGGTGTTGAGGAGCAGTGCACATCTCTGAATTCTGGGGTGCGCATACTAGCATGTGAATTACAGGGCATTTCTCAAATAGACGTCTTTTTTACACACTCTTTTATATTTGGAAGGCAAAAATGTAGATAAAGACAAGGGGAAATAACAATTGTTTTGCTATTCCATGTTCCCCCAAGTCACCCGATAAAAATGGTACCTTACTTGCGTGGGTAGGCCTCATGCTTGCGACAGGAAATGCCCCAAAACACAACGTGGACACATCACATTTTTCTACAGAAAACAGAGGTGTTTTTTGCAAAGTGCCTACCTGTAGATTTTGGCCTCTAGCTCAGCCGGCACCTAGGGAAACCAACCAAACCTGTGCATTATTGCAAACTAGAGACCTAGGGGAATCCAAGATGGGGTGACTTGTGGGGCTCTCCCAAGGTTCTGTTACCCAGAATCTGTTGCAAACCTCAAAAAATGGCTAAAAAAACACGTTTTCGGTGACAGAAAGTTCTGGAATCTGAGAGGAGCCACAAATTTCCTTCCACCCGACGTTTCCCCAAGTCTCCCGATAAAAATGATACCTCACTTGCGTGGGTAGGCCTAGTGCCCGCGACAGGAAATGCCCCAAAACACAATGTGTACATATTACATTTTTTTTTAAAAAACAGAGGTGTTTTTTGCAAAGTGCCTACCTGTAGATTTTGGCCTCCAGCTCAGCCGGCACCTAGGGAAACCTACCAAACCTGTGCATTTTTGAAAACTAGAGACCTAGAGGAATTCAAGATGGGGTGACTTGTGGGGCTCTCACCAGGTCTGTTACCCAGAATCCTTTTCAAACCTCAAAATTTGGCTAAAAAACACTTTTTCCTCACATTTCGGTCACAGAAAGGTCTGGAATCTGAGAGGAGCCACAAATTTCCTTCCACCCAGCGTTCCCCCAAGTCTCCCAATAAAAATGATACCTCACTTGTGTGGGTAGGCTTAGCGCCTGTGACAGGAAATGCCCCAAAACACAACGTGTACCCATCTCATTTTTCTACAGAAAACAGAGGTGTTTTTTACAAAGTGCCTACCTGTAGACTTTGGCCTCTAGCTCAGCCGGCACCTAGGGAAACCTACCAAACCTGTGCATTTGTAAAAACTAGAGACCTAGGGGAATCCAATATGGGGTGACTTGTGGGACTCTCACCAGGTTCTGTTACCCAGAATCCTTTGCAAACCTCAAAATTTGGCTGAAGAAACACCTTTTCCTCACATTTCCGTAACAGAAAGTTCTGGAATCTGAGAGGAGGGACAAATTTTCTTCCACCCAGCGTTCGGCCAAGTCTTCTGATAAAAATGATACCTCACTTGTGTGGGTGGGCCAGGTGCCTGCAACGGAAAAAGGCCACAAACTTGTAGAGATTATGGGGATAGCACAGCGAGTTGATAAGCACATATTCTTCTTTTATACATCTTTAGGCTGACTCTGCTTTGGGGACCCACACAAGTGAGGTGTCATTTTACTTGGGAGACTGAGGGGAACGCTGGGTAGTAGGAATTTTGTGCTGGAGCAGTGATCGTACGAAGAAAAGTCAGGAAAATATACATTTTAAAACAAATTTTGAGGTTTGCAGAGGGGTCTGGGTAAGAAAATGTTGGGGGATCCACACAAGCCACACCTTCCTTGACTCCTTGGGGTTTCTAGTTTAAAAAAATGTCTGGGTTTGGTAGGTTTCCCTACATGAAGGCTGCACCCAAGACCAAAAACATAGGTGCCCCCTGCCCCCCAAACACAGGTAGATTTGTAATATATCATTTTGATGTGTCCACATACGTCTGTGATGTGCCAAACACTAAAATTGTGAAAAGAAACACACTTAGGTTATGTGAAAAAGACCCCTCACCCATCAACCAAGTTGGTGGCATGCTTTATCATCGGGGTCCCATCTGAGACACCTAGCGTGTCACAAGTGTGCTGCGATGCCTGATTACAGCGAAGCAGGTTTTTTAATTTTTACCACACATACTGGTTGGATTTGGCACGAGGGTGAGTGATAGTTCAGTAGACAAAAGTGAAATACACTGTTAATAACTGAAAGGCCAAAAAACTGAACCAATGACTCAGCTCGTGAGCTGTAAAGCCACGGCAAGGCACCAACCGCTTTACAGTCCTTTCACACACCTTTCATACATGACATGCACAAGAACATTCACACCGCCAGCCCCCAGCACATTACAACACTTGCATCAACAGACAGCGCCAGTCAAGGGCCCATCACTTTCATACGCCCACATGCCTGATACAGCAACCACACCAGCTGATGAGTGTGTGGACTGCCGTTTGGCTGGCACCGCTAGCCAAGCGCCACCCCACGCACACCGCCAGCCAAGTGCCACCCCAAGCACACCGCCAGTCAAGCACCACCCCACGCAAACCGCCAGCCAAGAGCCACCCCACGCACACCGCCAGCCAAGCGCCACCCCACGCACACTGCCATGACTTGTTTTTTTTTGTTTATTAATAAAAAAGAAACCACTAACTAATTATAAAATAAGTACAAAATTACAAACACAAAACCTCTAACTAAATACATGACAATAATGCCAACTGTGAAACTGAACATACTGTATGAAAATATAAAATAGGCAGTTTACGCTCACTGTATTTCCCAAAAGGTTTTCCTGGTGTGGTAACTTCTAAAACAGCCGGGCACACACAGCCCAGGCTTTGAAGGGCAATCGGGGCAGTACATCCGGCTCTCCCTCCGTATTTCTCTCTGGGCACATACTCTACATTTCTTTGTGGGCAAGTCTTTTTTGGGAGTGGGAGAAATGTGATCTGGAAAGAACCGATCTTTCAATCTAGCCACATCCTCCACCACTTCTACTCTAGAAACTCTTGCCTGTTCCACCACAATAAGGCTCTCTATCACTGACTCCTGAAATTTAACAAATGTCATCCTTGACTCAGGTGATCAATCCCTGAACACAATAAAAGCATTAAAAGTTGCCAAATGAAATAAATCTAGGGCCAACCTTTTATACCACACGTAAAACTTACGAAGAACTGTGTAAGGTTTGAACCTCTGATCTACTCTATCAACACCACCCATGTGCCTATTGTAGTCCAAAATGCACGCAGGTTTGCGCACTTCCGCAACCTGACCCCAAACAGTCACAGAGGAAGTACTCTCATCATGCATGGTAGATAACATGTACACATCCCTCCTGCCTGAAAATTTCAGAGCGAGCAGCTCATTATTCCGCAAGGCACTGCAATCTCCCCTCTAAAGTTTTTTACAGACAAGCTCCCCTGGATAGCCTTTCCGGTTAGGACGGATTGTGCCACAAGCAACAGTGTCCACTCTAAACAACTCCTTGAACAACTGCACTCCAGTGTAGAAATTATCTACGTACAAATGGTGACCTTTGTTAAACAGTCGTCTACCAAGTTCCCACTCAATTTTTTCGCTAACTCCAAAAGTGGCCGGACAACCAGGAGGGTCAATACTGGAATCCCTACCAGTGCAGACCTGGAAATTATACACATATCCTGTACTGCTTTCTGACAGCATATACAATTTAATCCCATACCGTGCCCTCTTAATAGGAATGTGCTGCTTAAAAACTAAACGCCCCTTGAAAAGGACCAAAGACTCGTCCACACTTATCTCTTTGCCTGGAACATAGACCTCTGAAAACCGAGCTACAAAATGATCAAGGACAGGCCTAATCTTAAAAAGACGGTCACAATCAGGGTGATCTCGTGGCAAGGCTAAAGCACTGTCTCAAAATGCACCATACGAATAAGAAGCAAATAGCGATTACGTGTCATAGTTGCAGGAAATATAGCCGTTGCCATCAAGGGACTAGTAGACCAATAACAAGCCAGTGACGGCTTCCTGATCAACCCCATCAAAAAAGTCAAACCTAAAAACTTTTTCATCTCTTCCAGATATGTGGGAACCCACTGAGTAGCTCCAGACTGAGGCCTAAGTCTGGCAGCGTTGTCCCTCAAATATTGCTCTGCATACAAATTAGTCTGCTCCACAATCTCTTCCAACAATACATCGTCCATAAACAAGTGAAAGAAATGGACAGGCAAAAAGTTTTCCGTATTGACTATACACCCTGGGAGACCAGTAAATGCAGGTAACTGTGGCTGCTCCATGTTTGGGACAATCCAAGTGTCAGGTCTTCTAATGGGAAACCCTTCAGCCCCATGCTGCTGCACTCTTGGCACATCAATGTCCTCCTCTAAAACAGGCCCTTTATCTGCACTGAGAGTAGCTTCCTCATCAGAAGAATACTCTCTGACAGAATCTCTCACTTCCTCCTCTTCCTCAGATGCAGAGTCAGTCTCGTAATCATGGTCTGAAGATGACTCAAAGAGCATGCCAACAACCTGCTGAGCGGTCACTCTGCGGCTAGCCATGATCCTCACTAACAACAAATGGATTGCCAACAACAACTGGCACTAAAATAAGTAATAAACAAAGTGTAGCTTTATCACAAAGAGTTATTTACAAAAAATGTATCCCACTCACTTGCCTGAAAAAGCTACTCACCAGCAACTACTCTGCACAGACACAGCAATCACCAATGATATCCCACTAAAAAGAAAAAAGTAAATTAGACATATGACAACACAAATATCATTTTGCTCAAATCTAAGGACAATTTCACACACAATACTGCATTTAGTACACCACCTACAAACATGTCATTCATGCATATCAACAATACTCCTTTGGAGTAAATTGCTTTCACTTACCTAAAACATGCAACTATGCAAACCGCAGGACAACTACTGCCAAAACAGCAAGGATCCACAGCAAAAGCTTTGAACTAGAACTAAAAGAAGAAATAAACTGCTATACTCACAAATACAAATACTTCGCCAGTTGACAAACACCCTGCCACCAAAAACTTAGAAATTGTCCCTGGTGCCTAAGTGGCTTCTGCCCCACTAGGAGGCAGATCAGCCTAAAAAAAATAGGCTGATCTGCCCACAAGTGGGGCAGAAATGGCCAACAGCTCTGTACCCTGTTTGGGGGGGACGGCCCTTGCCAAAGGGAGTAAATGGGGGTACCCCAGCACAAAAAAAACAAAGGGAAGCAAAAAACAATCTCTGACATCTTGGTGCCTTCTGCCCCCCTAAAAAGAATAGGCTGATCTGCCTCCAAGGTGGGCAGAAATGGCCATCACTAACGTGCCCCCATTGGAGGGTGACCATTGCCAAATGATCCACCCCCCACCACAAAAAACACACACACACACACACAGGATCCCTGGTGCCTAAGTGGATTGTGCCCCCCGGGGGGCAGATGGGCGTAAATTTTTTTTGCCCGATCTGCCCCCAAGGGGGGCAGAAATGGCCAACAGCTCTGTGCCCCCTTTGGGGGGTGACCCTTGCCAAAGGGTGCAAAAGTGGGCACCCCCAGTGCTAAACCAAAAAAGGGGGGAAAAAAATCCCTGCCGTATTGGTGGTCTCTGCCCTCCTTAGCGGCAGATGGGCCTACAAAAATAGGCCCATATGCCCCCAGGGGGGCAGAGATGGCCAATACAAAATTTCCCCCCTTTTGGGGGGTGACCCTTTTCCAAGGGGTGCCCCCAAACACACAAAACACACACACACCACACAATCCCTGGTGCCTAGTGGGTTTCGACCCCCCCGGGGGCCAGATCGGCCAAAAACATGCCCGATCTAGCCACAGGGGGGCGAAACATATAAAAAATGATTGCCCCAGGGGCAGCGACCCTTGCTTAAGGGGTCGCTGTCCAAAAACATAAAGAAAATAAATTCCCTGGTGTCTTGTGGTTTACGGCCCCCGGGGAGGGCGAAATAGGAAAAAAATAGCCCCCAATGGGACCGACCCTTGCCCAAGGGGTCGCTCCCCTAAATCCCATTAGAAAGAATCCCTGGTGCCTAGTGGGGATTCCTGCTCCACGATCGCGGGTCCCGCCCGCGATCGTGGAGCAGGAATCCACTGAAAACAGGCACAGGGGGAAGGAAAAACCCTTTCCTTTCCCCTGTGTCTGTTTCCCCCCCCCCCAAAACCCCCAAAAAGGGAAGGACACACCTATTTAGAGTCATCTCCCTCGACGCGCTGGAAGCAAATGGCTTCCAGCACGTCCTCGGCAATACTTGATGACGTTGGCGCGCGATGTGAGTGCGCTGACGTCATCAGACTGCTGGGGGGGGTCGGGTGGAAGGGGAAGGGGAAGGGATTTTTCTGGCTTAACGGCAACTTATAAATATGTTCCCTTCACAAGTAGCCCTTTGTGTGGAAAGGGCGTGCAATGGGTGTTGCTGTGAGCGTGCCACAGCAGTACCCATTGCATTTTAATGCTTCCTCAGATTTCCGAGCTTTTGTAAACCTGAGGCAACGCCAAAATCTAACACCACCCCAGTAGTGGTTTTAGCAAGGCACAACGAGGAGAAATGCTTTTATTTCTCCTCGTTTTTTGCTCTTTCCACGTGTGCTGCATTCTTAGAAAGAGCAAAATGCCAGACATGATTGTTTATGTGCAGGAGGGTGTCCCTTCCTGCACATGAACAATCATTTCAAAATAACGCTTTGGCACTTCTGTGTGTGCTGCATTCTGCGCCATTAGTGATTGCTTATGTGCAGGAAGGGACACCCTGCACGATGGTGCAAGGATGCCTGTTTTGTCACTAGGCAGCTCAATTTAGTGCCAGCGCAGGAGACAACACAGGGTTGTGCTATATTATATTAAATATGGCGCATCCCTGCATTGTGACAATGATGGAGCGCAGTGCTTCCAATTTTGGCACAGCGTCACGCTCCATCATTTTCTGTTAAATATGAGACTAAATGCTTTACACACCTGTCTACAAAGTTAAGCGTAACTGTTTGTGGGCCAAGCTGCCAAGGGTTGAGCAACTTTGCTGAGACCTTGACTGACAACCTTCCTAATATGCCACTTTCTAACAAGCTCCCTTCTTCAGCAGGAGTCAGGAGTCTTATTCCTGCACTTGGTGTTTTTCCAGTTACAGGAATGTTCTGAGGAAGTGGTGGTTGTGGTGATAGAGTTATTTTGTGCACTAGCAACTAATTACAGAAATTCTCCACCCAACCCAAACAATTTTTTTCACATTTCCTGCCTTCTCTTGCAGCCTTTCCTCTTTGATTTACTATAAAATGTCACCCGAGTACCTTTTGCAGAAGTTAGCTACTAATAGAGAGGCCTGTTTTCAACTTCTTAGCTACTCTCCTATCTTAGCTCTCCTCCCATCTGATAGGAAACTGGCTTGCTCCCTTACTATGACTGGAGACTGGCTGTCTGGGAAGGTCCTGGATATGAATAGGAGAAGCACTATCAACTGACTACTGAAATTCTACCACCTATGCCAAACTATTATTCTCACATTCTCCACCTTCTCTTGCAGCATTTCCTCTTTGATTCACAGTACAAGGTCACCTGAGTACCCTTGGAAGAACTTAGCTGCCGACAGGCATGCCTGTTTTCAGCTCCTTAGCTACTCTCCTTTCTAGATGACCTGCCCTCCCATCTGATAGGAAACTGGCCCGCTCCCTTAATGTCACTGGAGCCTGGCTGTCTAGCATGGTCGTGGATATGAATAGGAGAAGCACTTCCAGGAGTCTTGAAGTCCAAATAGGTAGTGCAAAAAACAGCTTTTTCTGTCAAGTGTTCCTGCCCATTCCCATAGACCTATTCATAGCTACATAGTTAGAGGTTACAACCCATCTGCTTTTCCTGCCTTCCGAGGCAGGCTATTGCCCTCTGAACCAGGATGGTTAGGTAATGATGATTTTATTAGATGGTAAAAATTAAGTATGAAATAGTTTGAAAGCATTTTTTAACATTTCCCAAGTTTAGATAGGAATACTGGTTGTAATCCAATCAGGGAAAAGCCGATTGCCCTCATTACAACCCTGGCGGTAAATCCTGCTTTCCGCTGAGCAGAAGACCGCCAACATACTGCAGCGGCCGTGGAATTCCGCTACAGGTATTACGACCCACAGCTCGGAATCTGCCACAATACAGACACCCTTACAAGTCTGCCACACCAAAGGTCAGTGATAAACTGGCGATAACAAAACCGACACCGTCACGCCAACAGGAATACGCCCAGAGTATCACGACCCACGAATCAATGCGTCGGTCTTTCAACCGCGGTATTCCACTGGCGGTACACACCGCCGCGCTCAAAATACACACACACTTACAAAACATAACCACATTGGACAATTCGAAATACACACACCTGATACACATACACACACCACTCCCACACACCCAATCCAATATAAAACACACACCCACATCACCCACAAACCCTTACTACCAAATTTTTGAAAGAAGGCCAGAGAGAGACACTACCTAAAACAACACCAGCACCCACAGACACACAACACCATCACTTACACAACATCCACGCACCTCAAACAACACACACCAACACATCCTCTCACACATCACAACCAACACCACCTCACACATCACCCACACCACATCATGGCACCTCAACGACACCCCAGGTTTTCTGAGGAGGAGCTCAGTGTCATGGTGGAGGAAATCATCCGGGTAGAGTCACAGCTATTGGGATCACAGGTGCAGCAGACATCCATTGCTAGGAAGATGGAGCTATGGCAGAGAATCGTCGACAGGGTCAACGCAGTGGGACAGCATCCAAGAACACTGGATGACATCAGGAAGAGGTGGAACGACCTACGGGGGAAGGTACGTTCCGTGGTATCCAGACACCAGATTGCCGTACAGAGGACTGGCGGTGGATCCCCACCTCCTCCCCCACAACTAACAACATGGGAGGAGCAAGTCTTGGCAATTATGCATCCTGAGTGCCTCGCAGGAGTAGCAGGAGGACTGTACTCTGGTAAGACATATCTTTACTACTTTATCCCCGCACCCCACCTGCAAGCCATCACATACCCCCACCCTTACCCTCACACCCATCACCCCAACAACCCACAGATACCCCACTAACACAACCCATACATCCTAATACCAAGCCCTGCATGTAACACCAATGCGTGGACACCCATCACCAAAGCATGTCCACTACAGAAACTCACCCATGCCCCAAAATCACCAATCACACAAGGACCAAGCCAATAAAGCAAGCACAGGAGTAGAGGGTCACTCACCCATTGCACAAGATGGCACACACAGATACAATAACTATGCATTTACACCACAACAGGACCCATACCCAACGTCACCGGACAGGAGGTGCAAGCAACATCCAGTCCCCCCACAGAAGAGACCCCAGTGATGACAGCAGCTCGGCACGCCTGGATCAAGATGACCAGAGCGGCCCTTCAGGGACCTTGGGACAGTCGGTTCCCCTGACACAGTCACAAACCACCACAGAGCCTCCCCCCTCAGGAAACACCAGCACAGCACCCACCCAGCGGGCCCATAACTCTGTCGCCAGGACACGTCAATCAGCAGTGTGTCCACCACTACAGGGAACCCAGGCAAACCCACAAACACAGGACGGTCAGGGACCTGAGGGCAGTGGGTACAGGGTTCAGGAGACAGAGGCACAGGATAATAGGGAAGCTGGGAGGACTGCTGTACGACAGGGGAAAGACAGGCCCACGGAACCCACTCTCCACGAGGCACTCTCCAACATCATGGGAGCTTACCACCATTCCCAGGAGACCATGGGCACGGTACTGGCCAAGTTTCAGGAGACCCAGCGGCTGCAGGAGGAACACTACCTGGGGATCAGGGAGGACTTGAAGTGCATCAACACCACCCTGGTCACCATTGCAGGGGTGCTGGCAGACCTTGTCAACACCATGAGGGACACAGTGGCACACCAACAGGCCCCTGACACTAGCCTGGATGATGAACAGCCCTCCACCTCCGCCGGCGCTAGTGGCAGGAGGCACCACCACAGGAACAACAGGACACCAGCACCCCACCCCCTGCAGATGGAGAACCACCCCACAAACGGTCCCTGAGATCCAGGAACAAGACAGAGAACATTGCCTAGACCCCTACCAGGATATAAGACTCTCCTGAATGTCACCCTTCTGTCCCACTATGTAACCCTGCCCATCCTTAAACTGCCATTGCTCCACTTCCTATGCCCCTTTGGACAATGCACCTGTGAAACAAATAGACTGGACTCTGCCATGGACATACCTCCACCATCACCCCAGCCCATTTTACAACCCCCTCCACTTATTTGCACGGGAATAAACACACTTCAATCACAAAACAATCTGGAGTCAGTCTATGCTTTCACAAATGTGTAATTGCAATAGCAATGGAACATAGCAATGTCAATTTACTTGTTCACATACCAATGTAACACAGCTGTTGGCCAGGAGTAAACATAGCAGAGGGCACAAAGTGGGACCCAGATCTATGAAATGGAAAGTCAAAGTGACAAGTCAGTGTCCATACACTGAGTGAAAATGACAGACTTATGCTAGCTCCAACAATAGTATGAGATGTGGGAAGCAGTAACATCTTCTTACCTGTGTCTCACTGGAAGTATTGCATGATGATGTTGTTTCGGTTGTCCATATCCTCTTCTTCTGCCTCCTCTTCTTCACTGTCCACAGGCTCCGCAGCTGCCACAAGGCCACCATCCGGCCCATCCTCCTGCAGAAAAGGCACCTGGCGTCGCAAAGCCAGGTTGTGCAGCATACAGCAGGCCACGATTATCTGGAACACCTTCTTTGCTGAGTAGCATAGGGAACCACATGTCAGATGGAGGCACCGGAATCTGGCCTTCAGGAGGCTGAAGGTGCGTTCGATTATCCTCCTAGTTCGCCATATGCCTCATCGAATTGTTCCTCTGCCCTTGTCCTGGGATTCCTCACTGGGGTCAGCAACCATGACAGGTTGTGGTAACCAGAGTCACCTGCAAATATCGAGGGACAACTGTTAGACACACACTAACCCTTAGGGACAACCCCAGACACCTATGTCAACTGTATTGGGACCTTGGCCTCAACTATTAGCCACACACAGTGCCTCTGGAGTTGCCCCATCACATAAGGGATGCTGCTATTTCTCAAAATGTAAGCATCATGCACAGAGCCAGGATACTTGGCATTGACATGGGAGATGTACTAGTCTGCCCAACACAGCATCTGCACATTATCGAATGGTAGCTCTTCCGGTTTCTGTACACCTGTTCTTTCCTACAAATGCCACATGTGTACCATCAAAGGCACCAATGATGTTGGGGATATGTCCTAGGGCATAGAACTCACCTTTCACTGTGGGCAAATCCTCCACCTGAGGGAAAATGATGTAGCTGCGCATGTGTTTCAGCAGGGCAGATAACACTCTGGACAACACGTTAGAGAACATTGTCTGGAACATCCCTGATGCCATGGCCACTGTTGTTTGAAAAGACCCATTGGCCAGGAAATGGAGTACAGACAGGACCTGCACTAGAGGGGGTATCACTGTTGGATGGCGGATAGCTGACATCAGGTCAGGCTCCAACTGGGCACATAGTTCCTGGATTGTTGCACGATCGAGGTTGTATGTGATAATGATGTGTCTCTCTTCTATTGTCGACAGGTCCACCAGGGGTCTGTACACTGGAGGATGCCACCATCTCATCACCTGCCCTAGCAGACGTGCCCTATGGAGGAGAACAGCGAGCAGAGAGTCATCCAACACTGAGGTATCACAATGTATTATTTGCAGAAACGTTAGTAATCCGCTATGTGCTGGTATCTGTCTGTATTCCCAGCCCAGATAGGTATGACGCAGTTTATTTCCATGCCATGTGGCCCCCTGAAATGGCGGCTGCCTGACCTGTAAGGTGGGACAGGGGGATATGAGGTAACTGTGCTGGCGTTGTACACTGTCGCAGTGAGCGGTCAACGACCGCGGCGCAATTCTGCATTGGTTAACATTGGGCCCTATGGATTTCAGGAGCCAATGACGATGTACGCCGGTGGTGACGGTACGCACTGTCGCAGACGTGACCGCCATTTTCTGTCTGTTCACTCACTTGATACCTGACCTTCAACAGGAGAGGACCTACACTGCAAGTGCTGCTGTGACCTGTGTCTGGAAACAACGATGGCTACAGTGTCTGGTGAAAGGGCCCCTGCCTTCACTTCGGAGGAGTTGGAGAAACTAGTGGTTGGGGTCCTCCCCCAGTACACGCAACTGTACGGTCCTCCAGACAAACAGGTGAGTACACTGTGATCATGCTGCATGGGCAATGCCTGCTTTGAGTGGTGTGGATGGAAGAAAAATGGGTGGGCCGAGGCCTGCATGTGCGGATGGTGAGTGTATGTGCGTCAGGGCATGGGTGGGAACTGGTGGGCAATGAGTATGACGGTCCAGAGGGGTGACTAATTTCCTTTCCCCTGTACCATTCCTCTAGGTCAGCGCCCACCAGGAAGAAGGGTATTTGGTGTGCCATTGTCAAGGATGTCCGGACCCTGGGGGTCTACCATAGACAGAGCACCCACTGCCGTAAAAGATGGGAGGACCTGCGCTGCAGGAGCAAGAAGATGGCAGAGGCCCAGCTGGTGATTGCCTCCCAACGTGGAAGGGGTGCCGGTCGCACCATGACCCTCCTGATGTCCCGGATCCTGGCGGTGGCGTATCCGGAGTTGGATGGGCACTTGAGGGAATCACAGCAGCCACAAGGGGGTGAGTACACTCTCCTTCAGCTGACTCTGCACGCATAACAAGGTGTCTGGGTGGGGGAGGTGGGCAGTGGGATTCCCTAGGCCAGGGCGAACTTAGTAGGCAAGGTCCCTTGTGAGGCAGGCTATGTGGCACCCCAACCACACTAGTGGTAAGAGCCATCTACACCTAGTCAGGCTCCTGTGACTTCCAGGTGTGCAGCAATTGGGCTTAGGCCTCGTACCCCATGGGCATGTGAAATTTCTAGGAACTGTTAGTGCATGGCGTAGTGCAGAGGGCTGCTCCCTGTGTGTTGTGTCTGCCAATGGTAGTGGTGTTGCATGCACTGAACATGTTTTTCTTTTGTCTCCCCCCCCCTTTTTGTGGTCTCCCTGTTCTTGTGTGCAATAGCATCATCAGGCGGAGCAGTGGCACCGGAGCAGGAGGGAGCTGCAACCTACTTGGCCCTGGAGGGTGAAGCAATGGAGTCTGTAGCCACCAGTGGGACGGAGGGCGAGGGGAGCTCCAGGGTGGGGACAGGAGCATACACCAGTGACAGCGACTCCTCCTCTGATGGGAGCTCCCTTGCGGTTGCGGGCACATCTGTGCCCACCGCATCAACAGGTATAGCAGCCACCCCCCTAACAGCACCGCCCTCCCAGCAGCCCCTCAGCGTGTGTCCCATGCCCGCTCACCCAGGAGGGTGGACCTCTCCTTCGCCCCAGGCACCTCAGGCCCTGCCCCAGTCAGCCCTGCTGCCCTCGGTGAGGAGGCTATTGGCCTCCTGAGATCTCTCACTGTTGGGCAATCTACCATTTTGAATGCCATCCAGGGTGTTGAGAGGCATTTGCAACTAATAAATGCATACATTGGGGGCATTCATTCTGGGCAGGCGGCCCAACAGAGAGCATTTCAGGCTCTGGCCTCAGCACTGATGGCAGCCATTGTCCCTGTGTCCAGCCTCCCCCCTCCAACTTCCTCCACCCAGACCCAATCCCCTGTACATAAGCCTATCCCAACTGCACCATCAGACCAGCATGCACCCACATCAACACACAAGAGTGGCTCATGCAAACATAAGCACCACACATCCCACAGGCACTCACACAAGCACCATCCCCATGCAGACACACCAACATCAACTGTCTCCACTGTGTCCCCCCTCCATGTCCTCCTCCTCCTTCCCTGTCTCGTTTCCACTCACACCTGCATGCACTACATCCTCAGCCAATACCTCCATCACCAGCACACCCATCACCACACACCACTCATGTGCAATCACCACCCTCACTACCATTCACATATCCCCTGTGTCCTCTCCCAGTGTGTCTGTGAGCCCTCCTCCCAAACTACACAAACGCAGGCACACACCCACCCAACAGCCATCCACCTCACATCAGCCTCCGGCCCATGCACCTTCACCAAAATTCAGCAGACGTACATCTCCTTCAACCACTACCTCTTCCTCCACTCCCAAACCCCCTCCATCTTCTTGTCCTAGTGTGTCTAAAAAACTTTTCTTTGAAAACTTTGACCTCTTCCCTTCACCTTCCCCCGTCCTTCCCCTAGGGCCAGGCTTTCCAGGTCCCAGCCCAGCACCTCTGCCACCAAATCCTCAGGCACAGTGGTGCCAGGAACTGCGGGGTCATTGAGTGCGCCACCCATCAGGGCTGCCAGTGTGCCATGTAGTGAGGGCAAGGACATTCCGCCACCTGCCAAGGTGAAAAAGGTGCCCACATCTCGGAGGCAGAAGCCGAAACAACCAGCCACCAAGGCCTCAGCAAAAATAAAAGGGGAAAGTGGCAAGACAACTGCAGCACCATCAAAGATGGGGAAGATCCAAAAGCAGAAGAGCAGGTCAGGAGAGGGCATGGTGGCACCAACTGAGGGCCCAGTGTCACACCTCTATCCACGACCACACCAACCTGTACGGCGATGAACACTGCTAGCTGCCTCGCCACCACAACCGCCACCTGCACCACCAGCGACACGTCTACAGCCTCAGCGACAGTCCCCAGTCTCTTCCCCAGTGGGGAGCCATCCTAGGCTGCAGGAGATGTCCTGCTGTGTCCCTCAGCAGGTGCTGACCCATGCACCGCTGCCATAACCACCGCCACAGACACCGCCGCAAGCACCGCCGCCACAGACACCGCCACAAGCACCGCCACCAGCCCCGCAATGGGCTTGGACAGTGGCACCACCGCTGACATGGCTACCATCCCCAGTGGCCAGTTGTCTGATGCTGGAGGAGAGTTCCTGAACCCTGGGCAGCTTCCATGAGGCATGACTTTCATCACTTTTTGCACCTGCAGGTGGAAGGCGAAGCCACAGCAGTGTGGGGTATGTCTCTGCCTCCATGGTGTATCATGCCAGTACCTGTACCTCAGCAATCTTGTGGCACACACACCCAGGTAAGGGAATTGTACCGGCCACACAGCACGTCGAGCACTCTGGGCACGAAGCCCCCTCCAGAACCAGTGGAGAGATACATCCACTACCTCAGTCCTTGGCAGGATGAAGCACTCTGGGCACAAAGCCCCCTCCAGAGATACATCCACTACCTCAGTCCTTGGCAGGATGAAGCACTCTGGGCAAAAAGCCCCCTCCAGAACCAGTGGAGACTGTTATCCATTTGAAAGACTGTGGCTTTTCACTCCCCAGGACCAATCAGTGGGCAAACCACACACTGGAAAGACTTGAGAGACTGTGGCTTTGCACTTCCCAGGATACAGCAATGGGCATGGAGCCCTATCGTGCAGCAGTGGCGTTGTGATTTCATCTGGCTGAGGTGTCCCTCCTGCCCCTCCCCCTGAGGTGCCTGTATATTTTCGTTGTGATGCCCCAGCTGTGTTCTCTCCGTTTCGAGTCAGGTATCATATGTGGGCTTCGCCCATGCATTTTGGGCCCAGTGGTCCACGGACAATGATTGGCACACTATCCTGACTTGTGTAGCTGGTGTACATATTTGTATATACTGAATTTTGAATCTGATTTTTCATGATTACAATCATTACAATAATTTCCTTTTGTCCTTGTGTTCTTCCAGGGAGTGGGGTGGTGTATATGTAATGTTGCTGCACGTATTTGTGTGTATGTTGTGTGGGTGAGGGTGGGGGTATTGCGTGTTGCGTGTGTGTGTCACTCTCTTCCCCCGTGTTGTAGGTGCAGTACTCACCGTGGTCGCCGCCGCCGCCGTTCATACTCCTGGTAGAGGAGAAGATACACCAGTACGGGCAGTACGTGTAACTCGGGCTCCATGGCGTCCTGGTTCCTCTTTGGGTGTTGAGAGGTGAGTGTTTTCCCTCCTGTGTACTGTTTCCGCCGTGCTTTTGATCACGTTGGCACCGCCCGGAAAAGGTGGCGGATAGGAGTCCTGAAATACAATGGGAGGTACTTTGTCTTCCGCCTGACTGTTGGCAGTGACTGCCGCTATGTTTGTTTCTACCGCCGTGGCGGTCTGAGTGTTAAAGTGGCTGTCATTGTTGGCGGTTTCCGCTATGGTCTTGATTCAATTTTTTTCTGCCGGCCTGTTGGTGGTATTACCGCCGCTTTAACACCAACCACCATGGTTGTAATGAGGGCCGATGTATTCTTCCATATGGGCATAAAAGGCATACTTTAGGTTTTGTCTTATAACTATGTAAAAATAGGCTTCTCCTACATAGCAAAGGCATTTTCCTTGCCCTGTGTTCCTGCCGTTATATGAAAAATAGATCTCATGAACAATACAATCTTTACATATACAGCTAAATCACTATGAGCGTTGAATGCAATGAAAAGAATGTTTAGATACTGATAGAGTTGCCCCTTTATACACTGATAACTACATTGCTAAGGTGATTCGTGGTACCTCACTTTTTACTATTACAACTTCTACACTAATAAAATCCTAAACAGAACTCCCTAGACAATTTGGAAAAAGCTAAATAATGCATCTATGCACTGCCCACCTGCCATAATTATGACTGCAGGTCTGGGATGTTGCTTGAATCATTCATGAAGATAAAAAGCTTTTTATCAGCCACACTGTCAAATCGTGCTCACAACACTGGATGGTGCTGGGCATAGAGACAGCATTAGAGCACAGTGAAAAAGAGCTGAAAGAAACTGCAGAATAGGAATAGGAATTTCTTGACATCGATAGTGTGGCTGAAGCAAAAACAGCTTTAGAAAAATTAAACAAAATGATTGTGGATTTCAGTGCACTAAAACTGAAGAAAAAAGGATATTACATTTCTAAAGAAATTAGGAACTTAGCTAAATAAAAAGCTTATCCCTAGCTGCAAGACTCTTAGAACACACAGAAACAGCCATACGACAAATCACACAAGTAGGGAAGAGACAAGAACCAAAGAAATAGTCTCATTCTCTGAGTCCTCTGCTGGGTCTGACAACTCTGATCCACAGGAACAATCTATTGCTCATAACATTTTTGTTCACAGACCTGCAGGGTAAGGGGTGGAAAGGGAAACAATGGAATCAGAACCCAGGACACCCTAAAACCCAATTGATGTATTACAGGTGGGGCGTGGAAGGACCATGAAAATAATTCCCAATATCAACAAAAACACAGTAATTAACCTGACCATTCCAATTTTCAGTCTGCCAAACATAATTTCTAATCACACAGGATCTTCCTCTTAAGTACTGGTTTTCCTACGTGCGCGCTTAAAAACATTTTTTTTTCATTTACAAACAGAACTGCAAAGATTTATATGTAGGCTAAGATTGAAATGTTTTTGAACAATGAGCTGAATTATTCTAGCTTCTTGACCACCTAAAATAGTAAGTCATTCACCCCCTACAATAGTAACTTATGTTAACATAGACCTTTGAACGACTTAAAGAACTATGATGCAATTGTTATCAATGGTCATCAGACAAAGTAGGTGGGATTGTGGTGCAGGATTGTGAAGACTATGACTCAAAAATTCGCAGACAATTGAATAACATAGATTATTGTCAAACTTCCACACAATCATTAACCTGCAATTAGAGTAAAGCTTCTTAGACTTTTCATATGAAACAAAGAAGGGTTCCATACTTGGCATTAATTAAATTTTCTACATAAAAAATGCCCAAGGACACTGCTATTCTATACTTTGCCTAAAATACATATGGAAACCCACAGTCACCAGGAATATTGATAATTTTGGGATGTGGTTTGTTACTTGAACTTTTGGGTGAATATATCAATATCTTTATCGAAGTTTTTGTACCACAGACTAAATATATGTAAGAGATTGCACATTTATGATTAACCTTCTGAGTGTATGGACTTTAAGCCCTCTTTGGACCTGTTGGTAACACTAGACATAGAAGCTTTGAATAACAACATAACTCAAAAGGAAAGCATTGAGCTCATTAAACTGGTTCTTCAAAAACAACCTACCACCTTTCAAGTACCAACCATATTTATTATAGGACTTCTAAATGTTCTTCTGACATCTAACAATGTTGTGGTATATACAAATGAGCCATCTCTGCTTCAACCTGGTGATTTTTTATGTTGATGCCTTTGAGCAAACATTTGAACTCCATGAGAATAATACATACAAAGCATCCATAAAATGCTGGAAGACATAGATAGATGATAAATTTATGATCAAGACTAACTCCAAATTGAGCTCAGGAATGTCTGTTGAATAGCGCACCAAGGATAACCTAAGGTTCACTTATTAAGGTAAACATGACTGCATACCATTTTCAGACTTATTGATTCAATTTGATAACAATAAACTTAGTACATCCCTTTTTTGTCAACCAGTGGCACTCTTCTGCAGTATCAAGCCCTTCACTTGCATGTGTTGACGGATGGCCTAACATATTGGCAGTTCCTCAGATTATGTCTCAGTTGCGCCCACAAAGCTGACGATTTTAGTAAAGCCAATATATTACTGCTAGAAAGACAGTCTCCACAAAATGTGGACAGAATACCTACGAACAGAACCTGGTTCTGTCCCAGAGAGGAAATCCAACAACCAAGGGATAAACAATCCTCACACAAACGTGTGTTTCGCCACATTCTGTTACAACAAAAATAGCTTGCTTAAGTCATTGAAGAAACACTGGCATATTCTTAAGCACATGAATGCCTCTTTTGGTCTACTTATTTTTGCATACAAAAGGAACAAAAACATTAGAGATCACTTAGAGTTAGCATCACCATTAAAAATAGTTGGGGCATGGCACCAGTACTAGGCCACTATAAATGTGGGGATTTTGTGGTATACCAATTCACCTTTAACACTAAGCATTTCATTCATGGCAACGTACAGACAGAATTTAAGTGCCTTGACAACTGCAACTCCACAAATGTAGTTTATTGCATCTGTGGTCATTGCAATCTTATTTATAGGACAAAAAGTGCAACAACTGAATACAGGAATTGCGCAACAGTGACTGTATAAGATACAAAGGGGCAGATTTATGGAAAGCGGTGCTGCACCCAGTGCAGTGCTTCTTTTCATGTGCCCCTTAGCGCCCTTCTACCGCCACCATGTGTGCACTGTAATTAAAATACGGCACACCATGGCTCAGGGTTGGAGGCAATAGCGTAATTTTATGTGACGCTATTGATGTACTATGCAGGTGTAGTGCCAAAATGTGGGCGCTACTCCTGCAGAGTACATAGGGGCCCATTCTGAATAATGGTATGCCCCCTTTTAATGCCTGCTCTGAGCAGGCGGTAAAAGTGCCAAAAAAATGGCGCAAGGAAATCTCATAGATTTCCTTTCGCCATTTTTTTAGCCCCCCTAATGGGGTAACGCCCTTCTTGCATACATTATGCCTGGCACAGGCATAATGTGGGGCAAGGGTTTAGAAAGTGGTGCAATGCAAGCATTGCACCACTTTGTAAACATGGTGCATGTGAAATTCCACCTTAACGCCACATTTGTGTTGTAATAATTGCCGCAAATGTGGCGAAACATAGTGCTAGGGGCTTCTAAATATGCCCAAAAGTACCTAATACTGCGTTGGTTTCACTTCATCAACCACAACCACTCAGTGGATGAAATTAGAAGGCAGATGATTGACATGGCAGTACCACTACTCTCACACAGTACAGAAGGACTGAACACCAAGGAAGAATTTCAGACTTCCATATCACAAATAGATGGATAAAAGTCCTATTTTGCGGCATCCACTATCTACAATACTGCAGATATTGATTATGAGACTAGTTTTATGTGTGTTGTACTGACATACACCTTGCGTACATAATCCTTGCCTACGTACATACTTACTTTTCGTGTTCAAAAGTTATTTAAATACATGCTTGCAAGATATATATGTTGTTCTGATTATGCATAGTAAGTAACCCAGGTTTTGTCTTGAACACACTTTTCTCTATTATGTCCTTTAGGCTTGTTGCACATACTGCACAAATGTTTCGAAGTGTAGATTTACGATAGTTTCAATAAAAATGTATTTTAAAATTAATTTATTAGCATATATATATATTTTTTTATTTATTTGTTATTTACTTTTCAATATTTATATTTTGAAAATTTGCCCCAGATTATGTGCTAGTGACACTGGAACCAGAGGTCCACACCTTTGCCAATTCCCATTTTTTGACTCTGGCTGACGTTATTTCCATTATGCTTTGTGACTCCATCCACATCCCGATATCGAGCTGAAACACTTCTGTGATTTTCTCCTTGTTCTCACCAGAATGAGGTACCTTTTCTGAAATACTATTGCATTCTTTTGCACAAGCCACCATCCTTAAAATGGGTGTGCTTGTATCCTTCAGAACAGTGATGGGTTTTTTGCTGCACTGATCCGTCAATGCCTCTCATTACAAGAGCCCCCAGTGCTTAATTTGAGCCAGTGGTTTCTGGCACTGGCACTTATTTTTGAGGGCCGGAACTTATACTTGTGCCTCAAGTATTTACGATGAGCAACAAACACATATGGGCAAGACGGAGGTAAAGAAAAATGAAAAAGCGTCACAAAGGGAGTAAGCAGAAAGCTGCAGGAGTGAGCTGAAGGGGTAGGGAGTGGCTGTAAATATATTAAAGAGGCCTGAGTCGGCTTCAGGATTATGCTGCCTCAGTATTCTGTGCTCGCACATTTAATTGCATGTATTATTTAATGTAATTTAATGTATTTCAGAGGAGAGCTTTGGGCACCAGCACATTTTTATTTATAACTAAGCACTGGAGATCCCACACACTGGGGTCATCCTTCAGATTTCTGATCCCCCTTATTTACCATTTATTGCTCATTAAGTAGCGAGTTCCATGTCCCTTAGTTCCACACAGTTCCTGACATGACATTGTTTGGACAAACACAGGTGAGAACAAACTATGTGCATATTTATGCAACAAACAAAGGTGATTTCTTGATACGTATTGACATTTGCCTTATTTCCTTATTACTGCTACTACTTCACTGTATGCCTGAGTCTAACTTTTTGTACACTGAAGTGATCCACTCTGGTGACTCATTGCATGCTGTATTATGGAGCCTTGCAGTCTAGGCCTCAGAAGAAAAACTATGGGCCAGATTTACAAGAAACTGGCACAGAGCTGTGCTGCGCCAAAATTGTCAGTGATGCACCAGTTTTGAAATGCAGGGATGTGCCGTATTTACTAGAATACAGCACACCCCTGCATTTCCCCCTGCTCTGGTGCTAAATTAAGCAGCCTGCGCCAATGTAGGCATCCTTGCTCCATAGTACAATGGTGTCTCTGTTGAGGGGTGTGATAGTTTATGTGCAGGAAGGTGTGCCTTCCTGCACATAAACAGTCATCCATGTCTGGGGCAACGTCAAAACCAATGGGTGTTGCGGTGGAACTCCCGCTAGAATTCCTACTACAACGCCCATTGCACACCACCCTGATGAAGAAAACTGCGTCAGATGGGCCCATATTTACAAGGAGGCTTAAAGCCACAAAAAGTGGCATTACACCTCTTTGTAAATATGGAGAAGTGGTTAGTGCCACCGGAGCATCGCAAAAAGTGACGCTCCGGTGGCGCTACAGTCTTTTAAATCTGGCCCTATGTTCCTTCACTCCTTAATATTGTGATTTTTTCTGCATATCTTCTCATCTCTGCCTTGTAATATTCTGTAGGCATCCTCCAGGTATACTTATGTCCCAATAAGACCTCCGTATAAGGTGTGGAGGTGAAACAGTGTGAAATTTTCTATATAAGCAAACCTGTTGCCATCCTGGGATTTACGTGGACACAGGCAAGTGTGGGCCTTTTATATGAATTAGGAATACTTTGTTTGTTTTCAACACACACCTATTTACTCAAACTCACTAAGCTGTGTTTCTGGTTCTTCCACTAGGTTAACTTTACACTTATGGTTTCACATTATTTTAATATCTGTGAATAAACCATATTTTGCTATTAGAAACTGAAAACTGTTTCCATTACATTCATTGCTCACAGTAATTTTGATGTATATGTAAAGATATTATTGTTAAGGAGACCCAGGCTAACACATTTTTTTTATAGCTAAATACTCAGTTTCACATAGACATTTGATTTGTTTATGAATATGTTAATGCAGGACATATCGATTGCAACCCAGTCAGAGTGCACTAGTGTTACTGGAAGACACATACTTTTCTTTTGTCCTATGTTTGGGCTGTGTAAATACACACTGGAGCCCAGATATGACATAACCTTCCACACAATAAGTGCATTTTAGTTGTCCTTTACAGTGGACTTACAGTAAAGTTGAACAGGACAAAAAAGAGTTTCAATGAAGAGTGCATATTTTAGGGGGAAGCATATTCACTTTCCTGCTGTTCAACAGTGGTAACGTTTGCAAAGTCATAAAGCCAACTGTACCAGACAAGAAAAAACTAGGGGGACCAGGACAAAAACTTAGGGCATGTGTCACACGACAGTGGAATGCACGACAGGTGCTGCTGCATCCGCCGCACTGCCACATTGCCGAAGGCTCGATTACAAGCCGGCTGCAATGTTAAGGTCCTGAAACTCTGTTTCTGCCCACCGGCCCTGCGGTGAACTCCAAAGAGGGCCGGCTGTGTTTGGACCACACAGGAAGTCTCTTGGCATTGTGAGTTTGGTGGGCTGCCTCCACTGCCCTCCAACTCATAATGAGGGCCTTAATCTTTACAAGTTCATAACTCAGGTTCCCTTTATTGGATTTTTGGCATTTTTGTGTCTTCTTAAAGATACAAATATTTTCTATTTTTATAAATTGGTGTTGGATTTTTATTGTGTTCTGTGTTCTATGTATTTACTGTTCAGTTGATATCAAGGGGCATATTTATACTTTTTTTCGCCTGATTTGCATAATTTTTTTAACAGAAATTCAGTGCAAAACTAACTCCACATTTATACTTTGACGCTAGACCCGTCTAGCGCCAAATTTATAAAGTTAAAGTCCTTTTTTGGATGTGGAAACCTACTTTGCATCAATGAAATGCAAAATAGGCGTTCCCATGCAAAAAAATGACTCTATGACCTTAGCGCCATATTTATCCACCGTGCTAAAATCACGCACAGGAGGGAGGAGGGGTCAAAAGCTTTGCACCATTTTTTAATGCCTGGTTCAGGGCAGGTGTTAGGGAACCTGAGGGCCTATTTCCATGGTGTTCCACCATGGAATAAGCCCACTGGTGCCCTCCCCATGCCCCAGGGACACCCCCACGCACACCAGAGGGACAGCGGAGGATGGGGAACCGCATCCAAGGTAAGTATAGGTAACTACAAGTACTTTTTTTTTTTAAGTGCCATTGGGGGCCCTGAAATGGGCCCCCTACATTGCACTTGGTGCAATGGCCATGCCCAGGGGACCCTGGTCCCCTGTGCTGGCCATTGGGGTGGTGGGGATGACTCCTGTCTTTTCTAAGACAGAAGCCATGTGGTATGGATGGTTTTGTATCAGAAAATAACTCTAGGCAGGCTAGAGTCATTTTTTTTTACTCTATCCTGCCTAGGGTCATTTTTTGGTGCAAAACTCCCTTCTTCCATACCGCCAGCCCCACCTGACTAACGTCATTTTTATTACGCTAGCCTACCCTTTGCACCGGCTTGAACCATTCCATAAATATGGTGCCCGGGTGGTGCACAGAAATGGTGCAAGTCTGTGCTAAACTTTTTGGTGCAAATCTGCGTTAGTGCAATGCAGTATAAATCAGGGCCTAAATGCTTTACACACCTGTCTCCTCATTTAAGCCTAACTGCTCGTTGACAAGCTAGCAAGGGTTAAGCCAGGAATAATTTATTGAGATCTTGACTGGACCTAGTCGGGGCTTGTGGCCTACTGCTAAGTGTAGGTACTTACCAGCCCTTACCAATAATCCACTTTCCAACAGATTAACTGAAAGCTTTACCAGAAGTTACTTCCTTCTTACTTCATAAAAGTAGACCATTATGGAAAATAAATATAATACACGCATTCAAGCACAAAACAGTGTAGCAACTTCCCCCTGATATTAAAAATCACAAACATTATAATTAAAAAGAAAAAAGAAAGGAGAAAACCCCAACAAGCAGAAAGAAGCGATAAAAGGCCTCTGAATAATTATAATACCCATCATCAACACTTTACCAATGACAGGCAGTACAAGTGGCACCTTCCTCTCATGTATTAGAGTTTGAGAGGGGTACGCTCCAGGTAAAACTCAAATGAAATTGTCCTGTATTCTAGTTAGTATTCTGCTCCATCATCTAATTTGCCAGAGTGATCAGTCTAGCAATCTTAGTGCATTTTTCAAAAGGCCTTGGTAGCTTGGCACAAGCAGTCAGGCTTATCTCATGGGCAATGTGTAAAGTATTTGTACCAGCACACACAGTAACACAGTGAAAACACCAGACCAGTTAGAAAAATAGCCAATATTTATCTAAATCAAAAAAGACCAAAACAACAAAAATTATACATACAGAAGCAAAGATATGAATTTTTAAAGTAAAAAGAGTCTTAATCCATAGAAATCAATGGATATGTTGTTTTAGTAGAAAATTATTGGTATGCGTCAAAAATAAAGCCTTACAGGTGAGCGTGCATCGGAAAAGCAAGTGATGCATCGATTCCTTACTCGCAAGTGCGGCCGTGCGTCAAATCTTTCTCCAACGGGCAAGCGATGCGACGGTTCTTTCCATGCAGGGAAGAGATGCGTCGACTGCTGGACAAGCAGCCTCAGGTCCGTGTGATGATGTTGCAGGTTTTGACACCCAGGGATGATGCTTGAAAAATCCGGATGCACGGCAGCGATGAATCTGCACTGATGATACGTCGATTTGGCCGGTGATGCATCCATTTTTCAGCCATGGTGGGGGCGCTGTTGATTTTTCTATCGCTCGGCTCTGATGCGTGGATTTTCACCCTAGGTTCACCAGCTTCTTCTTTAAAGGGCCCAGGGACTGGATGTGACACCACTTAGCAGGGTAGGAGAGCCCAGATGCTGGCAGATGAAGTCTTGGATGGCCCTGAGACTTTAGAACAGGGGGTAAGCTCAGTCCAAGCCCTTGGTGAATCTTCACAAGCAGGATACACAGCATAGTCTAGTCTTAGTCCTCTATGAAGCAGAAGCAGCAACTGCAGGCCAACCCAGCAAAGCACACACAGCAAAGGGGCAGTACTCCTTCTCCAACTCTTCACCTCTTCTCCTTGTCAGAGGTTCCTCTTGATCCAGAAGTATTCTAAAAGTCTGGGGTCTTGGGTCCACTACTTGTACTCATTTCTGCCTTTCAAGTAGGCAAACTTCAAAAGAAAGTCTTTGTTGTTCACAAGATCCTGCCTTGCCCACGCCTGGCCCCAGATACACTCCAGGGGGTTGGAACCTGCATTGTGGGAGGACAGAAACAGCCCTTTCCGGTACAGGTGTCCGCTCCTTCCTCCCCACTCTAGCCCAGGAGACTCATTGTGATGTGCATGACATACTTCAGCTCCCTTTGTGTCACTGTCTAGAGGGAATTCACAAACAGTCCAACTGTTAGTCTGACCCAGATGTGCATTCTACAGGCAGAAAGAGGCGCAGAATGATTAAGCAATAAAATGCCCACTTTCTAAAAGTGGCATTTTCAAATAGACAATCTAAAAACCAACTCTACCAAAAGAAGTATTTTTAAATTGTGAGTTCAGAGAGTCCAAACTCCAGATCTCCATCTGCTCCTAATGGGAAACTGCACGTAATTTTTTTTTAAAGGCAGTCCCCATGTTAACCTATCGGAGAGTCTGGCCTTGCAATAGTGAAAAATGAATTTGGCAGTATTTCACTATCAGGATATGTACAACACCCCAGTACATGTCCTACCTTTTAAATACACTGCACCCTGCCCATGGGCTACCTAGCACCTACCTTAGAGTTGACCTACATGTAGTAAAAAGGATGGTTTTGGTCTGACAAATGGGTACACTTGCCAGGTCAAGTTGGCAGTACAGAATGCAGACTCAGATACTGCAGTGGCAGATCTGAGACATGTTTACAGGGCTACTCATGCGAGTGGCACAATCAGTGCTGCAGGCCCACTAGTAGTATTTCATTTACAGGCCCTGGGCACCTCTAGTGCACTTTACTAGGGACTTACTAGTAAATCAATGATGCCATTCATGGATAATCAATCATAAACGCACTTTACACAGGGAGCACTTGCACTTTAGCGCTGTTCAGCAGTGGTAAAGTGCCCAGAGTACCAAAAAAACAGCAAAAACAAAGACCAGCACACAGTCAAAAATATAGGAAGCAGAGGTAAAAAAACAGGGGAGACCACACCAAGGATGCCATGTGTAACAAGCACAACCTATTTTTCCTAATCAGACTTTAACCTAGACGATGATTGAAAAGGACACAAAGGGAGTAACGGATGAGAAAGAGAAAGACATAAAAACAGAAACAAAGGGAGGAAACAGGGATGAAACACAGTATTCAAGAGTGATATAAAAGGGCAGAGAGTTAGCGCAAGGTGGTGGAATAAAGAAGCCTGAGGTGGAATCATGACTGTCCAGCCTTGGTATTCTGCAAAGCAGACACTTGTTAGCATGGGCTCCTGAGCAAAAAGTTGAGCCCTGGCATTTACTATTTTACAAATGAAGCACTGTTTAACACTATTAAATTTTCTGCATAAACAGCTCTTGACTTGCCCTAGCATTATTGGCCCTACCTTAAAAATATATTTTTCTGGTTTCTAAAATATGCCATTTTCAAAGGTTGTTAAGATTCTCGATCTTCCCCTTGCCTTGTTCAACCTTTTCCTGCCCTATGATCAAGAGGCCTGATTGTTGCCTGAATGTTTGTTAGGGTCAAAATGAAGCAACCTTTTTGTAATAATGAAAGTGCCTCTTAAACCATTTTGACTCATTGTTTAAACCCTTCGCTGGTCCCCTCACTTTCTTGGTTACTCAGACATTGTTTGCACTTATCACTTATATATCATCAAGCACTACCTTGTAAAATAAGGCAACTTTATGCCAATTTGTTTTCATGGATCTACCAAACAATAAATAAATAGAAAAAAATTGTGATGAGTGAACCTGAATAAAATATGCAATAAAAAATGAAATCGACACTGAAGCATACATATCTCTTAACAAAGGAGTAGCCAGGAAAATAAAATACCCCTCTTGGAACCAAAGCTCTTATGGCACCAATCAAGCAAGCATTTGAGCCTCAATCTCCCTAGAAGAGCTCGCTTTTCTCTTTTATCCAAGCACCTATCCATTCATCCTTTCATCTTCCATCTATCCATTGATATTCATCATTTTACCTTTACATTCTACCATCCATTCATTCATTCATCAAGTGTAGCAAAAATCAATCCCAGGGAGCAACATTCTTCAAAAATCCAGGATGGAAAAAATTCAATCTTAGAGTTTAGATCTGGCTGAGTCCACCCACTGGTGCTGCTAAGTTTCCCATAACACAACCCTTTCTAGACCTCTCTTAATCTAATCAGGGGGCACTGGGTGTTTGGGTTTGCAGGAAATGGGGGAGGGACAGTTGCTGTCCCACATGTCCTTCTCTCCTTTGAAGTCCAGTTTGGCTGCTCTCCCTTCATCCTGTTCGACCATCTGCAGAGGCAGCTCTCCTCCCACCAGATACTTCCTTTGTTTCAGCCCGGGCCACTTCACACCTCATCAAGGCATCCTGGCTCAGGCTACCAGAGGCTGACCAATCAGAGAATCGAAAACTCTTTCCTGATACACCTTATGTTAGATTCAACAGTAGCAAGTTGTTGGATTTATCATAACTTTTAATTTGATACTAAACTTGCTATATTTAACTCCTTCCTATGGAAAATAAGATTTTATTATTTTTAAATAAAGTCTCTCAATGTTAACCTTTGGCCTCATTCACTACAATGAGAAAAAAACAAATGTGGCTATTTTTCCCTCACCCGGGCTTATAAAACATATTTTATAAAGTCCCTGCTTATAGTTACACTGCACCCGAACCCGGGGGCACTTAGGGCATACCTTAGGGATGCCATATATAAAGATTAGGTAGCTAAGGACTATGGAAGTACTTTTGATTCCAAAGTCGCATTCGGGGTTAACTTTAACTCAAAAGCAGGCCTGCCTTTAAAATGACACTGGGCACCACAGCAGTGCACTTATGGGTGTACTGTCTATGCTGGGTTTCCTAAACCTATATGCCCTACCATATACTAGGGACGTATAGGTAGATTGGTACAGCCAATCATAATCAGCCTTTTTTGCATATTTCCTTTTAAACAGAGCACTGGCCCAGGGACTGGTAGCAGTGCCCAGGGCACAGTCAGAGTCAGTAACCACCAGTATCAATCAAAAGGTTTGTGGGAGACCAGGGGAGAAAAAGGAGGACTTTCCTACATAATCATACAATACAAATGTTTTACTTCTTCTAGAATGCATAGACATGCAGTTTTCTTGGTAAAACTATATGGTGCACAAACAGTGATGCGTGGAAATCTGGTTTCAGTAAATATTTATTATTTGCACCAAGTAAAGGGTCTTGATTTGCTCCTAATAAAATTCTTGCTTCCATCAGAATTACAAGAAAAATGTGCTTTGTGCTTTCCTAAATGCTGATATATTTTGAAAATGTGTACAGTTCATTTACAGTTATTTAAATGTTTGTTATTAGAAATAAAAACTGACTTCCTACAGCCTGTCCTTTCCCTTCCTATACCCCAGTAAGATTGTTAATGAGGTCCCTTTTACCAACTCCTCTCACATTGCAGTTGGCAAAATAACGCAGTTTCCAAATAAGCAGGGATTTGTCAGAAGGCACAGTCAGACATTTGACCCTTGTCTTTGAACACCCAGCAAATTTGACATAATAAAAACCAAAATCCAAAGGCATATTTATTGCTTATTTATCTTTTGAACATCAGCATGGTTATTTTTGGGGTGCTACTACAGCCCCTGCATTCCTACTTCTAACACAGATTGTTCTGGTAGCCTCACCGGCAACACCAGCTCAAATTAAGTGCTGGTGTAGTAATTTGTAAATTCAAAAGCTCAACCAGGTGACACCTGACATACAGAAAACGTCTATAATATTTAGTAGACAAATTGAAATTGTGGGTATAAGCACAGAGAAGCTGCTGTAGTTCAGAAGCAGAGAGATAGGTGAGTATAAGTTCAAAAAATATTTGGCGACAAATGCTCGAGAGTGTAGACAAAGGAAAAATATAGGATGAAAGCAGTGTATTGTTTTATAGACCAAACTGTAAGTAGCAAAACATCGGAGCTCACAAGAGTAAACAGGGTGGAGGCACAAATGTGATCAATCATGCAACAGACAAACAACAGGTCAGTGTAGAAGAATATAGAGTGTCCTAAGAGGACATAAAGGTGATGGGATGCTTTGGGGTGGCGGGTGAAAGAAGAATAAAGCACTAATAAGGTGTAAGGCTATGCACATGAGCCACGCAGTTCTTGAAAAGTGAGTGATAACTAGAAGACATTCAAGATGAAAACAGCAGGAGTAATGTAGTGTTATTTTTGGAAGTTATCAGCTTGCATTCGCTACAAAAGAAGCAGCATAGCAGCCATTTTTTACGTAATGCTTGGGTCATCTGAAGTACAGAGAGGAGATCAGTTGTGGGGGATTCACGGTGTGTTTCTTTCCATGAGAAGTACTGAGGGAAGCTACAAAATGAGCCAGTAATTTATAATTCAGAGGCATTTAAATAAAGAGAGGTGGTCAATTCAGAAGCATCAGTCACAAAGCAAACCAGATCGACTTAAACTTAGATGCTCAATATGAAACACTATGGTGCTGATTTATACTTTTGACACTAAATTGCGCTAACGCAGTTTAGCGTCAAAAAGTATACCACCAGCTAGAGCCATCCGAAGACGCCGGCCGGGCATCATAGTTGAGGCATGACTTTAGCCGGCGGTAAGGCCCGGTTAGCATCAAAATATTTGATGCTAACCGGGTGGGGGAGGTGTAGGGAAAACTGGAGGTTGTGCATCAAAGAATGGCGCTAGTCAGGTTAGAGTCAAGAAAATGACTCTAACCTGATTAGCGTCATATTTCAGGGCACAACCCCCATGGACATGACTCCTGTCTAAGTAACGGCAGGAGTCATGCCCCCAACCCAATGGCCATGCCCAGGGGACATATGTCCTATGGGCGTGGCAATTGGGCACAGTGCCATATAGAGGGGCCGAAGTTAGGTCCCCCTATGGCACTACAAAAAAAAAAAAAAACTCACCTCTACTTACCTCTACTTACCTGGGATGGCGTCCCGCCATCCTAAGGTATCTTCCTGGTGTGGGTGGTGGTGGGTGGGGTGTCGGTGGGGCCAGGGTAGGGCACCTGGGGGCTCTTTCCATGGTCTCTGACCATAGAAATATTCCCACAGGTCCCCTAATGCCTGCCCATACCCAGGTGTTAAATAATGGCGTTAAGCAAGCTTAGCACCATTATTTAAGGCCCCCATCCCCCTGTGCATGATTTTAGCATGGGGATAAATATGCCACAAACGCTATAATGTTTCTGCACTGGAATGCCTACCTCGCATCTCATTGAAGCAAGGTACGTTTCCGCATCGAGAAAATGGCGTTAACTCCATAACTTTACAAAGTATTAATATGGAGTCAGGTTTGCGCTGAATTAGCGTTCGAAAATGCTGCTAATTTGGCGCAAACCGAGTATAAATATGCCCCTATGTTTACTGGGAAATGAGACTAGGGGCACACGCTTACTGTTTCATTAGAAGTACATAACTCTCTTTTTTCTTAGACATTATTTTTCTTTACTTTAGAAGTGCTTCAATTAAAGCTTGACTGTTCAAGGATCAACTATAAATAAACATATTCTCAAATTATAGACACAAGTTTCATAAGTAAAAACGCAATTGAGGCTTACATGATATATAGTTGTGCTAAAACAAATTTCCAAGTATTATTTTTTATATGATGACTTCCAATTTATTTTTCATAGGTCTTTCCTGTAAAATGCAATATTTTTTAATTATTGTTATTTACCAGCTGTTAGAAAAGGGGTCTTTGGGTGGCAGTAAGGTTACCCCCGTCCAAGCAAGGACCCTCACTCTAGTCAGGGGGAAGGAGAATCACCCTCAGTTAACCCCGCTCACCCTCTTGGTAGCTTGGCACGAGCAGGCAGGCTTAACTTCAAAAGCAAGGTGTAAAGTATTTGTACCAACACACACAGTAACTCAGTGAAAACACTACAACATGACACAGCACAGGTCTAGAAAAATAAATATTATTTATCTAAACAAAACAAGACCAAAACGACAAAGCTCCAACATACACAAGTCAAGTTATAAATTTTCAAAGCAAAAGAGTATTAAATCCTTTAGAAAACAGTGAGAATGTTGTTAGCGTACAAACGTACCTGGTTAGCATAAAAAATAAAGCCGCACTGGCGAGCATGCATCAGAAAAGGCCAGACATGTGTCAATTTGTCACTCGCAATCGAGAATGTGCGTCGTTCCTCCTCCAGTCGGATCAGCATGCGTCATTTCTTCTCTCCTGCAAAAGAGCGATGCATCGATTCCGGACGGGCACCTCGGACCCGTGTAGGCTTTGCTTTGCATTGATTTTCTGCGTCCAATGATGTTGCATCGAAATCCAGTTGCACGGTGTCAGGAAACCACAATGCGTGGGAGTTTGCATTGTTAACAGCAGCTGCTGCGGGTGTTGTGTGTCATTTCTCCAGCTGTGTTGCGTTGATCTCCCAGCCGCGATGCAGGTGAAGCATTGATCTTAGCCGCAAGGCCGGCGGAGCACCGTTTTTCAGCCATGAGGCGGGTGGTGCATCAAAGGTTTCCCCGCACACCAGATTTTGCATGGATTTCTGTCTTTTTCCACCAGCTGCACCTTTCAAAGGCCCAGAGGCAGGTTAGGAAACCACTTGGCAGGCTGGACTCTCAGCAGAAAGCCCAAGTTTTGGCAGGGAGAAGTCTTTGTTGTCCCTGAGACTTCAACAACAGGAGGCAAGCTCAGTTCAAGCCGTTGGAGATTCTTCACCAGTGGGAAGTCACACAAAATGCAGCCTTCGTCCTCTTGCAGGCAACTACTGCAGGCCAACCCAGCAAAGCACAGTCACAGGCAAAGGGGCAGTACTTCTCCTCCAGCTCTTCTGCTCTTCTCCTTGGGAGAGGTTCCTCTTGGTTCCAGAAGTAATCTGATTTTCATGGGTTCTGGGTGCTCTTCATATGCCCCTTTCTGCCTTTGAAGTAGGCCTACTTCAAGGAGAAGTCTCTGCTGTTTTTAAGATCCTGTCTTGCTCAGGCCAGGCCCCAGACACACACCAGGGGGTGGGAAACTGCATTGTGTGAGGGCAGGTACAGCCCTTTCAAGTGTAAGTGACCACTCCTCCCCTCCCCTCAGCCAAGATGGCCCATCAGGATATACAGGCTACATCCCAGTTCCCTTTGTCTCACTGTCTAGAGGAGAGATGCAAACAGCCCAACTCTCAAACTGACCAAGACCGGGAATCCACAAACAAGCAGAGTCACAGAATGGTTTAAGCAAGAAAATGACTACTTTCTAAAAGTGGCATTTTCAAACACACAGTCTAAAAACCAACTTTACTAAAATATGCATTTTTAAATTGTGAGTTCAGAGACCCCAAACTCCTGTTGTCTCCCTGCTCCCAAAGGGAATCTGAGCTTTAATAGTATTTAAAAGGCAGCCCCCGTGTTAACCTATGAGAGAGATAGGCCTTGAAACAGTGAAAAACGAATTTGGCAGTATTTCACTGTCACCTAGGGCCTACCTTAGGGGTGCCTTACATGTATTAAAAGGGAAGGTTTAGGCCTGGCAAGTGGGTATGTTTGCCAACTCGAATTGGCAGTTTAAAACTGTATTCACAGACACTGCAGTGGCAGGTCTTATCCATGTTAACAGGGCTACTAATGTGGGTGGCACAACCAGTGCTTCAGGCTCACTAGCATCATTTGATTTACAGGCCCTGGGCCCCTCTAGTGCATGTTACTAGGGACTTACTAGTGAAACAAATATGCCAATCATGGATAAGCCAATTTACAAAACACTTTACACAGAGAGCATATACCTTTAGCACTGGTTAGCAATGGTAAAGAGTCCAGAGTCCTAAAGCCAACAACAACAGGTCAGAAAAAATAGGAGGAAGGAGGCAAAAAGATTGGAGATGACCCTGCAAAAGGGAAAAAGTCCAGCACCAGCTAACATTGTTCATGTACAATTAAAGACGGACATAGAATCGTAAAAATTGCATTTGTCATTTCTATATTTCTATATTTCTATCTTCTGTAGCTTTCTATAATTTAAATGTGCTTTATGTGCCCTAAATAAAAAAAGCATAAACAATGGACATGGCAACAAAAGTTTCCTGCATCCTCTTTAATTAAATTTAGAGTCCACGATTTATGAACATTTTTAACGAGCCACAGGCAGTAGAAATATACCACAGCCTACATGTGCAAGTTTTACAACTTTTGAGAAACTTTAATCTAATGTAACTAGATTGGAGGATTTGATTTTGTGAAGAAACTTTTCAGCTCTGTTACGACAAAACTAGCTAAGATTAATGAATGTCTAGTAAATCTGTCTAATTTGCATAAATCCTGAAAACATATTTATATAAAGTTAACCAGGGGCGGCTCCTCTGCAGTGGGAGAGGAGCGTCGCCCCTGCCAGCAGCAAGAGCTGCAAAACTTTTATAGTAAAAACATAATAAACTATGTTTTTTGTGTCTTTACTATAAAAGTGGGTGGGGCCACAGGCGTGATGGGGATAGAGCGAGAGTGCAAAGCACTCCCCCTCAGTGTGCATGCATGTTTAGCCGGCGGCCTCAGGCCGGCCAAGCATACGTGCACACCAGGCTCTCTCCATCCCGTCACTGTGTTGCTGGGTTGGAGATAGCAGGCAGAGGCTCCCAATCTGCATGGTAGCACCCTGGCTGGGCACTCTGTCCAATCGTATGGCTGCTTTCATGCTGCCAGCAGCATGAAAAAAGCAGTATGACTGGATGCAGGGCAGCTGGGAGCCTGTGTCTGCAATGACGGAGCAGAGCAGAGCAGATGGGGCAGCACGGAGTGGAAAAAATGTATATATATTTTTTTTTATTATTATTATTTTTTTGGGGATCCCCTCCACCCTCCCTTCTGCATGCCATGGTGCCCTTCCCCTTTTTACCTCACGCGAGCCATGCCTGAGGTTACCTCTAGTACTCACATGGAACACAATATATTACAGCACTGTCCAGCAAACACTGCACACAAGCATGGCCAATGGCCTCAGGGGGGGTATAGGAAACAGCCAAGGTTCTGTCAACAAGGAGTGTGAATGCTTTTCGAAACATGGTCTGGAATATTTCTACTCCTGCTGCCGAATTCCTGCAATTGCCACCTGGAGCAACTCCTTAAGTGATCAGTCTTAAAGATGTCCCCTCATTATGCTCCCTTCACTGTTTAAGAATGAGGTCACTCACCGGTTGTACAAGCAGCTTGGTAACGTGTGCCATAGGTTAATGAAAATATAATGACAAGAAAAGTATTGTGGTTGGGTATGTAAACAGGGGACATTTTGAGATATTTAAAGTATTTTACCCCCTTGTGTAGCAAAATGAAGGCACTTCCATTTGGGCTCTTTCATAGACCTCTTGTCTATATCCTCCCATTTATAGAACATAAGGTGGGATTTCATCCCAACATTCCCACTCATACAATGTGTCAACGCACAACAGATTAATGCCACATGATTCATTATATCAGATAGACTGATTTAATAATGTCATGATTCATAAAGAGCTACTTCCATGTAAGCAGGGTCAATTATCCCTGCTATCTACTTCATGTCCTACTGTAAGCATTGTTGAAATAGAGCATACTAATGATATAATGAATGGTGAGGGGGAAAGGTCAAGGAAGGGTATGGTTACATTTATGTCATTGAATATTGCTGGGCTGAAAAAGTACACTAGTCAACCCAGTCTAGATTAGCTATGTTAAACATTACAATTGAATTAGTTTGCAACTAGCTTGAATACTTAACACTCATCATATTGATGGACATATTTTCCATTTCACACAAGCAATTAGATCTAATTCTGGGTGAGCTAAGGGTGGGCTGATAAATTTGATATCTTTGTTACTACCCTATAAAGTAGTGCAGACCTGAATAGACTCACCCCATTTTCAAATGTTATGGTTAAAGGGTAGAGGTTGGAAGCAAATTCTAGGGACAAATTCCCATAACAATGTCTTCAGTAAACCGAACCTGGAACACATAATCAATAGAGGAAACAATATAGAAAATCCTTAGAGGCATGACATGAATTAAATAATGGTAATAATCAATGCTATGGGCAGGTGATGTTTAA
The DNA here is from genome assembly GCF_031143425.1 of Pleurodeles waltl. NCBI lineage: Eukaryota > Metazoa > Chordata > Amphibia > Caudata > Salamandridae > Pleurodeles > Pleurodeles waltl. Next base: position 1,076,803,541 of record NC_090437.1, read on the forward strand.
TGTTCATCTTTGTCAGGTATCTGTTGACACTGCCTGTGGGATACAATGACCACACTGTGAAGACACATCACATTTCAGACACAATCGGCTTAAATGGCATGTCAATGACATATAATATGTCCTTTACCTTTGCTTTTTGCTCACATGCCTCCATTGTAGTGCATACTTCCACTGGGAGAGGTTTAAACTACAATATTGATTTTCTACTGCTGATTGATGACATTAAGCAGGTGATCTCCAGTTTTGTGGTCCTCAAAATAATTTCTGATCACAACCCACGTGTGCTAACCTTTCAATTTGGGAAAGACCATTTATGCCCCTCCTGGGAGAACCTTACAAATCGAAGCTAATAACAATTAAGAAAAAATTCTCAAATAGGAGCGGGTTAATCCTAGTCTTTTGATAATTCATAATTCATAAAGACAAAAATGCCTGACTTTTTATATAATTCAGATATTTTTGCAGCTCCATCTTTAATATTGAAATCATTTGATTCTCTAGGTGGGACTATAAAATATACTACATTTAAAGGTTGGTTTTATTAACTCATGTTCACATCATGGGCCTCAATTCACCAAAATGCTACGGATAGCAGAAGTGACATCACTTGTACCTTGACCTCCACTTTCACTCACAGATACACACTTACACATAAACTCACACATGCACACACACTCTCACATAAACACACTCTCTCCCACACGCATGCCCACAACATACATTTAAAAGCCTGTTGACTTACCTCAGCTGCCATGGGAGGGCATATTCATATTTTTTTATACTAACAGTGAATAATATTTTATTAATCACTATTAGTGTAATAACAAATTGACAAAAAAAGAGAGAGCGGAGCCGCAACTGACATCCATAAGGAAGAGCTTCCACTGTTTTCCTAAAACTGAATTTGCCACCTCTGAAGACAGGAGTCACAAAGACAGTACCAGGGGTCGCAAAGGGCAAGACAAGGGTCGCAGCTACGACCCCTAGCAACCCCTAAATGACATCCATGGTTCACATGTGCATTCAAATTTGATGGTCACTTTGAATAACAAACAATAAAATATCGAAAATGATAGATGTGATAGATTCAACTATAAAAAGGCCTTCAGATATAGGTAACACAATATCAAACAGCAAGCATGGAAAAATCACTGGGTAGTGAGTATCAATAAAGACAGTTGCACATTCTAGAAGGTTATCAATTTATAGTTTTTCAAAGACACATGCAAGTACAAAAATGGGTGTCTCATCATGACAAAATGTATTCCTCCTTTAATTATGGGAAAGTAGGGGGCATATTTAAGAGAAGTGGTGCTGCACCCAGTGCAGCACCACTTTCTTTGCGCCCCTTAGTGCCCCTCCTACTGCCACCATGTGTGTGCCGTATTTAAAATACAGCACACCATGGCGCAAGGTAGGGGGCGATAGCATCAGAATTTTTTACACTATTGATGTAATGTTCAGGATTAGCGCCTGAATTTTGGACCCAGGCTCAGTCCAAACCCGGGTTGCATGGTGAGTAAAAGAACAATGGATTAAACCCAGATCTGTGCCTGGGGGTGAGTGGTGAAAAAGTTTCAGCACTCCGTCCATCATCCTTTTGTTTTGCTAAAGTTGCCCTAAGTGGGAAGGGTATGCCCAGAGATGGGTCCCTTGCTCACTGTGCCACTGGAGTCAAGCTAGCCTGGCTGATGAAGAGTGATATCCTGAAACCGTTCCAGGGTGCTTGTTTCCGGTCCATGAAGGACTTGGCCTGCCAGTTTGGGCTGGACTGTTCCCATGCGTCCAAACTGGGGTGGCATGGGGAGAAAAAAAACAATGGATTCAACCCAGATCTGTGCCTGGGGGTGATTGATGGAAAAGTTCAGCACTCCATCTATCAGCCTTTTGTGTTGCTAAAATTGCCCTAAGTGGGAAGGGTGTGCCCAGATGTGAGTCCCTTGCTCACTGTGCCACTGGATTCAAACTAGCCTGGCTGATGAAGAGTGATACTCTAAAACTGGTTCCAGGATGCTTGTTTCCAGTCCAGGGAGGACCTGACCTGGCAGTTCAGATGGGACTGTTCCCATGGTGAACAGGGTCAAGACTGATTTTCACAGGGCTGGGTTCAAACTGGGTGGCACGGTGAACAAAAGAACGATGGATGAAACCCAGATCTGTGACTGGGGGTGAGGGGTTGAAAAGTTTCAGCACTCTGTATATCATCCTGTATATTTGAAGCAAAGTAGGCAACCTCTCTTATACCATCAGTTGTTACCCTCACACTACGTTTGTAGAAGAAGATTTTTTTTATAAAGTGTTATCTTTGCTCGGAAAACACTATAAAAATCTCATATAGGAGATGAGAGTTTGACTAAATTACATGTACATAAAGTTCATAATGAACTCTATAAATGTTATCTTTTCATAATATTGTTTGAAACAAACTGTCTTTTTATTGTAATGCATGATTATAGTTGATATGTTAACCGAATAAAGGGGGGATTGACTGAATGACTGAATAAACTGTCCTAGAAACTCGAGCTTGGTTCAGCTTTCCAGGGATACCACTGTAAATAGTTGTGCATTCCAAAAGGAATGCCCTCGTTGCTAGGAGGGTAGATTTACTATTTTTTTGTGAACTGCCTCATAGGAGTTGAAACATTCATTTCATTCTTAGCTATGTGGTATTTTCTTTTAAACCAACACGTATTTCACACCAAGATTAAACTATAAACCCAATTTTACATCTGTCCATATACGTCTGTTTCATGGGAAAAGGAGACAGAGCGCCTGTGCTAAGCCTAACAACATTTCTACTGCTGATGGTTACTAAACCATATATGCCTTACTTTGGTGTTGACCAGGACTAGTAATGCATGCACCATTTTTAATTCGTACGTGTATTGTGCATTCATGGAATGTGTTGTAAAACATTGGGCTATGAATTGTGTTCATTAGCCTACTCTGTCTGCTACATTTGATTAAATATATATGAAATTGAACTATTTATCTCATGTTCATAATAATAAAGCATTTCACATTGCCTAAATGTAACGGAGATCAAAATCTTAGGCGGGTCACATTTGCGGGGATGAGTCAAAATCAACATTTAAAGCTGTGTGCAAACTTTACACTGAAACAGAGGTGTTTATCCTCAGAACTTTCACCAGCTTATTCCTCTGGAAAACTTCAGGAGTTCACGTTTTACAGCTTGTTAGAAATGGGGTTTTTGGTTGGCAGTCAGGTTACCCTCTGTCCAAGCAAGAACCCTCACTCTAGTCAGGGTAAGTCACACACAATCCAAAATTAGCCTGTGCCCACCCTCTGGCAGCTTGGCACGAGCAGTCAGGCTTAACTTAGAAGGCAATGTGTAAAGTATTTGTGCAATAAATCATACAATAACACCATATAACACCACAAAAATACACCACACAGTGTTTAGAAAAATATATAATATTTATCTGGATAATTGCAGGTCAAAATGAATAAAGATGCAATGTGAAATTGTAGAGATATCACTGAAAAGTGATATGAAGTGTCTTAAGTCTTTAAAAAGGAAACAAAGGCGGTCATTCTGACCCTGGCGGTCAAAGACCGCCAGGGCGGAGGACCGCGGGAGCACCGCCGACAGGCCGGCGGTGCTCCAATGGGGATTCCGACCGCGGCGGTAAAGCCGCGGTCGGACCGGCACCACTGGCGGGCTCCCGGCAGTGTACCGCCGCCCCATTGAATCCTCCAAGGCGGCGCAGCTTGCTGCGCCGCCGAGGGGATTCCGACCCCCCCTACCGCCATCCAGATCCCGGCGGTCCGACCGCCGGGATCCGGATGGCGGTAGGGGGGGTCGCGGGGCCCCTGGGGGCCCCTGCAGTGCCCATGCCACTGGCATGGGCATTGCAGGGGCCCCCGTAAGAGGGCCCCTAAATGTATTTCAAATACGCGACGGGTGCAACTGCACCCGTCGCACAGCTTCCACTCCGCCGGCTCGATTCCGAGCCGGCTTCATCGTGGAAGCCTCTTTCCCGCTGGGCTGGCGGGCGGTCTGAAGGCGACCGCCCGCCAGCCCAGCGGGAAAGTCAGAATTACCGCCGCGGTCTTTCGACCGCGGAACGGTAACCTGACGGCGGGACTTTGGCGGGCGGCCTCCGCCGCCCGCCAAGGTCAGAATGAGGGCCAAAGTCTCTTTCAAGCACAAAGTACCTGGTTTGGAGTGGAAAATCTCCGCAAAGGGCCACAGAAGAAGAGTTACGTGGAAAAATGGTGTGTGCATCGATTTCTCCCCAGCACACACGGACTTGCGTCGTTATTTTTCACGCGGGGAAGTCGTGCGTCGTTTTCCGGCAATCGGACAGTCTCTTTCTGTGGGTCGCAGGATTACCAGATGACCCGGGGTCTGTGCGTGGATTCTCCTGCTTGTTTTCCAGCTGCACGTCGTTCCACGGGGCTGTGCGTCGAAGTTTCGCTCTCACGTCAGCCGTCGCGTCAATTTCCCCTCTGGAAGTCGGGCGGCGTTGTCCTTGCGAGGCCGTGCGTCGAAGTTCCGGTCGCCCCGAAGGCGTCGCGTCGATCAGCGTCGGTGTGCGGCGATTTTCTCGCCGTGGAGCAAGCTGTGCGTCAAAATTTTCGGCGCACGAAGAGTCCAAATGAAAAAGAGAAGCCTTTTTGGTCCTGAGACTTCAGGGAACAGGAGGCAAGCTCTATCCAAGCCCTTGGAGAGCACTTTCACAGCCAGACAAGAGTTCAGCAAGGCAGCAGTCCTTTGTAGAAAGCAGTCAAGTGAGTCCTTTAGGCAGCCAGGCAGTTCTTCTTGGCAGGATGCAGGTTCTGGTTCAGGTTCCTTCTCCAGCAAGTGTCTGATGAGGTAGGGCAGAGGCCCTGTTTTATACCCAAATGTGCCTTTGATGTGGGGGAGACTTCAAAGAGTGGCTAAGAAGTGCACCAGGTCCTCTTTCAGTTCAATCCTGTCTGCCATGGTCCCAGTAGGGGGTGTGGCAGTCCTTTGTGGGAGAGCAGGCCCTCCACCCTCCCAGCCCAGGAAGACTCATTCAAAATGCAGATGTATGCAAGTGAGGCTGAGTACCCTGTGTTTGGGGTGTGTCTGAGTGAATGCACAAGGAGCTGTCAACTAAGCCCAGCCAGACGTGGATTGTAAGGCACAGAAAGATTTAAGTGCAAAGAAATGCTCACTTTCTAAAAGTGGCATTTCAAGAATAGTAATATTAAATCCAACTTCACCAGTCAGCAGGATTTGGTACTACCATTCTGGCCATACTAAATATGACCTTCCTACTCCTTTCAGATCAGCAGCTACCACTTCAATACTGTATGAGGGCAGCCCCAATGTTAGCCTATGAAGGAAGCAGGCCTCACAGTAGTGCAACACAAATTTAGGAGTTTTACACTACCAGGACATGTAAACTACACAGGTACATGTCCTGCCTTTCACCCACACAGCACCCTGCTCTAGGGTTTACCTAGGGCACACAGTAGGGGTGACTTATATGTGGAGAAAGGGGAGGTTTAAGCTTGGCAAGTACTTTTAAATGCCAAGTCAAGGTAACAGTGAAACTGCACACACAGGCCTTGCAATGGGAGGCCTGAGACAAGGTAAAGGGGCTACTTGAGTAGGTGGAACAACCAGTGCTGCAGGCCCACTAGTAGCATTTAATCTACAGGCCCTAGGCACATATAGTGCACATTACTAGGGACTTATAAGTAAATTAAATAGTCCAATCAGGTATGATCCAAGGTTATCATGTTTAAAGGGAGAGAGCATATGCACTTTTGCACTGGTTAGCAGTGATACAGTGTGCAGAGTCTAAAAGCCAGCAAAAACAGTGTCTAAAAAGTGGAGGGAGGCAGGCAAAAAGTTAGGGGTGACCACCCTAGGGCTGTCAGGTCTAACACAGCTCATAATGTGAGAAAATGTGTGGCAGTAGCACATTATCCCCTTTTCTGACAAACACACCCTCCCAACATTACCACACTCATATACCCGCCAACACTGATTGCCAGTTCTAAATGTCTGACTTCAAATAAATGAAGCTCTGTGTCTGTGACTGTGACTCCGTCTGCCTTTGTCATTTCTATGATCTGATCTTTGAAGAGTCCTGGTGCCACATATTACCATTAATAATGTTTGTAGAGATCTGTGCTCCTGAAGATGCTTAACCATGGATGTTTTGGAGTGGTATTTATTTCTTGGAGGCATGGAAGACCATTTTCATGTGCCGCTGTTTATTTTTTGTTAATGTCTTATATCTTTTTTTTTTTCCCGTCTGGTTCCATGATGTGCTTTGTGGTTGCAGTTACTTCCTGGTCATTTCTATTGTGATAGCCAGAACTTACAGTTGTCTGTTCCTGACCTCTATTGTGGGAGTCACCGGCTATATCGATATGGGAATACACAGTGGGCGAGTCTACAGTTTTTTTGGTCATTGAAAGTTTTTTGCTACTCCTCACTCTCAGTGTCCAATTCTGAATTGGGGCTGCACGACTTTGGTGTATTTGGAACAATTGGCGAATTCAGTCCATCAATGACGTCCTCTCATGGATGGGGTTATTGGTGCTGGCGACATGAGTATGCTAAACATGATGGAGTTCATGTGTGTGGCTTTCTTTATATGGTTGTGATATATGGAAGAGATATTGATTTGCAGTCTGAGTCATACATCAGTCAGAATCTTACTTCCGAGTCAAAGCCCAGTGGTCGACTGTTTAAATACTGGCATGTGAAAGCGTGAAATCGAGTAAGCAATCCTGTTAGGATTCATTTGGGAAATGCTTCCATCTATGTTGGCTCTTCTTGAACCGGCTGTATTGTATTGGGATGGTTTTGTGGTTTGTGAATGTGTAGGTTAAATGCTGTGCTATGTTCATTTTTATGTTACTTTTGTTACTTTGTTCTGTAAAACGTCTGCATTTGTATAGAAGTTGTTTGCTGAAGCTTCACCTGACAGATACAATGTTCATATCGGTGTAGCAGATAGGTGATGATCATAAGTTATACACTTTCAGAAGATATTAATGTGACGGGTTACCAGGCATTTGTACAGTGCCCCCCTAATGTGTGGTCTGGGGCTGGTGCCATTATAAGCATTGTCTTTGCTTTTAACCTGCTGCTCGTGTTTGTGTGTACGTTTGCGTGTGTGTATGTGTGTGTGTGTGTGTAGGGGTGTGTTGTGTGGGGTGTGAGTGGGTTGTGGCTTATGTGTTTGATTTTGCAGTGGTTGGACATGTATATATCAAAGAGAAACTGTAACTTGAATGCCGGGGCATCCTATTTCAAAGTGACTTTGCAATCTCTTTCTGATGTGCAATGAAATGTGCAATGAAATTTGACAATTGTATTTCCTGGTGTTTCTGTAGTTTTTTGATACTCTATGTGGCAACTTTTATGCGGGGATCCTAATGTATGCTGGGGGTTGAATGCCTGTAACATTTTTATTATTATTCCTTTTGTTTCGCTGACTTGTCAGCATCAGCACTTTGATTTTGTGTTCTTTGCTTGTGCGATGCATTCTTTGTACTATATGCTTTGACTTAATTCTCCATCTGTTCGCTGATTGATATAAGCGGCAATCTTATCTGTAGTTTGTTTAGAATGAAATATATGGTTTAGTAACTGAGCCTGGAGTTCAATCTAAACCATTTTATACTCTAAAGTACGTAAACTCTAGGAAACCTAAATGCATATGTTCATGTTTAGACCATTTATTTAGCATAAATGGAGGTGTAGTATGCCCATAGAATGTGGACCATTCAGTGGGCAAGACCTACCTCTTTGGTTTAGGTGCTGCACCTCCTACTGATGAGGGCCCGAGTCGCCTTAAACCCCACTGGGTGCATCTTTCAGTCTCATTCGTATGGGGGATACCTAAGCAAAACAAATTAAGCCCTTTGACACAACCAGTATCTAATGCTGAATCAGAGTACCTTGTCTAAAGACATAGGTGGTCATTACGACCTTGGCGGTATAAGGTGCTTACTGCCGTGCAGAAGACCGCCAATACACCGCCGCGGCCGCGGTAGACCGCCACAGCTATTATGACACACATCTCGGAATCCGCCGAAATTCAGACACCCACACAACACCGCCACACCAAAGGTCAGCGATAAACATGCGGAAACAAATCCTTCACCTCCACGCCAACAGAAACACGCCCATGCTATTACGACCCACGAATCCACACGGCGGTCTTTCAACCACGGTATTCCATTGGCGGTACACACCGGCGCGCTCAAAATACCCACACATATACAAAACACCGCCACATTGGACAATTACAAATACACACACCTGATACACATACAAACACCACTCCCACACACCCAATACAATATAAAACACACACCCACATCACACACAAACCCTTACAACCACAATTTCTGAGAGAAGGCCAGAGAGAGACAGCACAGAATAGAGAACCCCATCACACAGAGGCACACTACACCATCACCCACACAACACCCACGCACAAAACACCACATACCACTACACTCACCACACTCATCAACACATACACCACCCCACACATCACACACACCACCCCATGGCACGCCAAAGACACCCCCGCTTCTCCGAGGAGGAGCTCAGGGTCATGGTGGAGGAAATCCTACGGGTAGAGCCACAGCTATTTGGCTCACAGGTACAGCACAATAGCCAGGAAGATGGAGCTATGGCAAAGAATAGTCGACAGGGTCAATGCTGTGGGACAGCACCCAAGAAATAGGGAGGACATCAGGAAGAGGTGGAACGACCTATGGGGGAAGGTGCGTTCCAGGGTATCCAGGCACAACAGCGCGGTACAGCGGACTGGCGGCGGACCCCCACCTCCTCCCCCACAACTAACAACATGGGAGGAGCAAGTCTTGTCCATCTTGCATCCTGAGGGCCTCGCAGGAGTCGTTGGAGGAACGGACACTGGTAAGTCAAATTTCAACTATCATATCCCCTACCCTACCTGCATGCTATCACACACCCCCACCCTCACACCCTCCCCTATCACTCCAAATCCTCACCTATCTACCCATGACACCAACCACCCATCCCAACCCCAAAACCTGCATGACCTAACTAAGCATGGATACCCATCACTAAAGCATGTCCACTGCACAGACCCACAACACCTCCCAACTATCACCACACAAGCCCCCACACAGGAATGCCTGCACTGGGGTACACGCACACCCAAACATTGCACATCATGAAACACACACATGCAATAATCATGTACTCATACCCCCGCAGGAACCCGAAGGAACGTCACCACACCAGAGGGTCCAGACAACACCACTCCACCCCCAGAAGAGGCCGACAGTGACGACAGCAGCTCTGCCCCACTGGATCTTGATGACCAGCCCGGACCATCGTGGGCCTCAGGACAGTCGGTTCCCCTTGCCCAGCCACAGCCCAACACCGAACTGCCACCCTCTGTGAACACTAGCACAGCACCCACCCAGCGGGCCCAAACCTCCCTACCCAGGACAGGTCAATCAGCGGTGTGTCCACCACTACAGGGCACCCAGGCTAACCCACCACCCCAACAACAACAGGGACCTGGGGGCAGTGGTAGTGGGCACACGGTCCAGGGGACGGAGGCACAGGAACACAGGGGAACTGGGAGGGCTGCTGTGCGACAGAGGGAGGACAGGCCAAGGGAACCTACTCTCAATGAGGCCCTCTCCTCCATCATGGGAGCATACCACCACTCCCAGGAGACGATGGCAACGGTATTGGCCAAGTTGCAGGAGACCCTGCGTCTGCAGGAGGAACAGTATTTGGGGTTCAGGGAGGAGCTCAGGACCATCTGCTCCGTCCTGGGCACCATTGAGGGGTGCTGACGGACATTCAAAGAACCTTGAGGGACACCGTGGCACTCCCAGGGGCCCCTGACACTAGCCATGACGATGAAATGCCCACCACCTCCGCCGGCGCTAGTGTACAGGAGGCACCGCCACAGGACCAACACACCAGCACCCCATCCCCTTCAGACGGACCACCACCACACAAGCGGGCCCTGAGATCCAGGAACAGGACAGAGCAAGATGGCAAGACCCCCGCCAGGAAATAAGACCACCCTGATCGTCCTCCCACTGTCCCACTTTGTTACCCTGTCCAAATCGGAACTGCCCCAGCTCCACTTCCAATGGCCAGATGTGCAATGTACCTGTGAGACTAATAGACTGGACTCTGCCATGGACATTCCTCCACCATCACTCATCCCCATTTCACAACCCCCCTTCATTGTTATGCACTTAAATAAACACCCTTGAAACACTAATAAAACTGGAGTCAGTCAAGGATTGTGAACTTTGTATTGTCAATTACAGTGCTAAAAAAGGTTACCCATTGGAAGGCCAACACACCAATGTCACACATCACAAGTCTATCAAGGGTGCAAGCTGTTGACACGTAGGTTACCACAATAGTGAAACTGAAATGGAAGGGGACAACTCAGTTAACAAATAGGGAGTGAAATGTAGGTACAGGATAGAGGTAGACGTGTGAAAGTTAATAATATGTGAAACATGAAAATGTACTCACCTGTGTCTCACTGAAAATATTGCTGTATGACTGACTCCCTGTTGTCGTTTTCATCTTCATCAGCTTCATCCTCATCACTGTCCACAGGCTCCACAGGCTCCCCCACTGCAACAACACCGTCATCTGGATCATCCTCCTGCAGAAAAGGCACCTGTCATCGCAATGCCAAGTTATGGAGCATGGAGCAGGCGATGATGATGTCGCACACCTTCTTCGGTGAGTAGAATAGGGATCCACCAGTCATATGAGGGCACCTGAACCTGGCCTTAAGAAGGCCGAAGGTGCATTCGATTACCCTCCTAGTCCGCCCATGGGCATCATTGTACTGTTCCTCTGCCCTGGTCCTGGGATTCCTCACTGGGGTCAGTAGCCATGACAGGTTGGGGTAACCAGAGTCACCAATTAGCCACACATGGTGTCTCTGAAGTAGTTCCATCACGTAAGGGATGCTGCTATTTCGCATGATGTACGCGTCATGCACTGACCCAGGGAACTTGCCATTTACATGGGAGATGTACTGGTCAGCCAAACAGACCACCTGGACATTCATGGAATGATAACTTTTTCTGTTCCTGTACACCTGTTCACTCGTGTTGGGGGGGACCAAAGCAACATGTGTCCCATCAATTGCACCAATGATGTTGGGAATATGTCCAAGCGCATAGAAATCACCCTTCACTGTAGCCAAATCGCCCACCTCAGGGAAAACAATGTAGCTCCGCATGTATTTCAGCAGGGCAGACAACACTCTGGACAACACCTTGGAAAACATAGGCTGAGACATCCCTGATGAAATGGCCACTGTTGTTTGAAATGACCCACTTGCCAAAAAATGGAGTACTGACAGAACCTGCACTAGAGGGGGGATCCCTGTGGGTTAGCGGATGGGTGAAATCAGGTCTGGGTCCAGCTGGGCACACAGTTCCTGTATAGTGGCTCTGTCAAGCCTGTATGTCAGTATGACATGTCTTTCTTCCATTGTCGACAGGTCCACCAGCGGTCTGTACACAGGAAGATTCCTCCATCTCCTCGCAAGTCTCAGCGGACGGTGCCTAGGAAGGACAACATGGAGCACAGAGTCAATCAACCCGCAGGTACGTTCCCACAACTTGCACAGTACACGATTCTCAATGCATTGAATGGCTTGTATGAGTGTTGATGCAAGGCCTAGGCATGTGTGAAACAGTAGAAATTAAGATATGGGGGCCCTTGAAATGGCGGCTGTCTGACCTGTGAAGTGCAACAGTGGGATGTGAGGTCAATGCGCTGGCGTGGCACACCGTGGCGGTAGGCGGTCGAAGACCGCGGCGCAAAGCCGCATTGGTTAACATTGAACCCTATGGGTTTCAGGAGCCAATGACGATGTGCGCCGGCGGTCGCGGTACGCTCCGCCGCGGGCGTGACCGCCATTTTCTATCTGCTTAATCACTCGATACCTGATCATCCACAGGAGAGGACTTATACTGCAAGTGCTGCTGTGACCTCGGTCTGGAAGAGACAATGGCTGCTGCGACTGGGGAAAGGGCCCCTGCCTTCACTTCTGAAGAATTGGAGAAACTCGTGGATGGGGTCCTCCCCCAGTATGCGCTACTCTATGGTCCTCCAGACCAACAGGTAAGTACACTGGGACCATGCTTTGTGGTCAATGCCTGGGTTGAGTGGGGTGAATGAAAGATGGTGGGGAGGGGAGCGAATGAGGCATGGATCAAACGACAGATGAGAGCATGTGCCACGTGGCAAGGGTGGGGATGGGGGGCCACTCACATCGAGCATGCAGAAGGTAATGATTTTTATTTTTCTCCCCCTGTACATGTCACATAGGTCAGCGCCCATCAGAAAATCGACATTTGGCGTGCCATCGCCAAGGACGTCCGGACCCTGGGGGTCCACAACAGATGGGGCACCCACTGCCGGAAGAGGTGGGAGGACATCCGCCGCAGGAGCAGGAAGACCGCGGAGGCTCTGCTGGGGATGGCCTCCCAACGTAGGAGGGGTGCCAGTCGTACCTTGACCCCCCTGATGTTCCGGATCCAGGCGGTGGCCTACCCCGATTTGGATGGGCGCGTGAGGACATCACAGCAGACACAAGGGGGTGAGTACAAGCACATTCTGCTGATTTTGCGCACATTGGAGGTGTCTGGGTGGGGGAGGAGGGCTGTGGGTATCCCTAGGCCAGGGCGATTTCTGTAGGCTAGGCCCCTCCGTTAGGCATGGCCCTGTGCCCCCGCCCCCCACCTCTGTAGGTTGCCTAGTACAGCTATTCATGGCCCTGTGTCACCTATGTGTGGAGTTGTCATCCATAGGCTTGTAGGCCATGTCCCACGGATTGAGTAGTGTACCCCAAGTGCGCGGCGTAGTGCAGGGGGCTTCTGTGTCTGTCCTCTCCGCCAACGGTGTCGCCAATGCATGCACTCAACATGTCTTTGTTTCTCCACCCCCCACCATTTTTTGGTGGTCTTCCTGTTCATGTGTGCATTAGCATCATCAGGCGGAGGAGAAGTGGCATCGGAGCACGAGGGAGCTGCATCTCACATGGCCATGCAGGGGCCATGCAACTGACTCAGATTTCACCAGTGAGACGGAGGGCGAGGGGAGCTCCACAGCGGGGACACATGATGACACCAGCGACTCAGACACGTCCTCAGAAGGGAGCTCCCTTGTGGTAGCGGCAACATCCGTGCCCACCGCAACAACAGGTACAGCCGCCACCCAGCGCACCAGCTCTGCCCTCCCAGCAGCCCCTCAGCCTTCACCCTGTGCCCGCTCACCCAAGAAGGTGGGCATCTCCTTCGCCCCAGGCACCTCAGGCCCTGCCCCAGTTACCCCTGCTGCCCTCAGTGAGGAGGTCATTGACCTCCTGAGGACGCTCATTGTTGGGCAGTCTACCCTTTTGAATGCCATCCAGGGTGTAGAAAGGGAGGTGCACTGGAGTAATGCATACCTGGAAGGCATTCATTCGGGTCAGGCTGCTCATCAGCGATCGTTCAACGCTCTGGCCTCAGCACTGACGGCAGCCATTGTCCCTGTCGCCTGCCTCCCTCCTTCAACTTCCTCAACCCAGTCCCTCTCCCCTGTACCTCTGCCTATCCCAGACACACCTACAGACCAGCCTGCACACAGCTCAACACCCAAGGGAAGCTCATCCAGACATAAGCACCACACATCACACAAGCATTCACCCAAGCAACATCCACATGCCTCCTCTGTGCCCCCTCCTCCTTGTCTCCCTCCTCCCCCCCTGTGACGTCTCCACTCACACTTGCATGCACCACATCTTCAGCCACTACGTCCATCACCAGCACACCCACCAGAACACTCCGCACACGTGCAGTCACCACCCCCACTACCATTTACACGTCCCCTGTGTCCTCTCCCAGTGTGTCTGTCACCCCCTCTTCCAAACCACACAAACGCAGTCAGCCACCCACCCAACAGCCATCCACCTCAGGACAGCCTCCAGCACAAGCACCTGCACCCACAGACACCAGACTTCACTCTCCTACAACCACATCCTCTTCCTCCACTCCCATACCCACTGCAACTACCCGTCCCTGTCTTTCTAAATTGATTTTCCTTTCCAACCTTGACCTCTTTCCAACAACTGACCCACCCCCTCCATCTCTTAAGACTCCAATCAGCACCTCAGCCACCACAATACCTGGACCTACAAAGACAATAGTCCAAGGATTTTGGAGTCCACCACCTTCAAGGCCAGCTACTTCTGCCAGGAGTAAAGAGACGGCCAGCCCACCCCCAGAAAAAAAGCCAAGAAAGCCAGTGCCCGGCGTGACAGGCCAAAGACAGCAGGCTCCAAAAGCACTACCCTGGCACCGTCAGGGAGTGGGGTGCCACCTGGCACACTGCCAAAGGGAGGAAAGGGCCACAGACGAGCAGGGAAGGGTGGCAAGGGCAGCACGCCCGACAAGTCCGGCAGCAGGCGAGCTGCCCAGGAGGGCCCCACCAGCCCCATTCCAGGTGTGCAGGATGACACCCACGGGCCCGGGACGGCAGCACAGGAGAGCCCCGCAAGCGAGAAGACAGATGTGCACGAAGGGCCCGGCAGCCACATGTCAGGTGGCGAGTGAAATCCATGTAATGGCCGGATCTGGTGACCTGGACACATATGTCAAGCACCGCTGAACAGGGCCCTTCAAGTCAAGCACCGCTGAACAGGGCCCTTCAAGTCAAGAACCGCTGAAAAGGGCCCTTACCGTCAAGAACCGCTGAACAGGGCCCTTCAAGTCAAGCACCGCTGAACAGGGCACCGCCGTCTCAAGAACCGCTGAACAGGGCCCTTCATCTCAAGCACCGCTCCGCTGAGCCCTTCATGTCAAGCACTGCTCCGCTGGGCCCTTCATGTCAAGCACCGCTCCGCTGGGCACCGCCGTCTCTGCACCGCTCCGCTGGGCACTTCATCTCAAGCACCGCTCCGCTGGGCCCTTCATCTCAAGCACCGCTCCGCTGAGCACCGCTGTCTCTGCACCGCTCCGCTGGGCCCTTCATCTCAAGCACCGCTCCGCTGGGCCCTTCATCTCAAGCACCGCTC
This sequence comes from Pleurodeles waltl, assembly GCF_031143425.1. Classification (NCBI taxonomy): domain Eukaryota; kingdom Metazoa; phylum Chordata; class Amphibia; order Caudata; family Salamandridae; genus Pleurodeles; species Pleurodeles waltl. Next base: position 1,076,818,612 of record NC_090437.1, read on the forward strand.
CGCTGGGCACTGCCGTCTCTGCACCGCTCCGCTGGGCCCTTCATGTCAAGCACCGCTCCGCTGGGCACCGCCGTCTCTGCATCGCTCCGCTGGGCCCTTCAACTCAAGCACCGCTCTGCTGGGCACCGCCGTCTCTGCACTGCTCCGCTGGGCCCTTCATCTCAAGCACCGCTCCGCTGGGCCCTTCATCTCAAGCACCGCTCCGCTGGGCCCTTCAACTCAAGCACCGCTCCGCTGGGCACCGCCGTCTCTGCACCGCTCCGCTGGGCACCGGCGTCTCAAGCACCGCTGGCCCATTGGCAGTAGGGGCAGGCCCGCATCTGTGTCGGGCAGGGCTGCACGAAGCACTCTGGGCACCATGCCTCCTCCAGAACCAGTGGAGTTTGTAATCCACTTGTGAGACTGTGGCTTTGCACTCCCCAGGATGGCACAGTGGGCAATCCACCCACTGTAGAGACTTGTGAGACTGTGGCTTTGCACTCCCCACGATGGCACAGTGGGCAATCCACCCACTGTAGAGACTTGTGAGACTGTGGCTTTGCACTCCCCAGGATGGCACAGTGGGCAATCCACCCACTGTAGAGACTTGTGAGACTGTGGCTTTGCACTCCCCAGGATGGCACAGTGGGCAATCTACCCACTGTAGAGACTTGAGAGACTGTGGCTTTGCACTCCCCAGGATGGCACAGTGGGCAATCCACCCACTGTAGAGACTTGTGAGACTGTGGCTTTGTGCTCCCCAGGATTGAACAGTGGCCATGGAGGCCCCTCGTGGATCTGGCGTCGTGGACTCATCTGGCTGAGGTGCCCCCCCTTCCCTTCCCCCTGAGGTGCCTGTAGTTTTGCTATCTGATGCCCCTGCAGTGTTCTCTCCATTGGAGTCCGGTATCCTGTGTGGGCTTTGCCCATGTGTTTAGGCCCATTGGCCCATGAACAATGGCTGATACCCAATTTGGACAGGACAATTTACATATGTATATATAGTTATAGATTTTTGATATATTTTCTTACTTAGCCGTACAATATACTTCAAATTTCATGATCATTTTATTTTGTCTTTGCATTCTTCCGGGGGGTTTGAGGGTGTCACTCTGAGTTGTTGCTCTGCATTGATGTGTATGTAGTTGTGGGTGAGAGTGAGGGTGGGTGTGTCGCGTATGTGTGTCCCCGTAATTTTTTGCCTCCCCTGTGTCATAGGTGCAGTACTCACCGTTGTCTTCTGCGCCGGCGTTCGTGCTCCTGGTAGAGGAGCAGGAAGACAATGGCTGGTAGGATGTGTAGTTCGGGTTCCATGCTGTCCAGATTCCTCATGGAGTGTGTGGAGGTGAGCGTTTTCCGTTCGTAATGGCTGTTTCCGCCGTGTTTTTATTGGCTGGGCTACCGCCCCGGAAAAGGTGGCGGATTGGTGGGTTGTGATAGGGTGGGCGGTACATTGTCTCCCGCCTGTCTGTTGACGGTGACCGCTGCGCTGTTTGTTTGTCCCGCCGTGGCGGTCGGAGTGTTAAAGTGGCGGTCTCTGTTGGCGGTTTCTGCCAGGGTCAGAATTCCATTTTTTTTACCGCCTGCCTGTTGGCGGGTTGGCCGCCGCTTTAACACCGACCGCCAGGGTTGGAATGACCCCCTGTATGTCTTGTATGGGATTACATAATCTCAATGTGCCATGGAATTACTTACTGGTGAAGTAAATGTACTATAGTAAGTAATGAAGCCACGTGTATCCACTGAATTAAGTACACAGTCATCGCCAGACTGTGATTTGAAGACTATCTCTGACAAAGCAGATGTGCCTGTGTGTGTGGGTGTGTGTATACATACATGAATAATTAGTGTTTTATCAAAGAAATATTGTTTTATTCCACATCCCATTCTATCTGATTTTTCACTTACTGTAGCATTTTGCTATGTGCATCTCATATTCTGGACTCCTTCCTTTGATTCTGATATGTGGGGCAAGTAAAGTTCAAAGACCATGAAAAATGAACCAAAGAGAAAAGCAACCAGAACATAATACCATCTGAAAAAAGTAATTTAAGTTAAGAGAGACAGAAATAATGTGGATAAAAAAGGCCAGTCCTGAAGGTAGTGTGACATTTGAAATAACCTTTTGAATTATTTGATTTTTTTGTATTACCATTTCAGGGAATGCACTGTTGAGTTCTGAAAAGAAATTCATAACTTTGCTTTCTTGCCTATCTTAGGGCACAATGTAGAACACAATTTCAGGTTGAATCTCATCAAGCGGCATATAGTAAACAATCAGTATCCTGGCCCCTCCTCCCGCGCAGTTCCATACTAAGTCATTTGTACATGCGAGATGTTTTTTCCTTGCTGTAAATGAGAAACTTTCTGCATGGATACCTTGAATTGCTTTCGTTAATAGTAACTCAAGCATGGAACTGACAGAACGAGATTTGCAGGTTATAACTCTATCACACCAACCTCGTTTGTTCAGTGATTTATGAATATTTCAACGAAAGGACAGTAGGAAATCTCCACCGCAGAACAGTATTGGCGACGTTATATTTGTTCCCAAATACATTTTCCTTTTTTTAGTTTCTATTACAAATGACATATCGTATATATTGGATGACAAGATGTAGTAATTTTCTTTTTATGTATTTGTTCACATTCCACATTCCAAAATCTAAAACAACCCAGGCTGATATTAATTTTGGTATACTAGAGTCCAAATGTGGCAGTCAAAAAATCTTTTGTGATGCAAAATCCTACTGGGTTGAATATAAAATAAATTTGATTATAACTGCAACCACTCCATCTGTCTTTGAGGAGAGAAGTATATTGCTGACCCTCCAGCTGCTTGATTATGATCCTTCTCCCTCGGGAATTCATCGAGTCTGTGTTATTGTTTGTCTGCTGCATTTCTAAAAGGGATTGCAACAATACTGTTTGCTAATTTTCCTGGACTGAAACTATTGTGCCTGTTCCTTGTCCCCGAACTCCTGGTGTCCTTTTTATTTCCAAGGGCTTCCTCTGTATTGTCTTGTATTGTCTTGTATAGAAGTTGTTTACTGAAGCTTCACCTGACACACAATGTTCGTATCGGTGTAGCAGATAGGTGATGATCATAAGTTATACACAGTCAGAAGATATTAATGTGACGGGTTACCAGGCATTTGGCAGTGTCCCCCTAATGTGTGGTCTGGGGCTGGTGCCATTATGAGCATTGCCTTTGCTTTTAACCTGCTGCTCGTGTGTGTGTGTGTGTGTGTGTAGGGGTGTGTTGTGTGGGGTGTGAGTGGGTTGTGGTTGGGTGTGAGTGGGTTGTGGTCAAATAACCGTTCTGCCCCTTTGCATCCGTCTTAATACAGTCCCTCAACCAGTGCCGGCCATCTTTTGTGATGGGGCAAACAAGAAGAAAGGAGACAATGTATGAATTTGATGATGGAGCTCCTCTATGACAGTTCCCTTCTTTTTGGAACCAAATGAGTATGTGTTAGGATTTGCCTGGTTGAGTACTAAAGATAATACAGCAGCAATATCCACTAATTCCTCATGCTTGCTTTTAGTGTGAGTGCTCCTGCTTGTCAGTGTGATTACCGCAACCTCCTTCCCTTGTTTGTGATATGGCAGCCTTGTTGGCACTTATGTCATGAGATGCTCTAGCTGGAATACAGAAGAGGGCCCCTAGTATTATTGGCAGTAGGCGTAAACTGGGGAAACAGTGCATTACAAAAAACAAACGGAGCCACCCCTCATTTCACTCTGCTATGCAATATCTTAAAATTTTTATTTCGAGCCCCAAAAATTGGATACATAACATATCTTTATTACACAATATGTCATATTTACTACTCATTCATTATCTGCTCGCTTAAGATGTGCCTACTATACTCAATGCAAAATTGTATATATTTTTCGACTTGGTTATCCAAATATTACATTAATTTACTGGTTGCACCCCCTCCCCAACAAAACACAAACATACATACCCATTTAGTGCTTCAACTCACTCAACATATCAATCACTCTCAGCCATACTGCTCTCATACCAAACCCAAATCCTATGAATTATTCCAATCACTCAAGCACCGATCTAGCTACCCCTCTTTGTTGTGAAATTATCTAACCAACAGTCATATTTTGTGGCATCATGTTCTATTGTAATACTTTTTTATCTTCTAAATGCTATGCCTTCGATATTGTTCAAATTAATGTATAACAATTTCTATTCACAAAATAGAACTCATTACAACAGGACATGTAGCCATCTCAACTCAACAGTTGCAGTAGTTTATTGACCCTTAGTCCATCTCACAATTGCACCTTAATATGTAACAATTTCTATTCACAATATAGAACCCATTTCAGCGAGTCATATAGCCCTCTCAATTCAAATACAGGTGCAGCAGTTTGGTGATCATCTCACAATAGCGCCAGCACAAGTTTCATCAAGGTGCTCAACACCAAAACAGGGTGTGGGGGGGAGTTTACTTGAAACCAAAATATCCACAAACAATATAACAGTGCACTATGAAGCAGAACATAGGGCTTGAGCGGAGAAAGATTTTTCAAAAAATGAGCACATGGGTTTAAAACATCATTTTTGTGACAACCACGGTCGCCCAACGGTTACGCAAAAGCGGCGCAAACTTACTAAATACAATTCTATTTTGTAACTTTACGCCAACTTTGCTTCAAATAATTCCGCATATGCTGTGCTAAAAAAGTAGAAATATAGACCTTACTGTCTCCAAAATGTAAACACTACTACAAGTTGATGCATAGACAAAGACGGAAACACCTCAAAGAAAACCATGATTGGTTGGTATATAAGGAAAGGTCTCCAGGTACTAGAGGGATGTCCCTTAAAATATAATCTGAATCCTTCCCTAAAAGTGTTTTACCAGCATCTGAGGACCCAAACTACAAACAGTAAACTGCTGATAAGTTTACCAGCAGCATCTAATCTTCCAGACTCAACAAGGAGAGTAACACAAACCTCCATAAAATCCACTAGCATACTTACTTTCTAGGATTATCTTTAGGCAGAGCTGCTTTAGGGATGTAAGCAATAACACAGGCTAACTAAACATAGACTGGAAAATAAAATAAACATAAAATCAGGAATAGTAGAAAAAGAAAGAAGAAACATACTAAACTTGGCACTTGTATAGCGCACTACTCACCCGTTAGGGTCTCAAGGCGATGTACACATTCCGGTGTGCAACCCCTCCTGGCTTTTCCCGGTGAGGCGCCCACTCCTGGACAGCCCCAAGGTGAAGCCAGGCATCCAAGCACTGTCAAGGCCGTTGTGGAGATTAAGCAAGCTATAGCCCAGAGTTACACAGTGGGACCCAATAATTAGATAAGGCACCTAGTCGAGAATTATCTGGTCCAAGGGAATTGAGCCCAAGACACGCAGAGGTGGGAATTGAATGCTGGTCCCAGGCCAGATCTCTACTCGAGGGTCTGTCGCTATAACCATTGTGCCACACTCCTCCACAAGAAACTACTGATACTCAGTCAACATCATTATCCAAGCCAACTGGGGATTAACCAATGAAGTATGTAACAAAAACTGCTACAGCCAATGTGCCGCCAATTGGGAGGAATCTTAAGATAACAAAGCATACAATGAACACCAAGAGGGGCCAAACTACTTCCATGTGTACTAGGGGAAAGAAATATAAAAACTAGGAACACAGCTGCCCCTAATGGGAAATCACCATTCACAATCCACAATTGGGAGGAGAAGAAACATGAAAGGGCCAGATTAGATCAACAAAACAGTATCAATAACTAAAATCCTACAAATAACCTACTTCAAATTATCAAATTTTCCCCCTGGGATAAGCTCATTAAGCCCATGTCTGCCTGTATCAAGGGTAAACATCCACTTCTCTTCTCCTATGGATTTTTATCTCATCTTGTCCTTTCACCATGCTCACCATCTCCAAAATTATTGCAAATGAGATATTGTTCTGTATGTTCCATTTTTGTCCAATGTTCCACTAGTGTTGCTCCCATTTGGTGGCCGCTCAGTTTGCTTTTTGCAATTCAAAGAGATACTCTCACTCCTCTTTTAAGTCCTCTGCCCACACTCCCCATTCTCGCATTTCTCTTCTGTTTAAAGACATATTTTTGTGATTTGGATTCAAATCAAGAAAGTGGAGTATGGAGGCTAGCGTTCATCTTGTAAATTGCAAAAATTTCACAATGGCAACCAACAGATGTTATGGAAAGAGTAGTCTGAATCATTGTCCGACAAAATTGAAGAGTATTGCATATTCTGCTCGTCCCCAAGTTGGATGACCTAGAATCCAACCAGCCCTACCCATTCACTGGGACTCATAACTATGTTGAGTCACTCCCCTTCACAACTCCTTGAACCTACATCACTATCAGCAACCTAACATGCAGTTACATGGAGTGCTCCAGGAGTGAAAACCTGCTGGCACCCTCAGTAATACTTATGCAAACTCTACTTTAATGAATCACACAGCACATTGCTTAAACTGTGAAATCAGAGAAGGCCTCCTTGACACCATTCTAACCTCGAGAGAACTGTGCCTATCAACAAAGCGTTCAATGGTTCAATAAAGACCTATCCACACCTGGAATAAAATGGGTGAAAAGCAATAAAGAGATGGACAAAAGGCAATGTGAAAGACAAATTACAATATACATGAAACCCTATCATGCCTCTTGTCTAGCTAACTCAAATTGTCAGACGAAATAACTCTTTGGATCCCTATCAACGTTCTGCAACCCAGAAGCAACTGCAGCCAAAAAATCCATCTCAGCACAATTAGGAGATAACTTTGAAAAAATTGGCAATCTTGAATCAAACAATGATGGATCTTTGACCATACCGGACACATCCCACTGTTGACTCTCTCCTAACACTGCCTTCAACACCATAATTTAATTCATACTAGCTTAGACTGAGTTCCTAGATATGTTTACCACCAGAAACAAATCAGGGGCACTGAATAATCAATATCCATTTAGCAATCTTCAAAATAATCCTTTCTTTTTCCATATTCTCATTAATGTGACATACTATTTTTTACACTATCTTCTTTGAGTGAATTTATTCAGATGAAATACAATAGCAAACTCTTTAAAAAGCATGCTTGAACCAAATAAACCAGATTACTCTGTATAAGACAAACTAACTGTTCCTGCCTTAACTAATTGCTAGACAATTTATAGCAGACCATACCCATACATTAATATCCTGCGAGCAGATAGCTAGGTCCCCCTATTTCAACTGCATGCAATTCAGTCTTAGCCTCTCTTTCTACAAAAGAGGTCGTAATTACTCCAATCTTTTTCGACATCAACTTCAACATCAACTTCAGGCCAGTGCCGTTTCTTATCAGGCTTACATAACTATCAATACACATATCACAGAGTTTGAAAAAGCATGAATTACTTTGAAACACAGACTTCAGAGCCTTACCTTTATTTAGATAAGCATAATTCATCTTTAACTGAGGATCTCTAAGACACTAGGGGGGTCATTACAACCCTGGCGGACGGTGTTAAAGCTGCGGTAATACCGCAAACAGGCCGGTGGACAAAAAAAGGGAATTACGACCCTGGCGGAAACCGCCAACTAAGACAGCCACTTTAACACACCGCCCGCCACGGCGGTACAGACAAACAGCACGACGGACACCGCCAACAGACAGGCGGAAGACAATGTACCGCCCACACTATCACAACACACCAATCCGCCACCTTTTCCGGGGCGGAATCACCGTGGATAAAAACACGGCGGAAACAGCTTTTGCAATGGGAAAACGCTCACCTCAACACATCCCACGAGGAACGAGGACACCATGTAGCCGGAACTTCAAATACCCCCAGCCCTTGCATTCCTGCTGATCTACGACCAACAGCAACGAAGGCGCAGAACTTACCGGTGAGTAGTGCACGTACGACGCGGGGGAGGTGGGAGGCAAAAGTTATGGGGACACCCACCAAACACCCCCACCCCCACCCTCGCATATCACAACATACACACCAATGCAGTAACAAAAATCACAGTAACAACCCACAATCCCCCCGGAAGAATGGAAACACAAAGCGAATGGCGGTCAAATTTTGTATTGTGCCAATATACTACTCATAAAAAAATATACTGATATATATCACGAAATCTGTCAAAAATAAATGTACAATACAAGAAGTAGTGCACATATGTACACAACAATGTCCGTGCACAAACAGTCCAAAAATGCATGGGCGAGGCCCACAATAGATACCTGACCAAAATCCGAGAGGACACTGCCGGGGCATCAGATAGAAACAATACAGGCACCTCAGGGGTAAGGGAAGGGGGGGCACCTCAGCCACATGAATGCGAGCCAGATCCACGACGGGGCTCCATGCCCATTGATGTATCCTGGGGAGTGCAAAGCCACAGTCTCTCAAGTCTTTACAGTGGGTGGGTTGCCCACTGTGCCATCCTGGGGAGTGCAAAGCCACAGTCTCTCAAGTCTTTACAGTGGGTGGTTTGCCCACTGTACCATCCTGGGGAGTGTAAAGCCACAGTCTCTCAAGTCTCTACAGTGGGTGGTTTGCCCACTGTGCCATCCTGGGGAGTGCAAAGCCACATCTTCGCAACTAGATGCAGTTCTCTACTGGTACTGGGTGGGACTGGTGCCCAGACTGGATGAGTCTCCCCGTGAAAGTACATGTCCTGTCACTGTCCCAGCTGCACATGGGAGAACGATGCCTGATGGGCCGGACTATTCATACCCACACGGTCTGTGGCCTGTTCAGCGGTCTTCACCATGGCAGTCTTTGCCCTGTTCAGCGGTGCTTTGCCATGGCGGGCTTTGCCCTGTTCAGCTGTGCTTTGCCATGGCAGTCTTTGGCCTGTTCAGCGGTGCTTTGCCATGGCGGTCTTGGCCTTGTTCAGCGGTCTTCACCATGGCGGTCTTTGCACTGTTCAGCGGTGCTTTGCTATGGCAGTCTTTGCCCTGTTCAGCGGTGCTTTGCCATGGCAGTCTTTGGCCTGTTCAGCGGTGCTTTGCCATGGCGGTCTTGGCCTTGTTCAGCGGTCTTCACCATGGCGGTCTTTGCCCTGTTCAGCGGTGCTTTGACATGGCAGTCTTTGGCCTGTTCAGCGGTGTTTTGCCATGGCGATCTTGGCCTTGTTCAGCGGTCTTCACCATGGCGGTCTTTGCCCTGTTCAGCGGTGCTTTGCCATGGCAGTCTTTGGCCTGTTCATTGGTGCTTTGCCATGGCAGTCTTTGGCCTGTTCAGCGGTGCTTTGACATGGCAGTCTTTGGCCTGTTCAGCAGTGCTTTGACATGGCGGTCTTGGCCTTGTTCAGCGGTCTTCACCATGGCGGTCTTTGCCCTGTTCAGCGGTGCTTTGCCATGGCAGTCTTTGGCCTGTTCAGCGGTGCTTTGCCATGGCAGTCTTTGGCCTGTTCAGCGGTGCTTTGACATGGCAGTCTTTGGCCTGTTCAGCGGTGCTTTTTACATGGCGGTTCTGGTACGGATATTGGTGTGTGGCATGACAAACTCCACACTGGACGTTGGTGTGTGGCATGACGATCTCCACACTGGACATTGGTGTGTGGCATGAAGATCTCCACACTGGACATTGGTGTGTGGCATGACCAACTCCATACTGGACGTTGGTGTGTGGCATGACCAACTCCATACTGGACGTTGGTGTGTGGCATGACGAACTCCATACTGGACGTTGGTGTGTGGCATGACGAACTCCACACTGGACATTGGTGTGTGGCATGACGATCTCCACACTGGACATTGGTGTCTGGCATGACGATCTCCACACTGGACGTTGGTGTGTGGCATGACGAACTCCATACTGGACGTTGGTGTGTGGCATGACGAACTCCATACTGGACGTTGGTGTGTGGCTTGACGTTCCATCATTGCCCAGCGGGGCTGTGGGATCCTGGTCCCTCCTGGACACTGACTCCGGCGGTGGCGGTGGTCTCCTGACCAGTGACGATACTTTGGCCCTTCTGGGCTATGACTCTGGCGGTGGTTTCTGGACCAGTAACGATACTTGGGCCCTCCTGGGCTATGACTCTGGCGGTGGTTTCTGGACCAGTAACAATACTTGGGCCCTCCTGGGCTGTGACTCTGGCGGTGGTTTCTGGACCAGTAACGATACTTGGGCCCTCCTGGGCTATGACTCTGGCGGTGGTTTCTGGACCAGTAACGACGGTGCTGGCGGTTGTGTTTGGACCGCCAGAAATGATGGTGCACTTCTCCGCCGTGACACTCACAACAGCTTGGGGAGACTTCCTCAGGACCTTCCCCACCTTCTTTGGAGTTACAGATGACTCACCAATCGCCTTCGATCCCATTTCACTTTTTGTCCCACCAGGAGCCTTGACACGGTCCCGTCGTCCACTCTCCAATTTCAGAGCCTTTACAGGGGGTGGGCTGACAGTGCCTTGGCTCCGGGTCCTACTGCCTGCCCTGGTGGACGGGGCACTCCAAAAACCTGGTACACGCACCACTGGTACTGGAGGCTTTTTGGCTGAGGCGCTACGACGGAACTGATGAACTGGAGGGGGCGGTGGGGGCAAAAAGGACAATTTCACAGAGGGCCAGTTTCTGACGGACACTGGGATGGGTAGCTAGAGGGGGTCTGGGAGTGGAGGAAAAGGAGGTGGTTGTAGGAGGTGTCACTTTAGGTGTTTTGGGTGCAGGTGCAGGTACTGGAGGCTGTCGTGAGGTAGATGGATGTTGGGTGAGTGATTGCCGGCGTTTGGGTACCTTGGGAGGGGGCGTCACAGACACACTGGGAGAGGACACAGGGGACGTGTATATGGCAGTGGAGGTGGTGAGTGCAGGTGAGCGGCTTGTGGTGCTGGGTGTCCTGGTGCGAGTCCTAGTGCCTGTAGATGTGGTGCATGCAGGTGTGTGTGTAGACGAGACTGGGAGGGAGGAGGGAGAAGAGGAGGAGGGGGACACAGTGGAGACAGTGGATGTTGCTGTGTCTGTATGGGTGTGATGCTTGTGTGAGTGCCTGTGGTGTGTGTGGTGCCTATGTTTGCTTGAGCTACTTGTGTGTGTTGACTTGTGTGCATGCTGGTCTGTAGGTGTGCTTGGGATGGGCTGGGGTACAGGGGATTGGGTCTGGGTGGAGGAAGTTGGAGGGGGGAGGCTAGACACAGAGACAATCGCTGCCATCAGTGCTGAGGCCAGAGATTGCAGGGTTCGCTGAAGGACAGCCTGACCAGAAGGAATGCCTTCCAGGGATGCATTACCGTGTTGCAACTCTCATTCTACAGCCTGGATGGCATTCACAATGTTAGACTGCCCAACAGTGAGTGACCTGAGGAGGTCAATGGCCTCCTCACTGAGGGCAGCAGGGGTGACAGGGACAGGGCCTGAGGTGCCTGGGGCGAAGGTGATGCCCACCCTCCTGGGTGAGCGGGCACGGGGCGAACGCTGAGGGGCTGCTGGGAGGGCGGTGCTGATAGGGGAGGTGGCGGCTGTACCTGTAGAAGTGGGGCGCACAGATGGTGCCACCACCACAGGGGAGCTCCCATTGGCGGACAAGTCCGTGTCGCTGTTTGGTGATCCTGTGGCCGACGTGAAGCTCCCCTCGCTCTCCGTCCCACTGGTGCATTCCGAGTCTGTGGTGTGGCCCTCCATGGCCATGTGGGATGCAGCTCCCTTGTGCTCCTGTGCCACTGTACCTCCGCCTGTTGATGCTGATGTACAGAAGGACAGGGAGAGCAGGAAAAGGGGGGAGACAGAAGAAAGAGAGTTTTAGTGCATGGCATACCGCTACCGTTGGCGGACAAGACAAACGCAGCAGCCCCCTGCATTACACCGTGCTCCTGCCCTCTGCATATGCAATTTCTGGGATATGGCCTTCATGGCAATGGTAGAAATCTGCCCACATGAATGGCAAAGGGGCAACTATACATCAATTTGGCTTATTTTAGAGCTGGTGTAGAGTGCCACATGGCCTACATAACGTAGGGGCCTTGCCTACCTAACTCGCCCTGGCCTAGGGACACCCACAGCCCACCACCCCCACCCAGACAGCTCCACTGCACGCAAAGTCCATAGGCTGAGGTTGTACTCACCCCCTTGTGTCTGCTGTGATGTCCTTAAGCGCCCATCCAACTCCGGGTAGGCCACCGCCAGGATCCTGAACATCAGGGGGGTCATGGTGTGACGGGCACCCCCCCACGTTGGGAGGCCATCCCCAGCTGAGCCTCTGCCGTCTTCTTGCTGCAGCAGCGAATGTCCTCCCATCTCTTCCGGCAGTGGGTGCCCCGTCTCTGGTGGGACCTCCTTGGCGATGGCACGCCAAATGTCCCTCTTCTGGTGGGCGCTGACCTACATGACATGCAGAAGGAAAGAGCAACAGTCATTACCTACTGCACCATCGTTGTAATTGGCCCCCTCCCAAATCTATCCCTGTGGCCCATTCATCCACATGCATGACTGTTCTATGTACTCTGCCCCCTTCCCTCATCCACCCAGCCCTCTCCACCCAGGCCTAGCCCATCCAAAGTGCTCCCTGTGTACTAACCTGTTGGTCAGGAGGACTGTAGAGTAGCGTGTACTGGGGGAGGACCCCATCCACAAGTTTCTCCAACTCCTGTGCAGTGAAGGTAGGGGCCCTTTCCCCAGACGCAGCAGCCATCGTTGCTTCCAGACCGATGTCACAGCAGCACTAGCAGTGTAGGTCCTCTCCTGTCGAAGGTCAGGTATCTAGTGATTGAACAGATAGAAAATGGTGGTGACGTCCGCGGCGGTGACGTCCGCGGCGGTGCGCATCATCACCGCCAGCGCACCTGTTCATTGGCTCCTGGGACCCATAGGGTCCACTGTTAACCAATGCAGCATTGCGCTGCGCTCTACGACCGCCTACCGCGACGGTGTCCAACGCCAGCGCAGTTTAGAGGTCAGGCAGCCGCCATTTCAGGGGCCCATATGGCTTCAATTACTACTGCGTCACACATACCGAGGCCTACACTCAAAACCTTTCCCGGATGGGTTAATTGTCTGTTGTAGTCTTGTGTGTAACTGTGGGTACATACCTGGAGGAATGCTGACAGTTTCTTCGCTGTTGTCCTTCTTAGGCACCGTCAGATGGGACATATTGGAAGATGGCGGAATCCTCTGGTGTACCGACCGCTGGTGGACCTGTTGACAATGGAAGAGCGACATGTCATCGTGACCTATAGGTTTGACCGTGCCACTATCCAGGAACTATGTACCCAGTTGGAGCCAGACCTGATGTCACCAATCCGCCATCCGACTGGAATCCCCCCTCTAGTGCAGGTGCTGTCAGTACTCCATTTCCTTGCAAGTGGGTCATTTCAGACAACAGTGGCCATGGCATCAGGGATGTCCCAGCCTATGTTTTCCAACGTCTTGTCCAGAGTGTTGTTTGCCCTGCTGAAACATGTAAGGAGATACATTATTTTCCCTGAGGTGGCGGATTTGCCTACTGTTAAAGGTGAATTCTATGCCCTTGGACATATCCCCAACGTCATAGGTGCCATTGATGGGACCCATGTAGCTCTGGTCCCCCCCGCAGGAATGAACAGGTGTACAGGAACAGGAAGAATTATCGTTCTATGAATGTCCAGATGGTCTGTTTGGCAGACCAGTACATCTCCCAGGTTAATGCTATGTTCCCTGGCTCAGTGCATGACGCCTACATCCTGCAGAATAGCAGCATCCCTGATATGATGGGTGATCTCCAGAGGCACTGTGTATGGCTATTGGGGGACTCTGGTTACCCCAACCTGTCCTGGCTACTGACCCCAGTGAGGAATCCCAGGACCAGGGCAGAGGAACCCTACAATGAGGCCCATGGGCGGACTAGGAGGGTGATCGAGCGGACCTTCGGCCTCCTTAAGGCCAGGTTCAGGTGCCTCCATATGACAGGTGGATCCCTATTCTACTCAGCGAAGAAGGTGTGCGACATCATCATCGCCTGCTCCATGCTCCATAACTTGGCATTGCGACGCCAGGTGCCTTTTCTGCAGGAGGATGATCCAGATGACGGTGTTGTAGCAGCTGTGGAGCCTGTGGAGCCTGTGGACAGTGATGAGGATGAAGCTGATGAAGAAGAAAACGACAACAGGGAGTCAGTCATACAGCAATATTTTCAGTGAGACACAGGTGAGTACAATTTCATGTATCACATAATATTAAATTTCACACATCTACCTCTATCCTGTACCTACATTTCACTCCCTATTTGTTAACTGAGTTGTCCCCTTCCATTTCAGTTTCAGTAATGTGGTAACCTACGTGTCAACAGCTTGCACCCCTGAAAGGCTTGTGATGTGTGACATTGGTATGTTGGCCTTCCAATGGGTAACCTTTTTTAACACTGTAATTGACAATACAAAGTTCACAATCATTGACTGACTCCAATATTATTGAGGTTTCAAGGGTGTTTATTGAAGTGCATAAAAATGTAGGCTGGTTGTGAAATGGGGATAGGTCATGATGGAAGAATGTCCATGGCAGAGTCCAGTCTATTAGTCTCACTGGTACATTGCACATCTGGCCATTGAAAGTGGAGCTGGGGCTGTTCCAATGTGGACAGGGTAACAAAGTGGGACAGTGGGGGGACAATCAGAGTAGTCTTATTTCCTGGCGGGGGTCTTGCCATTTTGCTCTGTCCTGTTCCTGGATCTCAGGGACCGCTTTCGTGGTGCTTCTCCATCTGCAGGGGGTGGGGTGCTGGTGTGTTGGTCCTGTGGCGGGGTCGTCCTGTCCACTAGCGCCGGCAGAGGTGGTGGGCAGTTCGTCGTCCATGCTAGTGTCAGGGGCCCCTTGGAGTGCCACGGTGTCCCTCAAGGTCATTTGAATGTCCGTCAGCACCGCTACGATGGTGTCCAGGGCGGAGCCGATGGTCCTGAGCTCCTCCCTGAACCCCAAATACTGCTCCTCCTGCAGACGCAGGGTCTCCTGCAACTTGCCCAGGACCGTTGCCATCGTCTCCTGGGAGTGGTGGTATGCTCCCATGATGGAGGAGAGGGCCTCGTTGAGAGTAGGTTCCCTTGGCCTGTCCTCCCTCTGTCGCACAGCAGCCCTCCCAGTTCCCCTGTGTTCCTGTGCCTCCGTCCCCTGGACCGTGTGCCCACTACCACTGCCCCCAGGTCCCTGTTGTTGTTGGGGTGTTGGGTTAGCCTGGGTGCCTTGTAGTGGTGGACACACCGCTGATTGACCTGTCCTGGGTAGGGAGGTATGGGCCCGCTGGGTGGGTGCTGTGCTGGTGTTACCAGAGGGTGGCAGCTCGGTGTTGGGCTGTGCCTGTGCGAGGGGAACCGACTGTCCTGATGCCCACGATGGTCCGGGCTGGTCATCAGGATCCAGTAGGGCAGAGCTGCTGTCGTCACTGTGGGCCACTTCTGGGGGTGGAGTGGTGTTGTCTGGACCCTCTGGTGTGGTGACATAGCTTCGGGTTCCTGCGGGGGTATAAGTACATGATTATTGCATGTGTGTGTTTCATGGTGTGCAATGTTTGGGTGTGCGTGTACCGCAGTGCAAGCATTCCTGTGTGGGAGCTTGTGTGGTGATGGTTGGGGGGTGTTGTGGGTCTGTGCAGTGGGCATGCTTTAGTGATGGAAATCCATGCTTAGTTAGGTCATGCAGGTTTTGGGTTTGGGATGGGTGGTTGGTGTCATGGGTATATAGTTGAGGATTTGGAGTGATAGGGGAGGGTGTGAGGGTGGGGGTGTGTGATAGCATGCAGGTAGGGTGGGGGATATGATAGTTGAAATTTGACTTACCAGTGTCCGTTCCTCCAACGACTCCTGCGAGGCCCTCAGGATGCAAGATGGACAAGACTTGCTCCTCCCATGTTGTTAGTTGTGGGGGCGGAGGTGGGGGTCCGCCGCCAGTCCGCTGCACCGCGATGTTGTGCCTGGATACCGTGGAACGCACCTTCCCCCGTAGGTCGTTCCACCTCTTCCTGATGTCCTCCCTATTACTTGGGTGCTGTCCCACAGCGTTGACCCTGTCGACTATTCTTTGCCATAGCTCCATCTTCCTGGCCATTGATGTGTACTGTACCTGTGATCCAAATAGCTGTGGCTTTACCCTGATGATTTCCTCCACCATGACCCTGAGCTCCTCCTCGGAGAAGCGGGGGTGTCTTTTGGCGTGACATGGGGTGTTGTGTGTGATGTGTGGGGTGGTGTATGTGTTGATGAGTGTGGTGAGTGTAGTGGTATGTGGTGTTTTGGGCGTGGATGTTGTGTGGGTGATGGTGTAGTGTGCCTCTGTGTGATGGTATTCTCTATTCTGTGATGTCTCTCTCTGGCCTTCTCTCAGAAATTGTGGTCGTAGGGGTTTGTGTGTGATGTGGGTGTGTGTTTTATATTGTATTGGGTGTGTGGGAGTGGTGTGTGTATGTGTATCAGGTGTGTGTATTTGTAATTGTCCAATGTGGCGGTGTTTTGGAGCTGTGTGTGTATTTTGAGCGCGGCGGTGTGTACCGCCAATGGAATACCACGGTTGAAAGACCGCCACGTGGATTTGTGGGTCGTAATAGAATGGCCGTGTTTCTGTTGGCGTGGATGTGGAGGATTTGTTTCCGCATATTTATCGCTGACCTTTGGTGTGGCGGGATTGTGTGGGTGTCTGAATTTCGGCGGATTCCGTGATGTGTGTCATAATAGCTGTGGCGGTCTCCCGCTGCCGTGGCGGTGTATTAGCGGTCTTTTGCACAACGGTAAGCGGCTTTTACTGCCAATGTTGTAATGACCACCAAAACGTTGGCAACTTAATGGCATTCAGAGAATGGTAACCAGTCCTCTCTCGCAACCACAGTAAAACATGTTGTAGTTATCTTGAAAATGTATCTCAAGTCATATACCAACATGATCATAAATAATTCTCACTAAATCACAAGATCATGTCAGACTGACCATAGGCACCACACAAGGCTTTCAGCACTGGCCACCCTGCAACACCTGGAAATGAATACATTGTTATTCAGATAAAAATGTGTCCATTCCTTCCATAATGAAGTGGCTCAAATATAGTTTGGCAGGCAACCCACTAGCTGGTGGCATAGGGCCTAGTCCTCTGGCCCCAGCCAGAGTACCACTTGCTACATTGTAAGATCTGCATCTGCCTGTGTGGAATCTCTGTTCATAGAGTGCATCTGTTAGCATGGAGGATGCATTTTAGGCACAGCTGAATGCCTTGCCATCAATCATTGGGTGCAGTTGACTCTGCATTAACTTCTGTTTAGCAGGATAAAACTCCAAAGGTGGGGCTTTCTTAAAAAAACACAATTAAAATGCTTCTCATGAAAAATAAATGATTTTGTGTGTATGTGTCATTTGATGCCTTACACTGTAGACCAAGGGAAGAAAATGCAACAGTAGCAATATCATCAATAAGTTTATAATTATTTCTGGAATGGGCACCAGGTCAAGGGTTTCCAATAACATAATCAACTGAGGTTATGCTGTCAGAACCCAGTGGTTCCACTGAATCTAAATGACACAAGAGAACTGCATGTTTGGTGTCCAGGTGCTCCACTAAACTTTTAAAAGACCCTCTGACTGGCAACTCAAAAATGCACAGAAATGAGGTACCAGTCTCCAGGAAATCCCCAATGTTTGATGCTTAGGAACTTAATCAAGCCCATAAACCTCTTCACAAGCACCTAGCTTTTTGCAAAACAGCTTTTATGGAAACAAGCATGTAGGAGACCGGTTCTCATTTCATCCTCCTGAATTTTCAGCTTTCTGACTACCTGGTTTAGGATGTTTGCTGTTAGAGAGTCTCACGAATTCAGACTACTCAGTCATGGTAAATTTTGTGGAAATGGACTAGGAGCGTTAACTGCTAGAGCCTGATTCACAAAGGTAAACCTAGACGTTTGGTCTAAACTTAAAGCAAACATTTAAGTTTACGACTTTGGGCACTAACAAAGAACATTTACGAGTACTACGTTTAGGTCTGCAAATGCCCTGATATAGTACTGGTAAATGCATTAAACCGTATTAGCAAAATCTGTACCACTGTACATGTTCACCATATATGGGCCTAGATATAGAGGTCAGTTATTCATTTAAAAATTGAAACACGCACCTCAAGTGGAGATCCAATGTCACTTTTGTGAGAACTCTACTTCTAGTGGCGCTTTGAGAATTGCCATATTTACCTGGCTTAGCCATAATTTGATTACAGATCTCTGCCCATTCACTGGGCCAAGTTAATTTCTCTTCTAGCCAGCAGGAGGATCAGAGGCCTCTCCACAATAGAGTCATTTGACATTGCTTGATCCAGTACCTGGGAACAGAAGGGGTGGGTCAGAAATCCGCATTTGTTCAATAACTGTTCACACTGTACCTGGCCTTGGCTAGCCCATGCACACAGAAACAAAGGAGGGCAGTCAGACTTATGGAGTCAAATGAAGAAGGGTTTCCTTTTGACATTTTGGTAGCTGGTGAGCGGGAAGCTTTGCCATTTGAGGTGGGGCTCCAGCTCCCAGGGAAGATCTTTCCTTAGATTGCTTCAAGCTCTCAGAATGCAGTGCAAGAGAGTTTGGGTAGGAGTAGAGTGAGGATGTGGCACCCCAGGATTTGGCAGAGGTTCCTGCCTTTGTAACTGTCCACCTCCACTGAAAATCTCCTGCACAAGGGAGCGGCATTTGAGAATAGACTGGCTGTGGGACTGTAACACCAATACATTAATGGAACAGTAGAGGGAATGGACCACCTACTGGAACTTGAAGATCACCCCTGAGACTACTGTGGACCGACCCCTGACTCTGCTGCTGACACACAGGCTCCCTGTAATAAGACCAGGGAGTGTGGCCTGGAGTTTGCTCTACTTGTTAGCTTTACAGGGTCTGTGGAAGATGCCCCCCAAGCAGGACCAAGTAGTAGTAATCCAGGCAGAGGACAGGACTGGTTAAGGAGACTTTAAAATCAAACTCACCAACAAAAAGGCCCTAAAGGGCCTAAGAAGGCAAACCCACAAATGTTGGTCTCTTTGGGGACCATGCAGCAAACAGATTGAGTAGTTCTCTGCTACTAAGAGATTAAATTCCCCTAGGGATGGGTAAGCCCCTGGGGGTTTGGTGCATCCTCATTTTCATTTGTTTCTAGTGGGGAGGGGGAATGCATAGTATCTCCTTCTTGAGAATATCTAGGGCCTTTTGGACTCCATACCCTAAGAAAGAAAGATCCACAGGATCTGCAGGGTGTCTGGTGGACAGGTATACCCAATACCAAGACTCCTACCCGCATCTAGCATGGTGGGAAACACAATGGATCCTGCTCCCTCACATGCTGACACCAGCGGGAGGGTAGGAAAAATGAAACCAGCTCCTGTGAGGCATACTAAATGACTTTAAGATCCTTGAGGCTTTTGCAGCAGGAAATGGAAAGAGCAGTGCAAGGCCACTTTAGAAAAAGAACAAAAGGAAATGCATTGTTCTTGAAAGCAACAAAGAGGTCCATTAAATATTTACGAGCCTCATCAGCTGGGACCTAGGAGCACAATAAGCCCCTGGCATGGCCCTGAAATTTGTATATTCTTCTGTGTGCTGCCCTAGAAAGGCCAGGGGCACCACCAACATGTTGAAAAAGTGTTTGGAGTGCATCCGCCCCAAAAAAGTTGTTCCAGAAAAAAATCTCTAAAGGGGTTACATTAGTCTCCCTGAGAGAAGGTACTTATTATTTCAACATGTATGATAAAATATTGAGAACAGCAATATTGACTAACATGAATATTGTGTCAAAAATTTGAATGTAAAAAACAAACATATTGATTAAAAAATATTGTGAACAGTATATCACCAAAAAAAGATAAGAAGATATTTGTTATAAATATCGACGTACAGATAGCTTATTGAAAATATTAAATTAGTAAACAATAATATAATTTAAAATGGTTCTAATAAGGCATTTTGAGGGTTAGATATCATGATAGAATTTAGTGGTGCATTTGTATTAAAGGCACCAAGGGCTCAGCAACCTCCACCCGTGTCTATCCAATGCATTTCAACGTTCTTAAGAGGGCCACTTTTATATGAAGGTCTTTCTCAGGGTGAAAGAAGTAATTTATTTTCATGTGACACTACAAAACGACCAAAAGGACACTTTGTCAGAAAAACCCATAAAGAACTCATTTGTGAAGGTTGTAGGAATTGGCTGGTCAATATAGTTACATAGCACACATTGTCTATAGGGAACTTGAGGGCTCAAAAATTCTTAACATAGGAACCTTCTTATACTTATGCATATCAATTCAAAATGAGCAGACCTAGACAGTTGGAAAAGTCCAAACACATCAAGCAAATTAGGTTTAGATAAAACCATGTTTTTATCTTTTATAAAAGGTCTTGCAAAGAGCTAGTAAATGTGAATGGCAGCAATAACACCACAAGGGCTTCTACTGCCTCTTCATTGGGGGCAGTAAAGTGTGCTCATGGGTGACATTTCCTATTTAAAATTAGGTTTTCTGACCTATTGAAATAATCATTTTGATGTATCTGTCGAACTGGGTTCCAACTGCTGCTGTCAGGATAACTAGGCCTAATGTCATGTTTTTACTGACACTGTAGTGGATGACATTATAGATGCTGCAGTCCACAGGTGGCATTTAATTTTCAGGCCCTGGGTACATATTTTAAACCATATACTAGGGACCTATAAACAAGGTAAATAAGTTGATTAAGTATAAGTCAATTTAAGCATGTTTAAAGAGGAGAACAGTGTTGTATTTTATTATATTAGTATTTTGTTGCGCGAGTTTCCTTCATTGAACTTGCGGTATAATAAGAATGTTAGTGTCATGAGGTCATGGGGTTCGTATTCCGTTAAAGGAGATTGTCAAAGGAGGTTGTGCTATGCCGTTTGACTGCAATAAATCTTCGTATCACAACACGGAAGTGTTAGTGCGTTACTACACATTTGACGATGAGTTTAAAGAGGTTCACCTGCCATCTACCTACTGAAAACTGACGCACAAGCGCAGTGAAACTTCTTTTGACACCCACGGCATTCGGAGTTACGGCGAGTATTGGTATGCAGGCCTGTATACTACGTTCTCTTCTGGCACTTTGCTACAATTTAGTTTTGGTGGACCTGCTTCTTTCCACTGTGTGTGGTGTGCGTTATAAAGACGCCTAATTAATACTGCTGTAACTGACATTGCCTTTGCATGTGCAACGTCTCGAGTGCCTCAGTGTCAACGTCTCCAGTGTTAACAGGCAACGGGTTTTCATGCGCATTTCATTGAGTGTGTTATACTTGGAAACTGAGCACATCGCTTTTGCCGTACGGTCACACGGGAACATGACGCTGTGTTGTTGACGGAGTGTTGTTCTGTTTATTTTTTCTACTCTAGTGCATGCCTGTCAGGATATTATGTAATGCCAGGACATGTTACTGGTGAAATTGTGGACTACGGATTCGATACAAGGCGTGCAAGGAGGATTTCTTATTTTTATTTTTGCACTGCACATTCAACATAGTGCGTTTCTACTGCTTCAAACTAATTTGTGGGGGCAGTTATTTTATTGTGGCTAATTATCATAATCTTGCAAGAAGTTAAGGTAGCCTCAGTGTTTTACATCCATATGGAAACGAACTGAGGATAAGACTACTGTTTTTGTTTATTTGGAAGTTTAAACGCTCATTCTGGTGTAGCAAGGGTAAAGCTTAAAAGACATAATTCAATTTAAGCCTCCTGCTAAATTTCTTCAGAATAAGAGTGATCAACCTTTGCTTTGGACTAGATGGAAGGAAGAATTTGTTACTAATTTAAAGGCAATTGATGAGGAAGGGATGTCTCAGGAAAGAAATAAAAATATTCTGTTGCATTGTCTTGGTTCGGAAGGACAAATGATTTTTGCAACTTTACCCCAAATCACAGTTCAGGAGGATGAAATTGATGTGTTTGATGACGCCTTGAATAAGTTAGAGAATAGGTTTCTGTTAGAAATTGAGTCTTTGGTTGACAGTCAGGTTACCCCCTGTTCAAGCAAGGACCCTCACTCTAGTTAGGATAAAAGAGAATCACCCTCAGCCAACCCCTGCTTACCCCCTTGGTAGCTTGGCAGAGCAGTAGGCTTAACCTCAGAGTGCTGGGCGTAAAGTATTTGTACCAACACACACAGTAACTCAATGAAAACACTACAAAATGACACAACACCAGTTTAGAAAAATAGGAAATATTTATCTAGACAAAACAAGACCAAAACGACAAAAATCCAACATACACAAGTCAAGTTATGATTTTTAAAAGGTTTAAAATAAAAAGAGTCTTTAGGTAGTTGTAACAACACACTAGCGCTGCTAGCGTGAAAATGTACCTGGTTTGCGGCAAAAATAACCCCGCACGGGCGGTGTGCGTCGAAAATAACCCGGCACGGGTATATGCGTCGAAAACAGCTCGGCTCGGCGAGGCGCGTCGAAAAAGCCAGCCACGCGACGGTCCGAAGTCCCGCGGCGCTGGTTGCGATCTCTCAGCCTTCGTCAGCGATGCTGCGCGTCGTTTCTCCTGCTCCGGGCGTCGATTCTCCGGTCGCGTTTCCAGCGGCGTCGTTTCTCAGCTGCGGAGCCGGCGTCGCGTCGTTTTCTCAGCCGCGATCGGATTCGCGTCGATCTTTTCTCCGCACGGTGCTCGGTGCGTGTATTTTTGTCCTTAGGCTGCCAGCCTCTCCTTTCAGGGTCCCAGGAACTGGAAGGGCACCACAGAGCAGAGTAGGGGTCTCTCCAGAGACTCCAGGTGCTGGCAGGAAGAAGTCTTTGCTATCCCTGAGACTTCAACAACAGGAGGCAAGCTCTACATCAAGCCCTTGGAGATTTCTTCTTCAAGATGGAAGGCACACAAAGTCCAGTCTTTGCCCTCTTACTCAGGCAGAAGCAGCACTGCAGGAAAGCTCCACAAAGCACAGTCACAGGCAGGGCAGCACTTGTTCCTCAGCGATCAGCTCTTCTCCAGGCAGAGGTTCCCCTTGATTCCAGAAGTGTTTCTAAAGTTTGTAAGTTTGGGTGCCCTTCTTATACCCATTTTAGTCTTTGAAGTCACCTTCCTTCAAAGGGGACTCACACCTTCTTGTGAAATCCTGCCTTGCCCAGGCAAGGCCTCAGACACACACCAGGGGGCTGGAGACAGCATTGTCAGAGGCAGGCACAGTCCTTTCAGATGAGAGTGACCACTCCACCCCTCCCTCCTAGCAGAGATGGCTAATCAGGAAATGCAGATCACACCCCAGCTCCCTTTGTGTCACTGTCTGGTGTGAGGTGAAAAACAACCCAACTGTCAAACTGACCCAGACAGGGAATCCACAAACAAGGCAGAGTCACAGAATGGTTTAAGCAAGAAAATGCTCACTTTCTAAAAGTGGCATTTTCAAACGCACAATCTCAAAATCAACTTTACTAAAAGATGTATTTTTAAATTGTGAGTTCAGGGATCCCAAACTCCACCTGTCCATCTACTCTCTAGGGGAATCTACACTTTAATCATATTTAAAGGTAACCCCCATATTATCCTATGAGAGAGAGACAGACCTTGCAACAGTGAAAACGAAATTGGCAGTATTTCACTGTCAGGACATATAAACCACATTACTATATGTCCTACCTTATCCATACACTGCACCCTGCCCTTGGGGCTACCTAGGGCATACCTTAGGGGTGCCTTACATGTAAGGAAAGGGAAGGTTTAGGCCTGGCAAGTGGGTACACTTGCCAAGTCGAATTTACAGTGTAAAAATACACATACAGACACTGCAGTGGCAGGTCTGAGACATGATTACAGAGCTACTTATGTGGGTGGCACAACCAGTGCTGCAGGCCCACTAGTAGCATTTGATTTACAGGCCCTGGCACCTCTAGTGCACATTACTAGGGACTTACTAGTAATTCAAATATGCCAATCATGGATGAACCACTTACATATAATTTAAACAGGAGCACTTGCACTTTAGCACTGGTTAGCAGTGGTAAAGTGCCCAGAGTAACAAAAACAGCAAAATCAGAGTCCAGCACACATCAACAACCTGGGGAACAGAGGCAAAAAGTTAAGGGAGACCACGCCAAGGATGAAAAGTCTAACACGTGTCCCCCCCAGCTAAAAGTGGGGAGCAACTACCCAACCTCATGGGAGTTCTCATCACTAAGGCGGAAGAACCTGGACAGACCATCAGCATTGGCGTGTTCTGTACCGGGTCGATGTTCCACCGTAAAGTCCATCCCCTGTAGGGAAATGGACCACCTCAACAGTTTTGGGTTCTCACCCCTCATCTGCATTAACCATCTGAGGGGTCTGTGGTCGGTCTGAACTCGGAAGTGAGTCCCAAACAAGTAGGGTCTTAGCTTCTTCAGTGCCCAGACCACAGCAAACGCTTCACGTTCTATGGCACTCCACCTACGTTCCCTGGGTAGTAACCTCCTGCTAATGAAGGCTACGGGTTGATCTAGGCCCTCTTCATTCAGCTGTGAGAGTACTGCTCCAATACCATGCTCTGAGGCGTCTGTCTGTACAACAAACTCCGTGGAGTAGTCAGGTGCCTTCAGCACAGGTGCTGTGCACATGGCAGCCTTCAGGGCATCAAAAGCGTTCTGGCAAGCCTCTGTCCAGATCACTTTCTTGGGTTGCTTCTTAGAAGTCAACTCAGTTAAGGGGGTAACAATGGTACCATATCCCTTAACGAACCTCCTATAGTATCCTGTGAGACCTAAAAAGGCTCTCACTTCAGTCTGGGTCTTGGGAGGCTCCCAAGCCAGAATCGTGTCAATCTTAGGCTGTAGGGGTGCCACCTGGCCACTCCCCACCTGGTGTCCTAAGTACACAACAGAACCCTGCCCTATTTGGCACTTGCTCGCCTTAATAGTGAGGCCTGCCTTCTGCAGGGCCTCTAACACTCTCCAGAGGTGTTGCAGGTGTTCCTCCCATGTGGAACTAAACACAGCAATGTCATCCAGGTAGGCGGCACTGAACTCATCCAGTCCTGCCAACACCTGGTTGACCAACCTCTGAAAGGTGGCAGGGGCATTCTTCATCCCAAAGGGCATCACATTGAAGTGGAAGTGCCCATCGGGGGTAGAGAATGCTGACCTCTCCTTTGCCCCTTCAGTTAAGGCAATCTGCCAGTACCCAGATGTTAAATCAAACGTACTGAGGTACTTGGCAGCTCCTAACCGATCAATGAGCTCATCAGCTCGGGGGATGGAGTGTGCGTCAGTCTTGCTGACCGCATTGAGACCCCGGTAGTCCACACAGAACCTAAGTTCTGGAGTGGCGCCAGGAGCAGTAGCCTTTGGGACCAAGACCACTGGGCTGGCCCAAGGACTGCTGGAGTGCTCAATAACCCTTAGGGCTAACATTTTGGAGACTTCCTCCTTAATGCAAGCCCTCACCCTGTCAGTCACCCTGTAGACCTTATGTTTAACAGGTGTACTGTCCCCAGTGTCCACATCATGTGTGCACAGGTGTGTGACTCCTGGGATCAGGGAAAACAGTGAGGCGAACTGTCCCAGCACGTGGCGACAGTCCCTCTGCTGTTCCTCAGTCAGGGAGGGGGAGAGGATCACTCCCTCCACAGACCCATCTTTCTCTCCTGCAGACAGGAGGTCAGGAAGAGGCTCACTCTCTTCCTCCACCCCGTCATCTGTCGCTAGGAGCATGGATAGCTCAGTTCGCTCAAAGTGGGGTTTGAGGCGGTTGACATGTAGGACCCTCAAGGGGTTCCTGGGGGATTGCAAGTCTACCAGATAGGTGACCTCGCTCTTTCTTTCCACCACCTCAAAAGGCCCAGTCCACTTATCTTGGAGAGCCCTAGGCTCCACTGGTGCCATGACCCACACTTTTTGTCCAGGCTGAAACTCAACCAGAGTGGCATTCTGGTCGTACCACCGTTTCATGTCCTCCTGGCTTGCTTCCAGGTTCTCCTGAGCAAGACTCCTGAAGCGGGCAGTCTGGTTTCTTAGTGCCAGCATGTAGCTAAATACATCCTGGGGTGGTTTACTAGGAGCTTTCTCCAAAGCCTCCTTCACCAGACTGAGCGGTCCCCTCACAGGGTGGCCATAGATGAGCTCAAAGGGGCTAAAGCCAAGTCCCTTTTGAGGCACCTCCCTGTAAGCGAACAGAAGGCATGGCAAGAGGACGTCCCACTTACGCCTCAAGGGCTCTGACAGGCCCTGAATCATGCCTTTCAAGGTGCGGTTGAATCTCTCAATCAGACCATTACTTTGGGGGTGGTAAGGGGTGGTGAACTTGTAGGTTACCCCACACACCTTCCACAGAGACTTCATATAAGTGGATATGAAGTTTGTACCCCTATCAGATACTACCTCCTTGGGGAACCCCATTCGGGTAAAAACCCCCATCAAGGCACGTCCCACCACGGGG
This sequence comes from Pleurodeles waltl, assembly GCF_031143425.1. Classification (NCBI taxonomy): domain Eukaryota; kingdom Metazoa; phylum Chordata; class Amphibia; order Caudata; family Salamandridae; genus Pleurodeles; species Pleurodeles waltl. Next base: position 1,076,844,951 of record NC_090437.1, read on the forward strand.
GCGGTGACCGTCCTTAGAGGAATAGCTTCTGGGTACCGTGTGGCATGGTCCACCAAGACCAGGATGAACCTGTTGCCCATGGCTGTCTTGGGATCCAGAGGCCCCACAATGTCAATTCCTACCCTTTCAAAGGGAGTACTGACTACCGGTAAAGGTTGGAGGGGAGCTTTGCATTTCCCCCCACTCTTGCCACTTGCCTGACAAGTCTGACAAGATCTACAATAAGCAGCTGACTGCTTGTTCATCAAGGGCCAGTAAAAGTGGGAGACAAGCCTCTTATAGGTCTTGTCCTGCCCTAGATGTCCTGCCAAAGGCACATCATGAGCCAAACCCAGTAGGAAGGTCCTGAAGCCCTGGGGTACCACCAGCATACGAGCTGACCCCGGCTCAGGAACCTTAGGCTCACTATACAGGAGGCCATCCTCCCAATAAATCAGGTGAGTACCTGGCGCCCCGCCAGCCGCCTGGGCTGCAGCCTGCTGCCGCAGTCCCTCAAGAGTAGGGCATTCCTTCTGCGCTGTGCAGAATACTTCCCTGGTGGGTCCCCCTTCCTGCTGCCACTGCGACAGCTCAGGGACCTCCCCCAGTTCAGCCACCTGTTCCCCTGTAGGTTCCGGGGCATCACCCTCAGGCTCTGCCTCCTCCCGGACCGTGGGAACTTCTGGGGCGGGTTTCCCGCGCCTCCTGCCTTTCCTCTTCTTGGCGGTCCCCTGGGCCACTGTTTCAGGCTCCAGGGGCTCTTGACTACCCTGATTGGCTGCCATAGACCGGGTGGATACGCATACCCACCCAGGCAGACCCAACATCTCCAAGTGAGACCTGTGTTCCACCTCCTTCCAAGGGGAATCCTCCAGGTCGTTGCCTAGCAAACAATCAACAGGCATGGTTGGACTCACAGCTACTTTCCAGGAACCTGAGACCCCCCCCCATTCAAAGGGAACCTGCGCCACTCTGCAGAGGCGCTCAGAATTGTCTACTGCCACTACTTGGTGAAGTACCCGGGGATCAATCTGCTCTTCAGACACCAGGTGACTCCTCACTGTAGTCACACTGGCTCCTGTGTCTCTTAGAGCCTCCACCCTCTGTCCATTGATGGTCACCCATTGCCTGTACTTCTTAGTGTTATCAGGCACTAGGTTTCTCTGGACCATCTCACTGTCCCCTAGTGAGACAAGGGTCATTTCTGCTGGTTCCCACCCACCTGAAACCAACTCCTCCCCAAGCGCTACACTGGCCAAACCCTGGGACGGTGCACCAGTGGGTGCCGGTGTACTTTTGGGGCATTTGGGGTCCCCCCTCACATGACCCACCTGGTCACATGAATAGCACTTACGTAGGGGACCACCTGCCATTGGCTTCCCTTTGGAGAACCATGGCCTCTTTTCACTGGGGGGTTGGGAATCCTTACCCTGGGAATCAGTTTGGGGCCCTTTAGAGAACTCATCCTGTTTGCCCTTACCCCCCCCTTTCTTCTGAGAGGGACCCTGCCCACCCTTGGCGTGGTCTCCCCCATACCTCTTCTGGACCCTGGTGCTCTCCCAGCGGTCCGCTTCCTGTGCAAGCTTCCTGGGGTCAGTCAGCTTGCTGTCAATGAGGTGCTGGCGCAGCTCTGGAAAACATAAACTGTACAAGTGCTCCCAAGCAATTAAATTGTAAAGCCCCTCATACGTGTTTACCTTACTGCCCTTCACCCAACCATCCAGTGACCTGCAACAAGAATCAACACATTCCAACCATGTTTGGGATTCCTTTCTCTTGTAGGATCTAAACTTCTCTTTGTACTGCTCAGGGGTGAGACCATACCTGGTAAGTAAGGCCTCCTTCATGGCAGGGTAGGTGAGACTCTGAGCATCCCCTAAGGCCGTCAGTGTGTCCCTCCCCTCTGCCTCAAAATGCTTCCACAGGGCTGCCCCCCAATGAGCTTCAGGGACCAGGTTCATGTGGAGAGCTGACTCATAACCCTTGAACCACAAGTAGATATCATCCTCCCTTTTATAATCCCTCACAAGGTCTTTTGGGATGTGTACCCTTCTCTCAGGCTGCACTGTAGAATTGCTGCCACCATCCCTACTGGACTGGCTTCTATGATCTATCTCTTTCAAGCTAAGCTCATGAGCCATTGTTATCTTCTTCTCCTCAAGGGCTAGCCTTCTCTGCTCCAATTGGTACTCCCTTTCTGCCTGTCTGTCCTGTAACTCTTCAGGTGTCAGACCCTTGGAGGATACACTGCTACTTGCCCTAGAGATTCTCCCCTGAGACATAGCAGGCCCACCCACTACATCAGTGTGAGTGACTTGCAACTCCTCTTCCCCCTCTGGCTCCTCATCTGTGTGCCCCTCAGCTGCTTTGGCTGTCACCCAGGCCCTCAGCGCCTTTTGCAGCTCATCCTTCTTGGATGAGCTCTCAATGGGACAGCCAACATTCCTACAAAACTGCTTCAACTGAGCCACCTTGTAGCTCTCCAATTTCTCCAAATCAAAAGCAGTTTCAGCTAGGGCATCTCCAGACTGAGACATGATGAGAGGTTAAAAAAAAAATATGCACAGTTCCAAAAACAGAAAAGCAAGTTCTCAAATGAAGTTTCAGCAAAGTCAATCCCGGGATCAGCGAAAAAAAAGAAACTAAATGCAGAGAAAAACAGTCCAAGTAAAAACAAAAATCACAAGACTAGTAGTATGTGGTCACGTAGTGGTCTGAGATCAAAACAGTAGTGTACACTTAATTACTGTATGTCAAGTACAAATACAAGTCCAAATCCCGACCGCTGGTCACCAATGTTAGAAATGGAGTCTTTGGTTGACAGTCAGGTTACCCCCTGTTCAAGCAAGGACCCTCACTCTAGTTAGGATAAAAGAGAATCACCCTCAGCCAACCCCTGCTTACCCCCTTGGTAGCTTGGCAGAGCAGTAGGCTTAACCTCAGAGTGCTGGGCGTAAAGTATTTGTACCAACACACACAGTAACTCAATGAAAACACTACAAAATGACACAACACCAGTTTAGAAAAATAGGAAATATTTATCTAGACAAAACAAGACCAAAACGACAAAAATCCAACATACACAAGTCAAGTTATGATTTTTAAAAGGTTTAAAATAAAAAGAGTCTTTAGGTAGTTGTAACAACACACTAGCGCTGCTAGCGTGAAAATGTACCTGGTTTGCGGCAAAAATAACCCCGCACGGGCGGTGTGCGTCGAAAATAACCCGGCACGGGTATATGCGTCGAAAACAGCTCGGCTCGGCGAGGCGCGTCGAAAAAGCCAGCCACGCGACGGTCCGAAGTCCCGCGGCGCTGGTTGCGATCTCTCAGCCTTCGTCAGCGATGCTGCGCGTCGTTTCTCCTGCTCCGGGCGTCGATTCTCCGGTCGCGTTTCCAGCGGCGTCGTTTCTCAGCTGCGGAGCCGGCGTCGCGTCGTTTTCTCAGCCGCGATCGGATTCGCGTCGATCTTTTCTCCGCACGGTGCTCGGTGCGTGTATTTTTGTCCTTAGGCTGCCAGCCTCTCCTTTCAGGGTCCCAGGAACTGGAAGGGCACCACAGAGCAGAGTAGGGGTCTCTCCAGAGACTCCAGGTGCTGGCAGGAAGAAGTCTTTGCTATCCCTGAGACTTCAACAACAGGAGGCAAGCTCTACATCAAGCCCTTGGAGATTTCTTCTTCAAGATGGAAGGCACACAAAGTCCAGTCTTTGCCCTCTTACTCAGGCAGAAGCAGCACTGCAGGAAAGCTCCACAAAGCACAGTCACAGGCAGGGCAGCACTTGTTCCTCAGCGATCAGCTCTTCTCCAGGCAGAGGTTCCCCTTGATTCCAGAAGTGTTTCTAAAGTTTGTAAGTTTGGGTGCCCTTCTTATACCCATTTTAGTCTTTGAAGTCACCTTCCTTCAAAGGGGACTCACACCTTCTTGTGAAATCCTGCCTTGCCCAGGCAAGGCCTCAGACACACACCAGGGGGCTGGAGACAGCATTGTCAGAGGCAGGCACAGTCCTTTCAGATGAGAGTGACCACTCCACCCCTCCCTCCTAGCAGAGATGGCTAATCAGGAAATGCAGATCACACCCCAGCTCCCTTTGTGTCACTGTCTGGTGTGAGGTGAAAAACAACCCAACTGTCAAACTGACCCAGACAGGGAATCCACAAACAAGGCAGAGTCACAGAATGGTTTAAACAAGAAAATGCTCACTTTCTAAAAGTGGCATTTTCAAACGCACAATCTCAAAATCAACTTTACTAAAAGATGTATTTTTAAATTGTGAGTTCAGGGATCCCAAACTCCACCTGTCCATCTACTCTCTAGGGGAATCTACACTTTAATCATATTTAAAGGTAACCCCCATATTATCCTATGAGAGAGAGACAGACCTTGCAACAGTGAAAACGAAATTGGCAGTATTTCACTGTCAGGACATATAAACCACATTACTATATGTCCTACCTTATCCATACACTGCACCCTGCCCTTGGGGCTACCTAGGGGTGCCTTACATGTAAGGAAAGGGAAGGTTTAGGCCTGGCAAGTGGGTACACTTGCCAAGTCGAATTTACAGTGTAAAAATACACATACAGACACTGCAGTGGCAGGTCTGAGACATGATTACAGAGCTACTTATGTGGGTGGCACAACCAGTGCTGCAGGCCCACTAGTAGCATTTGATTTACAGGCCCTGGCACCTCTAGTGCACATTACTAGGGACTTACTAGTAATTCAAATATGCCAATCATGGATGAACCACTTACATATAATTTAAACAGGAGCACTTGCACTTTAGCACTGGTTAGCAGTGGTAAAGTGCCCAGAGTAACAAAAACAGCAAAATCAGAGTCCAGCACACATCAACAACCTGGGGAACAGAGGCAAAAAGTTAAGGGAGACCACGCCAAGGATGAAAAGTCTAACAGTTTCCTAGTATTGCGTTAAATAGATCTAGATTTTACACAAGATCACAACAGTCTGGGGAAACCTTTGTTGAGTTTCTCACGGCGTTAAGAGGATTATCAATGCACTGCAATTTTGGTCACATCACTGATGAGATGATTTGTGATCAAATAATTGTTTATGTTAGGAGTAAACAGGAGCAATTGTGGGTGATGGGGGACCCGAAATTGCAAGATGTGATTAACACAGCGAAAGCTTTAGAGCAATCAGAGAAATGGATCAAAACTGTACAAAGCAGCAAGAAGAGCAAGAATTTGGAGCTTGAAGTGGTGGTAGCTGAGGGACAAAGGGCCATATTTATACTCCGTTTGCGCCGAAATTGCGTCGTTTTTTTTGACGCAATTTCGACGCAAAACTAACGCCAACTAACGCCATTTATACTATGGCGTTAGAGGCGAATAGCGCCAAAGTTCCCGGAATGTGCGTCATTTTTTAGCGTGAACCCCTTCCTTGCGTTAATGATATGCAAGGGAGGCGTTCCCGTCTAAAAAATGACTCCCAGGCCTTTACGTGGTATTTATACTCCCGGGCAAAAGAGACGCCCGGGAGTGGGCGTGGCTAAAAACGGCGCATTTGCGCCGCTTTTTAACGCCTGGGTCAGGCATGGCGTTAAGGGACAAGTGGGCTCAAAATGAGCCCAGAGTGCCCTCCCCTGCCCCCAGGGACCCCCCCTGCCACCCTTGCCCACCCCAGGAGGACACCCAAGGCTGGAGGGACCCACCCCAGGGACATTCAGGTAAGTTCAGGTAAGTTTTTTTTTTTTTTTTTTTTTAATAATATTTTTTGGCATAGGGGGGCCTGATTTGTGCCCCCCTACATGCCACTATGCCCAATGACCATGCCCAGGGGACAGAAGTCCCCTGGGCATGGCCATTGGGCAAGGGGGCATGACTCCTATCTTTACAATGATAGGAGTCATGTTGATGGGGGATGGGCGTCGTTAAAAAATGGCGCAAGTCGGGTTAAGACGATTTTTTCGACGTAACCTGACTTGCCCCATTTTAAGACGCCCATGCGCCATTTTCCCCCTACGCCGGCGCTGTCTGGTCTACGTGGTTTTTTCCCACGCAAACCAGGCAGCGCCGGTCTGATTGCGCCGTCTAACGCCATTCCATAAATACGGCGCCCGCATGGCGCTTCAGAATGGCGTTAGACGGCGCAAAACTTTTTGACGCTAAACTGCGTTAGCGCAGTTTAGCGTCAAAAAGTATAAATATGGGCCAAAATGTTTTGCGTAACTATGCTGGCACCAAGAGTGCTTCAATCAACAAGAAAGAAGATAAATTTGGGAGGAATTAACATTCTAGTTGTTATAGATGTGGGAGTTTGAATCATTTTGCAAAGTCAATACAATGCCCCGCATTGGCAAAAGAATGTAAAAAATGTAGTAAAATGGGGCATTTTGCAAGGGTGTGTAAGGAGTTTAAAAAAACAGCAATCTTAGTAAGAAAAAGGTTTCGTACCTTTGTGAAGAAGGTGAAAGAGGAGTTGTGTTGTCACTCACCCATGGGGAAGGAGATGATGTAAATGAAGTTGTAAAACAACCCAAATGCTGTGTGAGTGTTGAAGGAAAGGATATTGAAGTAATGTCTGACTCCGGGTCGCCTTGGACTATTATTACCAATGAATATTTTGAGGAAAAGTTAGGTGATGTATGGAAATTACCTGATTTGAGGGCCCCGATATTGTAGCAGAGAGTTTTGATGGGACGGTACTGGATATTAAAGGGTTTGTGGAGACAGTAATTCAATTTAAAGAGAGGTCTGCCTTCATTAAGCTGTATGTGGCTCAGAAGGGAGTGAATGTTTTGGGCTGGAGATATCAGGTCAAGTTGGTAATAATTTTAAACCTGAGATCTTCTGAACCGGTGATGTCAATTGGAGATTGCTATGAAGGGGACTGGATTGTGTCCAGATTTCCACAAGTAGTTACTAAGAAATTGGGTAAATTAATGAATTACAGGCACAGGGTCAGATTGAAAGAAAATGTTAAGCCTGTAACTCAGAAGTTGAGAAATGTTCCCATTCTGGTGCATGGGGAGTTGAAGGAAGCTTTGGCCGAGATGGTTAAAGATGGGGTCATCGAGGAGGTTGAGTCTTCTGAGTGAGTTTCTCCCATAGTGTTGGCTCGTAAACCAGATAAGTCTTTGAGGTTGTGTGTGGATTTGAGGGTGTTGAATTCCAATATCATTATAAATTGCCACCCCATACCGAACATTAATCAGATGGTTAGCTTGTTAGATGGAGCAAAGTTTTTCTCCACGTTAGACCTAAGGTCAGTATACCATCAGATAGAGCTTACAGAAGATTCCAGACACTTTACAGCTTTTATTACCATAGGGGTTGTATCAATTTAAGCATATGCCTTTTGGTTTAGCTTCGGCAGCATCTGTATTTCACATATCAATGTTCAATTTGTTCAAAGGTATGGAAGATTTTGTGAAATGTTTCCAGGAAGATGTTTTGGAGTTTTCGAAAAATGAGGTGGAACACAAGGAGCATTTGTTGAAAGTGTGTGATAAGTTCAGAGTGAATGGATTAACTTTAAAAGTGGAAAAGTGTCAATTCTTTCCTATATCTGTGGACTACCAGGGTCACACTGTGTCAGGGGAGGGTGTGGTTCCCAATAAATCGCTTGTTGATGCAATTTTGACTGCACCTTCTCCTGATGATTGAGAAAAATGTTTATCTTTCGCAGAGTTATGTGAATACTATAGTTAATGTATTGAAAATTTTGCTACAAAGATGGAACCGTTGAGGGAACTAACAAGAAAAGATGCTGATTTTGTGTGGTCTGAAAAACAGAGTCACATTTGATGTCATTAAGAAGGAAATCGCAAATGCTCCTACGCTTAAACCGTTTAATGTGAAGGCACAATGTGTTGTTACCGTAGATGTGAGCATGTATGGACTTGGGGGAGTGTTATCTCAGAAGTATGGCAAGGATGTGTGGAATGTTACGTTTGCTTCATGGACATTAACTGATACAGAAATAAGGTATGCTGTTATTGAGAGGGCATTGTTGGCGTGTGTGTGGGGAATTGACCATTTCAGGAACTACATTTGGGGGTTGCGCTTTGTCCTCCGAACAGATCACAAACCTTTAATGGGGATTGTATCTCCGGGTGGGGGTTGAAATTTGACTGCTCGTATAGCAAGATTACTCTCTAGATTGCAAGAGTATTCTTTCTGTGTGGAATATGTGCCTGGAAAGAATAATAGTGTGGCTGATTGCTTGTCTCGTCTTCCTCAGTCTGACGCAAGTGAGAGATATAAGTGTTGTGCAGTATATTTGGATTTTGTGGCCATGGTGTTGGATTTCATTTCTCATGATTTTAAAATGATTGATGAGAAGGAATGGAAAGAAAGTGATCGAGAAGATTCAGTTCTACAGATGGTAAAAGGGTATGTTCTTTAGGGTTGGCCTGGGAAGGAGAAACTTTTAGTAGAACGTGCACCTTTCTTTAGTGTGAAAGACAAGCTTGAAATAGAAAATTCTTTATTGTTTAAGAGGGGCAAGTGTGTTCCCCCAAGGAGTATGCGGAGTATGCGTAGTGTCATCTTGGATTTGGCTCATTAGGGTCACTCAGGAATGTCCTCAATGAAAAGACTTATACTGACATGTTTTTGGTGGACAGGTATGGATACAATGTCAGAAAAGAAGGTCAAGTGATGTGATGTGTGTGTTAACGCTGAAAAAATGCTAAGCACAGTTCCGGCTCCTTTATGTCCTGCGATATGGCCTGACTCTCCGTGGCAGAAGTTGGGATTTGACATCTCAGGTAATTTCCATTTCTTGCCGGTGGAGGCTAGATATGCCTTAGTGCTGATTGATTATTATTCCAAGTGGCCTGAGGTTAAACTTGTGTCCCAAGTTACATCTAGTGTTATTATAGAATTTTTCAAAGAATTGTTTTCCAAGGAAGGATATCCTCAAACCGCGATTTCTGACAATTGTGTATATTTGGTTTCTATGGAAATGCATGATTTTTTAAATACAGTAACATTAAGCATGTGACTACATCTTTGTGTGAACCACAGGAGAATGGACAGGTTGAGAGATTTAATCATGTTTTGAAGGATTGTATTGGTTGGGCAAGAGGTTTTGGTGGGCTTTGGAAGGAGAAGTTGAGAGAGAAGTTTTGGTATTACTACATTACTCCACTTAGTACCACTGGGGTGAGTCCTTTCAAATTACTAAGAGGTAGAGAACCGGTTTCTAAACTGTGTTCATGGTGGTCAAAAAGGAAGCACATAAACGTGTGTGAAGGCATTAGTGTGGATGAGGTTTTGGAATAATGTGAGGAAGAGACAAGAGAAGTATAAAGAGTGGTATGACAATAAATGAAGGGTAAATGAACCTTCATTCAGAGTAGGGGATTGTGTCAGAGTGAAGAAGCCTGGGTTTGTAAGGAAAGAGTTGTCAAGGTTTGGTAAACCATTGAGAGTTGGGAAAGTATTTAATAAGTCTGTAGTTACACAGGATTGAAACGTTTGGAATGTGAAAAGATTGGCTAAGTGTCAGAATGCTCAGAGTGATGAACGCATGGGGGAAAGTGGTGATTTTGTGCTGTTGGGTAAAGGTTGGATGGAAGAAGATGTGGAGTTTGTTTGTGAAAGTTCTGGTGTTGAGAATGAAGGTTTGGGTGTTGAGACTTCTGGTGTTGGGTTGATGGTGTGTTGACACCTACAACACCTACAAGAGGGTTTTGGAGTGTTCCTGTGAGTAGCCAGGAAGAAACATTAAGACAAGCATCTATTGCATGGAGAGTTAAATCTGGAGCTCGTATGAGTGCATCCAAGTTTGGCACTTTCCTCCTAATTAGCAGGTGAAAGAGTGCTCAGAGTTCTGAATCCAGCATAAAAAAGGCATGGGCATCATAAAGCAAGGGACCTTAGAGCACTGTAAGGGATTAGGAGGACTAAACAAAAGTAACCACTAACATTCAGTTTTGTACATGTGGTAACTCTGTTAAAAATGTGCAGTTATCTACCCTGGGATGCACCTTTCTAATGTAATTCAACTGGGCAAAGTGGTCCTCTAAAGGTGTAATTTCTTTGGCGACAGAAACTACAATGGGTATATCAGTTCTTTCAGGCCTTACAAATTGAATTTTAAATCACACTATGACAACACTGGAGATGTTTTTTTCTAGGACATGATTTTGGTGCAGTATCACAGACAGCTTGATCTCATGTGCCAATATATTATATTTAGTTCAATGCAATGGACATGTCGGCTACATCACACACCTAGGAACAAGTTGTATGAATATTCACATGGGTTAAACTTAGAATATGTGCACATGATATGACTAGTATTTTCTACTGTAAAAGGTCATGCATTTTCACTTGCACATATGAAGATATATATTGATTTTTAGCCCTAACAGTTAAAAACATTAGTAAACTTTAATAACATGTAAATTAACCATTCACCATTCCCCTATTAGGAATATAAATATTAGGTGCTTCTTGCGCTTCTTTTGTTCACTAGTCACTGGAAGACTTTAGTAATAACACCTTACTAGGAGCTCTGAAGATTGTCTGGGTATTAAGGGCCAGATGCAGGAAACACTTTGCGACTCACAAACTGCAAAATTTGCCGTTTGCGTCTCGCAAATGCGTGTTTCCAATGCAGAAATGCATTTTGCGAGTCGGGACCGACTCGCAAAATGCATTTCCGAATCGCAAATAGGAAGGGGTGTTCCCTTCCTATTTGCGATTCCCAGTGGTATGCAATACCATTTGCGACCGCATATGCGGTCGCAATTGGTGTCGCAGTTACCATCCACTTGAAGTGGATGGTAACCCACTCGCAAATTGGAAGGGGTCCCCATGGGACCCCTTCCCCTTTGTGAATGGACCACAAATTATTTTTTCAGGGCAGGTAGTGGTCCAAGGGACCACTACCTGCCCTGAAAAAATACCGAAACAAAAGGTTTCGGATTTTTTTTTAAGTGCAGCTTGTTTTCCTTTAAGGAAAACGGGCTACACTTAAAAAAAAAAAAAACTGCTTTATTTATAAGCAGTCACGAACATGGAGGTCTGCTGACTACAGCAGGCCTCCATGTTTGCGAGTGCCCATAGTCGGTATGGGGCCGCAATTTGCGACCCACCTCATTAATGTTAATGAGGTGGGTCTTTGCGACCCCATACCGACTCACAGACGGTGTCTGAGACACCGTTCTGCATACCAATTTGCGAGTTGCAAATTGCGAGTCGGAAGGACTCGCAATTTGCAACTCGCAAATTGGATTTTTGCTACATCTGGCCCTAAGTCTCGAGAATCTTATGAGAAACTTTTTGGGTCGAAAATGTGGATTTTAAATTTGACCATTCTAGTTGATTTCAGGACAGAAAACCAAAAGCAATTCAAGTTTTTGAGTGGTTTGCTATGTTGAGCAGGTCCAGTTGTATTCAAAAAGCTAAGTTCTTCAGATAGAGTCATTTCAATTTCAAGGGTATTACAGTTGACAATTCACAAAAGACGACAAGAGAGAGTAATCCAGCAAATCCAACATCAGAATACAGCTGACCTGTGTTTCGTCAAAAGACAACTCTTTCACAGCTAATCCAGTGAATAAACAATTGTATCGAGAACAGAAAATGAGTATCGGATTTGGCAAATATAAATACTTATTTGAGCACTCAAATGGCAAAATCCAATTCATAGAATTGGGAATCATGGAAGAGTTTCCTCATAAATTGTGTTGCGCACATAAATGTTCTCAATAAGACTGAGGGGCAGATTTATGGAAAGTGGCACTGCACTGAGTGCAGCCCCACTTTCCCTGCACCCCTTAGCACCCCCATAGTGCCACCATGTGACGCCGTATTTAAAATATTGTGCACTATAGTGCAGGGTAAGGGGCATTAGCATAATTTATCATGACGCTATTGATGTACTCTGCAGAAGTAGCACCAAATTAGCGGCACTACTCCTGCAGAGCATATAGGGCCCCATTCTAAAGATTGGAAGGCCCCTTTTAATGCCTGCTCTTGAGCAGGCTTTAGAAAGAGCCGTTAAAAATGGTTTGAGGAAATCTCATAGATTTCCTTGCGCCATTTTTCAGGCTCCCGTAAAGGGGGGATGCCAGCTTTGCATACATTATGCCTGACGCAGGCCTAATGTAGCTGTTAGACTTTTCATCCTTGGGGTGGTCTCCCTTAACTTTTTGCCTCTGTTTCCCAGGTTGTTGATGTATGCTGGACTCTGTTTTGCTGTTTTTGTTACTCTGGGTACTTTACCACTGCTAACTAGTGCTAAAGTGCAAGCGCTCCTATACAAAATCTAAATGTAATTGGTTTATCCATGATTGGCATATGTGATTTACTTGGAAGTCCCTAGTAAAGTGCACTAGAGGTGCCCAGGGCCTGGAAACCAAACGCTACTAGTGGGCCTGCTACTGCAATGCCTGTGTGTGCAGTTTCAAACTGTAAATTTGACTTGGCAAGTGTACCCACTTGCCAGGCCTAAACCTTCCCTTTTCTTTTCTTACATGTAAGACACCCCTAAGGTAGGCCCTAGGTAGCCCCAAGGGCAGGGTGCAGTGTATGGTTAAGGTAGGACATATAGCAATGTGTTTTATATGTCCTAACAATGAAATACTACTAAATTCATTTTTCACTGTTGCAAGGCCTGTCCCTCTCATAGGTTAACATGGGGGCTACCTTTAAATATGATTAAAGTGTAGATTCCCTTTGGGAGCGGATAGACGTGTTGAGTTTGAGGGACTCTGAGCTCACGATTTAAAAATATATCTTTTAGTAAAGTTGAATTTAAGATTGTGTGTTTGAAAATGCCACTTTTAGAAAGTGGGCATTTTCTTGCTTAAGCCATTTTTGTGACTCTGCCTTTTTGTGGATTCCTTGTCTGGGTCAGTTTGATAGTTGGTCTGGTTGCATCTCTCACTAGATAGTGACACAAAGGGAGCTGGGGTGTAGTCTGCATTTCCTGATGAGCCATCTGTGCTAGAAGGGAGGGGAGGGGGAATCACTGACACCTGAAAGGGCTGTTCCTGACCTCACACAATGCAGTCTCCAACCCCCTGGTGTGTGTCGGGGGCCTGGCCTGGGCAAGGCAGGATTTCACAAACAAGAGGGACTTTTCTTTGAAGTAGGCCTACTTCAAAAGGCAAAATGGGTATAAGAAGGGCATCCAAAACCACAGACTTTAGAACACTTCTGGAAACCAAGCAGAACGTCTGCCTGGAGAAGAGCTGAAGAGCTGAGGAAGAAGAACTGCCCTGCCTGTGACTGTGCTTTGTTGAGCTATCCTGCAGTTGCTGCTTCTGCCTATGCTCGAGGACAAAGACTGGACTTTGTGTGCCTTCCTTCTTGGGAAGAGCTCTCCAAGGGCTTGATTTAGAGCTTGCCTCCTGTTGTTTGAAGTCCCAGGGAGAGTAAAGACTTCTCTCTGCCAGCACCTGGAGCCTCTGCTGAGACTCTGACTCTGCCAAGTGGTGCCCATCCAGTTCCTGGGGCCCTGAAAGGAGAAGCGAGCAGGACAAGAGTGAGAAATCCACACACAGACCACCGTGCGGGGAAAAGATCGTTGCAACTCCGATTCGCGGGTGAAAACTCAATGCGCCGATGGCTTTCCGATGAAAACACCACTAGGCATGTAAAAATGATGCAAGGCCTTCAGAAGAAGAAATGACGCACACCTACCCGACTGAAGGAGAAATGATGCAAGGTCTCGCTCGTGGGTGATATCGATGCATCGCAAGCCCTTTTTGATGCAACCTCGCCCGTGCAGGGTTATTTTTGATGCGCCCAGGGTACATTTTCATGCTAACAGCGTTAGCATCCTGTTTAAAATTACATGGCGACTTTTTTTTAAATTTCTATTGATAACTTGATTTGTGTATTGTGGATTTTTGTCGTTTTGGTCTTGTTTTGTTTAGATAAATATTTTCTATTATTCTAAACCTGTGTTGTGTCATTTTGTAGTGCTTTAGACTGAGTTCCTGTGTGTGTTGGTCCAAAAACTTTACACCTAGCACTCCAAAGTTAGGCCGGCCTGGAAATAGGCCCACAGGTCCCCTAACGCCTGCCCTGACCCAGGCGTGAAATAATGGCGCTAAGCAAGCTTAGCGCATTTATTTAAGGCCTCCTTACCCCGTGCTTGATATTAGCATGGGGATAAATATGGCGCCAAGGCCATATCGTCATTTTTTGCACTGGAACACCTACCTTGCATCTCATTCACGCAAGGTAGTTTCCGGCAAGCAAAAAATGACTTTTTCTCCAAAATGTTTGCGCTAGACTGGTCTAGCGCCAAAATATAAATATGGAGTTAGATTTGCACCGAATTTGCATTAAACAATGATGCAAATTCGGTGCAAAGCAAGTATAAGTCTGGGCCTGAGCTTCTACGGGGCGACTACTCACAGCTAAATTCTTGGGGACACTCCATATTGAGTCCACTTATAAACATTGGTGAACATCTGCAAGGTTCAAGTTTATAACAGACACCGCCATACCCAGAAAGTCCATATATAAATCAGTCTTTCAGTTATAAACAGTTACGAAATGATCCTTTATTAGAAGACATTAGCATATGTCCACCGAGTGATAAACGTTCCTTAACCACAGCCATCGTACTCAGTTGGATGAACATCTTTGCATAAGCAAGCCAACATGTGTTTCATCACAACAAGTGACTTTTTCAAGGCTCAAAAGAAAGGCGCTGTCCGGAAAGTACCAACTGTATGTAGAAAGAAAATAGAATATGCTTCAGAAATAATGGTTATGAGTAACTCTTTCATGGTAGTCACAAGGAAGAAAAGTGGCAGTTATGTGAGACCATGATAAGTCTCAAATCTCGGAGAACAAGCCGAGGAAAGTGCCGGCGTGGAGACGAGTAAGAGAGGTCAAGTTTTGCTGTTGTCTAACAATCTTTTTCAGGCGGTTTCCCACCCCAAAAAATAGTCATACATTTACTAATGCCAAGTGTTAGACCTGACAGCCTTAGGGTAGTCACCCCTAACTTTTTGCCTGCCTCCCTCCATTTTTTTGGACACTGTTTTTGCTGGTTTATAGACTCTGCGCACTTTACCACTGCTAACCAGTGCTAAAGTGCATATGCTCTCTCCCTTAAAACATGGTAACCTGGAATCATACCTGATTGGACTACTAATTTACTTATAAGTCCCTAGTAAGGTGCACTTTATGTGCATAGGGCTGGTAAATTAAATGCTACTAGTGGGCCTGCAGCACTGGTTGTGCCACCCACTTAAGTAGCCCCGTTTTCCTTGTCTCAGGCCTGCCATTGCAAGGCCTGTGTGTGCAGTTTCACTGCCACCTCGACTTGGCATTTAAAAGTACTTGCCAAGCCTAGAACTCCCCTTTTTCTACATATAAGTCACCCTTAAGGTGTGCCCTAGGTAGCCCCTAGGGCAGGGTGCTGTGTAGGTAAAAGGCAGGACATGTACCTGTGTAGTTATATGTCCTGGTAGTGTAAAACTCCTAAATTCGTTTTCACACTACTGAGAGGCCTGCTCCCTTCATAGGCTAACATTAGGGCTGCCCTCATACACTGTTGAAGTGGCAGCTGCTGATCTGAAAGGAGCAGGGAGGTCATATTTAGTATGGCCAGAATGGTAATACAAAGTCCTACTGACTGGTGAAGTCGGATTTGATATTACTATTCTAGAAATGCCACTTTTAGAAAGTGAGCATTTCTTTGCACTTAAATCCTTCTGTGCCTTACAATCCACGTCTGGCTGGGCTTGGTTGACAGCTCCTTGTGCATTCACTCAGACACACCCCAAACACAGGGTACTCAGCCTCACTTGCATACATCTGCATTTTGAATGGGTCTTCCTGGGCTGGGAGGGTGGAGGGCCTGCTCTCACACAAAGGACTGCCACACCCCCTACTGGGACCCTGGCAGACAGGAGTAAACTGAAAGGGGACCTGGTGCACTTCTTAGCCACTCTTTGAAGTCTCCCCCACTTCAAAGGCACATTTGGGTATAAAACAGGGCCTCTGCCCTACTTCATTAGACACTTGCTGGAGAAGAAACCTGAACCAGAAACTACATCCTGCCAAGAAGAACTGCCTGGCTGCTCAAAGGACTCACCTGTCTGCTTTCTACAAAGGACTGCTGCCTTGCTGTTGCCCTGCTGTCTTGCTGAACTCTTGTCTGGCTGTGAAAGTGCTCTCCAAGGGCTTGGATAGAGCTTGCCTCCTGTTCCTTGAAGTCTCAGGACCAAAAAGACTTCTTCCTTTCACTTGGACGCTCCGTGCGCCGAAAATTTCGACGCACAGCTTGTTTCGCGGCGAGAAAAACGCCGCACATCGACGCTGATCGACGCGACGCCCTCGGGACGATCGAGACTTCGACGCACAACCTCGCAAGGACAAAGCCGCCCGACTTTCCAAGAGAAATCGACGCAACGCCTACCGTGAGCGCGAAACTTTGACGCACGGCCTCGCAAGGACAACGCCGCCCGACTTCCAAGGAGAAATCGATGCGACGCCTGCCGTGAGACCAAAATTTCGACGCACGGCCTCGCAAGGACAACGCCGCCCGACTTCCAAGGAGAAATCGACGCGACGCCTACCGTGAGATCGAAACTTCGACGCGCAGCCCCGCAGAACGACGCGCAGCCGGAAAACAAGCAGGAGAATCCACGCACAGACCCGCGACATCTGGTAATCCCCGCGACCCACAAAAAGAGACTGTCTGCGCACCGGAAAACGACGCCCGACTTCCCCGCGTGGAAAAGAACGACGCAAGTCTGTGTGTGCTGAGGAGAAATCGACGCACACACCCCTTTTTCCGCGCATCTCTTCTCCTGTGGCCCTCTGAGGAGATTTCCCACCAGAAACCAGGTACTCTGTGCTTGAAAGACACTTTATTGCTTTTTAAAGACTTAAGACACTCTATATCACTTCCCTGTGATATTTCTACAATTTTCCATTGCAACTTTATTCTTTTTGACCTACAATTATCCTGATAAATATTATATATTTTTCTAAACACTGTGTGGTGTATTTTTGTGGTGCTATATGGTGGTATTGTATGATTTATTGCACAAGTACTTTACACATTGCCTTCTAAGTTAAGCCTGACTGCTCGTGCCAAGCTACCAGAGGGTGGGCACAGGATAATCTTGGATAGTGTGTGACTTACCCTGACTAGAGTGAGGGCTTTTGCTTGGACAGAGGGTAACCTGACTGCCAACCAAAAACCCCATTTCTAACATTGGTGATCAGCGGTGAGGATAGGACTTGTATTTGTGCAGTGACATACAGTAGCTAAGTATTTCACTACCTACCCACAGTTGAAGGTCAACTTGGTTTTTATCTTTTTTTGAAAATCCGTTTTTTCCTGACAATTTTCAAAAACTAAATCCTCACTCAACATGTCTCTGACTGGGTCTCAGACAGGGGACTTTGACCTAGTCCAGTTGGATACATACACGGTCAAACAACTAAGAGGATTCTGCAGGGCATTAAGGGTACCCACCCAAGGGGCCTCCAGAAAGGAGGACTTTCAAGTGGCGCTGAGGGCCTGGGCAGAAGCCCATTTCGAGGATGATGAGGAAGGGGAGCCAGAAAATGGCCCCTCAGAAGGATTTTCACTATCTATGGATGGTGTTACCACTGCAATTGTGCACCCTTCCAGACCAGGGAGCAGTGTCTCCATGCAAAGCCTAACCGCAGAGGAAAGGAGAGAGGAAAGGGAGTTCCAATTGCAAATGGCAAAACTGAAAATTGAGGCGCAACAGGAGGAGAGGAGGGCAGAAAGAGAAGCCAAACAAGCTGAGGCTGAAAGAGCAGCCAAACAGATTGAAGCTGAAAGGACAGCCAAACAGATTCAAGCAGAAGCTGAAAGGGCAGCCAAACAAGCAGAAGCTGAAAGAGCAGCCAAACAAGTGGAAGCTGAAAGAGCTTTGGCTGAAAAGAAACTATTGTTGGCTCATGAACTGAGTCTCAAGGAGCTGGAGATCAAGGCAAGACAGTCTGAATCCAGCAATAATGGTGGCAGCATACAGACAGGACCTGCTGGAGAAAGGAAGGTTCGTATACCCAAAAATGTGGTGCCCAGTTTTGTGGTGGGAGATGACATAGATAAATGGTTAGCTGCTTATGAAGTTGCACTAAGGGCTCATAAGGTTCCTGAAGGGCAATGGGGGGTAGCTATGTGGGGTATGTGCCGCCATTGGGGAGGGACACACTTCTCACATTGGATCCACCGGATCAAAACACATACCCACTCCAGAAAGCCACTTTACTTGCCAAGTTTGGGCTGACCCCTGAGGGATACCGTCAGAGGTTCAGGGACAGCACCAAACAAACCACACAAACATGGGTAGATTTCTTTGATTTCTCTAGTAAGGCACTGAATGGATGGGTGCGGGGCAACAAAGTAGCAGATTATAAAGGTTTATATGACTTGATCCTGAGAGAGCATATGCTTAATGTTACTTATACAGATTTGCGCCAGCACCTAGTGGATAGTAAGCTGACTGATCCCAGGAAGCTTGCTGAGGAGGCGGACCTCTGGGTTAGCACCAGAGTGTCCAAAAAGGTACCTGGGGGGGACTCCCACAAAGGTGGTCAGGGTTCCCAACAGAAGAAAGAGGGGGGAGATAAACTTACAGATAAGGAACTCTCTAAAGGCCCCCAAAAGAATTCCCAGGGAGGGGGTGGCAACCCTTCCTTTTCCAAATTTGGGAAAAAGCCAGGGACATTTGACAAGTCAGGAAAATCTAGCCCCAAATGCATGGAGTGTTACCAATATGGTCACTACAAAGGCGATCCACAGTGCCCCAAGAGGGCACCGTCCACTACCGAACAGGCACCTGGGTTGACTAGTGTAGCACTCGGGGGGGAGATGGACCCAACTAGCTTTGGGGAGCAGGTAGAGATTTCCCTAGTGTCCCTGGGAGAAGGAGAAATGGTGCCCAAGGCCCACATGCCCAGAAATACTTCCAAGTACCGGCAGTGGGTCACCATTGATGGGCAGAGGGTGGAGGCTCTGCGTGACACAGGAGCCAGTATGACTACTATCAAGAGTCAGCTGGTGTCAGCAGAGCAGATAGTACCTAATACATTCCACCAGGTCAGAGTCGCTGACAATCGCGAGAGTCACCTACCGGTGGCTCTGGTTCCCTTTGAGTGGGGGGGGGGTCTTTGGTACTCTGAAAGTAGCTGTGAGTCCTGCCATGCCTGTAGATTGTCTGTTAGGCAATGACCTTGAGCACACTGCTTGGAAAGAAGTGGAGCTCAGGTCTCACCTGGAGATGTTAGGGTTACCTGAGTGGGTCTGCATGACCACACGGTCCATGGCTGACCGAGAGGGAAGTCAAGGGCATCTGGAGCCTGGAACGATGGCCCAGAGAGCTGCCAGGAGGAGGGACCAGGGGTGCGGGAAACCGGCCCCAGCTGTTCCCACAGTGGCTGACGGGGCTCCTGAGGAGGAGGCTTCCGAGCCAACTGGGGAAGACATTGCCGCCCTAGGTGACTTACCTGAGCTTGCTGGCTGGCAAGTGGAGGGTGGACCCACCAGGGAGGAATTCTGCAAGGCGCAGAAAGAATGTCCCACTCTAGAAGGTTTGAGGAAACAAGCCTCAAACCAGGCAGCCGGCGACGCCTCTGGCGATCACCACCTATATTGGGAGAATGATCTCCTCTACAGTGAGCCTAAGGTTCCGGGCTTTGGGGCAGCACGTGTGCTGGTGGTCCCCCAATGTTACCGACCTTCCTACTGGGTCTGGCTCACGACATTCCCCTGGCAGGACATTTGGGGCAGGGCAAGACCTTTAACAGGCTTGTCACCCACTTTTATTGGCCCAAAATGAGGACACACTCAGACAAGTTCTGCAGATCCTGTCCTACCTGCCAGGCCAGTGGTAAAGCAGGAAAAAGGGTTAAAACCCCCCTGATTCCACTTCCGGTCGTTGGCACCCCCTTTGAAAGGGTGGGCATCGACATTGTTGGTCCCTTGGACCCCAAAACTGCCTTAGGCAACAGGTTCATCCTGGTTTTGGTGGACCATGCCACCCGTTACCCAGAGGCAATCCCTCTGAGGACAGTAACTGCACCGGTGGTGGCCAGAACCCTGATGGGGATATTTACCTGTGTGGGATTCCCCAAGGAAATAGTGTCTGACAGAGGCACTAACTTCATGTCTGCATACATGAAGTCTCTGTGGGATGCGTGTGGTGTAACTTACAAGTTCACCACACCCTATCACCCCCAGTCGAATGGTCTTCTGGAGAGATTCAACAAGACCCTGAAAGGCATGATTGGTGGCCTCCCTGAGGCCATGAGGCGTAAGTGGGACGTCCTCTTACCATGCCTTCTCTTTGCTTACAGAGAGGTCCCCCAGAGAGGGGTAGGGTTCAGTCCCTTTGAACTTCTCTATGGGTACCCTGTCAGGGGACCCTTAAGCATTGTCCAGGAGGGATTGGAGAAAGCTCCAAAGACACCCCCTCAGGATGTGGTCAGCTATATGTTGGCCCTCCGCAACCAGATGACCCGCTTCTGGAAAGAAGCCCAAGATAACCTTGAGGCCAGTCAAGAGGTGATGAAACAATGGTATGACCAGAAGGCCACCCTGGTAGAGTTTCAACCTGGAGACAAAGTGTGGGTAATGGAGCCAGTAGAGCCCAGAGCTCTCCAGGACCGCTGGTCTGGCCCATTTGAAATAAAGGAGCGGAAAGGGGAGGCCACTTACCTAGTGGACCTCAAAACCCCTAGGAATCCCCTAAGGGTGCTCCATGTGAACCGACTAAAAGCTCATTTCGAGAGGTCGGAGATCAACATGCTTCTGGTCACAGATGAAGGAACGGAAGAGGAGAGTGAACCTCTCCCCGACCTCCTCTCTGCCCAAGAAGGTGATGGGTCAGTAAGCGGGGTCATTCTGTCTGACTCCCTGACTCTAAATCAGAAAGGAGACTGTTATGAGCTGTTGGAGCAGTTCTCCCCCCTGTTCTCCCTTACTCCTGGGCTGACCCACCTCTGTGTTCATGATATTGACACCGGTGACAGTCTCCCTGTGAAAAACAAAATTTACAGGTTGTCGGATAAGGTGAAGGCCAGCCTCAAGGAAGAGGTCTCCAAGATGTTGACTCTAGGGGTCATTGAGAAATCCAGTAGTCCCTCGGCCAGCCCAGTGGTATTGGTCCCTAAGGCTACTGCCCCAGGTGCGAAGCCAGAACTCCGGTTCTGTGTGGACTACCGGGGTCTCAACTCAGTCACCCGGACTGATGCTCACCCCATCCCCCGAGCTGATGAGCTCGTGGACAGGCTAGGCGCTGCCAAGTTCCTGAGTACGTTTGATCTTACTTCAGGGTACTGGCAGATCGGCCTAACTGAGGGGGCCAAGGAAAGATCCGCATTTTCAACCCCGGATGGCCATTACCAGTTCCGGGTGATGCCGTTTGGGTTGAAAAATGCCCCCGCTACCTTCCAACGGTTGGTTAACGGGGTCCTAGCTGGCAAGGATGCCTTCTGTGCAGCCTACCTGGATGACATAGCTGTCTACAGTTCCAGCTGGGAGGAACACCTGCTTCACCTCAAGGAGGTGCTTCAGGCCCTGCAACAGGCAGGCCTGACCATCAAGGCCAGTAAGTGCCAGATTGGGCAGGGTTCCGTGGTGTACTTAGGACACCTAGTGGGTGGTGGCAAGGTGCAGCCACTCCAGGCCAAGATTGAAACTATCAAGGCCTGGCAACCACCCCGAACACAGACGGAGGTGAGAGCCTTTCTAGGCCTCACAGGATACTACCGCCGATTTGTCAAGGGCTATGGTACCATTGTAACACCCTTGACAGAACTCACTTCCAAGAAGCAACCTAGGTTGGTGAATTGGACAGAGGCTTGTCAGAAAGCCTTTGACGCCCTGAAGGAAGCCATGTGCACGGCCCCCGTACTCATGGCCCCTGACTACTCCCAGGAATTTATCGTGCAGACAGACGCTTCAGAGCATGGCATAGGGGCAGTCCTAGCACAGCTGAATGAGGAGGGCAGAGATCAACCGG
This sequence comes from Pleurodeles waltl, assembly GCF_031143425.1. NCBI lineage: Eukaryota > Metazoa > Chordata > Amphibia > Caudata > Salamandridae > Pleurodeles > Pleurodeles waltl. The sequence goes on from NC_090437.1 coordinate 1,076,866,885, forward strand.
TAGTCTTTATTAGCAGAAGGCTATTACCACGGGAACAGAGGTGTAGTGCTATTGAACGAGAAGCTTTTGCTGTGGTCTGGGCACTGAAGAAGCTAAGACCCTACCTGTTTGGGACTCACTTCCGGGTTCAGACAGACCACAGACCCCTCAGATGGCTCATGCAGATGAGGGGTGAGAATCCAAAACTCTTGAGGTGGTCCATTTCCCTACAGGGGATGGACTTTACGGTGCAACATCGCCCAGGGGTTGACCACGCCAATGCTGATGGTCTCTCCAGGTACTTCCGCCTTAGCGATGAGAGCTCCCAGGAGGTCGGGTAGCTCTCCCCACTTTCAGCTGGGGGGGACACATGTTAGACCTGACAGCCTTAGGGTAGTCACCCCTAACTTTTTGCCTGCCTCCCTCCATTTTTTTGGACACTGTTTTTGCTGGTTTATAGACTCTGCGCACTTTACCACTGCTAACCAGTGCTAAAGTGCATATGCTCTCTCCCTTAAAACATGGTAACCTGGAATCATACCTGATTGGACTACTAATTTACTTATAAGTCCCTAGTAAGGTGCACTTTATGTGCATAGGGCTGGTAAATTAAATGCTACTAGTGGGCCTGCAGCACTGGTTGTGCCACCCACTTAAGTAGCCCCGTTTTCCTTGTCTCAGGCCTGCCATTGCAAGGCCTGTGTGTGCAGTTTCACTGCCACCTCGACTTGGCATTTAAAAGTACTTGCCAAGCCTAGAACTCCCCTTTTTCTACATATAAGTCACCCTTAAGGTGTGCCCTAGGTAGCCCCTAGGGCAGGGTGCTGTGTAGGTAAAAGGCAGGACATGTACCTGTGTAGTTATATGTCCTGGTAGTGTAAAACTCCTAAATTCGTTTTCACACTACTGAGAGGCCTGCTCCCTTCATAGGCTAACATTAGGGCTGCCCTCATACACTGTTGAAGTGGCAGCTGCTGATCTGAAAGGAGCAGGGAGGTCATATTTAGTATGGCCAGAATGGTAATACAAAGTCCTACTGACTGGTGAAGTCGGATTTGATATTACTATTCTAGAAATGCCACTTTTAGAAAGTGAGCATTTCTTTGCACTTAAATCCTTCTGTGCCTTACAATCCACGTCTGGCTGGGCTTGGTTGACAGCTCCTTGTGCATTCACTCAGACACACCCCAAACACAGGGTACTCAGCCTCACTTGCATACATCTGCATTTTGAATGGGTCTTCCTGGGCTGGGAGGGTGGAGGGCCTGCTCTCACACAAAGGACTGCCACACCCCCTACTGGGACCCTGGCAGACAGGAGTAAACTGAAAGGGGACCTGGTGCACTTCTTAGCCACTCTTTGAAGTCTCCCCCACTTCAAAGGCACATTTGGGTATAAAACAGGGCCTCTGCCCTACTTCATTAGACACTTGCTGGAGAAGAAACCTGAACCAGAAACTACATCCTGCCAAGAAGAACTGCCTGGCTGCTCAAAGGACTCACCTGTCTGCTTTCTACAAAGGACTGCTGCCTTGCTGTTGCCCTGCTGTCTTGCTGAACTCTTGTCTGGCTGTGAAAGTGCTCTCCAAGGGCTTGGATAGAGCTTGCCTCCTGTTCCTTGAAGTCTCAGGACCAAAAAGACTTCTTCCTTTCACTTGGACGCTCCGTGCGCCGAAAATTTCGACGCACAGCTTGTTTCGCGGCGAGAAAAACGCCGCACATCGACGCTGATCGACGCGACGCCCTCGGGACGATCGAGACTTCGACGCACAACCTCGCAAGGACAAAGCCGCCCGACTTTCCAGGAGAAATCGACGCGACGCCTACCGTGAGCGCGAAACTTTGACGCACGGCCTCGCAAGGACAACGCCGCCCGACTTCCAAGGAGAAATCGATGCGACGCCTGCCGTGAGACCAAAATTTCGACGCACGGCCTCGCAAGGACAACGCCGCCCGACTTCCAAGGAGAAATCGACGCGACGCCTACCATGAGATCGAAACTTCGACGCGCAGCCCCGCAGAACGACGCGCAGCCGGAAAACAAGCAGGAGAATCCACGCACAGACCCGGGACATCTGGTAATCCTCGCGACCCACAAAAAGAGACTGTCTGCGCGCCGGAAAACGACGCCCGACTTCCCCGTGTGGAAAAGAACGACGCAAGTCTGTGTGTGCTGAGGAGAAATCGACGCACACACCCCTTTTTCCGCGCATCTCTTCTCCTGTGGCCCTCTGAGGAGATTTCCCACCAGAAACCAGGTACTCTGTGCTTGAAAGACACTTTATTGCTTTTTAAAGACTTAAGACACTCTATATCACTTCCCTGTGATATTTCTACAATTTTCCATTGCAACTTTATTCTTTTTGACCTACAATTATCCTGATAAATATTATATATTTTTCTAAACACTGTGTGGTGTATTTTTGTGGTGCTATATGGTGGTATTGTATGATTTATTGCACAAGTACTTTACACATTGCCTTCTAAGTTAAGCCTGACTGCTCGTGCCAAGCTACCAGAGGGTGGGCACAGGATAATCTTGGATAGTGTGTGACTTACCCTGACTAGAGTGAGGGCTTTTGCTTGGACAGAGGGTAACCTGACTGCCAACCAAAAACCCCATTTCTAACACCAAGGGAAGAGGTAAAGCCATTTTCAGGGTGGGAACAGGGAGAGAACGTTGCCAGAATTGAAGGGGGTGAAAGGGAATAAGTTTCTTCATGCGCACAATTATTTTCTTAGACGATGACAAGAATAAAGTTACACATCACAAATACCCTTTGCAGCGCATGCTAGCAATTAAAAATGTGAACCTGCACATTTTCCGTTTGCTAATAGTTACAGATTCAGCTGGGGTGGTGGCCAGTCACAGAAGCTGCCACATCCCTGCAAGGTCCGCGAGGACGCGCGGCCAGTGTCATCATCACCTGAATTATCATGTCTGGAGTTTGAGGACTTGTTTATACAATACCCTGAGACAACAGGAAACACAGTTCCCCAGAGTGATGTCTTCACCAGTATACAAATCCAGTCAACTTAAAAAGAGGCCGTTTGCTGTTTTGTCTACATTATTTTCAGAGGTGCTTTCTCTCAGCAGTTTGGTATTGTTTTCTTCTTCTCCCTCGGCTTTATGCAACTCACTGCCAGGTAACACTTAGGCGTGACAGTCTGAGCTCTATAAGTAATGAATTCATACGTCTTAATTATGGTCTATGTATCCACTCTCTTGCGTGGTACTAGTTATTCTGTTACCTACTAACATACGCAGACTTGGTGGCTTCCTCTCCCTCGTCCTCTCTCTTTCAAGCCAAGTTCTGAAATTTCTTGTTAATTTGCATGGATGTTCAGAACTAACTCTTCCTAAACATAATTTTTGTACGGTAAATACAGTGAGCAAAAGTGAGTTATACCAGAAAGGCAGTAAATTTATAATAATCTGATGACTTCGTACCCGCATTGTGTTTAATGATGCAAATTACATTTTCAGCCAATAAACAAAAGCTCGCAACTGTTAATATTTGAAATGTATTTTTGTGTGTATGAAATTGTACCTACCAAGCAAAGTGTTAAAATTAAACAATTTTCTAGCATTATGTACAACGCATAACGTGAAGGAAATCACTTTTTATATTAAGTCGAAATTGATGCCCATTAATCGCTGTTAACATGTATGAATTGCAAATTGCTGCTTTGCAAAACGTTTGCACTTCTGGCACAAATATAGCATCTTTAGCAGTGCATTTTCCCATAATGTAAAGGAAGTCAGTCCTCACCATTTTGTCTGAGCTGCCGTATACAAATTGCTACTGCTAATCTAAGCAGATTGACGAGGAGTGCAAACACCAGATAGTGTAGCTTCGCAATGATTTTTTACCGCACAACACTAGCTGTCATATTTTCCATTTGGTTTGCTCTATCACATTTTGTGACTGACTGGGATCTTAGGACAGCTTTCTAAGAGCGAGAATGCAATTTATATCAAATCCAAATATGCATAAATGTTTCCTGAGCAATTCCTGCCAACACCGTAATGTGCCGAGTAACCGTGTAGACAGAAACTCAATTTTGCATGCTCGTGCCACAAATTTCAATGATAGTCTAGCTGGTAAAACATGTCTGAACTTTCACCGTCATTTGTTCAAATGCTTGTTGAGATCGAGCGAAAGGCAAATAGCAATTTCTAGATACTTTTTACAAAGTTTTATTTGTACTTCTAACATTACTGTCACTTCAACTAGTTTGCGGCAGGTCAATGTGTGTGAATATGCGTCCATTATTTACGTTAATGGCATTACTCCTAGTCCTACTCCCTCGCCTTCCTTTAAACCAATGAGGCTCCCTGCCTTTCCATAGACCCCTCTCTTCCCCTTAAAAACACCCTCCACCCCACCACCTCCTGTACAAAAACAAGCCCAAGTAGCAACTTAGGTGGTCCGTACCGGGAGGGCGGGAGGGAACGGAAAGGAAGGCAAGGGAGTAAGACTAGGAGTAATGCCATTAACGTAAGTAATGGACGCATTACCTCCCGTCCCTCCCTCGCCTTCCTTTAAACCAATGAGACATAGCAAGAGGAAACAGGAGATAGACACTGAGTTGCAACAAGTTTAATCACAACCAACAAAGACCAGCGAAAAACCACCCCCCTATTACATAGAGGACAAGACACGGTGACCCAATACCAACTCCAAACTGCCCAAGTCCGCCAGTCTGTAATGACGAACAAAGGTCGAAAGTGAGGCCCAAGTAGCGGCCCTGAAAATTTCCACCACAGAAGCGCCCTGAAGCTCTGCCACCGTCGCAGCCATACCCCTGGTAGAACGGGCCTGAATCCCTTGGGGTGGAACCACCCGTTGTAAAGAATAAGCCATCAGAATCAGCGAGCGAACCCACCAACTCAAGGAAGCCGTGGACGGCTTTTCCTCTTTCCGAGCCGGACCGAAATTCACAAATAGAGAATCACCCTTACGGAAAGGAGCAACCACCCTTAGATACTCCAACAAGGCCCGACGCACATCTAAAGAATGCAACCGAACCTCCTCATCCGAGGAAGGATCTGGACAAAACGAAGGAAGGATAACCTCCTAGCAAGCATTGACAGACGAATTCACTTTGGGAACAAACGAAGGAACCGGGACAAGCACCACTCGATCCGGAAAAACCATATAAAAAGGAAAAGAGCAGGCCAAGGCCCCCAATTCCCCTAAACGGCGTGCCGAAGTAATGGCCACCAGAAAAAAAGTTTTCAAAGAAAGATGACGCAAGTCACAGGCACCCAGAGGTTCAAAGGGAGAAACAGTCAAAGCATCCAATACCAACGAAAGATCCCAGGAAGGAAAAGACCGCACCGGACGAGGAAACAAGTTAAGAAGACCCTGGAAAAATCGAGGCATCAAATGACCCTCATCAGCCAGATTATGCCATGGACCCCTAAAAGCCTGAATCGCCGCCCACTGCACCCTTAGAGAAGCCACAGACAAACCCAACTGGGCTCCATCCTGTAAAAACTGCATCACATCAAAAAGAGAAGCAGACGTAGGATCCAACCTATGTCTGAAACACCAAGAAGAAAAAACTTTCCACTGCTGACCATAAGACAGCAAAGTGGAATGCCGTCCGGAAGCCAGTAAAGTAGAACTCAAAGCTACTGGCACCCGCAAACCCGTCAGACCCCTACGTTCAACTTCCAGGCCATCAAGTGCAACCGTCTCAATGACCCCATTGAGAGGCAAGGAAACTCCAGAGGTGACAGACAGAGAGGAAGAGTCCACACGTGACCCGAAGCCATCAACTGAAGCAACGGAAACCAATTTGCCCTCAGCCAATGGGGTGCAATCAAGAGAACCCTGGCCTTCAGAAGACATACCCTCACCAGAAACGCACGGAGCAACTGGAAAGGCGGGAAAGCGTACAAAAGACCCTGAAGCCAAGGACACGACATCCTGTCCACCGCCCAAGCCTGAGGACAACGAAACAGGGAGCAAAAGCGACTGAGTTGCGCATTCTCTGGAGACGCAAACACATCCACCACAGGAAGACCCCACAGGTGAACCAGATGATGAAACAGAGACCACCAGAGGGAGAAAAGCTGAGATGAAGGAATTACTCTGCTCAGAAAATCCGCCCGAACATTGACCACCCCCCGAATGTAGGTGGCACGCAGGGAAAGAACCCATTCCTGTGCCCAAACAAAAATCTTCCTGGCAAGGCGGAACAGTGCCCACAACCTGGTCCCCCCCGCCGGTTCACGTAAGCTTTGGTCACCAAGTTGTCTGTCCGAATAAGAACCTATAAACCTTTCTGGGAGTCCTGAAAATGAAGCAGAGCTAGAAGCACCACCTTCAACTCCCGCCAATTAGAGGAACGTCGGGCTTCCAGAGGCAACCAAAACCCCTGGACCTGAGCCGACCCCATCCAAGCCCCCCAACCTGAGAGGCTGGCATCAGTCGTCACTACCACCGGGAGAGGCAGGAGATAAAAACACTCCTAGACGAAGATGGGCTGGCACCAGCCACCAACCCAACTCCCTGCGAACCAACCCCGACACCAGAATCCGTGCCCGAAGAGAACTCGACCCCGGAGACCAATGAACAAGGAACCAGTTTACCAGGCAAAGAAGATGGAACCGTGCCCAGGGTACTAGAAAAATCACCAACGCCAAATGACCCTGCAGACGCAACCACTGAAGGGCACTGGGAGCAGGCTGCAACAAGATCAACCTCACCAGAGGCTGGAGGCCCATTAACCGCTTCTCCGACACAGTCACCAAGCCTTGAAGAGTCAGAAACCGAGCTTCGAGAAAAACTAGATCCTGGGAAGGAACCAAATCTGACTTCCCCCAGTTGACCAAAAAAATGTGGTTTTGCAGGACCAACAGAACCCGGGCCACATGCCTCCGCAACAGCCCCTGAGAAGACGCTTGGATTAGAATATTGTGCATAAACACCCCTTTGGAATGTAGAAGAGCCACCAGAGGGGTCAGCACCTTGGTGAAAATGCGGGGAGAGGACTTGAGACTGAAAGGTAGCACACAAAACTGAAAATGGTCCAGGCCCACCGCAAAGCGTAGGAATCGCTGAGAAGACCGAGCCACTGGAACATGCAGGTAAGCATCCTGCAGATCCAGAGATGCCAGGAAATCCCCCGGACTGACCAGAGGAAATATTGTCTGAATGGACAGCATACGGAAATGCACAGTCCTGATCCAGGAATTCACCCCTTTTAGATTGAGGACAGGCCGAAAAACCCCTGACACCTTTGGAACCAGAAACAAGATGGAATAAGTGCCCAGACCGCCCTCCCCCATAGGAACCTGGGAGATGGCCCTCTTGAGAAGCAAGTCCTGGACCCCATCCAACAACGCCTGTCTCTGGGCCCCGTCCGCAGGCAGAGAAGTGGGACGTCCCCCGGAATCTGGAGGCACCACTTCGAAATCTATGGAGTAGCCATTGTCCACAACGTCCAGCACCCAACGATCGCTGATACTCTCCTGCCACATGGAAAGAAAGTGCCTCAGCTGTCCCCTAACCGGCCCTATGCCAGGCCCACAATGATTGTCAGGACCCCTTCCTGAATCCACTCCGGCTCGAAGGTGCAGACTTCTTAGGAGAAAAACGGGGTTGAAAACGACGTTTCCTGAAATAAAAAGATTAGGAATCCATTTTGGGAGAGGAGCGCAAATGCTTCCTCCAACCCTTGCCAGAAGAAGAAACACCATTGTAAGGGACGGCGTGTTTCCTCTCCTTAAAGGCCTTAGAAAGCATGGAAGGCAACTGATCACCAAATAAAGAACGCCCCTCAAAAAGCAGTCTCAGGAGAGCCTATTTCTCCCCAGGATCTGCCTTCCACATCCTCAACCAGAGGGACCTACGAGCCCCAATCAAAGCTCCCGATGCCAGAGCCGAAGTACGGACCACATCAGAAGACATGTTCACCAGCAACCTGGCCAGCTGCTCCATAACAGCCAGAAGTTCTGAGCACTTCGAACCTTCTTGAACAGCCACCGCCAGCTTGTCAAAATCCTGAACCAAAGATTGTGCAGAATAAGCAGAAAAAATACCCGCTCTGAGGGCCAAATTCTCTGCCGCAAATGCCTTTTTAAGGCCAGAATCCACCTTACGGTCAGTGGCATCAGCAGGCACACAATCCTCCAGATTGACCGCCGTCTTGCAAATCAGAGTCGCCAAAATGGAATCTAGTCTAACTCAGGGTGGCAACACATCTTCCCCTTCCAGCAAGTACAGTTTCTGAAGGAACCGTGGAACCTGAGACTTGTCCACATCCTTCCACTCGCGGAATACCATATCCTTCACAGGGCCCTGAAAAGGCATGGCAAACCTCGAAGGTGTTTGATACTGAGGGAACAAGTGCAAGTCCGTCCCTGTAGGTTGAAAAACAGGAAAGCCTAAATTGTCCCGAACATGAGACATCACCTCCCACATCTCTTCCCTGGAGACATATTTCCCACCAGAAGAAGTAGACGGTGCATCATCATCATCACAATAAGAGGAACCTTCTGCACCCCAGGAGGATGGGTAGTCGAAGAACGTCCAGGCCTGGCCACCCCTGCTGGGAGAGCACGAGACACAGCCACCTCAATCATGTCCTGTACCTCTTCTCTGGACATGAGAGGTGTAGAAGCCCCCACCTGCCCTTGGTGACCCCCAGGAGTGGAGAGGGGAACCTCAACATCCTCCCCTGACAAAGAGGAAGAGGAAACAATCCTTCGTCTCTTAGCAGGAACCTTCGGCATCATACAAACAAGAAATGCAAGCCAGAGGACCCCGACCCCCTTAAATAAAGGAGAAAGTCCTCCCCCTAAAAAAAAATAACAGCAAATGAAAAGGCAGAAACAATTAGCCCAAACAATGAAAAACGCGGGCAGATCGCCCGTCCTACCGCAGAAAACGCCGAAAAAACACAACCGGCACATCAGCTCGTCCCTGCGAGCTGAAGATCCAGAAGTTGTAGCCCCAGCCGCAAAGAGCCGACCGACCTCATCAGCCGACTCCCAGGACGCGTCTTCAAGGCAGCCACGCCCCCCTCCCGAAGATGCGACTGCCAGGAACCCTCCCCGAGGGGCTCCGCGCCTCGAGGAGAGTAAAGTCGATAACCCTCCTGCCCCGCCGTGGAGGAAGAAGAAGGTAAGTCTAGCGGGGCTAGACAAAAAAGAACAGGAGGTGGTGGGGGTGGGGCGGGGTTTAAGGGGAAGGGAGGGGTCTATGGGGAGGCAGGGAGCCTCATTGGTTTAAAGTAGGCAAGGGAGGGACGGGAGGTAATGCATAAGTTCTCTTTTGTACAGTGCATACGGTCTCTGTCTTCCTAGAGAGCATGACACATTGAAGCAAATGGTCAAGAGGAAAATTGCGCCGAACAGGCGGAATGTCTGCCAGTCATTTACAATTGTTGGTAGCAGGTTAATGGTATATTGTTGGGTAAGTGGAAGTATTTTTAAAAATCTCTTTCTCTGAATGGTAAGAAAATTGGGTTGGTTGGTGAGGTAGAATGTGAACTATACCAAAACAGTGCCTGAAAAACCTACGCATGCTTTCAGGTTGTTGATCGGAGCTGGATGGTCGACTCTGTGGGAGGGTTCAGAGAGGTCAAGCGCAACCAGAACGTAGGGGTCCTTCTTATCATTGAAGAGGAGCGCAATGCTGACTGCTTGACGCTTAGCTGTCTCAGTGTTGCAGCACGTCCTGAAGACTGATCGTCATAGGAGCATGGGGTAATTTTTCTTGTCTTTGAGAAGCATTGACAATGTGGAGAATGGCTGTGAGTCTCTCCTTGGAGAGATTTGATGTCAGAAGATGGACGGATGTTGTCTTTTTATGAGGTTTCCTTTCCTTTAGAGAGTTCAGGTACTGTAGTGATCAAGATGCAAGATTGGAGTGAAGGAGATCCATTTTGTTGTGAGGTAATGGAGGGGATGGCTAGAAGGGAGGGGGCTGAAGAGGTGACAATGATGTTAAATCTGATGTGTTAAAGTGAGTCACAAAGAGGTTGGTGGCAAAACTGCTGTTGATTGAAGCAGGGCCTATGGGTTCTGAAGGGGATTAATACAGTGTTGTGCAGCTTTGATGATGGTTTTGCTTCTGTTTGTTGCCTCACAGATTGTAGTCTTGTAGTAGAAGCTTTAGTTGTGAGGATAATGTATGTGTAATCAGAGCGAAGTGTTTCGAGTAGGACTACTTCATCTTGAGGTTTTGATTAGTTTAATCACTTTTCTTGTTTTCGTATGAGCTGGCTATTTCCTTTAGGCACTTCAGTGTACCAAGGTGCTGATGGCTTTGACTTTTGTGTGGTTTTGTATATGTCAAAAAAGACTTTTGACATCTGTGGTGAGCTGGAAAAATTCTGACGGGCTTTTTCCAGATTAATGTGTTTGATAAAGATTATTTTCCCTTTTTCCAGTTGCTCTTAATATTGAGGTTTAGTATATTTGACTAGTTGAGTGTCTGGCAGTGGATATTAGGAGACACTGAGTTCACTGAGGATGAGGTCCACAGATTTGTCTTTGAAGTGGGTCAGGGCATGTGATCCTTATGAGTTCAGGAAGACTTGGTGGGTTAGATCCACGCCTACTTGTTACTGTTCAACTAGTTACTTCAGGAAAAAGGCTTCCTATATTTTGTAATTGTAATTGTAATTTATTTAAATGCGTAAGTAATAAAAACCAATGCATCGTACATACGTTTTGAGGTACATACATTTTTAGGAAACTCCCCATTCCAGTCTAAAAATTTACTTTTTGTTTTTACGTACAGTCCAGCATCTCTATCCGTAACTTTCCTAGTGTATATTACATGGGAAAGATAATGTTGTTTAATGTTTGTTGCTGGTAATGACCTCCTATTTAGAGGTGAGCATATTATTGTCTGACAATTTTGTTATAAATTACATCATTTAACAGTACCCTCGTCTTTATACATGTGATCCGAGTACGCTATAACAGTAATTCTTAAAAAGTAGGTGCTAAAAAAAATATTTTCATATTTACTATACGAGCCCATGAGCCAGCATGTACTTATGTTATATTTTTACTGATTTTGAACTAGTAGTAGTTTTTTTATATCAACTGTAAAAATGTTGTAAATTTTGCATTCAAGACAAAGTCAGAAGTTTTAAAGCAGGCAATCACCGCTTGTCTACAGGATTGTATCCCCCTTTGGTTGAATGCTGTCTTTAATCGAAATTTTTGTTCATTTCATAGGTTGTTACAGATACAGATCAGGTGAATTATATCTTCCAGTCCATATCTGCACAGCCTACACTTAGGAATTGTTACGGTGCATTCCCATGGGGGTCGATGGACATCGCCAGGAATAATGTCAAAGCAATGTCTGATGAAGGAATCCTTGTCTGCTTTTGACCACCCAGCCTCCAGATAAGGATGATATTTCAGCAGTTTGGACTCATTTATTACCATCCAAGAGTGTGATCTGGTAGCTAGTAAGCTCTTATCCATAATTACTGATCTTTTCTTCACTGTTTGGTTTAAGATTGTTTTTTAATGCGTACTATTTGAGTCCCATAATTCCCATACTTCCAAGACCTCTAGGGCCTGATCTAAATACAGTCTTGACTTCACTTTAGGATTTGAGCTAATCTACTTCCAAAGTGCCTTCTTTTGTTGACTGTAAATGTTTCCAGGTTTTGATGTAACTGGATTGCCTAGCTAGGCACTGGTTTAAATATCCAAACTCCAGCCTAATTTGTGCTTGGTAGGTGTACCCTGGTAACTGGAATAGAGACCTTAGTGCTTTTCCTGTGATTCTGTTTAGGGTGATTGCATCTTGTCCACACAGTGCTTCACTGCCATATCCTAGAGTCTAATTCAGTTTAGCTGCGACGACTTGCAGCAAGGGACGATAGCTAGGGCCATTGAGCACCTTTCTCAGGGTGCGAAAGGCAAGCAGTAGAACATTTCCTTTTCTGTATACTTCCTGCCTCTGAGGGAGAAATGACCCCCATTCATCAAATAGTATGCCCAGGTATCTATATTGATTTACTTGTTCCAATTCTCCTTTTTGTGTGTACCATTTTTTAGCTCTGGAGATTTTATTACTAATTTCTATCACTTTGTTTTTTTTCTGATTGATTTCCATTCCAATTTGCTCAGCATATTCCGATAACTTGACGATAAGCCGTCGTAGTCCTACTTTAGTTTGACTCAGAAGTACTACATCGTCGTCGTATACCAAATTGGAAGTAAGCATGTCACCAACTTAGGAGAGTGCGCATTCACCTTATTTAGCTGTATGGTCAGATCTGACAGAAAAAGATTAAAAAGAAACGGTGCCAGCACACAGCCCTGTTTCAGACCTTGTTTTGTCTCAATTTCCCTGGAAAGGAAAAATCTGTCTCCTATCTTAACTCTAATCCATGTATCTGTGTATAACTACTGAATAGTTTTTAGCAGATTCTCTGGTATTCCCCAGGAGGCAAATTTTTCCCACAGAAGACATTGTTGTACCAAATCAAAAGCTGATTTGAAATTTACAAAGCACAGATACAGAGGTTGGTTCTTTTGTTTGCATTTGTCAATGATGACGGAGAGAGTTAGTATATTTGTGGCAGTGCCGGGGCCCTTTGCAAAGCCTGTCTGATTGGGGGGAATAATGCTGTTCTCCGTTGCCCACCTGAGACTATGCTTCAGTAGTAGCCCAGCATAGTATTTGGCCTCGACTTCCGTTAAGGTAATCAATCGATAATTCTCGGGATGAAATTTACATCCTCCTTTAAATATTGGGTGGATTATTGCCCCCTCCAAGATTTTGGAATGGTACCTAATTCTATGAAGTTGTTATAAGTCAAGATCAGCTTTTCTCCCCAAAAGTCTGGATTCATTTTGAAAAGTGCATTTGGGATCCGATTTAGACCTGGGGCACCTCCACTTTTGCTTTTCTTTATTAAATTTACAAGTTCTGATGTTGTGAATGTTAATTTTTCAGATTCTTTTTGGACAGTAGGGGGCTTTAATATAACTTCTTTTGGATTTAAGGCATTTGTTGTCTTGTCTAGGTTTTTGATTGTTTCCTTATTCCGCCAAAATTATGAATTAAATAAGCATACCATATGGATTCTGAAATATTGGAGCTATTGAGGGTCATTGGAGCTTTATTCAAGACATTTACCATTTTCCAAAATCCCTGCGCATTTTGATTTTTTGCTTAGGAATAAAGCCTTTGCCCAAAAATCATGATTCTTCTGTCTTTTATGATCCCATATTTGTTTCCGATAGTTATTGTTTAATAAGCAATCGGTTGGATTTATTTTATATAATTTTAGGAGCCTATATCGTTGTCTTCTTAATTTAATCATGTGTGCTGAAATTTTTATATTCTTGGTTGTTTTCGCTTTCCCCTGATTTAGGTAGTTGTTTTGTGGTCTATCTGTGAGCAGACCAGCTGCGAATCTGTCCAGGAAACTCGACCAGATACTTATATACTAGTTGTATTGTTATAGCTAAGGTCTATTATCGCCATTGACCATTCTCCAATGGATTCCAGTGTTTCTTTCATTCCAAGTTTTTTGTAGTTTGTTGTAGTGACATCCCTTGGTGCAGTTGGTGCAGAATTAAATATGGGGAAGCCACATTCAATCTCCAAGCATTGTTGAGCATGATCACTTTTATCAGATTTTATGATGTAGTTCTTAGTAATTAAAGTAAGTAGAAATAAAGAGGTCACAGTATAGTCAATTGTTGCTTGAGTTCCAGTGACATAGCAGGTGGTTGCCGGCGGGATATCCTGACATTCTGACATTCTAAGAAATAGTCTGCACGTCTCAGTGCGTGTTTTCTGTGAATGTTGGAGACACAGCATGCCACGTTTGTCGGCAATCCTATCTGACTGTAGCCTTGGAGAGAGCACAGAGTATCTGCTAAGAACATAGGCCCTCATTACAACCTTGGCGGTAAATGCCACCTACCGGCATGCTGATGGGCGCCAACATGCCGTGACCGCTGTAGTATACTGCTACAGTTATTATGACCCACACAGAGAAATCAACCACTATAAAGACACCCACACAAGTCACCCAGACTAAAGGTCAGTGATAAAATGGAGGTACCAAAACCCACACCGTTAGGCCAACAGGAATACGGCCACAGTATAAGGGCCCATGAATCATCGCGGTGGTCTTTCAACCGCGGTAAACCATCTGCGGTACACACCGCCGCGCTCAAAATATACACACACTTACAAAACTACATCACATTGGACAATTCAAACTACACACACCTGACACACATACACCCACCACACCCACACACTCAGACCACTATGAAACACATACCCACATTACCCACAACCCTTTCAATGAAAAAAAAAGATTGCGAACAAAGAGAGAGACAAGCCAGGAGCACCAACTCAATCTGAGCCACAGAACACCGTCACCCATATACCATCCACGTACCTCACAGCACACACCCCAACACATCACCCCACATATCACCCCACACATCCTCAATCATACCACTCACATTACATCCATGGCACCCCAAAGACACCCCAGGTTTTAAGAGGAGGAGCTAAGGGTCATGGTAGAGGAAATCATCCGGGTAGAGCCACAGCTATTCGGATCACAGGTGCAGAAGACATCCATTGCGAGGAAGATGGAGCTATGGCAGAGAATAGTGGACAGGGTCAACGCTGTGGGACAGCACCCAAGAACAAGGGATGACATCAGGAAGATGCGAAACGACCTACAGGGAAAGGTGCGTTCCATGGTTGCAAGACACCAGGTAGCCGTACAGAGGACTGGCGGTGGACCCCTACCTCCTCCCCCACAACTAACAACATGGGAGGAGCAAGTCTTGGCAATAATGCATCCTGAGGGCCTGCTAGGAGTAGCTGGAGGGCTGGACTCTGGTAAGTCGAATCTTTACTACTATATCCCCCACCCTACCTGCATACTAGCACAAACTCCTACCTGTACCCTCACCCCATCACTCCACCACCTCACAAATACCCTACTATCACAACCCACCCATCCCAATACCAAGGCGTGCATGCAACACCTATGCATGGACACCCATCACAGACTTGCATGGACACCCCTCACTAAAGCATGCCCATTAGAGAGAATCACCTAGCCCACAAAATCACCACGCACACAAGGCAAAGCTGACTGGGCAATCACAACCATACAGGGAAGCACACCCATGCACAAGATCGCACACACAGATACAATAACACTGCATTTTCATCCCCACAGGACCCCCACTCAATGTCACTGGAGAGGAGGTGCACCAACATCCAGTCCCCCCACAGAAGAGGCCCACAGTGATGACAGCAGCTCTGCACGCTTGGATCACGATGACCAACCTGGCCCATCAGGGACCTCTGAACAGTCAGTTACCCTGCCACAGTCCCATACCACCACAGACCCCCCCCCCATTAGGAAACACCAGCACAGCATCCACCCAGCAGGCCCATGCCACTGTCCCCAGGACAAGTCAATCAGCAGTGTGTCCACCACTACAGGGACCCCAGGCAACCCCACAAACCCAAGAAAATCAGGGACCTGGGGTCAGTGGCCGGGGGCACACGGTTCAGGGGACAGAGGCATAGGACAGCAGGGAAGCTGGGAGGACTGCTGTGCAACAGTGGGAGGACAGGCCCAGGGAACCCACTCTCCACGAGGCATTCACCAACATCGTGGGAGCATACCACCATTCCCAGGAGACCATGGGCCAGATACTGGCCAATTTGCAGGAGACCCAGCAGCTGCAGGAGGGACAGTACCTGGGGATCAGGGAGGACCTCAAAGACATCCACTCCATCCTGGTCACCATTGCAGGGGTGCTGGCTGACATGGCCAACATCATGAGTGAGGCAGCGGCACAGCAACGGGCCCCTGACACTACCACACTGATGAACAGCCCTCCACCTCCGCCGGCGCTAGTGGACAGGAGACCCCGCCACTTGAACAACAGGCCACGAGCACCCCACCCCCTGCAGAAGGGGAACCGCCCCGAAAATGGTCCCTGTGATCCAGGCAGAAGCCAGAGAACATTGTCAAGACCCCCACCAGGAAATAAGACTCTCCTGATTGTCACCCTTCTGTCCCACTCTGCCACCCTGTCTACCTTGAACTGACATTCCTCCCCTTCCTATGCCACATTGGACAATGCACCTGTGATACAAAGAGACTGGACTCTACCCTGGACTTTCCGCAACCGTCAACAACGCCCATTGAATATCCCCCTCTACTTATTAGCACTTAAATAAACACGCTTGCAACAAATACAAATCTGGAGTCTGTTAATTGATTGAAATATGTATTAGTACAAAATTCTGAAAACATTGCAAATCTTATGTACAGTAATTTATACATTGGTATGACCTGTAGTGGGCAGCAGCAAACATACCAGGAGCCAGAGTGGGGCACATAGATCTGAAAATAGAGATGCCAAAGGGTACAGTAAGTGGACATAGGCATGGGGAAATCATGCTGCCAAGTACAATGTCCAACAGAAAACTGAAAAGAAAATTGAAGTTACAGTGTCTTACCTGTGTGTCACTGGAAGTACTGCTGTATGATATTACTTCTGTTGTCCACATCTTCTTCCTCTGCCTCCTCTTCCTCACTGACCACAGGCTCCACCGCTGCCACAAGACCATCTCCAGACTCATTCTCCTACAGAAAAGGCACATAGCGTCTCAAGACCAGGTTGTGCAACATGCAACATGCAATGATGATCTGACACACCTTCTTGGGTGAGTAGTACAGGGATTCACCTGGCAGATAGAGGCACCGGAACATGGCCATCAGGAGGCCGAAGGTTCTCTCGATAATCCTCCTTGTTCGCCCATGTGCCTCATTGAAACGTCCCTCTGCCCTTGTCCTGGGATTCCTCACTGGGGTCAGTAGCCATGAGAGGTTGAGGTAAACAGAGTCACCTGCAAATATCGGGGGACAACTATTAGACACACACTAACCCTTAGGGACAACCCCATACCCAGACACCAACATATACTGGGTGGGGACCTTGGGCTCACCTATTAGCCACACCCGGTGCCACTGGAGTTGAGCCATCACATATGGGATGCTGATATTCCTCAAGATAAAGGGGTCATGCACAGAGCCAGGATACTTGGCATTCACATCATCTGCACATTCATAGAATGATAGCTTTTTCTACTCTTGAACACCTGTTCATTTCTCGGGGGGGCAAATGCTATATGTGTACCATCAATGGCACCAATAATGTTGGGAATATGTCCCAGGGCATAAAAGTCAGTTTTCTCTGTGGCCAAATCCTCCACCTGGGGGAATACGATGTAGCTGCGCATGTGTTTCATCAAGGCAGACAACACTCTGGTCAACACGTTGGAGAACATTGGCTGAGACATCCCTGATGCCATGGCTGCTGCTGTTTGGAAGGAAGCACTTGCCGGGAAATGGAGCACTGACAGGACCTGCACTAGAGATTGTGGGCTGTCGGATAGCTGACATCAAGTCTGGCTCCAATTCGGCATGCAGTTCTTGGATTGTGGCCAGATCAAGTCTGTATATTAGGATAATGTGTCTGTCCTCCATTGTCACAAGGTCCACCAGGGGTCTGTACACTGGAGGATGTCTCCATCTTATATTTATCCTCAGCGGTTGAAGCCTAGGGAGGAAAACAGTGATCAGAGGGTCATAATCACACATCAATTGCACTAATGATGCACACCTTCATTTACAGAACCAGTATGTGAATCCGAGAGTCAGTTGATGTGCCAATTTCTGCTGTGATGCAATTAGGTGCCATTGCCTGTGCCACCCTGAAATGGCGGCTGCCTGACCTGTGAGGAGGGACAAGTGGAAATTAGGTAATTCCGCTGGTGTAGGGTGCTGTTGCGGTAGGCTGTCGATGACCACTGCACAACTTTGCATTGTTTATCATTGGGCCCTATGGGTTTCAGGAGCCAATGGGGATGTATGCCAGCGGTGACGGCACGCACCACCACGGACGTGACCACCATTTTCTCTCTGTTCACTCACTTGCTACCTGACCTTCAACAGAAGAGGACCTACACTGCAAGTGCTGCTGTGACCTGTGTCTGGAAGCGACAATGGCTCATGTGTCTAGGGAAAGGGCCCCTGCCTTCACTTCCGAGGAGTTGGAGAGACTGGTGGATGGGGTCCTACCCCAGTACACTTTACTCTATGGTCCTCCAGACAAACAGGTGTGCATGATGCGTGGGTCATGAATGTATGGAGTGCTGTGTGTGTAAGCCACATGTAGGGGGGCTGAGGTGTCCTGGGCAGAGTGCTGCACGTATGTTGGTCACTGTATGTGCCTTAGTGGTTGGAGGGATATGGTGGGCCATGAGTGTGACGGTCCGGACAGTATTACTAATCCCTTTTCTGCTGTATTTTTCCAGCAGGTCAGCACCCATCAGAATAAGGGTATTTGGCATGCCATTGCCAAGGAGGTGTGGACCCTGGGTGTCTTTGACAGGCAGAGCACCCACTGCCGCAAATGGTGGGAGGACCTGCGCCGCTGGGCAAAGAAGACGGCGGAGGCTAAGCTGGGTGCTTGCCTCCCAACGAAGAAGAGGTGCCCTTCGTACCCTGACCCCCTGATGTTCTGCATCCTGGCAATGGCCTATTCGGAGTTGGATGGGCGCTTGAGGGCATCACAGAAGCCACAAGGGGGTGAGTACAAATTCAGATTCATGAGTTGGTACGCGTTAAGTTTTTACCTGGGTGGGCGATGTGGACTGTGGGTGCCCCTAGGCCACAGCGAACATTGCAGGGTAGGTCCCTTGTTGGGCAGGCTCTGAAGCACTCCAAACCCAATAGTGTTAATGGGCATCTACTACTGGGCAGGGTCCTGTGGGTTTTAGGTGTGCAGCTGATGGCGTTATGCCATGTCCCCCATGGGCTGCTGACTAGCATTGTAACTGGTAGTGCATGGCCTAGTGCATAGGGCAGCTCCCTGTGAATTGTGTACGCCAACAGTAGTGTTGTTGCTGGCATTGACCAAGTATATCCTCTGTCTCTCCCCCCCTCTTTTGTTTTGTCACCCTGTCCTTGTGTGCATTAGCATCATCTGGCAGAGGAGCAGAGGCACCAGCTACGGAGGGAGCTGCATCCCACATGGGCCTGGAGGCCGAATCCACCGAGGGTGAGGGCACCAGTGGGACGGAAGGTGATGGGAGCACCACCACGTAGACAGGAGGAGAAACTACAGACAGCGACTCCTCCTCCGATGGAAGCTCCCTGGCGGTGGCGGACACCTCTGTGCCCACCCCAACAACAGGTACAGCCGCCACACCCCTACCATCACCCCCCTGTTAGAAGCCCCTCAGTGCGTTTCCCGTGACCGCTCCCCCAGGAGGGTGGGCATCTCCTTCGCCCCAGGCACCTCAGGCCCTGCCCCAGTCAGCCCTGCTGCCCTCAGTGAGGAGGCTATTGACCTCCTGAGATCCCTAAATGTTGGGCAGTCAACCATTCTGAATGCCATCCAGGGTGCCGAGAGGCATTGCAACAAACAAATGCATACCTGGAGGGCATTCACTCTGGTGTGGTGTCCCAACAGAGAACATTTCAGGCTCTGGCCTCCACACTGATGGCAGCCATTGTCCCTGTCTCTAGCCTCTCAACCCCAGCCTATCCCAAGCACACCTTCAGACCAGCATTCACCCAAATCAACACAAAAAAGTGGTTCAGGCAAACACCAGCACCACAATTCATCTCACAGGCACTCACACAAGCACCATCCCCATGCAGACAAACCAACATCCACTGCCTCCACTGTGTCCCCCTCCTCCTCGTCGTCCACCTCCCTCCCAGTAGCGTCTCCACTCACACCTGCATGCACTACATCCTCATCCACTACCTCCATCACCAGCACGCCCATCACTGCTCACCCCTCATTGGCAGTCACCACCCCCACATCCATGCACATACATGCACACGTCCCCTGTGTCCTCTCCCAGTGTGTCTGTGACCCCTCCTCCCAAAGTACACAAACACAAGCAAACACCCACCCAACAGCCATACACCTCACAACAGCATCCAGCTCATGCATCTGCACCCAAACACAGCAGACTGACACCTCGTACAACCACTCCCTCTTCCTCCACTCCCAAACCTTCACCCTATTCCCACCCAAATGTCTCTAAGAAGCTTTTCCTAGCCAACATTGACCTGTTCCCTACCCCTCCCCCCCATCCTTCCCCTCTGGACAGGGTGGCCAAAACCCAGCCCAGCACCTCAGCCACCAAGTCTACGTCCGCTGTGGTTCCTGCAGCTGTGAGAGGCTCAAAGGGTGCACCTGTCAGGCCAGCCAGTGTGCCACCAACCCCTGCCAAGGCAAAGAACATTCTGCCACCTGGCAAGGTGAAGAAGGGGACAGCATCCAGTAAGGGGAAGGAACCAAAACCACACAGCAAGGCCACCTGAAAGACTCCAGCTGCCAGACCCAAGGTGACACCACCATCTGCCAAGTGTAGAAAGGGGCACAAAACATCAGCCAAGGCACATCAGCCGTCCGAGCCTGCATGTGAAGGACTGGTGGCTACCAGCTCAACTGCAAACACCGCCACCTGCACCGCTGAAAGTGGCACCACTGCCAGCAGCAGCCCCAGTGGGCAGCCATCTGAGGCTGCAAGAGAAGGGCTGGAGCCTCCCCCCACCACTGAAAGCACAGGCACCTCCACCGCGGCCAGCACCACCAACTGCACCACCGCAAGCACCGCCAGCTGCACTGCTGAAAGTGGCACTACTGACAGCAACAGCAGCCCCAGTGGGCAGCTGTCCGAGGCTGCAGTAGAAGGGCTGGAGCCTCCCCCCACCGCTGGCAGTACCCCCACCAGCACCGCCACTACCACCTCTGTGCAGTGGAGAAAGGCATCCACTCACCGCATCCTTCCCAGGATGAAGCACACTGGGCACAAAGCCCCCTCCAGAACCGGTGGAGAAAGGCATCCACTCACTCTATCCTTGGCAGGATGAAGCACACTGGGCACAATGCCCCCTCCAGAACCAGTTGAAGAAGCCACCCACTTGAGAGACGGTGGCCTTGCACTCCTCAAGACCAACCAGTGGGCAAACCACCCACTTGAGAGACTGTGGACCTGAACTCCCCAGGACCAAGCAGTGGGAAAACCACCCACTTGAGAGACTGTGGCCTTGCACTCCCCAGGACCAAGCAGTGGGCAAACCACCCACTTGAGAGACTGTGACCTTGCACTCCCAGGACCAAGCAGTGGGCAAGCCACCCACTTGAGAGACTGTGGCCTTGCACTCCCCAGGACCAAGCAGTGGGCAAACCACCCACTTGAGAGACTGTGACCTTGCACTCCCCAGGAAATCGCTGTGGGCATGGAGCCCCCTCCAGCAGCAGTGACATTGTACCATCTTCCGGCTGAGGTGCCCCCCCTTCCCTGTCCCCCTGAGGTGCCTGTGTGTTTTTGACCTGATGCCCCTTCAGTGTTCTCTCCATTTTGAGGCAGGAGTCAAGTGTCGGCGTATTTCTCTAGAATTCTAATATTACACTAATTTGACTCAATTCCTCTTGTCATTGAGTTATTCCAGAGGATTGTGGGGTGTATATGTAATGTTATTGCATGTGTTTGTGTGTATGGTGTTGGGGGTGGGGATGTTGCGTGTTGTGTGTGTGTGTGTCACTCTCTTTTTTCTCTTCTCTCCCCTGTCTGCTAGGTGCTGTACTCACCGTGGTTGTCATCGCCGCCGTTGGTGCTCCTGATATATGAGAAGATACAACAGCATGGGCAGAACGTGCAGCTTGGGCTCCATGGCGTCCAGGTTCTTTGTTGAGTGTCGAGAGGTGAGTGGTTTCCCTTCCAAGTACTGTGTCTGCCGTGCTTTTTATGGCATTGGTTCCACCCCGGAAAAGCTGGCGGATGGGCAGGTTGTAATGGGGTGGGCGGTACATTGTCTTCCGCCTGTTTGTTGGCGGGTTACCACTGCGGTGTTTGTTGCTATCGTCGTGGCAGTCGGAGTGTTGAAGTGGCTGTATGTGTTGGCGGTTTCCGCCGTGGTCATGATCCCATTTTTTTTACCGACAGCCTATTGGTGGCATTACCGCTGTTTTAATACCGACCACCAGGGTTGTAATGAGGGCCATAATGTTTACCTAGCTGAAAGGACAATGTGATAGAGAATAATAAAACAGCACCGTAGAAGTGGCTATTGCTGAAAAAATTAAACCATGCTAAAGCAAATTTATCTAGGTGAAAGTGCACAGCTGCAGGACTAGTTAGCTAAAATAACTTGTATAAAATATGGCTAAAATAGCTAAACAACAGGTTCAAAGTGAGGGATACCTGTTCTGTCAATTATGTTTCTGATCAGGGTGCCAGCCAACTAGCCCTTGCAGTCACTCTATTGATCCTGGGTACCAGATGCAGGTTCAGTTTGTCACTCAGGCAGCAGTGCAGAATAGAAGAGCAGCAGAGTGGCAGTAATTTTAAGTAGGTGAGGTTTCTAGAGGCTCCTACTCTCTGAGGTTTCAGGCATCCCATTTACCCTTCCATGGCCCCAGCTTGTCATGGACCACAAAAGACTAGTGACAACTCCTTCTTGTGAGTGATTAGGTAGAGGTTTTGTGATGTACAAGTGAAGTAGATGACAGTTCCTTCCCTTAAGTCAGAGAGCCTATCCTGCCAACACTTAGCTTCCTTTTGTATCACTGTTTGGGAGCAATCCATAAAGACCAACTGCCAGCCACACTGAGTCCTGTGACCCAGAAACAGGCTGGAGGCCCCAAATGGTTAGGACAAGAAAATTTCAACTTTCTAAAAAGTGACATTTTCAGAATTGTGACTAAAAATCAGACTTTACCAGCAAAGAGGGTTTTTAATTACAATTGTTTTGATACCTGCTCCCTATTGAAAGGTGCTACCTACTAAATGTAATCCTATCTTATCAGATACATAAGATTAAGACATGCAATGTAATGGGGCAAGCCAATGTTTTCTAATGGCAGCGGTCAGCCTTACACTATTGAAAAAACGTATGTGGGAGATTTTCAATAACAGAGCATGTAAACTTTAAAGTACACATCCATCATTTAAAGTACACTAAACCCTGCCCTCTAGGCTAATCTGGGCCTACTGTAAGGTGGCTTATTTGTATTAAAATTGAAGTTTAATTTGCTGGGTCCAAATGGCAGTTTAAAACTGCTCACAGAGGCTGCAATCGCAGGCCTGTGACAAGTTTAAAGGGCAACTTGAGTGGATGGCACAATCATTGCTGCAAGCTCACAAGTAGCATTTAATTGACAGGCTCTGGGTAGATGCTTTACTGTGGATTTACATGCAAATGCAATGTACAGATTGGGTGCAAGCCAATTCTACCATATTTAAAGGAATGAACACAACCACTTTAGTACTGGTTAGCAGTGGTAAAGTGTGCACAGTCATAAAAGAGTGTGTTCATAAGACAGGAGGGTGAAGGTAAACAGTTGGGAGATGACCTTGCAGAAGGGGTCAAGTCCAACAGTAAATGATCCAAGCTATTTGTATGTCTATGTATATCAGCATAATCCCATTTTACATATATTTGAGATTTCTCTCAAACACCATGTTGGAGATGGCCCTTCTTAGGGGATTTCCCTGATTTTTGTTTTGCTTTTTCCTCCCTTTTGCTGGCTTTCTTTGTGTGGCCTTATGACTCTGGGCACTTTCCCACTGTACTGCAGTGGTAAAGTGTGTGTGCCCTGCCTACGCCTGCTAGGAGGGGGCACTTATGTGCTCGGTTCAGGTGCTGTACCCCGGAGTGCCCTGTACTAATATACACCACAAGCTCTGGGCAGGTACTCCCCTGGCTACTAGTGGCATGATGCACTGGGTGTGCCACTCACTAGAACAGCCTGTGTAGCATGTATCAATCCTGTGGAGGTGTGGTTGTGCTTGGACTGGCACCACTAACTTCAACAGCAATCCCGAGGGGACATTCCACTACCCCCAGAGTACCCCCTAAAGGGAGGGTGGATGGTAGACCAACGGCTCGGCAGGCACACATTTGTAAGGGAAGATCCTCCACACAGGTTCCTTCCTTAAAGGAGTCAGATCTTTGCATAGGTTTTTGTTGAACCCTACACAGTGGCCTTAGAGATCTGTGGCCTTTCCCACTGTAAATACAGTTTGGAGGTGGGCATGCCTCCCTACATATATGGGTAACTGGTACTTGCCAGTGTGTGCGCAGGTGACCACTGGTGCACCAAATGTGCTGTGTGAACTTGCCCCTGTGGCTTGTTTAATTAGGTATCTAACCTATCATAGCAGACCTAGATGTGCGCAATAGCACTTGTAGAAGGCCTGTACATGTGCAGTACCACCTGGAGGGGTTTAAATATGTTTCCATCATGTCGTAGCAGGCCTAGGGGTGCACAGTAGCATCTATGGTGCTTTAAAACATGTATCCTATCTGCCTGTGTGCGCACTTGCAGCTATGCTGATTTTAACCACGTGTCCAGCCTGTCAATGCAGTCTTGTTTGTGCACAAGGGCATGTATGCCCAGATAGAGAAGAATACCCCTGTGTGTTTTCAGTGCATAGGAGATCTGGTCTCCCCATAGGTTAACGTAGGGGAAGTGTTACAATTACTGCTATCTGCAGCAGTGAATTGCAGCAGAGAAGCCTCGTATTGTTTGCCATCATTGGATTTGTTCTGATAAACCCCTTTCTATGGTAAAGGTGGATTTGCCAATAATCATGGAGAAAGGCTACTTCTAGAAAGTGGACATTTCTCTGCCCTAAAACACTTTGGGGGTCATTCCGACCCCGGCGGGCGGGGGGCGCCGCCCGCCGGGCGAAGAGATCGCCAGAAGACCGCACCGCGGTCAAATGACTGCGGCGGTCATTCTGACTTTCCCGCTGGGTGGGCAGGCGACCGCCAAAAGGCCGCACGCCCGCCCAGCGGGAAAGCCCCAGCAACGATGAAGCCGGCTCCGAATGGAGCCGGCGGAGTTGCTGGTGTGCGACGGGTGCAGTGGCACCCGTCGCGATTTTCAGTGTCTGCTTTGCAGACACTGAAAATCTGAATGGGGCCCTGGTAGGGGGCCCCTGCAGTGCCAGTGGCATGGGCACTGCAGGGGCCCCCAGGGGCCCCACGACACCCATTCCCGCCAGCCTCTTCCTGGCGGTGTAAACCGCCAGGAACAGGCTGGCGGGAAGGGAGTCGGAATCCCCATGGCGGCACTGCTTGCAGCGCCGCCGTGGAGGATTCTCTGGGGCAGGGGAAAACCGTCGGGAAACCGCCGGTTCCCCTTTTCTGACCGCGGCGGTCAGAATTGCCCCTGAAGCACCGCCAGCCTGTTGGCGGTGCTTCCTCCAGCCCCGCCAGGGTCGGAATGACCCCCTTTGTGTGTCTTTCAATACAACTGTGCATTCCCAGGGACAGCTATAAAACTAGGGCACACACTGGTACATAGGCATTTGCCATTTGTGGGCCTGGCTGGATAGATTAGAGCAAGAGTTTCTGACAATTGGCCTCTCAGAGCCAGAGGAAGGCTGTACTAAAGATTAAGATCTGCATTCCACAGCCCCATGGCAGACAGGACTGAACTTTAGGGGAAACATCTGTTTTTCAAAGGGGAACCCTCTGAACCTCCCCCAACTTCAAAGGTACACTAAAGTATAGATACTGGTGCCACATTGCAGCAAAGGAGACACACTGCAGGAATGTGGGACAGAGGCCCTGGACCACATGGTGCATACTACTCGAAGAATTTGTTGTGTACATGGAGTAATTATTGCCCTAGGAAGGAACTGCACACCCTTCCTTCATTGTTACTAGCATGGGCAAACTGGTTGCTGCTGTGTGGCACCCTGAAGTGTGCTCTCCAAGTGCTTGTTGACTTGCCCCTTGTTCTCTTGTGGAAGTCTGAGGGACATCAAAGGCTTCCGCAAGGGACCTACACCTTCTACCGGTGTCATCTGGAGAGCGGTGCCCTCTTAGGTGCCTACATTGTCACATGGTAGCAGTGGGGTGAGTGTGGAACTAACTATTTCACCATTGAAGGTGTTTGGCCCTTCATTGTGTGGCCACGACATGCATAAGTGTCTTGTTGGTAGTGAGCGGATTCACCGGTCGTGGGCCCTGAGTGGCCTGCTTTTGTTGAGGGTTTCTCTCGTGCAACACCTTACTGTATGCTCATTCAGTGCACTCTTCAATTTGCTGGTTGAGACTCTCAGAGGTGGAGGCATACCCGGAGCAGTGCCGCATTCTGACTCATGAGGTAGAGCTGAATATGCATCTCTGTGTTGTGTGTGACCGGATTTGTCTGGTGACATCACGTCATTGCGGACTAGACATTGTGCCTCATTCCAGGGAGGTTCAGGATTGATTACTCTTTGTGTGCAATCCGAATTGTCTGGTTCGACTCAAGTCATCATGCACCAGATGTTGTGCCTCATTCCAGGATGGTACAGCATTAGTAACTCTTGGTACACAACTGGGACTGTCTGGGGTGACTAAAGTCAATGCACCCCACAAGCTTTGCCCCCTACCAGGGGATTGTGGAATTGGTAACTATTTGTGCACGGGAGTGCCTGGTTCGGCTGGGTACCACTATGAACAGTGTGTGCCCCAAAGAGACCCTCGTGTGTGCTTGGCAGACTGGGGCCCACACCAGAATTTAAGTTCCCGAGTGATGACCAAACCTCCCTTTGTCGACTGTTGCCTGATCAGCTGTCCTCTCTTTCTCCCCCCCACCTTTGCCCAGGATCCTAAATAAGTTTACCTCAGTCATCGAGCAGCCTAGGAACTGGGGAAAGGGTGCTTTCATCTCCAGCTTATGGGACGGTGTGTAGTAGGAACTAGTTGTAGGGTGGAGGAAGGTTTGGATCCAGTAGTGTCTGCGAGCACAGTGACCACTAACCTGCAGGATATCAGTGCACTGCATTAGGGTGCTAGGAGTGAATGTGTGTGAGTGTGTGTTATACTAGCCTGCCTGATATTGATGGCATCGCATGGCAGTAAGAAGTGAGTAAGTGGGAGTGTTTGCTGGTGATTGACTACACTATACAGCAGTGTAGCCATGTACATTGTTTCTTTGTCAGGCTATCAGGGTTGACAATGGGTTTTACCTGTTCCGCTGAGCTATTTAAAAGAGTGCGACAATTCTCTTTATGGACACATTGGTTCTATCGTTGTGAACCCTATAACTGTGTGATATTGAAATCGGGAAATTGCTAGGGAGAGTCTCATGCTGGTGACAATTTTGGCACTGCATGAGGGTGCTGGAGGGAAAGTATTATTTTTCCCACGTGTACATATTGCTAATGTCATTTTAACTCTAATTGGGCCTAGAACTGCAAGGGATAATTCTAAATGTGGGGCCACGACATGCATGTGTCTTGTTGGCAGTGAGCGGATTCACCGGTCGTGGGCCTTAAGTGGCCTGCTTTTGTTGAGGGTTTCTCTTGTGCAACACCTGACTGTATGCTCATTCAGTGCACTCTTCTATTTGCTGGTTGAGACTCTCAGAGGTGGAGGCATACCCGGAGCAGTGCCCGCATTCTAACTCATGAGGTAGCGCTGAATATGCATTTCTGTGTTGTGTGTGACCGGATTTGTCTGGTGCGCCTCAAGTCATCGCGCACCAGACATTGTGCCTCATTCCAGGGAGGTTCAGGATTGATTACTCTTTGTGTGCAATCCGAATTGTCTGGTTCGACTCAAGTAATCATGCACCAGATGTTGTGCCTCATTCCAGGATGGTACAGCATTAGTAACTCTTGGTACACAACTGGGACTGTCTGGGGTGACTAAAGTCAATGCACCCTACAAGCTTTGCCCCCTCCCAGGGGAGTGTGGAATTGGTAACTATTTGTGCACGGGAGTGCCTGGTTCGGCTGGGTGCCACTATGAACAGTGTGTGCCCCAAAGAGACCCTCGCGTGAGCTTGGCAGACTGGGGCCGACACCAGAATTTAAGTTCCCGAGTGATGACCAAACCTCCCTTTGTCGACTGTTGCCTGATCAGCTGTCCACTCTTTCTCCCCCCCACCTTTGCCCAGGATCCTAAATAAGTTTACCTCAGTCATTGAGCAGCCTAGGATCTGGGGAAAGGGTGCTTTCATCTCCAGCTAATGGGACGGTGTGTAGTAGGAACTAGTTGTAGGGTGGAGGAAGGTTTGGATCCAGTGGTGTCTGCGAGCACAGTGACCACTAACCTGCAGGATATCAGTGCACTGCATTAGGGTGCTAGGAGTGAATGTGTGTGACTGTGTGTTATACTAGCCTGCCTGATATTGGCGGCATCGCATGGCAGTAAGAAGTGAGTGAGTGGGAGTGTTTGCTGGTGATTGACTACACTATACAGCAGTGTTACCATGTACATTGTTTCTTTGTCAGGCTATCAGGGTTGACAGTGGGTTTTACCTGTTCCGCTGAGCTATTTAAAAGAGTGCGGCAATTCTCTTTATGGACACAGTGCTTCTTTCGTTGTGAAACCTAAAACTGTGTGATATTGAAATGGGGAAATTGCTAGGGAGAGTCTCATGCTGGTGACAATTTTGGCACTGCATGAGGGTGTTGGAGGGAAAGTATTATTTTTGTCCCACGTGTACATATTGCTAATGTCATTTTAACTCTAATTGGGCCTAGAACTGCAAGGGATAATTCTAAATGTGTTTTATGCCCAGATTTACATGGTATTCATGTTGGGTTAACTAATGTGTGTGCTGAATACAAATGCATTTACATACACCTCGTGTGCAGCATCTTTTGTGATGCTCAGTATATTTGTCCCAATAATGGATGTTTCTTATTTTATATTTTTATTACAGTTATAATGCAAAAGATAATTTAATTGAGCTTATCAACTGTTCATTATGTTTTATTTATCATTACACTTCTAGGCAATGTTTCCACCTCTGGCTTCTCTCAACAAGAAAACTTCACTAAAATTAGTAAAGCCTCCTATGTTAGCACTTAATACAGTAATAAAAACCTATGTAGACAGTTTTACCTTGCTAATCTCTTTTGCTTCACAGTACTCCATATATTTCAGGTGGTTTAGCATGTCAGTGTCTTTAGTCCTCTTTTCTTTATATCTTGTATAACAATTGCTTCCCAAGTATGCTTTAAGTGGTCACTTTTGAAGCCAGAATGCAACTCAATTCTGAGGCACTTCATGTTGTGTCCGTTGTTAACACAAAACATTTTTTCATCAGAGCAACAGATGTTAAAGAACTCTAGCAAAATCTAGCACCTCTGAAATGTTATTGTTTTTTGTTGCAAATTCTTGCATGAAGACTGCTCATTAGTTTGAGTAATTATGCTCTGTTTAATATTCCAGTATCAAGTTTAGTATTTCTTCTTTTACTTATTTTTTTCATTTTGAACATATTTCATCTTCAGTCTGTTTTAATAACATTCTCATCTTACATTTTGTTGTTTCAAAAAAGTTCCTCTTGTGCTGTCATCATTGAAATTATCTACTATAGGAATGTTTATTGTAAATCCTCATCGGGTACATTGGGCATCCAAATAACTCTTGAAAGTAGTCACTTGCCTTGGCAGTGAATCCCTTATTGACAATAATTTAGGCTAATAAATAATTCCCTGTAGCCTTTCACTAGGTTTAGTGGCTTGCATTTGTTGAGCTTGAGGCTCCCAAATTGATGAAATAATGTATCAGCTAATTCTTTAGATTTGTTCATATGGTTCCCCATTGCAGTTTAAAACAGTTACTCTACTCTCAATTCAATATAAAAAACATTTAAAAAAGGTGAACATCTTGAAACATATCATTTCAATTACTGGATTACATAAAAGTTACAAAGCTTCTCTTGTTGAGCCAAATCTGTGTTTTAAAAACAATGGTTTGAACAGGCGACAGTGATTAATATTCAATGTGGGGCACACAAAAGAGCATGCTCAGAGGTTTCTATAGAGTCCCTTCAGAGTTTACACTATATATACACTCCAGAGCCATGCTCAGCCCTGCTCCGGTAATAATATTTAATGGTAAAATATTAATTCAAAACAGTACAAAATTATTACCTCCAACTTCCATTTTCCCCTGCATGAAATCATATTTTGTGTTCTTGAGGTAATCCTGATACAATGTTTAAAAGAATTCTTTAGTGCAAAGCAGGACAATGTTGTAAGCCCAACACTGCTCAGAACAAAGTGCTTGAGTGCTTAGTTAAAAATCCTTTATACAAAGTGTTAGCAGTCCTGCATTGGCCAAATACTTCTAAACAAGGTAACCTTCTACAGGAACAGTTTTTGCTGGGCAAAGCCTGTGGCCCCAATGATGTATGGCTGACAGCCCATTAATATGCATATTTAGGTGCCCCATTAGAACTTTTATGAAATATGTCCACTCGATTTTAAGAGAATATTTCAATATTTTATATTTATGACTTCAATGGTGTGATAAGAGTGCGTTTGTATGTGCCATCACTTTAGCTGAAAAATAAGAAATTTGTTATTTCGCAACGGGGGTTGGCAGAGAATATTTTGTCCCAAAAAGTTGACATATTAACAAATTCCAACGCCTGTCTTCCTAAGCGCAATTGAAAATGTCTCGGCTTTCTATGTTCCTTAACCTTAAATATCATCCATTTACTCCTATTGTTACTAATATTTAAATAATGGCTATCAGCGAATCTCTGTAGACAGTCCAACCATCTCCGTAGGCACTTGGAGTTAGGTCCAAAATCACAATATCATCTGCATAAATCTATGAAGCTATACTGCGGTGACCTAACTTCTGGACATACCCTCCCAATCAGACCAAATCCCATTTGTGAGTCATAGATATATAGGGGAAATATTAAGGGAACTAACAATCAACCTTGTTTATGACCATTATTCTTCAGTGTTTTATTTGATAACCCATAGTAGGAAGTTGGCTCGTATGCACTATTTCAAAGTAAGGAATAGTATGCACAGAGTCCAAGGGTTCCCCTTAGAGGTAAGATAGTGGCAAAAAGAGATAATACTAATGCTCTATTTTGTGGTAGTGTGGTCGAGCAGTAGGCTTATCAAAGGAGTAGTGTTAAGCATTTGTTGTACATACACACAGGCAATAAATGAGGAACACACACTCAGAGAAAAAATCCAGGCCAAAAGGTTTTGTTATAGAAAAATATATTTTCTTAGTTTATTTTAAGAACCACAGGTTCAAATTCTACATGTAATATCTCATTTGAAAGGTATTGCAGGTAAGTACTTTAGCAACTTTGAATAATCACAATAGCATATATACTTTTTACATAAACACATTTAGCTGTTTTAAAAGTGGACACAGTGCAATTTTCACAGTTCCTGGGGGAGGTAAAGTAATGTTAGTTCTTGCAGGTAAGTAAACCACCTACGGGGTTCAAATTGGGGTCCAAGGTAGCCCACCGTTGGGGGTTCAGAGCAACCCCAAAGTCATCACACCAGCAGCTCAGGGCCGGTCAGGTGCAGAGTTCAAAGTGGTGCCCAAAACACACAGGCTTCAATGGAGAAGGGGGTGCCCAGGTTCCAGTCTTCCAGCAGGTAAGTACCCGCGTCTTCGGAGGGCAGACCAGGGGGGTTTTGTAGGGCACCGGGGGGGACACAAGTCCACACAAAAAGTACACCCTCAGCAGCGCGGGGGCGGCCGGGTGCAGTGTGCAAACAAGCGTCAGGTTCGCAATAGGATTCAATGGGAGACCAAGGGGTCTCTTCAGCGGTGCAGGCAGGCAAGGGGGGGGCTCCTCGGGGTAGCCACCACCTGGGCAAGGGAGAGGGCCTCCTGGGGGTCACTCCTGCACTGAAGTTCCGATCCTTCAGGTGCTGGGGGCTGCGGGTGCAGGGTCTTTTCCAGCCGTCGGGATTTTAGAGTCAGGCAGTCGCGGTCGGGGGGAGCCTCGGGATTCCCTTTGCAGGCGTCGCTGTGGGGACTCAGGGGGGACAACTTTGGTTACTCACAGTCTCGGAGTCGCCGGAGGGTCCTCCCTGAAGTGTTGTTTCTCCACCAGTCGAGTCGGGGTCGCCGGGTGCAGTGTTGCAAGTCTCACGCTTCTTGCGGGGATTGAAGGGGTCTTTAAATCTGCTCCTCTGGATACAAAGTTGCAGTCTTTGTTGAACAGGGCCGCTGTTCTCGGGAGTTTCTTGGTCTCTTGGAAGCAGGGCAGTCCTCTGAGGATTCAGAGGTTGCTGGTCCTGGGGAAAGCGTCGCTGGAGCAGTTTTCTTTGGAAGGCAGGAGACAGGCCGGTAGGACTGGGGGCCAAAGCAGTTGGTGTCTTCTTTCTTCTTCTGCAGGGGTTTTTCAGCTCAGCAGTCCTCTTCTTCTGTAAGTTGCAGGAATCTGAGTTCCTAGGTTCTGGGGAGCCCTTAAATACTAAATTTAAGGGCGTGTTTAGGTCTGGGGGGTTAGTAGCCAATGGCTACTAGCCCTGAGGGTGGGTACACCCTCTTTGTGCCCCCTCCCTGAGTGGAGGGGGGCACATCCCTAATCCTATTGGGGGAATCCTCCATCTGCAAGATGGAGGATTTCTAAAAGTTAGAGTCACTTCAGCTCAGGACACCTTAGGGGCTGTCCTGACTGGCCAGTGACTCCTCCTTGTTATTCTCATTACCTCCTCCGGCCTTGCCGCCAAAAGTGGGGCCGTGGCCGGAGGGGGCGGGCAACTCCACTAGCTGGAGTGCCCTGCGGTGCTGGAACAAAGGGGTGAGCCTTTGAGGCTCACCGCCAGGTGTTACAGCTCCTGCCTGGGGGAGGTGATAGCATGTCCACCCAGTGCAGGCTTTGTTACTGGCCACAGAGTGACAAAGGCACTCTCCCCATGTGGCCAGCAACATGTCTCGAGTGTGGCAGGCTGCTAGAACCAGTCAGCCTACACGGGTAGTTGGTTTAGGTTTCAGGGGGCACCTCTAAGGTGCCCTCTGGGGTGTATTTAACAATATAATGTACACTGGCATCAGTGTGCATTTATTGTGCTGAGAAGTTTGATACCAAACTTCCCAGTTTTCAGTGTAGCCATTATGGTGCTGTGGAGTCCGTGTTTGACAGACTCCCAGACCATATACTCTTATGGCTATCCTGCACTTACAATGTCTAAGGTTTGGCTTAGACACTGTAGGGGCACAGTGCTCATGCACTGGTGCCCTCACCTATGGTATAGTGCACCCTGCCTTAGGGCTGTAAGGCCTACTAGAGGGGTGATGGTCTATACTGCATAGGCATTGTGAGGTTGGCATGGCACCCTGAGGGGAGTGCCATGTCGACTTACTCGTTTTGTTCTCACCAGCACACACAAGCTGGCAAGCAGTGTGTCTGTGCTAAGTGTGGGGTCCCCAGGGTGGCATTAGATATGCTGCAGCCCTTAGAGACCTTCCCTGGCATCAGGGCCCTTGGTACCAGGGGTACCAGTTACAAGGGACTTACCTGGATGCCAGGGTGTGCCAATTGTGGAATCAAAAGTACAGGTTAGGGAAAGAACACTGGTGCTGGGGCCTGGTTAGCAGGCCTCAGCACACTTTCAATTCAAAACATAGCATCAGCAAAGGCAAAACGTCAGGGGGTAACCATGCCAAGGAGGCATTTCCTTACACAACCCTCCCCCCAAACGAAAGAGGATGAGACTAACCTTTCCCAAGAGAGTCTTCATTTTCTAAGTGGAAGAACCTGGAAAGGCCATCTGCATTGGCATGGGCAGTCCCAGGTCTGTGTTCCACTATAAAGTCCATTACCTGTAGGGAGATGGACCACCTCAACAGTTTTGGATTTTCACCTTTCATTTGCATCAGCCATCTGAGAGGTCTGTGGTCAGTTTGAATTAAGAAGTGAGTACCAAAGAGGTATGGTCTCAGCTTCCTAAGGGACCAAACCACAGCAAAGGCCCCCCTCTCAATGGCACTCCAACGCTGCTCCCTGGGGAGTAACCTCCTGCTAATGAAAGCAACAGGCTGGTCAAGGCCATCATCATTTGTTTGGGACAAAACTGCCCCTGTCCCATGTTCAGAGGCATCTGTCTGCACAATGAACTGCTTGGAGTAATTTGGAGCTTTTAGAACTGGTGCTGTGCACATTGCTTGTTTCAGGGTGTCAAAGGCCTGTTGGCATTCTACAGTCCAGTTCACTTTCTTGGGCATTTTCTTGGAGGTGAGTTCTGTGAGGGCTGTCACAATGGGTCCATATCCCTTCACAAACCTCCTATAGTACCCAGTCAAGCCAAGGAATGCCCTGACTTGAGTCTGGGTTTTTGGAGCTGCCCAGTCCAGAATAGTCTGGGTCTTAGGCTGGAGTGGCTGAACTTGGCCTCCACCTACAAGGTGTCCCAAGTAAACCACAGTTCCCTGCCCTATCTGGCATTTGGATGCCTTGATATTGAGGCCTGCAGATTGCA
This sequence comes from Pleurodeles waltl, assembly GCF_031143425.1. NCBI lineage: Eukaryota > Metazoa > Chordata > Amphibia > Caudata > Salamandridae > Pleurodeles > Pleurodeles waltl. Next base: position 1,076,901,161 of record NC_090437.1, read on the forward strand.
GAGCCTTCAAAACCTTCTTCAGGTGGACCAGGTGATCCTGCCAGTTGGAGCTAAAGACAGCAATATCGTCAAGATAAGCTGCACTAAAGGACTCCAAGCCAGCAAGGACTTGATTCACCAACCTTTGGAAGGTGACAGGGGCATTCTTTAAACCAAAGGGCATAACAGTGAACTGATAATGCGCATCAGGTGTGGAGGATGCTGTCTTTTCTTTTGCTCCAGGTGCCATTTTGATTTGCCAGTACCCTGCTGTTAAGTCAAAGGTGCTTAAGAATTTGGCAGCACCTAATTTGTCTATCAATTCATCAGCTCTAGGAATGGGATGGGCATCTGTCTTGGTGACAGAATTAAGTCCTCTGTAGTCCACACAAAACCTCATCTTTCTCTTTCCATCTTTGATGTGAGGTTTGGGGACTAAGACCACTGGGCTAGCCCAGGGGCTGTCAGAGTGCTCAATTACTCCCAATTCCAGCATCTTGTGGACTTCCACCTTGATGCTTTCCTTAACTTGGTCAGACTGCCTGAATATTTTGTTTTTGACAGGCATGCTGTCTCCTATGTCCACATCATGGGTACACAGGTGTGTCTGACCAGGGGTTAGGGAAAAGAGCTCAGCAAACTGTTGCAGGACCTTCCTACAGTCCGATTGCTGTTGGCCAGAGAGGGTGTCTGAATAGATCACTCCATCTACTGAGCCATCATTAGGGTTTGATGATAGAAGATCAGGGAGAGGCTCACTCACAGCTTCCTGATCCTCATCTGTTACCATCAACAGATTCACATCAGCCCTGTCATGCAAGAGCTTAAGGCGGTTCACATGGATCACCCTCTTGGGGCCCCTGCTAGTGCCCAGGTCCACCAGGTAGGTGACCTGACTCTTCCTCTCTAGCACTGGGTAAGGGCCACTCCACTTGTCCTGAAGTGCCCTGGGAGCCATAGGCTCCAAAACCCAGACTTTCTTCCCTGGTTGAAATTCAACCAGTGCAGCCTTTTGGTCATACCAAAACTTCTGGAGCTGTTGGCTGGCCTCAAGGTTTTTACTTGCCTTTTCCATGTACTCTGCCATCCTTGAGCGAAGGCCAAGTACATAGTCCACTATGTCTTGTTTAGGCTCATGAAGAGGTCTCTCCCAGCCTCCTTTCACAAGAGCTAGTGGTCCCCTTTCAGGGTGGCCAAACAGAAGTTCAAAGGGTGAGAATCCTACTCCCTTCTGAGGCACCTCTCTGTAAGCGAAGAGCAGACATGGCAAGAGGACATCCCATCTCCTTTTGAGTTTTTCTGGGAGCCCCATGATCATGCCCTTTAATGTCTTGTTGAATCTCTCAACAAGGCCATTAGTTTGTGGATGATAGGGTGTAGTGAATTTATAAGTCACTCCACACTCATTCCACATGTGTTTCAGGTATGCTGACATGAAGTTGGTACCTCTGTCAGACACCACCTCCTCAGGGAAGCCCACTCTGGTAAATATACCAATGAGGGCCTTGGCTACTGCAGGGGCAGCAGTCGACCTAAGGGGAATAGCTTCAGGACACCTAGTAGCATGATCCACTACTACTAGGATGTACATATTTCCTGAGGCTGTGGGAGGTTCAAGTGGACCCACTATGTCCACACCCACTCTTTCAAAGGGGACCCCCACCACTGGAAGTGGAATGACGGGGGCCTTTGGATGTCCACCTGTCTTGCCACTGGCTTGACAGGTGGTACAGGAGACACAAAACTCCTTAACTTTCTGGGACATGTTGGGCCAGTAGAAGTGGTTGACTAGTCTCTCCCACGTCTTGGTTTGTCCCAAATGCCCAGCAAGGGGAATATCATGGGCTAAGGTCAGAATGAGCTCTCTGAACTCCTGAGGCACTACCACTCTCCTAGTGGCACCAGGTTTGGGATCTCTTGCCTCAGTGTACAGGAGCCCATCTTCCCAATAGACCCTATGTGTTCCAGTTTTCTTGCCATTGGACTCTTCAGCAGCGTGCTGCCTAAGGCCTTCAAGAGAGGGACAGGTTTCTTGCCCCTTACGGAACTGCTCCCTTGAGGGTCCCCCTGGGCCTAAGAGCTCAACCTGATAAGGTTCTAACTCCATAGGCTCAGTTCCCTCAGAGGGCAGAACTTCTTCCTGAGAAGAGAGGTTCTCTTTTTGGTGTTGTGTTGCAGCTGGTTTCCCAGCTGACTTTCCTTTTCTCTTGGTAGGCTGTGCCCTTTTTCCAGACTCCAGCTCTACTTTTTCACCCTGAGCCTTGCACTGTGCCCTTGTCTTGACACACACCAGTTCAGGGATACCCAGCATGGCTGCATGGGTTTTCAGTTCTACCTCAGCCCATGCTGAGGACTCCAGGTCATTTCCAAGCAAACAGTCTACTGGGATATTTGAGGAGACCACCACCTGTTTCAGGCCATTGACCCCTCCCCACTCTAAAGTTACCATAGCCATGGGATGTACTTTAGTCTGATTGTCAGCGTTGGTGACTGGATAAGTTTGTCCAGACAAGTATTGACCAGGGGAAACCAGTTTCTCTGTCACCATGGTGACACTGGCACCTGTATCCCTCAGGCCTTCTACACTTGTCCCATTAATTAAGAGCTGCTGCCTGTATTTTTGCATGTTAGGAGGCCAGGCAGCCAGTGTGGCTAAATCCACCCCACCCTCAGAGACTAATGTAGCTTCAGTGTGACACCTGATTTGCTCTGGGCACACTGTTGATCCCACTTGGAGACTGGCCATTCCAGTTTTAGCTGGAGTGGAGTTAGAAGTGGTACTTTTCTTGGGACAGGCCTTGTCTCCAGTTTGGTGTCCAGGCTGATTACAGCTACGACACCAGGCCTTTTTGGGATCAAAGTTTTTATACCATTGTACCCAAAATTGTCTTGTGAAGAGGCTCGGGCCCACCCTCCTGTGCAGGTTTTTGGGGGCCTGTAGAAGACTCTTTACTATTTTTGTTTTTGGATGTCTCAACACTCTTCCCCTGGGGAGGCTTTGTGACCCCTTTCTTTTGGTCACCCCCTATGGAAGTCTTGGTCACCCTAGTCTTGACCCAATGGTCCGCCTTCTTTCCCAATTCTTGGGGAGAAATTGGTCCTAGGTCTACCAGATGCTGATGCAGTTTGTCTTTGAAACAATTACTTAACAGGTGTTCTTTCACAAATAAATTGTACAGCCCATCATAATTACTTACACCACTGCCTTGAATCCAACCATCCAGTGTTTTTACTGAGTAGTCTACAAAATCAACCCAGGTCTGGCTCGAGGATTTGTGAGCCCCCCTGAATCTAATTCTATACTCCTCAGTGGAGAATCAAAAGCCCTCAATCAGGGTTCCCTTCATGAGGTCATAAGATTCTGCATCTTTTCCAGAGAGTGTGAGGAGTCTATCCCTACACTTTCCAGTGAACATTTCCCAAAGGAGAGCACCCCAGTGAGATTTGTTCACTTTTCTGGTTACACAAGCCCTCTCAAAAGCTGTGAACCATTTGGTGATGTCATCACCATCTTCATATTTAGTTACAATCCCTTTAGGGATTTTCAACATGTCAGGAGAATCTCTGACCCTAGTTATGTTGCTGCCACCATTGATGGGTCCTAGGCCCATCTCTTGTCTTTCCCTTTCTATGGCTAGGATCTGTCTTTCCAAAGCCAATCTTTTGGCCATCCTGGCTAACAGGAGGTCATCTTCACTGAGGCTATCCTCAGTGATTCCAGAGGTGCTGGCCCCTCCTGTGAGGGAAGCAGCATCTCTGACTATTATGTTTGGAGTCAGGGATTGAGAGTCCCTGATCTCCCTAATTAGGACTGGAAGGGGGGAATTCTCCTCCAAGTCACTATCCTCCTCTGGGTTGTCATCCTCAGAGGGGTTGGCCTTTTCAAACCCTGCCAAAAGCTCCTGGAGCTGTATTTTGGAAGGTCTGGGGCCCATTGTTATTTTCTTTATTTTACAGCGTGACCTTAGCTCCCTCATCTTAAGATGGTGGTAAGGGGTGATGTCGAGTTCCATCACATTCACATCTGTACTAGACATTATGGGGCATATTTATACTCTGTGCCAGAATTGCGTCGTTTTTTTTGACGCAATTCCGACGCAAAACTAACTCCATATTTATACTTTGGCGTTAGACACGTCTAGCGCCAAAGTCCATGGAGTTTGCGTAATTTTTTAGCGTGGACACCTACTTTGCGTTAATGATATGCAAGGTAGGCGTTCCCGTCCAAAAAATTGACTCCGAGGCATGTGCGCCGTATTTACACTCTCGGGCAAAATTCACGCCCGGGAGTGGGCGGGTCAAAAAAAATGACGTCCGGCCGCTTTTGCGCCGTTTTTTAGCGCCTGGTCAGGGCAGGTGTTAAGGGACCTGTGGGCTCGGAAGGAGCCCAGAGGTGCCCTCCCAAGCCCCCAGGGACACCCCCTGCCACCGTTGCCCACCCCAGGAGGACACCCAAGGCTGGAGGGACCCATCCCAGGGACATTAAGGTAAGTTCAGGTAAGTTTTTATTTTTTATTTTTTTGTGGCATAGGGGGGGCTGATTTGTGCCCCCCTACATGCCACTATGCCCAATGACCATGCCCAGGGGACATAAGTCCCCTGGGCATGGCCATTGGGCAAGGGGGCATGACTCCTGTCTTTGCTAAGACAGGAGTCATTTCAATGGGGGTTGGGAGTCGAAAAAAATGGCGCAAATCGGGTTGAGGCGAAAAATTTGCCTCAGCCTGACTTGCCCCATTTTTTGGCGCCCAAGCTGCATATCCCCCTACGCCGGAGCTGCCTGGTGTACGTCGTTTTTTTTCACGCACACCAGGCAGCGCCGGCGGCTAATGCCGGCTAACGTCATTGAATAAATACGGCGCCCGCATGGCGCTTCAGAATGGCGTTAGCCGGTGCTAATTTTTTTGACGCAAAACTGCGTTACCGCAGTTTTGCGTCAAAAAGTATAAATATGGCCCTATGCTTCTAAAAGTTGGAATACTTTTTAAGAATCTAAAACTAGTTCTAGAATCTAATTCAAACTTTCACAAACTTTTAAACTCTAAAAGAAATGCTAACAGGGACTAACACAAGGCCCTAGCAGGACTTTTAAGAATTTGGAAAAATAGCTCAAATTGCAAAAATCTATTTCTAATGACAATTTTGGGACTTTGTCGTGTGATCAGGTATTGGCTGAGTAGTCCAGCAAATGCAAAGTCTTGTACCCCACCGCTTCTCCACCAATGTAGGAAGTTGGCTCTGTATGCACTATTTCAAAGTAAGGAATAGTATACACAGAGTCCAAGGGTTCCCCTTAGAGGTAAGATAGTGGCAAAAAGAGATAATACTAATGCTCTATTTTGTGGTAGTGTGGTCGAGCAGTAGGCTTATCAAAGGAGTAGTGTTAAGCATTTGTTGTACATACACACAGGCAATAAATGAGGAACACACACTCAGAGACAAATCCAGGCCAATAGGTTTTGTTATAGAAAAATATATTTTCTTAATTTATTTTAAGAACCACAGGTTCAAATTCTACATGTAATATCTCATTTGAAAGGTATTGCAGGTAAGTACTTTAGGAACTTTGAATAATCACAATAGCATATATACTTTTTACATAAAACACATTTAGCTGTTTTAAAAGTGGACACAGTGCAATTTTCACAGTTCCTGGGGGATGTAAAGTAATGTTAGTTCTTGCAGGTAAGTAAACCACCTACTGGGTTCAAATTGGGGTCCAAGGTAGCCCACCGTTGAGGGTTCAGAGTAACCCCAAAGTCACCACACCAGCAGCTCAGGGCCGGTCAGGTGCAGAGTTCAAAGTGGTGCCCAAAACACATAGGCTTCAATGGAGAAGGGGGTGCCCCGGTTCCAGTCTGCCAGCAGGTAAGTACCCGCGTTTTCGGAGGGCAGACCAGGGGGGTTTTGTAGGGCACCGGGGGGGGACACAAGTCCACACAAAAAGTACACCCTCAGCAGCGCGGGGGCGGCCGGGTGCAGTGTGCAAACAAGTGTCGGGTTCGCAATAGGATTCAATGGGAGACCAAGGGGTCTCTTCAGCGGTGCAGGCAGGCAAGGGGGGGCTCCTCGTGGTAGCCACCACCAGGGCAAGGGAGAGGGCCTCCTGGGGGTCACTCCTGCACTGAAGTTCCGATCCTTCAGGTGCTGGGGGCTGCGGGTGCAGGGTCTTTTCCAGCCGTCGGGATTTTAGAGTCAGGCAGTCGCGGTCAGGGGGAGCCTCAGGATTCCCTCTGCAGGCGTCGCTGTGGGGGCTCAGGGGGGACAACTTTGTTTACTCACAGTCTCGGAGTCGCCGGAGGGTCCTCCCTGAGGTGTTGTTTCTCCACCAGTCGGGGTCGCCGGGGGAGTGTTGCAAGTCTCACGCTTCTTGCGGGGATTGCAGGGGTCTTTAAATCTGCTCCTCTGGATACAAAGTTGCAGTCTTTGTTGAACAGGGCCGCTGTTCTCAGGAGTTTCTTGGTCTCTTGGAAGCAGGGCAGTCCTCTGAGGATTCAGAGGTCGCTGGTCCTGGGGAAAGCGTCGCTGGAGCAGTTTTCTTTGGAAGGCAGGAGACAGGCCGGTAGGACTGGGGCCAAAGCAGTTGGTGTCTTCTTTCTTCTTCTGCAGGGGTTTTTCAGCTCAGCAGTCCTCTTCTTCTGTAAGTTGCAGGAATCTGAGTTCCTAGGTTCTGGGGAGCCTTTAAATACTAAATTTAAGGGCGTGTTTAGGTCTGGGGGGTAAGTAGCCAATGGCTACTAGCCCTGAGGGTGGGTACACCGTCTTTGTGCCCCCTCCCTGAGGGGAGGGGGGCACATCCCTAATCCTATTGGGGGAATCCTCCATCTGCAAGATGGAGGATTTCTAAAAGTTAGAGTCACTTCAGCTCAGGACACCTTAGGGGCTGTCCTGACTGGCCAGTGACTCCTCCTTGTTATTCTCATTATCTCCTCCGGCCTTGCCGCCAAAAGTGGGGCCGTGGCCGGAGGGGGCGGGCAACTCCACTAGCTGGAGTGCCCTGCGGTGCTGGAACAAAGGGGGTGAGCCTTTGAGGCTCACCGCCAGGTGTTACAGCTCCTGCCTGGCGGAGGTGATAGCATCTCCACCCAGTGCAGGCTTTGTTACTGGCCACAGAGTGACAAAGGTACTCTCCCCATGTGGCCAGCAACATGTCTCGAGTGTGGCAGGCTGCTAGACCAGTCAGCCTACACGGGTAGTTGGTTTAGGTTTCAGGGGGCACCTCTAAGGTGCCCTCTGGGGTGTATTTTACAATAAAATGTACACTGGCATAAGTGTGCATTTATTGTGCTGAGAAGTTTGATACCAAACTTCCCAGTTTTCAGTGTAGCCATTATGGTGCTGTGGAGTCCGTGTTTGACAGACTCCCAGACCATATACTCTTATGGCTATCCTGCACTTACAATGTCTAAGGTTTGGCTTAGACACTGTAGGGGCACAGTGCTCCTGCACTGGTGCCCTCACCTATGGTATAGTGCACCCTGCCTTAGGGCTGTAAGGCCTACTAGAGGGGTGACTTATCTATACTGCATAGGCAGTGTGAGGTTGGCATGGCACCCTGAGGGGAGTGCTATGTCGACTTACTCGTTTTGTTCTCACCAGCACACACAAGCTGGCAAGCAGTGTGTCTGTGCTAAGTGAGGGGTCCCCAGGGTGGCATAAGATATGCTGCAGCCCTTAGAGACCTTCCCTGGCATCAGGGCCCTTAGTACCAGGGGTACAAGTTACAAGGGACTTACCTGGATGCCAGGGTGTGCCAATTGTGGAATCAAAAGTACAGGTTAGGGAAAGAACACTGGTGCTGGGGCCTGGTTAGCAGGCCTCAGCACACTTTCAATTCAAAACATAGCATCAGCAAAGGCAAAAAGTCAGGGGGTAACCATGCCAAGGAGGCATTTCCTTACACCCCCAAAGGAGTAAGTGGCATCTAGTGAATGTAGTAAAGTGCAATTCTAAGATGGTTGGGGATTTTTACATTTCTGAGCTTTTGCCACAAAGTGGGTCTATTTATGCAGGTAAAAGCTATAGAAATTCTATATGTGTGCATAAACTGGCATATTGTGTGACACCACATATTTTTTCAAGATCAATTGGAGGGGTGTGATATTATCTAAGGTTGAAATTATTAGATTTAAAATCAGCTGGCTCAAACAGTATGATATTATTAGAATCTACTCAATCTTGTAGATGATCTAAAAGGCTCTTAGCAAAAATGTTCCCTATGGAATCAATGAGTGTTATCTACCTATAATAATGAGGAAGGGCAGTTAAGCCCTTCTTATGTAGCAGTAAGATATTGCTACCCTTTTGGGAAGATGTAATTGTGCTGTACCGATTACAAAAATGAACTCCTTTGGTGATGAGGATGGAACGGTTCTGTCCTCAGCCACAGTGATAATTTGCTGAGGACATAACCGTTCCATCCTCTGCACACAACCAGGAAATCCCTCTGCTGTTTAAAGCTGAGAGATTTCCTTTTCTTATTGTTTTAGCCTCAAGAGCAAGGGAAGAGCTTTCCCTACTGTCTGTGGCATTTTTTTCACTGTAATGTAAATACTTTCATTGTTTTGGTGCTCACAGAGCTATCTCAGCCCCCAAGCGCTGAAGTACACAGGAGAGCTACTGTTGGAAAGGGGAGAATCTCCTCTTTCCAATGGTTTCTTTCCCAAGTGGATCCACCACACTAGACACTAGGGATGTGTTTTTGTCTCAAGGAGCAGCCCTTTATGCAAGAGCTGCTCCCCAGAATGGGAAGCACATTCTGGTAATTTGTTTCCTGCCACTGGGGATGTTTGTCCTTATTTTTAGCCCATTCTGCCCTCAGGGGGGCAGAATGCCACTAGAAAACAGGGATGTTAAACAAACATATGTTGGTGAGTGCCCCCAGGCGACGGTCACTACCCATATGGGAGCATTATTTTGGCCATTTTCTGCCCCCGGCGGCAGATTTACCCTATTTTTAGGTCGATCTGCCCCCCGGGATGGGTGCAGAAAATCACTAGACATCAGGCATGACTCTTTCTTTTTTTACTTGTAGGGGTGCCCAGCATGGGCATTGGCACGGCCATGCCCCCACTCCCCATATAACATAAACAGTCTTTCTGCTCCACATAGGGGGGCAGAAAGCACACTTGATACCTGGGATTACTTTTTTGTTTTTGTAGGGGTCACAGGCTGTATAGTATAGATATCATGAACACAACAGGTATGGAGGGAACGAGAAAAGGAAAAACCTTCAGATACAACCTCTTTTGTTGTAATCCGATCAGTATGCTCTGCAATAATTCATCAAAAATGTCACTTTGAAACCAATGTTGGGGCTTTCTTCCTGTACTTTCTGCTCCCCTATGGACTAAAACATTTGATCCCAATAGCATGCAAGAGGATATTTGATTTTTTTTTGTGTGTGTAGTTTTTACAAATTAGGCCAGGAGAGTTTGGCGGACTTCGAGTATCATCCCACTTGCAATGGTGAACAGCTGCTATTTTTGGTCATGGGTAGGCTGCCACCTGGAGATACCCACCAGGCCCAGACAGTTCTGAAAGCTAAGCATCTGGGTGAGTTCAGGGTGGTGTGATTCGCATCCATCCCACACCATTTTGTTGTACAAAATGCCCCGCAAACCTCGATTGTTGACTAAAACACACTTTTTTCCTTGCATTTCTGTGATTGAAGCTTCTGAAATCCCCAGGATTCCACAGAATTCCTACCACCCAGTATTTCCCCACTTCTGTCAATAAAAATGCTGTGCCACTTGTGTGGTGGGCCTAGTGCCAGTGACAGGAATGGATCCAGGTAAATGTCAATAGGAATCCCATGCCAAGGCTCCGATTGCCCTTGGTTTGATAAGTTCCTGTCACTGGCACTACGTCCAGTAACACAAGTGGCACAGCTTTTCCATTGCCATATGTTGGACAATGTTGGGTGGTAGGATGTTTAGGTACTCCTGCAGATTCCAGAAGTTTCCATTGCAGAATTGTAAGGAAAATGTGTGATTCCATGCAAAGTTTGAGGCTTTAAGGGCACTGTGGGTAAAAAACCTCAGGGGATCCATTTAAGTCACCATATCCTGGAGTCCCCTAGGTGTCTAGGTTTCAAAAAAGTAAATATTTGCTAGGTTTCCCTAGTGCTGGCTAGAAACGGGTCAGTTTTGTGTGGAAAAATGTGATGTATCCATGCTGTGTTTTGGGACATTTTCTGTCACGAGCACCAGGCCTACCCACATAAGTGAGGTACCATTTGTATTGGGAGACTTAGGGGAACCCAGAATAGTAGAACAAGTGTCATTACCAATTGTTTTTCTCTGCATTTGTAACTTCTAAATGTAAGACTGTGTAAAAAAGAAATACATTTGAGAAATAACCTCTAATTCATATGGTAGTATGGGTACCTACACATTCTAAGATGTGTGAATAACCCCTGCTTCTAAACTCCATGTTTTGTGCCCATTTCAGAAATAGTTTTCTTTGATACCTATTTTTCATTATTTATATTTTACCATATGAATTACTCTACACCCAGTATACAATGAAAACCCATTGCAAGGTGCAGCTAAGTCATTGGCTCTGGGTACCTCAAGTTCTTCGAAACCCACAAATCCTATATAGCCCCGCAACCAGAAGGGTCTAGCACATGTAATGGTATATAGCTTTTGTGAATCGACCATTGTGATGAGAAGTCACAAATGTCTGTCTTCTCCTACAAATATTAAATATTTTGTTTTTTCAGCACTTGGTTTCTTTGGGAAAGTGACCAAATGCTGAATTCAGAATTTTGCCTAGTTTTTGGAAATGCACAGCTTTCCAGGATCCACCGTGGGTTTCAGACCTGTTTCCACCACAAAAAATAGGGAAAATGGGCTATCAGCCAGTAAAATGCCAAACTTGTGTTAGAAAATTTGGTTTTCTAAATCAAGTCTGCCTGTTCCTGAAATCTGGGAAGATGGTGATTTTAGCACCACAATTCTTTTGTTGATGCCATTTGAAGACAAAAACAACAGACACTTTCTTCAGCAGCACTTGTTTCACATTTTTGCCAAAACCCCTAAAATGTAGCTATATTTTTCTCAGTCTCCTCTGGGGGAATCCACAAAGTCTTATATGTTGACAGTGCTCCAAAATTGTTGGTGAGTTAGACAAGTAAGTAGTTCTCTGTTTTGTTGTGAATGGAAACATGAGAGTACTGGTAGATGTATCTTCTGTGAGTATTGTGATTAGGTAATGTATACAAGATGCTAGAAATGGTGTTTCTGGTTGCCAAAGTCATGCACCATGAGCAAGCAGGCACCACAATACTAGTCATGGTAAATCACAAACACACCCTAAATTAACCTGTGCTCATCCTTTGGTAGCTTGACAGAGAGCAGGGAACCTTAACTTAAGAGGCAATGTGTAAACTTTTTGTGCAATGCTTGAAACAGAAAAAATAGGAAAACACCCCACAGAAAATAGCATACCTCGTTAGAGAAATTAAATGTAATTTAATAAATGAGTCAAGACCAAAATTACAAAAATCCAAGAAGTAGAACTTGAGTTATGAATTTTTAAATGATAAAATGTAAAGAAGTGTTTATTATCAAAAAGCACCAACCAACTGAGGCTATCTGATTGCATCAGACTGGGACGAAATCAAAAGTTCAGGCTGACCGTGATGGAGTGTGAGTCAGTTACAGGGACCCAGATGGGCTTGCTGAACCAAAGTACCCTAAATTAAGCCCTGGTGCAATTATAATTTTGCTCACAGAGTTGGCAGAGTTTGGTAACTCCGCGCTACGTATGTAACTCGGAGTTCCCACTAAATTCCACCATCAGGTGTGTGACAGAATAATTATCCCGCTGGCATGCCCAAGACTTGTGTTAGCATGCACAGTAAGATTTTTCACAACTAGCACACGTGTGAGATAGCCACCGGCTAGTGCGGCATCTGGGTGCCACATAGCTTTCCAGCACCATTTTTGGGACTTTGGAGAGCATGAGGGGCAGCAGCTGCTTCTCAAGCAGATTCTCTACTCATGAAGCAGCTATATCAACTCACAAAATATTTTCTAGTCAATATTCTACTGCAAGATGCAGTTCAGGTTGTTTTTCATTGTGAAAAGCATTTTTCAACAGGAAGGAAGTACCCCAGACACTCCAGCTACCTCTTCCTGGCCAGAAGACTCTTCCAGTGCTTTGTCCACCTCCTGGTCAATTTTTGTTAGAATTTTGAGGTGTTAAGATCACTCTCTTTGTCTTCAATTCCTGCTGCATGTATACCATTGGATTTTATGGACCTTGCTTTTGTGACATCACAAGTAAGTTCAAAAACATTTATATAAGGGTGTAATGTGTTTGATAGTGGGCATGACACAGTATTTATTTGTACTTTTATTTAATTTTTACATTTGATTGTGGTTGTGGTGGGTGGCCTGGAGTTGCAGTAGTTGCCTATTTTTTTGCATTTAAATTGTTATCTTTTGTAAGGGAAAAGGTTTGCACAGTTCAGTATACATTTACACTATTATATTATTTTACAATGTGGACCATTCAGGTAGTAATAGTCATTGGGTACATGACACAACTGTGTCTGTGATCTATGTTGTTTAAAAAAATCATTTAGATCAGGGGTGGCATTGGATTAAATTCAAATTGTGTGTGTTTGTTTCTTTTGTATTTCACTTTTTTCTTCAAAAATGTATTTTGATGGGGTGATATTTGATGTTTTAGGAGGATGTGTGTTGTTGTAAAAATGTTATAGCTCACTTAATTTTCATGTTTGACATTTCTGAATTAATGGTTACGTTTCTTTCATTCTTTATCATACCTCCTTTGTCTTACCTGGGTGTGTGTGTTTTCTGTTGCCCACCATTTGTCTTTGTTTTCCATGCCATATGGCTGGGGGCCATTTTGTGTAAGGCAGTGTGCATAGGCCTGCATGTGTTCTTTGATGTCCATGCTTCCTTGCTTGTTGTTTGACCATGTGGCCGGAGGTTATTTTTTTTAGATAACCAGTATGAATTTGCCATATTCCTGCATGTGTTCTTTGTTGTTTTTTCCTCCTTGATTGCTGTTGTAGTATGACCATGTGACCCGCAGCCATTTTGGGTAGCTAGTCATTGTGCTTTTTCCATAGACCTTGATGTGTTCCTTGTTTTTCAGTCCTCCTTGCTTGCTCTTGTTGTTGTTTGACCATGTGACTGGTGGCCATTGTATGTAGCCATTCGCAGTGCTTTTACCATAGGCCTGCATGTGTTCTTTGCTGTCCAGGCCTCCTTGCTTGCTTGTTGTTGTTATTTGACTATGTCGTTGGCAGCTATTTTGTGTAGTCAATCCGTGTGCTTTTGCATGTGTACGTGTGCATGTGTTCTTTGCTGTCCAGACCTCCTTGCTTGCTGTGGTTGTTGTTGTGTGACCATGTGCTCAGCAGCCATTTTGTGTGGTCAGTCAGTGTGATTTGCATGTGTGCATGTGCTCATTGTTTTCCTACTTGCTTGTTGTTGTTGTTTGACCATGTGGCCAGAGGCCATTTTCAGGCAGCCATCTGGTTTTGTTTTCCCTACACCTCTTTGCCTGCTAATGGATTTCTCATAGTCTCTAGTGATAGCTGACGGATAAACAAAGGGAATAATTTTAACAGGCATAATGCCACCTTTGAAGCCATGAAATATATATACATAAATGACTTGGGCCAAAAATTTGCCACATGCCAAAAATGGGTTTTTAAATGTTTTGGTAGGCTTGGGCAGAACTTAGGAAAGAAATTAATAATGGGGTGAAATATTAGTAGGAGGTGACTGAGTGGGCACTAGGAAACACACCTCGTTTTCAGTTCGTAAATGCATTGAAAACTTTTGTAATGCTGCATTAACTGAATCAGATGCACATCATTACTGCAGTGTCAAATTGAACCATGCTGTAGTTGGGTCACAGGTGGTGAAATACAATGGGCAGGGAGTTGATGATGATTGGTTGGATATTTACCTTGCTTAACAAACACAGTGTACTTAATTTGTCAATCAGTAAGCATTATAACCACTCTTCCCTGCCACCACTGAGATGCCTTCCCCTCCTAACTCCTGGGCTTCCTCCTTCACACTGGCACTGCCCCTACTGGCCCCTCCTCTGGAGCTTTCTGGGGCTAGAAAATAAATTACATAGTTTGAATACCAATCTTGCCTCCTGAGTAATTATTATTATTATTTTTGAACAAAGTCCAGCAGCAATACCTCACTACAGTTCGGTTAGCATTCTCCTATCAAAACTATCACTTTGGGAGGTTTGTTGGTTGACATGGTAGAAAAGCCATCTAATCAAGCCAACAAAAAGTTTTCATGGAGGGTCAGAGCTATGATGACTCTGAGGGCCTGATTTAGATCTTGGCGGTACCTGTCTTGCTGCCAATTTTCCGTCTGATTCCCCGTCCATCGACATGGTGGTCTGCTTACCGTCTTTAGATGTTGGTGATTCCCTAGACAAAAGACAGCAGATGAAAAGCCATTGCAGCCAGGAATTAGCATCATGCGTGATTCTCACCCCGTTTACCGCAGAACCAATAATGATGCGCATTCCCGCCAACATATCTGTGGCGGCTGAGTTTTGAATGAAACTTGACTTTTTTCCACTTTTCTCATTTCCTGCCACCATGAATATGATCATACAAGTATTCAGGGGTCGCTCCTCCATAAGGGTAGAAGAGCGTCACCCCCCTCCCCGCCAGCAGCTACCGCTGCAAAACCTTTCAAAGAAAAGGATAATAAACATAGGATATATTATCCTTTTCTTTGAAAGGGGCAGGGCCACGGGGTGACCTGCACCGAGGGGAGAATGCACAGCACTCCCCCTCAATACGCATGTATGTTTGCTTGGCCATCTCAGGCCGGCCAAACACATATGAGCACAGGGCTCTCTCCAGTTGCTGGGCTGGTGAAAGCCTACACAGGCTCCCAGCCTGCCTGTGAGCGCCCAGCCAGGCCACAAACAGCCATTCCTGACACTGCTTTGAGCAGCATCAGGATTGGCTGCAGGGCAGGCTGGGAGCCTGTGCCTGTGTGCAGCGACGACGCAGGAGAGAGAAGCAGCACGTAGCGGAGGGGATGCATTTTTCAAATTTTCTTTGAATAAATCTAAATGTATTAATCCCTCCGTGTGCTGCCCCACCCCAAGGTATGCCCACGAGCAGCGACTGCAAGTACTACCTTTGCTGCTGCTACTGGACAAGATGAAAATCAATCCTGTTGTCACCGGAACATAAGGTAAGTACATTTTACATGTCATCCTCTGAATTGTCACTGTATATCAGCAGTGGAGTTGAGCATGTTTAACAAATACGTGCAAGCCATAGCAAACCACTTGCAATGCATATGTAGGTAATGTTGTAGTTTGAAAAATGTTTAAAAACATACCTCATGATAATAGTAACACCCATCAATCAACTACTAACTGCTTTCATGGCAATGGGCACCCACACAAAAAAGTCACTGCAATTCCAATGCAAAATTTGTCCATACAGGTGTGTGCAATAATGAGAACCATAAGATGTCATTTGACTGTAAAGTGGCAATTTCCCTGTGTAATGCATATATATATATTTTTGACACATCATGTTAAAATAAACACACAGACATTCTCCAGGCACAATAACAGAAACACAAATAATTTTGGTGTACGTTTTTAGTAACAAACTGAATGCTTGCATCAAAATTAACATACCATAACATATGTTCAACAATAATGCATTCATTAAAAAAATATCTTAAAAGGAAAACCTGTGCTTGTCACTGTCAAAAGTGCATGGCGTATTAACACTCCATTACTGCATTACATTAGTAGAAATAACATAATTGGCAAACAGTTGGTAACAATCCAAAAATAAGGCCTGAACAAAGGTATTCTCAAAGTAAACGTTTTTGATACAAATGAGAACTCTCTCATAAATCATATTTATTAAATTAAAAAAAACAAAGACTCAATGCCTCAATTTACCATGTCTTGGTTTTATGTCCAGAAGTTGCTGCCTATTTGCATTGCCAAAATCAACCTCCATTGGAAGGGGCATCTGTGGGGCAGAGAGCAAGCACCTCAATGATACTACTTTAGTGGGTCTGTGGGTTTGGGATGGGTGGATTTGGGTTTGGGAGGGGTGGGTTTAGATTTGGGAGGGATGGGTTTGGACTTGGAAAGGGTGGCTTTGGCTTTGGAAAGGGTAGGTTGGGATGTGGAAGGATGGTTGGGAGTGCCAAAAGGGTTCCAAGATGTTTTAGGGAGTGGTTTTTTGTTTTGGGGATGTGGTTTGGGATGAGGAAGGGGTCATTACCATGGCAAACATGAGGGCTTACTTAGGAGAAGAGGTAGGTTGTTCTGGAGTGATTTTGAGTTGGGAGGTAGAGGGAGTAGCAGCAACTGATGTTCACATTTCTGTTGATAGTGTGGGTGTCTGTGGATATGTGGTGTATTTTTTGGTTTGCATTTTTTACTGGGTGTCTGTTGTGTGGGTGGTGGTGGGCTTTTGTGTACAATTTGTGTGTATGTGGATGGTTCTGCTGTGGAGGTGCTATATGTGGTTGTGATGCTTGTGAATGTGCTAGAGCATGTGTTTGTCATGGCTGATGTGTTGTCTGTGGGTGTGGTGGTGTTGGTGGGTGTAGCTGTTTATGTTGTGGTGTTTGTGGGTGTTCTGTTGGTGGCTGTAGATAATTGTGTGTCACGGTGGGTGAAGTGTCTGCGAGTGTGCTGGTGGTGAGCGTGGATGTTTGTGTCATGGTGGTTGTGGTTTCTGTGGGTATGTTTGTGGTTGTAGTGGTGGGGTGTATGTGGATCTGCATGTGTGTGTGTGTGTGTCTGTTCCCTGCTGTGTTCATGTGGTGCTGCTTGTGTGTATTTGAGTGGGTAAATGTAAAGGAGTACGTGTGGTTTGGATAGAGTGGGAAGAGGGATTTTAGACAGGGAAGGGATGTGAGATTAGGCCCGAGGTTGGGGTGGGTAGGAGGCTGTGGTCACTGAGGAGGCCAGACCCTGGAATGATCGCTGTACACCAGACATTGCACTGTGAATGCCATCCAGGTAAGCTAGCAGAGGCTGTGGTCACTGAGGAGGCCAGACCCTGGAATGATCGCTGTACACCAGACATTGCACTGTGAATGCCATCCAGGTAAGCTAGCATCTGTGTCATCTGACCACTAAGCCCCTGGATCACATTCAGTACTGCAGTATGGCTTACAGCCAGCAATAGACAACAGGGGGTGGCTACAGCCAACTGGGGGGGAGCAAGAGGAAGGGTGGAGATGAAAACATGGGTTGCAGACACCAATTCTGGTGGGACTGTTACACTAGGGTCCACAACCACTATTGACTGGTTTTCTGCAGAAGCCTCTGAAGGTGATGATGAGTCGCTTGTGGCCTCCACTCAATTCCCCTCACCCTCTGTGGTACTGGTTCCCTCAGTGTTGTTGGTGGCTGCACCCGAACCACAGTGTCCAGCTCCTTCACTGCCAATGTGGCTGCTGTCCCCTTTGCTTTGCCCAGATGATGCTGAAAAGTTAGATACAACAGTTTGAGTGTTTGTATGTAAATACAATTGGAAATTAACTTTGCTCATAAAACATTTTCCAAGTCTCTATATTAAACCCGCTTCAAGGCTCTCATGCTTAGCCTCTTTATATTCAGTATCTCATGCATGTAGGGCGGAATTGCTCAAACCGTTTGCTCAAAGTTAAGAAATGCCCCATGCTAGCTCCCATATCATGTGCTGTTTGTCTCCACGTTTATTTCCCTGCATGACAAATGGCTTTGGCTGCATTAGTAAACGGATAGGCCTGGGTACATCCCTAAACCACTTCGGTACAGAGCAAAATCTTTTCAGCATTTCCAAAAGAGACATGTTTTAAGCCTGATATTGACTTATCAGGATGGGATACTCAAACATCTATATGTTGTAACCTTTCATCTGCAATTTTCCTTTTACGTATCACTTTTCACAACATTGTTGCTTTGTCATCTGGACATAACTCAGAACACATAAATTTCATATGGGGTACTTGCATCTCTGTTACCAATGTGGACACATTCCTGTCTGTCTCAATCAATAGAGTTTGGCATGACACAGACTGCCTTACATGCTCATTTGGGAAGGACTAAGGCTTCATGACAATTTGCTACTGTCTACATGAGATGATTTGAAGTTTGCTGTTGTAACATATTTCTAACATATTTCAGATAAGGAATGATGTCTGTGTACACATGTTTCCAGTCCTTTTGCTGCAGATGCTCATGATAATGTTATAATTGTATCAGCTTACCAAAGTAAAGTCAGAAATCTCAACTGCTTCACAAGTCCTTACTACACCATGTCACCAGTGATAGGGCCTATATTACTTCTTCACATCTGTGATGGAACATCACGCCTGACCCAATCCTCAAATGGGGCATGTTTGGTACAAATGTCCTGCATATCATGGATGAAATGGAGTTACCTCTTTGTCCCATGTAGCCATGTGTCTGCTCTAAACATTACTAGCCTTGTGAAAATAAATCAAGTGATATACTTTAGAACAAACCAATACGCGCAACACAGCATCTGACACTGTCTATAAAACATACACCTCCATAAATCTTCATGCACGGTGGATGGTTGTCAATAGTCATGTTGATGCCAAACCGCATTGCTATAAAGAAACAGGGTTAAACAACAGGATTAGCTACATACAATAACTCACCTTCTTGATGCTGCTATTAGGCCCTCAACTGAACATCAAGTTCCGGGTAGGCCACCACAATGATGTGGGCCATTAGGGAGGTCAGGCTTCAGTGCACACGCTTGCCTAATTGGGAGGCCTGGCTGAGCTGGACGTCTGCTGACTTCCTGGTCCTGCCTCAGAGGTCCTCCCACCTCTGCCTGCAGTTCAAGCGGTGCCTCTTACAGACTACCAGGGTCTGCAGCATCTTTGTAATGTCCTTCCAGAAATCACGCTTCTGATGGGCAGTGACCTTAATTGAATAGAATAAATAACAACAAAAGAGGTTTTGAGTGAATTGGTTTCTCTGTAGTGCTGTGACACACTTTTGTAACTGTCCCAGAACAGACAGTACAGATTATGGGCCTCATTCTGACCCTGGCGGTTGAAAACCGCCAGGGCAGAGTGCTGCGGAAGCACCGCCAACAGGCTGGCGGTGCTTCATGGGCAATTCTGACCGCGGCGGTAAAGCCGCGGTCAGAAGAGGGCAACCGGATGTTTCCCGCCGGTTTACCCCTGCCCCAAAGAATCCTCCATGGCGGCGCTGCTCGCAGCACCGCCATGGGGATTCCGACCCCCTTCCCGCCATCCTGGTCCTGGCGGTAAAAACTGCCAGGAACAGGATGGCGGGAACGGGTGTCGTGGGGCCCCTCCGGGACCCTGCACTGCCCATGCCACAGGCATGGGCAGTGCAGGGGCCCCCTAACAGGGCCCCATAATGATTTTCAGTGTCTGCCTAGCAGACACTGAAAATCGCGACGGGTGCTACTGCACCCGTCGCACCCCTTCAACTCCGCCGGCTCCATTCGGAGCCAGCTTCATTGTTGAAGGGGCTTTCCCGCTGGGCCGGCGGGCGGCCTTCTGGCGGTCGCCCGCCGGCCCAGCGGGAAAGTCAGAATGACCGCCGCAGTCATTTGACCGCGGTACGGTCTTCTGGCAGTTCCCGCCAGGCGGGCGGCTTCCGCCGCCCGCCGGGGTCCGAATGAGGCCCTATATGTAAACATTTCAAAGATCCTAAGAAACACTAATTTGCAGTGATCTGTGGAGTAACCTCAACAATGTTTTCCTCATGTTACCAATACAGGACACGACCACCATATAACCAAGGATAGGTCACCTTTCATGTAGTGAGACCCACTCCAGATTAGTCCAACTCACTGTGAGCTACTGAAGGCTAAACAACCTGTACTTTACTTGCACATAACCACATACACAGCTACATTTTCTTCATGCCTAACCTTCTAAGGGTCAGATACCATGGTTTGTACTACATGCAGTGGGGGTATTATGAGGGTGCTGACATATGTCAGTAAAGCATGGTTTTGGGTAATGGATTAACAAGTGTGTATAGTCATAGAAAATACTTGATTGGCCGACAGAAAGCCTTTATCATTTAGGCTGGTATCACAGGAAAGACCTTTCCCCATTATGTGGCACCATGAAATGTTTTACAGATACTCCTATTCCAAAATATGGGATGTACATTCACTGGGCGGAACAGCATCAGATAAGTCCATACCCTTAGCAATTCTTCTTGCACTTTATATTCCTATAATTTCAACATTGGCTGTATGTTTCTACTTAAAATAATGGTACAATGCCCACTACCCAATGGAAGATAGGTACCTGTAGTTGGTCTAATTAAACCTGGGACTGTCAGTAACATGCTCTGCAAACTCAGCTAATTCTTTCAGGTGACCTTTAATTCCAATGCACCGACATTTCTAACATTCTCAAACAACATCCCAAACCCAGCTAAATCATCCAGTTCACTATGCTCCAATAATGGGACACATTACCCTGTGTACAAAGGAGGGACAAGTTAAGTTGTAAAACATTTTCTACTCAAACATGTACCTGTTCCTCTGGCTTTCCATGCAGCTGGCTGTCAATGGACATGACGTCAATGGTGAGGATCTTCAGCTCCACAGGGAGTAAGGCGGGGGCCCTGTCACCTGCTTTGCCCAGCATCCTGGTTCCTAGAGGTCAGTAACAGCAGCAAAAGTCAAGGAGGTGTTGTTGGTTGCAGTGTTAGTAGGCAGTTGAGCTTTTATCCAGATGCTTCACACAAGTATGACGGATGAAGCCATTGGCTTTAGTGCATAGCCGTCAAAAGGTTAGCCTATGGCAGTGTCCATCTTGAAGTGTTCCACCTACTGCATGGTCCACCAATGGCCGTCGGATAGCTAATGTCCTGACGGCAAGGACAGGCACCCTCTACTTTAGGATGTGTAGCTGTTTATTATTAAATTGTTTGTGCATCATCCACACTCACAATAGTAGCTACTTTGTATTCAAAATGCAAAATATGATTGATAAAAAAGTGAACCATTACTATGTTTTACATCAGTAGTGCTGTGGTGTATGTTATACTTCCATTAACGGTAATTGTAAGAAAAAATAAATTACAAAAATCAATGTGCAAGTAATACATTTCAAAAATATTATTCACATATTCTTTGTAAAAATGGAAAACGTAAAAACATTTCAATTTGAAGTATCAAAAATGTTTGAAAATTATCAAAACATACATGACACAATAAGATCACTAAACTAATCAAGAAATACAATGTGTGTTGATTGTGAAAGATTTGTGTGAAAATATTAATTTATTTGTTTTGCTTACTTGCAGACATGAATTCTTGAATGGGTAAAAGAAGGCATCCTCAAGTCTTCAGAGCATTTACAGGATTTGACCAATGTGAACGGAGAATTTTATGATTTGGGTGGCTTACCACATGTGGTTAAAGCAATTGATGACACACATATTGCCTTGAAACCACCACACACCATGGAATAGGTCTAGCTCAATCAGAGGAACTTCCATTCCATCAGTGTTGAAGTTGTCTGTTTACCAGATTTATACATCTCAAGAGTGTGTGAACACTTTCCTGGGTCAACACATGACTCCTTTGTACTACGGAACAGCACCATATCCCTGCAAATATCACAACTTGGACCTGGGAGGGCCTGGCTTGTTGGTAAGTACAATATGACTTAAGAATAATTTGCTTTAATCCTAGTTTAGTAATATACAATGGCTTGATATGATTTTAATCTATCTATATATTGCTACCATGTAGGAGACTCAGCATATCTTAACCAACCATTGTTGTTGGCACCTCTGAAGAATCCGACAACGGCTTGGGAAGTCTACTTAAATGAGGACCCTGAAAGAACACAGAGCCCAACAAAGCTGGGTTTTGGCCTCCTGACAGCCAGATTTAGGTGTCTAGACAAAACCGGCAGAGCCCTCCTCTACTCACCAGATAAGGTGTGCCAAATCACAGTTGCCTGCTTCATGCTGCATGATATTTCCCTGTGACTGAACATACCAATGAGCGCAGAGAATGGAGACCATTAAAAGCCACTGTGTGAGGATGTTGAAATGCCCAATGAAGATGACCATAGTGAAGAGGAAAGAATTGGCCTACATCAATATGTGCTTGACGACTTTTGCCCTTGAGTGTAACTGCACCCTTACATATTGTCACATCTAATGTCAGGACAACTTGTGACATACTGAACACATAAGTCTGTGATGGTAATTAGGAAGTAATGGTCAGTTCAGTAAAGTCCAAGGCAAAGAGGTTTATGGATCAAAGTTTCCTACACTGACTACTGTATTATATTGAAATAGATTATCTTTGCTGGCGCTTAGTATGTGTGTCCTCCTAACTTATCACTTTAAACTAAGTATGTGAAATCATGTATTTTCCCTTGCTATTCTGTTTTAGGGTCCTTTGCCATGTCATTTTCATTAGGTCATTTCAGAGTTGTGACATTTGCATTGATATGTTGATGTTGGAAAGTACAAAGGGAACATGGGTTGATTCTGGGACAGACATCCACCTTGGATGGGCAGATCTTGTACAGAGACAACTTGCACTGTGAATGGATGTTTTTGAGATTGCATCAGACCTGTTTTTTGTGGATGTTGCCACCAAGGCAATATGTGCTGCTAAACCTGCTCCAACCACATGCATATGTGAAATCACATCATACTGGTCTCCCTTCACATTGGCTAACTCTTCAATTTGTGCACAGTGTACGAAGCTCTTGTTGTTTCTACTCATAGTTGTTTCTTCTCGTCGTTGAAAAACATTGTGGCATTGCACCAGATACTGCTACAGTGTCCTGAAATGGTCATGTGACCTAAATGTGTGTTACTGCCATGATGTAGACTATTGGTGTTATTGATGTAGGATTCCTATTGTGAGGGCAGGATGTCTGCCTCCAGGGAGGGTAATTAATCTATCGTAGTTTGCCTATTTAATGTGGTTTTATAAAATATTCCCTTTCATCCATGGTGTCAAGGTTCTGGAGTATCACCTTCTAGGTGGCACAGACTGTTCTACTTCTGCATGGTTTGTGAAAAGCATTTTTGATTTTTGTCACAGACTTCATATCAACAAATGTATGACACCAATAAATTGTGATTTTGATTTTTTATGTGTGAATTAGATGGTTAACACATTATCTATTTGTCATATCTAATTCTTCTTTGGAACTAACTGTTCAATAGATATAACTAAGTGACGGTGGGAAGAAGTTAGGACAAAGGAAATACTACAATAAGTACAACAACAGTCTTTGACAATGTGTCATTTGTTTTCATGACACAAATGAACTAAAAGTCTTTCAAATTAAAACCAATGAAAAATTAATGGTGGATAAAAGTATAGTAGTTGAGGCCAAATTGTTTGAAGTCCAAGGTACAAAACACAAATGTCTTCAAAAAAGATAAATGTGTCCCTGAAATAGTCCACCGAGTAAATGGTAGTCACACACTAGAGGAAATTAGGATCTACATCTCTTGGAGGTGACAGAGGCATGGGGTCGGTGGAGCAATATCCTGTTGTGGCAGGGTCTCCCTGCCAATGGATGACGTAGATGTATTTGATCTAGATGTAGAAGGACCACAGAGAGCAGTTGATGGTATGGGAAAAACCCTGCTCTTTTGGCGTTGTGAATCCATATTTCTAATTTGAGCTCCCTCTGTACCTGCTTAAGGTCCTGGAGCTCTGTTACAACCTGGCAGATCACATTTTGAGACTGTTGCAATGCTCCCAAGAGTCGGTCAATAGTGGTCTGGGTGACAATGATGCCAGTGGTCTCACTTTGCCGGGCCACATATTCCCTTCCATTACCTTTAAACCTACTACCCTGTGTCCTGGAGGTAGTGTGCCCCATCCCACTGGGTCCTGGCACAACCAGAGGTGGTGTTGTCTCAAACAGTAGCTAGGACTGAGGGGACACAAGACTGGTGAAATGTTCCTCTGTACACAGAGGGGAGGTATCCTGAGGCTGAGGTGTGGTTGCAGCTGGAATGGGAGGGGTAGGTGTGGGTCGAGTGCGACTCACTAGAGCTGTTTGACCAAACAGACCAGATTGACCGGGTCTCTCCCTGTCATCCGGACTTGCAGGAGTGGAGTCTTCACTGAAGGCTTGATCCTGGTCTGGATTGGAGGTGTCTTCCGTAGCAGACTGTGGTCCACTTGTTCTGGGTGTTGGACCTGAAAAGAATACAAACAATATGACATTAAAATCTGAATTGTACCTCAAATGAGTCTCAGCTACAAACTAGACAAACTAAAAATGTAAATTCTGATGAATAGAACGATCAGAGCTTTGTGTGATTTTCATTATTTTACACATGCAGGATGATTTACAAAGACGCAAACTCCAGTAATGACGATGAAGAGATGTTCTGAAATACAAAAAGTTATTTATGAAGTGTACACTACTTGTACCGGGCATTCACCCCAAAACAGTAGTGAGGAGATTTGAGTATTGAACCTTTCTAAGGCCTAGTAGGCTTAAAAAGTTTAGACAACCTGTAGGACACCTCAAAGGCAATAATGGCATTGGTCATCATATGGACACTGCAAAGTAAATTGTGTGTCAATACTACTTCTATTCAGCATGCCACATAACATGGTAGTGAATCTTGGATTAAACATACTATGAATTATGTGAGCAATAACATCAATGCAATGTAGTAAAAAGAAGGTGTCAACTTGCTTGATCAACACAACTGACATTTTCATACATAGCATGATATGATGAGTAACAAATGCACAACATTTTGACATGTGTGCATATATGGAAGTAAAGGGAGGTAGAGCAACAATACATTGCACTATTGTGTTGCAGATACAAAAACAGGGCATAGTGGGCATCATTGACAATACTTGTTAAAAAGTGAGATACACTTACCTATTTCAATGACGATAGTGGAGATGAACATACATTTACAACATGTACACATATATGGGTATAATGTGAATAGGTGAAAATGCCCCTTACAAGCAGTGTACCTTCAGGTGCAAATCAATGGAGTTTTGAACCCGTTGTTTTTGGAGTACAACAACATGCCTTCAGAGAAAGCAAGGGACTAGGCAAATGCAAGGGATGATCCAATAGGAACAATACACAATCTGACAAAACATATTGCTCATTGTTAATAAGAAATATACAACCATGATGCTAGTAATTGGGATGAAACAAGATCATTTGTGGACTGAAGTTTAGATATATTTGTTTTGATAAGGGTCTAGAAAAATTCTAAACAGCTAACTTAAGGGCAAGAATTCCATTTTTGATTGTTGAGATATTGCTAAGTGCAACTTACCAGTCTCCTCTCCACAAGTAATTTCTGTCACGCTTTCAGGATGTA
This sequence comes from Pleurodeles waltl, assembly GCF_031143425.1. NCBI lineage: Eukaryota > Metazoa > Chordata > Amphibia > Caudata > Salamandridae > Pleurodeles > Pleurodeles waltl. Next base: position 1,076,926,523 of record NC_090437.1, read on the forward strand.
GGATCTGCAAGACCCTCAACCCCAGGGATAGAGTTGTAATGGCGGGCTGGGTGAACCACCACCAGTCCTCTGTGCCTCCAGGTGATGCTTGGAGGACTTGGATCACAGTAATTTTATCCAAACCTCCTTTCAACATCTGGTTTTAAAATGCATTATTTTTTGGCAGAAAACCCAGTCTCACATTTTTGGTGGATAGGTTTTGCATAAAAAAAATGGGTAGTTAGATGGGAACACCCATGTAACACCCCCTTGGCACTAGGAAATGCAAAGCAGCACTTTGTGCTACTTTGCATTACTTTTAGTAATTTCCCAACTCAAAACAAGTTTTGCACTGGCAAGTAAATAATGCAAAAAACAAATTCTACCGGTTTGCGTCACTTTCATGATGCAAATCTATCACAAAATGTTTGCAGATCACCCCTATGGTATTTGCTGGCAAATGCAATGGGAACTCATACTTTCCTACCATGCTGACCTGTCATGAAAACTGCTGGTACACTGTATAAATGAATGAAAAGACAACAAAGGGAGGAACTATAGCTATCACCACTCTCTTGTTTTGAGTGTTTGAGAATGAGCAAGAAAGACTTCTAGTAGTGGGGAGAGGTAAAAGTTAGGGAATTAAGAAGAACAGGACTTACTGAGGCCAGCAGAACCATCAGCCATGGTGCTGGTGTTAGTTCCACCTGCTGCGGCACTGGTGGTGGCAGCCCTTTCACCCTGGTGTGATGCCCTCTTGCCCCTGGGTGCTCATGTAAGAAATAAAGAAGATAAAAAAATAGATTAGTGGTACAGTTAATCTCCCAAAAAATATTTTGACAGGCATACACAGTAGCATCGTACTTTTCTAAATCGGATTGCCTAATGCCATATTCCTCATTTCCTAAACCTAACCACATGTTGAACTACTAATGCATTGCAACAAATGATCTTTTCTTCTCCTTCTCCTTTGATAGGTCAACTCAGTCTCCCTTTTCAATGCATACTACACATCACTGAAAGATTGGGACTGTATAAGGCAACCTAAAGAAAGCTATAGAGAATGCTAACTCCCTGGTATACTACTATCCGTTTCTTAGTAACAGGGCAGAGGAACCTGCATCACTTATTAAATAATCAGCTCAAGCAAGTGCAGATGAATGCGAATAGGTAACGCAGAGTACCTGGGTAGCTCACGTTGGATCAGATATTATTCGTATTGTAAACTTAATTTATCTCTGAGTGTGAGCAGCATGCTATTTTGAAAAAGAAATATTGACATTCATTGAAAACAAAAAATAATTATTCACAGAGCCCTTCAACCTTGATACCCAGCAGGTCCTGTTCATGATGTATTAGGTCTGCCGAGGGGTATATAAGCTGCTGTGTGTACACTGTACCCTTGTGCTTTGGCACACACACAGGTGCACTCTCCCTCACAGCAACCCACGATCCCCCAGGACATACCCTATATGAGGCCTGCTAACTTCTGCCAGCATGCAGGGGAGGTGGAGCTGCACAAAAAAGATAAGAGGGGCCAACTTCACCCTGTAAAAATGGGACGGGACATACCCCTGAGTGACGCCGGTGACCACAAGGTGTGCGACTTGCAGCTGTTGCCTTACTAGTGCCGCTGATTGATGCCTGTTCGGCCATGCTGAAAGGTGACAAAAAAGAATTAGGACAAAAGCAAAGCAGCAAGGAAGAGCTAATGGAAGTGGAACATAAGGAAGGAAGTGAAAAAGGAAAAAAGTACAAAAAGTCACTAAAAAGTGAAAATAAAAGACAAACGTAAATTACACACACAAAAAGACATACACTGGTAAGAAAAAAGTCATTGAGGTATGGATGAGTAGGATGGAGGGGATTGACACAGATGACAGTAAATTGAGAGAAAGGCCCAGCACCATGGATAGAAGAGGAGAGAAATCAGTTAAAACAAAATGGCTATGCCAATGTGCACCACATAGTGCCATCTGTGATGATTTTTCATTTTCGAACACACAACTTGCCTGTAAAAGCAGACGAGTGGGTGGGCGAGCATTCTTCCACCAATTTGTGCAGTTCTGTTAAATCCTGTGGAGTTTTTTGGGGACTTCGTGGAATTCCACAGAGCAAAGCTCCACAAGTTCCTCCTATGCCCACCTTAAATCCTTATGCAGGAGCATTGCACTGGTTACAAACCATGCCATCAAGGAGAAGCATCGGTTTTCCCTATGCAATTGAGGAAATGCATTAAAGTTCCCCATGCAGCAGTGGCAATGTGTCTGAGCCGGAGGTGCGATAGAATTTGGGTGCAGGTGCCAGCTGTGTCAAAGTTGAGACGATGCAGTGATTTCAAAGAGCGCAGTAGCTGCAATGTGGAGTTTGCCGTTGTCATTGAGGCCGCTGTCGGCCGGAAAGCTGGAGACTTTCACCAAAGAAAAATACTGCAGTGCTGGTTTGGAAAGCAGTGCATCAGTTTTATCCATGCAATGGTGGAGTTACATTGGTTCTGTCCATACACAGCAGAGGTGTTGGGCTCCTGCTGGTGCAGCAACTGAAGATCTACCTCCAAGAGCCCAAGACTGGAATGGCACCCCTACACAGATCAGGCTCACAGTTGGCAGAGCCCAGTTGGGTGGGTTGGAAGTCCTTTATGTCCCTGAGACTTCAGTTCAGTAGACAAGTTGGCTGACAGTTGGAATCACTCTGGGTTCTGGATTGGAGAGATGCAGTTCAAGTCTTTCTCACCGAGGCAAGGAGGGTGGCAAGATACAGTTCAGCACAGTCAGGAAGCAGGTTTTCCAGAGCAGCAGTCCAGCAGAGTGGCAGTTCTTATAGCAGCACAGAAATCATTCTTCCTGGCAGGATAGCCACAGGTTGAGAAGTGTACTGAAGTAGTAGGGTCTGTGGTCCAGTTCTTATACTCAGTGGTGACCTTGAAGTATAGGGGATTTCAAAGAAGTCTTTGAAGTGCACAGAGGTTGTCCCTTCCTGTCTGGCTCCAGACTCACTACAGGGGGGTATGCAGTTATTTGATTTGTGTGGGGACAGGACACAGCCTATTCATCGGTAAGACAAGCACAGCTCCACCCCCCAACAACCCAGTTAATGGCCCATTGAGACTCATCAAGTCACACCTAAGTTCCCATTGTGTGTGGCTGTCTAGAGGAAATACACAAAGTCCAGCTGTCACCCACCTGAAATTTGTATTGGAGACAGACTGCAGTCACACAGGGCTAAAAGAGAAAAATCTCAACTTTCTAAAAGTGGTATTTTCAAAATTGTAACAATAAATTCAGCTTTACTATTAAAGATTATTTATCATTACAATTCCATAGGTGCTAAAAATGAAAGATATACCTCATCCTAATCAGGAATTACAGCATATTAAATGTAATTAGGAATCCCTAATTTTATCCTTTGAGAGGGGTAGGCCTCACAGTGCCGCAGGACCAGGACATGTAAAACTGAAAGTTATACGTCCTACCTTTTAACTAAATAGCATCTTTCCCTTTGGGCTATCTAACACCTTCCTTGGGGTGACATACATGTAGTAAAAGAAAAGTTTAAGATTTGCCATGGGGTTTTAAAATTTTGGCAGGAGCCAAGTCTTTGAGAAGTTGATGCAGCGGGTGGGAGTGCTGTTTGTTGTATGCTAGAGGGGAGCATTTGAGGGACAGAAAGAGGGCTTGTCAATGCTTGGATGAACATTTATTATTGCCCTTAGGATGTAGAAAGGTCAACACAGGGGTTTGTGACCAAGGTGGTGGCAGGGACTGATGTGCAGTCAGGAGTTCCACGTGGCTCGCCTGACCAATCTCATACTGGAGATCGGCAACCCCCTCCTGAATATTGCAGGGACAATCCGGGGGTCACCATGACAGCTGGGACTGGGCTGCATTATTGAGTGTAGGAGGCAGCAAGAAACTCATGGGGGCTTGGAAGATTCATCTACTTGACTGTGACTGGGGCCTCACATGCTCCTGTGATCCAGCAGCACTGAGGACTGGACAACCGCTCTGGTTGGAGATGCAGTATTGGGCACAGGTGGTGTCCCTTTTAATGTGCGTATGCACAGGTGAATTGCTGGGGGTTCCCACACCTTGGTGGTGATATCCTGTGTGGGGCCATCTCTAGGGGGCTGCTTACTCCTGCATCTGGCCAACATGGTCAGCACCTTTGCCATCACAATAGAAAAAAGTGGGGCACACATATATAAACAATTATCAATTGCAAAAGCATTTGTTCAGTCATAGAATAGTTCAATTCAAAAACCTCCTTGATACAGTAAATCACCAATACCAATTCCAAATATCCTAGTGTGATTATTTAATGCATCCGTAATAATTATGAATATCCGTAAATATGCTTGTAAGCGTTTTCTTTCTAATCGGTCAGCCTCTCATTCAGAACATACAGATATGCTGATCAAGATGATTGAGTTCATTTTGGATAATAATGTGTTTTTACATGAAGGTGTTTGGTATCGCCAGGCTCAGGGAGTAGCCATGGGATCCCGTTTTTCACCGTCATATGCAAACTTGTACATGTTTTTTTTTTTAACAACTTCATATTTGGAAAGACGGTACCCTCTATTAGATGAGTTTTGTAATTATCTTAATACCAATGACTTTAATATACAAATGACATATGAATCCAGTAAAAGCTCAATTTGTTTCTTGGATGTACAGCCTATGGCTAAGGATAGCACAATCCAAACAAGAAATTATCGCAAACCAACTGCATGTAATGCATTATTACATGCGGACAGCTGCCATCCTAAATCACCATTATCAGCTATACCGTTTGGTGAAATGATTAGGATAAAAAGAAACTGTAGTGAAACAGATGTATGTGAGAAGGAATTGAATAACTTGGAGCATAGATTTTTACAAAGAGGATACACTAAGAAAATTATATCGGCAGCTAGACGGAGACTAAATCAAGTATCTAGAAAATCATTAAGGGATAAATTACAAAATCAAAGATGTCAAACAGTAGATATATATAGATATATACAGATGATACTCTTTCTCGTATTATCCCCCGTAGACCAAAGATGATACACAAAAGAGGAAGAACAATAAGGGATATGGTTTGTTATAGTTACCTGCCCCTGGTGAGGGAAATATTACGACATGGCTACCTTCAAAACCCTGTGGCTTTTATAAATGTAGATGTTGTAATATGTGCAGCATAGCACAAAATATGACATTTAGTTCCAGTTTTAGTGACAGCAATACATATAAAATTGACACCTTTATCATATTTATCAATTGTAATACAAGATATGTTATTTATATTTTGCTATGTGAGTGTGGTAAAATATATTTAAAATATATGTAGGTAGCACAATTCGTACTCTCAAAGAGAAAATACAGGAACATATGTGATCACTGAGAGTTAATGATCCATTTTCTCCTGTAGTACGCCATATCAGTGAGGAACATCAGACAGCAGAGATTCCACTAATCAAATACATGGGGATTGCTCTGATCAAAAGCAACCCCAGGGCCGGTAATCACATGTTGGAATTAAGAAAGAATGAGGCTAAATGGATGATTAGAATAAAAGTAGTGGAGTTAGGCATGAATATAGATAATGAGATGTACCATATCTTGTAATTTTCTATATGGTAGTTGATTTTGGTATACAAATATATATGAAGAATTAATATGTGACAGATCGCCATACATTGTTACAGATTCATTAGTTTCTATGGAAGACATAGGCCCTCATTATGAACAGGGCGTTTTTCACCTCCGTGTTCAAGCTGGCGGTCTTTCTATTGACCACCAGACCCCCCGGGACCCCTGTCTTACAAATATTCTGCTGGGCCGGCGGGCGGAAACATTGTTTTCTCCCACCGGCCTGGCAAAACGCCTGTCCAGTACATTGCCGCCGGCTCCACATGGAGCCGTCATCAATGCCTCTGTGCGGCGGGTGCAGCTGCACCAGTCGTGCAGATCACTGCCCATAAATCGGGCAGTGACCTGCGCGACGGGGCAATGCACAGGGGCCCCTGCACTGCCCATGCCAAGTGCATGGGCAGTACAGTTGGGCCCCAAGGGGGGCCCCAGAGCACCCTTTCCTCCAGCTTTTCCCTGGTGGGTAAACCTGCCAGGGAAAAGCTGGGGGAATTGGGATTATTATCCAAGGGGCAGCAGCGCTGCCCTGTCGGATAATGATGGTGTCCACTGCCAGGCTGCCTAGCGAAGTCATCCTGGCAGTGGGTGAGGGCCGCCTTTGGCGGCCCTCCCTGGCTTCATTATGTGGAGGTGTGGGGCACCATGCCAGATGGCGGGATTTCCCACCACCGCCGGCATGGCGGCCCACACCACCAAGTTCATAATGAGGGCCATAATATCTAATGTGATTAGTGAAACATGATATGTTATATTTAGGTATCATAGAGGAAATATACTGTATTTCTATTATATACAGGTTTTGGACATTTATTTTCTGACCAACTAATTATTTATGGTAAGCTACACTTAATACAATCATAATATATATACCATTTATATGCGTGCGAGCACAAATGCATAATTGATGGCATAAAATATTAACATTCTGATGGCTACTAACCATCAACGACAATATACACTTGATACTATTATGATACGTAAACTCTCTACATATATGTGGGTATAGATGCACAATTGATGACATGAAATATTAACATCTTGCTGTCTTAGTATGTCGAGTCAGTTATAAATAGGTGACCGTTTGTGATCTTTCAATACTTTGGCATATTGCTGTAAAGTTTGATTTACAATGACAGAGAGAGATGTGACTTTTCAATGGTATAGATTGTATATGAGTGTCTAATAGGTACTGTTTTGAAGTTGCAGTTTGATCAATATGGGTACATACGATACTGCATTCATATAATGATTTATACGTTGATGGCTGTCACCTAGTTTCATTGTTCTTACGGGCAGATATTTAAATACATAATACGACGCAATATATATTGAAATGGTTTATTTAAAATGTTACTGCCAACATCAAAATATAGTTATATGAACACATTATAACATGGTAAATGCCTATGAGCTGTCTTGTACTAAAATATAGTTACATGAACATGTTACAAGATGGCGAACGCTTATGAACTGCTTCTGTACACCATTTTCACTTTATATTTAATATGTATGATGTCAGCTGATTGGGTAGACTTTTCTCAATACTTAGTTAGATGGGAGCAAACAAAATGTTTACCTGATGATTGGCGAGAACGTTGTTTGATAAGGACATTTTCCGTTTGGTTTGTAAAACCCAATTATGCATTTGTTTGAACTTGAAATATGATTATATGGATGCATATCACTCTGCGTTCATGTAACCAATTATACGTTTTAATAATATATTTACTTACATTGCCCTTGTGGTAAGATAATGAAATATATAATATTACACAATAAAGTTTGAAAGTGATTGTTTTGAAATACAATTATAACAATGAAAAATAGCTACATGAATACACTTTAAGATGACGACCGTACGTGAGCCGTTTTTACACTGCGTCTATAGTTACATAACACATGTATGGTGTGTGTTGATTGGATAGATGAGATTTTAAAACTTACTGAAGGGGCAAACAAAATGTTTGCCTGACAGTTGCTGCAACGCTGCTGTTAAGGGCTGTTTCCCATTCAATTTATGATTTTTTGCAACTCCATACAGGTAAGACGATCGGGTTACAAATGAAGACACACATATTTGTAGACTTAACATTTTGAGCGGTGTGTCAAAAAATTTATCAATGTGAGATTAACATGTCATGTAAAGGTGTTTTTGTTTGACCGTCATGTAAACAATACTCATAGGGTTTGAGCATTTATCTGGCTCGTAAGTTATATATATGTACGTGTACTGTGGATATGCACAGCCCATCTCTAAGTAAATATAATTTGAGAGTTTGGTAACTGAATAATTTTTTATAATAAAAAGTGTGCATAAAATACGGTGACTTTTTAATTTATCTGGTAAATATTTGCAACCAGATAAACATTCTCGTATTTCATTCACATTACTGCATCTAATCTACAATATGTTGCATCTTTATCTGTTTTTCGGACATGATAGCTAACTAATGTATGGGGAGATGAAGATATGGATATTCTACTGGATTATTCTTTAGATATATTATTAGTATAGATGTTTTACATCGATTATAAAAATATATTCCACAGATTAAGACGTAATTATAGATGAGAACAGTCATGAGGCTATGTTCTTGACTTTGGTAAGATATACAATGTTATTTATGTGGAGTTAACATCTGAGATGTGATAAATTTTCATTTTTCTTCAGTGACTGTGCTCTCAATATTATTATGAAGATTTTTGTTGATTGACATAAGGTAACTGTGGTTTTCTTTGGTAGTGCTGACAGTTTTTTTGCTTTGGATATAGGAATACCAATATTGGGTTGTTTGGTACAATACCAATCTAATTTCTTTCCTCTCTTATATTTTACTTTTTGAAATAAAGATAAGTTGATAATGGTTTATATGGAAAATTTGGATACATAGTAAGAAAATGTTTTATTTTGTCACTTCGCATCTGGTGAATGTAACATAACACTTATTAATTTCAGAAATTATGTGACGCAATTCTTGGTGCGTTCTTTCTTTTGAATGAGTATAGACCTCAAATATTTCAACATAAATTCACTTGCATGATTTATGCATGCCTCAATTATGTACTAATTGATATGTTTTTATTTAAATGGGTTTGTAATCAATTCTATGTTATAATACTAGTATCATATTTCATCAGCCCTGAAGAAGTCCTATGACAGGACGAAACACGTGTTGGCTACTTTCTTTAACTGTTTGGGTGGCAAAACATTTCCCTAATCGTTGGATTGAGATTCTAATATCCAACCGATATGGGCTGAGGATTCAATTTACAACTGTGACCTATATGAGTTTTGGACTGAAATCAATTATCAACCTTTCTTTTCATGAGAGCATACTGTTGGTGGTCATTTTCCTTAATCAACTGATTTGGATTAATAGTCACAACAAATGGACTGAACTATAATATTTGGTTGTGCAACATCATTTAAATAAATGCAATTTAATGTTCTATATTGAGGATTATTTGGTATAAGATTAAAAAGTATGTCTTAAGTCAAACATGTTTACGGGTATTCATAATTATTACGGATGCATTAAATAATCACACTAGGATACTTAGAATTGGTATTAATGATTTACTGTATTAAGGAGGTTTTTTAATTGAATTATTATGACTGAACAAATGCTTTTGCAATTAATAATTGTTTACACATGTGTGCCCCACTTTTTTCTATTCAGCAATATACTGGTCCTCTTTTAGGTTCCAGTTTACATACATTGGCAACAGGTGTGTATTTAGTGTTAGTAGCACCATATGTATCAATAATATTGTACTTTTTTAAACTGTAGGGATGTGCATCTAGGGTAGTCATTGTTGCCATGTTGGATATAATCCCTTTGCCGCCAGACCAGGGCTGATTGTGGGCCCTGGGTGCCAGCCTGCATTTTTTCCATCAGAGAGGATGGAGAGTGCTTCTTGCCTGAGGACAATGTGCTTGCTGTGGAGGGCACCCTTGCGTTTCTTATGGAGCCCCACATGGACTATTGCGATAGGGACTACCTGAATATTCTTCTAAAGCCTGCTAACTCTGCTGGTGGGGGGTGCATAAGTACTGTCTGGGGTACCTTCATGTGACATGCCTGGGGTTCTTTCTTGGCCCTTTCCCTTTGGGTGTGACCCACATGTCCCCACTTGCTTGGATTCCCCACTAGCCTGCTTTCTACCGTGTACTGGCGCATGCCTCCCCCATAGGTCATGCAGTTCTGTCTGAGAGAGTACCCTGACGGTGATGGGGGCTGTCTCACCCCCACTGATGCCTAGACAGCAGGAACCCTGGCCCCCACTGCTACCTCTGGCATGCCCTCATCTGCAAACAGAGTCAGCAAACGCTTAGGAGCCATTATGGATGTCAAGGTCACATTGGGCCCAAAACTGGACCCCTTGATGATTGAGATGAGCCTTTTTAGGGCCGATCTGGAAAGTTGGGAGACAGAGTGGATAGTCTGCGCATCGTGACCGTGCTAATGCAATCCCAACTGAAGACCCTCCAGGTAGAGGTGACATTGTTGCATGGTAGAGTGAAGGATTCAGAGAGCCGCTCGAGGTGCAACAACATCTACCCTCCTACAATTTTTAAACCTGGAAGGTGTGGGGGATGAGGATGCCCAGATGTGTTCATCAGTTACGAATTTCCGCCCTGTAGTGCTCTCTCCTGATTGGCCAGCCTCTGGCAGCCTGAGCCAGCCTACCTTAACCCCTCCATGCCTTGGTGCCCAGTATGAGCTGGTCTCGTCCTCAGCCACGGTTGCCATGTGCCGAGGACAAGACCAGTTCATCCTGCATCCCCCCATGAGATGGGCCCCCCTGCCCAACCCCTGCCCCCGCTGACGTCTGATGACGTCAGCGCGCAATCGCGCCCAGGGACCCAGAGAACAGGGAATATTTTTTTTTTTTAAAGAGGGTGGGGCATGGTCATACCCCCACCTCAAATAAATGGGGACAAGTTCCCACCGGTGGGCAGATGGGGCAATTACCCTTAATCCACTCTCTGGGGGAGCAGAAAGCCTACTAGATGCCAAGGAATTTAAAAAAAACAGTGGGGTAGTGGTTACCAACCTGTATGGGCATGGTTATGCACCCATCCCACCTGAAGGGGATAACAGTTCTTTCAGCTCTTCCCTGCACACTAAAACATCTTATCCCAATGACAAGCAAGAGGACATTTGGGGGCATATTTATACTCCGTTTGCGCCGAATTAGCGTCGTTTTTTTCGACGCAAATTCGGCGCAAAACTAACACCATATTTATACTTTGGCGTTAGACGCGTCTAGCGCCAAAGTATGAGGAAAGAGCGTCATTTTTTTGCGTGAACGCCTTCCTTGCGTTAATGACATGCAAGGTAGGCGTTCCCGTCTAAAAAAATGACTGCGCCGCAAATGCGTCGTATTTATACTCCCGGGCAAAAATCACACCCGGGAGTGGGAGGGCCAAAAAACCCCGCATTTGCGCCGGATTTTAGCGCCTGGGTCAGGGCAGGCGTTAAGGGACCTGTGGGCTCAAAATGAGCCCACAGCTGCCCTCCCATGCCCCCAGGGACCCACCCTGCCACCCTTGCCCACCCCAGGAGGACACCCAAGGCTGGAGGGACCCACCACAGGGACATTCAGGTAAGTTCAGGTAAGTATAATTTTTATTTTTTTGTATAATTTTTTTTGGCATAGGGGGGCCTGATTTGTGCCCCCCTACATGCCTCAATGCCCAATGACCATGCCCAGGGGACATAAGTCCCCTGGGCATGGCCATTGGGCAAGGGGGCATGACTCCTGTCTTTATTAAGACAGGAGTCATGTAAATGGCGTCTGGGCGTCGTTAAAAATGGCGCAAATCGGGTGGAGGCGATTTTTTGCGTCAACCTGACTTGCACCATTTTTAAGACGCCCTAGCGCCATTTTTCCCAACGCCGGCGCTGCCTGGTGTACGTGGTTTTTTTCCACGCACACCAGGCAGCGCCGGTCTGCTTGCGCCGGCTAACGCCATTCAATAAATACGGCGCCCGCATGGCGCTTCAGAATGGCGTTAGCCGGCGCAAAACCTTTTGACGCTAAACTGCGTTAGCGCAGTTTAGCATCAAAAAGTATAAATACGGGCCTTGATAATTTGGGGTTTTGGTTTTACATTTGGCCCATGAGAGCTTGTCTAACTCTCAAAATCGTCCCACTTGAAATGGTGAGGGCTGCACTTTTTGGACCTTGGGACGCTGCCATGTAGAAAAATCTATGAGACCTAGACACATCTGAAAACTAAACATCTGGGTGAGTTTAGAGTGGTGTGCTTCACATGCACTCCGCACCATTTTATTTCACACAATGTCCTGCAAACCTCCAACTTTGCTGGAAATTACACATTGTTCCCACATTTTTGTGATGGAACCTTCCGGAATCTGTAGGAATCCACAAAATTCCTACCACCCAGCATTGTCGCATCTATACTGATAAAAATTCTGCCCCACTTGTAAACCTAAAAACATTTTTTTTTCAAACTTCCCTTTTGTACCCGCTTTGGTTCCCCCTCATTTTTGACATGTTTTTGGCTTTTCCCTGGCACAGGCACTTGGCTCACCTCCACAAGTGACGTATCATTTTTACCAGGAGACTGAGAGTAATACTGGGTGTTAGGTAATTTGTGCTGGTGTGGTGATCCTACACAGAAATGTGGGAAAATTTGATTTATTAGCTAAATTTGAGGTTTGCTGAGGATTTGGGGTAAGAAAACACTGGGGGATCCAAGCAATGTTTGGGTTTGGTAGGTTTCCCTTTATGGCTGCTGAGACCAGGACCAAAAACGCTGGTGCCCTCCCATGCAAAAAAACAGGTAGTTTTGTATTTGATAATTTTCTTGTGTCCACATAGTGTTTTGGGGCATTTTGTTTCGCAAGCACTAGGCCTACCCACACAAGTGAGGTACCATTTTTATCAGGAGACTTGGGGTAATACTAGATGGAAGGAAATGTGTTGCTCCTCTCAGATTCCAGAACTTTTTGTCACCGAAATGTGAGGAAAAAGTGTTTTGTTGAGAAATATTGAGGTTTGCAAAGCATTCTGGGTAACAGAAGCTGGTGAGAGCCCAACAAGTCACCTCATCTTGAATTCCCTTAGCTGTCTAGTTTTCAAAAATGCACAGGTTTTGTAGGCTTTCCCAGGTGCAGTCTGAGCTAGATGCCAAAATCCACAGCTAGGTACTTTCCAAAAAACATGCCAGATTGCACTGTAAAAATGTGATGTGTCCATGTTGCGTTTCCTGTCGCCGGCATCAGGCCTACCCACACATGTGAGGTACCATTTGTATCAGGATACATCGGGGAACACACAATAGCAGAACAAGTGTTCTTGCCCCTTGTATTTCTCTACCTTTTTCCCTTCCAAATGTAAGACAGTGTGTAAAAAAGACATCTATTTGAGAAATGCCCTGTAATTCACATGCTAGTATGGGCACCCCGGAATTCAGAGATGTGTAAATACAACTGCTTCTCAACAACTTATCTTGTGCCCATTTTGGAAATACAAAGTTGCCTTGATACCTATTTTTCACTCTTTATATTTCACCAAATGAATTGCTGTATACCCGGTATACAATGAAAACCCATTGGAAAGTGCAGCTCCTTTATTAGCTCTGGGTATCTAGGGTTCTTGATGAACCTACAAGCCCTAAATATCCCCACAACCAGAAGAGTCCAATAGATATAACAGTATATTATCTTTAAAAATCTGACATCGCAGGGAAAAGTTACAGAGTAAAACATGGCTTTTTTAACCTCAATTTCAATTTTTCTTTATTTCAGCTGGTATTTTGTGTAGGAAATCCTTGTAGTATCTCCACAAATGACCCCTTGCTGAATTCAGAATTTTGAATGCATTTCAGAAATGTTTAGCTTTCCTGGATCCATCATTGGTTTCACACTTATTTTGTCACTAACTGGAAGGAGGCTAAACGCACAAAAAATAGTAAAAAGGGGCATGTCCCTGTAAAATGCCAAAATGGTGTTGAAATTTTTTATTTTATGATTCAAGTCTGCCTGTTCCTGAAAGCTGGGAAGATGGTGATTTGACCACTACAAACCCTTTGTTGATGCCATTCTCAAGGAGAAGAACACAAGCCTTCTCCTGCAGCCCTTTGTCCCATTTAAAAAAAAAAAAATCCCTGTATTTTGGCTAATTATTTGGTCTTCTCCAGGGGAACCCACAATCTCTGGGTACCTCTAGAATCCCTATGATGTTGGGAAAAAAGGACACAAATTTGGAATGGGTAGCTTATGTGGAAAAAACATAATGAGGGCCTAAGAGCAAACTGCCCCAAATAGCCAAAAAAGGCCTTGCATCTGAGGGGGAAAAGGCCTGACAGTGATGGGGTTAATGAGGTGTGAAGTGGTCAGGGCTGAAATAAAGGAAGTATCTGGTGGGTGGAGAACTGTTGCAGCAGATTGCAAAGCAGTATGGGGGAAATGTGGCCAAACCAGTCTTCAAAGGATGGAAAGCCACATGGGACAGAAACTGGACCTCCCTCATTTCCTGCTCCCCCAGATAGATGGGGGTCCCACTGATTAGATTAGGAGAAGGGCTGGAAGGGGTGTGTAAAGGGAAACTTAGCCACACAGGTGGTTGGCCAGATCTAACCTCTCAGGATGGATTTTTGTCATCTTGGAGTTTTAGAAATTTTTGCTAACTGGGATTGATTTTTGCTACACTTCACAGGAACTGGTCACCCCAGAGGTTTCCCATTTCAGGGGGAATGGTAATTATGGAAAAGTTGCCACACAATTCAGATCCCTGCTGGAAGAAGATACTGGAGATGAAGGAATGACCTGTTGGACACTGCACTCACAAGGACTGCAACAACTGCACACTTTGGGCTTCAATGAAAAAAATACTTTCCCTTGCTTCTGCACCTGCAGGAGTTGACTCCCTGTAAACTACAGGTACAAAGGAGCTGACCAGAGTCCCCTGCATCAAGTCCTGCAAGAAAAACCCAGCTGAACAGGGCCCAGTGGCTATTTTTGGATTCTGATCAGATGCATTCTTGGAACTTTACTTCCAACTTCCAAGGAACAACTCAGAGCTTCTGGAACTTTAGATCAAGTTTGTGGACACTTCAAGGAACCAAAAAATGAATTCTGGGAGAAGATCCAGAAGTTTGGAGAAGGTTAAAGTAACTTTGAAAAAATGGTCCATAAGTGGACCGACCCGACGTTGAGAGTCAAGCCGTCTACCTTCAACCATGACCCAGCCTGAATTTCAGCTTTATCCCGCTGAAAAGCTCCAGAGCCCCTGACTTCCAGGACTTGACTGGGAGCTTGCGGATGGGCAATTCGATGACGTTGCATCTAAATTGGCTTGCTGAGGAAGACCTCACGACGTAGAGAAAGAAAAACTCCAGAAACGTTTCTAAATGTGAAGGTAAAACTTTGACTGAAGCCTCCCGCTCAGTGTATTCGAGCAGGGCTCATTGCGGTCAGCCTCAACTTTTGACTTTGCCCCATTGAGTGACACCTGATGTCCCCAGTTGGTCCTTTTGGTTTTAAAGGCGCTAGAAAGCATTTTTTTAATTTAATCTTTAAAAATTCATATCTCCAGTTCCCTACATTGCATTTTTGTCATCTTGGTGTAATTTTAAAGATAATATTTTCTATTTTTATAAAATTGGTTTTGGATTTTTATTGTGTGTTGCATTTCACTTATTTACAGTTTTGATGATATTAAATGGTTTACACACCTGCCTCCTAAGTTAAGCCTTACTACTTATGGGCCAAGCTACCATGGGTTGAGCAAGGATTAATTTACTGAGACCTTGAGTGTACCTAGTGTGGGTTTGTGGCCTATTGCTACCTCTAGGTACCTAAATGCTCTTACTAATAATCCACTTTCCATCAATGGTGATTTACCTAAACGTGTTTCAACAATTCCAGCCTTTGATTACCGAATGTGGGTGAGCTGCAGTGTTGAGGGCACCAGATTTTTATACATTCTTTTTGCAAGTACATTGCAGGAGATCTAGAAGCTGGCTAGCAGAGTCATAGATGGGCCATACCTAATCTACCTCATGCAGGCTTCATTGAGAGCTCCTTGACAACCTCCCCGCCTGTGAGCACCTTGAGACCCTCACGGGTGAGTAGCTGCTCTCTACAAATACTGATTTATTGATTGATCGTTTATACATACTAAAAGTGATTACGTTTAACACTGGTAAATTGTCTCATAAAACCCCTAAAGTAAATGCACCTTTTGGTCGCAACTAACCCTATAAAATTGTTACCACTTTTTTCCCAGCACCTCTGCAGATTTAGGATCGAAGATCAAATATACTATCTAGAAGGAGGAACAAGGATATCACAAAGATTCTTAGTTTACTTATGTGGACACTGTTAGCGGATCCAGAGTGTTAGGGAACATCAGATATAGTGCATACACTGTATTTCTTCACAGTCGTATACACCATTAGTTACATTCTTAACACCATAGTTCAACAAGTGCAACCGGTAGGTGCTCAACAATTCGGCAAATTAATATTGAAAATTCACTTTGAGATTTTGCAGTAACCTGGGCCCCAGATTTGTGTGAAGGCGGGGTCATGAAGAGACATGCAAGGAATTATGGGGGTTGTGGCAGCAAGGGTTAAGTGAAGTAGTGACCCAAGTAATGTAACTGAAAAGAAAATGTTTTGTTAATCTATAGCTTCGACAATAGGGTTCACCATTAGTTATGTTACTTATAACACACAAGCATCCATTAGTGTAGCGAATCAGCACTCTTGGCATGAGTTACCTCCTCCCCGAGTGAGACTTCAACAGAAACCGCGTAGGACGGGATACCATCAGTGAGATTCAGAGGGATTCTTGGATGCAATTGCTCTACGCTGGAGGCTTGGTTGTAACAAGCCTACCCGTGGACGATTCAATGCAGCACCAGCAGGAAATTTCCTAAATGTTTTTATTTTTTATTTTTGTAAAAATGTTTTGCTTTCATTTTTCATAACAAACCAAATATTTCTCATTTGGCATCGCAAAGGTGAACACGGATTTTATCTACTTTTAATTAGTAATTATAAAACATGCCTCCTACGCATTCGTCAGGTTTTTTTGAGAAAGATTATTAAATGCATTTCCTGAAGCAACAAAGTCGATCAACTTGATTGCGACTTAATAAGTTTAGTCCTGAGAACCTTGAGGTATACTCAGCAGTCTATTTGGGACATTGCAGTGCTTTAATAGCCATCTCCTGTCTAAACTCTCCACACTATCCTATTTCAAGAAGCTAGAAATCTGTAACTGGAGCATGAGGAAGCCACAGCCCTAATGGCATTTATTCCAACCAGAGCTGATTAAAACTCAGTGGGAGCTGATAAAACATGTACGAGTCACACTGGGCAAACAGGTGCTCAGCCACATTACTACAACGAAAAGAAATTGAGAAGATGCAATTTTCTAAAATAGATCTCAACCTGATTTACCAAGGGAACTATCCAACAAAGCAATGCGACTGGCCTTTATCATAAATGCAGTTCAGTATCTTTTAGGCAATGCTTTCACCTAAAGCAGCTCTTCTTTCAGTACATATTTCCACCACGAAAATGAAAATGTAGTTAATCTTTTTTTTTGTTCACCTATTCCATTGCTTTTTAAATAAAGTTATTAAAAACACAGATTTACATGCACTATCAGGGGCATATTTACAACAGGTGAAGCAGGAATGCTCAGCAATTGACTCAGCATTTCTATCCTCTCCTTTTGCTCTGGTGCCCTTTTGGCTGCCTAGCACTGACACAGGCACCCTCACACCATGGTTGCATGGATTTCTGCATAGCGCACAGGATTGTTTCTGTGCAGGAAGGGACACCTTCCAAAACAAAAATAATCCATGGAGTCTTTCTCCTCTTTCTTCGTGTGCTGTAGAATACAGCACATATACAAAGAGGAAAAAACAAGGAGAAATAAATATATTTCTCCTTGTTGCCCCTTCCCTGGGGAGGCATAAGATTTTGATGCATTCTCTGGTCTTCAATGCCTTTTAAATCTGAGAATGTGTCTAAACCCATGGGTGTTGTGTGGGAAAACCCACTGCAAAGCCCATGGAAAGCCCCCTGACGCAGTGTAAGGCAATGTTGTGCTGCCATGAAAAGCCACACAAAGTGGCTTTGCGTGCCTTTGTAGATATAGACCTGAACTATGCCCATCTGATGCGTCACAAAAAGGGATGCACAGGCGGTGCATGGGGCTTTTTACAATCATATAATAAGCACCCTGAGGTGAAAAATAACAAAGTAACTGAGACAAAAGTGGCAAGGTGAGAATAAAAGGTTTAACACACAGTTCACCGGATCTTAAAGAATGTATGTCGGAACAACGCATGCTGGAACAACGCATGCCTGAACAACGAGGTCGGAACAACAACTGCGTTGTTACCACTAATTACATTACCACGATTGCCTTAACGATTTTGTAAAGGCATTCCTGGTAAAGGCATTAGTGATAGGCATGCATGGTTCCAGCATGCGTCCACCCTGGCCCCCAATCCCACCCCTAAAAATTACCATGACCCCCCCACCCCCTCCCCTAAAACCACACCAACCCCCCACCCTTGCCCCTAAAACTACCCCAACCCCCACCTCATCCCTAAAATTACTGTGACCCCCACCCTGCCCCTAAAACAACCCCAACCCCCACCCCATCCCTGAAACCTAAAGTACCCCAACCCCCACCCCTAAACCTAAAACCAACCACCCCACCCCTAAAACTACCCTGAGCTCCCCGCCCCGCCCCTAAAACCTAAACCCCCAAACCCCCCACCCCGCCCCTAATATTACCCGACCCCCAACCCACCCCTAAAACCTAAAACCACCCCAACTCCCACCCCTAAAACAACCCCAACCCCCACCCCATCCCTAAAACCTAAACTACCTCAACCCCCACCCCTAAAACCTAAAACCACCCCAACACCCCCACCCCGCCCCTAAAACCTAAACCCTCAACCCCTCCAACCCCCCCACCCCGCCCCTAAAATTACTGGACCCCCCAACCCACCCCTAAAACCTAAAACCACCCCAACCCCACCCCTAAAATTACTGCAACCCCTCACCCCGCCGCCAAAACCTAAAACCACCCCAACCCCCACCCCTAAAACCTAAACCACCCCAATCCCCCACCCCATCCCTAAAAACCTAAACGACCCCTCCCCTAAAACTACACCAACCCCCCCACCCTTGCCCCTAAAACTACCCCAACCCCTACCTCCCGACCCCCCACCCGCCCCTAAAACTAAAAATATCCCTCCCCAAACCTAAACCGCCCGACCACCACCCCTAAAACTAAAAATACCCCGACCCCCCACCCTCACCCCTAAAACTAAAAAAAAACCTGCCCCCCACCCTAGCCCCTAAAACTAAAAATACCCCTCACCTCCCTCCCCGCACCTAAACTGCCTCGATGCCCCATCCCCTAAATCTAAAACCCCAACCCCCCAACCCGCCCCAAAACTAAAACCCCAACCCCCCCACCCCGCCCCTAAAACTAGAAATACCCAGACCCCGCCCCTAAAACTAAAACCCCCCCACCCCGCCCCTAAAACTAAAAATACCCCACTCCCCCACTCCCACCCCTAAAACTAAAACCCCAACCCCCAACCCCTAGAACTAAAAATACCCCGACCCCCCACCCCCTCACCTAAAACTACAAGTATCCCTCCCTCTCCCACCACTAAACCTAAACCGCCCGATGCCCCCCTCCCCTAAATCTAAAACCCCAACCCCCCACTCCGCCCCTTAAACTAAACATACCCGACCCCTGCCCCTAAAACTAAAACCCAACCCCCGCCCCACCCCTAAAATAAACCCCAACCCCCACCCCGCCCCTAAAACTAAATATACCACGACCCCCCACCCCTAAAACTAAAACTCCAACCCCCACCCCCAAAACAAACCCCAACCCCCCACCCCACCCCAAAACTAAAAATACCCGACCACCACGGCCCCTAAAACAGCACCACTTACCTGACTCATTGGGTGGTCCTCCTCAGCCGACTCACTTGATTTTGTGCCTTAACCACGCATGTGCGTTGTTCAGCACATGCATGGTTAAGGCACAAAACAACGAAGTCGTGTTTAACGAAAGCGTTGTTCCGCTTTCGTTTTTCACGACTTCGTTGTTACGGAGTCGTCGTTCAGGGCGTTTCCCGATCTTAAAACATGAAATGATGGAGAAACATTCTATGGTTTTGAGCACATAATATATCAATCTTTTTTTGATTTCATTAATATAGGTATAATAAATGAATGTCAGGCTTTCACATCATACATTACAAAACATGAAACTCTTCCAATGTTGTCACTCTAAACGCACTCTAATGTTACCTTCAGCAGAGGGACTGGTATGCTTCCAAATAAACTGCCCACTTCAGTGGCACAATTTATACTAACTTTAAAGGGCATAATCTTGATAAGGATATTAATCCTAGCAGCAGTAGTAAAATAATACTGATGGTAAGATGCCATTCTCCTCCAAAGAAAAACTACCCCTTTAATAGGTAATAAAAAACTCTGCCAAGAACTCCACCATATTACTGTTGGGGGTAAAATGAACGTTGGCAGTAAATACAAAATGACCATATGTTTGTTTAAAATAATTATTCAGGTGTCAATTGAGAACTCAGGGGGTAACCCATCAAATAGTTGAGGTGGTGGAGGCCCCACATCTGCCAGCCTAGCTGCAGGACAATTGCCATATCAAAGATCCCAGCAGTCTTGCTCACCTTGCTGGCTGAGAATATTGTCACAGCATGTAGTGGTCACAAACAAGAAAATTGATCATGAGAAGCCCAGCCACGACTGGAGTATGCCTTCTGAAATACTGACGCTGAGAGCTCCTTACCTCGCTAAAGCAGAATGAGACAGTTGTGGTCCTTGAAACAACTCATTTTCTCTTTCTCTAAATTATATAGCAGAATCATGGTATTTAATGATGGAGGTTGACTGATTTTTGGAAGATGTGCTGCATCCACCAATCTCTCAATGTGTCACTTAAACCTTGCAAAAGTAGTAGTAGAAGATGAATTAAAGACCTAGGGGGTCATTCCGACCCTGGCGGTCCATGACCGGGCCGGGGACCACGGAAGCACCGCCAACAGGCTGGCGGTGCTTCCTGGGCCATTCTGACCGTGGCAGTAAAGCCGCCATGGGGATTCCGACCCCCTTCCCGCCAAAACCGCCAGGAACAGGATGGCGGGAACGGGTGTCGTGGGGCACCCTAACAGGGCCCCATAAAGATTTTCAGTGTCTGCTTTGCAGACACTGAAATCGCGACGGGTGCCACTGCACCCATCGCACCCCTACAACTCCGCCGGCTCCATTCGGAGCCGGCTTCATTGTTGAGGGGGGTTTCCCGCTGGGCCGGCGGGCGGCCTTCTGGCGGTCGCCCGCCGGCCCAGCAGGAAAGTTAGAATGGCCGCCGCGGTCTTTTGACCGCGGTGCAGTCATTCGGCGGTTCCCTCCAGGCGGGCAGCTCCCGCCGCCCGCCGGGGTCAGAATGACCCCCCTAGTTTGCCCCCACCCCTCAACACATACGCTCAGATGCATATCTGTGGCACAGTCAACTCAACCCACTAATTTTCCTTACTGACTAAAACTCCTAACCAAGGGATGTTAGTCAGGCTATTGAGAACTGTGAATATAATATATATGCAGTTTGTGGAAGTTAGTTAGGCTTGGCAAAGGGTTCAAGTCGCTCATATATGAGATGTCCAAAGTTATGGTATTGGCCATAATGGTTGTTAGATTCCAACAGGTGGTTATCAGAGTAACGCACAGTTGGAGAAACTTGAAACTGGATTTGTATTTGTGAACATGCGTAAACCCCAGGGATCAGTGCACCAAGAGGAAATGTCATATGCTGCATAGAAGACATATTGCTGAAGACAAACTTACGGTCAGAGCAAGGGGTGTGAAAATACTGTAGGTGATGGTTGAGTACTCAGCAATCAGGCAGGCAAGACCTCAAAGGTTTCATGATGCCCTTCCCTCATCAAGGGTAACAAATGGCATATTTCACTTGTTAGAAATTAGTTCACTAGTTGGAAGAGGTATGCACCCTGTCCAAGTAGGGGCCACATTCCTAATCAGGGTAAGTCAGCTACACAAGATAACTTAACTTGTATGCACACTCTGGTAATTTGGCACAGAGCAAGCACCCTTAACTTAGGAGACAATGTGTAGAGTATTTGTGCAACACTTAAAACCGATAAAACAGTTAAAACATTGCACAAAAATATTCCACACTAGGTAAGAAAAATAGAGCTTAAGTTAATGAATAAAACAAGAGCAAAATTTCAAGAATTCAATAAGTAGAAGTTGAGATTTCAATTTCAAAAATAATATCTCCAAATATAATACTTAAAAGCATAAAGCGCTAACTGGGGCTATCTGGTCACGCTTGACCAGAGTAAATCCAAATGTTCAGGGCAACTGCGATTTAGCGCAGGTTGGATAAAGGGACCAACCTTGTGCTGCTGAAAAAGTACCTTGTTGCGCAGTCGATGTGGCCAGATGTGTGGAGCAGAAGACGTAATGTGTCTGCTAATATCCAGCTGGATGTAGGCAATGTGTCAGTTTTGAGATGCACAAATCAATACGCAGCAACAGAGGCTTCCTCTTATGTAGGTGATGTGTCACCATTGGGCCGCGCAACCGGCGATGCGATGTCCTTGAAGTAGGCGATGCATCAGTGCTGAAGCAGATGCTTTGGTTTTGATCAGTGCAATGGCGTCAATGTACATATTCTGGTAGTTGCAGCACTTTATATCCACTTCCAATGGCTGCATTGACACTACTTTGTAGGGCAAGACTTGCAGCAAGAAGAAAAGTACTTGATTTCTCTGAGATTTCAGAACAGGAGGCAAGCAAGCAAGCCATTGCAGTCACTTTGGTTCTGGGGATGCAGAAATGCAGGGCCAGTGCTTCTCACTCCCGGGCAAGGAGGGCAGCAGACAGCAGGGCAGGCAGAGCAGAGCAGGAGTCCAGCAGAGTGACAGTCATTTCAACAGCACAGCAGCTCCTTCTTCCTGGCAGAATGTCTTCAGGCCCAAAAGTGTACTAAAGCAGTAGTGTCTGAGGTCCAGTACTTATACCAAGTTGTGCCTTTGAATGGGGGGCACTTCAAAGAGAGGCTTTTAAAGGGTATAGGGTCCCTATTTTTCCTGCCCTGACTCCAGACTCACTACAGGAGGTGTGCAGCCTCTTTGGTTGGGGAAGGGCATAACCTATTTAGATGTAAGTCTCAGCTCTTCCCTCCCAACCTGCCCAGGATGGCCCATCAGGATGTTGAATGTAGAATTACAATTTAAAATCCGACTTTACCATAGGTTGGTATTTTAAATTAGGATTCCAGAGACGCCAATCATGGTGGTACCATGTCTTCCCAAATGGGAATTACACTTATAAAATGTAATAAGGTAATCCCAATGTTAACCTTTGGGAGAGATAGACCTTGCACTAGTGAAAAAACAAATTAAAGAGGTTTTCCCTACCTGGACATGTAAAACTGAAAAGCACATGTTCATCTTTTTAAATACAATGCACCCTGTCCTTGGGGCTCTCCAGGGTCTAGCTTAGAAGTAATAAAAATGAAAGATTGCACCTGGCAAGACAATGACCTTGCCAGGTCAACATGGCAGTTTAGAACTGCACACACAGGCTCTGCAATTGCAGGACTGAGACAAGTTTAAAGGGGCTTTTGAAACAGGTGGCAAAATCAGTTCTGCAGGACCGCTAGTAGCATTTAACTTACAGGCCCTGGGCACATATAGTTCATATTACTAAGGACTTATAAGTGAATTAAGTATGCCAATGCTACCATATTATAAGTAGAGATCACATGCAGGTTAGCACTGGTTAGCAGTGGTAAAGTGCCCAGAGTCCTAGAGCCTGCAAAAATAAAATCAGCAAAACAAGAGGTCAGAAGGCAAAAAACGCCAGGGTAGACCAAGCCAAGGGTACCGGGTCTAACATTACTCAATTGACCTGTATGTATGTTTTATACCATACCACTTTTTTCATATGGACTACTTCTAAAAAGCATAGGTAACACACTCACCCTGGCAAACCTCAATCACACATCACTAGACAAACAAAGCAACTTTGTCAGGCATGTAGAGTTTCACTTTGCACCTGAACAGCAAATTGTTTTCAAACATAACACAAACACTCTAAAAGTTTTATTAAATGAAACTGGTGCTCCTCAATGAACATGGGCACCTGGGGTAGAGGATAAAAACTATGCTACAACCCGAAGACTAACTAACTGTCATTTTTTGTGGG
The DNA here is from genome assembly GCF_031143425.1 of Pleurodeles waltl. Taxonomy (NCBI): domain Eukaryota; kingdom Metazoa; phylum Chordata; class Amphibia; order Caudata; family Salamandridae; genus Pleurodeles; species Pleurodeles waltl. Next base: position 1,076,950,430 of record NC_090437.1, read on the forward strand.
ACATCAGTGTATGCCTAGATAGATGTAGACTACAGATGCTGTGCCAAAAAAGTAATCTGCACATCTCTCTGTTGATACTGAAGTGGACTAATGAGGCTGGTCTGCCATCAGTGCAGATGTGCTGGTAGAAGCTACTGCAGAAGAGAAAGGCTCACCATGTTCCCCGCCGTCTGTCACATGGCATGGTTGATTGATTTAGAGCGCATTGACCAAATTCTATGGGCTTGAACACTTTTACCTCTTTCAACTATTCATAGACGGTGAAAGAAATATCCTCCAATTGATGTGATTAGATT